>NC_140591.1:1407108939-1408583332 GCF_964204655.1 Triturus cristatus
GAAGGCAGTGCGATATCTCTGAGCAGGGCACGGGAATCCTCTTCCGAGCAAGAAGAGACCGGGGAATACACCTCGCGGAAGTACTCCGCGAAGCACGAGACAATGTCTTCTGGTTCAGTTACACACACACCATTCGTTTTCTCAATCAGCGGGACCACACGACTCGCTCTTTCCTTTTTATCCAACCACGCTATCAGTTTACCAGCCTTATCACCCACATCATACAGCCGCCCCTGTTGCTCTCTACTAAGGCCCCTGGCCGCCTCCGTAACGAGGGCCCTATACGCCGCCTGTTTGAGCTGGAGGACATGTAGTGCAGCGTCCGTCACCCCATCTTCTAGATTACCCTCCAGCTCCACTATTTCAGCCTCCACCCGGGTCACCTCTTCCCGCTCACGCCTCCGGGCGTGGGAAATAAGGGATAGGGCCTCCCCTCTAAGTACTGTTTTGAAGGCCTCCCACAGGGAGATAGCTGAAGGCACTGACCCCACGTTCTCCTCAAAATAGCGCTGGAGGGATTTAATCAAGTCAGCGCGAATGGTGGGGTCGCGCAGGTACCAGGGGTTGATTGGGACCACCCTGCTCTCAGCCCTCGGAAAGACATCAACATGCAACAATAGCGGGGAGTGGTCCGAGATACCCCGTGCCAAATGGCGCACCTCCCCCACCCTCCCGACATGGGCCGCCGGGACAAGGACATAATCAAGCCGTGAGAGACTACCATGGGCCCCCGAGTGGAAAGTGTATTGCAACTGTGTGGGATGTTTTAAGCGCCAGCAGTCCACCAATCCCAGTGTATCCAAGAGGCCGGATAGCCACGCCTGTGCCCGGGGGAGGTCCCTAGGGGGGTGACGATCCACAGTTCCAGAAACCACCGCGTTGAAATCCCCCCCCCACCACCAGAAGCCCCCCCGGAAGGCCAAGGAGGAGGCGCCCCAGATCTGCAAAGGTGGTCGACTGCAACCCCGGTGGGACGTACACTGACACAAAGACAACCACTTTGCCCTCCATTCTCCCCACCAAGACAGTGTAACGTCCCCTGTCATCATGGAGCACCTCATCAATTTCTAACGGGAGCGAGTTCTTTACCATGATACCCACACCCCTCGAGCCTGACGTGAAGCCCGAGTGGGCCACAAGGCGGTAGCCACGCCGATTCATGGCGCAGAAGGAATTGCCAATAAGGTGTGTCTCCTGCAGGAAGACCACATCAGGCGAGAGTCGCTTCAGATACTGTAGGACCACACCTCGTTTGATCCTGTCCCCCAGTCCATTAAAGACCATCATCCGTCCCCCCGAGAGCACAGTAGAGCCTACACAAAAAAAGGGTTGCCTTGTGAGAATAACAAACAACGCCCCATCCCTACCCACCCACCCCAACAAAACTCCCCCCTCCCTGCACCCCTGCATGAGCCCAGACAGCCCCCCCAATGTGCAGTGTGCCTGTCGCCCCATAGATAGTTAAACTAACTAGATCCCCAGAGGAGGAGGGAGAACCCCCAAGAGACCCCACACAACCTCCATAGGAGGGGAAATTAAGCAATCCGACGTATAGTCAAAAAGTGGCGTCGTTTTTGTCCCGAGCGAGGCCTAATATTAGTCCCTCAGTCTTGATCCGGCGAGCCCTCTCCCCCGGCCGCTCCCCCCCCGCCACCCCGATCCCGATCTCCAGACAGAGTATCCAGCCAGTCCCCGGCCGCTTCGGGGCGATCAAAAAAGTGTGTGCGACCTTCCACCTCCACTCGCAGCTTAGCTGGGAAGAGCATGGCGTACTTGATGTTTAGGTCCCGAAGACGGCGCTTGACACCAAGGAAGCTCAGTCTCTGCTTCTGGACCGCAGGGGTGAAATCAGGATAAAAATTAATATCCATATTATCAAGTCTAATCGGTCCCTGTAGTCTGGAGGATTGCAGGATAGCATCTCTGTCCCGAAAATTAAAAATCCGGGCGATGAGAGGTCTCGGAGCGGCTCCGACCTTAGGCCTTCCCCCGGGAACCCTGTGGGCTCTCTCCACAGCAAAGAATTTACTCAGCCCCCGTGGCTGGAGATGGTTGACGATCAGGTCTTCCACGAAAAGGTCCGCCGCTGCTTCCTCACGTCACTCAGGCACCCCGATGATACGGATGTTGTTACGCCGGGCCCGACTCTCGGAGTCCTCCAGGCGACGATCCATTAGCGCACTCGCCCGAGCAAGTCGGCGCACCTCCGTTTGCAGGGCCGCCACATCTGTCGTAAGGCCCGATGCGGTATGGGCCAAAGAATCAACTCGGTCGTTGGTCTTGGAGAGATCGGCCCTTATCAGGCCAACATCTACGAGGACCGAGTCGATCTTCTGCGCCAGTGTGTCAAAACGCTGGCCCACAGAGGCCTTCATCTCGGCGATGGCGCCCATGACATCCCGCAGAGTCAGATCCGTGAGCAGATCGGGGGCATCAGTAGGGCCCTCAGGGGACTTGCGGGGCACCTCAGGTGATCCCTTCTGGAGGGTATAGCGATCCATGCTGTTGGACTGTTGGGCTGCGCCACGCCGGGTCGATTTTACCTTTGCCCGATCGCCATCTTGTTTCGTGGCCATGGTCCCAGTCTCCCGATCGCACCAGCCACGTCGTGAAGGGTAGGCAAGCCGGTCCACGGGCTCCGGGGGGGTGCCACCCCAGATCTGCAGGGCGGATCACAGCTGGCGGGCAGGCGGGGTCCCCCAGAGAGGCCACACCAACACACAAAGCCCCGTGACCCAACCTCGCATAGACAGCCAGGAGGGTACGAAAGCGAAAGTGAAAGTGCGGGTTCCGCGAGCCACCAAACCCTGCCCGCCGCTGTTATTCACTTCGTCACTGGATCGCCCCACAACGCAAATCCGGGGTTCGGCTAGGAGAAGGCCACAAACCGCGATCGGTGGTAAAGTCGGTGTCCGAGGTCCGATTTGGAAGCGGAAAACGGGCGCCACCTCAGCTCGGGCTCACCAACACAGTCCCCTCATCTGGGACAGGATATGTTCAGGATAGTGATAGGAGGTCGCGGAGGTCCTCGGGAGCCTCGCACCTACGCGGCCTTCTTGGTTGCGCGCTAGGGGGTCAGACCAATGTTTTAACTTTATGATTAAATGAATATAATAAATAAGAATGGATTTGAAATAAAAAAAACTGTTGTAATTACTGTGACAATATAATATAGGGGAGCCCAGTGAGCTATCTCAAGCCACTAGTGAATGAGACATAGGTCGAGTGGGAGTGCTCTTGTAGCTCATGTTGTTGTTGTTTCTTTCCCCCTTCTCCCAGACCTAAAAAGCATATATAGGGAGCATCTTCTTGATATCACATATCCTGTGGTTCCCCCAACCACACGAATTACAGTGTGTCTTGTGTTTCCATGTGTGTGTAAGTGTTTAGCAGCTAGCATGTTAGCTTGTACTGAACACAGGATTTGTGCATGTTCTGGTGTCCAATGTGTTTGTGAAAAGTCTGGATGAATCAATTCATAAAATGCATTAAACCATTGTGTATAATGTGTTATATATGCTGTACCAAAGTTCAGTAAACCTACAAGCAATTGTAGCCTTTCTTTGTAAAAGCGCGCACTTCTCTAGGAAATGTGTTGCTGAGCTCTTGCCTTCATTTGACAACTCGTATCCCAAGAACAGTTCACTGAGATAGGCAATTTTTGATTTTTTGAAGTTACATTTGTAACCCACTTGAGCAAATCCCAGGATCATGGAATCTACTCTTTCCAAGTTTGTTGCTAAGTCAATCAATCAATTTGCTTTTATTTCAGTTAAAAACCACATATATATATATAACTTTTCATACAATAGGATACAACACAGATTCCCATATTGATCCAGCACCTTTACAAATCATTGTAAACTCAATCAAACTCAATAAAACAGGACTCACAGGTTTCCTGCAAACCTTTGATATTCTAATGTTCCAGGAAACTAGGGCGCAGACGTCTATCCGTCTCATTGGCTACAAGGAATACACAAAATTAGCTGAAAGAAAGAGTGCCTATGGGAGGGCAAAAGGGGGGTTGGCAACTTTCCTCAACCTTTTTCATTTTCCTTCGGAAGAACTTAGAGATGCAGTGGGCCCCCTCCCAGAGCAAGCAATGCCACCAATCTTACGGTCAGACAATTCAGGTGAGGAACTCATTAAAGCCTGTGAACTATTGGGTCTGCTGGTATTAAATGGCCGAAAACCATCTGATATTCCACCTGGCTGGTCAAGAGTTTGTGGCGACACAGTCTCAATCATAGACTATACTCTCGTTTCAATGCCCCTTTACCATCAGGTCTGTGATTATAGGATATGCCATAGTGTGGAAAGCGACCACAACCCTCAGGTAATCAAGGTGAACACATCCCTGGGCAAACTTGATGCTTTTCGTACATTGTTGGGAGAAACACACTCAGAAAATCTGAAACGCCTGAAGTGGAGCCCAGGCTCCATCAAGTCATTAGCGCAAGATGGGGTCACAAGTCTACAGGACCTAGCCCAATGTGAGCTCAATCCAATAGCGACTTGGGAGACCTTCGCTAACAATATGACTGAAACCCAAAGTGAGAGGAGTCACAAGAAGGGAACTCAACTTGATCATGGCAAATTGATAATTCTGCCTGTTCAAAATCGGAACATGAGAAAGGAAACAGGCAGACTCTTTCTGCAAGTACGCCAACATCCAGGAGATCCTTATCTACTGCAACAGCTCCGTAATGAAAGACGGCAGCTAAAAAAAGAGATCTGGAAGTACAAACAAGCAAAACAGGAAACACTATGGGCCCAGTTACAACACGCCTCTAAAACGCATGACTCAAAAAGATTTTGGTATATACTAAATCGGAACGAGAAAGGCACTGCCACTGCAAATAATGCCAATATCAGTGAGACAGACTGAGTAAATTATTTAGAGTCACATTTCAAGAGCAATTTGATTCATCCGGCTAGTGCATTCTGCCCAAATAAAACCACTGTGGTAGAGCAGAAAAGTACAGCAGCTGAAGTAGAGATGGTCATCAAAAAGTCCCGGGCCGACTGTGCCCCTGGTCCAAATGGGTTACCACAGGCTTTATTCAAACATTTTTCCCAAAAATGGGTTGTCTTCCTGGCATCAATGTTCAATTTCATTTTGGAAAACAACGTTATTCCCGATAGCTGGAGGGGCTCCATCCTTCATCCCATTTTCAAAAAAGGCCTGGCTTGTTCACCTAACAACTATAGGCTAATAGCACTGATGGATGTTGAGTTAAAATATTTTTCAACGTTATTACTCGACGATCTGGAGTTTTGGGCGCATGGCAATGGCAGAATTCCCCTAAATCAAACTGGCTTCCCGAGGGGCCAATGTACTTTAACCAACCTTATGGCCTTGAGTCTGATCAGAAACAGAGCTAAAGCAACCAGGACACCCCTTTACTTATGCTTTGTTGACTTTAAAGCAGCTTTTGATGGTGTCCCTCGGGATAAATTATGGGCTAGGCTTCAGCAATGGGGCATTTCATCAAGCATCCTACAAGCAATTAGGCTAGTATATTCCGACACCTGGGTCAAAATCAAAATCGGAGATGTTTCATGTGTATCAAGGAAGGTCCAAACAACTGTAGGCGTAAAACAGGGCTGTGTCCTAGCCCACTTCTTTTTTAATTTATTTTTGGCAGACCTTTCCACTGAGCTTGCCGAACAGATTGCCCATGCTCCGTCTGTTTGAGGCAAACAATTGTCACATATCCTCTATGCAGATGACCTGGTGTTGTTCAACAACACGCGAATAGGACTCCAAAGACTGCTCAACACTCTGGGAGCTTACACTGAAAAGAACGGCCTGGAAATACATTTTCCAAAAAACAAGTGTGATGGTGTGCAATCGTCCCATCAAGACAAATCAAAAATGGGTTATTAACGGAAACAAAATTGAGGAGGTCAAACTCTACGTATACCTAGGAGTGAAAATAGATGCAAATTCCTCCTTTGTTTCCCAGAAGAAGGCGATTAGGGTGAAAGCGCTGGCCCTTAATTACGGCTTCTCATCACTGGCCAGATCTATTAAAGGTCACGATTTAAAGCCCATGGGATCAGTTCTGAAAGCCAAACTGTTGCCAACCCTTGCATATGGAATGGAGATTATGTTGGGCGATGATGCTCTTTTTTTGGAAAAACTGATGATAGGAACCTATAATCACATTTTTAGGCCCCCCAAGTCGGCTTCACCGGCGCAAATCCAGCTAGAATTTCTGCTTACAAAACAGACACTCGCTAGGCCAGCGGCGTTTGTAAAGCTATGTTATAACTTGTGAGCAGCAGCAGAAAATACTCTGGCAAATCTAGTCTGGACTGAAATTAACTTGCAAAGGGGCAACTGTGCTTACAAGACTTTTTTAGAAAACAGCATTACGACGCTTGATCTGGGTGACCTTTGGAACTCTAATATCTCTGGGCAAATCTTTAAGAAGCTTGTAAATAAATCTACAAAACTGCAAAGTTGGATGGCAGGCAAAGATACCGTGTCAAAACGTTGCCATGGTTGGTTGGTGTTGAAATCGTATTCTACTCTAAGAGAGTCAGCCTTGCTAGCTGCACCTTATCACCGGAAGATCAAACATTCGTTTTTGGCCCTAAGATTTGGAGAAATACCCACTCTAGACCTCACGCCAAAATGGAGGATGTCCGGTCAAAGGGAAGACCAGTCCTGCCGTCTATGCCACCAGGGGCCTGAATCTCTGCTTCACATTGTCTATGTTTGTCCTGCTTTGATGGTTCAACGAAGAGCTCTATTAAGGCGGGAGTTTTTGGAACGGGGAATTAGGTCCTGCAGGCATTTCCCCGCTTAGTCGCGCTGATAGTGTGTTTTGTTACTCTGGCAGAGCGCTGGAATGCCTAAGGGTAACCACGCGCTATATAAGACTCAATAATAATAATAATAATAATAATAATAATAATAATAATAACAGGCATGCACTGGTGGAGTCTATGGACCCAATCAACACCATGCTGAACATTAGACTGACTCAGTTATTTATTTATTTATTATTTTTTTTTTTTGAAACCGTTTATTGCAGTTTATAGAAGTTACAGGTATGGGCCTACAACCACACGGCCGGCCGCTAGAGCATCAAAAGCATATTACATACATACAGCAAAAAACTTTCTCAGCGGTGCACAGTAGGAAGACAGGAGTGATCAATGGTGCAGGCCTCACAGCTCCATGCCCACAGTACGGTTCCATTTTCTTAAAGCAAAACAACGTAAACAAACCACAACCGCAAGGCAACCCGCGATCCAAAGTGACAACACGTGCTCCATAAGTGGGGGATCCAAACCAGCAGCAAAATTCTGAAGAGGGGGCCGGGAGTAGATCAGGGACTGGGGGACCGCACGCCCGCGGCCAAGGGAGGGGCGCCATCTAGGGAGACGGAGCCGGCGAGGCCGCCGGTAGCAGCGGCGGCTCACAAATACCCCCGCGGTAGGCGTTCCAGGGGCCCCAGAGTTTCATCCACGCCCCAGGCTTACCCCTCGCCACATACACCACCTTTTCACGAAACATACACCAATCCATATGCTCTTTCCAGGCCGACACCGCAGGGGGCCTCTGGGATCCCCACAATTGGGCAATATCACGCTTGGCTATCATGTATCCCAAAGTCACCCACCGCGCCTGCGGGACCGAGTAGTCATTTGGTTCCCAGACATTCAGCAAGCATCTCCTCGCTTCAGGCAGCAGCGCGACACGCGTAACCATTCGTAGAACCTCATGCACACCACGCCAGAATCGCTCCACCTTCGGGCACTCCCACAGTATATGCATGAAAGTCGCCAACGCACCACAGCCACGCTTACACATTCCATCACCGGCAAAACCCATACGTAAAAGCCTTGGCCCCGTCACGTAGACCCGGTGAAGGATCTTGAGCTGGACGAAACGAAGGCGAGCCGGGATGGCCACCTCTTTCGGAGAGGCCACCGCGGAGATCCAATCCTCGTCGTCCAGCTCCAGCCCGTCGGCAACCCAAGCCTCGCGGAGACTAGTCAGCAGACACGATCTATCGTTAATCAATTTTTTTGTATATGAGGGAGATCGTGCTGTCCGGGACATGGCCATCTAGCACTCTGTCCTCCAGGGGGGAAGACTCCGGAATGGATGCAACATCCGGGAAGACGGAGCCCAGCGCATGGCGGACCTGTAGGTACCGAAAGTACTCACTGCCCTGCAGCTGAAACTCCGCCTGCAGCGTCTCAAAAGTTTTGAATCCCCCCCTCGTCCAGAGATCTCCCACCGTGCTGATTCCGATCGTGTCCCACTTCTCGAAGCCCTTCGACGTCCACAGGGAGCCCAACCTCTCAGATGCATACAGCGGAGACGCTCGGGTCAAACGGTCCTTCCACCCCATAGCTGCATTAGCCGCGTGCCAGACACGCACCATGACACGCGTCGGTCCCGTCAAACGGGAGTCGGGCGCGCCAGAGTAAAGCGCTCGATTATAATCGCCACCGGGCAGAAGCGTCCTGTCCATCTCAAATGCCGGGTTCAAGGCGGGCCCATAAAGGCCATGATTAATTGCAGCTAGTTGGGAGGCCCAGTAATACCGTTTGATGTCCGGGAGGGCGACCCCTCCATCGTACCACGGGAGCGTCAATTTAGCCAGAGCAATACGCGGCCTCCCGTCCCAGAACAGGCGCCGCTGGAGGCCCTCCACCTCGCGAAAGTAGCGTGCCGGGACCAGGTCCATGGTATTCTGGAGGGCGTAGAGGAAGCGTGGCAGGGACATCATTTTAAATAAGGCCGCTCGGCCGAGCGGCGAGAGCGGCAGACGCCGCCAGCGCACCACGTCCTCCCTCAGACGCTGGAGGGGGGGCAGCAAGTTCCGCTCATAGCGGGCCTCCGGGTCAAGAGTGATATATATACCCAGGTACCGGAAACCCTGGGAGGCAATCTGGATCGGACAGTCCCGTGGCAAGACCGGGGCCTCCCCGGAGAGCACATAGACACAGGATTTCGCCCAGTTGATGACCAGGCCTGAGTTGCGACCGAAGGAGCGCAAAACATCAACCAGGACGATCAGGGACTTGCGCGGGGAGGCGAGATACAAAAGGATATCGTCAGCATAGAGGGACACGCGGTCCTCATGCTCGGGGGTCCAGCGGAGACCACGGATAGAAGGGTGCCACCGCAACCACTCCGCCAGGGGCTCCATGGCCAGGGCGAACAGGAGAGGCGACAGGGGACAACCCTGTCGCGTGCCCCGCCCCAGCGCGAATGGGGCAGATACTCGCCCATTCACCACCACCTGCGCCAACGGGCCCGAATATAGCAATTTGACCCAGCTGACGAAACCCGGGCCGAACCCAAACTTCGCCAGCATCGCCCAAATATATGGCCATTCGAGCGTATCAAACGCCATGGTGGCGTCCAAGGACGCCAAGATGGCCGGCTCCCGCACAAATGGGACACGCGCGAGCACCCCGTGTAAGCGCCGCAGATTAAGTGCCGTGTTGCGGTGCGGTATAAAGCCCGATTGGTCTTGGTGGACCAAATCGCCCACCACGCCAACCAACCGGTTGGCCAACACCTTGGCAAGGATTTTGGGCTCCGCGTTCAGAAGCGAAATCGGCCTATAGGATGTGACCCGCTCACGGGGCTTCCCCTCCTTATGGATCACCACAATTGTAGCCAGACGCTGGTCCGGCGGGAGGGAGCCCTGCGAGTGGGCCGCAAGGAACATCGCGCGCAGGTGGGGCGCCAACACATCCGGGCGTAGCTTGTATAGCTCAATGGGAATACCATTGGGGCCCATGGCCTTGCCGGATGCAACCGAGCGAATAGCCGAGGCAATTTCGTCCGAGGTGGGCGGGGCATCCAGCGAATCCCTGTCCTCCACCGTAAGGGAGGGCCGTGCGATGTCCCGAAGCAAGGCATGGGAATCTTCCTCCGAGCAGGGAGAAACCGGGGAGTAGACTTCGCGGAAATAGTCCGCAAAGCAGGAGACAATGGCTTCCGGCTCAGTGACGCACACACCATCCACGCTCTCAATCAAAGGCACCACGCGGCTCGCTCTTTCCCTCTTGTCCAACCACGCAATCAATTTGCCAGCCTTGTCACCCACATCATACAATCGCCCCTGCTGCTCTCTACTGAGGCCCCTGGCCGCCTCCGTGACGAGGGCCCGATAGGCCGCCTGCTTTAAGTGCAAAACATGCAACTTGGCGTCTGTTACCCCGCTCCCCAGGTCACCCTCCAGTTCTGCAATCTCGGCCTCAACCCGGGTCACCTCCTCCCGCTCGCGCCGCCGGGCATTGGAAATAAAGGAGAGGGCCTCCCCTCTAAGAACCACCTTGAAAGCCTCCCACAGGGAGATGGCAGACGGGACCGACCCCACATTCTCATCGAAATAGCGCTGTAAGGAGTTGATCAAGTCGGCACGAATGGTGGGGTCGCGCAAATACCATGCATTGATCGGGGCCACTCTGCCATCCCCCCTCGGGAAGACATCGAAATGCAACAACAATGGGGAGTGGTCTGAGATACCCCGTGCCAAATGGCGCACCTCCCCCACCCTCCCTGCCTGGGCCGCCGGGACAAGGATGTAATCAAGCCGCGAGAGGCTACCATGGGCCCCCGAGTGGAAGGTGTACTGTTGCAATACGGGATGCTTTAAGCGCCAGCAATCCACTAGGCCCAGCGTGTCTAAAAGGCCGGGCAGCCACGCCTGTGCCCGGGGGAGGTCCCTAGGGGGATGGCGATCCATAGACCCAGAGGCAACCGCGTTAAAGTCCCCTCCAACCACCAACAGGCCACCCGGAAGGTCCAGAAGGAGGCGCCCCAGGTCCGCAAATGTAGTGGCTTGTAACCCAGGCGGGACGTACACTGATATAAAGATAAACACTCTACCCTCCATTCGTCCCACTAGAACAGTGTAACGTCCCCTCTCATCATGGCGCACCTCGTCGATCTCCAACGGGAGCGAGTTCTTGACCATAATACCCACCCCCCGCGAGCCCGAAGTGAAGCCGGAGTGGGCCACCAAACGATATCCCCGCCGATTCATTGCATGAAAGGTGTTACCTATAAGGTGTGTCTCCTGCAGGAAGACAACATCTGGAGAAATACGTTTTAAATACTGCAGGACCACACCACGCTTAATCCTATCCCCCAGGCCGTTAACATTCCATGACAACACAATCAAATCCCTACCCCCCATCATAAGTCAAAACAATCGGTCGCCCCCCACCGAGCATCTTAAAAACAACAAAACAGTTGCGGGTTTGCCTTGCGGTGCGAACAAACAACACACCCCCCCCACCCCCCGGTCCCAACAGAACTCCCCCCTCCCTGCACCCCTGCATGAGCCCAGACAGCCCCCCCAAAGTGCAGTGTGCCTGTCGCCCCATAGCTAAGTACTAACTAGTCCCCCCGAGGAGGAGGGAAGCCCCCAGCAGACCCCACCCGACCTCCATGGGAGGGGAACATACGAAAGCAATATATGGTAAAGGAACAATATCCAGAGCAAGGCCAATACAGTCACCCCTCAATTCTGATCCGGCGGGCCCTCCCCGCCAGCCGCGCCCCCCCCACCCCGATCTCCAGGCAAAGTATCTAACCAGTCCCCAGCCACCTCGGGCCGGTCGAAGAAGTGCGTACGGCCATCCACCTCCACCCTCAGCTTAGCCGGAAAGAGCATTGAGTACTTGAGGTTTAGGTCCCTTAGGCGACGTTTAATACCAAAAAAGCTCTGTCGCTGCTTCTGGACCGCCGGAGTAAAGTCTGGGTAGAAGTGTACATCCATGTTGTCCAGCCTGACCGGTCCCTGTTGCCTGGAGGTCTGGAGGATGGCGTCTCTGTCCCGGAAATTAAAAATCCGGGCAATAATAGGCCGCGGCGGGGCACCGGTCTTAGGGCGGCCCCCAGGGACCCGGTGGGCACGCTCCACCGCAAAAAGCTTACTCAGCCCCCGGGGCTGGAGATGGGTCAGGATCAGTTCTTCCACGAAGAGATCTGCCGCCTCCGCCTCTCGGCCCTCCGGCACACCAATAATGCGAACATTGTTCCTCCGGGCCCGACCCTCGGAATCCTCCAGTCGCCGGTCCATCAGGGCGCTCGCCTGGCCAAGCCGGCGCACCTCCTTCTGGAGGGCCACCACGTCCGTAGTGAGGCTCGTTGTGGTGTGGGCCAGGGAGTCAACTCGGTCGTTCGTTTTTGACAAGTCTGCCCTCACAAGGCCCACATCCACCAGGACTGAGTCAATTTTTTGCGCCAAGGTATCGAAACGCTGGTCCACTGAGGCCTTCATCTCTGCGATGGCGCCCATGACGTCCCGGAGGGTCAGATCCACCGGTTGGGCAGGCGCCTCCGTCGGGCCCACCAGGGATGACCGCGATGTCTCCGGAGAACCCTTCTGGAGCGTATAGCGATCCATACTATTGGCCTGGTGCGCCGTGCCACGGCGGGTAGTCTTCATCTTCGCCCGGTCGCCATCTTGTTTGGTGGACATGCTGGCCCTTCCACCGTCGTGCCAAGATCTCCAAACGGGCCGCCACACCAAATCACGGGTGTCAGGGGGGGGGGCGGGGGCGACCACCGGGCCGCGGGTCAACCCACCGCCGGCGGGTCAGCCGGGCACCTGGACAAGGCAACACCACCGCACCCCGCTCCGCAGCCCAACCCCGCCAAAGGCAAGGAGGGCGCAAAAGCGAAAGTGAAAGTGCGGGGTACGCGAGTCGCCCAGCCCCACTCGCCGCTGTTATTCACTTCGTCCCCGGATCGCCCCACTACTCCAATCCGGGGGGCCGGCGAGGAGAAGGCCGCAACCTTCAATCGATGCTCCCTCCGGTGTTCGGGGTCCGATTCGAGCCCAAAAAACGGGTGGCGCCTCTGCTCGGGTTCACCGACACAGTCCCCTCAACAAGGACAGGATATCGCCAGGATTAATTCAGGAGGTCGCGGAGGTCCTCGGGAGCCTCGCACCTACGCGGCCATCTTGGTTGCGCGCTAGGCTCCTCCCCACTGACTCAGTTATTGACCTGTTTTAAGAAAATGATCAGTTAATAGGATATGCGATGTGTAACCTGGAGGTGGTCCCTGAATGTAATTCTAAGTTGCAATAACTCAGAATTTTTTTATGTAAACCGAGCACGCACAGTAAATGTGAAGGGCGGGCTGCTAGGGACTAAAACTAGTAGGTTCCTCTCCCGTTAGACTCAGATAACTATTTAATCTATTTCTGTATTCTTAGTGATGTGAATATTTGTATAAATATTTTTAATAGTGGGTTTCACAGTCCATCTTGCACCGTATTCATCCTTTTCTTAGTCCAGCTTATAGGCATTTTAATTATATATATTCATTTACTTAAGGGACATTTTAGTTATCTGTTCAGAAAGCTTGCTTTTTTAGATGTCAGGGTAATGAATGATTCATGTTTAGTCATTTTTTATCTAACATAGATTAGTGTTGGTATCCTGACTAAAATTTCCAGGAAGAAAAGTGGAAGAAAGCAAAGGGTATGTAGCGTTAAGAGTCGAGGTTGTACTAGCTGTATGACATACCCATTTTTCATTCATTTTACTTTTCATTCATTATGTACTTTTTAACCGTGTGATTTTGTTTATGGTTTTAATTGACTAATAAACTAAATTTGACTTCGACTTCACTATAAACTGTGACGTATCTAAAGTTAAAACTCTTAATGCTTCTTGACATTTCCTGGTCCCAATATTGAAACACATTGGTTTAATACACTTCCTTCTCGGTGAGGCATGCGCTGGGCAACAGAATAACAAATGTGCAAGATTTTCCTCAACATTTTAAGTGCATAGTGTACAATAAGCCTCCCTCTCAATGATTGATCCAGATGTCCATTTAGTCTTATTCTATTTATTCTGGAGGATACCAAAGGGGAAATTCCTGTATTAATGATTTTGCGAGTTGGGGTTGTACAATTTCCAGACATGGTTCAAAACAAAGGAATGGTTTAACACTAAGAAAATTAGCAGTAAGCCTACGCAAACTGGAATTACACCGAACAATATTCAGTACATATTCCCAATAGGTTAGCTTCAAGCCCTTCTTTGAATTGACTGTTAACAAATTGAGTGCAACCCAAAACCAGCTCAAACCTAATTTGTTAAACCAGGTCTCAATGTAGCAAAGCCAAGGGAAAGTATCATGACCATCAAGATCCAAAAGATTTCTGCATGACCCATAACCAAACTCAAAGTAGGAAGGGCCTCAATACAGCTAGATCTTCTATTCTTTTGATGCCAACGTCATGGTACACGGGTAAACAAAGAAACATCCTTCCAAAAGTATTTTCCTCTACAGTGTGTGCACCTAAGTTGCCCCCCCCTCAAGGAGCCACCCCATAAAGAGCTGATGTTTGGACCCTATATTTGTAAACCACCAGGGCTGACACTACTGCCTTGGATTTTGTGACTTGCTATTTTTTGTAAAGCCATTGAATTCTGCAACAAAACAGCTTTGGATTTCTGTATTTGTCATTTCCAAAACAGTTTTTCATCTTTTGTGATGCCAAGATAACTACAGTGTGTAACGCACCCCAGATGTTGATTATTAATAGTAATATTTTTCTTAAAAGGACTTATGTGGTCTTATGGCCACATACTTTGATTTAGTAGAAGTGATTTCAAGGCCCTTTATAGTAGCTATCCAGTATCCTTTGCAACCCATTTGGAGTCTGTGAAAGCAGGATGGTATCATCTGCAAATAGTAGCACGGAAATTGGGACCCCACGTAGATTTGGGGAGTCGTGTTGCAACATCGTCTGCATATAACAAAAACAGAGCAGGTGGCACCATGCATCCCTGTCTCACTCCCCTTTGAATAGGTATGTCATCTGTAAGTTCACCTCCATGGTTCCATTGAACCCTAGTATAATCATCTTGATGTAGTCAAGCTTTCTGCATCAAGAGCTTATCTGGTGTTGGTAAGTCAATTCAATTTTGCTTTATTTCGATTTTGAATAGAAATCATAAATGCATACAATGAAATAATCATCCATAAAAAACATACAGTAAAAATATCAATATTAAAATGTGTACCCTACCTCACTTTCTGTGAGGGATCTAAAAATGGCATATACAACACATTTATTTATCACATACTAAAAGGAGTTCACATCCATTACTATTTAACTTGTACATGGCTAATCTCCATTCTATGTTAATCTAAATTCCTGCGATAGCGGACTATACATTTCAATAAGCTAACTATTATGTATACCAACTTTTCTCCCTCCAGCAACTGTAGGAAAAGTAAAGCTGGGCGGCATTGTCTGTGACCGAAATGCCTCAAAAGCGGGATGAGCCATTTTTTCCTTGGTTCCATATAAAATTTACAAAAAAGAATGGTATGCAAAGTCGATTGTGAAGAGATGTCGTCACATGGACAAGGAGAAAGTACCTTAACCCAATTATTTCGTTCTGGAAATGTAACCATTCGATGAAAAATATTCATCCTAAATCTTACCAGGAAGTACCGCTCGTAACTTGTGATGTTAAAAGTAAGGTACGGCTGTATTGTAGGGACCAATTGTATCATTAAGCTGTGGGTAACAGAAGGTTTAATAATTTCGCTCATCAATCTCAGTTCCTCTAAGTGGGCGAGACCTTTATTTTTTAGTGCCTTCCTCGAAACCTCTCGTATTGAGGAGGGATTGTGATAGTATTTGTCCCAGCCCAAGTCATGAAAAAAGTTCGTGATGTACCAGAGCCACCTGGACCTACGAACATTATCCATGGCTAAACAATCAGACAAAATAGACTGAGTAGGGGATGCCTTGTCTGAGGACCAAATCCTATGCCACAATAAAAGAGGTTCGATTTTGGCTAGGTCCATCACGTGAGCTAAACCCAGTTTTGTGTGACAAGCAAAAGTGCCCGCAGTCCCAGGAAGTGCAAGGATAAACCTCAAAAACGAATTTTCAACTTTCTGAATCGTATCTGTGCCCACAAAGCCCCAGAGGCCCGCCCCATACAAAGCCACAGATAGACATTTGGCTTTGTAAATCTGAATAATTTCAGGGGGGGCTCTATTTCCCAGCTTCCTGGTAAAATTGGCGAGAGCTGTAGTTGTTCTTAAAAAGAGAAATTTTCTTGTTTCTACAGCCGGTTTCCAGGATAATTTATGGTCTATTATTTATCCTAAGGTCAAGGCCTGCCATAAATGTGGAATATCTATTCAAATTCTTTAGGAGTTCACGAGGGGTACGGGCTAGAATAACGGTGTCATCTGCATAAAGAAGTGCAGGTATTGGGCAATTATGCACCATTGGGAGATCTTGGGATCCCTTCAACATCTCCTTTTCCAGTCCATTAGTATAGAGGGTAAAGAGGAAAGGGGCAGGACACACCCTTGCCTAACCCCTTTTTTTACTGGAAAATCTTCCGTCAGCTCTCCCCCCACCCCATAACGAACTCTTGCAGTGGCATTTGCATAAAGTTCCCTCATGAACTTGACCAAGTTCAATGGAGCCCCCATCTCAGCCAATAGAGTCCAAAGTTTGGAGTGAGAAACACAGTCAAATGCGGCTGATAAATCTACATAGACCATATAAAGGTCTTCTCCTTTAATATAAACATATTTGTCTATTTGTCTATTAAGAGTGAAAGATTTAGGGCCTGTTCGATTGTCCCCAGTCCCTGGTGGAACCCGTACTGTAAATCTGATATAATCCTGCCATCCTCCGCCCAATCATCTTCTAATTGCTCTAAAATGACTCGTCCTGCCACCTTTCCCAGGGAGTCTAAAAGAGAGATTGGACGATAGCAGGTTACTGTGTGCCGATTTCCCTTTTTAAAGATGGGAACTAGTACGGATTTTGACCAAGAGGCTAACAGACCTATATTACAAGATGCATTTAGGGCTCTAGTTAAAAGGGGAGTCCAAAGGTCCATTTGGGCTTTAAATAAGTCGATAGGCACACCATCTGGGCACGGTGCCTTTCCATTTTTACTTGCACTCAGAGCCTGGGCGGTTTGTTTCAATGAAAACTGTAGGTCAATTGGATAAGTGCTGTCTAAATCACTCAAAAAGTTGGGATCCTGCAATTTCGGGTTCTGTGGTTTAACAAAAACTGTACTAACTGAAAAAATCTTGGAGAAATAAAGAACCCATTCCTTTTCTTCTATTGCTAGATCTAACTTTGGATGATTAATGTTGTCAGTTAGAAAAGGAGACTTGACTATTTGCCAAAAAGCAGCCGGGTTTTTATGGATGCACGTTTCATGCAATTGCTCCCAGAGTTGGTTTTTTAGTTCTTTTTTCCTATTTTTTTGTACAGAATTATAAACTTTCCTTAAAGCTGTTATCTCATACGGGACCCTAACTAATTTCCTCAATGCAGTTTTTAGATTTGAATAAGCAACCATACAGTCGTGGTTAAACCAGCCCTTCTTATTTTTTGACTTATGTTTTATTTCTACCCAGAGAGCCTCATTGATCGTTTTAACGATCAATTCAAAATTTGCAATGACTTCTGCGTGGGTAGTATCCGGGTTAAGACATTTCAATATAGAGACATAGGCCCTCACTATCAATAGTTTTGTTATTTTCATGGGATCTACTTTCCCCCATTTAAGTGCATAACCATTTAATCTGCTTAATGCCAGATTATTTTGTAATAAAATAGAACCGAGGCCACTCTTTGGTTTATAAGTTAATGACAAAGAAATACTAAGGGGATAATGATCACTTAGCACAATTTTGTGTCTAGTGAATTCTGCGTCTGAAACCCTTTCACCATTTGAGACCAAAATATAATCTATGGTTGTTAGGTATCCTCTACCGTGAAAAGTAGGAGCCGGTATTAGGCTCTCATTATTCAAGGTATTTGCCACGACCAGGTCTAACTCGAGAAAGGTTTCATTTAAGTAGTTGCCTAAAGTGGAATGAGTAAAATGTGGGATGGGGTTTCCAAATTCATCCAGGATACCACAAATGTTAATAGTTGAGCATGGTCCCAGGTTGAAATCCCCACCCCAAATAATTACCTCTTCATTTATTAACTTCCTCATTCTAGTTATTAATGTAGACCGGATCAGGAATACCAACTTCAATGCCTCAACCTCAGAAGGATTATTATAAAAATTCACTATTAGGAAGCTGTCCCTATTGTTTAAGATCAACCTGAGCATCTGGAAATTTAGATCCAGGTTTATAGGAACTATTTCCTTTATATTAAGGATGTTTGAGACATAAATTGTTAGACCTTCTTTCTCCCTACCTGAAATGGAAGGTTGGGCGGGTGTAAAATATGTTTTAAAACCCTCCATATGTATCACATCAGTCACCCATGTCTCCTGAAGTGCTATAATATCAAATTTAGATCTAAAATTCATCCATATGTCATTTGTGACCTTGGATCGTTGACCTGCTATATTCCAGAATAGGACTACAATTCGGGGTTTACTTTCCTCCCTCATGCGTTCCTGTATTTCTGGTACAGGTCTGGTAATAGGGTTGAAGTTTAGGTCCCGTTCTGTGATCGGGATAGATTCGACCTGATTCACACCTATGGAATTACCTACTACGTCAATGGATGTGGTCTGATACCGTTTAGATCTTAACTGAGAGACATGAGAGACATATACTGTGTGATTAGAGTTTAGTTCTGAACTCGCAAGAGGGACCTTTTGTGGAATATCCACAAAATCTTTTGTTATTCCTCCAAAATCAAGTCAATCCACTCCTTCCAAACCTGATAATGCCGCGTAGCGGTTATAAAGGGGTAAAGAGTGATCCTCCCGATGGCAAAAAGTCAGCCCAAAACGGTCTTCCTGATGTTGTAATAGGGGCCTAAATCGACCATCCTGTTGTTGAGGTGGAAATCTTAAGTGACCATTCTGATGCTGAATTAAAGGACTGGGACGAGCAACCTGAGAGTGAAATTGTGGAACGGGACAATAACTCTGAATTTGGGGCAAAGGTCTTAAAACATCGTTCTGATATTGAAATAGTGAATTATGATAACAATTCCACTGACCTAAAAATGGAGGCCTGAAACGGTCCTCCGGATGTTGAAATGAGTGGCTTGAGCGATCAGCTTGATAACCAAATGGGGGCCTAGAGTACACATCCTGATATTGGGGTGATGGTCTAATGCAATCTTCATTATTATGAAATAATGGGTTCAAATCAGTTTCAGAAGTTGGCATTACTCTAGGGTAAAAGTAGGGCAATTCATGTACTTCAATTGTACTACTAGCATTTAAAGGGAGCCAATTAAGAATATGTCCTACTGCCCTTTTATCTCTGAAATTGATTATAATGATATCCCCCATGGAGTCTTTTTTCCTACGTCCTAACCAGGGAAGACGCCTGACATGTAAAATGTCTCCATTTATGTCTGGCAGAAGTGGGCGATTCTATCTAAGCCAATATATGACCTTATTTTTTAATTGGGTGTGATCTTCTCTTTTCCGTCTTTTAGAAGAGGGACTCCCATAAGGACCACCACAAGGGGAGCTGCTTCCGGAGGCAGGTCCACATTATGGTTTTTAGAAATAAATGTCCCTGCAGGCTGTTCGTTGTCATTTGGCTTTTGGATACTTTGTTGAAAATTTAATTTCCCACCCACCTCCAGCTTTTTTCCTCTACTCTTTACCGTTGGACAAAGTTTTTGTAGAGGCGACGGGTTGAGGGTTTTTGATTTTACTTGACTCGTGACTTTTTCTCCCTGTTGATCATTAGTTTTTGTGGTTGATACAATAGTTAGGACTTCTAATGGGGATTTTGATAAATCTTTGGTTCCCTCTTTAATCTCCCCAATTGCCTGTTCTAGATTCCCCAACTGTAAAGCTTTTCTTTTTAGTCTCTCTAATAGTGGTGATAAAAAAGATCTAATCAATTTTTCAATATTTCCCAGCAAATGAGTGTCTAATGCTTCAGTTGTTGGGATATGTGATGGATTAGCCAATGTAGGTAATAAGGGTCCTTTAAGTGAAGAAGTCTTAGAAGTACAAGAATTTATTAGATTAGGCTTATCTCTCTTTAGTCCACTCCCCCTCTTTCTTCTTTTTTTCGGTGGTGGACCTTGTGATTGATGAGTTTTCGAGGTACTGATCGTTTTTTGTATAATCTGAGGGGTTAATAACAGTACATCTGGGGAGACACTTGGCTCTGGAATTAAATTACTGGGAGGAGGAGACAAAGTTGAAATTTGATCATTATTTGAATCAAGTGAAGGGGATCTGTCTTGAAGAAGTAAAAGTATATTGTCGGAAAAAGAAACATCAAGACGCCTGCTTTCGCAAGGCGTACTAGATTGCGATGACATGGCTAACTGTGACGGGACCTGAGATAAACGTTTATTCTTTACGAACTCAATGGAACGACGTCTCTCGGCCCGTCGTTCTTCGAGGGCAAAATCCCTATCAGTTCCTGTATTGGGCCTAATAGCATAGTTATCTAATGTTCCTCTATTAATGACCCCTCCTAACAAGGATTTCTCTTTAGAAACAGGTAGGGTCATAATAAGTGCTTCAAACTATGTAAGTGGAACGTCAGATGCCACTAACAGTTAACACTTGGCAAATATAGTACTACACCTAGACAGTAGGAAATGACAAAACAAAAGCCTACCAATAATGAATACAAAGTAAAACACATACAAAGCAATGATTTAAAGAACAAAAAAGGGAGCGGCCCAGCCCAGCCTCCTTAGGCCTCTGAGGGCCACCGAGGGCCCGCCCTTTGCGCGGGCTTAGCCCGGCGCCGCCGCGCGCGTCCCGCGACGTGGAGGGAGCCTCTGGTTTTTCAGCGCCTCCGGGCGCGCTGGTGGGCGGAAATGGTGTAATGCCGCTGGGTGTCCTGGGAGCTGTAGTCTCCTCCAACTGCGCCCGGTGATCTCGTTCGGCGGCAGGGGAGACCTACAGCGTTGCCTCCCCGTTGTATGCAGTCTATGCCCAGGTAAATGCGAGCCTCCAAGTCTTGCAGCGTTTGAGAAATGCCCCCGCTCCACCGAGGGAGCCTCTGGTTTTTCAGCGCCTCCGGGCGCGCTGGTGGGCGGAAATGGTGTAATGCCGCTGGGTGTCCTGGGAGCTGTAGTCTCCCCCAACTGCGGCCGGTGATCTCGTTCGGCGGCAGGGGAGACCTACAGCGTTGCCTCCCCATTGTATGCAGTCTGTGCCCAGGTAAATGCGAGCCTCCAAGTCTTGCAGCGTTTGAGAAATGCCCCCGCTCCACCGAGGGAGCCTCTGGTTTTTCAGCGCCTCCGGGCACGCTGGTGGGCGTAAATGGTGTAATGCTGCTGGGTGTCCTGGGAGCTGTAGTCTCCCCCAACTGCGGCCGGTGATCTCGTTTGGCGGCAGGGGAGACCTACAGCGTTGCCTCCCCGTTGTATGCAGTCTATGCCCAGGTAAATGCGAGCCTCCAAGTCTTGCAGCGTTTGAGAAATGCCCCCGCTCCACCGAGGGAGCCTCTGGTTTTTCAGCGCCTCCGGGCGCGCTGGTGGGCGGAAATGGTGTAATGCCGCTGGGTGTCCTGGGAGCTGTAGTCTCCCCCAACTGCGGCCAGTGATCTCGTTCAGCGGCAGGGGAGACCTACAGCGTTGCCTCCCCGTTGTATGCAGTCTATGCCCAGGTAAATGCGAGCCTCCAAGTCTTGCAGTGTTTGAGAAATGCCCCCGCTCCACCGAGGGAGCCTCTGGTTTTTCAGCGCCTCCGGGCGCGCTGGTGGGCGGAAATGGTGTAATGCCGCTGGGTGTCCTGGGAGCTGTAGTCTCCCCCAACTGCGGCCGGTGATCTCGTTCGGCGGCAGGGGAGACCTACAGCGTTGCCTCCCCGTTGTATGCAGTCTATGCCCAGGTAAATGCGAGCCTCCAAGTCTTGCAGCGTTTGAGAAATGCCCCCGCTCCACCGAGGGAGCCTCTGGTTTTTCAGCGCCTCCGGGCGCACTGGTGGGCGGAAATGGTGTAATGCCGCTGGGTGTCCTGGGAGCTGTAGTCTCCCCCAACTGCGGCCGGTGATCTCGTTCGGCGGCAGGGGAGACCTACAGCGTTGCCTCCCTGTTGTATGCAGTCTATGCCCAGGTAAATGCGAGCCTCCAAGTCTTGCAGCATTTGAGAAATGTTGGTAAGTCATCATCCATTAAGTATATGTCATTGATATAGGACAATGATTCTTCATTAAAAACCAGTAACAATTCTGTTGCATGGGCTGAGAACAACCAAGGGCTATACTTACACCCTTGTGGCAACCTGCAAAATTGTTTTTGAGAGCCTAGGGTGGTAAATTAAGTCATATACCTGCTTTCAGGTGCTATGTTTTGGCAAAACTAGGTCGTTTTGAAATTGGTGATTTTGATGTCTCTAAATAAAGAAAAGGGAGTCGGAGGATAGGGAGGTAGGTTTTTAGCCTCCTGTTATGATATGTCTACCAAAAGAATCCACAAGGATCCTAATAAAAAACCTACCTAAGATTATGTACTCTGAAATTAGTAGAGTCCTATACTAGAAAAAAACACTTGTTTTTCTAGAGTCCCCTCACTCACCTAGGGTTGCCCCAGGGTGACATGCTTCATCATAGGGGTCCTCCCAGGCATCTACTGTCTGGGGCGTGCTGCAACTTTGCGAAATACGTAGGAGCACTTTTTGTTTATACTATGTGTAGTGATGTGCTTGTGGAGTGAAATCTAAAGTGAAAAAATTGGATAAAAATTACCTAGATAGTGAGCCCTAACTTTATTCTGCTCCTATCCGGTAAGTGTATAATAAAATGGGGCTAGTAACAGAGAACAGTAACCATTATGTGAAGCTGTCCCTATTTACTTGGTCGACATGTTTCGTGGTTACCCCAACCACTTCCTCAGGACCACACAAGGACCAGCCCTGCGTGTACCACTCCGTGCATTAAGAACACTCAGTTATATTTAAACTTTTCGCAAACGTGCTTGGTTTGCTACATACATACGATTCCCTTGTAACAAGAATTTCTTAGTTGCATTAGGTCGATGTTTCTGTATAAAGATATAATAACACATACGAATTAGTTACAAACCCTAGTCCACCGGATAGCGTGGACAGGGGACCAAAACCAACTTTCAATGCATTAAAGTGTCATAAATCTTATATATCAAATACAAAATCAAGTGCGTATTTATAAGTGCTCGAGTGAATTAGTGAAACCCATAGACATTTACACACACATACATAACATGAACACATGGTAGGTTACGTTGATAAAACCTACTTTTTTGGAGGTGTTATTCTACTCCATGGTGTTGCTGGGGCGGAGAGGCTCTAGAAATTTAGATTAGGGAGTTAGATGTTATAAGAAAGAAGCTGATTCGTTAGCGCACTGGGAATTCTTAGTAAAAAAGAGACAAATCCTAAAGAATTCGTCATGGTGGTTATTTACTCTCTGGAATCTTACTTGTCTAGGAAGGACCTCCAGCCGTAAAGTCTATTAGCTCCCAGGGACACCGCATATTACTGGGACACTACCGGAACTCCGTTTAAATGTCCCAGCAGGCGGGAAAAACGGGGCTTGTGAAGGATTCACAGGTGTGTGCACCCGAATGGTATCGGGCGCCATCTTGGAGTGCTGTGTTAGTTCCTCATACATTTAAAAAAATCTATTTGTCCAGCTATATCTACATGAGCGGTTTCCAATTATCAACGTTTGTAGCTTACAATTTTAAATGTAATATAGGTTCGTAACCGCAAACATTTATGGTAAATGTTATACGGAAGCATGATGATGGAAGAAAGACTATTGTGCCGCGATTACTTTGCGGGCTAACAACGTTACGAGGTATAGGCGACACTGTGTCTCGGTATTCTTAGTAAAAAATACTCAGATGTAAAAGCGTCTTTTTTAATGCAACAGCGTCTACTCATGTATATCGGGCGCCATCTTGGAGTGGTAATTTGATGGTGTCCCGATAGTCATAAAAAGTTTATGAATGAGTTACTAAAAAAGATGAGTTACTAAAAAAGAAGAGTTACTAAAAAGGATGAGTTACTAAAAAAGGGGGTGGAGAGGAGATAAGGGTCCTGTTATTTTTTACGCCAAACCCAAAATTTTTCAATGAGGGAGATTTTATTCAATACGAATATTGGTTGTAAATGGAGATCTTCAGATATCTTTATTTTCCACGGCTTTAGAAACGTTCATCTTAGAATGATTATATGTAAATCAGAACAATATTATTCCATTTCAAAACAGTCATGTAGAAAGCTGCAGATAATACTAAAGGGCGATATTTAAACTCGACACAGTAGAGAGTTCGAGCATTTGACGGAAGCGGAAGTAGAAACTGTAAAAGGCCCCGGCTGCAGGAGAGCAGGCGGTCAGTCCGAGTCTGAGCTGCTGTGCTCGGTGCTTTGAACCTGGCGCACGGTTGCTTCCAAAGGCGCCATTGTGCCGTCCGGCCTGACGCCCATTAGCTTAATAACCTCCTCCCGGGAGAGTTTATCGAACATGTTGACAAGCTTCGTTGCTTCATATTCTTTTTGTTCTTCTGTCATTTCGTTCATGGGATTGGGCATTGGTTCTTCCAGATGTCCAGTAATGAGATTGATGTTTGGCTTTGCAGACTTGTACTCTTCAGTGTCTGTGTCCTCATCATCGGAGTACCAGCGATCCCCTCGTCCTCCTGCTAACAGGCCCCTCGCTGCAAGAAGTCCTGCTGCATTCCCGTAGCCAGTGTACTTTAATAAACGGTCCACTCTTTCCTTAAAAAGAACAAAGAGAAATTCAGCTGCAATCTGTTTAACCCCAAGGTCAACATGTGTCATGAGTCGCACGAGCTTGTTCCTGACAGTTGTGCCAATTTCAGGACGATTTGAGACATCTGTCAAAGGAGGCAACACCTGAGCTTTTATAAACTTCCTGATGGTTCTGTGTGCTCGGGAGGACTCAGTCAATAGACTCAGAATTGGCGTCAAACCTTCTACGTAACTGCATCCCTTGTCTATTCTCATCTCCATAAAATCGAGCAAAACTTGAATGGCGTCCATATTCATACTGTTGTACTTCAAAGATTCTTCTTCTTCTGCTGAAGCACTAATGAGCACATCCAAGCAAGAAACTGGAAAATTACTTAAAAGGTTGATTGTGTTGCTGTGCAGCTCTTCGGTTTTATCTTCAGTTGGTCCCTTTGTTACTAAACATTGGCGAAGTATAGCAGCCATATAACAAAACTGATGGGCATCGTTCTCACTGTGAACATTCCAGCTGTCGAGCGTGATGTTAAAAAGGGCTTTCAGAGCCTCAATGGAGCAGTCTGCGTCCTGATGCGACAAAGGCGGTGCGTCAGCCCAAGAGGCGGCCTTGTACTTCTCCGTCCAAATAATACCACATGAACTTTCCAAGGCCTCGGTCAGCAGAGGCAGCGATTGTAAATCATGCCGCAGCTGCGTCCTAGTCTCTGTGTGCAAAAGTGACAGCAGGAACAAGAGGCGCAGGTTGAAGCATTTAATGACATGCATGGATTCTTGGTCTTTGCATTTTTTCAGAAGGTTGCAAAGCGTGGTAGCGATATTCAACTCCAAACTCAACTTCTGCGCGACTACACTGTTAAAAACGATGTTACCATGACATTTTAGGGCTTCCACTATAACTGGAAAATGATCCACCTCCGATTTTGATGTCTCCACAATACGCATTAAGCCCTTTCCTGACGTGGGTACTTGGCCCACCCATACAAGTGAGGTACCATTTTTATCTGGAGATCTGGGGAACACTGGGTGGTTGGAAATGTGTGTCAGACTGGTGATCCCATAACCTTCCCACACAATAACATGAGAAAAAATGGATCTTTTCAGCCAATTTTGAGGTTTGCAGGGGAGTTTGGGTAGGAAAACATTGGGACATCCACACAATCCATACCTCCCTGGACTCCCTGGGTGTCTAGTTTTCAGAAATGTCTGGGTTTGGTAGGTTTTCCTAGATGCCCGCTGAGCCCATTAACCCAGGTGACCCCCCTTGCAAAATCAGGTCATTTTTTGATTTTTAAATTCGTTGTCTTCACAAGACGTTTTGGGCATTTCCCTGCTGGCCCACCCACACAAGAAAGGTACAATTTTTATCATGAGTCTTTGCGGAATGTTGGGTGTGTACGAAGTTTATGGATCCATGCAGATTCCAGAACTTTCCATCACAGCATTGTGAGGAAAGTTAGTTTTTCTGACAAAGTTTGAGGTCTGCAAGGGAGTCTGGGTATCAGAACCTGGTCACACAAGTAAGCCCATCCTTGATTCCCCTGGGTGTCTAGTTTTTTAAAATGTATTGATTTGCTAGGTTTCCCTAGGTTCCGCCTGAGCTAGGGTCCAAAATCCACAGCTAGGCACATTGCGTAAATAGGGTCAGTTTTCACCAGAAAAATGTGATGTGTCTATGTTGCGTTTCAACCATTTCCTGTCGCAGGCACTAGGTCTAGCCACACAAGTGAGGTACCATTTTTATCAGGAGACTTATGGGAATACAGAATTGTAGAACAACTGTTGACGGCTATTGACTTTCTACGTATTTCTGTCTTCCAAATGTAAGACAATGTGTAAAAAAGAAGTCACTTTGAAAAATGTCTTCTAATTCACATGCTAGTATGGGTACCCACACTTTTGAAGATGTGCATATAACTACTGCGTCTAAACTCTATATTTTGTCCTCATTTTAGAAATACATAGGTGTCCTTGATATTTATTTTTCACTCTTTATATTTTAACAAATGAATTGATATCTACCCGGTACACAATGAAAACCCATTTCAAGGCGCAGTTCAGTTATTGGCTCTGGGTACCTCGGGTCCTTGGTGAACCTACAAGTCCTATATATCACCATAATCAGAAGGGTCCAGCAGATGTAACAGTATTTTGCTTTTAAAATTCTGCCATAGTTAGAAGAAGCGACAGGTGAAAATGTTGGCACAAATGTCTGTTTCTATAGAAAAACCTTGAACGATCTACACAACATTGTCTATGTTTCTGAAATGTATATCTTGCCCAACTCCATTACTGCTTTCACACCCATTTCTACCACTAATTGGAAGGAGGTTGAAAGCACAAAAAATAGTAAAAATAGGCTATGTTCCCGTACAATGCCAAAACTGTGTAGAAAATGTTGGTTTTCTGACTAAAGTCTGCCTGTCTCTGAAAGCTGGGAAGATGGTGATTGCAGTACCAGAAACCTTTTGTTGATACAATTTGCAGGGAAATAACAGACACTCTCTTCTGCAGCACTTTTTCCCCCAAAAAACAAAATGTTCCTGTAGTTTGGCTAATTTCTGGGACCACTCCTCTGGAATCCGCAAATCCTGGGTACCTTTAAAATCCTCAGGATGCTGAAAGAAAAGACGGAAATTTGGCTTGGACATCTTATGTGGAAAAAAAGTTACAGGGGCCTAAGTGCAAACTAGCCCAAATAGCCCAAAAAAGGCTTAGCACAGAGGGGGGAGGCCTAGCAGGGAAAGGGTTAAGATGTCCAACATGGTTTTGTATTTCTTGTGCACTATGTTGCCCATTTTGTGCTGCAAACGTGCTCATAGCAGTGGTCTATAGTCTAAGACTAAGCAATATGACTGATCTGGTTTTATTACTGGAAGCAAAGGATCGTTCATTGGTCAGGTGCAACTTTCTATTAAACCCTGGTATTCGAGTTGTGTGAGTATTTATCTGACCTGTTGTTTGGTTTCACGTTTAATGGGGCATTGTACTTGCAGTTGTGGGATAGGCATTATGTGGTAAGGTAAATCTTCACCCAACTCACGTGGTTGCGGCATAACACTGGGGCTTGTGCAAAGGACCACTCCTTGGCGTATGTATGTTTAACTGATTCTGGAATGAGGACCGAAAAAGGTGGTAATATTATGCTTTCTCCCTGTTGGACTTGTCTAACACACTCTGGTGGACAATCTTTTTCAGCCAAGAGATTGTCATAACCAAATGGTAAGTTCTCTAAAAAGAGAACATTACTAATATGTGGTATATCACCCTCCATTTGATGCTGTAATTCATACAATTGACTTGAGACACTTGAGGTCTGATTTAGATTTCAGCGGACGTGTTACTCTATTACAAAGGTGACGGATGTTCCTTCTGCTGAAACATAAATCCCATAGGAAATTATGGGATTTATATTTTGGTGGATGGATTAATCACCGCTGTGAGGGACTAACCTGTCCACCAAAATCTAAATCAGGTCCATAGTCTCTGGTCTGGTGTTTCCACCTGGATGTAGTCACTGGTTGTTCCTGCTGCCACACACTCTGGTGAACTATTGAGCCTTCCGCCGTGCTGTCCAGCAGAGTCAGAGCCCACTCCCTGTTCAAAAGCAGAGGCATAGCATGTTTGTCATGTTTCTTTTTTATCCCAGCCACTTTCTTCATTTTAAATTGAGGCTATTGCTGTGGAGGTTTTTCTTCCATTTTTATTATGAAGTATGTAGAGCATTGTGAGTTCTTTGGTTTCACATATTCCTCTAACCCGCGCTCCAATCGAGAAGGTTATGTATCAGGATACCTATCAGGCTGTTTAATTGTTTCTTCGTTACGCAAGTTGTAGTACTTCTCAGAGGATTCCCGTTGAGGACATCCACCCTATGGTTTAATCTTTTTTTTATTTTTCTTATTATCTCAGCATTTTATTAGAAAACTCTGGTGCCTGTTTCAAGTTATCTTTATCGGACTTACCATTATTTGTGGTTTAAAACGTCTGGTTCCCAAATTATCTCCGCTATCGACGAATAGGTTGCTGCAATAATTTTAGGTCGTTCATGCTCTCAGTCTCCCAGAGCAAGCTACACAAGGCATTGGTGTAATGCCAATGCTGTTTTTTCCCCTTTTATATCACGTAATGTCATTGAGGATACTGTGGTAAAATTGTCCATTAATTTCATCCCTAAAGCTAGAGCTGGTGTTGCCCGGTGTTTATTTTGAATCAGTTTAAGTACCTCTGGCAAGGCAGCCATGAAAGGTGTGCTATGCGGTGCGATATAGATTGCAGCAAATATTTTGCCCCATCTGGCACAGTCTTCTACCAGAGAACCTTTCCCAAAGGCAGGCATATTGTGAGAATACTTTGTTTTTCTTGTGGTCAAGGCTGATTTCATATGGATGGGTCCACACTGAGGTGACATGGTGAGCAAAAGAACAATGGCTTGGAATGGTACCCGAGCGATTGCCAGTGGTTAGACAAATTGCCTTGCATTACAGTAGATTTACCAAGCACCGCAGGGCCAAGCAAGGTAGCCTTGCATGGCTTGGTATGTCTGACTTTAGTGTTGTGTTGCCCATGCGTTATCTTGTGTGAATCAAGAGCAATGCAACACAGTGATAAATCTGATCCTAAATTCTTGGCCAGGCCCTCACTCACCCATCCTATAATCTACCACAATTTATTTGACTTTTTTGATTAATCGTCGCCTGCAGAGCTTTTCATGCCTTGTGCTGTTGATTACCTTTTTTAGTTTTTGTGAGTTGTTTGCAGTTCTTTCTTTGCTGTGGAAGTTTTTCTTCTTTTTTATTATGATGTCTGTAGAGCTTCTAGTAGGTGTGTTTCACCTTTCTTACTGGCATACCTGTTTTTAAGGGTAGTTAGTAGGGGTCTCTTAAATCGAAATATTACCTCATCGTACAAGTCAAGGTATGATGTTTTTTGTGTGGCTTTGCCGCTCCCCTTCCTTTCCTTCAATACTGAGCCTGTCGATGTGCAGCTCGCACTTTTTTATCACTATATCCCTAGTTCGTGATTTGCTCTTACAAAAGATGTGTAAAGAGCTTTCCATCTTATGTTTAAAGAGGTGTCAATCGCTTTCCATTGAAGAGTGGTTCTAAGTATGTTATTCTGTTTGTATTCATGGCCATCTTGTAGATGTGTGTCATGCACTTAGGTGGGTGAACATGCTGGGAAGACAATATTAGAGAAAGCAAGAACTGCAGTGGATCATGGTCGCTTTCTAATCTCTACACCACCGACATGTCTTTAATCAAGTGCCAAGACTCCAGGTTCAGTATGACATAGTGGATAATACATTCACAATTGCCTGGTCTAAATGTAGATTTAGGTGGCTCATCTGAATCTGTGCAGCTGTTCAGAGGTGGTAAAGCTGATGCAACAAGTATAATTCACAGATGTTTCCCTTTATGTGTTACCATGGAGATCATCTGGGAGGGGTAGCACTAGGGCTGGATGGAGCTCGTTATGTTTCACACTGCTGAATTCCACAGAGTTACCAAAAAACTCAGAGAAATACCGTGTAGTTCTCCAAGTGGGTGTACTATTGCTTGGTCACCCTTAAGTTTAGTTGTTAGGGCTAGGAAAAGGCCTATGATTTATAGAAGCCATCAGAAGAATGTGTTATGATCATTAGACTTGTATAACTTGCGAGGCTGGAAGTTCGGACCACAAGGAACTGCAGGGGAGCCACTAACCCAGTTTACCTTTAATTGTAAGGAAATCAGGAGGCACATATCTCGCAAGATGTCTTACACCCCTTGCCCTGTCTTTGGCACAATGCCATGGCTCACTGCTCCCCACCTTACCTGGAGCAGCAGTACATGGGTGTCAGGCAGTTGGTAGTGCAGCTAAGGGAGCAGATGGCTCTGCAGTGGTAGCTGGGGCTGGAGGACTACAATGTCAGGAGCTGGGACAACCGCTGTTGTTCGCGCAGTTAATGCTCATGCACTACGCTCTTAATCAAAGTCAGTGCCTACATAGAGAAAGGAGTACACTCTGCAGCACCTGCACCCACTTCCAGAGCTAATGAAGTGCCCATATTTGAGGTGCATTATTCTTGTTAAAAAATTGAACTACAGTTGTCCAAAAATGTAATTATTAGTTTTGCAGTCTACAGGTGCCAGAGTCCTAAAATGATTACAAGTAACAGCCCTGTCTAGAGGGCTGAGTGGCAAAGTGACTGTCAGAAAGAGAGGACAGGTTTGGAGGTGAAGAAGAGATCTAGTGCTGGGATCAGTTTTTGTGAAGATGCTCCCTGCTGAGACGGGGTAGGGGTTTGGAAGTGCACAGAACTCACCAAGGAGGCATCCTGCTCGGATTCAGAGAACCTCCTAATGTTTTCACCAGTTGCCTTCTCGCTGTGAGAAGAAGTTGAGAAGAGAGAAAGCTGAGGCAAAGCCCACCCTTCCACACCACCCCTCTGAGAGATGCTGAACCTGGCATGGAGGGTCTCTGGGGGAAGGCAGCAGCTGTTGGTCTTGGGACTTGGGACCTTATCACATTCTGGTTGCTCGACATCACTCTGTCTTGGTGGTGGTGAGGAGTGGCTTTTGGAAGGCATGGCTGCTGGGAGCAGTACCAGCCTTCCGGTGCTACCCGAGGATGGGAACGAGAGCACTCACAGTTCACACCTGCCAGATTCAAAGAACCCTAGAGACTATAAGGCAAGAACAAGGCTTTTTTCAAGGTGGATGGAGCCCGGGAGAAGAGTGACTCCTACAGTAAGTACAGTCCTGTCAACAACTATCCCTGCAGGTACGCTTGCAGCACCAGCAGTTTTATGCTTGCCTCACCTGCACTGTGAGAAATGTACCCTTTCTGCGCTGTCACTGCTAGAGGTGAGCAGCGCATGCTGGTAAACTCCACTCTGCCAGCGGTTGGCAGGGTGTTTTTGCTGAATTTCACACTCCAAGTGGAGCGTGGAGTTGCAAAACTCTGTGAACTCCACCGGCAGAGTGGAGTTTGCCATCCACCTTTGGCCAGCACCCCACTACGGTTTTCATCGCTGACAATTTTTTTCCAACAATACAGGATGAAGTTCTGTATTTAGGTCACCACATACTAAAGTAATCCTACTGTGGTGAGACGGCATCATTACTCCTTTCATTTTGGGTGGCAATTTCTCCATCCTGTCGGTAATTGAGGAGCACTAATTAACAAGATTTAAGCATCATGACATTTCTTCCTCGCAGCCAAAAGGGAGGTACACATTAAATAGGTCCAGCACCCACAGGTCTTTCTTCATCTTTAAGTGCTGGGTACAATTGTTTATGTTAGTACAGGTTATTTCTGCTTTGTTTGAGTAGCTGATTCCCAACCTAGCGCCATGAAACCTTTCGGTGACCGTGCGCTCTATAAGCTCCTATTAACATAACATAACATAACCATATTGCAAGAACTCCCTTTGATATTACTTTGGTTTGTTTAGCAGCTGGTATATGACACAAGAGGTAGTCATTTAGATCTATGTTATCCAGGGCCCATGTGGCCTGAAAACAGTAGATATCTTGGTTCATTATGTTTTTAGTCCAGTATTTGTCTTCCAGTTTTTCCCCTGTCCTGCAGTGCTCTAACTTACTAAATTCAGCAATTCATCAACAGGATTGGGCGTTTTGATTCTTTCCTTATCCCTTGAATAATTCTGCAGGTGCTTGGCACCAACCCTCCTGTAATGAAGTGTATGCATTGTCGTGGAATCTGTGATGTTGATGTAAAATTGGTGATTTAGAAAAAACATTGTTGCCGGTAGGAACAAAGAATCTCAAATTTGAAGGCTGTCTTTGGTTGGGAGAGGAACAGAAAGATATGTAATATGAGAAAGGGCCCTACACTCTGGTACAGGGCACTGTTCTACAACACTAACATCAATTCCCTTTGAAGAAAATGTTTCCATGCAACTCACGCACTCCACATTCAAATCTGTACGTAGGTTACTCAGAAGGGAAATCCTCCAATCAAAATATTACCACACCAATGTGGGAACCTTTACATTTTTTATAAAATACTTCAGGGTAACAATCAATCAATTCCTCTTTTAAAACAAAGAATCCAGGCAATCTCAGGATATGGATAACTATACTCTCAGTTAATAAATTGCTATACAATAAAATATCAAAAGCAGCGCAAAATACATGACATAAGTATTATAAAAACACAGAAATGAACAAAAGGGAGAAACTCATAAGACACTAAACATTGTATATTTTTTGTAATACCACCCTGCTGAACATATTATACCTGATGCATGATATATTCCCTGACTTCATCGATTGTATCTGGAAAGCGAGGCAGAATTTGGCAAATATAAAAGTGTTGCCGTATTTAGTGGGCTTTCACTTATAGCCACGTTCTTCAGGACAGTAACAATAATTCTCCCACAATTCGCCACACTGAGTGACTAAAACCAAGAGGTAACATTCTCACGTCTTACTTTGGGCCTGTCTTACATCAATTACAAGTCCCCAGGTCTCATTTCATGAATGTAGTTGGGGTGTCTCTGAGACCTGTTTCCTTATTCTCAGGTGCATCCTCTAAATGATTTCTCCTGCCTCCTGAGCACCTTCGTGCTCTAGGGCAGGGTCCACTATTATATGTTTTTTTTCAGATCAACTCCGTCACGTGCATAGAGTAAATCTAGACACCTCTGATTCACCTGTCTTAGTCTCTATCCTCGCACGGTCTGTTATACCCTGAGGGGCATATTCTCAATAAGTTATCGCAGAGTTATCGGCACTTTATCCCAGCCAAAGTCACAATAAATGTATTGCCCCATTCACAAGCTGGTGCTAACAGCTCATATCACCAGTTTACCTGTGATAGCATCCGCAAAAAACATCGCTACAGATGACCCCGGCAACTATTGCTAATGAGAGGCAGAGTAGGCGTTCCCGAGCAAAAAGCCGCGACTACACCACACCTCAACATTCTCAACGAGCCAGATCAGCGATAAGACCACAAAACAGGCGATAATGTGTGTTAGTAGCAGGAAATTAGCACCTGCTCTGACCTGGTGCAAAGTCGGACGACAACCTGCACCAGAAAAGGGAGCCCAGCACAGAACCACACCTGAAGACCAACAGATGCCATGGAGCCAACGATCATGCAGCTACCGCCACCACCCCCAGGACCGCAACCCCCCCGGACCTCCCCTTCCCCTCCAGACCACCACAGAGGCAGCGCAGACACAGACAGCGGACCTTCAGGAAACGCACCAGCCTCACTGACATAACACCAGACAATGTCATTGCCCACTACAGGCTCAAAATGACAACCATCCTACACATCCTGACCTTCATTGCCCACAGGCTGATGGTACCAACAATGCGGACAACCAACATCCCACCTCAGACAAAGCTGCTGACTGTGTTGCACCTGTTGGCCTCTGGTACCTCCCAAACAACAAACGCCGAAGTCGGAGGAGTCCCTATCCAAGTTCTTCACACCTATCCTGGATGCCATCATCAGCTTGGTACCACAGTACCTATAAGTCCCCCACGCTGCACAGGAACAGCTGGAGACCAAGCAAGGCTTCTAAGCCATAGCTGGATTCCCGCACGTGTTGGGGCAATCGATTGCACACATGTCCTACTTGTGCCCCCTACTGACACTGCACACAATTACCGCAACAGAAAGCACATGCATTCCATCAATGTGCAGGCAATAGTGGACCACCGGGGAATCTTCACCAATGTCGTCGCCAACTACACAGGCAGTGTGCATGATTCATACATCTTCCGACAGTCCATCATCAACCAGCGCTTCCAAGATGACACCTACGGAAATGCCCTGCTCGTTGGAAAGTACCAACTGAACACACCACACACCACAACTCCCCAATCATGCAATTTACAACTCTGGCAATGCACACGTCACAGACTCACATACAACATGCCAAACAACATGCCCACCCACCAGACACGACAGCTAACTTACTGTGGCAACCTGGGCTAGCCATGTACATGAGCCATCAACGGAATGGCACCTCAGCCATACAATAGCGGAAAGTGGGGAGAGGTGGGAACCAGGCATGTGCGAAGTAGGCAAGTGACCCATGAATGAGAATGTACACAATGCCAAGTGTGGCAGAGATGTGCTGGACAGACTGCAGTATGTATACCACAGACATATCCATGTCTACATGCACTGCTGGTGTTTGCAGTGTAGTGGACAGTGGATGCAACCATTTCACCCCAGCCAGTGGGGAAGATCATGGAAATGTAGCTTGTGACGTCCCCCTTGTAAGCATGTGCAGAGGGGGCTGGCCCGGTATACGCCAGGCCAGCGTAGGGTGTGAATAAAAAGCACGTAGCTCTGGGCGTGGTTCTCTTCCGGAATGCCCAACGTGTCTGCCAGAGCGGCGCCTCCCTCCCCGCCACAAGGTCGATGCCATCACCGTGAGCGGTGTTGCCTGCGATCCAGTGCACCTGCTGCACCCCGGGCCGCTAGTCCCCGAACCTGTCTTTCCCGCCCCTGCGCACCAAGGCCTCACTGCTCACCTGCCGACACTGGTGTGTGTCAAAGAGGGCCCACCACGTGCCGGTGCAAGCTCAAAGCCCGGTGCCCCCGACCTTGGCAGCCCTTCAGACCATCACGGCCTCCGCGGCATAGGCCTGCAGTATTCCTTTCTCATTGACGTACTCCACTGGCCTACACTGCGGTCAAGTAGGTCACACATTTGGAACTGAGTCTTTATTATGCAATGGCAGAGCACACACTTTATGGCTGAGTTTATATCACTATACTCCCTTCGATGTGGTGCCACCAAGTCTGTGCATAGCATTCCAACCATACGTGTCTGTGGTCCCTCCCTGACTACCACCTTTGGCCCCCACTGCGGGCCTGTAGGTCACACATTTGGAACAGAGTCTTGATTGCTCAATGGCAGAGTCCAAATCATTGTACGCCAGGAAAGGAGTCAGAGGAAGATGTGGTTCAGTCCGGAGCAAAAAAAGATCATCGTTACGGAGGTGTCCGAACACTACCGGCAACTGCTCTGGTGTCATTGATTCTGTTCCACGTGAGCCAATGACACATGGCTGTGGGCCCCTGCTGACCGCTGCCTCAGGCCTACACTGCGGTCAAGTAGGTCTCACATTTGGAACTCAGTCTTGATTTATTTATGGCAGATTTTATATCATTGTACAGGCCTCATCGCAGACTGCATACCCTTTCAGCTCCGGTGCCACTAAGTCTGTTCAACGACATCATGGACACTTTCTGGTTGAACTTTGGTGGCAACTGAGTCTATGGACTGGGGGTTGTCTTCATCATCATGTCGCTGATACTGACTTTGTGGCAAAAATGAGGCTGTAGCATTCAACTCCTCCATTTGCCGCTTCTGGGTAGCTTCTACCCTCTGCATCATGCCCTGGAGGATACCTTCCACTACCCCCCGCAACCCTCTGCTACATTCACCTTCGACATCAATGAGGACCCACTTAGCTCGTGTGGCCCTACCTCAGTGCACCGCAAGTCACCGTCCCGTGGTGGTGTGCCTGTGCCAGCCGCAGTTCATCCAGGGCCACTAACTCTGTGCAGCTCAAGTCGTGGACCCTGTCTGATAGAATATTGGATGGCCTCTGGGTCGATGGCCTGAGGGTCATCAAGGCCATGTGTTTGTGGCTCTGCGCTGTCCGCTGCCTCTGGCCTCAACTGCGGTCCACCTGGGCTCACACATCAAATCGAGTCCTGACCTGCCCGGACGTAGCATCACCGAAGGATGCACACGCCACCACCGCCAGGACTATCTCCAAACAACAGGTGCCAGAGTCGGAAGTGTCTGCCAGACTATCAGAGTTGCTCACACCTGTCGTGGGTGCCATCACCAGCTTGATACCCTGCTCAGCTCTTCAGGTGCCACTAACTCAGTGCACCACAACTCATGGACCATTCTGGTTGCATATTGGGTGAACACTGTACTTTCTCCGGCTACCACCATGATGATTCACAGTTGTTTCTGTTATGCTGGTGTTTTCTGTTTCCGATTTAATTGTGATCACTGTTCAAGTTGTGGCCAGCACTAACGACTCCATGAGGGTTAGGTTACACTCACCCCACACACATCCAGCACAGGTGTCACTGTACATGTGACTCTGGCAATAAAGGTGTTGAGCGCACGTGCCTCTAGCCATTTCAACAAACTATCTGAGTGTGTCCGTGTGCTCATGAGGTATGCATTAGGGCCCGGGCCCTCCAACATTACATTGTGCCGTGTACAGCGGATGCGGTCATGTCACCGCAGGCAGCAGGCGAGACCTTGCACATGTAGGTTTATCGTCACCCACTCAATACGTAAGAGGAGTGAACTGGGCCAGCATTCACAGGTCCAGAGTGGGGGTATGGATGATTATCCCGTGGCTCTGGGCGTGGTTCAGTACTGAAAATGTGCAAAGGCATGTATCTCTGTCACAGTGTGGTTCTCCATTGGGGAGTGTAAGTGGTCCCTGATGGGACTTAGACACCCACATATGCGGTCTAGTTCGGCTTCCATGAGGTCGAACCCCGCCCGCACCTGTTTGGCCACCCCCTTCTGGCAGTCTGTCACCTGGCCTTGGAATGCAATGTGTGCTTCGGTGGGCTGCTGGAAGCCAGCTGTGGTGGTGGGTGCATCAAGCTGTGTGGTCTGTGCAGGGGGTGGGGTATCCTCGAAGCAGCTGGGCTGCCCTGCTCCTGGAGGTCGATTGCCTGAGATGTCCATGAACTGTTGTACGGTGTCGGTGTCTAAAGTGTGGAGGTCCTCTTCAGCATCACTGTAGAGTTGTCTGGTCTGCTCTGCTGGAGGTGTTGATTGTCCCTCTGCAATGTAAAGGGTAGATGCTGGTTGACAGTTTGTTCCATGTATGTTGACGCATTGTACATGTTTACATACAGACTGCATGACAATGTACATTGTGACTGTTTGGGAGGACCTGACTATTTCATGCTGGACAGTGGACATTTGAATTACATAAGGGATGTGAGGTTGTACACGTACACTCTCATCTCACAGTTTCCTGCTTTGCCAGATGTGATTGACCAGTTTCTATGCACAAGCGGAACCAGTTGTGTCCTCTGTTCTGCATTGTAAGCGGTGCACTGTGTACCACATTGTCGTCAATGTGGATGTGCTGTTATTGCTATGTGTGTGTGCTGCATTGTGGGAGAGTCACCCCTGTAGCTGTTATTTTGCTGCCCCTTATCCCTTGGAGGCGGTCTGCCTTTGACTTTTGTGCTTTTAAGGTGCTTTGATGTTGGCGACTTGGGTCATTTGTCCTCTTGAACGGATTTGTACTCTTGTGCATTGTTTGTCCGCAGATGTATTATTGACGTCAGTGGTTGTTTGTGCACATGGATGTGTCAGAGTGTGATCTGCTCCTTTACGGATGTGGTCCACACTCAGCCACCTCAGTCTCATGGTGTGCACAATGTCATGGCGATTGTACTCCAGCCATGCTGATTGTCATGTGGTGTCACTTGCATTGTCAGTGTGGCTCACAAATACACACCTTTGCTGTGTTTCGCATGGGTGCATTTGTGTGTTGTGGAATTGGTGATGTGTGGGGTTGGACCCCTTTGGGCACATGGTGGACGGGGGCCTACTTGATGTTTGTATGTGTGCTGCAGTGTGCCTTGGGGATCAGGGACATGATCCAGGGTCATTGTGGGTGTGCGGTGTGCTACACATCGTTGTGCATGTGTGCCATTGTGCCCGTCTCCCCCGTCCCTGGTCATTACTCACCCTGTTGATGATGTGTCAGGTCATGTCGAGCTGTGTCCGAACTTCCGACTCCTTGCTCCGTCTCCTCACTGATGACTGTAGCCGCCATTTGCTCTGGCTCCTCCAGTTGCGCAGGACTCCCAACTCCAGTCGCCGCTGCTGCCTTCCTGTTGGCAGCGGATTTCTGCTTGGTTTGGCTTTTCACATCATGGCAGCACATCTTGACCTCCTCGACACTCTGACTGCATTCACGATGGAATGCCATTTTTCCATCTATGTTGCCAATGACAGTTGTTGTTAGTGTTCTATCACCTCCGTGACGACGATCCGATTGTCATGCGGACTGTAGCCCGTCTTCCTCTTCCTCTTCTCCTTGGCCTTACCCAACCTGAGGTTCCTTGCTGGTGGTCTGTGGGGCTTGTGGGGTTCGCGTTGACCTGGGCACTCGGTCCGGGTGCATCCATGGTGCTAAGCAGTTTATTTATTTTTGCCTTTTTTTTGTTCTGCTTTTATAGTGCATTTTCCTGCATGACGCGTGGGAATTGCAGGCCTGTCGCTGGTTATAGATGATTTTTGTATCGCGGTTGGCCTCATCGCAACTTTTTTCGCGTTCGTGTTTCGCATTTTGGCGGCGTCGCGTTGATTTTAACACAGTCATTTGATGCTTTATCGTGGGACTATCTCATGGTGCCACTGGGTTGAGAATACTCCGTTAATAGGGCGTTGTTTTCCCGCAATAGACTACGATGTGAAAAGTTGCGTTAAGCTAATTTAGCGGTGATTATCACACGTTCTTGAGAATATGCCCCTTTGTGTTGCGTTCACTGTATTGTTATCCTAGATTTTGCTTTAAAACTTCTAATTTCCTTTTGTGTATTTACAGTGTAACCATCGGCATGGATGACTATAATGAAAAAGCACATAGACATTTTAACTGATACAATGAGGAACTCCAGTCTGGCAGTACCTGGATTGTTTGTTTTAAAAGTGGAAACAATTTATTGTTACCCTGAAATATTTGATAACATATGTAAAGGTTCCCACATTGGTGTTGCACCATTTTGATTGGGGGATTTCCTGTCGGAGTGAGCCACGTATAGATTTGCATGCAGAAAAATTTTCTTCAAGAGGGATTTGATTTTAGTGTTGTAGAGGCACAAAGAGGCCACAAGTTGCTTTTAGGACTAGTTGGATTTGTGTCTGATGTTTATAGTTGGTTTGGTTATTAGTTTTCTCCAGGAAGATAGTGGGATATGGTTCAGTTCTTGTCTTGATCACAATTATTCCCCTGGATTTCAGCTCCATAGCCAGGGACTAAGGGCCTCATTTACAAAAAATGGCATAAGGCAGCACTGCAAGTCTTTTTGCTGCACCGCCCCATGCTAATTTGAAAGGACAAGAATGCACCATATTTATGAGATACGGTGCATTCCTGTAGTTTCAGCCAGCGACCAATTTAGTACCTAGTGCCAATGCAAGTGTGTCTGCGTTGTTAACAGGATTGTTTTGAGCAGGAAGGGACAACTTCCTGCAAAAAAACAATCCATAGAGGCACTTTCCCATTTCTATGTGTGCTGCAGAATGCAGCACACATGGAAAGAGGAAAAAACTAGTTGAAATGTAAGCATTTCTTCTCATTACGCCTGCTCTAGGGAAGCATAAGGTTGTGGCTCTGCCCAGGTTTACATGATTTTGTAAAATTGGGACAGCGTAAAAATCCATAGGTGTTGTGTGGGAACACCCACCGCAGCACCCTTGGAACGCCTCCTTGATGCAGAGTAAGGCAAGGCAGCACTTTACACTGCCTTGCCTTACTCCATAGCTATGAGACCATGTAAAGCCAAAGAGCGAGGCTTTGTGTTACCTCATAGTTATGATTGAGAGGCCTGCGCCCCAAGAGCTTCAAAAAAAGTGATGTGCAGTAGTGCCTGTCTCTTGTAAATAAGTCCCTAAAGTTTTATTGAACCATGTAGTGTTCGTTTTTTCACTACCTTATGGTGCAGTTGTTGGGACAACACTCACACTGCACAGATCATTTGATGTTATATGTTGGATGCCAGGGAATAAGTTGACCTATTAAGGATGTCATGTTTACCCATGGATTGATAAATTCATGTGAAGGATAGTGTGAACTCCTCGCTGTTTTTTTCTTAGTTCATACTTGGTTAGTATCAAACATGTACCTTTCTGTGGAATTCTGTGTAAATTTTGGGTGCATAGAAAGCCCATACTAGGTTTACATGCACTTTGGGTCAAAAGTGTAGGTTTTTATTGAATGAAATTTGAGAATTCACTTCACTAGCACCCAATGCTAGATTAGCTTAGTTGTCAGTGCCATAGAGGACTACGGCTCCTATCTTGTTGGCTGGTATCCATGTGCAGAATCATTGGTGTTACAACCAGCCTGGTTCTCTCTCTTGGTCACCACACAGGGGTAGCAGAAGTGGCATCACTCCTCAATAAGCTGACAGGAGGAGACGTTGTGTGACCTTTAGTTGTAATTACATCACAGAAACTGAAATCTCAGAAGTAAACTTTACACTAAAAGTGCAGGAATTATGCAATCACAGAAGCACCACTGCAAATGGTAAATGTTGCTCCTTGGCATGGTTTCCCCTAACATTTTGCCTTCCAGCCTCCGATTTTTTCTGACTTCATTTTTGCTGGTCATAGTACTCTGCACACCTTATCGCTGTTAACCAGTATTAAAGTAACTGTGCTCTCCCCTTTCAACATGGTAAATTTGGCTTCCAACCAATTAGTACATTTAATTTACTTGTGAGCCCCTAGCAAAGTGGTACTATATGTGCCCAAGTCCTGTTAATTAAATGTTACTAGTGGACCTGCACCACTTATTTTGCCACCCACTTAAGTAGCCCCTTAAACATTTCTGAGGCCTGCCATAGCAGCCTGGGTGTGCATCTTTAAACTGCCATTTTGACCTACAAGATAAACCTCTTGTCAGACCCAAACCTTCCTTTTTAACACTTAAAAGTCACCACTAGAGTAGAACCTAAATAGACCACAGGGCAGTTTGCAGTGTATTTAAAAAGTTGGAAATCAACTTTTACGTTTTACTTTTCCTGTTAATGAAAAACTCTTAACTTTGTTTGCACTGCAAGGCCTGCCTCTGAAATAGAATAACATTGGGTTAATAAGTGACAACTTTCAATTGGGAGTAGATAGTAATATCAAGTTTGATGTCTGAGAAATCATACGTCACATGACTGTGTCACATTACTGGGTGTAGTTAGCAGTTGGAGTTTGTTTATTTCTCCCAGACAGCCATACAATAGAGAGGGATTAGATGTGCCTGTAATGGGATATATACTGGGAGGATGAAGGGGGCTGGTCGCAGCCCTACCTGAACCTGAATAGGCTGTTCCCTGCCTTCACGCAAAGGACTAGTCACAACGGCATTGTTATTGCAGCTAGCTTGGAGCCAGGACAGGGGCGGCAAGAAGATTCAAGAACTTCAAAAGGAATACTCTAGAACCTTCTCCTACCTCAAAGTGTGCACTAGATGTAACTAGTACCCCCTCAGACCCAACTCTTCAGTACACATCTGGACCTGTGGAAGACTCAGATGGACTGCTGTGCTGCCGTGCAAGAAGGACGGCTACTCTGTTTCCTTGCTGCTCTGCTGCCCGAGCGAAATGACTGATCTGCATCTTGAACCCAGGACCCACAGAGAGACTCCAAGAGCTAGTTAGCTGACCTTATCAGAGCCTCAGGAACAGAAAAATCTCCAATCACCTTGAGCTGAGCACCTGTATTCTTTTTACTGTGAATTCTACCACCCAATTGCTGTAATGTTGAGAGTGGGCCTGAAGGTGCTCTACCAGCTCAGATGTGGTCCTGTGGGCAAAAGCAACACAGTGTAATGTTTCTCCTCCCATGCGCATTGGAACAGCTGCAGCTCAATCCATCCTTGACATCAGCCCTCCCATTGCAGCCTGCAGTCTGCTCAGAACAGGCGCTGCATGACACAACATCAATTTAGGTGTTCGCATCACAAGCCTTTCATAAACGGCCTCCTATATTACAACACAGGATTCTGCCCCACAGCCCTGCATCTTCTTCGGAATATGCCAGTGTGCGGTGCACCTTTGACACAGGACTTTGCAATACAAGCCCCTCGTAGATGGCATCCTTAATGACAATGAGGGACTCTGACCACAGCTCCTCAAAACCATCGCTGCACAACACATTCTCAACACGGGATCTTGCAACACTCCACAAGGTAGTTTTTTCAGCGGGCTTAACTAGGTCCATGTATCTGGCCCTTGCACCATCGCAATTGGACTATAGTTATGATTTTTTCCCAGTCCTGTGTGGCCTGGCAATCACAATTTGTGCTTTGTGCTCCTAAGCACTATTTTCACTAAAAAACGTTACAATTGCATATCTTTGGTTCTGCTGATTGAATTTGTGATGTTTTGATCTCAAATAATTTGTTAAATGTGACTTTCTGTTTTTAAATTGAGTGGGACGTTTCTTGTGCTGTGTTTTCACTTTCTTACTGTTTGAAGTGCTGCATGAGTACTTTACACATTGCCTCTAAGTTAAGCCTGACTTATTTTGTGCAAGCTACCAGAGGGTTAAGCACAGATTAATTTGGGGCTTGCTTGTGTGTCACACTGACAGAGATTGTGGTTACTGCTTGAGTAGTGTTTCACCCCCCTCTACCAATAACCAATTTCCAACATTAAATGCTTATTTTTTTTGTCACTACATGCATAATAAAGATTGCACTGCCATGATATGCAAGTAGCACAGATTTGTTATGCCAGGGTCCGGCCATCATGTACTCTGGTGCAGCCTGAAAAGGTATGATAAACTATAGTCTAATTTGGCAAGGAAGGCCCAACTACCAAGGTGAGCCTAACATAGCTATGTATAATCACCATATGCCCACACACAGTCACCACATGTAGAAATAAAGCCTAACATAGTAAATCATAGCTGTTTAACCTATTTGTTCTCTTGCAAATGCCGGCATAGCCCTAAATGCTCCATTCCAACTGTGTAAGCAAATCAAAGCCTCATTATGTTTAGGCATTGCCACGGATGTCTAAAGCATCTTCTCTATGAATGATCATGTCATAAAGGACACGAAGGCTAAACCCACCTTAAGCCAACATTCTTACAAGCCCTCAGATAGTCTACATAGGGGTATTTTGCACGCTGATCCTGGCACTGATAGACCCAAGCTACAGTCGATCACCAATGAGGATGCACGCAGATCCTAACTAGTTGCCTTGTTACCCACCACCAAGGATGCCAAGGAGCAGAGCCTCACAGGCATACAATAGGCACTCTGAATTCAATCCCTTTGCCTAGTTCTGGTGAGCATCCTATGAGAACAGCAGCACACAGAAAATAATCCATCAGGGGCGACAATGAGTGGATGTAGCTGCCCCGTCAAGGCTTCAACAACAAGAGCCCTAAAAGTAAAGCAAAGCCATGCTGTCAGGAAGTGTAATGAAGGACTGACCACGAGTAAGGAGTCATCTGCACTTTTGGGTTTCACTCCCAGATGATGTGGCATTATCGCTGAGTGTCACCCGCAGGCCTCTGTGTAAAGCACATGCAGCAGAGAAGGCAACTAGGAATACCGCAGTGCCATAGAATGGGCAGGGAAAGGACTAGGAAAAGCAGCTGCCAGCAGACCAGTACATTTGATACATAACAAAAAGGGAAGCCAGTAGGGCCCACTGGTACCCACCGACTACTGCTGGGAGGCCCATGGCCTGGCAACTTGCATAACTCCATCCTGTGAAGTGAAACCTGAGGCCAGTGCCTCTGAAGATAATTTCCTTTGCAGGCCAGACATGTGAATGACTACAATAAATTATTGGGATTCATGCACTTAATTATAAAACTAAAGCACAGGCCAGCAAACATTGACACACATTTTGAAGATAATGTTTTCCATTAGGAGATTGTCCGTATTTAAAATTGAAAATAAATTTAAAAAACACTTTAAAGCATGCCATGTCGCTGGGCAGAGCACTACATCTTCTCTGATTTATTTCGGTGCACTTGATATACTGTGTCAAAATTGCAGTCCAAGGCAAAGCTTTCTGAAGCCCGGGGACCAAGTGTGGGTTGCTAGGGGACTGGAACAATTGTAACAGCTCAAATCAAACCTCGGGCGGCTTTATTTAGAAAGCTCAGGCACCAAGCTTTCGTTTTCCTTGAAACTTATATTCAGGGGTTGCAAGAACAGCACTGGAGATAGCAACAGGCAAGACAACTTCTGGCGACCCCTAATGATGTCCATGTCATAATAGTGAACAGGATTGGCAGTGACAAGAAATAGTTTTCCACTGTCAGGGTGTATGGGGAGAAAGCCTAATTCCACATATTAGACTTGAGAGTCTTTTGAATTTCATATTCGGCAATGCAGGTACTTTCTTTGTCGCAACATCACCCAAAATGTGTAGTTTGCTTGCTAGATAACCTGCTTTGTTCATGTGTTTGTCCTTACACACCATGCAGCACATCTCGAAGTGGATAAAGACTGAGACCACGAATAAGTGGAGCTACTTTACAGTGGAGATCATGTATTTCAAATTCTTCTTGGTTGTGTTGAGATTGCACAATGTGTACAAACAGCTGAAGGAATCAAGGAAGCAGGCAACCTGCGTGCTTCTATGTTTTTGTGAGACAGGACAAAAACTCAATGTTTTATTTTTTATTGTATTAAACATATAAACAATAAAAACATTTTTGTATGCCATCTAACAACTTATAAATATTGTTTCCTTAAATATTTATATGTAGATATTCAGGCTTGTCGTTCCAGAGAGGGAAATAGCATTTGAAACACTGCAATTCAAAAGTTAAATTAGAAACTCAAGAAGGCCAAGATATCACGCTGATTTTATTTACATAATTCCACGAAGATAAAAATGATTAATCTCATCACATATCCATCCCTCTAACCATATTTCAGCAAAGAAAACCCTGACATCTGTGAACAACTTTAAAACTCCTGAATAATTCAATATCACCTGTGCATTCGTGATCCAATCTGGGGCATAGTAAGCAAAAATAAAAGCCACTCAACACTGTTTAGAACAAACATTCCAGCAATACATGTTAATGTAAATTTTTATAAGACCCATCTTGTGTATGTTCATGTTACGTGTGATCAAGTTAAGGTTTTATTAAATACTGGTGGGCTTGACTCAACTGTTACTTGTGACTCCTGAACCACAGCATACTATTTTCAGTGATTCCACTGTAAAGCTGCCTGTGTCAGAAGTATGTACTACAGTTATCATGACTGTGCATATGTTTTCAGTGTTTCCCTATCCTGAAGGTTCCTTCAGCTCCTACAAATCTCATTTTCATATCACATTTACTTTCATGGATACCTTCATGAATTCCTATTAAATAGCAACAATCCTCAAGGTTTTGCATGTGTTCCTAAACCCTTGTGTTTGAAACATTCACAGGTGTTGGGATGGGAATGTCCCCTGCACTGGTATATGGGCGTGTACTCTGCCATTAGTGCCAACTGCATATATACCTGCCATTAAACATTTGTTTGGGGGGGGCATTGTGTTATACTAGTCTAGCAGGGCACCAAGTCCTAGACCTGTCCCTGGCTATGCGACATGTGGCCTTGAGAGGAGCACCAAGCTTGACCTTATAGTTGACAATAGACTGCTGTCCCCATCCTGGTTGTAAAAGTGGTGTCAGTGTGCCGTGTCACTAGGGTGACCAGACTTTTTTATATGTGTCAGAAAGAAAGTGTGACCAACTGACATCTCTCAGGTAAAGATCCACTGTTATGTGAAACCCAGAACATTACCATCTCGTGTGTCTGTGGAATGCATGTACATGTACAGTGAGCCTATGACATGAGTTGACATGAGTTGTAGTAGAACTGTGTGTGTGTGTGTGTGTGTGTGTGTGTGTGTGTGCGTGTGCGTTTGTGTGTGTGTGTGTGTGTGCGTGTGTGCATGGGTGTGTGTGTGTGTGCGCATGCATGCATGCGTGGGTGTGTGTGTGTGTCTGTCCATACAAACATTTCAGTGTCATTGATCAAATTCCCAGAGAACACAACGAACAGAGCTCAGCCCCTCAAAGGATGGAATTCAAGTACATCATGTAATTATAAATGAAGGGGCCTCTGGGGAGGAAAGGAGAAGAAGAACTGAAAGTCCACCTGGGGGGTGATCAACTAAGATGGCTGCTTCATACTTGTGCTTATTGACTCAATGTACAATCTGTATACTATATCATTTTTTTGCTGGCAGAAAGGAAAGGAATCTTTTTGTGATGTGCCCCCTACACTTTATTTCCAGTGCACTCTATGGTGAAGAAGGGAGTCACAAAAAAGAATGTATCACACTTGTTTTCACATTTTGTTTCTGTTTATATAACAGTTTTCTGTGTGTCTCTATTGCAGTATTTGCAATAATATTGGGAGATATTATGCATTACTTCATTTTCAGGGCATAGGTGTCTATCTACTAACCCTTGGCCCTCCATGTTATTTCGACTCAGCAGTCTCATAGCCCAATAGAGCAAGATATTATGTTTTTTCACTTTTGTATATTTGATTTTTAGGGCTCCAGTACCCTTTATAAACTCGATATCTGGATCCCTATGCCCACCTGGGTGTGATTTCCACTTCTTGTCAATGTATTATGAGTTATTTCTATGAACTGTGATTATTCCTGATGACTCTTTGGAGACCCGTAATTTACAGCATTTAATTATTACTTGTATTCTGAGATTTTCTGTTATTCGAATATTTTCCCTTTTGGTATGTTTTGATGTTCCTTCATTTCTTCTGTATTGGATTTAATATTGACCCTGGCCCCCGCACTTGTACTAATTTTTTTTTTATCATGTTCACTATATGTTGATGTCACAAACCTCGGTGATCACGAGATCAAGGTTTTGGGCACAACCACGTCATATTTGCTTCATAAATAAACTACTTTGGTATTGAATGTACCATTTCTGAGTGAGAACCCTCATTTGGATTGTGTTCGTTTACTTTTGAGACTGATGAACCCCTCCAGTCTATTGAATTCCACTCCAGTGGAGGTGAGGGTGTGATATATATATATATATATATATATATATATATATATATATATATATATATATATATATATATATATATATATATATATATATATATATTACCTACTGGCGATAGCCAGTAGGTAGTTATAGTTAGGACCACGTTTCCATAGGAAAACCTCAACATTCTATTTTGAATAACTTTGGCGCCGGTCGACGAATCCTCGCGAATTTCTCAAAATAGGTGGGGCGCTACGCTCCGCTCCTACCCTGAAAGTCTCGGGGGGATTCGTCAAGCGGGGGCTGAGATAAAAGGGGGGTCCCAAAACGCGTTTTTCCCATGCATTTTTCCATAGGACCTTTAGAACGAGCTACAGCCCGAATGGCTGAACAGAATTACTCAAAATTTGGCAGAGAGGTAGTCCCTAGGTCAAGGAAGTGCCTTTTGTAGGTTTGGTGTAAATCTGTTCAGTAGATTCTGAGAAAATAGCCTTTAAATCAATATATATATCTGAGCCAGCTTACGGTACGCTTACCGTACGCTTACGGTAAGCGTACGGTGGCGTGCGCGAGCGCGATTCTGATTGGCTCTTAGATCTTAGTAAACATTCGAATCGGCCGAAACCAGGAAGCGGCGGCCGCCATTTTGTCTCTCGCACTGAGAGAGATTTTTAAAATCGGAAGCCCAAAAACATGTAAAGGGGCTGTTTTGACAACTCCCTCCCACATAGTCATGTTGAGGGAGTCCCCAAACATCCCCCAAGTGCAAAAACGGTTTTATTTTTTTTTCGGCAATTTCGCGGGGTACGCTTACCGTACGCTTACGGTAAGCGTACGGTAAAAAAATAAAAATAAAAAAAACACTATCCACACTTACCCCACCCCCTGTGCTTTTGGTGGCCGAAGGCCACCAAATGTGCTGGGCTTATTACAATGGAAAAAAACACTATCCACACTTACCCCACCCCCTGTGCTTTTGGTGGCCGTAGGCCACCAAATGTACAGGGCTTATTATAAGGGAAAAAAACTTAGCATTTAAAAAACCGTACTAATTCACTGAAAAAACCATAGGTTTCACACACGTTATAGTTAGGAATTAGCATTTAAAAAACCTTGCAAATTCACTGAAAAAACCATAGGTTTCACACATGTTATAGTTAGTGGAAATTTTACTGATAAAAAACCAATGAAATTGCCCCGTTATAGTTAGCGCAGGCAACTATAACTCACGCGACCGCAATCCTCTGCTGATGACATATGTGTCTTTATGAAAAAAAAATATTTGTAATATATGTATAGCTAAAAATGTATGGAAGAAGACATGGGCAAATAAGTGTCTAAATACAGTATTAGCATCAGCAGAGGATTGTGGTCGCGTGAGTTATAGTTGCCTGCGCTAACTATAACGGGGCAATTTCATTGGTTTTTTATCAGTAAAATTTCCACTAACTATAACATGTGTGAAACCTATGGTTTTTTCAGTGAATATATATATATATATATATAAGTGAAATGTGAGCCTAACTATAACATCCCTAAACCTTTGTTTTTTCAGTGAATTTCTATGGCTTTTTTAATTCTATTTCCTAACTGTAATGTCCCTGTAACCTTTAGTTTTTTCAGTGAGTATATATATATTCACTGAAAAAACCATAGGTTTCAGGCACGTTATAGTTAGAAATTATCATTTAAAAAACCTTAGAATTCACAGAAAAAAACACAGGTTTCATGGGTGTTATAGTTAGTTGGACATTTAACTCGTACAAAACCATAGAAATTCCTCAGTTTTAGTTAGTTCTGCTAACTATAACTCGCGCCCCCGCAATGCACTGCTGATGATGTCACATATTACATCACTCATGACATGGTCAGTGACATCACTGATGACATCACTGATGACATCTCAAATGACATCAATGATGACGTCACTGATGACATCATCCAGTGACTGTGTGTTTCTGTAAAGTTTAAATATGTTTAATATATATAGGGAAAGGCGTATTAAAGAATGAGTGGGTGTATAAGTGTCTGAATGGATGATTTAGTAGGTGCGTGACTGACTCTATAAGTGAGTGATTAAACGTATCTTACTGAATGCATGGGTTAGTGACTAAAGTGTGTGAATGTCTGTATCAGTCTGTCTGTTGGTGTGTAACCAGCTATATGGGTTTGAGAATAGCTACATGAGTGTCTATATGTGTTACTGATTGGTTGTCTGGGTGCCTGAGTGTTTATGTGGGTAGGGTGTGTGTGACTCTGTGCATAGATGTGTGAGTGGGTGATTCACTGGGTGCATGGTTTCAAGAGTGCATCTGTGATGGACTGTATTGTTGGGTGAGTGTGTGTATGGGTGTGTTAGTGAGTGAATGTATATCTCAGTGGTACATGTGTGAGTAACTACATATGTGAAAGTGTGTTGGAGTATATAAATGGCTATAAGTGAGAGTGTGTGATTCTGAGAGTGGATGTATGGATGACTGTGTGCTTGTATCAGTGATTGTATAAGAGCGTAAGAATGTGCTAGTATTTGTATGAGTGATTGAGCTGGTGTGTGTATAACTGTATAGGTGAGTAAATGGCAGTGTGATTAATTACTTGCATGACTGACTAGGTGTGTGAGTACCTCTATGGATGAGTGACCATAAGTATGAGTGACTGTACAGGTGAGTGAGTGGATGTGTGTGTAAACCTAAGAATCAGTGAGTGTGTATGTAGTTATTGCTGTTGGAATGTCTATGGTTTTCAGAATGGCAGTCTGTAATTTAGAGTGGGTGTATCAAAGGTTATATTTGGGTGTGAGAAGATCCATCAATTTATCACATGGATGATGTCATCAGTGATGTCATCAGTGATGTCATTTGAGATGTCATCAGTGATGTCATCAGTGATGTCACTGACCATGTCATTAGTGATGTAATATGTGACGTCATCAGCAGTGCATTGCGGGGGCGTGAGTTATAGTTAGCAGAACTAGCTATAATGGAGGAATTTCTATGGTTTTGTACGAGTGAAATGTCCAACTAACTATAACACCCATGAAACCTATGTTTTTTTCTGTGAATTTCTAAGGTTTTTTAAATGCTAATTTCGAACTATAACATGCCTGAAACCTATGGTTTTTTCAGTGAATTTCAAAGGTTTTTTAAATGCTAATTTCTAACTATAACATGCCTGAAACCTATGGATTTTTCAGTGAATTTCAAAGGTTTTTAAAAATGTTAGTTTCTAACGATGCCTACAGAGGTAGGATGGGAAGAAAGAAGAAAAAACGCACAGAAAGAAGCAAAAGAAATGCAGAAAGAAGCAGCAGAAGTTCAGAAAGACGAAGAAAAGTGCAGGAAGAAGCAAGACATGCGCAGAAAGAACCATGAGAGGAGCAGAAAGAGGCCTTGTTCCAAAATTATCCTGTGCCCACAACTTTTTCAGACGGGTACTGGTGGTAACTGACTCTGACTAACCAGGCCTAGAGTCAGTGCTATGCTAAAACACACTTAGAATACAGTTAAAACACCTACATACACTAGGGAACACTATGCGTTGGGGTACCCCTGTGATTAGCATGGCCTCCTCTGTAAGGCCCTAGTACATAATAGGGCAGGGGGATTAAAACTACCTCTTAAAACGTGGGGCCTGAGGTGACATGTGTGCAAATGCCCTGTGGCCATTTTAGGTTGGGATATTAATTCCCCTTGAATCCTGACGGTCCGGTCCCTGGGGTCCAACTAGCCAACCAGGTACCGCCAGTAAGCGCCACAGAGCTGTGTTGCAGAGAGGTGTAAAAAGGGGCGTGGCCTGGCCCACCTCTCTGCAACGTAGCTCTGTTGCGCTTACTGGAGGTACCTGAAGGGTTGTTGGCCCCAGGGACCCTCAGAATCGAATAGGAATTAATTCCCCAACTCAAAATGCACCATAGGGTGTGTTTGCACACATGTCAGCTCAGGCACTGCCCCTTCCCTTCACCACTGTGCAAACACACCCCGCGGTGCGTTTTAAGTTGGGAGATTAAGTCCCCTTGAATCCTGAGGGTCCCTGGGGTCAAACTACCCCACCAGCTACCTCCAGTAAGCGCCACAATGCAGCGTTGCAGAGAGGTGTAAAAAGGGGCATGGCCCGGAGCACCTCTCTGCAACGCAGCGCAGTGGCGCTTACTGGAAGCACCTGGTGAGCTAGTTGGCCCCCAGAGGCCCTCAGAATTGAAGGGGAATTAATTCCCCAACTTTAAACGTGCCACAGGGTGTGTTTGCACATGTCACCTCAGGCCCGCCCCCTCCCTTCACCACTGTGTAAACACACACCATGGCACGTTTTAAGATGGGGGATTAAGTCCCCTCGAATCCTGAGGTCCCTGGGATCCAACTAGCCCACCAGGTACCTCCAGTAAGCGCCACAGAGCTGCGTTGCAGAGAGGTGTAAAAAGGGGCTTTTCCTGGACCACCTCTCTGCAACGCAGGTCTGTGGCGCTTACTGGAGGTACCTGGTGGGGTAGTTGGCCCCTAGGGGCACTCAGGATTGAAGGGGAATTAATTCCCCAACTGAAAATGTGCCACAGGGCGTGTTTGCACATGTCACCTCAGGCCCCGCCCCCCTCACTTCACCACTGTGTAAACACACCCCATGGCACATTTTAAGTTGGGGGATTAAGTGCCCTTGAATCCTGAGGGTCCCTGGGGTCCAACTAGCCCACCAGGTGCCTCCAGTAAGCGCCACAGTGCTGCATTGCAGAGAGGTGTAAAAAGGGGCATAGCCCGGAGCACCTCTCTGCAATGCAGCGCAGTGGCGATACTGGAAGCACCTGGTGAGCTAGTTGGCCCTTAGAATTGAAGGGGAATTAATTCCCCAACTTTAAACGCGCCACAGGGTGTGTTTGCCCATGTCACCTCAGGCCCCGCACCCTCCCTTCACCACTGTGTAACACACCCCATGGCACGTTTTACGTTGGGGGATTAAGTCCCCTCGAATCCTGAGGGTCCCTGGGGTCCAACAGCCCACCAGGTACCTCCAGTAAGTGCCACAGAGCTGCGTTGCAGACAAATGTAAAAAGGAGCTTTGCCTGGACCACCTCTCTGCAACGCAGGTCTGTGGCGCTTACTGGAGGTACCTGGTGGGGTAGTTCGCCCCCAGGGGCACTCAGGATTGAAGGGGAATTAATTCCCAACCTGAAAACGCGCCACAGGGCGTGTTTGCACACATTACCTCAGGCCCCACCCCCTCCCTTCACCACTGTGTAAACACGCCCCATGGCATGTTTTAAGTTGGGGGATTAAGTCCCCTCGAATCCTGAGGGTCCCTGGGGTCCAACTAGCCCACCAGATACCTCCAGTAAGCGCCACAGAGCTGCGTTGCAGAGAGGTGTAAAAAGGGGCGTAGCCTCTGAACACCTCTCTGCAACGCAGCTCCCTGGCGCATACTGTAGGTACCTGGTGGGCTAGTTCAGCAGTTTTTCCTATAACTGTGTCTAAAGTTTCCTATGGGAAACTGATTTTTTGACCTCTTTTTCTTTAATTTCTCAGGAACTACAGAACGGATTTCAACCATTTAAAAAAGAGGTCTCTTTCTGAACCAAGGGCTACGTTTTTGCAAAATTTGGTGTAATTCCGTTCAAAAGTTCGGGCTGTAGCCTGTTCCAACATTTCCTATGGGAAATAACATAGAGAAAAGGTGTTTTGGGACCCTCCTTTTTTCTCGGCCCCTACTTGACGAATCACCTCTAAACTTTCAGGATAATAGCTGACCGGACTGCCCCACCAGTTTTGAAAATTACTTGAAGATTCGTAATCCGGCGCCAAAGTTATTGGGAAAAGAATGTTACGATTTTCCTATGTTAACTAGGCCCTAACTATAACTACCTACTGGTGACCGCCAGAAGGTAATATATGTATGTACATATATATATATATATATACTCATTGAAAAAGCTAATGGTTACAGGGACATTATAGTTTCTGTTACTGCTAGGATGTCCGGAGCTTCATCACCCTTAGGGATATGGGACTGTATGGCAGTTCTCACTCCTCTCCCATGTTTAGCAAGTATGTTTTCTAACATCAATTTCTCTTCCACCTGCTTAACCAGGGGGTAATTCCTGTGCTCTAGTGGCCACAGCTCCTCCGCTTAGTAGGCCTGGAATTGACTAGGTCCTGGCCCCTGGCCCCGGTCGGACGCGGATGGGCACAGACGGGCCTGCCTGAGGTGTGCCTTTGGCGGGCCCGCAGTGTGTACGCTGCGCTCGTCCGCTCCATGCCAGATAAATGAGTACTCCCTCACTCGACCCCACCAATCAGCCCTGCTTTGCCGCAGCTGAGGTCCCCGCAACCACTAAACCGCGTGGCTGCGGAAGTGAGTACGTGTTGGTGTCCTGTGTGTCAGCACAAGTAAGTAGGTAGTATGATAGGGAGTGATTATTTTTTTTTAAATAAGTTGTAAGGCACAAATTCAATACTAAAACAATGTCAACAAATTAGTCTTTACCAGATGTACTTTCCAAGCCACCTGATGTGGTTTAGCGCGTCTCTCCTTAGCTGTGCGTCCGCTTCATCCTGGCTAAATGAGCACTCCATCACCCCACCCCACCAATCAGCCCTGATGTGTAGCAGCTGAGGTCCCCGCAACCACTAAACTGCGTCAGGGTGGAAGTGAGTAGGTGTTGGTGCCCTGTGTGTTGGCACAAGTAAGTAGGTAGGATGATAGTGAGTGATTATTTAAAAAAAATACGTTGTAAGGCACATTTATGTAGGTACAAATTCAATACTAAAACAATGTTAAAAAAGAAGTCTTTACCGCGCTTACTCCCAAACCACCTGATGTGGTTTAGCGCGTCTCCACTTCAGGGTGTATCAGTGTCTGAGTAGGTCAGTCAGTGGGTGTGTGAGTGCCTCAGTATGTGAGTGGGCATCTATGTGTCTGGGTTGGCATGTCAGTAGATGTGTGAGTTACTCAGCCACAAAGGAACCAGACCTGCCCTTTCATCCAACAAGAGTCTTCAATTTTGTACAAAATATCTACCCAAGTGGAGTACTTTCTACTGGTTAATTACTAAGTGCTCTCTACTTGGGTAAATGTATAGTATGTATTCTATACTACAGCTGCGTAATGGAGCATGAGGAAATGTCAATAGTGACCTTGTGTGCATTTTGGCAATGTAATTGTTCCTGCTGCATCTTTATCCAGAAATATGTAATAACATGAATTCTCCGATAGAGAAGACAACGAAATACAAAGAGGTATATCTCCACCAAAAAAGGGTCTTTCCTCTTAACTATATGAATTAAGTGCTTCTTTGTTTGTATGAGATATACTTATATTCCTCCGTATCAAGAACTCCTCACCAAAATCAGTTGAAAACGCGCTGGGGTGCCACTTGTTAACATGTCCATTATCCAGGCAAAAGGATATTTCTAAGGTGGGCGGGGTCATAAGGTCGAAGCTTCTAAGTGATTTGTACTCGTAGTAATTTAAAGGGAGAACCATGGACTCTGCTCTCAACAGGGGAGGACAAGAAAGAACCCACTCATCACAGTCACATACAGATTGCGCTCCAATAGATTAACGAAGCAGTCACCACCACAAAGGATTTCAGATAGTTTTTCGATATGGAATTGCTGAGAAAACACACTTGCTTTGCCTTCACCAAGCTCAAAAGTTAGGATAATTTGTCCTTTACTGAACTGTTGCTTCAACAAGGGCACCTTCTATGTTTATATTTGTAAGTGCCTTTCTCTGAAGTTTCATTTCTGTAAAATTTGTATTAGGGCCAAACAGCCCAGCCAGAACTTAAAGGTGGAGGGGGTGTTTTTGGTCCTATGGACCCCATCACCTGGTCAAAATGTAATGGGGGAGAGGGGGCAGCGTGGCAAATTTTGGTCCCAGGGACCCCATTCTCAGAGGTCCAGCCGAAATACAATGGGGGAGGGGGGCATGCAGCCGTTTCTCCCTGGGTGTCCTGGAGCCTACCCAGGGCAACTCGGTGGGCTATGGGACTGCGGGAAGAGCCTGAAGGCTTCTGCAGTGCCAGCCGGCTCCCCGCTTTTTGGACACATAGAGCTGCTGGAAATGCAGCTCCCTGCATTTATGAAAAGACCACTTTCAGCAAGCAGGAGTGGTTTGATAGCTCCAGTTTGCTTAAAGCTGAGTGATTGCTTGTGCTTGGTGGGAGCTGTGACAGCTCCCGCCAAGCAAAAGCAAACAGCTATGTCCCGGGGTGGGCACCCCCAGACATAGAAGGAGCCGGCCCTGGGGGACAGTGGCCCTCAGCGCCATTTTTGACTCCAGGAGGGGGTCGGATGTCCGCCCTCCTTGATTGTGCATGGGCAGGCCCCAGAGAGGTGGTGATCCCCAGGTCCGTATATGGCCCAGGAGTGGGGCACCCAGTGAGCTTTGGACCATGGGGGAAACTTAAGGCCTCTGCAGTCCCAGCCGGCTCCCCACCTTCAGCGGGAGCCAGCATAGCTCTCCCACACAGGGAGCCACTGGAAATACAGCTTCCTTCATGTGAGAGCAATACTTTCATCTCTTTCCATGTCTGCGGGCAGTGAAGGAGATGAAAAGACTGCTTCTAGCAAGCCGGAGCGGTTTGACAGCTCCCACTGGCTGGAAGTGGAGTGTTTGCTTTTGCTTGGTGGGAGCTAGCTGTGACAGTTCCTGCCAAGCAAAAACTAACAGCTATGTCCCGGGGTGGGGACCCAGGGACATAGCAGAAGCTGGTCCTGGGGGGTGGCGGTCCCCATGGCCATTATTGGCTCCAGGAAGGGGGCCATGCACCCCTCCTTTGTTGTCCATGGGCCAGCCCAAGGGAGGGGGTGGTCCCCGGGGTCGTGTATGGCCCGGACGTGGGGCCTCACTGCACCCTCCTTCTTTTACAAAAAGCACGGGCCAGCCCCAGGGAAGTGGTGGTCCCCAGGGACAGGGGGCCACGTGGACCCCCTCTTTAATGTTTACTATAGCCCGAGGGAGGTGGTGGTCCCTGAGGCACAGGGGTGTCTGTTCGGCCCCTTTCCATTTTATTTTTAATGTAGCCCCAGGGAGGTGGTGGTCCCCATGGCCTGTAGGGGACCCCCAAGTCCCCAATTATAATTTACATAAGCTCAGAGAAGGTGGTGGTCACTGAGGCATTAATATGCCCTTGGAGGTGGGCCCATGCACTCGCTCAATGCTTTACAAATCTCTGCATGCCCCTGGGACCTGGCCCACCTGTAGGCTTCATTAAAGACAGGCGTGGGAGACCACACTTGTTTTTTCTTTCAATTCACAGCAATATTCACTAATATTTGTGAAAATCACAGTGAATTAAAAAAAACAAAAGATTTTTTTGCCCTGCTGGGGTCCCTCTGGACCAAGGTTAGGAGGTTAGGGAATCCGTGCCCTGCCCCCTTTTCTTATTTTTTGCGTTTTTTTGGGGGGACTCAGTCCCAAGATGGCTGCCAACACTTCTTGGTTGAAGTGTTGGCAGCCAATCAGAGGTCTGCATATCTCTGCACATGTACGTCATTATTCGTGAAGGCTTCAAAATCTTAGATATGCAAATTTGGATTTCCTTTTATTGCTCACATACAACTGAACGGATTTACACCAAATAACTGAAAGTGTAATTTATGGGCCAAAAGCTACCTTTCTGCTGAGTTCGGTCAAAACCCCTGTGGGAATTAACATGGGAAATGCACTTTTTTTTGACTGCCTCTTTTTCTCGGGCCCAGCTTTATAGATTTACCTGAAATGATCCATGCACAACTACAATGATTGGCACACTTTTTGGGGAACATTTCTTGTAGATTTGTCAAACAGCGACAAAGATATACTCAAGTCAAAAAAGCTTTTACTTTGGAAACATGGTGGTAACTGTAAATACCTACTTGCGACTGCCAGTAGGTTTTATAGAAATATAATGATCATTTGCCACCTCGTCCCACCCTGGTAAGATGTTTCTACCAATGCGGAATCGATCTCAGAATGGGGCTTTTCTGAAGGAGTTCTTAGATATTTCTTCTCTCAGGACAATGATTTAGGTCCAGTTTATGACTTTAAAAAACCATGGGATAATCCACTAAAGTATCCTAGTTGATTAAAAGATTACCAAGGGGCAAATATAGGAGGCATACTTGGGTGTTATGACCTGTATGCATCACTGTACAAATAATTATGCCATTCTGAGGTCGAGTCCGCCTTGGTAGTAAGGTGAGGTGGCAACTGATGAAGCATGTCACATTACATGAGTGAGCCATCCTCGTCCAATTCTTGGATTTGCCTTGAATTTAGGTAAAAAACAACTACCAGCCCACAAATAACTCATTGGGTCTCTGGCACTAACCTGCTGATTTGCTGATTAAGCAAACAGCATTTCTCTGAGGGTATCACGCCAATTTTTGTGTTTGTTTAAAAAGGAAGAAATCACATTAAATCTGATTGCTACTCAGTAGTTATAGTTAGTATTCCCTAGCATAGAAATTCCTCAGATAGTAGCTCCCTAATAGAGTTCCACCCACAAAAATTTCCAGACCTTTAGCATTTTCTAAATTTTGAGAAGATGTAAATTATTGTGGTGAATAGTTAAGGGGGAGCAAAGATAAAATTGGGTCACCAAAGCATTTTCCATAGACTATTGTATCTGACATAGCATGAAAACAGTTGAAAGGATTTACATGAAATTTGTCAGGATTATAATGATGCTTTTTGTCTATTGCATAGAGTGGATTGGAGTGTAGTGGAGTAGCGTTCAGTAAAGTGTTGTACATTGGAGTGGTGTGGATTGGAGTGGCATACAATGGCGTTGCGGACATTGTAATAACGTAGAGTGAAGAGGGGTAGAGTGGAGTATCGTACAGTGCAGAGGCAGAGACTGGAGTGGAGAAGAGTGGAATAGCGTATAGTGGAGTGGCTACAGTGGTGTGGCATACTGATGAATGTGAAATGAGCAGCAAATTAGATTATAGTGTCCAGAGTAGCACAAAAAATTGCCTTGTGTTTCTCCAAATTTACCACTCAATGCAAGGCCATGCATGGTGGCCTTTCGTTACTTTGTAAATCTGACTTCATTATTGCATTGCCCATGTGACACCATAAGTGATGAAAGGTTACCACAATCCAGTAATGCAGCTAGGTCTTAGATATATTTTGGGCCATTGTTTACCTTGATAACTTTGCAGCATACCATGATACATGGTGATGACATACCACTATATCTTTTGGTAATGGCTGTTTTTAGAGACTGAAAAGGCAGCCATATTGTTCTTTTGACACTTTGGCTGTGTTCAGAATTAGATCCTTATATATAGATAATATATAGATTATCTACCTATTAATCCCACAGTCCAACTCTATACCTCACTCTATGCCAGTACACTCCAATGTACAACACTCTATTCCACTATATGGCACTTTTCTTTATGACACAGCACTCCACTCTACTGTACAAGACCCTATTCCAATGTATAACAGTTTACTACCTACGCTACACCAGTACACTCCACTCCATGTCACTCTACTCTATGACACACAATACACTATATTATACTTTACTTCACACTACATTACACCACTCCACTACACTCTACTCTACTGTATGAGACTTTACCTCATTCTATGCTATTATACAACAATCCACTCAATGCAACTCCACTGCTTCACACTCTACTGTACTCTATGCAACTACACTCTACAACACTCTACCACACTGTGTGCCACTCTCTGACAATTTGCTCCTGTCTATACCCCTTCACTCCACTGTACAACACTCTACTCCACTCTAATCTATGAAACACTACTCCTCTATATTACATTGACCTCAATTCTTTGTATACCACTGCACCCCACTTTACTTCACTCTACTCTCACACAGTACTCCACTCTACTCCACTATTCCAATGAAGCCCATTCCACTCTAAACCACTAAATGCCATTGTACTCTATAACACTTTATGCCAATCCACTGTACAACACTCTACAACACTGTACTGTACACCATTCCTCTCTGCTAAAATCAACTAGACTGTATGCCACTCTACTCTACTGTATTCTACATCACTTTCCAATATTGTACAACACCCCACTGCACTCTACTGTACAATGCGGTACTCCAATTTATGACACTTTACTTGACTGTATAATACGGCACTCTACTCTACTGCACTCCTCGCCACTATAGTGTACAACATGCCACTCCATTCTATGACACTTTACTCCACTAAACACTATGCGCTTCAGTGTACTCCACTATACTCCACTCTACAACACTTTATCCCACTCTACGCCACTGTACTATACTTCGCTTTATGCTGCCTCACTGTCTGACACTCTTCTCCACTGTATGCAACTCCGCTCTACAATACTGTACTACACTTTATGCCACTCTATGACGCTCTACTCACCTCTATGCCCATTCACTCTACACTACTGTACTACACTGTATTACACTCGACGACATGCCACTCAACTTCTCTCTACAATACACCACTCCACAATATGATACAACACTCTCCTCCACTGTACTCTACGACTCTCCACTTGATTTTACTTTATGATACTCTACTTCACCATACTCCACTCTACAACACTCCGCTCCATGACAGTCTATGACACTCTATTTCCTGTTCAACACACCATCCCACTGTCCAACTCTCTGCTCCAGATTATGATACTTGACTCCACTAAATAAGAAAACATGCCACTACATAATATAACACTTTACTACACTGTACAATATGCTCCTACACTTTACTCTACTCCACGCAATTCCAATCTACAATACTCCAGTCTATAACAATAGACTACACAACACTCTCCTCCATGTACTGTACGACACTCCACATAACAACACTCCACTTATGACAGTGGAGTCTACGATTTGAAACACATTTTTATTGCAATTTTTTTTTACCTTGAAATTCAATGAAAAAAACAATGGTTAAAGCTTAGTTATAGTTAGGAAAACCTATTTTCCCTAGACAAAACAAGTTTAAAGTACACAAACTGTAAAAATCCAAAAGTTATAGTTAGAACTTTAATTTACAGTTGATCCACCACCTTCAAATTATGATAAACAGCATACCTCATTTCACACTATTTCCAGTGTACAATGCTAACTATAACTTGTACTGTGTTGTGACAAATAATATAATTTGCGAAGTTATAAGTGCTGTATGAATGTTCTGATTTCACATGCTATAAGTGTTGTAGTATGCAAGGGTATAAACAGTGCATTAAAAAGGTATAAGATATAGTTAGGCTTTCCTGCTTTCAGTTTCTATTTTTGGTAAATTCTGGTGGGGTTTTTTCAGTGTTTCCCAGTGATTTCAATACCTAAAAAACAGTGGTTATCAGTGGTTACACATTTTCACGCCATTAAAAACAACAGAAAGTGTTTTTCCGGTGCTTATGGAACATTTTCTTTTATTATTGCTTGCTTTCTGCACTGATAGTGCATGGTATAATAGCAGTGTACATACTGTGTATATGAGGTCCAAATACATTTTTACAAATCAAACTTATTGTAGCACACCATAAAATTATTTGTTAGTGAGTGTTTGGTCTTGAGAGCTTGCTCTTTCCTTCCCATGTAAACTTTTATCTGTGAAAAGGCCCTCTCAACATTGCCATTTGGGAATGGCATCGCCAAAACAGCCAATACACAAATTAAAGTAATAATCAGACCTTGTTTTTATTCGTTGCTCTTCTCCTTTCATAAATTTCAGATCCTAAACCATTTTATCTGTTTGAGGCTGGCCACTGCAGTGCTCAGTATCTCAGTTTTACAGATTGTTCCCTTCATTCTCTTTAGCTGGTCGAAAGCTCTGTGGCCAGAATGGTGTTAGGGCCGGCCAGACAAGAAAATGCAACTCCTACCTTAACTTCACTCCACTGGCTCACTGTTGAACAATGAGTATTTTTCAAACCCTCATGCTTGGTACATGAAACCTTAAATGTTATGTTGCATGGTCCCCTCAGATTTTGTGTAATGAGGTACCACCACCCTTGAGCTCTCAAGTCATAAAATCAGTGTATTCTTCCAATCTTAAAGGTGAGGATAAAATTGCTAGGTGGCTGGGCCTTCTCAATTCAATTCAATTCAATTCAATAATCTTTATTTCGGTTTTGCTTGAACCATAAAAGATACATAATAACAATTCATACACATTGGTTGATAAAACACAATTAAAATTCCACAGGTACCGCTTTAGACAAGTGTAAGTGCTAAAATGATCACAATTTGAGTAAAAGGGAAAAAAACGATGGTTGATCTAGCAAGTTAAAAATATAATAAAAATGCTACGTTTACAGTCCAATATATGTAAAACGTTGAGGAGAATGTAAAATCCAAGTTGGGTTGAGAAGAAACAAGGACTAGAAGAGTACATATGATGAGTGCAGCCTTCCCACATAACTCTAGGCAATAACAAAAGTGCAAGAGCTTTAAAAATGATAATGGGCTACCCTACTTGAGACATAGCATACCCAACAATACATTCTACCTGGTCTCTCAGTAGTTTCTAAAGAGCAAATGCTGTAAAAATACAAATCGAAATTTGAGATTACACATAGATTTCAGAATGTTAACATATCAAACCTTTTTGTTCCTCTTATTAGGCCCATGGCAAACAAATATCTGCTAACACTAAAAACAATTTTCTGGGAAGTGTAACTTTTTCAGTATTCTTTCTGCCTCAAAGCAAGACCTAGTTACCAGGTTTCGAAGATTGTTTTAATCCATTTTTGCCTCGGCGTGGCATAGTCTGGTCAAAAGAATAATAAGTGTAGATCATTTTCTTGTGCATCTTGTTGACATAATACACAACAGTCCTCATTACTCTCATCTACGTTTCGACCCCATTTCGATGTGTTCAAGTTAGTTTGTAAAACACCATAATGAAATTTCATATATAGAGATTTTGCCAACTGGGGCTACACTTCATCCAGAAATTGCTCAAAGAGCGGGGTTGGTTTTGTAAGAAGGAACTGGGCCGTTAATCTATATACTATTTTATATATATGCCCAAAAGGTAGTTTTCAGGTTTTTTTTGGAAGCTGATGTCAATAGGGTAGGTTTCTCCCAGAAGTGCTTCAGCCCAAGTATACAAAACCAGGAGTGCACATGCTTAATCCACTGAAGGCTAGTACTTCGGTCAAACCTTAAGATCTGTTCTAGCCCTTCTTTATAATGAACTAGTTTGGTTGTTGACCACAATCGCATTCAAAACAGCAATGGTCTTAATATGGCTTTGTGATCAATAAGTTTAGTATTTAAGTCCATAACGATAGGAATTACAGGTGTGCGTACAGTGAGACCTAACAACTTCCTATATAATTAATTTTCTTCCCCCGCAAAGGTATTTCTACATGAAGGCCCCCATAGTTCTGCACCATAAAGGGATCCCGAATGTACCCTGTATTTATATACCTCAAGTGCAGGGGATACTGCCTTGGTAAAACTGCTCTCATGTTTTTTTAATATTGGTAAATAATTTTAGAGCAAAATGGTATTACTTTTATGCAGTTGGGGATGCCAGGTCATTTTAGTGTCAAGTGTAATGCCTAGATAATTAAAATTGTGCACATATTCTGGCTTCAGTTTTTGGACAGTTATGTTCTACTTGAACGATTAATGTGGATTAACTGCCATGTATTTTGTTTTGCCAGAATTTATTTCTAGGCCCTTAGAGTCGCAGTAAACACTAAAAGAGTCTAATAAGCATTGAAAACCCTTCGGGGTTTGAGATATTAAAATAGTATCGTCCACAAATAAAAGAGCTGGTACTGGCACCCCACCTCACTTCTGTGAATTATGTGCGCAATCCAGTAGGTATTCTGGGGCATCATTTACATATAGTGAGAATAGGGTGGGCGCCAGCACACAGTCCTGTCTAACGCCCCTTTTTACAGGGATTGCCTCAGTAGGTTCACCCCTCGGACACCATCTAACTGTTGCATAGTTGTCATCATGCAATCTTATTATTTACACAAAGAGTTCCCCTGGTACACCTTGTTCTTTTTGGGAATTCCAAAGCAAATTTCTAGGAATGAGGTTGAAAGCGGCCTTCAGGTCTATAAAAGCAATGGACAAGTAGCCTTTTTTTTAAATCGTGTATTTCCAATTCATACAGAGAAATCTAAAAACCTGGTCAATTGTACTGGTTCTGGCTCTAAATCCAGCCTGGTATTGTGATAAAATATGATTCTCCTCAATCAAGTCATTTAATTTTTTTAAAACCTGCCTAGTGTAAATCTTTTGTAAAATGTTGAGTAAGCTTATAGGCCGGTAATTTGCATGGTCTTGGCGATTACCTTTTTTTAAATTTTTAATAATTTTGGCCCCTTTCCATGACTCCAGAACTGGAGCGCCCGTCACCACTGCGTTACAGAGAAGATTGATATATGGTCCCCAAACAGCATTATCATGCCTCAACAGATGGCCTGGTATTTTATCTGGGCCTGGGGTTTCCCGGGTTTTACTGCATCGATTGTTGCTAGGGTGTCCTCCAGACTGAAGGAGAGGGAGGTTGTAACGGGGATTGTTATCGGGCCTTGCTGGTTATTTAATTGTGGACCTTGAATACAGTTGAGAAAAATTATTTACCCAGGTACCAGCATCTAGGAAAAGGTCCTTGTTACTTCTTCCCACTTTATTTCCTTTAGTTATCAGTCACCAAAAGCCAGCGTGATCCTTAGTCTTGGCTGTGCTAATCAATTCTGTTCTGATTCTATCGTCCCAGTTCTTTTTGATTTGCACTAGAAGTCTTTTAGACTTGGACCTTTTCTCTCTTAGTGTCTCGACATCATTTGATTTGGCTGCCAAAATAAGCTCACTCTTGGCGTTACGACACTCGTTGTTGTACCACAGATTGGCTAAATTGCTGGCATCTATTCCACCCCCCTCCATTTTCTTTAGGGATCCTACTCAAAATGGGTTTCAGTTTATCTACCAGTATATGGTGAATAGGTAGTATAGGGAACTCTGCAACAGGCAGATCAATATACAGAGAGATGACATCTGAAAAGGTGTCATAGATCCGTGTCATGACCTCTTTTTTCCCCGCTATTGATGGCAATTTCAGGACTCTATGGATATTGCTAACTACGGGTTCAGTTAAGATTGGGTTATAGTCACTTTCTCTCCAGTTTGTTGGTTGGAAGAGGGAACCTGCTAGAGTTAGACAGAGAGGATAATGATCACTATCAAGTCTAGTTTCTACTGCTAAATCATGAACATTTGGCCAAAAACTAATAGATGTCAATATATAGTCAATACTGCTCCTACAGTTATCCCTATTAAATGCTAAGGCATTCGGTCTGACAGATGGCAGCCGACCATTGCAGGCTCTATATCCGTGCCCTGAGACTAATCAAGTGAGTTGTGAGACTGCAACGGTACAGGGCACTGCTGGGCTGCTGTCCAACGGGCAAATGTTGCTTGCAATGTCCTCCTCTTCAAAGATATTTTATAATCCCACAACTGGTTCAAATTTATGATTAAAGTCTCCCCCCATGATTACCATTGCTATTGGATCAATTGTGCTTAAAAATGTATCTAACTGATCTATTGCTGGGGGTTCCTTACTGGACGGGATCGGTCTACTACAGATATTTACTAATAGATTTCGGTCTTGTCATATGTGGAAATCCTCAACCAAACTAAATTTATTGATGAAAGATCCAGTTGGGTTATATCAATTCTTAAGGTGATTTTTACCCATATGACAAGGCCATCCGACGGTCTACCACAAGCTGCGGTGATAGTATTAACGCTAAATGTTTTGAACTCAAGCTTGTGGGGAGTTTCCAGAGCCCATGTTTCTTGCAGCAGACAGATTTCACTACGGTCAATGTAATCCTGCCATTCTCAATCCTTTAAATTTCTTTCCAGCCCTGCTATATTCCATGATATCAATTGTATTTCTGATTGCTAAGTTGACATACCTGGCATACATGAGTTGTCAGGGGCTTGATCAAACCCTGTTTCACTCCTGGCTTCCTGAGCTTCACGATGTTCATTAGCAAGGTCAGAAGAACATATTTCATTGCTGTACATAGCCAGGTGTGACTGATTTAGGGCCGTAAAGCCCAAAGGCAGGTACACTAACAGGGAGGAATCTGTTTGTAACTATCTGTACAGACCGAACAAGTGGTCGGTTCTCTTTGATCAGGTAGAATGTGATTTGGTGAATCTAAGAATAACAGACAATCCACTTTATCTAAAATTGAGACCGCGTCTGCTCGAGTGCCAGGGTTTTTATGGATATTGGGTACATATGAGCCACTTGGGTTGTATTTCATCTATATGCCAGTGGGTGAGCGTGAAGTTGTCCTTACTTCCGGTGCTATTAGCTCATACACCAGATTCTCATCTCCTAAATGCAGCTCGATGGAATCCCTTTGAGAAGAACAATGGCTTAGCCTTTTTGCCCATAATATGTCTTCTCTAATAACCGATCTGCACCCCCTAACCTTTCTGATCCAATTAATAGATTTATTGATGTGTGTCGTGATTTTAGGAACATTTATCATGAAAATGCTTTTTGCCCGGCTATGGGTCAACTCACATATGTTACTACAGTGACGCTTATTAGTGTCCTCGAGTATTTAAGTTCTACCCATTTTACTGCCCCCTAATTCCCGGATCTTTAGAATAGACGGTTTTATAGTGGGGTGTGTGGAAATGGAAATCAATGGAGTGATATTATGCGTGGGATCATTGGGAGTAGTGTTGCTCTGGAGAAAATAAGGATTTGTTTCAGGACCTATGGGATGATCTGTGATATAAGTCTGATTCCACTCCCTGCTGGGCCTTCTCAGTGATGGCACCTTCCCACTGGTGTAAGACCAAGTCTCTCAACTTTCCTAAAGCATAAAAGTCCTTGCTTTATCTTGTTAAGATTAGCAGATTTTTTGACCTCCTAGGACCATGATGCCTTCTGGTAATACAGCGCTTGACAAATACGTAAACACAAATACATATTCAAGACTCTAATTGGCATTAATACATTTGATGGCAATAGTATTATGAAAGCAAAGTTATATCTTAGGGCCTCTGTGAAGTAGAGGCTGAAAATTAGATGCCAAGGTGGGACTAGGCACCTTTTATCTACTGCCAGATTTAATGTTTCTAGAAGAAATACATCTTCATAGAGGGCTGGGATGACAGGGATTGATGCATAACTTATTCTAGAAAGATTTAGGCTTCACTCCCAATTTGAGACTCCTGCTTTGGATTGTAGGGAGGGCTCTGAGGACTCAGCCCCCCACAATCATACCTGCTGGGAGGTGGGGCCACTGCTACAGCTCTGACTGGGCACCATAAAACACATTGCATCATCCCGGGGCACCTGTTATGACGTCTCAGTATGTTTTGTACTGCTTTCGCTCTCTCAAATGGTAAGTGCAACACAACAAATGTCAAAAATCAGTGACACTTGGTTTATACCTGGTCAACTGATTTTCACTCGGTAGGGTACTGTCGGGCACAATTGGATTAAACCTATTGCCGGACAGCCTAGTTATAGTTAATGTAGTGTGGTGAGGAAGGTGATAAGAGTGTGTTTGGAGGTGCACAACTTATAGTAATTGAAGGTAGTGCAGAAATTATAAATTGAATTTATAATTATAACCTTACAATTTGAATGTTGGTGTATTTTAAGTTAGGTTTGAATAGAAAGAATACATGAGACATTTATAACTATAAATGATCCTTAAACTTTGTTTTTTCAATGTATGTTAAAGGTTTTTATTTTTTATAAAAATGTGTTTCAAATCGCAGTGTGGAGTGTCATTGATTGCAGTGTTATAAAGTGGAGTAGTGTTGTACAGTACAGTGAATGAGAGTGTCATAGAGTCTAGTCCCATAGAGTGGAGAATTGTAGAGTCTATATAGATAGGTATGTAGATATATAGATATATTTAGATATATATATTTAAATATATAGATCGACATAGGTATATTATCTACTGGCGGTTGCCAGTAGATAGTTATAGTTAGGACCGTGTTTCCATAGGAAATCTGAAAATTCTATTTTGAATAACTTTGGCGCCGGTTGATGAATCCTCGCGAAATTTTCAAAACTAATGGGGCGCTCCGCTCAGCTCCTACCCTGAAAGTCTCGGGGTGATTCGTCAAGCGGGGGTCGAGAAAAAAGGGGGGTACCAAAACACGTTTTCCCCATGCATTTTCCCATAGGACCTTTAGTCGAAGGTACAGCCCGAACGGCTGAACAGAATTACTTAAAATTTGGCAGAGAGGCAGTCCTCAGGTCAGGGATGTGCCTTTTGCATATATGGTGTAAATCTGTTCAGTAGTTCCTGAGAAAATTGCAGTTACAGCACATAAATATCTATAGCCGCGCACCGTGCGCGCACCGTGCGCGCAACCTAACGTGCGCAAGCGTAATTCTGATTGGTTGTTACATGTCAGTCAACGTTCGAATCGGTCGAAATCAGGAAGTGTTGGCCGTCATTTTGTTTGTTGTGGGTGCGAGAGTGAAAAATAGAGGTGGCGAACGTGAAAAGGGGGCAGGGTAGAGAGTTCCTGACCCCCTAGCCTTTGTCAGGGGGTCCCTTAAGGACCCCGAAGGGTGAAAAAACATTTTATTCTTTTGAAAAAAATTGCGGGGTGCGCGCACGGTAAAAAAACATTAAAAAAAATACGTACAAATTCACTTAAAAAAACATAGGTTTCACACACGTTATAGTTAGGAATTAGCATTTAAAAAACCTTGCAAATTCACTTAAAAAACCATAGGTTTCACACATGTTATAGTTAGGTGGACATTTCACTCAAACAATGAAATTCCACCGTTATAGTTAGTTCAGATAACTATAACTCGCGCGACCGCCACTCTATCACAAGGATGATGTCATCAGTGATGTCATGAGTGATGCCACTGACCATGTCATGAGTGATGTAATATGTGACGTCATGAGCAGTGGATTGCGGGCTAACCTGAACTAACTATAACGGTGGAATTTCATTGGTTTTTTACGAGTGAAATGTCCACCTAACTATAACATGTGTGAAACCTATGGCTTTTTAAGTGAATATATATATAGATATAGATATTATAACAAACTTATTTTGAAATATATAAACACATATATCATTCAAATAAACAATAGAAATTATGATATAAAAACACTTAAAAACAATATTATTATAGTACTACATGTAAGTTTTATATATTTAAAACATTGTTATTATTGTATGAAATAGTAAAACAATATACTTACCAGCGATACTACTTGCCTCAATATGATGATACTGACAGTATTCAGTCTTCGATATTTAATACCATTGAGATTCTGGCTTCAATATTAAGGGTGCACACCCTTCTGCAGCTCATTTCCTCCAAGTGTGAAAAAGCAAACTACAGCAAATACATTTTATTTGTACTCTTCAGGGCCTTCATACTGGTGGATTGAATTTCTGTGTTATTTTATTGCCATCAAAATATGAACAAGCACGTCTGATGACATGTATTAAAGGGCCATATGTAGGTACCTAAATACCGGTCGGTAACGGCCGAAAATCGGTAAATATCCCGTTACCGACCGGTATTTAGGCAATTGTGATGTAGGTGGCTGGATTTCAGGATTCGGTAATTTACCGAATCGGAATTTCAAGAAATCGGTAAAATACCGGTTCGGTAAATTACAGAATCCTGAAATCCTATGTAGGGGGCACTCAAGTGAGTGCATTTGTGGTTTCTGGATTCGTTATTTACCACCAACTACAAGTTGATGGTAAGTAACGAATACCTTTTAAAAAGCAATTTGGTGCTTTTTTAAAAGTGCCATGTGGCACACATACATGCCCTTAGGGCATGTATGTGCGCCACATGTGCACACATGCACGATTCAGGGGTGCAACAGGGTGTCAATGTGACACCCTGACACCCATGAATATGCTCCCCCTATTACCGAATCGGTATTTACCGAATCGGTAATAGTGAATGGCTTCCCATTCATTCCTATGGGCTTCCAGGCCCATAGGAATGAATGGGAAGGGATGCATTATTACCGATTCGGTAAATACCGAATCAGTAATACCGAATATTACCGATTCGGTAATAATTACCGAATGTTTACCTACATTCTATTTACCGATTCATAAATACCGAATCGGTAAAATTCGGTATTTATGAATCGGTAAATAGAAATTATCTACATATGGCCCAAAATCTCTTGTTGTGTTCACAATACAGCAGTATTTCATAAAAACTGATCAATTCTATCAATATTTTTCACCCAACTTTACTCCGATACAATCTAGTCTACTAATGAACAACCGACAATCTACTCTTTGGCATGTAATATTTCAGATGTGCATGGACTGCATCACATAAAGTGAGCACTGGGAGCGCTAAGTTTAGGCTGGTGTCTTTCAAGACGTGCTAAGTTTGGTTGTAATTATAGCAATTTTTGTAGCAGATTTTGTTGACATATCTAAAGTAAACAACTGAACATAGCATATTAGCATATACAAAGCAACATAACATCACAATTCAGATATAACAGGTACATCACATCACAGAGTCAAAAGAGAACAAAAAACCTGCAGTACAACAAAATAAATTCACACTGCAATAATGCATCACAAAAAGAGATCAGACTTCCCCAGCACAACAAAGTGCAAACACATAGGTGCCGATTACGATCCTGGAAAAACCGGGTACGAACCGTCGGTCGGAGCGTTTTCTCCGTCCGACTCGTACCCGGTTGTAAAACTTTACAAACATGGAAGTACGATTCGCACGGAAACACCATTTCCGTACAAATCGTAAAAAACACCGTCCGACGAAAATATACATACGAATGTGATCCGGGAATGCCCCGACGTGATGTCGGGACGCTGTCAGGCAGCGTTTCACGACCCAGGAAGTACGATTCGAACCAACAGCAGTCCGGACGGCAATATTTTTACGGCACCCAAAAAGTGCCGGAAAAGCGAAGAACGCCGCAAAACGACCAGAATAGGGGGCCCGGTACGCGCCGTACCCCCCCCAGCCCCCGTGAGTACGCGCCGTACCCCCCCCAGCCCCCGTGAGTACGCGCCGTACCACTCCCTAGCCCCCGTGAATACGCGCCGAACCCCCCGAGTGTGTACACCCCTGTACGTGTCGAACCCCCCGTGTATGTACACCCCTGTACGTGTCGAACCCCCCGTGTATGTACACCCCTGTACGTTCGAGTCGTACCCCCACCCGTGTATGTACACCCCTGTACGTTCGAGTCGTACCCCCACCCGTGTATGTACACCCCTGTACGTGTCGAACCCCCGTGTATGTACACCCCTGTACGTTCAAGTCGTATCCCCACCCGTGTATGTACGGTGCGTACCCCCAGCGCGTAGCCCTGGGGGTACGCACCGTACATACACGGGTGGGGGTATGACTCGAACGTACAGGGGTGTACATACACGGGGGGTTCGACGCGTACAGGGGTGTACATACAGGGGGTTCGACACGTACAGGGGTGTACATACACGGGTGGGGGTACGACTCGAACGTACAGGGGTGTACATACACGGGGGTTCGACACGTACAGGGGTGTACATACACGGGGGGTTCGACACATACAGGGGTGTACATACACGGGTGGGGGTACGACTCGAACGTACAGGGGTGTACATACACGGGTGGGGGTACGACTCGAACGTACAGGGGTGTACATACACGGGGGTTCGACACGTACAGGGGTGTACATACACGGGGGTTCGACACGTACAGGGGTGTACATACACGGGGGTTCGGCGCGTACTCACGGGGGCTGGGGGGGTATGGCGTGTACTCACGGGGGCGGGGGGGGTGGGTCGGCGCGTATGTGGGCACATGTCTCCATGGTTGCAATGTGAGTTCGGTGCGGATGGTGTTTTTACCATACGGTTGTGACATCGGACGCACGGGATAGATCGTACTTGCGCGGTCGGACTTCACTTTTCACGTCTGTACGGTAAATCGTCCAGGGAGGTGTCGGACACATTTTCCGACCCGAGGACGTGTGGGGAATTATTCCCAATGCGACTCGTATGGAGTTTTTCCCATGCGAATCGTAATTGGCAGTTTGTACGGCACTTATACGATTCGTACGGTAAAAAGACCGGATACGAGTCGTACGGGGAATTTTTTTCCAGGATCGTAATCGGCACCATAATGTGCACAAACGTTCTCATCACACATTACCACCTCCGAGATCTTGTTTTCATAATACGGTGGTAAAAGGTGTTTAAAGCAAGCAGTTCCTTAAAAGCACCAGCCACAAATGTTAGTGATTTGGCTTCTAGAATTGTTTCTAAGGAATGACTCACTAAAAAAAAAGTCAGATATTTCCGTCCTTTAAGTCACCTTTAAAGGTTGTTTTCTTTATGCTGAAAATGTTTGCTTCCTCTTTTAAATTCCTCTATGATTTATTAAATAGTTTCCTACATTTCGCTGTTCCTTTATAGCTGAGCAGATTAACAATACTTGGGATTTATTCAATTCAGCTGTTAACATTTTGGATTGATGTGTTAAATGCACCCAAAGGCACGAAACGCAGTAGCACAAAATTAACATTTTCCCCAAAAAATGAACTGGGAGCACTTCAAAAGATTTGTTAAACTTTGAAGTCTTCTCTTTTTTCTTGCTGTGATTTCTTTGAAAAGGTTGCCTTTTTGCAGGTGCCATGCACACAGTCAGTAAGGGCTATTGATAAGTAATGTTTTATAAGCTTTCCAGTTAATGTAGTCCTGCATTTTATTTTCGAGCATCTCTTTGGATGGGTATGGCTGCACCTGTGAAAAATACAGACAGGTGTTCAAATGGTTTAGGATGAGAATAGGGAACCACAACTTTATTACAATAAAAATGGAACAGCTGTTTGGATTGTGATAATAATAACTTGTAGTATGTGCATAGGCAACACCATAAGCAGCACTGTGATACGTAGTGTATTCCGTAGTCAATACTGTAGGTAATACTGCAGTGCTGCAATACATAGGCTACCCGAGTAAGCATTACTTCTATGTATAGGCAATGCAGGAGGCAAATCTGTAATTCACAGACAGGCAATGCTTGAGCACATAGACATGGATGCCGTAGGTAATATTTGGATATGCAGGCAATGATGTAGGCAATACTGTGGTGCATACAGGTAGCACTGTAGGCACTACGCCATTACTTAAGCAATAATGAAGAAGAAACAGTAATAAACACATATATGTGGATGTTATAGTTAATACTGCAGTACACATGCAATACTGTCCGCAAATGTGCAGTTCATGCAGCCTGTACTGTAGGTATTGCTGCAGTACAGGATACAATAATGAAGGCAAGGCAGTAATGCATAGACAGGCAATAGTTTAGTAGAGACATGAAAGCCGTAGCTAATACTATGGTACACTGGTGAGAAATATTGTTCGAAATACTGCGGCAATACTGTAGGTATTACTGAAGTACATAGGTAGTAACAAAGGCGAGACTGTGATACATAAACAGGCAATACTGTTGCAGATAGGCACGAATGCTGTGCTTAAGAAATATGGTACGTAGACAGGCAATACTGTACACAATACTGCAGCACGTACGACACCAAAAATGCTATTATGAAGACAAAACTGTAATACATATACAGGCAATACTGTAATAGACATAAAAGCTGTAGATTATGCTACTGCATATAGACATGCAATATTGTAGGTAAGTACTGCAGAGCACATAGTATGCTGTAGGTATTAATATAGTACATGGAAACACTCATGAAAGCAAAACTCAAATATAAAGAGTGACAAACTCTAGTAGGTAGACAAAAATACTGTAGGCAATACTGTAGTGCATGGAGAGGTAATGAAGTAGGTATTACTATAGGACATAGACAATTATGCAGGCAGTTCTGCATTGAGCTACTAAACTATAGGAGAAGACAACATAGCACATGTGTAGATAGTTCTGTAGAACATTGAAGGAAATAGTGTAAGCCACAATTTTGTACATATCCATGCTTTAGCACCGTATATCTTATAGATCACAGACAGGCAGTATTGTAGGCTAAAATGCAGGCAATTCTGTAGAGCAGACAAGCAAACCTGAACGATATCTCAGAAGTGCGTAGTGAACATTTATATCAGAGCACAAACCCCAACATGCATGAGTTTTCTACATACATTCTTCAAAGGACCCTGCGTGTATGTATTCATCTATATCGACTCAGGAAAACATTTACAATGGGGAAGAAAACAATCATATTTTCATAATCAGTCGATCTGCTTCAAAATCTGCATTTAAAGGATAAATCTAGTTGAGATATGTGGTGCTGTTTATACAAAGGCAGCGCCAACAATGTTTTATTTATCAACAATGTTGGATATTACATTTTGGAGGCAAGAGTATTGCATTGAAATCCATTTATCACGAATGCTGATAGAGACATGCGTTTTTTTTAAACAAATGTTCAATTTCTGCTGATTGATTTATTGGCACCTGAAATATTAATTTCGCATAAATGCAATGTTATATACACGCAATTCCACGCTGCTGCCAATTAAAACGTGAATGGAGCTCAATTATGCATGAAAAGCAATAACCTCAATGGAACAACCTAGCTTTACTGCAGAGCCGACCGATTCCTCCATCATTAATGTTCAGTTGCCAGTCGCTGCCTTTCCCCTATTCTTCAGTCGCTCACATCTCCGGCAGTATCTCAAGCCCTCTTACATTTGATTCTGCAGACATTACTGGCAGGCTGCTCCTTGGTGACCGGCCTGACGGGCACTGGTCCATCTGTGTTTGATAGTAGTCATACAGCAACACTATTGCAAAATATATTTAATTGTTTTATTACACGTCATTGCGGTGTGTTATTCATGTTTAAAGGTAGCGTTGCATTTTATTATTCATGTTTAAAGGTATGTAAGGCTGGAGCATTTTGATGATTTTTTTAAAAGAAAACAGCATCAGTGTGTGTTGACTAACACTATGTCACTTTGTGCCCTGAAATTGTTATAGAGCAGGCCGCGACGCCTCTGACCTGCCTGCTGCACCATCACTCTACTTCCTTTCACTGTGCATGCTCAGTCACCATAAGATAATGACCTCCGACTAAGGGATTTTTAAAGCGATTTTTGAAACCTACCAGAACCTTAAAGTGCCCATTTCTTGGAAAGGGACATATGTTACTTTTTTAAATCAGACTGGCTAAAAGCAATACCCCTGTTTTGCTGTAAGAAATAATTCTGCATTTTAACGGTTACTTCCGTTTATAGCGGCCACAAATGGAGATTCTGCCGATTTGCGACCGCTAAAATGGCTTTTGCCATGGACCAACCATATTTTGCAAGTGGATAACCTATTGCTGACTTGCTAAATAGGGTTTGTGTGTTGCTATTAGGAAGGGGCGTGCCTCCCAAATAGTGAGTCCCAGGGTGATGTATGATAGCTTTGTGACTGAAATGTGGTCGCTAAACAATCTCAGTTTACTACCTACTTCAAGTAGGTGGTAAGCCAGTCGCAAACGGAAGGGGTATCCAGTGGACCCTTCCCATTTGTGAATGGTATCAAAAGCGTTTTTAAGAGCAGGCAGTGGTCCAGCCTACTCTTAAAAAATTAAAAGGAAACTTTTAATTTTTCTTTTTAATTGCATCCTGTTTCCCTTTAAGGAAAACGGGCCACATTTAAGAAAAATGCTTTATTTTAAAAGGAATTACAGACATGGTGTTTTATTGAACCCAGCATGCCACCATCCCTGTGATTACTGGCCATTCCCAATGGGTCGCAAATTGCGACCTACTTCATGAATATTAATGAGGCAGGTGATTTGTGACCCCATTGGGAATCACTAAATGTGTCTGAGACACATTAGTACATTTAATTTTGCAACTCGCTGATTGCAAGTTGCCAAAATGAAATGGATGTACATGTGGCACATGGATCCCATCTAATCGTAACAGCAACAGACAACGTAAGGTCCATCTGTGGCCTATGATGGCCAATTGAAGTTAGTGCAGTTATAGGGCTAAGGTGATCCTTGGTTCCTTCATGCTAAGAATGTAGACCCAAACAGTAGGTTCCAAGATATGAACCAATTATATTTTAGGTTGTGGACTGTTTTCTTTATTTCAAGTGTGGGTTTTGAACAAAAGACACACCTAAGGGACTTTTTGCTGCAATTGGCATTTCAGCAGAGTTTTCCAATTTCGTAATACTATTTCTACATGCACATGTGCATGTATCCTGAGGGGCCAACTGAAATATTTCTGTGAGTGATGAAATTGGTCTCCATGGCATGACCTTTGAACCCTGTGTCATCATAACCGTAAAACAATAAAACAAGCTCTGCAGAGCAATAATTTTGATACAAAATGTAACCAATGTAAGTGACATCACTATACGCGTTATCCCAGGGACTGGTGTCCTATCGGCTGTGTGGCACAATGCAACCTTTGCTGTAGATCAGCTGAGGAAGCATCTGGCAGCCAGTGAGCCCTGTGCATATCATGCCTGTGCCAGAGACACAAGTTTCAGCCCATATCCAGATTACCTTACTTTCAAACTGTATGGTTTCCACCACATTCACTTTTCCTTTCCCTTGACTGCACTTGGCCTGTCTTGTGACAACTATTGCATATTTAGGGTTAGTCATTATTTTCACTAAACGTTTAATTAGTTTAATGTGCAAAAGGTGAGTAATATATTAGCATTGGGGCAGTTCAGTTAAATAGTGTGTCCTTAACATGTAATTAAAACTGGATGAGTATAGCAAAGTAAGACTTTTCAGCTTGTTTAATACTTTTCTAAAGAAGCGGTTTATACATAAAAATGTTTGTATGTAAATAATATCCATCAGAGTTTGGAAGGGGCATGTACGGTGGTGCGTGAGTGTCGGGTAAAATCTCATACTTGCCTCCACTCAGTGTTGTATTTATTGGGAAAAGTATTAGATGAATTGAAAAATCTCTCAATGTACATATTTGTATTTTCCAACAATCCCTATTCAATTCAATGTCTTCTTTAAAATCCACAATGTCAGTGTTTTAAGGCACATATTTTATTGCTGAAGATTGTCGCAGAGGAACAAGTATGATATCAATGATATCAAATGCGAAAAGGCTTAGAGTTTTACCTCCCTAATCAAGAAGCAGCTATACCTATTACAATATCAACATTTACTCAATCAGAGGACCAGCATGTGTTTGTATCCGCTTGTTACCCCTTAGAACGCTTTTGTATTAAAGAAGGGGCTGCTTGTGCAGCCCTTACTGTAATATGGATCATGCCAGCAAAAAATGCTCACCACCACACTTCCAAGGGGGATTTCACTAATTTGCATGGAGGTGTGATCCTATGCAATTGAGGGAATGCACACACACAATATCCCTCACACCTTGTGAAGAAAGCAATGAAGAGAGCACTGAATAATAATCGAGATGCCTTGTTGGAGCCTCCTGTAACTAAGACACCCCTGTCTAGACTTACGTTTGTGCATACTTTTTGTACTCAGACAAACAAGATTCAAAGAAGCATACGTAGACATTGGTCGATTTTAAATATCGGCAAAGGTACTCTTCCTAGTCCCCTTTTTTCTTACAAAAGAGGTACTAATCTAAGAGATACCCTTGTGCACACTCGACCCAAAATCATCCCATCTGTCAGAACTAACACACTATGGGACTTACCGAAGGTGCAGGGACATTTCCCTTGCGGCACTTGCACTGCTTGTCCACAAACTGCACCTATTAAAGAGATTGACATCGGGACACAGAGACCCTGGACTTTAACCAAGCATACTAATTGTAACTCTGAACGAGTTATATATCTTATCACTTGCCCCTGTTCATTGAGGTACGTCGGTATGACGACACGTAAAATAAAGCTTCGCATCAATGAACACAAGAGTACCATCCGCTGTAAAAAACAAGCCACCAAATTGACTCAACATTTCCTCACTTTTCAGCATAAAGCAGAGGAACTTCAATGGACGGTGTTAGAACAGCCGTTCATTCCTCCACATGTCAGCGACATTGCCCGATTTCTTTTAAAAAAAGAACAGAAATGGATTTATTTACTTCATAGTGATACACAAGGGCTAAACGATGATATACCGTGGACTAGCCTGTGAAACTCGTGAGTTACACTCTTGTATCCCTTGACCTGTTGGCATCACCAAGGATTGTCTCCTCATTGAAGTTTTTAATAGAGAGACTTTCACATGCACAAGCCAGTTTTGCTTTTCATGCAATGATACATGTTCTCATTGGTCTACATGCTCTGTCACCTAGCTCTCTCACTTTCTAAAGCGATATACACTAGGTACACTGTTGAGTTCATTACCGCCCGCATCAACATCTCTACACTCTGCAGGTTTTCATATTTGTTGCTTAATTTTAAGTATCAGAAGTCTCTGCCCACACTCCTGTGTTAATTCTCGAACTTTTACGAGTTTTTAATACTATTGCACCTGTCTATTCGACATGAGACCCACTTCTGCTATACAACTTCAAATACCAGAAGCCCCTGCAGATGCTGTTGTCTGCGTTACAGAGACGCGCGTCTATTTACGTGCGCATGACACTAGCGCCGGTGCCTCCCCGTCCAGCTCATTTCAGCCGGAGGTACCGACGGATAGGTAAGCGCTCAATGGATGCGTTGTGTTTGTTTTTACCTTGTTTGACATGCATTCTGTCAAGTCCTTTAATAAGTACACACTGTCTACGTAGCATCTATTCTTATTGCCCGCTCCTAATTCTACATTGAGTTTTCAATCACTCAATTTGAGGCACATTTAGCGGCGCTTCTATGGGTTGCGATAATTTACGAGCGCTCCCGCAAATTGGCTTATTACACTCATAGCCAAGACCAATTCTTACTCATTAGTCACTTGTCTGTTCCTTGCCATGCTCCTATCGTTAGGATAATAGCGTAGCGATTTTAGTTGACCAGCAACTTTTGCTCGGTTTATACATTACCATACCCGTTTATTTAGATACAGAGCGGGGCCTCTTTCATCTGAGCGGATGCCAGGTGGGGTGAGGTGTGACCCCCTACACTGAGGGGTAAGCTTTTCACCAAATTAGTTTCTTTTTGTTGGTGACATCAAGTTTGAAATTTCAACTGGTTTATTACATTAATTGTTTTGACTCAATTTAGTGAAACCAATATATGAGCTTCTTGCACGCTAACAGTGTTTTCATATTAACATTGAGAAAAAGTTTGTGAACCACGCTGTTGTTTTCCATCACAATTTCTGTTAGTGATAATTTCTCTTTATTTCAGGATTTGCTAAGCACTCCACGTATATTCGGGAGTGTCCTAATACCTCCATCCAAGTAGGTCGTATTTTTCTTTTTCATTTTGGATTTTCACACCATGCAGCAGTAGCTTTGAGATCTGGTCCTGACGAAAGCCTGATTGATATTCAATCACTATGGCTGAAACATGTAGACCACCTTTAGGACAATAGCAGTTATTATTTCAAACTGTTTCATGCACTGTTTTTAACCACACCACTCGGTCAGGTATGAATAAATTATTGAGACTGACCCAGTAGTTGTTTTTAACCTTTGCACTCATTTTGTTTTTGCACTGCTTCAATACCATCTGCCACTGTCAATCCTACGTTAGCGACATCATGTCTTACCAAGGTTTGTGAATTCCGTGAACTTGATTGCCTTCTCTTGGTTCCATACACCACATGTGTCTCTAGCACTAGAGTTGTGTGTATGGCTGAATCCTAGATGATGATAAACGCTATTTATAGTGGCTGATGGGATTCAATATCGATGGTATTATTCACAAGTGCGCTTTTTCTTTCCAAGCGTGGTTCATTACAACATTTAGCTCCTGCTTTTTTGACCCTGGTTACTTTTGGTTGTTATTGAATGCACACACACACACACACATATATAATATATATATATATATATATATATATATATATATATATATATATATATATATATATATATATATATATATATATATATATATATATATATATATATAATTTATTAATATATTTTTTTTTCATCAGTTTGCTGTACCTAGCAGTTCCCAATCCTACGATGCCAGTGCCAGCTGACGGCGACAGCGGCCGTATTTGTATTCTTGTGAAGTCCTCAATAATACACCAAATGATGCAAATCAAGAGCGGCACACCAGGAGACTGCACAACATGGAATTTATTGTGCACCAAGTTTAAGACGACGCATTTCGGAATTTAGTCTTTTTCGAGTAACTTTGCTACAGCAAATTCCCTTAGAAATAGTAAACAAAGTTCATGGAAACCGAAAAAATACTTCCGTATTTAAATTATTTTACATTTTTAAACATCATACTTTTAAGTCCTTGAACATAAAAATCACATCCGAAATTGCAATTACATCTCAATTTGTTAAATGTACAATTTGCGGACACCTCTGGCAAATTCCAAATTTCCGACTAAATGCGGCATCATTAATAGAAAGACTACAGCGTAGCATATGTTGTCAGGCAATATACTGAAAAATTAACAGTGATTATGGGAATTGTAGCCTTTTGAAAATTCGCTATATCACGCCCGCTGTATGCCTGTGTCAATATTTTGTAAGCATTTGGATGTGTTAATAAAGTTGCTTCAAACAATGTTTCCTGTTACTTTGCCTATAACGAAGTTCAATGTTAATCTCACATGAACCAAATTGGATCATCCTGTGTGCCAACCAACGTGTTATTTAAGGCCAAGAATCATCTAGGTAGCTTGTCAGCTGTTGTTGATATGAAACGACTAATTCTTTCAATAATTACATCATTCAATCATCATTCTGCATTAGTTGTCTACATCTTCATTTTTATAATTCTAATAATAAGGAAATAGTCCTACAATCTGTTCCAATGGCCATAATAATTATTAGTTAGGAAAATATCCTAAGGTTGACACAATCCTGAGTAATGTACTCATTATAATTGAGTTATTCTGATTTCAGGGGAAAGCCAAGCAATGCAAAAAAAAGACAAAAGTGGGAGTGGAAAAGAAATATGTACATAGTGTATTGAACCTAAAAAACCTGAAAGCGGGGAGTCTGTTATGGCCATTCATAATATTCAGAAATGTGCCATTATCTACAGTAGGTTGCCTATGTGGCCCCCACTACTGTATATATGATTCCAAATGGAATCATTGATTTGATCTTGCCTGACTGACCCAAGAAGTTGGTTTTTCATTAAAAGAAAGTGTTTACTGTGTGTTATAAACTAATAAAAAATAGAAGATTATTTGGAATCTCAGCTTACGAGAGAAGATTGTATATATAGCTAGTTAACAGCCTATATGAGTGGTCAATTCCTCCCCATTGTTTAGTCCATTGGGGGTTTTGGTGTTCAGGTCAATTATATACCTTGACTCTAGAACCCGAAGACTTTTCTTTCTATCCCCTCTCCGTATGTGTGGTAAAAAAGAATTTTAAAAGACTTTTATGTTTGGCTGTAAAGTGACGGGCTAGTGGGTTGCTAAAGTCTAGATTAGAAATAGCTCTTAAATGCTGTAGGATGCGCATTTTAAGTGGCAACTTGGTACTTCCAATGTACTGGAGACCACATGGGCACTCCAGTACGTAAACTGTGAAATCACTGTTAAAGTTAATTATTTTGGGAATGGCCTTGGTTAACCCTCCACCTGTCGTGTAAGTTTCTCGATTTTCACTATTTTGACATGCCTTGCATGAATTACAAACTGTGAATCCATTGGTGGGTTTTAGCCATCTACTTTGAATATCCTGTGGATAACTGTGCGCCAAACGATCCCTCAAGGAATTCGAACGCCTGAAGGTCAGTTTAGGTGCTTTGCCTACATGGTTGCCGATTATTGGGTCTGCTGTCAATAGACTCCAATGGGCTTTCATAGCTTTGCGTTTATGTATAGCCCCTCTGCTAAAGGTGGTAATCATTTTGGGAGGTTCATTGGCTATATCATTTTGGTTGACATTTGTTTTGCGTGGTGCCTAGAAGAGTAAATTCCTTTGTGTTTTGTCTTTGGTCTTCTCTATAGCCTTTAATAGGAATTTGTCACTGTACCCTCTTTGTTAAACCTTCACACCATAGTACTTTTTTCAGCAGAGAAGCTCTCATTGGTACTACAGTTCCGACGTGCACGCATTATCTCTCCATGCGGGATACTGTGCACTAGGGGGGTTTGGGGGTTGGGTGGCTACTTGCTGCATGCAACAGGGTATTGCCTGCAGTTTCCTTTCTGAATAGGATGGTGGTGATATTACCTTCCACAATTCTTACACTTACATCTAGGAATTCACAGTAATCACTGCTATTCTTATGGGTAAATTTGAGATTTAAATTGTTTACTCCTAACTTAGTGATGAATTCATGAGCCAGCTCTTGTCGACCATCCCAAATCAAAAATAAATCATCAATATATCTGATCCAGATTAGTACATGGTCAGTATAATTTTCATTTTCCTCCACCCAGACAATCTGTTCCTCCCACCAGCCTAGGAACAGGTTCGCTAGGCTGGGGGCAAAACATGTGCCCATCGCAGTACCAGATTTTTGACGAAAAACAATTTTTTCGAAAAGAAAAATATTTTCTTTCATACAGTAAAGTATAATTTTTTCCAACATTTTGTTGTGATCCCACAACAAAAAATGTCTGCTTTTCAAATAATAAATGCATGATTCTTCACCTTCCTTTTGTTCTATGCAAGTATAAAGGGAGCATACATCAAGGGCTATCATTGAATAATGCTTCTCCCACTGTACATCATGTATCCTTCTCAGGAAGTCCGAGCTATCCTTGCAATATGACCAAATTGGAAGAAAATATATACATGGGATTTGAGAATTGTCAATTTTTAGAAAATTGTATTCATCATCGTCGAGGAGTCCTATGTCTCGCCACTCCTTAAGTTGATCATGGAATCTGGATATGGAAAGTTTATATCTTATCCAACCGATTTCTTCATAGCACGAACAGTCTGTTAACTATCTCAATGCCTCTGCTCTGTATTGGTCTTTACTCATAAGTACAAAGTTGCCCCCCTTATCGGAGGGCTTGATGACAATGCTTGGATCTTCTTCCAAATCCTTTAGTGCATAACGTTGATTTCTAGTAAGGCTATCCCAATTTCTATTTTTATTGGTTTGATTCCTTTGTCGCATTTTCATTAGTTCCTGTATCATTGCCGAGCTGTAGACTTCAATGTTATAGTGTGGGGCATTGGGATTGTATTTCGATTTTTTCTTTCAGCCACTGTGGCTTGTACCGCTGGTATTGATGCCTAAATGTTCTAAAGTGGAGTTCTTATTTTGTGATAGTTGATCTCTTTCCATTTCTAGGCAATGCAAATCACAAAGCAGTCTTCCACTTGAAGATCCAGTGATGATGTAATCATGTTTTGTCCTCTCATTGTTTCCTTTGTTCCTATTGCCATTTTGTATAATTTTATCAATTTGAGCTTTCTTTTAAATAGGAATAATCAATTCTAATATTGGTGTAATTCAGTTAACTTGTTGGACAAAATGAGAGAACTAATTGTAGTACAGATATTTCATCATTGGTTAAAGTTTGTGAAGATAAATTTATGATTGATTTGTTCTCCACAGGGTCTTCCTTAATTTGTGGTCTGAATTGTGTTCTACCTCCTCTTCTCTTGCTTAATCGGAGTATTTTTTTGTGGCAGTCCCTGGGGCTGCAAGGGGGCCCCGCAAATATTTATAGAAAGCCCCAGGGGTGGTGGCCCCAGGGGTCCCCATGGGCCCCCGCAATTATTTTTTTGGCATGCCCCCAGGACTTGGCCCCCCCGGAGGCTATTTAATAATGAAGCACGGGAGCCGGCGCTTAGTTTTTTTTATTTTTGCAGGCGGATCTGCGGATCCTCCATGCATCTCGGCGATTTAAAAAAAAAAAAAACTTTTTGGGACCCCCTAAGCAAGGCCTAGGGGGTCAGGGTGTTTCTACCCTGCCCTCTTTTCTTGTTTTGCACGTTTCTTTTACAGTTTTCTTGTGCCTCGGTTCACCGAGGCACAAGATGGCTGCCAACACTACCTCGTTTGGAGTGTTGACAGCCAATTAGAATGAAGCTAGTGATTGGGAGGGTGCGCGGAACCACCACGGCCATAAATATCACTATCTTTATTTCTTAAATTCTCAAAAACTACTGTATGGATTTACACCATTTTTAAAAAGGTCGCTTTATGAGCCAAGCAGTACCTTTTTGCCTAATTTGGTGTGATTCTGTTCAGCAGTTTTCGTTATAACTGTGTCTAAACTTTAATATGGGAAATTGATTTTTTGACCTCTATTTTTTGATTTTCTCAGGAACTACTGAACGGATTTACACTTTCTGAGCCAAGGGCTACCTTTTTGCAAAATTTTGTGTAATTCCGTTCAGCAGTTCGGACTGTAGCCTGTTCCAAAATTTACTACGGGAAATAACATGGAGAAAACACGTTTTGGGACTCCCCTTTTTTCTCGGCCCCGCTTGACGAATCACCCCCAAACTTTCAGGATAGGAGCTGACCGGAGCACCCCACCAGATTTGTCATCCGGCGCCAAAGTTATAGGAAAAAGAATGTTACGAATTTCCTATGGATAATAGATCCTAACTATAACTACCTACTGGCGACTGCTAGTAGGTAATACATATATATATATATATATCCAAACCAACCCTACTCCTCACAGAAAAGGGCACGCACACGAAGAGTGCTAGGTTTCAATAGGCATTTTTTGCATTAGGCCTCCTCCGACCCAGCAGCACAGAGAACGTGTTTTCGGCTGTCACAGAAGCCTTCGTCAGTCTGTTAAGCGCCATTTTGTAAAATCATTTATAGTCTACCAAAATGTATAGACAGAAAAGATATACTACTTACATTGTAGAAATTTAAATTTAAAGTTAAAAGACACACTCTTGGAAAGCACGAGCCTTCTTGTGTAAATACTAAGAATGTGGAACATATGTAATGGATATAACGGGTGGTCACGAAAAATAATATTGACATATAGTCCTGGTAGTTCACTGGACATCATAGTGTTATAGTTAGGCTCAGATTTTACTCATACAAAACCATAGAAATGCAGCAGTATATATATATATTCTTGTGAAGTCCTCAATAATACACCAAATTATGCAAATCAGGAGTGGCACACCAGGAGACTGCACAACATGGAATTTATTGTGCACCAAGTTTAAGACGACGCGTTTCGGTGTTTAGCCTTTTTCGAGTAACTTTGCTACAACAAATTCCCTTAGAAATAGTAAACAAAGTTCATGAAAACTGAAGAAATACTTCCGTATTTAAATTCGCAATTTCGGAAACATTTTGACAAATTACTTTATATGTTTAAACATCATACTTTTAAGTCCTTGAACATAAAAATCACATACGAAATTGCAATTACATCCCAATTTGTTAAATGTACGATTTGCTGACACCTCTGACAAATTCCAAATTCCCGACTAAATGAGACATAATTAATATAAAGACTACAGCGTAGCATATTTTGTCAGGCAATATACTGAAAAATGAACACTAATTATGGGAATTGTAGCTGTTTGAAAATTCTCTCTATCACGCCCGCTATATACCCATGTCATTATTTTGTAAGCATTCGGATGTGTTAATAAAGTTGCTCCAAACAATGTTTGCTGTTGCAGAGAGGTGGTCCAGGCCATGCCTTCACCACTGTGCAAACGCGCCCTGTGGCGGGTTTTAAGAGGTAGTTTTAATCCCCCTGCCCTATCATGTACTAGGGCCTTACAGAGCAGGTCATGCTAATCACAGGGGTACCGCAATGCATAGTGTTCCCTAGTGTATGTAGATGTTTTCACTGTATTCTAAGTGTCTTTTAGCAGAGCACTGGCTCTAGGCCTGGTTAGTCAGAGTCAGTTACCACCAGTACCCATCTGAAAAAGTTGTGGGCACAGGATGATTTTGCAACAAGGCCTCTTTCTTTTCCTCTGTTGGTTCTTTCTGCACGTCTTGCTTCTTCCTGCAATTTTCTTCATCTTTGTGGATTTCTGTTGCCTCTTTCTGCATTTCTTTTGCTTCTTTCTGTGTGTTTTTCTTCTTTCTTCACATGTCCTATCTCTGTAGGCATAGTTAGAAACTAACATTTAAAAAACCTTTGAAATTCACTGAAAGAACCATAGGTTTCAGGCATGTTATAGTTAGAATTTAGCATTTAAAAAACCTTAGAAATTCACTGAAAAATCCATAGGTTTTAGGGAAAGTTATAGTTATAGTGATGCCACTGACGAAGTCATGAGTGATGTAATATGTGACGTCATCAGCAGTGCATTGCGGGGGCACGAGTTATAGTTAGCTGAACTAACTATAACGGGGGAATTTCTATGGTTTTGTACGAGTGAAATGTCCAACTAACTATAACTTTCCCTAAAACCTATAGTTTGTTTAGTGAATATATACAACCTGTGTTGTACCCCTAAGCGCTTGACTCTACGCCCTTTTGCCGCCAGCGAGTGCAGCTCATCGGTGGGGCAACCCTCTTTGCATGAATGTTTTGTGGCCAGCCCAGGTCACGAGCAGCACCACCCCGAGATCCCAGGGGGTCCGCAGCTGTTCACAGTGAAGGCATGGCGTGAGCAGGTGGCAGGTCGTGTGTAATGCAGGCGCACAGGAGCGCGATGGTTTTAGTTCCTTAAAAACATTCCAGTAACAGAGATGGCGGCGACCCACTGGGGGTTTATTTGAACTTCAAGTCCCAGAACTCCAGCAGGATACTCACCTGTTTGCATTGGCTAACCAATAAAAGGGGATGTACTTTGAAGTAACCTGTTTGCCGTTTCTGCTGCTGTTTTGCCCAGGAAGAAGGGCGCCAAGCCCGAAACGCGTAGGCAAGTTTGGAACCTGTGTTGTACCCCTAAGCGCTTGACTCTACGCCCTTTTGCCGCCAGCGAGTGCAGCTCACCGGTGGGGCAACCCTCTTTGCATGAATGTTTTGTGGCCAGCCCAGGTCACGAGCAGCACCACCCCGAGATCCCAGGGGGTCCGCAGCTGTTCACAGTGAAGGCATGGCGTGAGCAGGTGGCAGGTCGTGTGTAATGCAGGCGCACAGGAGCGCGATGGGTTTCGTTCCTTAAAAACATTCCAGTAACAGAGATGGCGGCGACCCACTGGGGGTTTATTTGAACTTCAAGTCCCAGAACTCCAGCAGGATACTCACCTGTTTGCATTGGCTAACCAATAAAAGGGGATGTACTTTGAAGTTACCTGTTTGCCGTTTCTGCTGCTGTTTTGCCCAGGAAGAAGGGCGCCAAGCCCGAAACGCGTAGGCAAGTTTGGAACCTGTGTTGTACCCCTAAGCGCTTGACTCTACGCCCTTTTGCCGCCAGCGAGTGCAGCTCATCGGTGGGGCAACCCTCTTTGCATGAATGTTTTGTGGCCAGCCCAGGTCACGAGCAGCACCACCCCGAGATCCCAGGGGGTCCGCAGCTGTTCACAGTGAAGGCATGGCGTGAGCAGGTGGCAGGTCGTGTGTAATGCAGGCGCACAGGAGCGCGATGGTTTTAGTTCCTTAAAAACATTCCAGTAACAGAGATGGCGGCGACCCACTGGGGGTTTATTTGAACTTCAAGTCCCAGAACTCCAGCAGGATACTCACCTGTTTGCATTGGCTAACCAATAAAAGGGGATGTACTTTGAAGTTACCTGTTTGCCGTTTCTGCTGCTGTTTTGCCCAGGAAGAAGGGCGCCAAGCCCGAAACGCGTAGGCAAGTTTGGAACCTGTGTTGTACCCCTAAGCGCTTGACTCTACGCCCTTTTGCCGCCAGCGAGTGCAGCTCATCGGTGGGGCAACCCTCTTTGCATGAATGTTTTGTGGCCAGCCCAGGTCACGAGCAGCACCACCCCGAGATCCCAGGGGGTCCGCAGCTGTTCACAGTGAAGGCATGGCGTGAGCAGGTGGCAGGTCGTGTGTAATGCAGGCGCACAGGAGCGCGATGGTTTTAGTTCCTTAAAAACATTCCAGTAACAGAGATGGCGGCGACCCACTGGGGGTTTATTTGAACTTCAAGTCCCAGAACTCCAGCAGGATACTCACCTGTTTGCATTGGCTAACCAATAAAAGGGGATGTACTTTGAAGTTACCTGTTTGCCGTTTCTGCTGCTGTTTTGCCCAGGAAGAAGGGCGCCAAGCCCGAAACGCGTAGGCAAGTTTGGAACCTGTGTTGTACCCCTAAGCGCTTGACTCTACGCCCTTTTGCCGCCAGCGAGTGCAGCTCATCGGTGGGGCAACCCTCTTTGCATGAATGTTTTGTGGCCAGCCCAGGTCACGAGCAGCACCACCCCGAGATCCCAGGGGGTCCGCAGCTGTTCACAGTGAAGGCATGGCGTGAGCAGGTGGCAGGTCATGTGTAATGCAGGCGCACAGGAGCGCGATGGTTTTAGTTCCTTAAAAACATTCCAGTAACAGAGATGGCGGCGACCCACTGGGGGTTTATTTGAACTTCAAGTCCCAGAACTCCAGCAGGATACTCACCTGTTTGCATTGGCTAACCAATAAAAGGGGATGTACTTTGAAGTTACCTGTTTGCCGTTTCTGCTGCTGTTTTGCCCAGGAAGAAGGACGCCAAGCCCGAAACGCGTAGGCAAGTTTGGAACCTGTGTTGTACCCCTAAGCGCTTGACTCTACGCCCTTTTGCCGCCAGCGAGTGCAGCTCATCGGTGGGGCAACCCTCTTTGCATGAATGTTTTGTGGCCAGCCCAGGTCACGAGCAGCACCACCCCGAGATCCCAGGGGGTCCGCAGCTGTTCACAGTGAAGGCGTGGCGTGAGCAGGTGGCAGGTCGTGTGTAATGCAGGCGCACAGGAGCGCGATGGTTTTAGTTCCTTAAAAACATTCCAGTAACAGAGATGGCGGCGACCCACTGGGGGTTTATTTGAACTTCAAGTCCCAGAACTCCAGCAGGATACTCACCTGTTTGCATTGGCTAACCAATAAAAGGGGATGTACTTTGAAGTTACCTGTTTGCCGTTTCTGCTGCTGTTTTGCCCAGGAAGAAGGGCGCCAAGCCCGAAACGCGTAGGCAAGTTTGGAACCTGTGTTGTACCCCTAAGCGCTTGACTCTACGCCCTTTTGCCGCCAGCGAGTGCAGCTCATCGGTGGGGCAACCCTCTTTGCATGAATGTTTTGTGGCCAGCCCAGGTCAGGAGCAGCACCACCCCGAGATCCCAGGGGGTCCGCAGCTGTTCACAGTGAAGGCATGGCGTGAGCAGGTGGCAGGTCGTGTGTAATGCAGGCGCACAGGAGCGCGATGGTTTTAGTTCCTTAAAAACATTCCAGTAACAGAGATGGCGGCGACCCACTGGGGGTTTATTTGAACTTCAAGTCCCAGAACTCCAGCAGGATACTCACCTGTTTGCATTGGCTAACCAATAAAAGGGGATGTACTTTGAAGTTACCTGTTTGCCGTTTCTGCTGCTGTTTTGCCCAGGAAGAAGGGCGCCAAGCCCGAAACGCGTAGGCAAGTTTGGAACCTGTGTTGTACCCCTAAGCGCTTGACTCTACGCCCTTTTGCCGCCAGCGAGTGCAGCTCATCGGTGGGGCAACCCTCTTTGCATGAATGTTTTGTGGCCAGCCCAGGTCACGAGCAGCACCACCCCGAGATCCCAGGGGGTCCGCAGCTGTTCACAGTGAAGGCATGGCGTGAGCAGGTGGCAGGTCGTGTGTAATGCAGGCGCACAGGAGCGCGATGGTTTTAGTTCCTTAAAAACATTCCAGTAACAGAGATGGCGGCGAGCCACTGGGGGTTTATTTGAAATTCAAGTCCCAGAACTCCAGCAGGATACTCACCTGTTTGCATTGGCTAACCAATAAAAGGGGATGTACTTTGAAGTTACCTGTTTGCCGTTTCTGCTGCTGTTTTGCCCAGGAAGAAGGGTGCCAAGCCCGAAACGCGTAGGCAAGTTTGGAACCTGTGTTGTACCCCTAAGCGCTTGACTCTACGCCCTTTTGCCGCCAGCGAGTGCAGCTCATCGGTGGGGCAACCCTCTTTGCATGAATGTTTTGTGGCCAGCCCAGGTCACGAGCAGCACCACCCCGAGATCCCAGGGGGTCCGCAGCTGTTCACAGTGAAGGCATGGCGTGAGCAGGTGGCAGGTCATGTGTAATGCAGGCGCACAGGAGCGCGATGGTTTTAGTTCCTTAAAAACATTCCAGTAACAGAGATGGCGGCGACCCACTGGGGGTTTATTTGAACTTCAAGTCCCAGAACTCCAGCAGGATACTCACCTGTTTGCATTGGCTAACCAATAAAAGGGGATGTACTTTGAAGTTACCTGTTTGCCGTTTCTGCTGCTGTTTTGCCCAGGAAGAAGGGCGCCAAGCCCGAAACGCGTAGGCAAGTTTGGAACCTGTGTTGTACCCCTAAGCGCTTGACTCTACGCCCTTTTGCCGCCAGCGAGTGCAGCTCATCGGTGGGGCAACCCTCTTTGCATGAATGTTTTGTGGCCAGCCCAGGTCACGAGCAGCACCACCCCGAGATCCCAGGGGGTCCGCAGCTGTTCACAGTGAAGGCATGGCGTGAGCAGGTGGCAGGTCGTGTGTAATGCAGGCGCACAGGAGCGCGATGGTTTTAGTTCCTTAAAAACATTCCAGTAACAGAGATGGCAGCGACCCACTGGGGGTTTATTTGAACTTCAAGTCCCAGAACTCCAGCAGGATACTCACCTGTTTGCATTGGCTAACCAATAAAAGGGGATGTACTTTGAAGTTACCTGTTTGCCGTTTCTGCTGCTGTTTTGCCCAGGAAGAAGGGCGCCAAGCCCGAAATGCGTAGGCAAGTTTGGAACCTGTGTTGTACCCCTAAGCGCTTGACTCTACGCCCTTTTGCCGCCAGCGAGTGCAGCTCATCGGTGGGGCAACCCTCTTTGCATGAATGTTTTGTGGCCAGCCCAGGTCACGAGCAGCACCACCCTGAGATCCCAGGGGGTCCGCAGCTGTTCACAGTGAAGGCATGGCGTGAGCAGGTGGCAGGTCGTGTGTAATGCAGGCGCACAGGAGCGCGATGGTTTTAGTTCCTTAAAAACATTCCAGTAACAGAGATGGCGGCGACCCACTGGGGGTTTATTTGAACTTCAAGTCCCAGAACTCCAGCAGGATACTCACCTGTTTGCATTGGCTAACCAATAAAAGGGGATGTACTTTGAAGTTACCTGTTTGCCGTTTCTGCTGCTGTTTTGCCCAGGAAGAAGGGCGCCAAGCCCGAAACGCGTAGGCAAGTTTGGAACCTGTGTTGTACCCCTAAGCGCTTGACTCTACGCCCTTTTGCCGCCAGCGAGTGCAGCTCACCGGTGGGGCAACCCTCTTTGCATGAATGTTTTGTGGCCAGCCCAGGTCACGAGCAGCACCACCCCGAGATCCCAGGGGGTCCGCAGCTGTTCACAGTGAAGGCATGGCGTGAGCAGGTGGCAGGTCGTGTGTAATGCAGGCGCACAGGAGCGCGATGGTTTTCGTTCCTTAAAAACATTCCAGTAACAGAGATGGCGGCGACCCACTGGGGGTTTATTTGAACTTCAAGTCCCAGAACTCCAGCAGGATACTCACCTGTTTGCATTGGCTAACCAATAAAAGGGGATGTACTTTGAAGTTACATGTTTGCCGTTTCTGCTGCTGTTTTGCCCAGGAAGAAGGGCGCCAAGCCCGAAACGCGTAGGCAAGTTTGGAACCTGTGTTGTACCCCTAAGCGCTTGACTCTACGCCCTTTTGCCGCCAGCGAGTGCAGCTCATCGGTGGGGCAACCCTCTTTGCATGAATGTTTTGTGGCCAGCCCAGGTCACGAGCAGCACCACCCCGAGATCCCAGGGGGTCCGCAGCTGTTCACAGTGAAGGCATGGCGTGAGCAGGTGGCAGGTCGTGTGTAATGCAGGCGCACAGGAGCGCGATGGTTTTAGTTCCTTAAAAACATTCCAGTAACAGAGATGGCGGCGACCCACTGGGGGTTTATTTGAACTTCAAGTCCCAGAACTCCAGCAGGATACTCACCTGTTTGCATTGGCTAACCAATAAAAGGGGATGTACTTTGAAGTTACCTGTTTGCCGTTTCTGCTGCTGTTTTGCCCAGGAAGAAGGGCGCCAAGCCCGAAACGCGTAGGCAAGTTTGGAACCTGTGTTGTACCCCTAAGCGCTTGACTCTACGCCCTTTTGCCGCCAGCGAGTGCAGCTCATCGGTGGGGCAACCCTCTTTGCATGAATGTTTTGTGGCCAGCCCAGGTCACGAGCAGCACCACCCCGAGATCCCAGGGGGTCCGCAGCTGTTCACAGTGAAGGCATGGCGTGAGCAGGTGGCAGGTCGTGTGTAATGCAGGCGCACAGGAGCGCGATGGTTTTAGTTCCTTAAAAACATTCCAGTAACAGAGATGGCGGTGACCCACTGGGGGTTTATTTGAACTTCAAGTCCCAGAACTCCAGCAGGATACTCACCTGTTTGCATTGGCTAACCAATAAAAGGGGATGTACTTTGAAGTTACCTGTTTGCCGTTTCTGCTGCTGTTTTGCCCAGGAAGAAGGGCGCCAAGCCCGAAACGCGTAGGCAAGTTTGGAACCTGTGTTGTACCCCTAAGCGCTTGACTCTACGCCCTTTTGCCGCCAGCGAGTGCAGCTCATCGGTGGGGCAACCCTCTTTGCATGAATGTTTTGTGGCCAGCCCAGGTCACGAGCAGCACCACCCCGAGATCCCAGGGGGTCCGCAGCTGTTCACAGTGAAGGCATGGCGTGAGCAGGTGGCAGGTCATGTGTAATGCAGGCGCACAGGAGCGCGATGGTTTTAGTTCCTTAAAAACATTCCAGTAACAGAGATGGCGGCGACCCACTGGGGGTTTATTTGAACTTCAAGTCCCAGAACTCCAGCAGGATACTCACCTGTTTGCATTGGCTAACCAATAAAAGGGGATGTACTTTGAAGTTACCTGTTTGCCGTTTCTGCTGCTGTTTTGCCCAGGAAGAAGGGCGCCAAGCCCGAAACGCGTAGGCAAGTTTGGAACCTGTGTTGTACCCCTAAGCGCTTGACTCTACGCCCTTTTGCCGCCAGCGAGTGCAGCTCACCGGTGGGGCAACCCTCTTTGCATGAATGTTTTGTGGCCAGCCCAGGTCACGAGCAGCACCACCCCGAGATCCCAGGGGGTCCGCAGCTGTTCACAGTGAAGGCATGGCGTGAGCAGGTGGCAGGTCGTGTGTAATGCAGGCGCACAGGAGCGCGATGGTTTTCGTTCCTTAAAAACATTCCAGTAACAGAGATGGCGGCGACCCACTGGGGGTTTATTTGAACTTCAAGTCCCAGAACTCCAGCAGGATACTCACCTGTTTGCATTGGCTAACCAATAAAAGGGGATGTACTTTGAAGTTACATGTTTGCCGTTTCTGCTGCTGTTTTGCCCAGGAAGAAGGGCGCCAAGCCCGAAACGCGTAGGCAAGTTTTGAACCTGTGTTGTACCCCTAAGCGCTTGACTCTACGCCCTTTTGCCGCCAGCGAGTGCAGCTCATCGGTGGGGCAACCCTCTTTGCATGAATGTTTTGTGGCCAGCCCAGGTCACGAGCAGCACCACCCCGAGATCCCAGGGGGTCCGCAGCTGTTCACAGTGAAGGCATGGCGTGAGCAGGTGGCAGGTCGTGTGTAATGCAGGCGCACAGGAGCGCGATGGTTTTAGTTCCTTAAAAACATTCCAGTAACAGAGATGGCGGCGACCCACTGGGGGTTTATTTGAACTTCAAGTCCCAGAACTCCAGCAGGATACTCACCTGTTTGCATTGGCTAACCAATAAAAGGGGATGTACTTTGAAGTTACCTGTTTGCCGTTTCTGCTGCTGTTTTGCCCAGGAAGAAGGGCGCCAAGCCCGAAACGCGTAGGCAAGTTTGGAACCTGTGTTGTACCCCTAAGCGCTTGACTCTACGCCCTTTTGCCGCCAGCGAGTGCAGCTCATCGGTGGGGCAACCCTCTTTGCATGAATGTTTTGTGGCCAGCCCAGGTCACGAGCAGCACCACCCCGAGATCCCAGGGGGTCCGCAGCTGTTCACAGTGAAGGCATGGCGTGAGCAGGTGGCAGGTCGTGTGTAATGCAGGCGCACAGGAGCGCGATGGTTTTAGTTCCTTAAAAACATTCCAGTAACAGAGATGGCGGTGACCCACTGGGGGTTTATTTGAACTTCAAGTCCCAGAACTCCAGCAGGATACTCACCTGTTTGCATTGGCTAACCAATAAAAGGGGATGTACTTTGAAGTTACCTGTTTGCCGTTTCTGCTGCTGTTTTGCCCAGGAAGAAGGGCGCCAAGCCCGAAACGCGTAGGCAAGTTTGGAACCTGTGTTGTACCCCTAAGCGCTTGACTCTACGCCCTTTTGCCGCCAGCGAGTGCAGCTCATCGGTGGGGCAACCCTCTTTGCATGAATGTTTTGTGGCCAGCCCAGGTCACGAGCAGCACCACCCCGAAATCCCAGGGGGTCCGCAGCTGTTCACAGTGAAGGCATGGCGTGAGCAGGTGGCAGGTCATGTGTAATGCAGGCGCACAGGAGCGCGATGGTTTTAGTTCCTTAAAAACATTCCAGTAACAGAGATGGCGGCGACCCACTGGGGGTTTATTTGAACTTCAAGTCCCAGAACTCCAGCAGGATACTCACCTGTTTGCATTGGCTAACCAATAAAAGGGGATGTACTTTGAAGTTACCTGTTTGCCGTTTCTGCTGCTGTTTTGCCCAGGAAGAAGGGCGCCAAGCCCGAAACGCGTAGGCAAGTTTGGAACCTGTGTTGTACCCCTAAGCGCTTGACTCTACGCCCTTTTGCCGCCAGCGAGTGCAGCTCATCGGTGGGGCAACCCTCTTTGCATGAATGTTTTGTGGCCAGCCCAGGTCACGAGCAGCACCACCCCGAGATCCCAGGGGGTCCGCAGCTGTTCACAGTGAAGGCATGGCGTGAGCAGGTGGCAGGTCGTGTGTAATGCAGGCGCACAGGAGCGCGATGGTTTTAGTTCCTTAAAAACATTCCAGTAACAGAGATGGCGGCGACCCACTGGGGGTTTATTTGAACTTCAAGTCCCAGAACTCCAGCAGGATACTCACCTGTTTGCATTGGCTAACCAATAAAAGGGGATGTACTTTGAAGTTACCTGTTTGCCGTTTCTGCTGCTGTTTTGCCCAGGAAGAAGGGCGCCAAGCCCGAAACGCGTAGGCAAGTTTGGAACCTGTGTTGTACCCCTAAGCGCTTGACTCTACGCCCTTTTGCCGCCAGCGAGTGCAGCTCATCGGTGGGGCAACCCTCTTTGCATGAATGTTTTGTGGCCAGCCCAGGTCAGGAGCAGCACCACCCCGAGATCCCAGGGGGTCCGCAGCTGTTCACAGTGAAGGCATGGCGTGAGCAGGTGGCAGGTCGTGTGTAATGCAGGCGCACAGGAGCGCGATGGTTTTAGTTCCTTAAAAACATTCCAGTAACAGAGATGGCGGCGACCCACTGGGGGTTTATTTGAACTTCAAGTCCCAGAACTCCAGCAGGATACTCACCTGTTTGCATTGGCTAACCAATAAAAGGGGATGTACTTTGAAGTTACCTGTTTGCCGTTTCTGCTGCTGTTTTGCCCAGGAAGAAGGGCGCCAAGCCCGAAACGCGTAGGCAAGTTTGGAACCTGTGTTGTACCCCTAAGCGCTTGACTCTACGCCCTTTTGCCGCCAGCGAGTGCAGCTCATCGGTGGGGCAACCCTCTTTGCATGAATGTTTTGTGGCCAGCCCAGGTCACGAGCAGCACCACCCCGAGATCCCAGGGGGTCCGCAGCTGTTCACAGTGAAGGCATGGCGTGAGCAGGTGGCAGGTCGTGTGTAATGCAGGCGCACAGGAGCGCGATGGTTTTAGTTCCTTAAAAACATTCCAGTAACAGAGATGGCGGCGACCCACTGGGGGTTTATTTGAACTTCAAGTCCCAGAACTCCAGCAGGATACTCACCTGTTTGCATTGGCTAACCAATAAAAGGGGATGTACTTTGAAGTTACCTGTTTGCCGTTTCTGCTGCTGTTTTGCCCAGGAAGAAGGGCGCCAAGCCCGAAACGCGTAGGCAAGTTTGGAACCTGTGTTGTACCCCTAAGCGCTTGACTCTACGCCCTTTTGCCGCCAGCGAGTGCAGCTCATCGGTGGGGCAACCCTCTTTGCATGAATGTTTTGTGGCCAGCCCAGGTCACGAGCAGCACCACCCCGAGATCCCAGGGGGTCCGCAGCTGTTCACAGTGAAGGCATGGCGTGAGCAGTTGGCAGGTCATGTGTAATGCAGGCGCACAGGAGCGTGATGGTTTTAGTTCCTTAAAAACATTCCAGTAACAGAGATGGCGGCGACCCACTGGGGGTTTATTTGAACTTCAAGTCCCAGAACTCCAGCAGGATACTCACCTGTTTGCATTGGCTAACCAATAAAAGGGGATGTACTTTGAAGTTACCTGTTTGCCGTTTCTGCTGCTGTTTTGCCCAGGAAGAAGGGCGCCAAGCCCGAAACGCGTAGGCAAGTTTGGAACCTGTGTTGTACCCCTAAGCGCTTGACTCTACGCCCTTTTGCCGCCAGCGAGTGCAGCTCATCGGTGGGGCAACCCTCTTTGCATGAATGTTTTGTGGCCAGCCCAGGTCACGAGCAGCACCACCCCGAGATCCCAGGGGGTCCGCAGCTGTTCACAGTGAAGGCATGGCGTGAGCAGGTGGCAGGTCGTGTGTAATGCAGGCGCACAGGAGCGCGATGGTTTTAGTTCCTTAAAAACATTCCAGTAACAGAGATGGCGGCGACCCACTGGGGGTTTATTTGAACTTCAAGTCCTAGAACTCCAGCAGGATACTCACCTGTTTGCATTGGCTAACCAATAAAAGGGGATGTACTTTGAAGTTACCTGTTTGCCGTTTCTGCTGCTGTTTTGCCCAGGAAGAAGGGCGCCAAGCCCGAAACGCGTAGGCAAGTTTGGAACCTGTGTTGTACCCCTAAGCGCTTGACTCTACGCCCTTTTGCCGCCAGCGAGTGCAGCTCATCGGTGGGGCAACCCTCTTTGCATGAATGTTTTGTGGCCAGCCCAGGTCACGAGCAGCACCACCCCGAGATCCCAGGGGGTCCGCAGCTGTTCACAGTGAAGGCATGGCGTGAGCAGGTGGCAGGTCGTGTGTAATGCAGGCGCACAGGAGCGCGATGGTTTTAGTTCCTTAAAAACATTCCAGTAACAGAGATGGCGGCGACCCACTGGGGGTTTATTTGAACTTCAAGTCCCAGAACTCCAGCAGGATACTCACCTGTTTGCATTGGCTAACCAATAAAAGGGGATGTACTTTGAAGTTACCTGTTTGCCGTTTCTGCTGCTGTTTTGCCCAGGAAGAAGGGCGCCAAGCCCGAAACGCGTAGGCAAGTTTGGAACCTGTGTTGTACCCCTAAGCGCTTGACTCTACGCCCTTTTGCCGCCAGCGAGTGCAGCTCATCGGTGGGGCAACCCTCTTTGCATGAATGTTTTGTGGCCAGCCCAGGTCACGAGCAGCACCACCCCGAGATCCCAGGGGGTCCGCAGCTGTTCACAGTGAAGGCATGGCGTGAGCAGGTGGCAGGTCATGTGTAATGCAGGCGCACAGGAGCGCGATGGTTTTAGTTCCTTAAAAACATTCCAGTAACAGAGATGGCGGCGACCCACTGGGGGTTTATTTGAACTTCAAGTCCCAGAACTCCAGCAGGATACTCACCTGTTTGCATTGGCTAACCAATAAAAGGGGATGTACTTTGAAGTTACCTGTTTGCCGTTTCTGCTGCTGTTTTGCCCAGGAAGAAGGGCGCCAAGCCCGAAATGCGTAGGCAAGTTTGGAACCTGTGTTGTACCCCTAAGCGCTTGACTCTACGCCCTTTTGCCGCCAGCGAGTGCAGCTCATCGGTGGGGCAACCCTCTTTGCATGAATGTTTTGTGGCCAGCCCAGGTCACGAGCAGCACCACCCCGAGATCCCAGGGGGTCCGCAGCTGTTCACAGTGAAGGCATGGCGTGAGCAGGTGGCAGGTCGTGTGTAATGCAGGCGCACAGGAGCGCGATGGTTTTAGTTCCTTAAAAACATTCCAGTAACAGAGATGGCGGCGACCCACTGGGGGTTTATTTGAACTTCAAGTCCTAGAACTCCAGCAGGATACTCACCTGTTTGCATTGGCTAACCAATAAAAGGGGATGTACTTTGAAGTTACCTGTTTGCCGTTTCTGCTGCTGTTTTGCCCAGGAAGAAGGGCGCCAAGCCCGAAACGCGTAGGCAAGTTTGGAACCTGTGTTGTACCCCTAAGCGCTTGACTCTACGCCCTTTTGCCGCCAGCGAGTGCAGCTCATCGGTGGGGCAACCCTCTTTGCATGAATGTTTTGAGGCCAGCCCAGGTCACGAGCAGCACCACCCCGAGATCCCAGGGGGTCCGCAGCTGTTCACAGTGAAGGCATGGCGTGAGCAGGTGGCAGGTCGTGTGTAATGCAGGCGCACAGGAGCGCGATGGTTTTAGTTCCTTAAAAACATTCCAGTAACAGAGATGGCGGCGACCCACTGGGGGTTTATTTGAACTTCAAGTCCCAGAACTCCAGCAGGATACTCACCTGTTTGCATTGGCTAACCAATAAAAGGGGATGTACTTTGAAGTTACCTGTTTGCCGTTTCTGCTGCTGTTTTGCCCAGGAAGAAGGGCGCCAAGCCCGAAACGCGTAGGCAAGTTTGGAACCTGTGTTGTACCCCTAAGCGCTTGACTCTACGCCCTTTTGCCGCCAGCGAGTGCAGCTCATCGGTGGGGCAACCCTCTTTGCATGAATGTTTTGTGGCCAGCCCAGGTCACGAGCAGCACCACCCCGAGATCCCAGGGGGTCCGCAGCTGTTCACAGTGAAGGCATGGCGTGAGCAGGTGGCAGGTCGTGTGTAATGCAGGCGCACAGGAGCGCGATGGTTTTAGTTCCTTAAAAACATTCCAGTAACAGAGATGGCGGCGACCCACTGGAGGTTTATTTGAACTTCAAGTCCCAGAACTCCAGCAGGATACTCACCTGTTTGCATTGGCTAACCAATAAAAGGGGATGTACTTTGAAGTTACCTGTTTGCTGTTTCTGCTGCTGTTTTGCCCAGGAAGAAGGGCGCCAAGCCCGAAACGCGTAGGCAAGTTTGGAACCTGTGTTGTACCCCTAAGCGCTTGACTCTACTCCCTTTTGCCGCCAGCGAGTGCAGCTCATCGGTGGGGCAACCCTCTTTGCATGAATGTTTTGTGGCCAGCCCAGGTCACGAGCAGCACCACCCCGAGATCCCAGGGGGTCCGCAGCTGTTCACAGTGAAGGCATGGCGTGAGCAGGTGGCAGGTCGTGTGTAATGCAGGCGCACAGGAGCGCGATGGTTTTAGTTCCTTAAAAACATTCCAGTAACAGAGATGGCGGCGACCCACTGGGGGTTTATTTGAACTTCAAGTCCCAGAACTCCAGCAGGATACTCACCTGTTTGCATTGGCTAACCAATAAAAGGGGATGTACTTTGAAGTTACCTGTTTGCCGTTTCTGCTGCTGTTTTGCCCAGGAAGAAGGGCGCCAAGCCCGAAACGCGTAGGCAAGTTTGGAACCTGTGTTGTACCCCTAAGCGCTTGACTCTACGCCCTTTTGCCGCCAGCGAGTGCAGCTCATCGGTGGGGCAACCCTCTTTGCATGAATATATATATATATACACACACACACACACCCATACACACCCACACACAAGCACATCCACACACACACACACACATATATATATATGTGTGTGTGTGTGTTTATAATCTATATATGTGTTTGTGCGTGTGTTCACTGGTTGCAGGGACATTATAGTTTTATAGTTAGGCTCAAAATTCACTCATACAAAACCGTAGAAATTCAGCAGTTATAGTTACCTGAGCTAACTATAACTTACGTCCCTGCAATGCACTACTTATGACCTCACATATTAAATCAGTCATGACATGGTCAGTGACATCACTGATGATATCACGTTCCTGTTAGCTTTGTTTTTTTCAGTGAACTTCATAGGTTTTTTAAATTATATTTCCTAACTATACCACGCCTGTAACCTTTGTTTTTTTTTTAGTGAACATATATATACACTCACACAATCACCCATACACCCACTCACATGACATGGTCAGTGCCACCACCCCAAAAGATTGTCACCCTGCTTGGCCACATAAGCCTTGCCAACTGTCTCCCTGCCCTTGAAATTGATGCTCATGACTGCATATCCAATTAAGACAATGCTCACTCCATCACAAACCTCCAGTTTCATATGAGGAGGCAACAATGCTATGTCCTCTTTCCCATACACTCTCTCCCAATTCTTATCTACAATGAGTGTGAATAGAGACCCTGAATCCACAAGTACCACTAGTTCCTTCCTACCAATGGTAATTTCACACTCCGGCATTTTAACCTGCCCATCATCAACATTTCAATCTCCATTATTAACACTTAGTACAGGGTGAGAAAGTAGTAAAATTTCAAATACTTCCTGTACCTTGTTGTTTTTGCACACTCAGGTGTAATGCCCCTTCTTACCGCAATTACGACAGGTTGGATTGCTTGCAAAACAATTAGGGCTATTAGACAAATGGTTCGAGCTTCCACACTTAAAACATTTGAATTTTGAAACTTTTTACTGATCCGCCCTTTTTATCCAAACCGGTTTCTGATCAGTCCCTTTAGTTCAAACCGGTTTCTCAGTGGATTTCTTACTGTCCTCTATAGCCTCCTTCCCTGAACCTGAACCTGTACCAGTTAATCTCTTCACAGTAGTTGAAAGTGTGCTCCTCATCTCCTTCACCCAACCAGAGGTGTTCTCCATCCCTTCCACAATGTCTATTGCCTCCTTCAGTGTAAGATCTTTAGCCAAGAGCATTTCTTGTACTCTAGTGTTGTTGGTACACAACACAATCTGGTCTCTTATAAGCGAATCTGACAAGTCACCAAACTTGCATGTGCGCACCAAACTCTTCAAAGAGGCCACATAGTTACCTACCTTTCCTGTCTTCGCTTGTACCCTGGGAAAAACTGGATGTCTCTTTGTGACAACATTAACGTGTGGGCCAAAGTGTAGTTCCAACATCCCAAGTGACATCTCAACGACATCCCTAGGCTGACCCTCATCATGCCCAATCATAATCTCATCTAGGCTTTAATAAATGTTCCGAAACTAAAAAGCTAGGTTGTGCAGTAAAATTCCCTGTTTCCTGGCCGCAGAGAACTTCTCACACATTATGGCAATTAGGTATGAGTCAAAAAGTTTCCTCCAGTTCTTTGTAAGGCTAAAGAGGTTCCCCATCATCAGATCAAAACTGTGGAAGCCATGACATGCTTGACTCCAGTCAGGGGCAGAACACATCCTGCTGGGGCATCTAGTCTCTCATCTACCACAAATGTGCTGAGACCCTCCAGAAAACTGTCAGATAGTAGTTTGTGAGAACAGCACTCTTCTAATGCATGCAAGACACCGCGGGGCACTACCACATTGTCTTGCAACATACGCCTTTGTGCAATACTGGGGTGCACATTATGTAAACTAGAGCTCAGCAGAGGTTTGTGCCAGAAGCTGTCCTGTTTGTCTTCATCCTAGCACAGGCACCTCCAGGCACTTTTATTTAGTGTGGGCTCTTAAGTTCATAAAAAAAGCTGTGGGATACAAACACCTGAATTTCATTTTACAAATGACTGAATTCAAGTGATGCAGTTGGAAGTGGGCAACAATTTAATGTAAACTTACTTTAGTAGACAACCTAGAAAGGTATGCTTCATCCGTGTTCTTCTTAAAGAATTCTTTTGAAATGAGGATACATTCAGCCCCATCAGAAACTAAAGCCATACTAGGTGTGTCATCATAAACTGCATATGCCAGGCCCTAAGAATTAAATAAACAATACACTGTAGGACATAAAACATAAACACAAATTTCGATATTTTTCCTCTCAAAATAAAATGCTACATATATGTTATATATAACTGAAAATTATAACATGCTAATCATATTAATGTCTAATCATGTTCATATTTAGAAAATAATTTGAGTTAAATTAATGCTCATGTTGTTCTAATTCTGTTTTTTTATATGCACTTGCTTTCATATCAACAATATGAACATCATAAATATGTCTATCTGTAAATGAGATGGTTTAAGGTGCATGAGCCAAAGGAGAATTTGCTTATAAACTGATAAAACTCACTGTGTATAGTACCCTAATTTCATGGGCTACTTATCATTTGTTAAAAACATTGTGCCCTAAATTGTATTCACAAGACCATCACCCCAACGGATTAATGATGGAAAATCAATACACAGTGGTGCGGTGTTTTTGTAAAAGATCTGGAGGCATTAATATTGATGCCAGAAGATATTTCTGTTCACAGTATCTCATTACTCAGTAGCTATTTTATTGCTTATGTAGATCAGGATTGAAGACAGGAAGGTAGCCATCTCTTGTGGAAGAACTGTGCAACTGATGAATTGGATATTAGCTAAGTCTGTGTCAGACCCAGTCAACTTACACATGTGACTCTCACACTGGAGACCATGCCTGGTTCTTACATCATCCAACAGAAGGAGCTGATATAGTCTGAGCATCATGTAGATGTGTCTAAACTTTGGGTTACATTCGTAAATGTAATAGGCTGGAATTCCCTTTTGACTGCCTATGTCCAGGTATTGAGCAGATGATTTGTTGGTCGAAATAATAGTGGCACATTTTAGCTCTTCACGTTCGTTTTAACTGAGGTGTGATTAAAATATCATCTTCCAAAATTTGGTGTAATCCTAGTGTGTCCACCCACATATAAACAGTATTTAAACACCTCAAAGAGGTATTCTTATTGCCATACAACTGCAACAGTGAGTTTGTCACTGGTATATTTAATTACTTAAAAAATGCATTAAGGATTGTACAGAGATGTATTACTTTAGTGTTAGACCTGGAAGAGTTGCCAGGAGGTGTACTTCCCCTTTGCTGTCTGTTGCTTTGATAGGTTGACCTGCAGTTGCTGCTTCTGTCTGTGGGCATTGGAATGGACTGGACTTTTGCCTTGATGTGCTATCCTGCTTAAGAAGATTCTCCAAGGGCTTAAAGTAGAGCTTGCATCATGTTAAGAAGTATCAGGGACACAAAGACTTCACCTGCGTATCCTTGAACTCCACTGCTGGGAGTTTTGACCTGCCTTGTGGTGCCAACTCCAGTTCTGCGTCCTCAGAGGTTGTTCCTGCTGCAAAGAACTGAGGAAACCTAGAAAAACTACCCTTCGCCCTTCTTTCAGTTGTATTTTCCAACGCAGCGCAGTCGTGCCAGAGAATATTCCAGCGTGATGCAAACAACCACCGCACACTGAGTTTCGCACACCGGTCTCCGAAGTCCAAGACCTCTGCACTGACTCTGACACAGGCCCTGGTGTGCAGCTAAAAGAAATGGTGCATCGTCGGACCGTGGCTGAAGAAATTGACGCAGTGCCTGTTTGCCGCATCGACCTCCAGTGCATCCGGATTACGGTGTATCACACCGGTGCGGTAAGTTTTCCCAGCGCAGCACCCGCAGACCATAAACATCTTGGAATTTATGCATCACTTCCCCCTACAGTCTGGATTCGATGCATCACTTTTCCAGCATACAGCAAAGACTCCCCAAAGACTCAGAAACTGACGCATCGCTATGTTTTCTGACGCTTCCATCCTCTGCGGTCTGTTTTGCCTTGTGGATTTTGACACATTTGAGGTAATTTGTGTAGAAATCACGCATCCATAGATTTCTATGGACAAAAATGCTTGAAACCTTTAAAACGTGATATTTTGCTAAATGTATCTTGTATTTTTGTACTTTATTCAATGTGTTACTGTGTGTTTTAGTACAAATACTTTACACATTGCCTCTGAGATAAGCCTGCCTGCTCATACCATGCTACCAAGGGGTTGAGCAGGGATTATCTAGGTGTGTAGCTCCCTTATCCTGAATGGAAGGAAGGGTCCCTACTTGGACATGGTTCATACAACTGGCAACTAAAGACCCCCATTTCTAACATTGGTGGGCAGCGGTGAGGATTTGGACTTGTATTTGTACTTGAAATAGAGTGGTCAGTCTACACTACTACTGAGTGTAGACCATTACGCGACCACATACTACTTTGTGATTTTTGTTTTATTTTTGTGATAACCCTTGAAGTATCCCCGCACTATGTCTGTGAGTGGAAAACCAGTGAGTGAGGTTGCAGAGTAGGAGTTTGAGATTGAAATGTTGCTAAGTAGATCAGCTCTAACAAATGTGCAAGGTCTTTGGATGTCCCTTTGGAAGCTCCACTAGGAAGGAGGAGCTGCATAAGGCCTTGAGAGCCTGGTGGGAGGCGAGAGAACTGGGGAGGCTAAGAATGGGAATCTGGAATTGCAGAACCAGCAAGGGGGGTTTGGAGCATTTCCTAGAAATGGAAGCAGTGTGTCCTTCAGGAATCTGTCCCCAGAGGAGATGGAGGACAGACAACAGAAGAGAGAGCATCTGAGAGAGCTTGAAAAGCTCAAGTATGAAATGGAAATCAAAAAGTATGAAATGCATACAAACAACAAGAGCAGGAGAAGACCTTTGCTCTAGAGGAGAGGCCCCTTGCTTCGGAGGAGAATAAACTGTTGTTGGCTCATGAGTTGAGTTTAAAGGAGCTGGACATCAAGGTCAAGCAGGTGAATTTCCAGCTCAATTGGTGGCAGCGTCCAGTCAGTGCAGTCTGAGGAAAGGGTACACATTTCAAATAATTTTATACAGGATTTTTATTAAGGGTAATGACATACCAGTTTGGTTTACAGGATATGAGGCAGCCTGTCATATGAATGAGGTCCCCGAGAATCTGTGGGGAGGGGCTCTGTGAAAACACTGTGAGAAGTAGGGAAGGGACACTTTGACAGCCCTAGGGGGTGCAAATAACCTTATGAAGGAGGCCTTATGTATCATATATACCCCAAAGCAGTATAAGGAAAAGTATAAGGGCCAGATGTATGACCATTTGCTTTTGCGAGTCGCAAATTGCGAAAAATTGCGAGTTGGAATTTGTGAGTCGCAAAAGCAAATGTACAACAGTGTCAAAGACACTGTTAGCAATTCCCAATGGGGTCCCAAAATGTGAGGCTCATGAATATTAATGAGCCACTCGCAGTTTGCAACCCCATTGGGAATTGCTGGCCCTCCCAGGGATGGTGCCTGCTGGGCTCAGCAGACCACCATGTCTGGGACTGCTTTTCAATAAAGCAGGTTGTTTTTTTTCAAATGCTGCCCGTTTTCCTTAAAGAAAAACGGGATGCATTTAAAAAAAAAAAAAAGAAACAATTTTGTTTCATTTTTTAAGGGCAGGCAGTGGGGACCACTGCCTGCACCTAAAAAACTATTCTCCCCTGCATTTGAAGAGGGTGGTAATTTGTGAGTGTTTTGCCACTGCAATTGTGGTCGCAAAACATTAGTACATGGCTTTGGGGTAGCTATTAGGAAAGGAACGCCCCTTCCTAATAGCAACTCGCAATTCCTAAATAGCGAGTCTCAAATAAATTGCGACATATTTTTTAGGAATTGTACATGGCCCTGTGACATTTTGCATGCGCAAACGGGTCGCAAACCCAGGTTTAGAGTTGTACATCTGGCCCTAGATCTTTTAAGAAAACTGATAGTCATACTTGGTTGGAATGAGCTAGTTATTGTAGCAGAGCATTGGATGGTTGGATAAAGGGCAGCAAGTTGCCTGACTATCAGGAGTTGTATGACTTGATTGTTGTGCCAGCATCCGATGGATAGTAAGCTGACTAACCCCAGGAAGGTTGCACAGAAGGAGACCACTGGACCATTGCCAGGGTTGACAAGGGGTATGTGGGAACTCAGCCAAGGGTGGGCAGGGTCCCCAGCAGAAGAGTGGGGGGGAGATGGGTAAACAGAAGGAGTTCTCTCAAGGGCCCCAATCTAGTTCCCAAGGTGAAGGTTCCCAGCCCCTCAGTGCTAAGAAACCTTGAATCTCTACAGGGAAGCCTGCAGAGGAGGGGTCGCTGCAAGAGGTTTGCATGTGGTTAGGGGGACACCGGAGAGGGGAGCCCAAGTGTACCAAGTACACACCTGTACCCACTGGTGCACAGTCACATGGGTTGGTTAGTGTAGTGCTTTGGGAGGAGTTGGTACCAAAGGATGGGGCGGAGACAGCTGAGTTCACTCTTGTCTTATTATAAGCCCCAATGTACCCCAATATAGGCCTAGGTACATGCACAACCTTTTACCTACATTTGTCCTACCTTGCTTTACATAACGGCTCTGGTGCTAACCTTTTACCTAGCTATGTACCAAATAAATGCTGTGTGGTTTTCTTTGAAGACTATCCTAATTTATTATGCATGAGGATTCTTAGTATAATATCTTAATCCCCTGCCTAGGACATACGCAGCAGGATTACCATCTTCTGTATGATAACCCTTACCCTGTACAAAAGTCACCGCTAGCATCATCCTTGGACGACTGGTCAAGTACACATAATGGCAAACCATTACGTGTTAGGTAGAAACCCTGAGTGTACCTTTTGGGTATTGAAAACACACATCTTCACTGGGGAACCAGAGGATAAGCTTCCATGCTGAGATTCCTGTAGTGGTCTGTCATCTGTTGTGTGGTGTCCAACTCGAGACCAAGACGGGGTCCTTCATTCTCACCCATCAGGTAATGGGGTTGGGTCTTTCCTAGGGGGTTTCTTGGCTTTCCACCATCATACATGCTATGTACACCTAGATAGGGTCTTCATAGTAGGAGTACACATGATTACTGCCATGTATCAATATGCCTGCATATATTCACTGTATAAGCACCATGGTAGAATTCTACCTTTTATTTACTCTGTTGGTGCTTGTAATCTTACTCTGTTTCTGACTAATGATTGTTGCAGCAACATGTTTTATACTATAATGACGCTTGTTCAATAAATGCCTATTGAAAACGTCCCCATCGTTTATTCTGTGTACCTCTCTGAGACTAAGTGAGCATGTCTGACTGAGGGAAAAGTGCTGTACTGTTTCCATGATCCCTGAGGGGTTAGGGTTGCCATTTTCGATCGTTGCCAGAAACTATTCACTCCTTGGTAAGGTTGGGGGGCTTATAGCGGCACTGTGAGCTAGCTGGTCTACATGCTAACATATCCTTTGGGGTTGTCTGGAATCAGTCTGGACACCAATCTCATAGTTTATGTTGTCTAAACACACAGTCCTATATAGATTTATAGGAACTACACAACAGTCTCACTAGGGTACAGTGAGATGGTCCAGAGGACCCTTGTGCCTGATAACACTAAATAATACAGGCAGTGGGTGGCCATCAATGGACGGAGGATGGAAGCTCTGAGAGACACTGGAGCCAGTGTGACATCTGCCAGGTATCAATTGGTGCCTGAGGAGCAGGTGGTCCCCTATGTATTTCACCCTGTAGTTGCAGCAGACATATCTGAGGTGGTGCAGATTCCCTCTGAATGTGGGGGGTCTCAGGTACCTTAAGTGTAGTTGTGAGTCCAACCATTCCTGTTGATTGTCTGCTTGGCAATGTCCTGGAGAGTTCTCTTGGGAGAAGGTGGAACGTCAGCCTTAGATGGAGATGTTGGGTCTGCTTAAGTCGGCGTGTGTGACCACTCAGTCTACGGCAGCCAGTCGGGGTGATCAAGAGGACCTAGATCCTGGAACAGTGGCCCAGGTGCCTGCCAGAAAGAGGAAGGGCACGGTGCATGTGAAATCGCAGAAGTTCCCACAGTCCAAGCGGAGGCTGACCTTGAGGGGGATTCTCTGGAGCCATACCTAATCATTTGGCATTCGGAAATTGAAAAGCACTCTTCTTGAAGACATGGCTATTCTCTTCTATTTAATTTGACTGGGTTATCAATGACTTGCAGCTCAGTTATCGCCCAGACACCTCTTTTGGTGTTGGAGCCCTGTTGTAGTCTGGCGGTGGCCCTTCCACACTCTCTCAATACGACAGCAGAGGGCGGGCAGACCAGCAGCGGCGGTCACGCCCACAGTGCTGATGTAATTGTGCCCCCGGCCGAACAAGAAAAATGGCAGGCTGGAAGGACGCCGGTGTGGGAGACGCCAGAGCCGGAGGGAAAGAGAGGAGCAGACGAGACTCCGGAGCCAGAAGGGACAAGCGGAGTGGACAACGGGAAGGCATGAACAACGGAAGAGGACACGGTGACTACACCCCTCGTGGAGGAGACGCAAAAAGAAGGGAAGACTGTGAGGATGACAGAGGCGAGAACAGCTGACCGCAGAAGGGAGCTACCCCCTCCAGGAAGACAGGCGGGATGCGCTGATTCCTTCTGCTGAGGCCTGGGTGGGTCGCAGCCCTAGGCAAGTCTTGTGGGCAGGGAAAACCCTGATGCAGAGGTGGTGGGAGGGGAGATAGCATCCATAAAACCTCATGAGAGGGAGGGGTGGAAAAAAAGGAGAGTCAAACAGAATAGTATACCACAGGAGTGGACGGGGAGAAAGGAAAAGTGTGTGTTTTAATGAGAGCACCCACCTGGAGGGAGAAGGAAGGTGGAGAGAGAGAGAGAGAGAGAGCGAGAGAGAGAGAGAGAGAGAGAGGGGACAAGGGCACTGGAGACCAGCCAGCAAACTGCCCTGACAGCTGGTATTTCTTTTTCTTATTTTGAGGGTCATTGGCAGCTTGTACAGCTGGGACACCGGAGTAGGAGGGAGACACCAAGACCTGGGGACCAGAGACTGGACTACTGGGGGAATAGAGACAGTAAAGAGTGGAAGAGAGCCAATGGACTGACTATGACAGGAATCATTTCTGCTTTACTGTGTGTACACAAACTATTATAAAGACACCAAGCAAAGGAAAAACCCCAGAGCTATGCCTATTCATTTTACCCATAGCTCGCAGTCATACCCCACCTGTATAAGCAGATATAACATTAACATTAACGTTCACCTGAGCTGACCCATAGGCAGCAGGAAGGTGGTGCCACCAGGGAGGAGTTGTGCAAGGAGCAGAGGGAGTGCCCTACTCTTATTGGTTTGCAGCAGCAGGCTGCAAACCAGGCAGCTGGTGATCAGTCTGGATCACATTGGATCTACTGGAAGAACGGTCTCCTGTAAAATGAGCCTAAGGTTGTTGAGCCTAGGTCCTCCCATGTGCTGGTGGTACCCCATTGCTTCAGAGCCTTCCTACTGGGTCTGGCTCATGATGTGCCTTTGGCAGAACATTTGGGGCAGGACAAAACCTTTGACTGGATTGTCACTAACCCTGGGCGGACTTTGTGGAGTGGCACTCCACGGAGCTCCACGGAGTTAAAAAAAACTCCATGGAACTCCGATCCGCCCCAGTCCCACAATTTCTTTTTTTAAAAGGGTAAAAGAAAACCCTTACCTGGTCTTCTCTTTCATCTGCGGGCTGCCCTCCTCCTCGCTGCGGTGTCTCCTCTCTCCTGGCTCTCCTCCTTGCCGTCCTCCTCCTCCCACTAAATTCAAGCAAGATGTAAAACGTAGGGGGAGGACGGCAAGGAGGAGAGCCAGGAGACACCGTGGTGAGAAGAAGGGCAGCCCGCAGACAACAAGGAAGACAAGGTAAGTGTTTTTTACCCTTTTTTGGGCTGTGGGCAGGGGGCTGAGGGGCGTACTCAGATCCGCCGCGAATTCAGAGTTTTTGCCTCAACTTCGCATTCCCAGCGGGGCGCGGAGTTGGTAAAACTTCGCAAACTCCACTAACAGAGCGGAATACACTGCCCGGGCCAAATCCGAAGGCACTCTGATGCACATTGTTATTGCCAAACTTGCCAGGAAAGTGGTAAGAGTGGGAGGAAAGTGAAGGCTCCTCTCCAATGTTTTCCTGTGGTGAGCACCCCTTTTGAGAGGGTGCGAATTCATATTATATTGTTGGGGCCCCTGGACCACAAGACAGCCCTAGGCAACAGGTACATCCTGGTCTTCGTGGACCATGCTACCCAGAACAGCGGCAGCCGCTGGTATCCGACCGGGGTGCCAACTTCATATCCATGTATATGATGTCCCTGTGGGAGGAGTCTGATGTAACCTAGAAGTTCACCACTCTTTACCTCCCCAAAGGTAATGGTTTGGTTGAGAGATTCAACCGAACTTTGCAATGCATGATTGAGGGTCTGGCAGAACCATGAGGTGTAAGTGAGACGTCCTCTTGCCATGCCTTCTCTTTGCTTACAGGGAGATACAGCAGAAATTATTTGGGCTCAGCCTCTTAGTCTGGTGAACGAAGGCTGGGACAACACTCCCATTAAACCTCCACAGGATGTATTTAGCTCCATTCTGGTCTTCAGAAACCAGACTGCTCACTTCAGGAAGCTCAATCAGGACGACCTGGAAGCAAACCAGGAAAAGGTGAAACGCTGGTGTGACCAGAATGCCACTCTGGTTGAGTTTCAGTCTGGCCAGAGAGTGTGGGCCATGGCCCCAGTAGAGCCTTGCGCTTTCCAGGACATGTGGACTGGCCATTTTGAGGTGTTGCAGCACAAGAGTGATGTCACTTATCTGTTGGACTTGCAGATTTTGAGGAACCCTTTAAGAGTCCTGCATGTGAACTGCCTCAAATCTTAATTTGAGAGGTGTGAAGTGAACATGCTCTTGGCGACAGATGATGGGGTGGGAGGCGAGAGTGAACGTCTCCCTGACCTCCTGTATGCCACGAAGCAAGATGAATCAGTGGAAGGTGGGAACCTCTCATCTGCATTGACCCCACAACAACAGAGTGACTGTGAAAAAGCTGTTGGGACAGTTTGACACTCTGTTTTCCCTGACCCCTGGTGTCACTCATTGGTGTACCGATGATGTGGGCACTGGGGACAGCCCAACTGTAAAACACAAAATATACAGGTTGACTGACAATGTCAATGTACAAAGAAGAAGTTTCTAAGATGTTGGCATTAGGGGTGATTAAGCTATCCAACAGACCTTGGGCCAGCCCAGTGATCTTGGTCGTAAAGGCTGCTGCAACCGGTGCCACACCAAAACTGCAGCTCTGTGTGGACTATCATGGGCTCAATGTCATCACCAGGACTGATGCGCACCCCATCCCCTGAGCTGATAAGCTCATAGATTGATTGGGAGCTGCCAAGTTCCTCTGTACGTTTGTAAAGTCTGGGTACTGGCAGATTGCCTTGACTGATGGGGCAAAAGAGAGGGCTGCGTTCTCAATGCCAGAGGGGCACTAGCAGTTCTGGGTGATGCCCTTTGGATTGTAGCATACCCCTGCAACCTTTTAGAGGTTGGTTAACCAGATGTTGGCTAGGCTGGAGGATTTCAGTACTGCCTACCTGGATGACATTGCAGTGTTCAGTTTCAGCTGGGAAGATTACTTGCACCACCTTTGGGAAATGTTGAAGGCTTTGCAGAATGCAGGCCACACTATCAAGGCCAGTAAGTGCCAGATAGGGCAGTGGTCTGTGGTGTACTTATGGCACCAGGTAGGAGGCAGCCAGGTGGCACCCCTACAGCCTAAGGTTGACACCATTTCGGCTTGGGAGACGCCCAAGCCCCAGACTGAGGTGAAAGCCTTTTTAGGTCTCACCGGATATTACACGGCCCATTGTTTCCCCCTTGATTGATCTGACTTCCAGGAAGCAGCCAAGGAAAGTGATATGGACTGATGCCTTCCAAACCTCTTTTGATGCCCTGACATCTGCCATGTGCATGGGGCTCTTGCTCAAGGCACCCAATTAATCCGAAGAATGTGTTGTGCAGACAGATGCGTCAGAACATGGTGTGGGGCGGTAATCTCACAACTGAATGATGAGGGCCTGAACCAACCTGTGGCCTTCGTTAGCAGGGGATTACTTCACAGGGAACAAAGGTGGAACAAAGGTGGAGTGCAATTGAGTGAGAAGCTTTTGCTGGGTTCTGGGTACTGAAGAAGCTAAGACCCTATTTGTTTGGGAGTCACTTCCGGGATCAGAGAGACCATAGGCCCCTCAGATGGTTGATGCAAATGAGGGGTGAGAACCCAAAACTGTTGAGGTGGTCCATTAACCTACAGGGGATGGACTTTATAGTAGAACACTGGTACAGAACACACCAATGTTGAAGCTCTATCCAGATTACTCCGCCTTAGTGATGAGAAGACCAGGAGGGTGAATAGATCTCCCCACTTTTCAGCTGGAGGGGTCACGTAGTAGACATGGCATCCTTGGCATGGTTTCCCCTGTATTTTTGCCTCTACCTCCTCTATTTTTGACTGCGTACTGGATTTTGTTTTTGCCGGTTTAGGTACTCTGCTGATCAGTGCCAAAGTGCGAGTGCACCCTGTGTAATTTGTGATTATGATTGGTTATCCATGATTGGCATATTTGATTTACTGGTAAATCCCTAGTAAATTGCACTGTGTGTGTCCAGGGCCTGTAAAGCAAATGCTACTAGTGGGCCTGCAGCACGTATTGTTCCACCCACACAAGTAGCCTTTCAAATGTGTCTTAGACCTGCCAACGCAGTGTCTGTGAGCGCAGTTTTAAGTGCACCTACTTGCCAAGCCCTAACCTTCCCTTTTCTTACATGTACGACAACCCTAATGTAGGCCCAGTGTACCCCCATGGGCAGGGTGCAGTGTATGTGAAAGGTAGGACTTCTACTGGAGAGTTTTACATGTCCTGATAGTGAAATACTGTGTATTTTGTTTTTCACTACTGCAAAGACTAGCTCTCCCATAGGCTATCATTTGAGCTGCATTGTAACATTTTACAAGTGTAACTTTCAATTGGGAACAGCTAAAAATATGTAGTTTGGGCTCTCTGAACTCAGAATTTAATAACACCCCTTTAAGTAAAGGTGGTTTTTAAACTGTGTGTTTGAAAATGCCACTTTTAGAAAGTGGGCACTTTCTTGTTTAACCATCCTGTGTGCCTATTCCTGCTTGTGGATTCACTAACTGGTTTTAGACTGACAGCGGCTGTTTGTGCATTTACTCCAGACATTTACACAAAGGGAGTTGAGGTGTGCCGTGCATATGCAATTCGGTCTTGCTGGGCTGGAATGGTGGGAGGACTTGTCACTAGCACCAGAATAGGCTGTGGCTTCCCTGCACAATGCTGAATCGACTCCCTGCAGTGTGGCTGGACCAGGGAGGACAGAAGTGGTTTTACTGAGTAAGAGAGACTTTCTGAACAAATTCTTCAAAGGAAATAATGTGTAAAACTATAAGACCTAAAACCTCAGAACTTTAGATTACTTCTGGACTAGACCCTGCCAAGAAGAAGAGCTGAAGAGCTGCCAGGAGGTGTACTGACCCTGTGCTCTTAGTTGCTTTGCTGGGCTGGCCTGCAGTTGCTGCTTCTGTCTCTGGGCAGTGCAAAGGACTGAAATTATGCCCTACAGTGGCATTCTGCTTAAGAAGATTCTCCAAGAGCTTGAAGTAGGGCTTGCCTCCTGTTAAGAAGTCTCAGGGACACAAAGACTGCACCTGTAGCATCCTTGAACTCCACTTCTGGGAGTTTGACCTGCCTTGTGGTGCCAACTCCAGTTCTGGGCTCTTAGAGGTTGATCCTGCTGCAAAGAACTGAAGAAACCTAGTAAAACAAAGCTTCACCTTTCTTGCGGTTGAATTTTCCAACGCAGCACTGCTGTGCGGGAGAAAACCCCAACGCACAACCCCATGCGGCCAAAGAAACCAACGCACACCGAGTTTGGCACATCAGTCTCGAAGTCCGAGACCTCCGCACCGACTCTCACACAGGCCCTGCTGTGTGGCTAAAAGAAACGGCACATTATGGAATGGCAGCTGAAGAAATTGATGCAGTGCATGTTTGCCGCTGCCACACCGACCTCTAGTGCATCTGAATTTTGACGCATCCTACTTGTGCTGCAATTTTTCCCTACGCAGCATCCGCCGACTAGAACCATGGAATTGACGCATCACTTCCTCCTACCGTCCGCATTTGATGCATCACTTCTCGTGCAGCAGAACTGTTGCAACACCTCCCCAAGGACTAAGGAACTGATGCATCAATGTCTTTTCCAACGCTATAGAAGCCAAGGACCAACGGCGGACTCCAAGTGCCGTACCTCTTTGCTATGTTCCCATAGAGTATAATTAATGATATAGTTGTAGTTGGTGTGCACAAACTGCTCCTACATCCGCCATTAAAGGATGCAAACTGCCAAGCAGATAAACAAAGTTTGAAAGAAAATGGAGCAGTGCACTACCAGATTATTCCGTTAAGGTCACACCAAGTGGTCAATGTTCTTTCAATAGAAATAGTCTTTATTGTGATCATCCAACAAAAATATATGAAGACAGTCTCAGCCAGACAGGCTCAGCCAACGCGTTTCGTTCAGAAATTGAACTTCGTCAGGGCATACGCGAAGATAAGAATTAACACCACAATGGGGCAATAGTCTGTGTTATAGACAAACAGTCTCTCAAGAGCAACCAATATTGGTAACGTAGTATTTCTTTATCATTTGGCGGGTCTAAGGCAAACGCAGGTGCCTCCTTGATAAGGGCACATTAATAGATTCTGGACCCGTCAGAGGTCCGTGCTCCCTTCTTGCACCGCCACCGGATGTTTGGTAATGATTGACAAGAGTTTTTGTACATATTTGTTTTGTTGCCTCTTGTAGTGGTGATGTGTTGTTATTGTGAGGTGTTTTAGATTGTGGCAATGCATTGTTTTATACTATTGTTGTTGTATTACATTCTGCTTTGGCTATTTCAGTTGGGGAGCAGTATTATGCGTTTGTTGTGTTGTAATTTTGCTTTTTGTTGTCATTATGCTGTGTAATTACTTTCTATATGTTAACTGCTGCTACATTTCCACCCAGAAGCTGCATATTAATTTAAAGTTCCAGTGATAAACAACCATTTACCACTATCTTAGCTTCTAAAATACCTCTGCTCCATCTCGACCAATCAAGACATCAGTCCAAAACTGTGGCAGAGGCCTGTCTTATAACAGCACTTCCACTGCTCAGTTTATTTCATACGGTCCTATTGTTTTAATGAAGTGCTGTGTTGGACACGGAAAAGACACAGAATTGTAAAAGCTCCATCAGTTCTCACACCTCATTGAGATTCTGGGGGCATTGCTGCAGGACCCTTTCACGGTAGCAAACGAGGCTTGGACGCCAGGAGAACAATTTCACAGCGAGATATAAATCCCACAGATCGGGATTGCTGTTTCTTAGCCCGTTTTCGGCGGCATATCATAAATATGAACACTGGAGGAGCACTGATAAGGGGAGCCATCCATATCTCCTCCTTAAGTGACTTACCTACAGTAACTTGCCGGAGGCCCTTTCATGATAAATGATTCTCCCACTCAGCTGTTCAGTTTCCTGGAAATGCTTTACAGATCAAACCACACGATTTCGATTTGGAGAAAAAAATGCATTAACAAAATGTTGATAAGAGGAACTTTAGATCTCGTATCAGAGTTTAAAAAGATGTAAACAATCTGAGGAGCAGATTAATAGCATGCGTGCATGGATCTGTTTGGATTTTAAATATGGTGCAAATGCAAAGAATACAATGTCTTCACTTTCTAATAGCCGCAAAGGCATTTGATATCATACAGCAACTAGGGAGCTATTTGGAATTCACAAGAGAGTACTAAAGGCAATATGAAAGGCACATGCACACAAAGGTGTCATTTATAGTTTTGCACCTCTTATTTTGGAGAAAACGTAAGGGTGTCACTGACATTTCAACTAGGTAACCTTCTAGACTGGTAACTGGGTGGCTCTTAGAGTACTCCAGTTCCTTCAGAAAGGAATCAACCACGGTATGCAGATTTAACACCTCTGCACCACAGGAATAGCAAATAACTTATGGTCCGACTTTTTTAGGAAATGTGCAAATTCCGTGCCAATAATTTTCGTGACTTTATGAGTATTTTCTGTAGAGTAATCTCACATCCAATAGGACTTTTTACACTTAACGACGTCCCCTGAATCAAAGGTTGCACGCATTTTTGCGAGGGAGGGTGCAAATGCGCAAGTTAGTACATCTATCCTTTAACGCAAATGTATATTTCAGAAGAAGAGAAGTTGCATCATATTGTTGACTGAGTAATGTTGCATTAATGGGCAATGTTGCATCACATTTTATGCAGGCCAACAAGGGCCAAATGAGTCTTATACTGAACAATCACTCGAAAAAAACTCACCAACTGAAAAATACATTTTGCTCTAATTGGTCAGTGAAAGTTTGCCACGCAACTAGTGCTGAACAAGTGTGGCAATACCTTCTGCCTACGATCGTATTGTAAAAAACAGTGGTTCACTTTGAGTCATTAATCAAGTAAGCAAGAAAACACAAATGGTGGACATAGAAATTAAGACCAGACAATTATTAATACACCAGGACAAGTATAGAAGCAGGCAGATAAACAATGCTGATAATGCAATTAATTTATTCATTGCATATTATCTGAAACATATCAAATCTTTTGATAGTGTAATACAAGTTCCAGTGCTCACAATTGAGTGACAGCACATGCAGTCACAGTTGGGTGGTAAAAACATGCATGGCGCAGTTGGTGATCCATCGGTGGGGGTTGCGTGCTGATGTGTTGGAGTTCATGGAAGTCGGCAGTAGAGTTTTGCGGAAGGAGATGGCAAGTTGGCCTTTGGACATCTTAGCTTTTGTGTGGGTCACAGTGGGCGCGGTGGTGTTCGCCGGGTTCAGTGAAGGAGAAGTGGACACAGTGGTAGTCTGTCCAATGAAGTTCTGAGGTGTGGTTGGTGGAGATGTTGTTGCTTGCGGAAAAGAGGGGGTTGAATTTGTGTCCTGTTGAGTGGGTTGGGGAGGGGACCAGTTGTTTCAATCCGATGGTGGTGAGGTTCTCCAGCAGGCATGAGGTGTTGTGGTCATCTAGGTTGTCCAGTTGGAATATGAGGTTTCCGAAGAGTATGGTAGTCCATTGAGGCAAGAGTGTGGTGTGTGATGAAGTCGGCTATGGATTTACTGAATGGAGGACAGGGTTCAGGGGGTCTGTAGAGGAGGGTGCTGTGGAGGGTGGCATTCGGGTTGGTCTGGATCTGGAAGTAGAGTTGCTCCATGTCGGGTGAGTGGTCGACAGAGCTAGTTGTGAGGGTGTTATTTTGGATGATGGCAATGCCTCCTCCTGGTCGGTTGGTGTGGTCCATGTGGATGATTTTGTAGCCATCGGGGATGGCAGTTGAGATTTCAGGGGCTGAGGTTGGGTTCCTCCAGGCTTCTGTGAAGAAGGTGATGTCGGGGGAGGTGGAGTCGAGCAGGTACCAGATCTTCATGGCGTGTTTGTTGAGGGAGCATTTGTTGAGTACAATGCAGCTGAGGTGCTGAGGAGGTCGGGTCCAGTTCATGAGTGCCGTTCAGTTGGTGGGTTTGGTGTGCTGAAGCAGGAGAAGGTGCAGTTGTGGCATGTGAACAGGCCTTGGGTGTCCTTTGACGACGCAATGTGGCAGGCGATGGAATGTCCGGAGTTGAGGGAGTGTATGATGCTGGCGTCATAGTGGTGAAGGCTGCGCGGACCACGGTCCGTGGCTCTGGGTGCGGTGCAGGCACAGAGAGGCGCGGACGGGCTTGCCTTTGTCACGCCCGCTGCACGCATCAACTGAGTGACCTTGCATTGGCCACCATTATGTAGTGTTGGGGAGGTGAAAGGGCTGGTCAGCTGGGAGGCGGGAAGCAGTGCTGGAAGGGGGCAGGCTGGGGAAAAGCAGCAGCAAGGGCGGGAAGAAGAAGCACAGAATAAGGCAAAGAATGAGGGAGAGAGCGAAATACAAAAGAAAATAGAAAAAGCCAAAAAGAATAGGATAGAAAAGCAGAACAAGAGAAAGGAAGTAACAGATCAGCAGAGACAGCCTCACCACTGGGTCACCAGGAATGAGGCGTAGGTGGGATCCTGCAGGTGGAGGAGGGCCTCGAACATGAGACCTGGAGCCTGTATTTGTCTGCCGTCCTCTCATGTTAAGGGCTTTGCACAGGTCCCTATTCAGGTCACATCCTCCTCACCTGAGGCGAAATAAATGAAGCAAGTTGCTTTGAGACGACTGGTCCAAAGCATTCCCAGATCGTCTTCCCTGTAAATATTAGTCCTGCAAAGGGCTGTTAATCTCTGAAGTGGTCCCAGATGAAACCCTCCGGCTTCTATAACCTCATATGAGGCAAATTACAAAGCTTGAATATAATAGAATGATTTGTCATGAATAAAATATAACAGAACAATTTAGAAATTAAATCTATTTTAATACGGTTTTCATTATCCAACCAGAATATATGTCTTTAATTTCGGCAATTATTAAAGCAGGTTCATCTATTCGAACTGCTGGAAACCCACATTTTATTCGAGCCCTAACTGTACAAGAAATGTGAAAATTCGCATATTATTATCATCTTATATTCCATGTTCTGACACACTACACTAATATCGTGCTAATCAACTTCACATTTTTATGAACCTTTCTTCAAAAAATGAAATTTAATCCCGCTTTCATAATTAGCACGTTTGCTGCGCGTGCATGCAGCGACACGTTGGAAACGGAGGAACCAATTGTATTTAAGTAGCACTATCGCATTTTGGGTCTGCTTAATTCACTTGACGTTATAATTCTAAATCTGGCAGATTGATTAAATTAGTTTAAAATATGTGAAACGTTCACATGCAGCACAAGTGCACATAAACCTGTATAGAAATACTAGCTATTCTAAAATTCACAGTTCTAAAAGGCATTTGTATAGTTTAACAAGCTGACCGGGGCACAAATATTATCCCCGGCAGCATATGTGATGGCCATTCTTTCTGAAACACTGATGACGAGTTATTGAAAAAGAAAAGTAGCTTGTATTGGTCAGTAGCGCCTCCTACTGCGGACGCACTCATTTTAAGTTAACCTGGCAGAAACACTAGCACAGGTGTTACAGATGAATAAGGAAGGGCGAGAAGAGAACTGGCATCGCCATCTCCAGACCCCCATTTTAGAAAACATCAGAGGACAGAATATCAAAACCATGCCCTCTCAGGAAAAGGGCTCTCGGGGAAGCTTTCCCTGCAGGGGCACAGATTGGTACCACAACAGGGACGCCATAAGACAGTCTGTGATCCGAAATACATGGCCACTCTAGAAGTGGGTGAAAAATGTAAATGTGTGCATCGCTTTGTTTGCGTGGGTCCATTTGTCTTGGGCAAAGAGGCAGTGGGGAGAAATCACATCACTGACTCACACAGGAGGTGCCACAGATTGAGGGGCAGAATTACGTTTCCTGGCGTATCCCTGCAAATCAGCAGAGATGCGCCAGGAATCTTGCGAAATTCATCTCAATCCTTGCTTGCACCACTGATGCGCCGCATTTACAATGCGCCGCATCATGGCGCAAGGAAATGCAGATGCGTGTCGCATCTGCTGCCGTAAGGTTGGCGCAGTGCTGGAGTTGTGTCACGGGCGCGACGCAACTTCAGCACTGTGCCAACCCTGCCTATGTCTAACATGGTGTGTCAAGCCTTACGCCTGCTTCAAGCAGGCACAAGGTTTTGACGCAGGGGGGTCGGAAAAGTGATTTCAGATTTCACTCAGCCACGTTCCGAGGCGTTCCTGCGCCGGAACGCCCCCCCTGCACCAAAAAGCCCACATGAAACCTGACGCAGGTTTCATGTGGCGCAGGGCTTTACAACGTGACGCATCTCCCTAGATGCGTCACGTTGTAAATACCCCGCAGCATGGCACTGGCTTTACGCCGCAGCTGCGTCACAGAAGTGACGCAACGGCGGCGCAAAAGTGGCGTACGGGTCTTGTAAATCCGCCCCTTAGTATATACACCCAGATACACTGTGGGAGAAACATGGAGACTCCCATGTCACAGATTAGTGCCTTTTTACACTTCCTTTTGTCTCTGAGTGTGTGAGACATGAAATAGTATAATGTAATGTGAGAGGGAATTCAGTGTGCACCACTAAGCCTGGCAGGTGAAAGATGTTTTTGAAAGAGGAAGGATCCAGTACATGCCCCAATGTACCGAAATGAGTGCATCCTGTTGATATAAAAAGAGCTGATGAATTTTTTTTCTAAATTAGAATGAATGATGCTTTGTTACATGGGAGCTGGACCACGTGTGGTGTTGCTTGTCCCAATAGAATCTTGAGAATAGCCCTCAGAGAACCAAAGGCCCCCGTAAGTAACAAACCAGTCACCAGTGGATACACATGGAAAGAGATCTGAAGAGGTGATAACATGGAAAGCCTACTTGGTGGGAGCTGTGTTCAAACTACAAAAAGTTTATTTATATGTGTTGTGGATTGTGGTGAAAATTGGTGGGGTGTGATGTGGGAGAAGAAGAGGAATTCATTTTCTTTTACTACCTAATACTATTGGTGTTAGGCATGAAAGAACACCCTTCAGAGTTATCTATGACGAATTACATCTTTATGGAGCATGTGTCCAGCAACGCATATCAAACACCACAGAGATGCTACCAGGAGAAACTGCTGATGGTGCTAGACAGTGCTTGAAGGTATGATTTGAACACCTCTCTGGACTGGAACCTGCACTTAAACGCGAACATCATTTTATTCAAGGTTAGAGAAACTGTTGTGAAATCCCCCATATCATTGTATTGGTGAGCAACAATGGTTCTCATTTGCATTGTAAGTGCAGGACAGTGAGTGACTTGCCTTTTCCACATGAGCCTCGTAGAGTCAGATTCCAACTACTGATTATATGGTCTGTGTTGTGCTGTCTGATTTCCATGGTAATGGGATCCAGTAGAAGGCCATGTTACTGGATTGTGTGTGGTGTGGAGTCATGTTAACTTGCAAGTCCCCTTAAGGTATAATGAGCAATTTCCTTTATGTAGTCTATTCACACAAAAATATACTATCAGCAGATGGCCTTCTCTAAATTGAAGCTGAGAGTTCATACTTAGCATTAATCGCTATAATGAAACACTAAATTACATCAGAATGAGAATGTGGTAGGCAGGAGCTTCAATGACTATAGATTGGGTTGCATAAGAAATGTGCAATAACTGTTTGATGCAAGTGGAAGGTGGAACACCTCGGAAGGAGGATGGGCTGTATGTTGAATGAACACAGGCTGTTCAGTGTCCTCAGTTTTATCATGCTATGTTATTTATTGTTGTGATCACAATCAAGTCAGGTATGTAGTAGTTATGCCATGATACGTTTAAATCTCTGCTCCAGACCAGGAGTCATCACCACACTATTTCTTCCACCGTCACAATAGAGAAATGCCAAAAATTCCAACTGGTCGCCTCATCTTCCAGATAACTTTATTATATGTAGAAGGACGTGAATTTAAACACTTTATACTCATACTGATCAGTACAAGACCATCAAAACTGGCTTTCAGTTTACCATAGTCACTCCAAGGACTAGTTTGCTGGCCTGCTGATCAGAGCCTCAGGGACAGAAAAGGCTCCAACCATCTTGACCCTACACTTGGACCCAGCCTGAGTGAGTCTTAAGCCACCAAGTGCTGCCCATTCAGTGGGATAATTGATGGTGGTGTTATAGTTGCCCAGATAGCCAAAATCCAATACTTAGGAATTAGAAAACTTTTGGTTAAAAACTGCTCTGAGCATAGAGAGGAGACCAGGACCAACCCGCTCGTTTATCCACCCAAGGTGCTTCGCTGGTCCACCTTAGTTCACAGCAGCTCCCAGTACACTCTTCACCACAGCAGCAAATCTTGCTCAGAGGTCATTCGCCAAGGGGGTTTCTGGCTTTGTGGAACTCTCCTCGGCTACAGCCTCCAGCTTTAACCTGCTGGAGATTTTCAATGTCCAAAAAAGAGACTAAGTCCCAAGGTACAAATCTTCCCCGTGTCTTCATCCAGTGGCTCCCCAACAATGATGCCTCCTCCTTGGACACAGCCTGTAGCCTTGCATCACTGAACTGCTACCTTCTCAGAACATTTTTGTTGAAATTTCTTCTAAGTCCGAAGGTAAGCGCTAACTGAGCCCAATAAACGTTTTGTATCTGACTTGTACTCCATCACGGTCAGCCATATTTTTCGACTTTGGCCCAGTCTTGCGTTACTAGATTTCTGCGGTTGATGCTTTGATCTTTTAGGTGCTAGTTACTACCTTAAACTTTAAAAATCTATAATTCTGGTTCTTCTGATTGGATTTTTTTTGTTTTGGTGTCAAATAATATATTAAAATGTACTAAATGTTTTTGAATTGCTGTGGTTTTTTTATGTGTTGTGGGTTCACTTTATTACTGACTATAGGCTGCATAAATACTTTACACATTACCTCTAAATTAAGCATGACTGCTTTTGTGTCAAACTACCAGAGGGTTAAGCATAGGTTAATGTAGTAACTTTTGTGGTTCACTCACCCAAGGGAATGTGACAGTTACTTGAGCAGGGTTAACACCCCATTCAACGAACAACCCAATTTCTCACACCTTTCAATTTTATTAACATTTATTAATTTAATAACATACTTACAAAAACATCCCCAGCTCTGAGGGTTTGTATGTGGATGTAAATTTGTGATGCTCCATCCTCTTCTAATATTCTGCTTTTTGCTGTCAATTTAGATGGTACCTCTTCGCTTTCCTTTACTGGAGCAGATTGTTGTGGTTGGTCATTAGACAATTTGTTCCTCTGCAGTATTGGTAAAAGGTACTTCTCTTCGCTAAAACTGTTTGAAGGCATGTTCTTCTCACTGTTAGACTCAATTTCCTAAAAAATATAGCAATATTTATTTTCTCAACTGTTGTATTTAGCCATAAACCAGGTGATGTCAATAATTCCAAAAACCTTCTGTAACAGAATATTAAAAATGCGCACCTTTTGGACACAAGGTACAGCTAAAATTTCTAACTCTAAAGACGGTCTTTCTAGTAGCAATCATATCACTGTGTGGAGTCAGCAAGCTACAAGCACTCACCACTCAAGAACCATACTTTCAGACATATAAGGACAGAATGGTTATGAGAACAAATTTACAATTTATTCTAAGGTGGTGCCTCAATTTAATGTAAATCCAACCATACAGCTCTCAGCATTCTTTCAACAACCAAAGACATGCAGAAATAACCTTTCACACTATTGGTGTCCAGAAAGCGGTCAGGAAGCAAAGCATGTATGAAAGGGAAAACAGTTAGTTTTCACCAGCAGCCCGGGGGATGTCAGTGTCCAAAGGGACTGTTGCATGGTGGATAGTGCAAACCATTCAAACATGCTACAAGAAGGCAGGAGTAACACTCAAGGAGAAACCAAGGGCACACTCCACAAGAAAGAATGTAGCTTCCCTAGCCTTTTTGAAAAATGCCTCTATCAACAACATCTGTGTGGCAGCTACCTAGTCATCCATACACACCTTCTCAAAACATTACTATGTAGAAATTCAACTCTACAAAAATGCTCAAGCAGGAAAAAAGTGGTAAATCACCTGTTTGCAAGCACATATTCATTTCTACCCAACCACTCTAAGGTGATAATACTACAAGATCTGTGTTCAGCATGTGAATATGGTGGAATAAATGCACAGCATGTGAATCCCAAAACATCCTTCAAGTCGCAAAACTATTCTAACATGTCACCTTAGACTGCCAACAAGATCAATGTAAATACTTAAAGAAGCAAGGCAGCTGATACAAAAAGATGTTACAGCAACAAACGGAAGAGGTTCTTACACTGGGTTAACAACAAGGAAACCACATGGAATGGTAACAGTATGCCATCATGATCAGATACCTTACCCACCTGCTGGACAAGCACCTGTCAAATGCCTCACTAAAGATACACCTAGAGCATATTGTGGCATACCCAAGGGGGGCATTAGGAAGAATGCGCTTGACTGTACCAGTTATAAAATGTTTTCTAAAAGGAGCAAAGAAAGTATCACACCCAAGAAGCAAACCCATGCCCTCTTGGAAACTGATGTGGTTTTTAATGAACCAATGACATCACCTTTTGAACCAATGCACAAGGCATGACTCAACTTCTTAACTCTAAAAACATCCTTTCTAATCACGATCAGTTGACAGTAGAGGGTTATTGAGATTAAAGTGCTTACCACATAAAAAACATATCTTCGGATACAGAAAGTGGTAATGAGAAAAAAAGAAAGATTCATCCCTAAGGTAGTAACAAAGTTTCATGTTAATCAGGCCATTCACTGACCAACATTTTTCCAGTACCAAAAGACACAGGCAGGGAAGGCCCTTCACACACTGAATGTTCAACAAGGAATAATATACTACCTAAAAAGGACAGAGTCTATGAGGAAGGGGGGCAGTTTTTTGTATCCTTTGTACACGCAAGGAAGGGCTCTCTTATCACTAAAGGAACTATCTCAAGATGGACAGTGCAGACAATAAAATACTGCCACAAGGTTTTGTAACATGCAGTGAACTTTTGTTGGGTTCATTCCTCCGGGCAGTGCATCTTTGGTGCCATATGTGGTTGGCTGTGAATCTTTGCTGCCTGCTTTTCTCCAGGCAGTGCATTTTAGGTAATTTTTCTCTACCTGTAGATCATCTCCAGTTGTTGTTTTTTTAGTCATACAGTGGCTGTTTTGGTGCCTTATGGGTACAGATTAACTTGTTTTTATAGCCAAAACTGTGGCTTTTGGTGTAGTATTATTGTCAAAATAGTTCACATATCTATGTTTTATAGCTAGAGGTATGGGTTTATATTGGTGTTTTTAAATAGCTGCAGCAGTGTATAAATTGGTAGTTTTGTGGCCACATCGGTGAGTATATTGCTGTTTGTAGCTGTGGATATAGTTGTATTTTAGAGGAATCAATAACAGCAGTGTATCTGTTATTGTGCAGCTGCAATTGAGGATCAGTCAAATAATTTCTCTTTTATAGTTTCAATTGTAGGTATTTTGATGTGTTTGTAGGCAAAGGAGTGTGGTGTTTCTATGGGTATATCAGTGTTTTACAGTTACAGCAATAATTCATTTAGTCGCATTTTATGTCCATGGGGTGTTTAATATATTCAGTTATGGTGATATGTGTTCCATTGTGATTGATCTATTGGTCTTTACATAGCTGCAGAAGATGACCTGTGTTTTATAAGTTTAGTAGTGGCAGTTCATGCTCAGCTACAGTAGTGAATATATTGGCATTGGTAAATTGGCATAATGGTATTTTTATAGCAAAATAAGTGGATTTATTGATGTGGTTCTGTTATTGTATTATAGTTGTGTTTTTATAACCATGGGGCTGCTTGTTTGCTGTTCTCTGGCATATATTTAGTTATGATTATATGCTCTCCCTATGGCTGCAAGGTTTTAGAGTGCGGTGCTGCTGCGGTGCCTCGGGGTGCTGTCAGTCGCCACTTCCTGGCACAAGATCGTGAAGATGGTGTTGGGGCAGAGATGACACGGCAGGTCTCCCATGCAAGGTGAACTTTCCGCTGCCTGGCACTCCACATGGTGCAAGTCTTCGGGGCATTCAGGAATTTCCAGGTAGCAAATAATGTGATGATATATATGCAGCCTGGACCACCTGTTAGCTCACAAGATTTGTGACGACATTCCCTGGTCTGAATGTCTCATTAAGAAGGAGCCCAGTACACATTATATAGGGGCCGATTGCGAGTCTGGCGGTCAACGGACTGCCAGACTCATGGGGATGCAGCGACGGTCTCCCAACTGCCCTATTGCGATTAGGGAGGTCAGACCGCCATTACCCTGCCACAGCCGCCGGGGAACCGTCATTCCCTGGCAGTGGTGTGGCGTTCAGGCGGCATCAATATGCTTGGCGGGACCATCGTGATCCCGCCAAGCATATTAGGAGTTTCCTCTCCACCATGGCTTTCATTGCTGTGCCTACTCCATGAAAACCCTGGTGGAGAGTAAACAAAGGGGGTCTATGGTAACTCATGCCCTGTGGATGCCCAAAGGAGCGCACAACTTGTGTCCCCTGTGTGCATGCACACCAGTTCCTGCATGGCATGGACTGTAAACTTTATGCCGTGTCGGAACAGTTTTTGGCAATCCCATTGCCGTGCCCATTTTTAGAGGCCCCACCGTGGGAACGCCAAAAAAAAGCCCACCTGACAGGAGGAAACTCCTAATCTGGCAGGCGGTCTGGCCACGGGTTTGATGGAGCGGTGGCTGGGCGGACCCGGCGCTGCACCGCCAAAGTCCCTCTATGTCTTTTGCACACTCTATAGCAAGCTGAAGATCTGTTGTTTTGCATTTTTTGTTCTGCTGTGTAAAGTCTACTCTCTGGGAGTGTGTGCGTAAGAGTGTCTGTGTGTGCGTGAGTGCACGTATCTGTCAGCATGCGTGTATTTGTGTGGGAATGTTTATATGAATATGTGTATTTGTAAGTGAGCCATTATACTAATTGGTAAATATATACGGTTCAAAGGTGGCAGACTGTATCCCTACTTTGCAGATTTGAGCAGTGCTTCGATTTAGTCGACCACGTCATCCTATGGTCAACCCTGCTCTACAACGGTGCGCCTAGACTGATAACTGTTTTCCTTGCTAGGTTATATGAGCAGTTATCGAGTACAGTCCTCATTGGCCCACGAGTCAAATGTACCAAGTCCAAAGAGGCATTTGGTAGGGCTGTGATCTTGCCCCACTGTTGTTTTCTTTGTTCATTAATGGGGTGGACAAGGCCCTCAAAGCTATAACAGCAGATGCCCCCAAGTCGCCAGGAGTCCTATACCAGTTCTATTGTATGCAGACAATGCTGTTTTGCTGACTAGGACCCCAGTGGGCCTACAACGTTTAATGAATACTTTTGGCGATTTTATAGCTGCAAGAAAACTGGTGGTAAACAAGAACAAAACCTATACAATGATTTGCGGAGCCAAGCAAAAGAAATGTCATTTTCTATGGATAATACCCTGGTAGCTACAGTTGACACTTTTTGCTATTTGGGCATTATCTTTGCAGGAAATGGATCATGGTCACAGACAATTAACAATGTCAGAGGTAAGATGAGTAGGAATGCCGAATGCAGAATGTTTAGGTTCTCAGAAAAGTTGGGCATCCTACCTATACAAGACATGCTTGCAATTTATAAGGCTAGGATATCAGCTACTGCTCCATAAGGGTAAGGTTCTTCAGACTGAGGAAAATAGTTTCCTCAAACGTTTGCTATGTCTCCCTACCTCCGCCTCTACAGAGGTAGCACATACTGAGGTTGAGCTGCAGTACCTAGCAGATATAATTGCACTTCGCTCTTTGTTGCTCTGGCGCACTACCTGGACCAAATAAGAAACTTGTTTTACTAAGTCAATTATTGAAGACTGTCTCTGGATAAAGCACTGTGCATCCCTTGGCTAAGTTATATCAATTCCACCTACATTGAGCAGTTTAAGTTGCCAATTCTGCCAAACCCTTGGTCGATAATAACACTCTCTAAACAGTCTATTAAAGATAACTTTATGTTTCATAAAAGGGAAGCCCGGGTGAGAAGCGAGGGGGTAAACCAACTGTTGCACTTTATTTCTCACTTCCACTGAAAGAGGGCTATCAAAGGTATTTTACTTATGTTTCAAATTTAATGCACCGATATAGATTAGGGATTGTCCACCATTTAGTTGCCTTTCCCCTTATGAAAACTTGCCCATTAGATACGATTTCCTGTTCTTGTGACGGACAGAACAAAACAGCACTTTATGCTGTTTTGTGATTTTTATTCTAATTTTAGGTGTTATTACTTAAAACCTCTTTTGCTTGCACAAGATATCAGATCGCATATTGTTGCTCTGAAATATCTGCTTGAGTTGAATAACTCTAGGGTTTTCTTTAACGTTGCACTTTTTATCTCAAAAGCAATTAACATACCTAAAAGTAGCATTCTTTGATGCTGTAACAAACTCTATAGAGACTGGATGGCAGCCTTTTAGTAATTTTAAACATGTATCTCTGGTAGGGACACTTATGATTATAATCAACCATCACTGTTGTTGTTTGTCTTTCTAAATTTTAAGCATGGGTGATTGTTTTATTGTGACTGCTTTCATTGTTTTTTAACACACTAATCTTTTTCTTTATTTCATTGAAATCTCTTTTGCCAAACAGGAAGGAACTGCTGCCAGGAGAACTGGTTTGGGGTGGCTTCCTTTCCAGGACCTCTCTCTGCAGTTCTGCAGACACATCCTTTAAGTGGGGTGATGCTCTTTGGAGCAGGATAGTCTCCAGCCTGGAGCACCCACAACAGAGGCACAAAGAGGTGTGACCCATCTGTACCTGGCTGTGAAGAGCCCAAAAGGCAGTGAGAGAGACACTTGTCACTCTGAACAATTGACTGCAACCCCCTTCACCCCCACCATCCACCAAGTGGCAGTGCAACAGGAAGGACCTAATCTAATTTTATAGGAGCCTCCCTTCACAGTCTAGGTCTCCTCCCTCCTGCATCCTGATATATTTCCAAAGGGTGGGATACAGGGCTGACTTTAAGCCTGTGGTGCCCAGTGCTACAATCTTTGATGGTACAGAACCACCTCCTCAAACAAAAATCCTTCTCCACAAATTCACTCACTACTGTGGTCCATCAGTGCCCCTCACATGGATTTCACTTGTTTTATAGCATTGCTCATACCCGCGTAGGGTGTTAGAGTGCTTCACATAACACACACATTATACAGAGACAATAAATCATAAGTGTATAAATCAGTCCATAGCAAATGTTACATAAAACAATGAGGATTACAAGTAGTAGAAGTCACATGTCACTCATTCTAGTTAACTTAAGGAATCAATGAGATCTTGAAATATGCCAAGTATTGTAGTGACTGGAAGTAATAAGGAGCTGATGATTGCAAAGATGAAACAGATTCAGAAAAGTGGTAAGAATCAGATGATGAGTTCTGATTTGGATTTTGTGCCACCTGATTTATTTATTTTATTTATTTATGAGATTTTTTGTGCGCAACTAATACCCTAAGGTGTCTAGGCGCAACGAGATACTCTAGATTACAGCACAGATCAGAGCGCGTTCTCATTGATTAAAAAGCTGATAATACTAGAATGAATGGAGTGCATCCCATGAAAGGTGAAAGAATGGGAAATGAGATGGTACAGATGCAAGGTCATGGAAGGGGAGTTGTGAATAATTCTGGAGTGAATACAATTTTGGGTTGCCAAAGAAGAGAACTGCTTGTCATTTCTGTGGCAAAATAGGGCACTGCAATCCCAAGTGTATGCAGAATCCAGAATGGGTTTGTTCCCCAGATGCAGCAAAGCACAAATCAGATGGTGGCACAGTTTGTGAACCTGACCCCACCAGCTCTTGTGCAGAATGTGCAAATCAAAGGGCAGTTCCATATAAATATATATATGACTGTAACTCCAGTAATGCAGTGAATAATGAGAAATAGAATGTCTTACAGTTGAGGGTACCCACAGAATTCATTGATTCTGAATAATGGTTTTCCTAAGTTTCCATCAGAGACTAATTCACAATCACAGTACCAAAGGGAGGAGGAGGATTGTATATTTGGTGCATTCCTAGAGGTAGACCAGAGTAAGCCATATGTAGATGGTGAGAGGAATTGGCACCCTGTATCATTTTTAATAGACACTGGTGCTCCCCGCTTTATGATTCGTATTGTCGAGGTTCCAAACGTACCCCTCTTGCGAAGAGAAGTCCGCGTTTTAGACTTCAGCAAAAAACAGATTGTTAACATGTTTACAGCAGATGCCCCAGTTAAAATAGCATTGATAGAGAACAATTGTCAGTTCATATTATGTGATTCGAGCACTGTTTATCTATTAGTCAGAAACTTGCTTAAGCAAGATGAACTGTACACGTTATTGTACACTGGATGGTATTGCAACCAAAACTCAAAATGAAAGCTCAGTGTTAAAAATCATATAGCGGGATTCAAGAGTTCAGTTGTTCCCAGTTCGTACAAAAGATGATCTGCCTCTGGTTTTATGACAGACTGTCAAAGAAGATGTATGTGATTTCACAAGTAAAGAGATAGGATTGATAAAAAAGCCCAAAGCCTGTCAGGATTAACGTCAAACCCAATGACATTTTGCCTAGGATTAGGCAATAAAGACTTTCAAAAGAAGCAGAAGAAGGAATGAAGCCTTTCAAAGAACAAATGATAGATCAATGACTGTATATCATTTTGCATCTTCAGGAATTTGGAACAATATTACAACAGGATGTGGTACCACTGGACAATATAGAATGACTATTTCATGTTGTCTGGTTGTACCAAATCCTGCTGTAATATTGTTCCAAATTTCTGCAGCTGCACAATGATATGCTGTAATTGAGTTCCTCTCTATAATGAAATGTCTTTATGCATTTCAATACCAGAATAAAGCTGTTGCTCGATGTTGAACCCCACAGGGGTATAATGAATGTCTTTTAATTTATACTCAGATGTTAAGAAAAGATTCTGAAAATCTACCTTTGCCCTGTACTTCACTCCTAGTGCAAAAATTGCTGACCTGCTTGTGGCATCAAAGACAAAAGAGAATGCAATTGCTTTTCTGAATCAGTTTGGGGACAATGGTCACAAGGTTTCACTCTACAAAAACTCCAGATGAAGAAGTAAACTCCTGAGATTATGAACTGAAAAACGAGAGCTGACTTTGTGCACTACGGACGTAGCTCCTCCCCCTGCTCCCATACTTTCGGTAGTGGACGCAGTATTTAATTCACATGGGGGCCCGGCCGCGCAGCGGGCACGCCGCTGTCGCGCCATAGGCACACCAGAGGCAAACCCGTCAGCACCCGTCTGCGTCTGGACCGTGGCCAAGGCCAGTCATGCTGCCAGTTTGCCCAGCGATGAAGTAATCCGTTGGGCCAGGAATGATCTTTTATCCTTCAGAGGTAATCCTTGTCCTGGGGAACACGTTATAAACCTAGCAAACGATTCACTCCCCAGTACCTGTGCAGGATGTAATCGGGTTCTAGGGAACACTACAGGGTATTTAGACAATAGTGGCAAGGTGGGCTATAAGATGGATTTGAGTAAGCATGCAGACAAGATTAGGGCATGCCTAATCAATTGCAGATCTTTGGCTAAGCATGCAGAGGATATATGGCTCATACTGGCAGAGAATAAATGGGATGTCATGTTCTTGACAGAAACATGGCTGAAGGAGGATGCCTTATCAGCGGTTGCTTTTGCATTTTCGCCTGGTTTTAAAATTTGCTGCACAAACAGGGAGGGAAAAAAAGAGAAGGGGGGTAGCCATTATTTTAAGGGACTCCTGGGATATAGCGTCCTCAGTGATGCCTAATACGGATGCGATAGAGGGGCTAAAAAAATTGTATTAAGATTGGCACCACCACTTCTTTTTCAGGACTATTGATTTATAGACCCCCGGACTGCGCACCAAGTGTTAATGTGGAAGTTTGCAATTACATTGCCCAGAAATCTCTATTGTATTCGAATTTCATGGCGCTAGGGGATTTTAACCTACATGTGAATGATCCTAGCTGTGTTTCTGGCAGCGCAGTTTGCCTCTGCTCTTTCCGATGCTAATCTGATTCAGCATGTGCAACTCCCCACCCATACGGCAGGGCATACACTTGACCTGGTGTTTTCTAATATTCCGTCCCTGATAACTGAGTCCCCTAGTCAATTGGTTTGGACTGACCATTGCTTGATTCCATTTTCATTTAGTTTGGAAAAGTCTAGTCAGCAAGGGGGTGCCCGCTATTTCTTAAAAAGAAATTAGAAGAAGATGACCGCTGAGTCCTTAGGGCCAGTTTTGCAGCATAGTCAACCATCATTATTGAAAGACCCAAATACGGACACATTTGCTTTACATAAATGGATTTCCGCCGCTGCGGAAGCCACTGCCCTGGCCAGAGTCACTAAAACGTTGAGGCAACCTCCCTCGGCCCCTTGGTTTTCAGAGACTCTCAGGATAAATAAAAGTAGGTGCAAATGCCTGGAAAGTCAGTGGAGGGTGGACTACTGTGCTACCGCTAAAGTGGCATATAAGAAAGCACTGAAAGAGCTCCTTAAATTGATGAGAGCGGCCAGGAGAGACTATGTGGCGAGGAGCATTAATGAGGCAGATAACTCAAGTAAAGAAATATTTAAGGTCTTTAACTCCTTTCTCAAGTCAAGAGAATTAGAAATTGAAAGTATCTCTGACTTTTTCGATAACAAAATTCGGAAAATTCATAATTCGTTTACAGCAATAGTTGAGACTGATAAAACTGATGGCAAGGGGAGTAGTAAGCCAGAGTTCTCCTGTGCGGGATTCCTCCCAATCACTCAGCAGGAAGCATTGGCACAGATCCAGAGTTGCAAGTCAGGCTCACCGGAGGACCCTTGCCCCCCTAAATTGTGGAAAGAGTTGGCTCACTCGCTTATCTAGGTGTTGACCCACATTTGGAATACATCTCTTACTTCTGGCATCTTCCCTGACATGTGGAAACATGACACTCTCCTTCCCCTCAGGAAAAAACCCAATGGAGATCCAGGGGATTTGAGCAATTACCATCCAATTTCAGTGCTACAGCCCCAGCAAAAATGTTGGAAAAAATGGTGCAGCGACAACTGGCCAATTTCATTGAGAATCATGGTATTTTGCATGATACTCAATCTGGATTCAGACCCGGTTTCAGTACTGAGATGGCTCTTTTAGAGGATGCAGAATCGGTAAAAATGTCGGTGGATTCTGGGGCATCAGTGATGCTGGTGCTCCTGGATTGGTCCGCAGCGTTCGACATGGTAGACCATTTACGATTGGTCCAGAGACTTCAGGACATCGGCATTGGGGGGGGCGTGAAGGCTCATTTATTGCCAACTGGGGCTTGAAGGCGATATCGTATGCTGACGATACCCAGTTGATGTTTCATTCTAACGAGCAGTCGGAGGACTCCTTCAAGAGTTTTAAGGGCTGTTTGAAAGACATTTCCCTATGGATGAACAACAATAAGCTTAAATTCAATGCCGAGAAAACTGAAGTGTTGTTCTTTGGCAAAAACCCACCGCCAGCAGCGTATTTGTGGTGGCCGGTGGAAATGGGATCCCCTCCCACCCCTACACTCATGGCAAAAAATCTGGGAGTTAAGTGGAAGTTTGACGTTTCTTTTTCTGCCCAAATTCGTCAGGTGACAGCATCCTGTTTTAGCAAACTGAGAAACCTGCGGAAGTTCCTCCATCTGCTGCCGGAGGACTGACGCCGAGTCATAGTCCATGCCACTGTGACATCTAGGCTGGACTATACTGACGGCCTCTAAGTGGGCCTGCCAGTGTACTTAGTTAGAAGACTGCAGATGGTTCAGAATGCAGCTGTGGGACTAATTAGATGTGTACCATTCCATCATCATATCTTTCCGCACATCAAAGAGCTCCACTGGCTGCTAGTGGCAAGAAGAATCAAGTTCAAGGCTTTGACACTAGCATTCCAGTCAATCCATGGTAACTGTCCTAGCTACCTGAAACAACAGCTATGTAGCTATAAGCAGAATAGCTTGCTGAGATCTAATGTGCAAAATCTGCTTTGCACTCCACGGTTTAGGAGAACCCGGCTAGGTGGCAGATCTTTCACGGTCAAGGCCTCCAAGCTTTGGAAGTCCTTGCCAAATAATATCCAGCATATTGATTCAGAGCCACTATTTAGAAAAGCGGTAAAAACATGGCTCTTTAGCTTAGGCTAGTGTGCTCAGGGGTTTCTATGCTCGGGCCATCTTTGCCTGCCGCCTATTGCTAGAGAGCCGGGACACCTCTGTTTGAGGTAGCTGTTTGCGCTTTATAAGTGTCAGTATTATTATCATTATTATGATTGTTATCGTGAACTTTAATTTTTAGTTTCAATTATTATTTTGAAAAAAAGAAAAGAAGATCTGTTATCATTTTGAAAATAAGTTTCTGAAGTCTAAATTTTGAATCCGGAATTTTGTTTTGATCTCAATAGAAATGGCATGCAGCAGATGCTGTAAAAAGTGACAGAATGGGCTCATTAGTAATGACACTGATAGTCTTAGTTGGTCACCTTATGTTATTTCTCAGTTAGGCTATGTCTCCAGAGAGGTTGAACTAACTATGGTATGTAATAGGGTTGAGTCTTATACATTGAAACACAGGGAAACTTTAGTGGGCAGATTCATTGATAATATTCCTCAATAAATTTAGCTGAATACGCTGATATTATGGGGGATAACATTGTATGGTGTGTACATTTCTTCCTTCTTTTGCAGGTGAAGGTCTAACATATCAATACTTGTCTCATATGGTTTATCTTGTAATGTTTTCGTTGGTAGGTATAATAAGCAGGAATTGCTATTGCCAAACCTGCTGGATTTCAACTTTTGACTGGATCTCAACTTTTTGCTGTAGAATCTTCCTGTTTTTAAAAAAGTGGGGAAAATGGGAACCTGTAGTAAATAGTTGAATGCAACTGCACAAATTAACCTGGATACTATACAGACTAACAGTGAATATGTGTGTAGCTTGAGTAAAAAAGAGTGTGAATTTATTAAGAAATATAATGAAAGGAACGTGAACATTTTGAGAAATTTGAAAGTTGAGAAGAAAAACGCAGAGAACACAATAATGCTGAGGAATAATTTAGGATTTTGAATTTACAAGATTGAAAATGGAATATGAGAGAAAGGGTAAACTGTGTATAGCGTGTCATGAACCTACAGGAGTTAGGGCAATAGAATTTGTGGGTGGGAGTGTGGGGAAAAGAAGTTATGTTGTTAGTGGTGATTTTCTTGTTGGTTAAGAACCAATGTTGAGAGGAATTGGGTGGGTTGATGCGATTTGGCTTTAGGATTTCCTAGAGGCTATCATGTGAATAGGGTGAATGATGCTGTTAGCTTGAAGAAATTGAAGCATGGTGTTTGTCAAATAGTATTAGATGTACCACTGCTGGAGCACTCACTCAGATTAATACTGAGTTCATTGCTATGCACCTAATGCAGGGGCGTAACACAAGCCCCCGCAGCCCCCGCGGTGCGGGGGGGCCCCGAGCTGCAGGGGGCCCCCTCAGGTTGTGTGTGATCCGTCGCGCTGAGTAGAGTTGCGCTGCATGAGCCTGCACCCCGGTGGCCGGCACACCTGCACTGCTCTTATTTAGCTAGTATTCATGTTTGCATGAAGTAATACTGCAGTTTGCACCTCTTTCCTGGAATGCACTCTGCACTGGCAAAGTTACGGAGTTTGAATAGGCACGCGCCGCAAGACGTTACCTGACGTCCTGCTGTCACTGGTCACTGGATGCAGTTAAGCGTGTGGGAGGCCAGCAAATCATGGAAGCGCTGGGCTACTCGGCGGTGAATTGAAATGAATTGACCCCTCGACCACCGTACCCAACCAGCAGAGAGAGTTTGGGGCCGGCATCATGTGGTGCACGCTGCACCTCATTGACCGTGCACTTTATTTAGCTAGCCTTGAAAAGAGACTTCGGCGCGCAACTACCAGGCAGGAAGTTTTTTAAATTTTGCTAAATCCTGCCGGAAAACTATGTTTTCGAGGGTTTCCTAACCATCGAAACTGCTGCCAACCAGTGCGAGACACTCCTTAGGAGAGGAGACCTGCCTGTGACCCTTCATCTCGAAGGCCCAAGAAACGTGGCAGCTCAAGACGTGTAAACAAAGCTGCTGGCCGAAGCGCTCACCTTTTAGCCCCAAGGCTCTTGTGAAATGGCAGCAGGAAGGTTAGTCACCCGCCGTGCCCTGTGTTAATTTGATAACAGCAACATGTACTTAAATGTATTAGGTTAACAAGTGCAATGGCATAAGTGTGTAAGACTTGCTCAGTGATCATTTCTTTAACTTTATATTTTTTTGCACATTTTAATACCGTATCCATTCTATGTTAAACAGCTTGAAAGGGAATGCCTGCTTTTACTTAATTTCCTCCTTCTGTGGCTATGTGGGTCCATATCAAACATTTATTTTGGTCTTTGCAATGGCAAAAGAAACATTTTGAAAACTAGCACGTGCAGCCATGTATAATTTCTGCCTGTGTTTCTTGTAGGAGGGAATTTTGTAAGAGATGTTGCAGATAATGTTCCACTCTTTCAGTGGTTCAATAGAACACCACCTACATGGATGTTATCTCATGAGCGGCTGACTCTTTCTTCCTGCTTGGCTTACATGTTTTGATGATGATAATTTAAGTGTTGTAACTGACCGCAGACCCCTGCATATTCACTAGATGAAACACTTGTTTGTTGTCCATGGACATCACGTGCCTTGCTGCTATACCCATGCTCTTGTAAGTTATAAGCAGCTGCATCGCTCACTGTGGGTTTCTGCTGTTCTTGGCCTCCCATTCCACCCAAGGAAGTGTCCATATGTGGATAATGAGCACCCTACTCTCATCATGCTTGAGTGCACAGGCCCTACCCGTAGCTGTCTCCACAGTTTTAACCTACAGACAAGCTTCACCTTACACACACTGCAGCCCTTTGCAAACGTTTAGCACAATTGCTATTACATTTATGACTGCTACAATGTGATATTGGGGGCCTGAACAGTTGTCTCATTGGTATCAGCATCTTTACCGTCTATTTCAGGGGTTTTGAGCAGTTCCCAGATATTTTAGTGCTTCCCATTGACAAAAGGCCGTAATTCCTGATGTTTAGCTCTTTTCATGCACTTCATTTTTCTTGTGAGAAAGTGTCACTCATAATTGTTGAATGTCACTCATAATTACACTGAAATTATGAAAATGTCACACACAGCAATCTTAAACCTTGGCAGCTATGAACCCCACAGACCCCCAGCGGCCGATGGAGCCCACACTGTAGAGCTCAGCTGTTCCTCCTGCTGAGTCTGATGGCCAGGAGGCTGGCGCACGTGTGACGGACCCGTAAACCAGAATTGCCATGGCTCACACGTGTTAGTGAGACAGTGCCAGACTTACTTCACGTTTAAATGTTGATCTAATTTGCTTGTAAATTAAGTGCTTAGCGTGATCAGCTACCTGCTGGGCAGTGTAGTTTTGCCCTTGTTTTGCCTATTTTTGCCCTTGTCACTAAGCACACGGGAACTGGGGGTTTGGCGCTGCAGTTATTCTTTTATATTCTGCCAACAGATCTCAAGTTGGGTAAAAGGGTACTGCTTCGTTAAAACCACCCTTCGGTGGCACTCCTCGGGGCTCAACCAGTACCTACACAGAGCTGGATGACCAGGGCCGTCAGGGATCATGAGGCCTAACTCTACAGGACCTTTGAGGACACCCAGCCTATGTATCAATCTCTGCCTACGTGACTGCCACGAAAACAAAGAGGGCTGATGGAAAAAGTATTAAAACGAGCATCTAAAATTATGATTTTTGTCTCTGACATGTTCTGTTTATGCTTGGCTTTTTTCCTTGGATATTTTTTTTAGCTAATCGTTCTTTCCGATTTTATTTGAATGGTGAGCTTAATTTCAAAGTTCATCACTCAAAGCTTACGTAATCTTGCCACTTTCACTACGAGCTGTGCCTGCTCTACTGGGCCACACCCCTTTACTGTGTCATTAATTTTACACCCAAACCCTGGTTATTTTCTCACTGAACGGTGAGACGTGCGCATTTCCACAGAGAACATGTATAGTTAGACAACAAAGTTAAGCTGATCAGCGTCATTGCTCTGCACTGAAAGAATTAAGCATTATCTTCAAGCCCTGCCCACTGCTGTACAACATTTTGAAATTCTTAAACTGTTACCATCTGAAGTGCAGCATATTTTGTTCCCTCTTTTTGTAAATTATTTAAATAGTCTAACGCTTGTACTTTTGCCCATATTCAATGCCCGAGTAATCTAACATGCATCATGGACAATCTAGAGTTTGCACTGAGCATGTCCCTTTCACCACAAGGTAAACTGGCTCCAGCACATGCCTACCTATAATGTTTTGCATTTTATTTCTACTAGCCGGAGGTACTATTTAAAAATTGAAATATTGGTATTTTGCAACCTTAAAATTCCTTTTTAACAAAGTTTAAAATATCAAGTTGTGAAGGATGTAAGATAGATCTAACCTGTCACTAAAACAGCCATAAAAACTCTGTAGTTTGCCTGCCAACCCCCTTTTTCTCATTTTCCCCCACCCCATGCTATCAGGGGTTACAAGAACCCAAGCTTCCCCACCACACCCACACTCTTTACTTCCCTCTCCATGCCATAGATGTTCTGCAGTGAGCTCGGGGGTTCTGCTAACTCAGACTGATCACAGCGCTGTCATAATATCTATAACTGCTCTCTTGTCTTTCTTTTGTGTCTGATGATAGTGCTTAGGAGCAGGCACTCTAAGTCATATGCATTGTCCATGCTGCTCACTCTTTCCACCAGGGAGGTGGAATGCTTCTTTCCCACTCAGCATGCCGCTTGCCACCACTTTACTTCCTAAGTGCCCTTCCATTTTTGGTGATTTGTAGCACTTTTAAAATCTTCTTACAGTTTCTCATGGCTCAAATGGGTGTAGTTTCTGATATTTATATGTTTCCCCTTATTCATTGCTTGATTTTGCTCGTGAGAAAATGTCACTTATAGTCGTTCAAATGTCACTCATAATTACACTGAAATTATGAAAATGTCACACATAGCAATCCGAAACCTTGGCAGCAATGTTTGCCTGGCCTCAAGATGGCCACTTTGAGAGGAGGCTCTATCGGTTGGCACGGACACCTGACATATATTAGCTGCCGGATGCAACATTGGGGCAAATATATAATTGCTGCCTCTACCAGACGCCCCGCTGAGCGTGGTGTGGCCGCCCATTGGTAGTTTTGATGCCGGAGTGACCGAATTGTGGCCCACATCCTAGTGGACTGCAGCTGCTGCTGGGAGCGTTGGCGCAGGGAAGGAGATGCCCGCTGCTGAACCCCGCTCCGTGGATGCCCTTGAGCGGTGGGCCTGCTGGCGGTGCCTCTACAGAGGCGGGATACCTTCGCTAGCTTCTGAACCGCCCCAGGGCATGATCAGAGGGAGAGAGGCTTTGTTTTACCCGGGAATATGTCCTTCCCCCCCACCCTCCTCCCCGGACGACAATGAGCCGCAGTGACATACCGGGCCCCCTCTCCTGCCCACTGTTGCCTGCCGTGGCTGGGCTCCCGTTCCCTCCTGCTGATTCCTGTGGTGCTGAGGCCGGCCGCCCAGGACTTCAGCTGTATTTGTGGCTGGGCCTGATTCTTCCTTGGCATTGTCGGGCCCTCGGCTAGGCCATTTGAACTGGACTGTGTGGGGCGCTCTACTCCTACTAGATTGTTGACTGCTTGGGGCTGCTGCTGGCTTGCCTGCCTCTCCCGCGGGCCTCTGTGGTGCTGCTGGACACTTTGTTTACCTCTGGCTTCCCTATGGGGCACCCTGGATGTTTGACCCCCGGGGGCTCGCTACCAGCCTTGGAACTCTTGGATGTCGTGGCATGGACACTTGGGGCAGAGAACTGGAGTGAGGTGATTCAGCATGCTGCCTCCGCCCACCACCACTCGGTCTTCTACCCCCATGGCCATCTCCACCTTGGGGAGCCCTTCAGACCCAAGACCACCGCCGTGAGTGCAACAGTACCTGAAGGCCAGACTGAACACGGCAAGGATTTCATGCTCTGTAAATATGTAGTATATAATTGTCCAACCCTAATCTCTTTTAAAGATGTAATCTTGAGTGAATTTCCAACTTGTGTGTGTGTATGTATATATATATACATACAAAAAACGCAATGCCAGAAGAAAGGCCCGCCGCGCAAAGAGGCAGAAGACCGCAATGGCGACGACGTTAGGTGATGGTCAAACCAACAATAACACCATAGTGAATCTTTCCAAGCTTGTGCTCACCGCTAAAGAGGACAATATTCTTTCCTTAGGCCTTTCATATTGCGCTGGCAATAATTTCAACTACTGCAAAACCAGAGCGGACTTATTCAATTTTACAAGAAAGTTGAAATTAAAGAAGTTTTTCACCATCAAATCTGGCAGCAAAACGAACACGGGTCCTCAGGACAACAGCGCAACTTCCAATGAACACAATTTGGAATCTTACTTCTCACCCTGGCGGATTTGAATAAAATGAACCATGATTCCCTCAGCCAGTCAGTCGACACACGGCCCTCCCAAGACAGACTTGCCTCCATCATTGGCAAAGAATCATGTGCCGGGCTAAGTCCTTTTAGAGGCAAATCTAACTTCATCCCCATGATGCCCAAGGATGCGATCGATATTTTTCAAGAGATGGTAACTAATGACTTAAAGAATCTCTATCGGGCCACGAGTTCTAACAGCAGCAGGAGAATAAAACAACAAGATTTAGAATACAAGAACTTGATCCATAAATTGAACAGCAACCCTGGCCTAATAATTTGCATGTCCGACAAGGGGGGCAACGTGGTCATCTGGCCCAAGGAGGAATACAGAACTGAAGTAAAAAGGCAGCTTTCGGACATTGAATGCTATGAAAAAATCAGCTTAAAAATGTACAATACATCTAAGGAATCCCTGAAGAAAATGTTACATGCTTACAAAAGGCAGGGATTAATTTCAAGCCAAGAATTCGATTTTTTGTTTAATGAGTTTCCGATCATCCCAACGCTCCGCCTGATACCAAAAATCCACAAAGGTGTGAGGCCAGTACCAGGCAGACCCATCATTTCATTTATTGGGAGCATCAGTGAAAATGCGAGTAAGTATGTGGATTACTTTTTACAGCCATTAGTCCGTGCTTTACCAACGTACATTAAGGACACTGGTGACTTTATCAGGAAACTAGCCAGAATTCAATGGCATGAGGATTTCTTGTTGGTCACTCTTGACATAGAGTCCTTGTATACAAGCATAGAACACAATACAGGGATTGCCGCCACTAAACACTATCTGGACTGCAGACCAATCAAATTTTACAATCACAACAGTATGCTTTTAGAACTTATTCACTGGGCATTGAACAATAACTATTTTATGTTTGAAAATGAACTGTACTCTCAAAAGAGGGGAGTCGCCATGGGAGCTTGCTTCTCCCCCAGCTATGCCTGCTGGCTGGTGGCTGGTGGGAGGAGCAAGTTCTCATGGGAACCCATGCTAAGGTGTTTGGATCCAAGATTGTAGAGTGGTACAGATACATTGACAATGTTTTTATGGTTTGGAAAGGCGATCGTGAAAGTGTGATTGATTTTATTGAGGTTTTAAATAATAACGTTTTTAATCTCAGATTCACTTTTAAGGTGGACAACACATCAGTTGAATTTTTAGACACTACAGTCACGATTGTTGAGAACCATGTAGAAACAGGTCTGTATAGGAAATCCACCGCTGGCAACTCTATCTTACACGCCAGCAGCGCCCATCCACCACACCTCATAAAAAGCATCCCCTATGGGGAACTCCTCCGTATTAAACGCATTTGTAGTATACCGGAGGAGAGGGTTCAATGTTCAGAAGAAGCAATGAACAGGATGAGGCAAAGGGGTTACTCTGAGGGGATCCTTAGAGAAGCCTACAACAAAGTGGAATCCACTCCCAGGAACTCCCTACTCATAGACAAATCGGTCAATACGAGTGAACATAGCTCAGTGGATACATCTGACAATGCAAACTCCAATGTACCACGTTTGATCACAACCAGAGCCATGGTAAATAAAAACTGGCCAATTGTATTGACTGATGGTGTCCTGGCCCCCATGTTACCTTCCAAACCTGTACTGACGTTTAGAAGGGCCAGAACCATGAGAGAGGAGCTCATGAGACCGAATATTCCAATCCCGACTAGCAGTTCGTGGCTAAAACCTAAAAAAGGTTTTTTCAAATGCACCAATTGCAGAGCATGTAAATTTGGTCAAAATACCACTCAGTATTCAGTCCCGTTCAGTGACAACCCCAGACAAAGTAAGGGCCATTTTACATGTAGATCTGAATTTGTGGTGTATGTCCTTTCCTGTACATGTGGTTTGAATTACATTGGGAGCACCAAGTTACAAGCCCATGTCAGAATTTTACAACATTTAAGGGCAATTGTGAATAATGACTCCAGCTACCCTGTAGCACGGCACTTCAGAAAACTACATAATAATGAACTTAGTTGCCTGAAATACTTTATTGTCGACGGTGTCCCCGCACAGCGAAGAGGGGGCAACAGGGAAAAAGCCCTTAGACAACTCGAAACTAAATACATACTCGAGTTCGATAGCAAAGCACCCACGGGCTTAAACACCACTGTAGACCTACACAATTTCATTTGAGTATTGACAGATTACACGGGATTGATCTTGCTCTTATTTAGACTTGCTTTTGTCTTACTTGATTAATATCTGCAGTGTATATAGTGTCAATTTCACATGTCCGAAGCTATCTTACTGATCAATTTATCTGTTTACTTACCTGTTTTACCTGTATCCTCATCAATTTTATGAATACTATTTTCTAATTGCATTGAGAGTAGAACTGTTAGCCAGTCGTTTGGACTAATCTGTTCCTTCTATATCTTCCCTATTTTTGTCTTTTGATTCCTAAGGGGTAAGGCCAAAGACAAGATAATAATGAAAATCAAACGCTTTCTCCATATAACGGTGTGTTCCAGTTCTCCACATATGAGCTCCCTTTACCTTCAGGTATAATATAAAATTTAGGTGCAAGCAGCTTTGGGGACCCGCTATAATTTTGGACCTACTTTCGCCAAAGATCAGGTGTTTGGTTGTCTTTATGTATTTGTTAATATGGAACCCCATACAGATGATTAGCATTTTAGAGTGTTCCTCCTATCCTCTTCCTCGCTTGACCCCCGCTGTATTTTATCATTATTTTACTATTTGCACTTTTCTCACTTTTTGATTAGCTTTAGGATCTTTTACATAGGCTATTGGTTTTAACAGCAATGTCGGGTCTTACATACAGGTTTTATCGTTAGATACTATTTTAACATCTGATGAAATGTTGCAATGAATTCTGATTGTGCACTATTTAAGGACATCAATTATGGTCTGTAACACAATTACCATATGTATACATATGCATTTGTTTGCACTTTGCACTATTATTGCGTATTTTGCACATTTGCATTTTGTTGCACCTTGATGGCACTATTTGCACTTTATATATCAGGATTTGCACCTACAATTTGCGTATTTGCACAATCTACCATTGCACCTTAAACCTTTGAAAACCACCATGTACTTATAAGGTCGGGATTTTTCCGTGAACAAGGAAAGATAGTTAGAATCAGGTATATCCAATGATATAACTATGAAATGTCTCAGACCCATGCTGTTACAATTACCAATGTATGTGTATATGTTATATGTTCTTCATCACCAAAAAATTATTTTGTTTATGATGTAGACCAATTTATTTTTTCTATGTCTATTGTCACAAGCATCACAAGATTATAGAGTGCTCTCAAAATATAAAAGCTAAATGAATCGGCAGTTACTTCATTTGATCAAGGCCATCTGGTGGCCGAAACGCGTAATGGCGTGCTGTGCGGGTGCTGATTGTCATTAAAAACCTGTGAAGCACGAGTTGGTGTTCGTGTGCTTCTTCCTCGCCGGTTGGAGGTGGGAGACAGCTGTTGGATTTCATATATATATATATATATATATATATATATATATATACGTAACTCTAACCACTAGTATCTGTAGTAGACATATGTACTTACTACCTTTCTTATGTGAATTTAGAGTTTATCTGTTTGTATCTTTTCCTTGAGTGAATTTGCAACTTGTCAATATGTAACTCTAACCTCTAGTATCTGTAGTAAACTTTTGCACTTACTACCATACTTCAGTCAATCAACCAGGGAATGGTAAGCGCGCTACTCATCCGTGAGGGTCTCAAGGCACTGAAGGGGGGAGCGTAGATCTGTCTAGCTGAAGAGCCAGGTCTTGAGGGTCTTCCTGAAGGTGTTCAGGGAGGGGGTGCGTCTGTTGTCTGGCGGTAGCTCGTTCCAGGTTTTGGCTGCAAAGTGGGAGAAGGATCTTCTACCTGCTCTGGCTCTGTGGATGCGTGGGGTTTCGGCCAGTGCGAGGTTGGAAGATTGGAGGTTTCTTTTGGGTATGTGAAAGTTGATTCTGTCGTTGAGGTATTTGGGTCCGGTATTGTGTAGGCATTTGTAGGCGTGGATGAGGATTTTGAAGGTGACTCTTTTCTCCACGGGGAGCCAGTGGAGTCTTCGTAGGTAATGTGTTCCTGCCGGGGAATGTAGAGAACAAGTCTGGCGGCGGTGTTCTGTATTATCTGGAGTTTGCGGAGTAGGGACCTGTTGATGCTGGCGTGGAGTGCGTTTCCGGAGTCCAGTCTGCTGGTGATGAGTGCATGGGTGACTGTGTTCCTTGATTCAGGGGGGATCCACTTGAAGGTCTTGTGGAGGATGCGGAGGGTGTTGAAGCAGCTGGAGGTGACGGCGTTGACCTGGCAGTTGATGGTGAGTGATGATTTGAGTACAATGCCGAGGTTCTTGGCGTGGTCTGAGGGGTTTGGTGGGCTTCCAAGAGCAGTCGGCCACCATGTGCTGTCCCATGCTGAGGGGGTGGTGCTGAGGACGAGGACTTCTGTTTTCTAGGTGTTGAGCTTTAGGCAGCTGTTGGTTATCCAGACTGCGACATCTTGCATTCCTTTCTGGAAGTTGAGTTTGGTGGTGGTGGGATCTTTGGTGAGGGAGAGGATGAGTTGGGTGTCGTCAGCGTAGGATATGAGGTTGAGGCTGTGTTGTTGGACGATGGCTGCGACGGGGGGCAATGTAGATGTTGAAGAGGGTCGGGCTCAGTGATGACCCCTGTGGGACTTTGCAGGTGATGTTCGTCGGGTCGGAGAGAAAGGGCGGCAGTCTGATCCTTTGGCTTCTTCTGCTGAGGAAAGATCGGATCCAGTTCAGGGCTGTTCCTTGTATGCCTGCGTCGTGTAGTCTGGTGATTAGTGTGCGGTGGGAGACGGTGTCGAAAACGGCTGACAGGTCGAGTAGGATGAGGGCTGCAGAATGGCCTTGGTCCAGGAGGGTGCGGATGTTGTCTGTGGCGGCCTGTAGGGCTGTCTCTGTGCTGTGGTTGGTTCGGAATCTGGATTGGGACGGGCCGAGGACAGCGTTCTTTTTGATGAATCGTGTCAGTTCCTTATTAACTGTTTTCTCTGCGACTTTGGCGGCGAAGGGGAGGAGCAAGATGGGCCGATAGTACTTGAGGTCGGTGGGGTCAGCTGTGGGCTTCTTGAGCAGCGGTCTGACTTCTGCGCGCTTCCAGTCGTCTGAGAAAGTGCCTGTTTTGAATGTGGTGTTGATGGTGCACTGTAGTTCGGGTGCGATGGTGGCCGTGGCTCTGTGGTAGATGTGAGGGGAGCATGGGTCAGTGGGGGCCCCCGAGTGGATGCCTTTCATGGTCGAGGCGGTGTCTTCGGCCGTGATCGGTGTCCAGCTGGATATGGTGGGTTGGCTGGTGTCTTTGGGGGCAGGGGGCCGTCTGTGGCGCCTGGTGGAGGGTTGACAAAGTTGTCGTAGAGGTTTTTGATTTTGAAGTAGAAGTAGGTTCCAAGCTTGTCGCAGAGGTCTTGGGATGGGGTGATGTCTGTGGCTTCGCTGCGTGGGTTGGTGAATTCTTGAATGACGCTAAATAGTTCTTTGGAGTTGGTGAGGATTTTGTTGTGGATGAAGTTTCTCTTGGGGGCTCTGATTTGGTTGTGGTAGTCCGTCATGGCGACTTTGCATGTGGTGTGGTTTTCGGTTGTCTTGGTGTTTCTCCAGTTCTTCTCCAGGCGTCTGCAGGTGCGTCTGGCTTCTTGGAGAGCGGTGGTGAACCAGGTGGCTTTCCTGGGGCATTTTATGTTGGGGTTGCGTAGTGGGGCGAGCTCGTCTGCGCAGTTGGAGATCCAGGTGTGGATTTCTTTGGCTGCTTTGTTTGCGTCGGATGCCCAGGTGTTGTTGTCTCGGGTGAGGGTGGAGTTGAGTTGCTCATCGGTAACCTTGCTCGAGTTCCTTCGTGGTGGGCGTGGGGCTGGTTTGGGTGCCTTGGGTTTGTCGACGGTGAAGTGTACGCAGCGGTGGTCGGTCCATGGCGGTTGGATTGTGTGGCTAAAATCGACGCTGTTACCTGCCGTGTAGATGGGAACAAGGGTGTGTCCTGCTCTGTGGGTGTGTGTGTTGACGAGTTGTTTAAGTCCGATGCTGGCGAGGTTGTCCTGGAGGATGGTGGAGTTGGGGTTGCTGGGGTTGTCGAGGTGGAAGTTCGGGTCTCCAATGAGTATCTAGTTCGTTGAGGCGATGGCGTGGGGTGTGATGAAGTCGGTGATGGTGGTGGCGAATGGTGGCCGGGGGTCTGTAGACGAGGGTTCCTCGGAGTGTGGCTTTGGGGAGGTCTGGATCTTATGTGAATGTAGAGCTTTTCTGTTTGTATCTTTTATGTAACTCATGTACTCTGAAGTCTTTATGTAATGTAACTGGTCCTTTTGTAAAGCGCTCTGACACCTTCGGGTAAAGTTTACGCTCTATAAAATCACATTAAATAAATACCCGGGCCTGATAGATCCGGATTAAATCCCGTGGGGGGGCCCCCTCTGTGTACCTTGCAGGGGGGCCCCTTCAACTTTCGTTACGCCACTGGCCTAATGATAATAAAAAAACGCTTATCGCTAGATATCCTTCTTGCGAAGAAAGGCAGTGTTTCGCAGGTAAGAGAGTACTGCAACTTCGTTCCCTGTAACAGTAAGGTTATTAATGCTTTCGTCAGTAATATCACTAATATTACTTGTGAAGTCAAAGAGTTGGAAGAGAAAGGTTTGTGTGAAGCAGTAGGTTCCTGGGGTAGTGAGGCAGTAAAGGGGTTTAGTAAAGTTTGTGAATAGATTGATAATTTGGGAGGTGATATGTTTAGAACAATATAAACTTCCTGTCATTATTGTGCTAATGTCTGTAACTGTCCTGTTTCTCTTGTTCAATTTTTGAGAGCTGATATTTCTAAAGTGTGGGTGTAAAGGTAAAAGAGTATAATCTAAGAGAAAGTGAGACAAAACTGAGATGGAGTATGCTAGCTATGGAGAGTATAATCAATTGAAGCTGTTGGAGGAATCGAATTGCAAGAAGCAGAAAAATATGCTGACTTTATTCTAACACTTAGATTAATGTGGTGTTTTAGTGATTATAGAATAATCAGAGGAGGAAGTTTGTTAGCGTTGTTGTGCATTTTATATTTTTGGTTGTTGTGCATTTTATATTTTTGTGCATTATTAATAGCACAACATGATGCTATTGCATTTGAAAACAATTTGCTATGTCTTGTTAAAGTGTGTTTTACTGACTTATAATAACTAGGCCTCAGTTAGCCCTCAATGCCATCTTGTTTAAAAATGGATAGCGATATCTCCTTCTACATGTTCACTGTTCAGTATTTGTAATTTTTCTCTTTAATATTGGTGGGAGTTGGAAATAATAACATGATTCCAAGTCATTTTCCATACTGTCAGGATGATAATGTAAGGATCTGTTAAAAAGAAACTTGCATACATTACAGAAATATAAGTAGCATACTGTACCTTATTCTTTGGTTCAAGCTCCTCTTCAACAAATGGTTGTTGATGTAACCGTGCTGCAATTAATATAATTATTAGAAGAAGTCACTACAACCTTTTTACATAAATATTATGCCAATTCAATTCAATTCAGCTTTATTCGGTACAAATTAATGACCATAAAAGCATACACAATCACAAAGTCAATATATACAAAATGTGAACGACTTGTAGCAGACATACTAATACATTTAGAACACTATAATTAGTTAAAACAATGATCTCATTTACACACTAAAATTACATTTCAGCAACTAAAAACACATGTTTTTCCTAGAATTGATGCATTTGTTTAAAAAAGTGGCGGTAAAAAAACAGACATCTGCAGATTGTAAGTTAAAAATCAATTTCATTGCGTGCTCAACCGTACGTGTTCCGTATTTAACAAACATGGGTTTAAGCAAGACAATACGAAAATTAGAGTACAGCTTACAAAATAGTAAAAAGTGCATTGTGCTCTGCTTGGAAATCCCGTCACATCTACAAGGCCCTAATGGATGTTTTTTCATTATCGGATGGGCCACCAGGTAGTGCGCTATTCCAAATCTAAGTCTGGTTAGCACAAACTTGTGTGTCGGCCTGGTGACAAGGGTTAAGTAGGCAGGAAATCCATCCATGGATAAATATCTGTTATAGAACATAACAGTGGACAGAGTACCAGCAATAACAGTTCTCTTCCTCTCGGCATAAGCTAAGAAGACCCTTTTTAACTCAACTTTGGGGATCATTAAAACAGCGTTCGGATCAGTTACAATGTTCAGGTTAAAAATATCTGAGAAACACACAATAATGTATTTAATCCAGGGTATTGCTATGGCTTTGTCTAATCGCAAACAGTCCTGGATAATAGACCTAGTAAAGGACTTCTCCTCATTCAACCAAATAGACCGCCAAATCATCAGAGGTCTATGTGACAAGAGGTCAAGTAGATAATTCACAGATAGTTCCTGATGGCTCAGAGCATTAGAGGCCGATGTGGGTAAACATAAAAGTTTTTTAAGGAAAGAATTCTCTTCCAGTTGCAATTTATATGCGCAGCAATAACCCCAAATTCCTGCCCCACACAATGCAATTGATACACATCTCGCCTGATACATTTTTATCATGTCTCTGGTCCTACGATCCCCAATTTTCTGAGCAAATCTAAAAATTCCGTGTGCATTTCTAGCCATTTTATTGCGTATGTTATTAAATTCATGTGTCCTCTTTTTGTCACTAGAAAAAGTTATACCTAGATAGCAGAATTTGTCCACTTGCTGTACTTTTACGTTGTCAATAAAAAACCCTTTCATTGTATGTTTAGATTTCTTTGGGCCACAGATCATAGTGTGCATTTTGCTTTTGTTAATAACTAATTTTTTGTTGTCAATAAAGGAGGCAAAACTATCCATCAGTCGTTGCAACCCTATCGGAGTTCTTGACAACAACACAGCATCATCGGCGTATAATAACACCGGTACTGAAGCACCATTGATCATGGGAGCGTCTGCATGAACTTCCTTTAAAATAGCATCAATTCCATTAATAAATAAAATAAATAAAAGAGGAGCTAAAACACAACCCTGCCTTATACCTCGTTTTACGCTAAAGTTCGGGGTACATTCTCCCTTCCTACCAAAACGTACACATGTTTTCAATCTCTCATACATCCTGGCAAGAAAATAAATTATGCCCTCTGGCGCACCCAATTTCAACAGGGTTGACCACAAAATTGAGTGGTCAACCATGTCGAAAGCGCTGCTTAAATCAGCAAAGCACAAATATATAAGGCCAGGTTTGGCTTCACTATACTTCCCGATCAATAATTCTAAATGAATGCATTGATCGAGCGTACCCCTGCCTTTCCTGAAACCATATTGGCTATCTGCCAAAATACCATCCTGTTCTGCCCATTCTTCCAGTCTTACCAGCATAATCCTGCTCATAACTTTTACGGAAGAATCCAGTAATGAAACTGGTCGGTAGTTTTTAGCATCAGACCTGGATCCTTTTTTGTATATTGGTACAATAATAGACTCCTCCCAGGTCGGCGGAGGTTCTGTACAAACCGCGGCATTGAAAACAGCAGCCAACAAGGGGACCCACACTTCCGGTGCCTCCTTGTACACATCACTTGGAACCCCATCCGGGCCTTGGGCCTTTCCTCCCTTACTTGCTCTAATCCCCCTTTCAACTTCTTCCACAGAGATTTCAAGTGGTAATATAGGCCATCTATGTGAGCCAGCATTGATATTTTTACCTGAATCAAAGATAGATGAAAAATGGGTAATCCAACCTTCACAGGAGACATTTGCTGTTAACTCAGGTGTATTTGTCTCCTTAAGGAATGGAGAGTTGACCGTTGCCCAAAATAACGTGCCATTAGAAAGTTCCGCCGCTTGGTTAAGAGAATCCCAGGCCTGATGCTGAAGAACCATCTTCCTAGTTTTAATGGCATTTTTATACTCTAACCTCAGTATTATTACTAATTTTTTATCCCTAGGCCTTATTGCTAGGGCCTGCTTAAGGTTAGTCAGAGCAGCAGAACAGGTTTGGTCAAACCAAACAAATCCAGGTTTTTTACCACCCCTGTTACCACCTGTGAACTTTGCGTTAATGGCATTGTTGATTCCTGTAAAACTAGATAAGACCCGCTCATGATCCAATCTATTTTCTAAAATAAAAACAATGTCTACTAAATTCGTCACTATGATGGATGCAGTCAATTCGGATGCTTTTGCGCCTATCCACCTGAGCCTTACCCCATTAGCCCGGTGGGCTTCTATATTTTCAACTGTAGTCCCTGCCTCTCTATCATTCTCCTCCCACAGAGTCATGGTCACAATAATACAGTTGTGATCACTAGTATCCATTATTTCCATTTCCAGTGGGGCAAAACAGTCGACAATACTAGAAGATACCAACACATGGTCAATCACAGAGTTAGAGCGCCAATTCCTGAATGTAGGGACAGGTAAACCATTACTGTCCCTACAACAATCCAAAATTTCCAAGTCAAGGCACCCCATTAATGTGTTCACAATTTCCCCATAGATATCGTGACCAAAATGTTGAACCTTCCATCCAGCGTTATTAGTAACCCCACAGGCCTTTGTAGATAATAATTCGCATAGTGAGGTATTGAAATCCCCACACCAAATAATATCAAATACAACATTGGAATCCAGACTCAGGGTATCAATAGCATTGGCCAAATCGGTTATTATTCTGCCCCTGGTGCTATCAAAAATATTGTTATAATAATTGATCAGAAGGATATTACGGCTTTTGCCTTCACGGATCCAGAGCATCTGGACTAGATCACCCACCGGTACATATTTTATCACCAGTATTTGTCGGTGGACCGATACAAGGGTGAGTAAACCCCCCTTAGCTCTTCCCGGGCCCTCTCCATATGCTGGTAAATTATATGAAACAAATCCTTCGTAGTCAATATTACTTTTGCACCAGGTTTCCTGAAAACATAGAATATCGTACCTATTAATAAAAGTTTCCCAACCAGGGTCTCTGCTCTTAGATTTCAGACCAGCTACATTCCAGCACACCAGTCTGGAACATGTACCTATTCTGGCGGTAGTCCCAATGTCAGAACTTCGGACATTTCCCTCAGCGTTGCCAACCCCACTTGCTTGGCCCATATTGCATATATTCACAATTCCCTCGTAAATATTCTCTGCCTCATTCTGAATAGGCGCATATCCTGAGTCCCTAGATATTATTTCAGGAGCATAGTCATGCATATGTTCATCCCCATCGGGTCCCTCCTCCCTTACTAAACATATCTCCGTCTCTTGTATGCGTCAATCATTAGAGTCCAGGGAACTAAGTGCATGAAATCTGTTATGTGTGGGAATATCAAAATAAGGTTTAGAAGTGGGCGGGTAAGTAGAGATTCTAGTATTGTCCCTTCGGTTGGCATTAAGATGATTATAAAAGTAACCTAGTGCTCGGGCACATACATTGCCTTCGGAAATTGGGAGAGATGCAGCTCTTAGGAGGACTGTAGTAACATGCAGTGGATGTTTAAAATGTATAATTACACAGTCCCCCTTTGAGCTTTTCCTAGCACTCCCTATCCAATTAACTCTCCTGGTAGTCAAAACATTATCCGAGAAATTCAATGGGAAACCACACTGTCTATTTAGCCAAGATAGACATTTATTTTTTAAGGAATCGTGTGTTTCTTGATGACCCCTATTATCAAGCGGCGGTACATTTGTTAGTACCACCACATAAGGAGCACACTCAGGTGGGAGATTAACAGCATGCTTTTTGTTAGTTTCTTCCCATCCATTTATATTTCCTATGGCAGGCATAGCCTGACTGCCTAAGTGCAGGCTCCCTTGGGGTATTATGGGGTTAACACAACCATTCCCTTTATTTCCTATGGCCTCCTTAGAAGGGTCTCCCTGAACATAGTGCTTACATTGATTGCTAGTTGTGTCAGTTGCAGCAGTTGTGGCAGTGGTTACCTCTCTTGGTTTATCCAAGGCCTTGCTAAGTAATCCACCCAATCTTGCAACCTCTTTTGTTAATTCCTCAATTTTTGATACCAGCGGGTCTATAATGCCTCTAATCTTTAAGTCAATAATCTTCTCTAGGTTAGTTACTATATCATCATCTACACCAACCTTGTTAGATTTACTTTTTACATTTGCTTCAAGAACTTTAACTGGTGAGGCTGCTCGTTTCCGAACGCTACACAATCCCCCCTTCCTGATAGGAAGTTTCCTACATGTTCTAACTGCCCGAGCTGCGGGGGTCGGTAAACATTGTTCTACCATATCAGGACAATCTCCTATTTCTACCTCATTGGGGGTGGTTTGTTCAGAATCGAGCTGTCCCATCTCTACAACATCCGGAATAATAATGTTAGAATGATTGTTCACATCCTCTGAACTGACAGCTAATGGACCCCTTACAGGGCTCTCTGATTGCGGGGAACTAATTTTCCCTAGCGACTGTCGCCTTTCAGAATTTATCTTGCTGACCTTCTGGACCAAGTAATTATCCAAAGTGCGTGGGCCAGAAGGGGGCTTAGATTGCGACATATTATCAACAGGCACAGCCCCCTCTAAAGCTTACTGAATTGTTATAACGTTTACACCGTCTACTATTTATATTATATTACAAAACACTTTAAAACAATAGCCAAGTCCTGGCAACCTACTAGTGTGTGCCACACCCGTGCTTTCTGGTCCATGTACGTTCATGAGCAGCGTCTCTGGCCCAGCCCAGTCTCCTCTGGCCTCTGAGGGCCACAGAGGGCCCGCCCTTTGCCCGGGCTTAGTCCGGCGCCGCCCGCGCGCGTCCCGCGACGCGGGAGGAGCGACGTTCTTTTGAGCGCCTCCGGGCGCTTTCGTGACATCAGATGGCGCTAGGGCGCCTGGGAGATGTGGTCTCCCCTCGCCGGGGCCGCAGGAGAGCGTGGCGGCACCAGCTACGGCAGAGGGACACCCAACGGGACAGCAGCGACACTCAGGTGAGCGGATGAGGGCAGGGCAGGGCACCAGCAGTCACCCCCTCGCTCTTCCTGCCTCCAAAGGTATCCGGGTTTCTGTGTCGATCTTTTCTCGCTCCACCGGAGGAGCGACGTTCTTTTGAGCGCCTCCGGGCACTTTCGTGACGTCAGATGGCGCTAGGGCACCTGGGAGATGTGGTCTCCCCTCGCCGGGGCCGCAGGAGAGCGTGGCGGCACCAGCTACGGCAGAGGGACACCCAACGGGACAGCAGCGACACTCAGGTGAGCGGATGAGGGCAGGGCAGGGCACCAGCAGTCACCCCCTCGCTATTCCTGCCTCCAAAGGTATCCGGGTTTCTGTGTCGATCTTTTCCCGCTCCACCGGAGGAGCGACGTTCTTTTGAGCGCCTCCGGGCGCTTTCGTGACGTCAGATGGCGCTAGGGCGCCTGGGAGATGTGGTCTCCCCTCGCCGGGGCCGCAGGAGAGCGTGGCGGCACCAGCTACGGCAGAGGGACACCCAACGGGACAGCAGCGACACTCAGGTGAGCGGATGAGGGCAGGGCAGGGCACCAGCAGTCACCCCCTCGCTATTCCTGCCTCCAAAGGTATCCGGGTTTCTGTGTCGATCTTTTCCCGCTCCACCGGAAGAGCGACGTTCTTTTGAGCGCCTCCCGGCGCTTTCGTGACGTCAGATGGCGCTAGGGCGCCTGGGAGATGTGGTCTCCCCTCGCCGGGGCCGCAGGAGAGCGTGGCGGCACCAGCTACGGCAGAGGGACACCCAACGGGACAGCAGCGACACTCAGGTGAGCGGATGAGGGCAGGGCAGGGCACCAGCAGTCACCCCCTCGCTCTTCCTGCCTCCAAAGGTATCCGGGTTTCTGTGTCGATCTTTTCTCGCTCCACCGGAGGAGCGACGTTCTTTTGAGCGCCTCCGGGCACTTTCGTGACGTCAGATGGCGCTAGGGCACCTGGGAGATGTGGTCTCCCCTCGCCGGGGCCGCAGGAGAGCGTGGCGGCACCAGCTACGGCAGAGGGACACCCAACGGGACAGCAGCGACACTCAGGTGAGCGGATGAGGGCAGGGCAGGGCACCAGCAGTCACCCCCTCGCTATTCCTGCCTCCAAAGGTATCCGGGTTTCTGTGTCGATCTTTTCCCGCTCCACCGGAGGAGCGACGTTCTTTTGAGCGCCTCCGGGCGCTTTCGTGATGTCAGATGGCGCTAGGGCGCCTGGGAGATGTGGTCTCCCCTCGCCGGGGCCGCAGGAGAGCGTGGCGGCACCAGCTACGGCAGAGGGACACCCAACGGGACAGCAGCGACACTCAGGTGAGCGGATGAGGGCAGGGCAGGGCACCAGCAGTCACCCCCTCGCTATTCCTGCCTCCAAAGGTATCTGGGTTTCTGTGTCGATCTTTTCCCGCTCCACCGGAAGAGCGACGTTCTTTTGAGCGCCTCCGGGCGCTTTCGTGACGTCAGATGGCGCTAGGGCGCCTGGGAGATGTGGTCTCCCCTCGCCGGGGCCGCAGGAGAGCGTGGCGGCACCAGCTACGGCAGAGGGACACCCAACGGGACAGCAGCGACACTCAGGTGAGCGGATGAGGGCAGGGCAGGGCACCAGCAGTCACCCCCTCGCTATTCCTGCCTCCAAAGGTATCCGGGTTTCTGTGTCGATCTTTTATTATGCCAAATTTGCATTTATCTCTTGAAATATGTCATAAACATTAACTTATGTAATTTTTTTCAAATTAATCAAAATTGGAATTAATGCTCAGTAATTCTGTTTCTCATTACAATATCAAGTATTTTAACAGACGGGCAAAATGAATGAAATTCTGGGTTTACGTGTATTTTTATTTTTGCAAGCTTTTCCCACATGTCCTGACATGATTTCTTTCAAATAACTATTATGTGTAGTTCAAAAATATTCTTTAATTAGTTTTTCAATTAATGTGCAAAATGTATTGTTCAGTGAGATACAAAGGAAATTATGTCTTATTATAAGAGAGTTATGTAAATGCTTAACCCTCTTATGTCAGTACTTCTAGTTTCCAATGCTTATTTTCAAATTGTGGAGTGATAGGAAACTGCTACCCCATATCTAAGTTGTGATTTAGCAAATAAATGTGTGGCCACTCCTGTGTTTTCCATCTATCAACAACAGCTGAAATAGCAGTTGCAAGCGGAGCTCATACTACAACAGTGACAAAAGTATCCACCAACTATAACCATAACTGGGATACAGTAGTAACAGTTGCGAGCAATCCAGAGACAAGAGCCATCTCCACAGCTCTGCCCACAGAAAAGATGACAGCTGGTACCACACCACAGAAAACACCATCAATTGATGCCACAAAACCAGAAGCCAAAGCAACAGCTGTAATCACAGCAGGGACAAAACCAACAACAATAATTACCTAAGCAGCAGCAACCATGGCTACTGAATCAGCAGGCACCAAATCAGTGACTATAGTTATGACCACATTTGGGCCACTTCAGCTGTCAGAACTACAGGAACCACAGTACTGCAACTGCCACACAGTAGTGAGCACAGAGGAAAACAAAGTTGCAAGCAACACAACCACCACATTAGAAGCAATGGCTGCATCAACAACAGCAACAATATTTGCAAGAATAGCAGGCACCACATCAGTGAATACAAATGTAAAAACTGCAAGGACCACACAAGGGACCACAGCAGTACAAACTGCTCCCCCAAAACAAGGTCAATATTAGTGATAACAGTGAACAGCAGGGACAACAGCAATTTACAGAGCTACCACTTAAGGAAAGGCCACAGCAGTGACCATAATTGTAACTAAATTGGAGATTGCAATGGGACACACTGCTGCCACCACTGCAGAAACAAAAGCATTGAATATATCTGCTATCACAATAAGTACAAGGGCAGCAACAGCAGTGGATGTTAACAGCTACATCCAGTTTCCTCTACAGCCACAATTGTTGGGAGCACAGCAAGGACCACAACAGTGGTGTCAGTTTCCTCCAGAGCTGTCCTCACAGCCGAAAACACAGTTGCAAACATAATTGACATCATAACAGGGACAGCAGCAGCCATAGATTTAACCACAGTAAAGACTAAAGCAGCCAACACAGCAGGGACAAGTGTGTTCACAACAGCAGTGACTAGAGCAGCATCCAGAGCTGCAACTACAGTAGTGACAAAAACAGCAACCACCATGGTAGAGTCAACATCAGGAGCAATTCCTAGGAAATCAAACATCAAAGTAGGTACCACAACTATAACAATAACAAGAATCGCACAAGCAACCATAGCTGCTACCACAGCAGCAATAACTGCTAGCAAAGTATGGATCACAAGAGTGGTCACAGTTTTAACTACAATCGAAACATCTTCCAGAAACAACAGCTGCCTCAGAAGGATCCACTGCAACAACATTAGTTGCCACCACAGCAGGATCAACTACTGGCAAAACAGTCACCATCACAGCAGCATAAGCGGCTACACATCAGGGTCCACAATAGCAAACACAGTAACAACAGCAAAATCAATCCATGATCTCAGCTGTCATCGCAGCACAGAGCAAAGCAGTAACAACAGTTGTAATCTGGAGGGAAACAGCATTAACCATTGCTGCAGCATAGCAGCAACAATAGTCCTTTCCACAGAAGGGACCACAGTAGAACACACAGCTGTGACCACAGTAATAACAACAACTGTAACAATAGTTACAAGCACAGCAACAACCACAGAAGGGATTACAGTTTTCACTATAGATGGGGCCACAGTGCCAAACACAAGTGCTACCATAGCAGGTATATCTAGATTGATCCAACAGTAATACAACTAAAGGCTACATCAAAGTCTAAGCAAGAGACAACAGCAGCGCCAGCAACGTTCAGATAAGCAGGGACCATAGCAGCAACCACACCTACTAGCATAACAGGGACCATGGCACAATAACAGCTGTCACAAAAGCATCGACATCAGCAATAGACACAGCTATAACTTCAATAGAGCGCCAACCACATCTTGCACCACAGAGACCACAGCAGAGACCACAGCAGAGACAACAGCAGCAACAACTGCCACAGCAGCAATAAACACAGTTCCTACAAGTAATCAGAGCAGTGACCAGAGCAGTGATCACAACTGCAATTTTGGCGAAACAACAAAAGCACAAGAGTTGTCCACGAAACAGGGACAGCTAAATTGACCACAATAGAAACCACACCAGTGACAACAGCTGCCACATCAGGTGCTTTGGTAATACACATTGCAACACTGAATTAATCGCCCATTTAACACATTCAACATCCCAATTCATTTTGGACTCTGCGTGGCGTTTCATTGGGGGGATTTCAAAACATATATTGTTCTCAGAAGTGCTAAAAAAGCAAAACAAAATCAACATTCTAAGTCAGTCTAATGTTAAAGAAAATTAAAAAGACACATATAAAGAAAGAGAGCATTTGAAGACAAATTATAAAAGGAAAACCAAAAAGCTCACCTGTGAATCCTAACTTCCTCAATCAGATAATGAAAATTTCCTAGAAATACCTCTGGAAAGACACTTCAAACCCTACATAACACTAGTAGTTTCATAACTGTTGTATTTCTTCAATTTAATTTTCTTTCCTATAAGAGGATGAGTGATGTATTTTATTTGGATTATAATGTTATAATGAACACCATTTACACACATGTGCATGCCATTAGATTGACAGTCGTATTCACTGTAATCTTTTCCTTATTTCTAGGAACCACTTATTTAATTCTTCTTTAATGCTGATAAAAAATAATAATTGAAATCTAGCTTTAGATTTAACATTCTCCTATGTTTATTAATTGTTTTTATGATGTTTCTGTTGGAAGATAAAAATGTATATACAAAAGTAATAGGGTATTGGTCGATTTTGTTTTTCTGGATGTGAGAAATTCCAAACTAGTTAATGAACAGATATGTTTCTTTGCTTCAATAATAATTATTTCTGGGGATTCTCTTTCATGCAATCTTTCACATAATTCATTTTCTTTTTCTTTATAGCTAATGTATTGTGATGCAATAAAACCCACTTGTGGGGCATTCTGTGGCTTTCCTTGGCGGAGCCATGCATATTTGATTGTCAGCTTTACCTGAAGTGGGAAGTTAGGATCCATTTGCTTTTTATTAAATGGCTGTGCTGAGCAGGAGCTGACACAGTCATATCTGGTTTCCACCCCTGCTCTTCCACTCACACTGTCGTCCTGAGGCTAGGGTGAGAGTGAAGTTCTCTTTTTCCCATGGCTTGTGAACAGTCAGGTCTGGGAAGAAATAATGGGGTGCCTCCTGGCCCCCGCACTGTTGGTTTTTCTATCCTGGGATATTGGGGTCCCTCAGGACTCTTATATTGAAACAGGAATCCTCTCGGCCTTGATTTGTCCTGGGACTCCATTAATTATACTGGACTCCAGGGCATGGGGACCCCGGGGCCAAAAGTGAGTCTGGATGGCGGGTCCCACACATGCCCCCTACCTGAAGATGTGCACTGATAGAAACCCAGGGTTGATTTCCAATATAGCGGAGGGGCCCCACATGCTTAATTTCTTCGGTTTTAAAAGGGGACAAACCCAATTTTTCCAGCTGCATACCTTGGGCCCCCATGAGATGATTTGGAAGATGTTTGGTTCATTTTACTTCTGGTGATGACCTCAAGCACCCTCCTGCCCACACTCCTAAGCCCCAGAGCATCCTTGCTGTTTTGCAGGGCACTTGGAGTGGCAATGGAGTTTGGATCTTCCCCAATTTGACATCAGGGGGCATAAAGGGGAAAGCACCACTGGGTCTGGGGAGACCCATCTAGTCCTAGACATAAACTGCAGAGATAGTTCTTAACAGGACATCAGGTGTCTTATTCCAGTTATCCATGTTTCTGCTGATGCTGCATTCTAGGCTCACGGTGTTGCTTCCTGCCTCTTTCTTGTGCAGGGATTTATATGTGTCAGTGGGCACCCAAGGCCAATTTGAGGATGCTGCCCCTGTACCAACCTTTCAGCACAGCTTTCTGTTCTGGGACAATCCATTTTCCCCTGCTAAGAGCTACTGTGCCCACCCAAAGGTGAGGCCATGGAAATGGGCAGCAGCCCCACCTCTGTGGTCACTCCAAACCAGTTCAGCTACAGCTCCCTGCCCCACTGTGATTTGAAGCAACCTGTCTAGAAGGATAGCAGAAAGGTGTAAGAAGTCAGGTTATTGGTTGAGTGGGGTGGAAGACCCACTCAAGCAACAACTACAATCCTTGTCAGGCTGAACCACAAAAGTCGCTAAATTAACCTGAATTTAACCCTCCACTAGCTTGGCAGAAAAGCAGTCAGGCTTAACTAAGAGGCAATGTGTAAAGCATTTATGCAACATCCAAACAATAATATAGTGAAAATACAACACTAGAACCATCTGAAACCTATTTATAAAGATATAGTGAATTTCAATAAATAACATGACACCAAAACAAACTAAATCCAGTCAGGAGAGCTGAAGATATTTATTTATCAGACTTTTTAGTGAAAATAGTGGCAAGAAGCAAAAAGCGCATCAGGAGATTATCTGGTTGCACTAGACAGGGTCTAAGTCACAAGTTTTGTCCAAATGTGATGGAGTGAGGTAGGACAAATGGAGTAGATTTATACCGCTGAGGAGTTACCTTCTCAAGTCCGACACAAAGAGTTCCAGTTGCATTGGAAGAGGTTGAGAGGAAGAGGCTTTTGGTGCCAAGATTAGGATGAGCATCACAGACTATTGTTGCTGCAGTGTGGAGAGACAATCCTCGCTGGAGCTTTGAGTTGGTTGATCCTCATAAGCAGTTGCTTATGGCATGAAACGCAGGTTTCATTTTGGCAATCATTGTGGATGGTGACTGTCGGCATGAAGAGCCGGTGCCACTGGAGCATCACAATGGTGGTTGTCGCGGGCTGCAGAGTTTTGGTGCAAACAGGACCGCTCATAGTCATAAAGAGCCCAAAATCCAGTTTTTTCACCGTTTTCTTCAGGAGGAGCTCTCATTGATGCCAACCAAGGGCTAGGTACCAGGGGGTACCTCTTGGGGGTCAGAACTCACTCCAACAGAGGCCAGCCAGGTCCAGTTAGTGTTGGTCAGGTAGGCAGTTTCAGGGAGGCCTCTGGAAGCTTGATGTGTTCCTGTAGCTCACATATGAGGTCAGCCAACGGACCATTGGATTCAGTCTGGTTAGCCTGAGATCATGGCAAGCAGGTCTAATCTTCCTTCTTCAAACAGCAAAGCAGTTCTTCAAGCAGCAGGGCGATCCTTTTTGTGAATCTTCCACAGGCCCAGTAGTGTTCTGTAGAGTTGTGAAGGCCCCATTTTTAGGTCGAGCATTTGAGACCTCTTGCATATACTTTAGTATATACTTATATATGTATGTACTTTCTGGGCTCTGGTGATGAGCCCTAGGACTTGTCTGCTTCCGCTTAGGGACTTTTTTTTCTTTAACTGCCTCTATTTAACTGTCTTTATAGAACACGACCAGCAGAGGTCAGTAAAATACCAGAATTGCTTTCTGCTGAGGGCCTTTCTTTTTTAAATTTTTCTGGCAACTGCCTCTATTTAACTTTCTTGATAGAAAACGACCAGCAGAGGTTAGTAAAATACCAGAATCACTTTAGCATTCTCTCGATTCCAGTCCATAGAAATTGTCTTCCATGAGCACCCGTAGACAATAATATATTTGTCAAATCTTGTATCTTCAGTGATATGACCACCGAAGGCTCTGCTTTTATATTAAAAACAGAGCTTTGGACTATACCATTTCCTGCTGAAAGGCAATATTTCTCTTCATGTGTTCCCATACCTGGCGTGTCACGCAGTTTGGTGCTTACCTTACCTCCATGTTAAAGAACAGTAGATGTTTCAGCACCCAGGCTAATGTGCTGCATAGCTAAATACATATAAGGTCCCATTGCAAATGCTTGTTATACCTGGTGCCAGCCTTTCTGTGGGAGAATTCCCTGACCTACTCCTGAAACTGGCTCTGATCAGAAGTTCCCCTTCCTGTGGCCCTGGTTCCAAACTGCCTAGGGTGACAAAAGGCAGGGCAAGCCCGGTGTCAGGTTCCTTTGTGTGTGTGCTACAGGCAGGGTCCTCTGAAATGAAATCCTGGCAGGGGGCAGCTCCACCCATGCCATCCTGTCTGGAAGGCCCTCTCCCCTCACACCTAGGTTTCCTTTGTCTCATTGTCTGAAAGCAATACACAAACCCCAACAGGAGAGCCATTCAGTCAGGTGGCCCGGGACACTGACAGATAGGCACGTACAGTGGGCTTAAATAACAAAAAAATGCCAACTTTCTAAATGTGGCATTTTCAGAATTTTAACTTTAAATCCGGCTTTACCATTAAAGGGTTTTTTAAATTACAAGTTATTTGAGAGTGAAGATACTATCTTTATCTTCTCCCAATCTGGAGTTAGCACGTATTAATAAGATAACCCAGTTTTACATACAACAGTGTAATAAATCTTTTTTTTTAACTTGTTTTATATTGGCAGTACAGGAAAAGCATGTAATGCAAAATATAAAGTAGATATAGGCGCATTATGAACAGTTGATACAATAGTGAGTGTAACACAATCATCACTCATCAAGTATAGTGTTTACATTTCATGTTAACCAGACATATAGCTTATACAAGGCACTAGCAAACAGATAGCATCAATGGAAGAGCACAGTACACAGTCACTAGCAAATAAAGGGCTTATTACATATTCGCTTCTGTCTCCACACTGTCCGGTGTAGCAGTATTCGTTATTCGCAACCAATTCACAAAGGACTCCAAATGTCTTTTGGCCTGAAGGCAATAGTCATTAACTCCCAAAAGGTTGCAAGTTGCTCTTGGCAAAATGTGGCATCAGTGATCCAATCCTTCAGTAAGGGAGGGCACGGCCTGCCCCATGTCATGGCGATCCTACATTTAGCCAGGAAGAGTAACGTAGCTAGCAACCTACGCACACCTACAGGGGTCTCCTTTACATAGCCTAGTATCCCAACTATTGCCGTAGGTTGAATAGGTATCATGAGTATATCACTTATGGTGTTAAATATGGCAGGCCAGTACGCTGCTATCTACGGGCAGCTCTAGGTCATATTTAGGAAGGTAGCCTGATCTGTGTGGCATTTCCAACACTCAGCATTAGGTCTGAGTCCCATGCGAAATAATTGCGTTGATGTTCTATAGTATTGGTTAAGGAATTTAAGCCTGAGTTTATAGTTTGGGGATAATTGCTCCAACTGTGCACAGCAGAATTTCCATTCTTCCTCCGTGACGTGTGGATTCAACTCAGTGTTCCATTGCTCCCTATATTTCCAAGTTGTCACTGGATGATGTGTTTGCATGGAGGTGTAAAGACTAGTTATAAGCTTTTTTGCTGAGGGGGTGGTAATGATATTTTTGAGTGCCTTTAATGGAGGCGGTGAGTCTGCGAATGAATTATGCATCCTGCGACAGGTTGCACGAATACGATGATAGAGCAGGATGTCGGAGAATGAGGGAGGAGGTGTGTCAGCCGGCGTTGGGAGTTCAAGAAATTCCTCCTCGCGATATATGCCTAACCTCTTATGGTGCCCTGGTACTCCAATGGGGGCAGTTGTGGATTTTTGGCCAGAATGATCGAAGGGGCGTATAGTATGGGTGCATGAGCTCTACGTCGAAGATTATCCCAGGCCCACCTCAACTATGTAATACAACTTTAGGAGTTTTTCACTGCCAGGACATGTAAAACTTAAACACACATGTCCCACTATTAAATACCCTTTACCCTGCCCTATGAGCCTTTAGGGCCTACCTTAGGGGCGACCTCTAAAAATGAAGGTTTAGGTCTGGGAAAATGTGTATTTTGCCAAATGGACATGGCAGTTTAAAGAGGCACTACAGGCTGCAGTGGCAGGCCTGAGATGTTTTGCAGTACTACTTCAGTGCATGGCACAAGGAGTGCTGCTGCCTACTAGAAGAATTTCATATACAGGTCCTGAATACAGGAAGCACCATTTAGTAAGGGGCTTACAAGTAAACAAAATGTGCCAATTAGGTGTTGGCCAATTATACCCTGTATTAAGGAGACAACACAAGCACTTTAGCACTGGTTAGCAGGGTTAAAGAGCACAGAGTGTTAATGCCAACAAAAACGAGTTCAGCAAAATAAGGGAGTGAAAGCGAAAGGTTAAGGGAATACCACAGTGAGGATGTCAGGTCTAACAAAGGGGCAGGCCCAGGTGTTAGCTACATGTACCTGTGACAAGGAATGCACTTTTGAAGTCAATCAAGTCACTGGTCACAGTCCCAAGGACATCCTGTAAAGGAGGGAAACTCCCTCCCCACTCCCAGAGCCTCTTCTATACTGTCTGGGATCTATACACATCTCACTACATGGGAGTCCTCAGCTGCCAGGTGATAGTTGGAAAGCACAGAAAGGCTTTAGAGGTTTTAGATAGGGAAATTGTAACTTTTCAAAAGCACCTTTTGCTTAACAGACAAAATTGGATTTTACTATTCGATTGGCTTTTGAATAACTATATAAATGAGCCCCTGAATTATCTTTTAGCAGCAACATAAGCATTTATAAAATGTAACAATGTAGTCCAGTGTTTCCCTGTGGAAGCAGCCAGCTTTACTACAGTGAAAATAAAGTTTGCTGGTATTTCACTTTAAGGACATGTTAAGGACAAGGAGATGTAAGACACAGCATACACATGAAGTTGATCAGTTCCTTCCTGTCTCGTCTGTCATTCAGAAATGATATTCTTCAGCCCATTCTACCCTTCATTTTGCCAGGACATTTTCTGGCATCTCTAGAATTTATGATGCTTATCTGCATATTTCCTTTCATCCATCCTCCCTCGATTCTATAAACACGTCCAACTCCAGGTACTTCTATTAGGCCTGGCATCTGTTCTCAGATAATTCATGAAACTCTTGAAACCTTTTGATGGATCTGCTTTATTTAAAGGGCATTCAGGGGTCTTCATATCTGAATCTGGATGATTTGTTTTTCTGTGTATCTTCTTTTGCCCACTAGTGTGAGGATGTTCAGTAGGTTTGCAAGAATCTTCACTCCCAGGGGTTCCTCATACAGCTGGCAAAATCACATCTTGTATCTTCACGGGACCTTCAGTACATTTGGGAAGTGTTTTGCACTGACTTTTGACAAACCTTCCTCCCTCCAACAAGAAACTTGGAGTTAATATCCCAGTTGTCCACCCTGCTGATGTCAGCCACAGCTTCTGCTCAGAACTGGCTGGGGGTTCAAGTTGAGATGGGTGCTGTCTGCTGGTGTTTCCTCAGGCTTTCCAGTATCCTTACCTCTGCCACAATGTGGATGGAATACCATTTGCCAAACCCTTAATCAGGCCCTACAAATTCCCGTGGAAGATTCGAGTTTGGCTGCAGCTTCTAGTGTGATAATCAAGTTTTGGGCAGCACCTTCCACTGAGGTTTTCTTGAAATTCAAACAAGAATTACCTCATGCATGGACAACAGTGCTTAGGTGTGCAAGAGGGAGCCGATTTTAAACTTTTTCAATTCATTATCTCCATTATATTTCCTTCTCTTTACCACTGGTTGTATAAGTAATTTTTACTATTTTCATTTCTCATATAAAGCCCACAAAGCATGCCTAATTAAACAAAACTTACAGAACTTTAAGGATTTAAATGTCAGTTTCGGTTTCGATGGTGTCATTGCTTTAAGGACACGTACAGCTCCCTGAAAGAAACATAATGTAGGGTATTATTTGAAAATGCAAAAATAGGCAACTTTCCATTAGATAAGACATCTATATATATTTTTTGGAGTTTATGAATTAATATAGGCGCAACATCAGCAAGTTGAAGAAAATCACCGTATTGCTTTTGTTGTGCTTTGCTCTTCTCTAGTAATTCCTGCACAGTCCCTCTCCCTTTTAATCAAACAAATATAGGCTCTCTTGATACAGGATGTCAAAAGTTTAGGGACTCTTTTGTGTTGTGAACGTCATATCACAACAATAAATGCACCTTACTGGTTCTGTTAATACAGTTTTTTTTCCTGTTCATGGGTCTCAAGCTTGAGTGAGCCTGACATGGTAAGCTGTGTTTTTCACACACGGCTGAAGCTTTCTGGTATCTTGCCTGTCAAGGGTTTTGTGTGGGTGCAAGTGATGTAAAATTTGCAAGTAGCTTATCTGTATCATTTATGAAAGTTTATTTTTTATTGTGAACTTGGAAAACGATATCATCTGAAAGACAGAGAGGAATTATATTATTATTGCCATTCTTATCGTGACTCTCTGTCTGAAGCAATATCAGCTAACAGACAGAGTCATGATAAAAAAAAACACAATTGTTGACATTACTATCTTGTCTCCCTGTCTGTTAGCTGATAGTGTTTTCTACTGGTAAGCTGCACAGCAATGCATGCAAAAAAAATAACAAATATTTTTTTAGAAAATAAATTCATTGACAAACATTTTGGAGTTGGGAACCACTTTCTTTAGGGGGGATTTATTATATAATCTAGCATGCTGAAGATGATAACTTTAGGAAGGGACATGCTTTATAGCTGTGTAAAGTTGAAGACATGTGTAACGGTGCAAAGTCACCCAGAGTGACGCAAACCAATTCAAAGTGTTTACATTTAGAATTTACTCAGTTTTAGGATGGTAAGTCGCGTAAAAGTATAAAGCGTCTCATGAGTGATACATCAATCAATCAATCATGTCATTTGTATCGCGCACTACTCACCCAGAAGGGTCTCAAGGCGCTTGGGGAAGGGTGTCTGCTACTGCTCGAACAGCCAGGTCTTGAGCTGTTTCCTGAAGGCGAGGTGGTCCTGGGTCAGCCGCAGGTGGGTGGGCAGGGAGTTCCATGTCTTGGCCGCAAGGTAGGAGAAGGATCTTCCTCCGGCGGTGGCTTTCCGAATGCGCGGCACGACGGCGAGGGCGAGGTTCGTTGAACGTAGCTGGCGGGTGGGCGCGTAGAAGGTCAGTTGGTCATTGAGGTACCTTGGGCCCTGGTCGTGGAGGGATTTGTGTGCGTGGGTGAGGAGTCTGAACGTGATCCTCTTGTTGACAGGGAGCCAGTGTAGGTCTCTCAGGTGGCTCGAGATGTGGCTGCGTCGGGGGACGTCCAGGATGATTCGGGCGGAGGCGTTCTGGATGCGCTGGAGTTTCTTCTGAAGCTTGGCTGTGGTTCCGGCGTAGAGGGTGTTTCCATAGTCCAGTCTGCTGGTGATGAGGGCCTGGGTGACCGTCTTCCTTGTCTCTGTCGGAATCCATTGGAAGATCTTGCGGAGCATGCGGAGTGTGTGGAAGCAAGATGAGGAGACTGCGTTGACTTGTCTGGTCATTGATAGGGAAGAGTCCAGGATGATGCCCAAGTTGCGTGCGTGGTCTGTTGGCTTGGGTGCGGTGCCTAGGGCTGGCGGCCACCAGGAGTCGTCCCATGCGGCGGGCGATTGTCCCAGGATGAGGACTTCCGTCTTGTCCGTGTTCAGCTTAAGGCGGCTGTTGTTCATCCAATCGGCGACGTCTTTCATCCCTTCGTGGAGGTTCGCCTTGGCGGTGTCGGGGTCTTTGGTGAGGGAGAGGATCAGCTGAGTGTCATCGGCATAGGAGATGATGTTCAGGTTGTGATTGCGAGCGATGGCAGCGAGGGGTTTCATGTAGATGTTGAAGAGAGTGGGGCTGAGCGATGAGCCTTGCGGGACCCCGCAGATGACTGTGGTGGCCTCCGAGCGGAACGGCGGGAGGCGTACTCTCTGTGTCCTTCCGGAGAGGTATGAAGTGATCCAGTCCAGGGCCTTCCCTTGGATGCCGGTGTCGTTGAGGCGTTGGACTAGGGTGCGGTGGCATACAGTGTCGAATGCAGCGGAGAGGTCTAGGAGGATGAGTGCCGCTGTTTCACCGTTGTCGAGCAGGGCTCGGATGTCATCAGTGGCTGCGATGAGGGCGGTTTCGGTGCTGTGATTGGCTCTGAATCCAGACTGCGATGGGTCGAGGGAACCGTTCGTCTCGAGGAAGGCGGCCAGTTGCTTGTTGACGACCTTTTCGATGACTTTGGCCGGGAAGGGAAGGAGCGAGATGGGGCGGAAATTCTTGAGTTCGGCCGGGTCCGCTGTTGGTTTCTTCAGTAGTGCGCTGAGCTCGGCGTGCTTCCAGCTTTCCGGGAAGGTGGCTGTGTTGAAGGAGGTGTTGATGATGTCTCGGAGGTGGGGTACGATGGTTGGGGCCGCTTTGTTGAAGACGTGGTGGGGACACGGGTCGGTCGGAGATCCGGAGTGGATGGTGTTCATCGTGCTTGTCGTGTCTACGGTGGTAACCTCGGTCCATGTCTGGAGGATGGCAGCTGGGTGCGTGGGTTTGATCGACGGGTGCGTGGGTTGAGTGCCGAAGCTGTTATGGATGTCGGCGATCTTGCGGTGGAAGTACGAGGCGAGGGAGTCGCAGAGGTCCTGTGAGGGGGTGATGTCGTTGTTGCCTGTGCTGGGGTTGGAGAATTCCTTGACGATGTGGAAGAGCTCCTTGCTGTCATGGGCGTTCTTGTCCAGTCGTTCCTTCAGAGATTTCTTCTTTGTGGTGCGGATGAGCTGGTGATGTCTGCGGGTGGCGAGTTTGAGGGCGGTCATGTTGTCGGCGGTCTTGTCGAGGAGCCAGGTCTTCTCGAGGGTGCGGCAGGCTTTCTTGGAGTCCTTGAGTTCGTCGGTGAACCAGGGAGCCTTCTTGCTTCTGGGCCTGGTGATTGGGTGCTTCAGTGGGGCGAGGGCGTCAGCACTTGTGGTCAGCCACTGCGTGAGGTTGCGGGCTGCTGTGTTGGGGTCCGTTGTCCTGACGGGTGGGTTCCGGCTGAGGGAGGTGGTGAGTTGTTCGGTGGTGATCTTGCTCCAGTTCCTGTGAGGAACCTGCTTCGGGTGGTGGTGGACCGTCTTCTTTGCGAAGCTGAAGTGGACGCAGCTGTGGTCGGTCCAGTGGAGTCCGGTGGAGTGGCTGAAGGAGACGTGCATGCTGGAGGAGAAGATAGGGTCGAGCGTGTGGCCGGCGTAGTGGGTGGCTGTGTTGACCAGCTGCTTGAGTCCGAGGTTGGCGAGGTTGTCCAGCAGGGCGGTGGTGTTGCGGTCGTTGTTGTTCTCCAGGTGGAAGTTGAGGTCCCCGAGGAGGATGTAGTCGGTGGAGGGGAGGGCGTATGGGCTGATGAAGTCCGTGATGTCGTCGCAGAACTGTGGGCGCGGTCCCGGGGGTCTGTAGATGAGGGTGCCTCTGAGGGTCGTCTTGGGGTCGGTGTGGATCTGGAAGTGGAGGTGTTCGGCGGCGCTGAATGTGTCGATGGAGTCAGTCGAGATGCGAACGGTGCTCTTGTGTACGATGGCGATGCCTCCTCCGATCTGGTTGATGCGGTCCTTCCTGATGATCTTGTAGCCGTCCGGGATGGCAATGGCGACGTCGGGGGCTGAGGAGGCGTTCATCCAGGTTTCTGTGAGGAAGGCGACGTCTGGAGATGCGGTGTCGAGGAGGTTCCAGAGTTCAACGGCGTGGCGGTGGACGGAGCGGGTGTTGAGCATGATGCACTTGAGGTGGTTGTTGCTTCCAGTCCTGGTGGGTGCGGTGCATGTTCGGAGGCAGGAGAAGTTGCAGGATCTGCAGACGAAGGGTCCGTGGGTGCGGCGCGGGGATGCTCGGTAGCATCCGGGTGCTCGGGCGGTCTTGAGTGCGATGAGTGCGGCGAAGTTGTAGGTCCTGCGGGGGGACCGGCGGGCGCAGGGGCCAGGGGGTCTGGCGCTGGGCGCGGTCCAGGCACGGACGGGCGCGGACGGGCTTACCTTTGGTGCACCTTCGGCGCTCAATCGGCGATCCCGCTGCGCGCGTCCGCTGCGCGGTCGCTCAGGGGGCGTCATAAATAAGGAGCCGGGAGGGAGGGTCAGTCAGGAGGCGGGAGCGGGGTGGCCAATGGGCAGGGCGGGGAGGCGGGACTGCAGGCGGGAGCAGGAAGGAGGAGACCGGGGCAGCGGCGGCGGGAAAAGTGGAGGGGGCGTGACCTGGTCAGCGGCGGTGGTCAGCGGGCGTGAAGGGGAAGCTGCGGCAGGCAGAGAGCGGCAGGCGGTACCTGCGAGGTCGCAGGCAGCAGGCTGAAGGCGGCGGCGTGGAGGAGGTGAGTGGTGGTCTCCAGCCAGCGCTAGGCGCTAGGCAGCGGTAGGCAGCGCTAGGCGCTAGGCAGCGCTAGGCAGCGCTAGGTGCTAGGCAGTGGCAGGCAGGTAGGCGGCAGAGCAGTGGAGTGGGAGCGACCGGCTGTGGGGGCACAGGGGGTCACACTGACCAGCCCACCACGGTCCCCTTAAATAAGGAGCCGGGAGGGAGGGTCAGTCAGGAGGCGGGAGCGGGTTGGCCAATGGGCAGGGCGGGGAGGCGGTACTGCAGGCGGGAGCAGGAAGGAGGAGACCGGGGCAGCGGTGGCGGGAAAAGCGGAGGGGGCGTGACCTGGTCAGCGGCGGTGGTCAGCGGGCGTGAAGGGGAAGCTGCGGCAGGCAGAGAGCGGCAGGCGGTACCTGCGAGGTCGCAGGCAGCAGGCTGAAGGCGGCGGCGTGGAGGAGGTGAGTGGTGGTCTCCAGCCAGCGCTAGGCGCTAGGCAGCGGTAGGCAGCGCTAGGCGCTAGGCAGCGGTAGGCAGCGCTAGGTGCTAGGCAGCGGCAGGCAGGTAGGCGGCAGAGCAGTGGAGTGGGAGCGACCGGCTGTGGGGGCACAGGGGGTCACACTGACCAGCCCGCCACGGTCCCCTTAAATAAGGAGCCGGGAGGGAGGGTCAGTCAGGAGGCGGGAGCGGGGTGGCCAATGGGCAGGGCGGAGAGGCGGGACTGCAGGCGGGAGCAGGAAGGAGGAGACCGGGGCAGCGGCGGCGGGAAAAGCGGAGGGGGCGTGACCTGGTCAGCGGCGGTGGTCAGCGGGCGTGAAGGGGAAGCTGCGGCAGGCAGAGAGCGGCAGGCGGTACCTGCGAGGTCGCAGGCAGCAGGCTGAAGGCGGCGGCGTGGAGGAGGTGAGTGGTGGTCTCCAGCCAGCGCTAGGCGCTAGGCAGCGGTAGGCAGCGCTAGGCGCTAGGCAGCGGTAGGCAGCGCTAGGTGCTAGGCAGCGGCAGGCAGGTAGGCGGCAGAGCAGTGGAGTGGGAGCGACCGGCTGTGGGGGCACAGGGGGTCATGGGTATTCCTACTCAACCACCCATGTTTTGAAACAAAGCCCAGGTACCAACTCAACCACCCATGGTTTTGATGCAAAGCACTATTTTTTAACATCTGTAGACAGGGCATTTAGCAAAAACATATGCTTCTTTGAGGCAGGTGCAAAGAAGGAGATACGTTTTCTTTTCCCCTAAGGTTTCTAACTTTGCATGTGTGTTGATTGGAGCTATGAATTAGAGTAGGAAAGGACTCTGACAAAGCCTTTGTAACATCTATAATGGCACCCTCAGATGACAAGTATCAAGGTTCATACTTGCCTTAACACCAACTACTTAAATTTAAACTCCTTATATGATTTACTGTTATTTAGTATGAACACAAGTTATTTTAGAATATTGTATACATTTCCTTGTTTCTATGTAGTGTGAATTTCTTTTTCTCAAATAAATAAATATGACACAAAGTTAAACTCCAACAAAACTCAACTTCCACTTTTCTCACCTAAAAACAACCCTCTACCAATCCAAGATTGGCTCAAGGATTAGGATGCCCTAAATTGTTCTTTCACACTATCCAACTCCTTAAAGTCCTTGGGCATCACCCTGGACATAAACATATCAACGAAGGACCACATCAACAACTCAGCCGAAGGAGCCCTTTACACACTAAAACATCTCAAGAAAAGCAAACCGTTCATTCCCACTGATGAATTCAAGTCAGTAGTGCAATCTCTAGTCCTCTCAAAACGCCATCTGCAGAGAAACTCAGAAAAATCACTGTGCCCCATAAGCACAGTTCTCAACACGGCTGCCTGGCTCCTGACAGGTTTTAAATGGTTTGAACACATATTACCGGCCCTCAAGAACCTCAATTGGCTTCCCATTGAAAGAAGATTTATCCAAAAGACTGTTTGCCTCACCCAAAAAGCCCTTCATGAGCATACCCCAATTATCTAGATACCAACTTTCGAAAGCACTTCTTCTCATACCTCCGAAACTGAAAATTTACTTCCCAAAAAGAAATACCCCCAGACATGCTCATTCTCTGGAAATGCTCCTAAGATCTGGAACTCACTCCCTAGAGACCCCCGCTGCAACCCCTCCTTTTTCTGCTTCAAACAGGACCTTAAATACCTACTGCTCAACAAATACTTCAACACACACAAACTGAGCAATGTTCTGAAGGCTCGCACCCAAACCGACTGGACCCATTGTGGCGGCCGATTGATTGTTTCAGCTGTCTACTATGTAATTTACTCCATTAACTTATGCTGTTCTGATGTCTGCATATTGTAACTACATTGACTGCGTAACGATTTTCTTTGTCTGTATATATTTATGTACTTCAATCAGACGAGCTTGCATTTTAACTAAAGCGCTTTGATATCTTTGGGTTTAGCTAGCGCTATAAAAAACCTTAAAAAAAATTTATACGTGCAACCTAGATTTTTTCTGCTCCAGAAATGAGTTAACAGGATTGTATCAAGCGAGTAGATGATTTGCTGAAGTTACCTTAGTCTTACTGAACTCTGATTCAATCCCCACATTGCTTCAGCGTGGTTCTCTCTCTACTAGTGCCAGGTGACAGATACCTGTCTCATCCGCCACTACTTCACCTTCTATCACTGCCATTAACTAAGGACTGGTGATGAGCAGCAAGAACATGAAAATGCATTCACACCTGCCATAGAACTCCTGATGAAGTAGTGGTAGGGGAGGTTGTAAGGATCACAGTACAGCATTGCTCTGTGGGTTTGTATGCATGTGTGCTTGTGAGTGTGTGAGAGAGATTTGTGAATAGGTGAGAGTTAGAGAAACCGAGTGCCTGCTGTCTGCATTGCTCAGCCTTGCAGTATCCCAGCTGGCAATGATCTGACATATACATCAGAATATGCATGCCACCTGGTGACCTCTCTTGCATAATCGGACTCCCAATGATGTTATGGCACCCACAACTGGCATAATGGTGATAGTTCATTGTATAATGGAGGTACTTCTTGGCATAGTATGGGCATGCATGGTAAATGTGATGCCCATCCAACATAATTGTAGACCTGACATATTAATGGCCAATATCTGCCTACTGTGAACCACCATCGCATGATCGTACATTGTGATTATTATTATAATTCTTGGCATAATGGTGTTATTTCCTGGCATGATGATGGTGGCCAATGCATGATGGTGGCCTGGCCACCCTAGCTCAATGCAGACCCTGGCATTAAGGTGGTAATTCCTGGCATTCAGGCGACACCGAAAGAATGATGGCACCAATTTCTGAAATAATATTAGGACTAGCATCATAATGATTATTCTTAGCATAATGTGGGCATTGATTTTACGATGGTTCTCCAATTGGTACAATACTTGTATTCATTTATTGCATATTATGGGCATTATTGGAATGAAGATGTTCACCCCTTGTGTAATGCTGTCTCTGGAAAAGAAAAAAAAACATGGAAATTCTTGGAATTTTATGGGTATCCATTGCATGGGGTACCCACCTCTACCTAATGCTGGCCATGTCCTATTGGTGGTAGTTACTGTCATAGTTCAGGCTCCCTTGATTTATTGGGCCTAGCTCTTTTATAATTCTAGCACTAGACGTTGATTAAGTCAGCTATTCCTTGCATCATTTTTTTTATTTTTGCATGCTTTTGTTTTTCCACTGGCATTAATTTGCATGGTGGTAATGACTTCTGGAACATGCTGCCCCGGAAATAATGGTGGCAATTCTAGGGCGGAGCATAATCTAACTTGTACTGACATACACAAGTAAATATGAACATTATTTTACCTCTTGAACCTCTAAAACAATTATAACAAGTCCCATCTAACTATTCACCTAGGGCCAGATGTATGAACACATTTTTCCATAGACAGAGATACATCTGGCCCCTAATCACTTATCAGCTTACTTATTCACCCATTCATGCACATACATATTCTTCACTTTAGGCTCTGTTCCCACCCTTTCATACAACCATCTGTCCATGAACTCACTCGCACAACAAAAAAAACAACAATTACATTCATCAATTAGTGGTAAAAATGTGTATTTCTCGAATCTGTTGTAGAGCAGCACTTCTGTGACTGCACCCTAGGTCACAAATTTCAACAATATAATAAAGTGTGTTTGAGTTGTGCAGTGCTTAATTGCAAAAAAAGAAGTGCTGGGGCCCTCGTCAGGAGGCCCCGGCAGTTAGCACCACACAATGCCACTGTACTTACACACTTACTAACCATCACACTGCTACAAGTGTGACAATTCAGACTGTTTGAGGCCGCCAAAGCTTTAAGAATGGCTTGGGTGGTAGGTATTAGTTGTTTTTAATGTATATTGAATTGTTGTTTTTAATATATAGTTTTATTCAGCAAATATAGCCATAAACAAAATGCCACAATGCAGCGCACAGTTAAAAAACGAATTTTGCACAGAGTGCAACCATAGAAACTGTATAAAACTCAATAAAATCCTAATACAATATACAATGAAAGCTTTGCAACTCTATAAAAAAGCTCTTAATTCATCGCTGAATAGGAAAAGGGTCACATGTACATTAAGGTGCCGATTACGATCCGGTAAAAGCCGGGTACGAACCGTCGGTCGGAGAGTTTTCTCCGTCCGACTCGTACCCGGTCGGAAAACTTTACAAACATGGAATTACGATTCGCACGGAAACACCATTTCCGTACGAATCGTAAAAAACACCGACCGACGAAAATATACGTACGAATGTGATCCGGGAATGCTGCGATGTGACGTCGGGACGCTTTCAGGCAGCGTTTCACGACCCAGGAAGTACGATTCGAACCGACAGCAGTCCGGATGGCGATATTTTCACGGCACCCAAAAAGTGCCGGAAAAGCGAAGTACGGCGCGAAACGACCAGAGTAGGTGGCCCGGTACACGTCGTACCCCCCCCCAGCCCCCGTATGTATGCGCCGACCCCCCCCAGCCCCCGTACGTACGTGCCGACCCCCCCAGCCCCCGTATGTATGTGCCGACCCCCCCCAGCCCCCGTACGTACATGTCGAACCCCCCGTGTATGTACACCCGTGTACGTTCGAGTCGTACCCCCACCCGTGTATGTATGGTGCGTACCCCCAGCGCGGGGGTACGACTCGAACGTACACTGGTGTACATACACAGGGGGTACGACACGTACACGGGTGTACATACACCGGTGGGGGTACGACTCGAACGTACACGGGTGTACATACATGGGGGGTACGACACGTACACGGGTGTACATACACGGGGGGTACGACACATACACGGGTGTACATACACGGGTGGGGGTACGACTCGAACGTACACGGGTGTACATACACGGGGGGTACGACACGTACACGGGTGTACATACACGGGGGGTACGACACGTACACGGCTGTACATACATGGGGGGTACGACACGTACACGGGTGTACATACACGGGGGGGTACGACACGTACACGGGTGTACATACATGGGTGGGGGTACGACTCGAACGTACACGGGTGTACATACACCTACGTACGGGGGCTGGGGGGGGTTGGCGCGTACATACGGGGGCTGGGGGGGGTCGGCGCGTACATACGGGGGCTGGGGGGGGTCGGCGCGTACATACGGGGGCTGGGGGGGTCAGCGCGTATGCGGGCACATGTCTCCATGGTTGCTATGGGAGTTCGGTGCGGACGGTGTTTTTTCCATACGGTTGTAACATCGGATGCACGGGATGGATCGTAATTCCGCGGTCGGACTTCACTTTTCACATTTGTACGGTAAATCGTCCGAGGACGTGTCGGACACAATTTCCGACCCGGGGACGTGTGGGGAATAATTCCCAATGCGATTCGTATGGACTTTTTCCCATGCGAATCGTAGTTGGCAGTTTGTACGGCACTTGTACGATTCGTACGGTAAAAAGACCGGATACGAGTCGTACGGGGAATTTTTTTACCGGATCGTAATCGGCACCTAAATATACATTTCTACATACATACAGACTTCCAATAATTAAAAATATTCTCAGGTCATGGGTAAAGTCGTATTTCTACCCCAAACCCATTTCAGATTATATTATCAATTCATTCAACGACTCCTGTATTGCAATTCAAAATCTTCCTATTGCACATGTCACATTTAAAAATCTCATATTTATCAATAGGCTAAGTGCTTGCTCCCTACTATCAGTTTTATAGGCAATAAAAATAGGTTTTAAAAATAATTTCCGTTCTTCCAGAAACCACAAACAATCCAGCAAAATATGTGGGCCACTGCATTTTACTTGTAATCCACATGTGCACAGACCCTGTTCGTTCGTCATTGCAGATTTCATCTTCCAATCAGCGTTACATGAGTTCAAGCCAACTCTAAATTTCAATACTGTATTTCTAAGCTTCGAGTTTGGCATGGCCTCAATATAGGGGAACATCTGGTCGTTAGTCCATCTGTTTACCAAGAACTGGATGGACAATTTGCTCCCCCGGCAACATAAATCTTCTTCTCGGGCCATAGTGTTGATATTATCACGTAGCACCTGCTTGGGAATCTGCTGCCCTGATTTCCATTGATCTAAGGAAAGCCTAGCGCATAACTTATCTAACTTATGTCTAGCTTGGGACGCCCAGTTAAGTTCACTTTCCTCTATTTATCTTTTACAAAGGTTTGATATCTTGGGGGCCCTTCTCCATTCAATCTCTGCAAGGAGCACAATGATGCTTGCATTCCCTGAAAATTCTAGGTTTTAAGTTGGCATTCCACTCTTACAACCTGTATCATAGTTGACGGAGGGTGAGCAAGGAGCTGTGTTATGCCTTTACCCTCCTCTAAATTCCAATCCAATTTGCCACCTAAGAATAAAACCTCTACACCATATTGGGATTGTGGGCAGACCATTGCATTAAAAGCTGAAAGAATTGGCTGCCGGGAAGGGCCTCCATACTTCTGCTTAAATTGTTTAAGGCCCCATACTAAAGAGAGTGCCTTTGATTTTAATGAATGTATGTGATCCCTCCAATTTAACTTGCTGTCGAACCACATACCCAAATATTTATATTTGTCCACTTCTTCGCCTCTGATCTCTCCCAGTTTCCAGTAAAAAGAGCTCTTTCTTTTACCCAGCACCATCATTTTAGTCTTTTCTAAATTAACCGTGAGGCGTTTTTTAGACAATAATCATTAAAAGTGTCCAGTTTTTTTGCAAACCCAACTCTGACATGTCACGTTATCACTAAATCGTCAGCGTATAGCAGACATGATATATGCCCCCCACCCCATCTTAGGGCTTAATCCACCAGCCTTACTCAGTATATTTGGTAAATTAGAAAGGAACAAGGAGAATAACAGTGGGGCCAATACACAGTCCTGACGTAGTCCATTCTTTATCTGAATTTTCTTAGATAAAGTTCCAACTGTATCCAAAATTACCCTGGCCCAATTCAGTGAATGCATTTCCTAAATTAATGAAAGTACAGTCTTGTTGATTCCGAGCTTTGCTAACATAATTCACAGTAGACTGCGGTCTACTGAGTCGAAAGCGGCTCGGAAATCAACAAAACAGCAGAACAGATTGCCTCGCACTTCCATTGCCTTTTTTGCCATTGCCCATAAACTAAGGCAGTGGTCTATAGTTGAGTGGCCCTCTTTGAACCCACCTTGCTCTTTTGATATCCAAATGTACTGTTCTGCCCAGGACTTCAAAACGCCTAACAATATCTTAGAGAATACTTTCTCCCCCACATCCAGCAGGCTTATAAGGCGATAGTTCTGGGGCAGTGTAGTGTCCTCCTTTTTATATATTGTTCTGACAATGGCCTCTTCCAACTTTCTGGGAAAATACCAGACGTTAAAATATTTTGGAAGGTCACATTTAGAAAACTTGACCACCAGTCAGTATTATTTTTTAATATAATGGCTGGCAGGTTATCTGGCCCTGCGGCTTTAGTTAGTTTTAAAGATTGGATGGTTTCTTTTATATTTTGAATAGAGAAGTATGGCTTTAATTGTTCTACATCATTGGATCTTATTTCCAAGGTCTTCTTCATCCTCTTACCATTATACAAATTACTCAGATGGTTAACCCAATCATCCCACTAAACACCGCATTTCCCATTGTACATTTCCCTCTTTTACCAATCGCCAGAATAATCTTATATTATTTGTGTTTATCACTTCTAACATTGTTTGCCAATTTTTGGACATATATTCTATTTTACTTTCTCTCAACTCATTATTATACACTAGTTTTGTCACTCGGAGGCTCTCCATTGTTTCCTTATCCTGCCTTTTTCTTAACTGTCTTTCCCATTTTCGTACCATCAATTTTAAATTTCTACACACATTATTAAACCAACCATTCGTTCTCTCTTTTTTCTTGGGTGGGGGCACTGATTTTGCTTGTATCCTTAAACAATTTAACACCTGCTCAATTACCTGATCGTACCATGTTAGAGTTTTATCTCTTTGCTCAAAATTACCAATAGACGTATAATCAATTATCAGGTTATTGACCAATTTCAGGCTGTCCTCAGTTATACGGGCGGTTATGCTTCTTGGGTGTTCTATCTGTAAAGGAACCACTCTTTCTCTTCCCGACTCTTGTTCTATCTTAATTAATATTTGTAGAGGCCAGTGGTCGCTGCCTTCGCTCTGCAGTACCTCAAATACTTCTACTTCCTTAACGTACCAAGCATTTATAAAAGCATAATCAATGGTGCAATTGTGATTCCCTATGCAATAGGTCTTTCTTGCGGGGTGGTCGGTGTTCATATATTGAATTAACAAACAGTTTTTCTGTTCATCTTTAAATTGCACAAATAGCGACACTATGTGGCAGCTATCATAAGTGCAGATTCCAGCAATTAAGTGCCAGTGCCGGTTCTGAGCATTGGAAACAACCGGCTCAAATTAAGCACTGGAGTTGTGAAGATTATCAATTAATGAATCTCATCTGCTCCTTGATGTCCACAGGACTTTGTTTCAGCTATTTAATGCGGCTCAATCTAGCTATGCATAGCAGTACATACAATAAAGATGATGTTTTTATTGTAGCATGTAGACAACGACATGATTTACATAGAACTACAGGGTATGTGAGGTCCATTTATACCAGCTTCCAGCGGCAGGGAATACGAATCAAAATGATAGTCATGGGTTGCAGTGCACCTGCACATACATAAATAGATTAAAACATCTTCTACGATCTTATACTAAAGTCTGTGATAATAGTCTACTCTGAAAATGCATACCTTTACTATTTTTTAGTAGTTCTGAGTTTGTACTCTAGCACTTACTCATCAGACAGCAACATTTGATCGCATTATGTTCATAAACAACCTGAAACACATGCATTGCACAAATCTATGGTGGTTCTACAAAAATGTAGACAAATACGTTTGTCTCTATGGCACTGCTCTTTAAACAAAGCAGCATTTGAATAGTCAATATGTGATTTTGTATGAACAATGCATTTGCTTTTTTATGTAAACACCAATTGAATCACATTCTTTTTCTGTTTTTAGCAGATGCCTTCCTTGTTGAGAGTCAGATGAAACAAACAGATGGCATTCACTGATCACTTTCTTGACATACTCACAGATTTGATGACATATATTTTGGAAGAAGCCTTTGAATCTTTTGTGATGACGGTCCCTGGCCTTTGAAAAAGAAACCAATGAGATTACTGTGTTAGTTGTAAGTTTCTTGTTATACAGAACGGAAAGCTTTTATAACATCACTAAACAAGTATGGCAGTAATGTTGGGTAAGTCATGATATGTGAAATTAGGGAGGACTTTTGAAACAAATTTCTAAGTCAGTTGACCATGTCAATGATTGTAAGTAACATCACCAATCATTCCTATATCGTAGGAAGAAGGAGCACCCAAGCATCATATGACGAGTGGCTGAGTGTAGCAATAGGGTAAAAGTGGGGAATAATAGAAGCACCTAAAAGAAGAGAAGTTAAAGCAAAGACGAAATACTATGAGGTCTCCTAGTGGGGATGGTTAAGATCACTCTTCTATTGAAGAGAGAAAGAACAAATGTATGTGAGAAAGTACCTCTTTTTGTGTGGCCATTTTCATCTCTTGCTGACCGGTGTGGCTGTTTTTTTAACTGTGCATGAGTCACTGCTGTTTGTGGCCCTTTGTACGTGCTCTGACACCCTACAAATGATGTATTTAACTTAACAGTAAGGCCAGAGTACAGGCTGCTGGAAAATACACCAATGGAATGCAAAGTTACATGTCTCCTTTGGACTAATCGTGCCATCCACTGGATAGACAAAACATGGCTTCAAGCCTGCTTGTGCAGCTGGACTCCTGCAGATTTTAAAGCTGCCGCCTAACCTTACAAAATATCCCTACTTTTAAATATTGAATTATTAACATTTAATTGAACACTAAATATTAAGTAACCCACCCCCAAGTAGGCCTTGTAGCCCACACGGCAGGGTGCCTAGTATTTAAATGTGGTACATGCAAGAACTTCATGTTGGTATGTACCTACACTGACAACAAAAGCCTCCGGTGGGATAATTAGCATTAGCATGCTGAGAGATAGACCTGCATGTACTTCCCCTTAATGGGGTATTAAAACTGTACCCAGACAAGAAGCATTTTGTTCCATAGGGCCTCTGTAGCCAATTTGGCAGCAGCCCTGTGGGAGGGAATGCTGGTCCAAGAACCAGTTTGGTATAGCTGAGAAGGTGGGGACTGCTTATTTCCCTAAATACCCGCTCACTGACACACAAACTCCCTCAGCGGCAGAAAGTTTCTACCATGCTGGATTTAGCTCAGAATGGTGAATTTTGGGATAGTTTGCAGTAAGTCAAACCGGATGAGCTGGAAAAGTGGGAATGGTTGTCCCTGGGAATGTTTTCTCATTGGTTAGTGTAATAATTAACGATGTAGATGAAAAGAGATGATTAAAGTAGGTTTATTAGATCTTTAGTACAGGATCACAGAAGAATCAGGTCTTAAGTATAGTAATATAGAAAGCCCCACCAGGAGCAGCTCCCTTGCTGCTCAGCCCAATCTCCCAACTGACATCCATCCACCAGGCATCCTCCACATTCCATCATTACATCACACACACCAACATTCCACTATTCATCCACACAAGCTGAGCAGCAAGACAGGTAAGTGGGGAAGATACATAGCACCTAAACCAGGATACCACACACCTTCCCCCTTAAAGGAACGCAAACAAATGAATAATACAAGCATAGAGCATGGTCATTGTAAAATATAAACTGTGGGGAAGATACATAGCACCTAAACCAGGATACCACACACCTTCCCCCTTAAAGGAACGCAAACAAATGAATAATACAAGCATAGAGCATGGTCATTGTAAAATTGAAACTTACAGTAAAACCATAAATGAATCCACTACAAATAAACAAAGAATGTCACAACACATGACCACCTCTTCCCCCTTTATGTATCAAATAAAGGAATGTATTTTTCAAACTGTCAATACATAAATCTTGCACCAAAATATTTTTTAAGTCAAACCGGATGTGCTGGAAAAGTGGGAATGGTTGTCCCTGGGAACGTTTTCTCATTGGTTAGGGAGTGCAAAGGAGTCTCCCCTACCCACTGACCAGTGAAAATCACATAACGTCACCTCACCTATAGTTCAGCAGAACGATCTCAGGACCTGCGGAAGAACAGACATGCTATTCAGGACATGTGTGGAGACCTGAAGAGATTGATGTGCTCCCTCTTATACCCAGTACTAACAAATGTGACTCAAAGGATCAGCTGGTTGACCTGCTGTGTGGATACAGAGACACAACAACTGCAACAGTCCTTTTTCCTCATGCGCCTTCATGACCAGCTGCAACTAGAACTGGACTGGACCCAGCTGATGGTCTCTAATGGAGAGAGTCCTGGCCCCTAGGAGCTGTCTTTCAGGGCCCTGAAGTCACAGAAGTGACCAAGTGGTGCTGCTCCAGAAACCCTGAAAAGTTGGTATTCAGAAGCATTTTGGACTTTCAAGCCCTCTAAACCGTTAGCAGGACATCACGGCAAAGGTGTCAGATTTTGAAGCAATTTTGTTGGTTACAGCTGTATGCTTGCCTGCGCGAGGAGTTTGAGCTCCATAACCAAGGCCAAGGGTTATATTACGCCTAATTTTATTTTCATGTAAGGTAAATTCAGGCTTAGTAAATATTAATCTGTGTCTAACCTCCAGGTCTGTGAGACACTATTCTACATTTTGTGGGATCCAGCAGAATCAGATTTACCAGGATGTTTTCCACACCTAGTAAATTTGCAACAGATAATCCCTGTGCATAATTACCAGGTGTTGGACTTGGCCCTTCTGGCAGGTTCACCCCTGAACTTTTTTGATTTTTACTGGTGACTTGGTGTGGTGATTGTTTGGTTTCTGCGCACTTTCCCTGTGTCCCAGGGTAAAGTGCGTGCGTGCTCTGAGTGCATGTGGTGAGATAGGCCTGCCCTCCCATAGGAATGCATGGGGAATGTATGTGTCCCTAGTAGTTCCTGATGCGTGGGGTGTGCAGGCCCGAGTTTGGTATGTGCGGACTCGTGGGAGTGAATGCTGCGCGATGATGTGTGCGGCGTGCATGTACCTAGTGTGGAAGTGCCACTTCTAGAAGTGGGCACTTCGGTGTGCAGTGTGTCTGTCGCGTGATTGGCTGGTCGTGTCATGTGACGGGCTAGGGATTCCCCAGTGTCAGGATGAGTCACCCAGTGGTGAATGGGGAAATCAGCAGCTAGATGGGTGGGAGGAGTCCACCTGGGTCCTGAATAGGACAGGGTTTTCCAAACACAATGCTGGCCCCGCCCCCTGTGGTGCGACTGACGACCCTAGCCCTTCCAGTGAATAGAGTGAGGGGCTGAGCACATCAAGGGTGCTCCCCAACCAGCTGCGACTGGTTTTCCCCCTCACCCTGAACCCAGAACAAAGGGTTTGCCTGTATAAAAATGGGGCTGTGTCCCCACAGAAACTGTTCTCTGCCAGGGTCTTACCTGAGGGGGGCTGCTGCTGCTGCTGCTGGACCAGAGGACCGCCACTTGGATTACCTCCCTGCCTGGAGGCCCAGTGAGCTGGCTCTGGGTCCAGCCTTGCCCCCCTGCCTTTTGAAGAACTTTGCAGGACTTTCCTTCTCCCCAAAGCGCCTGGGAGCGCTTTTATTTGATTTATAGTGCTAGGAGCGCTTTGATTGGGGCACCGGCATTGGAAAGCGCTTCCCCTGAAGAACGCCTTCATTGTAGCACGGCGCTACGATAATTGAGGGAACCCCGACGTAGGGTTTCCCCCGCTTTTGCCGGATTGGAAACGGGTGCCCACCCCGCATTGCCGTGATCCTCGCGGGTGCCTACCCCGCTTATTTAATTATTTTTTATAGCGGGAGCCCACCCCGCATATTGGTGCTGCCGCGGGTGCCCACCCCGCTGATATTGTTATTTGGCGGGAGCCCACCCCGCATACGTGTGTCTGCCGCGGGTGCCCACCCCGCTTATATATTTGTTTAAAGTACGGGAGCCTACCCCGTGTTGCCGGCGCCAAAGCTTCCAGGGCCGCCGCGCTGCCCGCGGTGACCCGGAAGCCATCTGGGAAGTCCTGATCGTGGGTGGAGCCTGACCCCAACCGCAGGAAGCCGATGGGGAAGAAGACCGGGGGAGTGAGGACGGCGTCTGCGGCTCTTCGCGCAGGGCCCCGTGCGTGGAGGGAGCCCTGCAGGTCTTCCAGAAGAGAGAAGACCCAACCGGGGGAGCCACGCGTCAGTCTGGTGAGTGGGGGCTGAAGGGGAACCGCGTAACACTCCCCAAGCACTGCCAGAGCCTGCGAGGCTCGCGAGTCCCCCGAGCGGGACTCCAACGTTAGCGGGGCATTATTTTCCAGAGCCAGAGAGGCTCAAGCGCCAAGCATTATTTCTTTAGAGTCCAGAGGGACTCCCACGGGCAATGATTGTTTAAGAGTCCAGAGGGACTCCAACGAAGGGCCAGCACTATTTGCTCAGAGCGAGGACGCTCTAAACCACCGGGGGCATTTCTTTGGTGTGTGGAGCCCACGAGGCTCCCACGCACCGCAGTGTTGTGCACGCGCCCAGTGAGGCTCCAGTGGGTGAGGGCTCACGAGCCCCGAGAAGGCTCCAACGTTACGGGGGCATTTTCAGTGTGATAAGAGCTGCCCGCTCCAGTGATTTGGGGCGTATTTCTCTTTGGGTGAGCTAAAGCCCACGAGGCCCCCCCCCTACGCGCTGCATAATTGATGTACAGGCACAGTGGTGCCCAGGTTCCTTCCACAGCTGCCCAGCACTTAGTGGGCAGCTGCAACGTTTAGGTTGGGGCCCCTTGCGGTTTGCCCTGACTGCGTGCACAGTCTTGCCCTGACACTGGGACACAGGGCGTCCTAGCCCCAACAAGGCCAGTTGGCCTAGGGACTGCCACAGGTGGTGGCTTATGTGAGTTTCTCGCTTTTGTTCCTAACCTGCACCTCTGAATGTATGTTTATGCGTCATGTGCTTTGCTTTACACCTCTAAATGTATTTTATGCATCCTGTGTTTATGTGCTTAGACCCCTACAGGTAGAGTGATACTTAGGTGGTTGTTTTCTCCTTAGTACAGGTGGTACTAGTAAGGTCCTAGTTCCCTGCGTGATATTCCTAAAAGTGGTTAGGGTTGCGTAGGTGGTACTTTCTGATACCAGTAGTTACTGGTTGTGTGCTACATGTTCTATTTTTAGTGCTACAGTGATTGTGTGCTATGTTCTCAAATATTATTCCTTCGTTCTAAGTGCTATTTCTACAAAATGCTAATTCTTTACAGTGGTCCATGTGGCCCTGTCCCCTGTATATATAATCCCTTGTAAATTCTGCCCGTGCCTGTTGGCACATTGTAAAGTGTGTGTTTTTATCTAATGTGTTGTGTATAATACAAAGGTTATTTTTATATAATACCTTGTGTGGAGTTTCCTTTGTGGTGGGCCTTGGGTGTTGTTGCTGGGTGCGTGCGCAAACGCTTTACACATCGCCTCAGGGATAAGCCTGTCTGCTCGTGCCAAGCTACCAAGGGGGTGAGCAGGGGTTATCTTTGACGTGTAACTTCCTTGCCCTGACTAGAGTGGTGGTTTCTGCCTGACTTTGGCGCAAGCCTTAGCCAGCCAGAAATCCCATTTCTAACATTGGTGATCAGCGGTGGGATTTGGACTTGTGTTTGCGCTGTACCGCAGCGGCAACTGGCCGCACTACAAAACTCTGCATTTAGATAAATCACATGGTATAGGGATTATTGTTTTAAAATTGTTTTTAATTGTCATTTCCTTGGAAATGTGTTTTTGTGCACTGTGAGTTAGGTGTCCCTAGCTCGGGAGGGTAGATCATCCCCCTTAGTGCATTGTGTTTTCTGGATTCACCAGAGGATGGGATCCAGTGGTGGCAGCGTAATAGTGTCCTGTACATTTGTCCCCCGCCCTGCGCCCAGAGTTGGTACCTGTGTCACGTGGTGGTCAGGTTGAGGAATCAGGGGTGGTAGAAACTGCCTTACCAGTCCGAGGGGAGGGTTGTGTGTGGATGAGTGGTGAGTGGCACTAGGCAAGTGAGTGTGAGTTCTCTGGGTTAGAGAGCTTGCTGAATCTTTTTGTGAATTGTGTACTCCTGTTAAGCTCAGACCCCTAGGTTCCCTGTGTGATCTTTTCTCTAGAACGTCTGCCAGAATGGAGCCTGCTTTTGATCTCAGTGATCTAGTTTATTACAGTATGCAGGAGTTGGAAAGGTTCTGTAGAGAGAGAAACATAGGGGTGAGCGAGTCAGACACTGTGTACGAATTGAGGAACTACATGATTGGATGGCAAGCAGATGAATGGGAACGTGAGCGCAGTGAGGAAGAAAGGGCCCGGGCCTCACACCTGGAGGGTGGTGGGTCCGTGGGGAGCCCTGAAGATTTAGAAGAAGATGACAGTACCTGGACTCCAGTAGAGAGTGAGGACCCCGTAGGTAGGGAGTCCCTTGCTGGGTCCAGCGTAGGAGATAGCGCCTCATCCCTTTCCTTGTCCCCTGAGTATAGTGGTAGTTTTCTGGATTCCCCAGTGAGGGTGGAGTCCAGGGGGGGCAGCGATATAAAGTGCAGTACAGAGAGTCCCAGTCCCCCGAGTGTGGTACCTTGTTCCCGAGAGGAGGAATGTAGGTTGAAGTTCAGGGGCAGTAAGAAGCTGTCTCACCAGTCTTGGGAGGAGGCTGTGGAGGAATGTCATGATGCACTGGTTGACTGGTTGGTGTTTAACCCGGAGCAGGATTTGGATGGAGTACTAAATATGATTATCAAGGAGCAGATGCTCAGTAGTTGTTCTCCAGGGTTGCGCCAACACCTGTTGAGGTATAACTCTTTTTGTCCATTTGAACTTGCAGAGGAAGCAGACCGCTGGGAAAGGGCCAGAGGTTCTCTAGTGTCATTAGTGAGTGATTCCAACAATAGTGGGTCAGAGATCCTCCAGCCCAGCGTGGTGGAGGAGGCTCAGTGTAGCCCAGCTAGGTCCCAGGATAGCGAGGAGGGTGTAGGGGCTCGCTGCCTGGCTCAGTGGAGCAGGAGTGAGGGGGTGACCGAGGGTCCCCAGACGCCCGAAACCCTGCCTCAGGACTTGGATGGTTTCATGAGGGAACACCAAGTTGGGGACCTAGGCTGTCCTGTTAGTCCACTTGAGGAAGATCTCTTAGTGAGTGGAGGACCTGGGTCACCTGTAACCAGGGCTCCTGTGGTTCTGGAGTCTGGCGGTACCGCTCCGGTAGGGAGGGTACAGGAGTCCAGCGTGAGTGATTGGGGGATGAGTTCCCCAGTGGAAGAGCCGGTGGGTCAGGGACTTCCCAGTTGGGCTAGGTTCCCGTGTAGTGACCAGGGTGACACCACTTCTGTTCTGGGGGATCTCCGCGCACTGTCAGGTGGACAGGGGACGGGAGATCAGCGCCAGACAGACAGTCGCTCGACATACGTGTCATTTGATAGCCTCAGGGGGATGGAGTGGAGATCCCCAGAAGTCCTGGAGTGCCAGGCAATTATTCCACCAAAGGTTCTAGGCCGGAGGTTGGAAGGCCAGGTTCGGGATCAGCCTGACCTGAAGGGTGGGACGTCTGTAATCAGCGTCCCGACCAGTTCTTCTTCCAGAGGTACCGCCCCAGTTGGTAGGGAGCAGGGTTCTGGAAGGGGGTGCAGAGGGTGGGAGAGCCCACCTCTGCCCCCGGTACAACCTGAGGGGTTAAACCCTGGGTTGGAATGGCGTTCTAGGTGTACCCCTCGCCAGAGGAGGAGGAACCCTAGGAGAAGAGGTAGGGGGAGGAGAGCCTTCCCTGAGACTCCTGGTCCGCCTGAGGGTGTAGACCCTAGGCTGGAGAACCAGTGGCAGTCTAGTCCTGTCTTTCAGAGAGGAAGAGTGGAGAATGGCCGCTATGTGCCAGGGGTTACTACCCCCCACTCTGTGGTTAGGCAAAGACCAGTGGCACCTGGGTGGCCTAGGGCCTGGTCTTGGCCGCGGACAACTTGGGAGTACCAGTGGGGTAGCCCAGTTGGTCCAGACAGTGGTGTTAGAAAGAATTCCATGAGTTCGCCGTGGCGTAGAACCGGAGGGTGTCCCTGCAGTTGCGGGCCCGCGTCCGTGTTCTATCGCCCCAAGCAGGGAAGTCCATCACGGTGGTGATTGGGCTGCCCTGCGTTTTGGCTGGAAGGGGGTTGTGTTGGACTTGGCCCTTCTGGCAGGTTCACCCCTGAACTTTTTTGATTTTTACTGGTGACTTGGTGTGGTGATTGTTTGGTTTCTGCGCACTTTCCCTGTGTCCCAGGGTAAAGTGCGTGCGTGCTCTGAGTGCATGTGGTGAGATAGGCCTGCCCTCCCATAGGAATGCATGGGGAATGTATGTGTCCCTAGTAGTTCCTGATGCGTGGGGTGTGCAGGCCCGAGTTTGGTATGTGCGGACTCGTGGGAGTGAATGCTGCGCGATGATGTGTGCGGCGTGCATGTACCTAGTGTGGAAGTGCCACTTCTAGAAGTGGGCACTTCGGTGTGCAGTGTGTCTGTCGCGTGATTGGCTGGTCGTGTCATGTGACGGGCTAGGGATTCCCCAGTGTCAGGATGAGTCACCCAGTGGTGAATGGGGAAATCAGCAGCTAGATGGGTGGGAGGAGTCCACCTGGGTCCTGAATAGGACAGGGTTTTCCAAACACAATGCTGGCCCCGCCCCCTGTGGTGCGACTGACGACCCTAGCCCTTCCAGTGAATAGAGTGAGGGGCTGAGCACATCAAGGGTGCTCCCCAACCAGCTGCGACTGGTTTTCCCCCTCACCCTGAACCCAGAACAAAGGGTTTGCCTGTATAAAAATGGGGCTGTGTCCCCACAGAAACTGTTCTCTGCCAGGGTCTTACCTGAGGGGGGCTGCTGCTGCTGCTGCTGGACCAGAGGACCGCCACTTGGATTACCTCCCTGCCTGGAGGCCCAGTGAGCTGGCTCTGGGTCCAGCCTTGCCCCCCTGCCTTTTGAAGAACTTTGCAGGACTTTCCTTCTCCCCAAAGCGCCTGGGAGCGCTTTTATTTGATTTATAGCGCTAGGAGCGCTTTGATTGGGGCACCGGCATTGGAAAGCGCTTCCCCTGAAGAACGCCTTCATTGTAGCACGGCGCTACGATAATTGAGGGAACCCCGACGTAGGGATTCCCCCGCTTTTGCCGGATTGGAAACGGGTGCCCACCCCGCATTGCCGTGATCCTCGCGGGTGCCTACCCCGCTTATTTAATTATTTTTTATAGCGGGAGCCCACCCCGCATATTGGTGCTGCCGCGGGTGCCCACCCCGCTGATATTGTTATTTGGCGGGAGCCCACCCCGCATACGTGTGTCTGCCGCGGGTGCCCACCCCGCTTATATATTTGTTTAAAGTACGGGAGCCTACCCCGTGTTGCCGGCGCCAAAGCTTCCAGGGCCGCCGCGCTGCCCGCGGTGACCCGGAAGCCATCTGGGAAGTCCTGATCGTGGGCGGAGCCTGACCCCAACCGCAGGAAGCCGACGGGGAAGAAGACCGGGGGAGTGAGGACGGCGTCTGCGGCTCTTCGCGCAGGGCCCCGTGCGTGGAGGGAGCCCTGCAGGTCTTCCAGAAGAGAGAAGACCCAACCGGGGGAGCCTCGCGTCAGTCTGGTGAGTGGGGGCTGAAGGGGAACCGCGTAACACTCCCCAAGCACTGCCAGAGCCTGCGAGGCTCGCGAGTCCCCCGAGCGGGACTCCAACGTTAGCGGGGCATTATTTTCCAGAGCCAGAGAGGCTCAAGCGCCAAGCATTATTTCTTTAGAGTCCAGAGGGACTCCCACGGGCAATGATTGTTTAAGAGTCCAGAGGGACTCCAACGAAGGGCCAGCACTATTTGCTCAGAGCGAGGACGCTCTAAACCACCGGGGGCATTTCTTTGGTGTGTGGAGCCCACGAGGCTCCCACGCACCGCAGTGTTGTGCACGCGCCCAGTGAGGCTCCAGTGGGTGAGGGCTCACGAGCTCCGAGAAGGCTCCAACGTTACGGGGGCATTTTCAGTGTGATAAGAGCTGCCCGCTCCAGTGATTTGGGGCGTATTTCTCTTTGGGTGAGCTAAAGCCCACGAGGCCCCCCCCCTACGCGCTGCATAATTGATGTACAGGCACAGTGGTGCCCAGGTTCCTTCCACAGCTGCCCAGCAGCTGCAACGTTTAGGTATGGCCCCCTTGCGGTTTGCCCTGACTGCGTGCGCAGTCTTGCCCTGACACTGGGACACAGGGCGTCCTAGCCCCAACAAGGCCAGTTGGCCTAGGGACTGCCACAGGTGGTGGCTTATGTGAGTTTCTCGCTTTTGTTCCTAACCTGCACCTCTGAATGTATGTTTATGCGTCATGTGCTTTGCTTTACACCTCTAAATGTATTTTATGCATCCTGTGTTTATGTGCTTAGACCCCTACAGGTAGAGTGATACTTAGGTGGTTGTTTTCTCCTTAGTACAGGTGGTACTAGTAAGGTCCTAGTTCCCTGCGTGATATTCCTAAAAGTGGTTAGGGTTGCGTAGGTGGTACTTTCTGATACCAGTAGTTACTGGTTGTGTGCTACATGTTCTATTTTTAGTGCTACAGTGATTGTGTGCTATGTTCTCAAATATTATTCCTTCGTTCTAAGTGCTATTTCTACAAAATGCTAATTCCTGACAGTGGTCCATGTGGCCCTGTCCCCTGTATATATAATCCCTTGTAAATTCTGCCCGTGCCTGTTGGCACATTGTAAAGTGTGTGTTTTTATCTAATGTGTTGTGTATAATACAAAGGTTATTTTTATATAATACCTTGTGTGGAGTTTCCTTTGTGGTGGGCCTTGGGTGTTGTTGCTGGGTGCGTGCGCAAACGCTTTACACATCGCCTCAGGGATAAGCCTGTCTGCTCGTGCCAAGCTACCAAGGGGGTGAGCAGGGGTTATCTTTGGCGTGTAACTTCCTTGCCCTGACTAGAGTGGTGGTTTCTGCCTGACTTTGGCGCAAGCCTTAGCCAGCCAGAAATCCCATTTCTAACACCAGGTACAAGACTAAGACCGGAATTAGTACATTATGACTACTTTCTGTGCTAATTCTGAACAGTGAAGGTGGATGTGAGAAGCTCTTCTCAGGGGGCATTTCTCAGGGCACATTTCGATTAGGCAGCCATATTTGACATTGGACTTATTGCATCAAAACAGCAATCTATCGACATTATCTTTGTTAGTGTACTTTGCATAAGGGTAAGGAACACTTTTCTCTTGTCATGGCTGCTGACTATCAGAGGAAGACAGCATTTTAAGAAAGGGAATTAACTGTTCTAGCAGAGGAAGTTGAAAGGCTGTCTGTCTGTAAGGGGATTTAATGTAAAGGTCCATAAATGTAAAAGAGTCATTGTACTTACAATGTGAATTATGTTATCGTTTTTTATTGAGATTCCTGTATGCAAATGTCAAACTTTCATTTATATAGTAAGTTCTCTCAAAATAATGCCCTACTTATCAATTTATTTATGTACGTTTTATTTTTTTATAGCATGAAACTGTTTTGAAGATTCTGACAAAGCGATGCGAAAGAAAAAGCACCCGAGAAACATATTAGGCAATATAGCATTGTTTCACATTCATTTATTTACTAATCTTTTTATGTGTGACAGGTTAATTGAAGATTGTCAAATCGAGGTTATTTTTATTGCCAAGTATGAAAAAAATATTGCACAATAATATAGTCTTAAAGATGAACAAATATTTCACTTTATCTTGCTATATTATATGACAAAATATCTAAATATTTTTAAAGATGGATAATTTTATTTGCATCACATAATTATCCTTTTAGCATAAATCCTAAATCAGACAAGAAGCATTTTGTTCTATAGGCCCTCTGTAGTCAGTTTGGAAACAGCTCTGTGAGAGGGAGAGGTGGTCGCAGAACCAGTTTGATATAGCTAAGAAGGTGGGGACTGCCCGTTTCCCTAAATGCCCTCTGGTTGGGACACAAACTCCCTCGGGGCAGAACAATTCTACTGTCTTGAATTTGCCTGAGAATAAAGCACTGTGGAGCAGTTGGCAGGATAGGATATATCCCTTTTGCATAAACCTTAAAACATTTCAAACTCATCTTTAGGAATCATAATACAAAATAGGGTAACAAGCATAAGACATTGTATTAAAACATAATTATTAATGAATTAATTTCTGATGGCTGTACCATCCCCATCATGTTTATGCTGCACCAGTTGTGCATATGGCATACAGTCATCTGCTAGATTATCATCATCTGTATCCTCAATATCTACAGGCATGGACACTCCGTGCCTTACAGCCAAATTGTGGAGCATACAACACAAAACAGTAACTTTTTTCAGGTGCATAATTTAATGCACCCTGAGTACGGCTGGGGCATCTGATTCGCCCTTTCAGAAATTCAAATATGTTCCATTATATTACAAATTTTAATGTGTGCCTCGGTGTGTGCACAATCAGATTCTGTTTGGGCATCATGGATGGATGTTAATAGATAACTTCTAAAGGTAACTGACTTGGGGGACTCACAAGTGCTTCTCATGAACACTCGGGGTCTGATGGCTGGCATCTCCAGGGAGTTTCTATGGCTGACGGAAGGCAGCGAGCTTCCATTTTCAAGCCCATCTGCAATCTTCAGGAATCTCGTGCTACAGGATATACAAGGGCGATATCTGGGCTGTGACTGTCGCATAAACTGGTGCTTGGGCCTTCAATTTTTTATGCTCACCTAGCATTCCCAAATTCAATTATTTTTTTTTCACTTGAATTTTGCTCACAGAGTTATGCGGTGGGTTAGGCATCTATGATTGGTCAGCAATCATTAGAGAGTATTCGTTTGCCTTACGATCTTGCATGGTGGCTTTGTGCTTTTATGATAACAATCACATAATTTGTTGCCAAGAATGATAAGCGAGGAATCTATTGTTTATGTCTATTTATGTTTACACCTTGGCTTTTCTAAAGGTGACTTTTCTGGATAGTGGTATGCTCTGAGGGTACAGCAATTTGAAAGTACTGTGCTACTTTAACGATTCATTCCTGTAGCAATTGATGTTGCCTGATCCTCACGTTATGATGCAATGCTGACTAATTTGTGGTGCTGGATTCATATCTTATTCTGTGTACCATGTATTGCCTAACCACCTTTCTTTCAGGTCTCCTTCTCTGCTGTACCCACCTTATAACCCTTAAAACCCGGTTAGCCACTCTCTTCATCTAAGATAATATTCTTGACCAGCGACAGTGCTGCTGGAAAGTGGTATCCTGGGTGGTGCTGTTCCTGAGGATCCTGCAAACACAAACCATGTCAGATCTTCCGTTGCTGGTGGAAGGTTTCTTAAAATCAGTGTATTGTGTGAAGCCTGGTAGTCATGCGCAACAGTGAGTCATGATGAGGTCTTTATTGCATACCAATTTCACATTAAGACTGTGTTGCATCTTGTGGTGTCAATACATTTGTTCAGTTGATTTGGATGCAACTAAATCCACTTGGGTACAATCCACAGCACATAGTAAATTTTGGAAATATAAAATGGCATGTCATTTTTTGCTTTCACAACAGTCACAGTTTTTGTGTTTGTTAGAAATGTGATGTACTCTGTGGTTAGTCTGAGGAGGGCATTCATTTTCTGCTTTAGTATTTTAGAAAATGTCAGCGGTGGTGCGCCATGGATCGAACCCAATGGACCGTAATAGCCACTGTTGCATCCATAAGCAGTATGTGGTATCCTTTTCAAACCAGTACTTGCTGACAATGCTCTGGACATGTTTAGTGAATTAATACATCATCTTATCAACTTAGGCTCTCTTTGCACCATTCTTCTTCTTGTTATGTTATGTTAAGTTATTGCTACTTATAGAGCGCACTGCTACCCATGGGTGTCCTGGCGCTGTAAAGTCCTTTTGAGGCCTGAGAGGAGAGGATGGTACGCAGATATTTAGGCGGAGAAGAGCCAGGTTTTTAAAGCCTTTCTGAAAGAGAGTAGATTTGTCATGGACCTAAACTGCAGCGGCAGGTCATTCCATGCTTTAGCTGCACGTGCTACAAAGCTTCTGCCTCCCCAATTAGCCTTGCGCACTTTGGGTACTAATATTAGTTTTGCTTCTAATGACCGTAGCACTCTTTTTGGTATATACCATTGACATTTATTTTTCAAGAACTCTGGGCCAGTTCCCTGTAGGGCTTTGTGAACAAGGCACAGAGCCTTGAACTGAATCCTCTTTCGAATTGGCAGCCAGAGGAGTTTATTGATATGGGCTGAGATTGAGGCAAATTTTGATGTACCGGTGAGCAGTCTGGCAGCTGCATTTTGAAGAAGGTGTAGTTTGTGCAGGAGGCACTCTTGTAGGGAAAGATATAGCCCATTGCAGTAGTCTAGCCTTGACAAGGCTAGTGACGTAATTACTGTTTGTATACTGTCTTTGGGTAAAAAAGGTATTATTTTCCTGCATACCCTGAGCGTGTTGGCGGTAGAAGATATAACCGCGTTCACCTGGTCTTTAAAGTTGAGTTTGTTGTCAATCCAAACCCTCAGGTTTTTTGCTTTATTCCTCAGGGCAGGAAGGGGGCCCAGAGAGACCGGCCACCAGGTCGGCGTCCAAAAATTAGGGTCAGTACCATATAATACCACTTCCGTTTTTCCAGAATTTAACTTAAGACAGTTCTGAGCCATCCAGTCCCCTACCGCTGACATGCACTCATTAAGACGTGTTGCTGTTTCCATCAACAACCCTGGCAATAATGAAACCACAATTTGGGTGTCATCGGCATAGGAGGTTAAGGAGAAACCAAAGGATTCAATAAGAGGGGCCAGTGAGGAGACATAAGTGGCAGGGCAAAAGGTCTGGAGGAGAATTCACCCATGGCAACAGTTTGGGTTCTGTTAGAGAGAAAGGATTCCAGCAGTTTCCAGGTGGTACCCTGAACTCCAATCTCCTTCATACGGTCCATCAATAGTGAGTGATGGACCGTATCGAAGGCTGCTGAGAGATCCAACGTGATCATCACTGCTTTGCCTCCTTGATCGATTATGGTTCTAATCTGCTCTGCTGATTTAATGAGGGCTGATTCGGTGCTGTGACCAGCTCTGAAGCCATATTGCGATGGATCCAGCACCTGTGATTCAAGCAAGAATGCGTTCAGTTGTGTGTTCATGATTTTCTCAGCTACTTTCACTGGAAGAGGAAGCCTCAATATGGGTCTAAAGTTGTTAGGGTCTTTGGGATCCAGAGAGGGTTTCTTAAGTAGGGGCAGTATAGAAGCGAGTTTCCAATTTATGGGAAAATATCCCTGAGAGAACATAGAGTTAATGACAAAAGTCAGTGCCGCGGCTACTGGTTCCGGGGCTAATTTCAACAGAGAGATGGGGCAGGGGTCATTAGGTGAACCAGATTTCGTTGTCATGATAAGATTTAAGATTTCTGAAGTTGTTACTTGGGAGAAGTTGTCAAAAGATTCCCTGTCGTTTGTTTCCAGTTGTTTAACGTCAATCTGGGTGGAGATAGTATTGTCTGTAGCCTTGGAGAAGGTAGAGAAGATAGATTCTACTTTGCCCAGGAAAAATTGTGCAATATTATCACATAATTCCTGACTGGCAGAAATAGTAGGAGTGGTTGGAAGTGCTAGCGATGTGACTGTTTTGAATAGTTCTTTGGGCAAGTTTTTTGCAAGATTTATTTGTTTAGAAAAGAACTCTTGTTTTGTTTTAAATAGTGACTGTTTATACTGAGCTAGACTAAGTTTGTAATTATTTCTATCATTCTCATTGTAATTCTTCCTCCAGATTCTCTCAAGGTGTTTGCAACTCAGTTTAAGGTCTCTAAACTCTTGGGAGTACCATGGAGAAGATGGCCTTGCCCTATTGGGGTAGAGGAGTTTATTAGGGGCAAGCTTATCTCCAACAACTTATAACCATTTAGTATAAGCTAGTGTCGCCTCATCCAGGTCTGTAGGGAGGGAGGGGACAGTTGCGATTAACGTCTGTTGCAGTTCCTCCGCATTAATGTTAATCCATGCTGTACTGACCAGATGCTTCTTCCCAGGTTTCCATGAGTGACGACTGGGCAAGCTGATTTCAAAAAGTACTGCCATATGGTCTGACCAGATGACTGGACGGGTGCCAGTAAAACTTAGTTGTGATTAGTTTGAAAAATTCCGTCTAGTGTGTGTCCGGCCTTGTGTGTGGCTCCAGTCACCACCTGATTTAGACCAGCATTATTCATCATATCTAGTAGATTTGAAGTGTCAGGATCAGATAGTGATTCCAAGTGGAAATTGACATCTCCGAGTATAGTGTAAGTGTTTGCACTTAATATAGTTTCAATTATGCCATCAGCTTGCCTGAGAAATCGGTTTCTAGGTCCAGGTGCTCTGTATAATAGAGTGCCTCTGAAAGTTAAGTGGTGTGAAAGGTAAAAACAAAAATCAAGCGCTTCAAATCCGAGATTAATCAGTGGGTTAAAAGATGCCCTAATGGATTTGTGGTAGATAACCACAAGGCCCCCTCCTTTCCTGTTGGGTCTATTTAGTGAAAAACAGAGATAGTCGGGCGGTGTAGCTTTCACCAAGTCAGGGTGAGAGGCCTCATCCGTCCAGGCTTTGGTTATAAACGCGATACTTATTCCCTCATCGAAAATTAAAGCTTCACATTCGAGGCTGTGTTTAACCAATGAACGAGCATTGATAAGAACACATTTCCAACCTTGAATAGGCAACGTATTTTTATTGTGTCTACTGAGACTGGGTTTGGATTTAATGGGTTTAAATGCTAAATCAGGTAGCTTGATTCCGCACCCCTGGCATAGCAACTGAGACCACGGAATGCATGTCCCCGGCTGCAAACAAATGCATCCGGAGTGTTTTTTGGGATTACAATTAAGATTGTGTAGTGTCCCACTAGAATAGGTTATAGTGTTTGTTGTTCCAGAACGAAAATGAGCAGGGGGACTGGCGCTGAGTGCGGGCCAAGCGCGGACGGGCGCAGACGGGGCCCGGGAGTGAACGGTAGCAATCCTATGCAGTATTTGTAGTTGTTGGGTAAGAATGACACTAAATCGCCGTTTTACAGTTTGTTAAAAGTTTCCACATAAAGTTTAAAAACAATTAAAAACAAAGGCAATCACATTCGTACCTTTGCCAATCGTGTCTACTCCCGGCTCACGCCTCAGGAGGACTCTGTGCTAGCGCGCTCGCGTCTGCCTCAGTATTTGTGCAGTCAGGGGCAGAACCACTAGCCCATTGACCTGACTCCTCTCAAGATAGCGCCTCCGCATTTAAGCAGCGGGGCCCGGGAGTGAAAGGTAGCAATCCAATGCTGTATTTGCAGTTGTTGGGTAAGAATGTCACTTGATCGCTGTTTTATAGTTTGTTAAAAGTTTCCACATAAAGTTTAAAAACAATTTAAAACAAAGGCAATCACATTCGTACCTTCGCCAATAGTGTCTACTCCCGGCTCACGCCTCAGGAGGACTCTGTGCTAGTGCGCTCGCGTCAGCCTCAGTATTTGTACAGTCAGGGGCAGAACCACTAGCCCGCTGACCTGACTCCTCTCAAGATGGCGCCTACGGGTTTAAGCAGTGGGGCCTGGGAGTGAAAGGTAGCAATCCTATGCGGTATTTGCAGGTGTTGGGTAAGAATGTCACTAAATTGCCATTTTACAGTTTGTTAAAAGTTTCCACATAACGTTTATAAACAATTAAAAACAAAGGCAATCACATTCATACCTTCGCCCAACGTGTCTACTCCCGGCTCACGCCTCAGGAGGACCTCTGTGCTCCCTTAGCTATTATTTTTTCTGCTGTACTTGAGTCTATAACTGCATTATTATAATTTTCTTACCCTGCTGCCTGAAATAACGATTGGGTGCTTCCTCCATACTCCATGTGATGCATCTGTCAGACTTTAAGTCCTTCTTTGATCAAGTGCTTTAATTATGTACACCCAGCCTGCACAGATTAGTAACACTAGCCTTGAATTAAGGTTTATTCCCTCGGGAGATCACTGGTGGGCTATTATAAACACTGTTTATGTTATTTTTTAACTGTTCCCAAAACTAATTTTTGGCAATATTGATTGTTAAATGTGCCTTTCTAATATTTACCATTATCTTATCTGGCCCTCTACTGTAAAGTGTCATAAAAGTGTTAAATTCCCCAACCAGAAAACAATTGGGTTTGGAGTTACAGATGGTAAAACTGCACCTGGGAAAATAGGTTGTGGATTCAACTCGTAATTAAGAGTAGTGGTATTTCACCTGGATTTAAAACTCAGTATGACATATAGATAGTTACTCTTGATCAGGGCTTCAGTCAAAAGGTTTAAATCTTGACCAAACAAAGGCACAGAAACTATCCTCCCAATGTGAGGATTTCATCAGCCACATAATTTGAATTTCTCCCATTTTCAGCTCTTCCTGCCAAACCAAATGGCTTTAGCAGGACCTTGTTTAAAGGCCATCTGACTTTGAGAGAGCTTGGCCTGGTACTGCCTGCAGCCATGCCAAGCTTCAGGATTTAGACATCCATTTCAGAGATTAAGTCAGAAGGTAAAATCCTTAAGCTGGACAACCATGCTCCATCGCAGTCAGCCTAAAAGTGCATCTAGGTCCAGTCAACCGCAGTGACTACTTATTTGCACTTTACTTTTTCGTGGTACTGTTTGTCTTTACGTCATATCTTCGGTTCCCTTACTGGATTTTCAACATTTTTCTATCATTAAAAAGCCTCTTTAAAAACTGCCAAACATTCTGCAGCATGACTGATATATGATATCAAGAAATGCAACCACATAACAATTCTAACACATCCTTGATAGCTCCAATTGGAAGCACAACTCACTGTTAGATAAGCCTGTACACTTTTTCATACTTTAAGAGTAAGCACATCAAACTACCTGAAAATAAAACCTAAGATATTACATGAGGCAAAACGCTGTAGAGCTCTAGCTCTTTTCATCAAGATCCACACATTAAACTACATCCTACATTTTGTCCCGCTCATCCTAAAGATCTGAACACAGAGTATGGAATAGCAGTCCCAGTGATAAAAACAAGTGATAACAACAAGACCCATCAGTCTTAACCTTTAAAAACAGACTGCATAACCAACTACTTTTGAAAGACCTAGACTTAAGGTATTGCCATGTTAAATCAAACCTATGCACTGTGACAATTGTTCTTCTTACTGTAAATTGTTTCTTTCAGCTGTTCATTGGAAGTGTTAACTTTGGATGTTATACACCTAGCATCATAACTTTGAAATGGAAGCCATTAATGATACACGTGTTTTCTTCTACTCCTCATATTGTTAATACTGGATCTCTTCCCTCTCCCTTACCTTCATTTAAATGCCTACGATTTGTTAACTCGGAACTTAGTATCGTGGTTACTACTTGTCTACCACCATCTTTCCGATCGTTCTCCAATACCATTCATCGAAGCATGTGCATTGTTCGCTGGCACAGGATGGCCATGCGTGGTCTCTGGCTTGGTTGTAAGCTCATTAGATGCATGTTTGTGTCAAAAGGTGAAAATTGTACCTTTGGTCATCCATTTCTGTGGGCCAATATTTATCTTCTTTTACAGGTGCCAATGGAAATCCCTTCGGCCACATTTCAATACTTCTTTTTTAAAAAGTCCTTTTTAGACATCATTCTTTTACAGTATTGCACTGCTGGGAATTGAAAGAGTTTCCTACTCTGACTGGATCCTGCACTCAATTCAACATAGGTAAAAGTATAAAATTAATATTACTTCATAATATAACAAAGTTGACTCATGCTACCTATATTAGTGATTCTGTGGCATCAACCACAGTTCTGGGAGTTGTTTTGGGAAGGACGAAGGTTGCCTAACAGGTTTTCTTGGGTGTGGGGGACCGAAGGGTAAGTTTTAGTTTTTTTACAACACATGGTCATGATCCTCTCAGACCTTTCCTCTTCTAGGTCAATATTAAGAGGAATGCAGTTCTGCCTGGGTCTTTGGTTTCGACTTATGTGTTATACTGTTTCTATCTCACAGGTGTTGTTGATGCCTGGGTCCTTCTACTCCCTCAGGGTTTTGATGCTTTGCATATACTTAGAGTGGTAGGAAGTTGTGGAAAGAGGTTGATGACCTACCGAAGCTCACAGAACTTTTAAGACATTGCAAGAGTCCAGGGTGACTCTTTTTCGCCCAAATAATTTCGGTGCCTTAACTTAAACTGCCGCTCTCTCCCTAAGCACCAACTACATCTATGTAATCTACTCGCCGATGTTGACCCTGACGTGGTATTCTTAACATCAACTTCGCTTTATGACGTATCCGCACCTGATGTTATTTCAGCTCTTCCAGGCAATTTTGCTCTATTGGGGATACAAAAGACCTCACAAAACTGGGGGAGGTATTGGCATTATCTTTAAAAAGATCTACAAGTGTAAAATTGAGGACATTCGGCTCCCTAATTGCGAAGCGCTGCTATTCTCTCTCTCCTCTCCTAAATTTACCTTCTCTGGGGCACCTATCTATTGTCCCCCTGGGCCTCCCAGCAGCTGGTGCTCAGCTTTTTCTGATTTTCTGTCCCCTCATATCTTGCGGGTAGCCAATTTTACCTTGCTTGGTGACCTCAACCTTCATCTAGAGAACAGCAATAATAATTAAGCATCACCATTTATAGATGACTTGGGCACCCTTAATCTCCGCTTCTTGATTTGGTACCTACCCACTCAACTGGGCACCTGCTGGACCCTATCTTTTCTAACCTCTCAACCTTATCCGTCACACCACCCACCCAACTCGGCTCAACGGACCACTTTGCAGTGCCTTTTACTATTAAGCTCCCTTTCACTTCCTTTACCTGGCATGTTCTGCAACCCAAAACCAGAAATTGGTCTAGACTTTAAATGACTGAGCAAATAAATTGCTTCTTAATAAAACCCTAATTTCTCAACTTGACCCACACCAAATCTCTGTGCACCAATGGCTTATGGAGGCCACCAATTTGATTTTGATACTTTCATCTAAACCACAATGTAGCAAGCCTCCTCCTGCCCCTTGCTTCACTGATTGTTACAACTGGGGGTCTCTAGTTGGCTGAGGTAGGTACCTTAGTCCAAATAGAGACCCTTGCTTCTACGTCAGGGAAAGGAAGGACACCTTCTTAGATAGCCCCTGCTCACCCCCTCGGTACCTTGACACGAGCAGCCAGGCTTATCTCCAAGGCAAATGTGTAAAGTATTTGCAACCACGCTCTCAGCGACCCAATGATGACCCCACAAATGGACTCCACACGAGTTACATAAAAACAATTATATGTTTATAAAAAACGATATACGATGAGACCACACAATAAAAATCCAACATATGCGTATTTGTAATATTTCACCTTGCTGGTTATTAGGAAGCAGGTTCTTGCAGTAATAATGAGCAAATATCAATGATCCAATGCAGTCCTAATGCAGTGCTATGCAGTTCATAATGCAAGACTCAGGCACTTCGTAATGTCAAAATAATGCAGTTTGTTATTCAACAATCAGGCAGTTCATAATGCCAAAATAATGCAATTCGTAATGCAACAATCGGGCAGTTCGTAATGTCAAAATAATGCAGTTTGTTATTCAACAATCAGGCAGTTCGTAATGCCAAAATAATGCAATTCGTAATGCAACAATCGGGCAGTTCGTAATGTAAAAATAATGCATGCGTAATGCAACAATCAGGCAGTTCATAATGCCAAAATAATGAAATACGTAATGCAACAGTCAGGCAGTTCGCAACGCAAACATTATGCAATGCGATAATGCAACAATCAGGCAGTTTGTAATGCCACCAATAATGTACTCTAGTACTGATCACGGTGCTCTGGACAGTCTCTATGCCACTCTTACTGACTCGCGGTCAGCTACTACCAAAATATCCCCCCAACACAGGTATGATGTAAAACAAAGTGCAGCTCCACACTCTGGCCCCGTTACTGCCACTCCTCGGCAAGTATGGGCCGCAATACGAACTTGAGTGGAGGCTCGGGCTGCAAGGATGGGAAAGGCCGAGAGCGTTTCTCTCGTAGCCCGCACCATGCCCCAGGCACAACACATGCATGCTCGCTGAGCGTTACTGGGGGGTACGACCTCACTCTCCTCTCCTCTGTTCGCAGATTGGGCCTCCGATGTGACTTTGTTGATCTTGGGCAGTGAAACACCGACCTCCAACGTGATTGTTCGAGGTCTCTCCTTGGCAAAGGCAGGCTTGGGCCAGCGGCAGTGAATTCTCACAGCTCCTCTGAAGATGCCGGGCCCATGGCAATGGCAATTGCCGCACTTCTGGTCACGCTGTCGACTGCCCCGGGACACACAGTCACGGGGCAATTTCTCATGTAGGTCTCAGGCTGCAACTGAGCACACGCACACAGTGTCGCTGAGATTCACTTGCGCTCCGGGTGCACACGATCACAAGGCAATCCTCACAAAGGTCTCAAGCTGCACAAAGCACAAGCACACAGCATCGCTGTGACTCACTTGGACTCCGGGTGCGCACAATCACAGGGCAATCTTCATGAAGGTCTCAGGCTGCACAAAGCACACGCACACAATGTTGCAGAGACTCACTGCACACACACAGCATCGCTGAGACTCACTTGGATTCCAAATGCCCACAATCACAGGGCAATTCTTATGAGGGTCTCAGGCTGCAAAAAGCACACGCACACGGCATCGCTGAGACACCCTTGGAAACCTTTATGTTCCTGAGTTTCCACAACAGGGAACCAGCTCTCCTCGAGCCCTTGGGGACAAGTTACTTCAGGACACAGCAAAGTCCTTTCAAGCAGGGGGGGACACAGCACACTGCAAAGTCCCTTAGCCTCTCCTTGGTTAAATCAGCAAACTGCAGGCCAGCCCCAGAACACACAGCAAGGGTCAGTCCTTTCCTTCAGTCTCTTCAGCTGTTTCTTCCTTGGCAGAGGTTCCTCAAAGTAGTTTCAATCCTTTTCAGTCATGATCAGTTCCATTCCAATGTTCAGGGGTGTCAGCTCTCATAGTTATACCCCTAAATGTCCTTGAAGTCTTTGTGTTCAGGGGGGCACTGACCCCTGTCCAAACCAGTTCAGGGTGTCTCCCTGCCAGTGACACCTTCTTCCTTTGAAAGTGGGGGTCTGGATCCTCAAACACTCAGCACAAGATGGAGCCATTGTTTTATGGCAGCAGCCCATGCCTCTTCACCTCTAGGGGCTACTCCTCCCCCCTAAAGTCCAGATGCAGGTTAGCCTGTTGCTGTCACACCTCCTCCCCTGGGTCAAGACATTCACCAGAGCCTATCACATTCAAATCTAGACAGTCAGTTCACAACCAGGCAGAGACACACAGAAATGTTAGAACACAAAAAACCAGCCACTTCTAAAAGAGTGGTTTCTAAACACACAATGCAAAAACCACCTTCACAAAAAGATGTGTTATGAAATTGTGAGTTCAGGCACACTAAACTTCACCTCTCCATCTTAAGCTTATAGGAAGGTAGGCTGGAAAAATATTACACAGCCTTCCCCATTCTGTCCGATGGGCAAGATGGCCCTGCAATGGTGAAAAACGAAATGGAGAGTATTTCACTGTCAGGACATGGTACACACCTTAGTACATGTCCTACCTTTCACATACACTGCACCCTGCCCAGGGGGGATATATCAGACCTAACATAGGGGTGTCTGATGTGCATAAAAAGGGAAGGGTAAGGCCTGGCAAGTGGGTGCACTTGTCAGGACAACATGGCAGTTTAACAAACTGTGCGCAGGCACTACAGTGGCAGGCCTGAGTTCTCTCTTTAGGGCTACTTGTGTGGGTAGCACAATTAGTGCTGCAGGCTCACTAGTAGCATTTGCATTACCAGCCCTGGTGCACATAGTGCACTTTACTAGAAAGGCAAACATACAAATCATGGACACCCAATTACCATAACACTTTACACAGGGAGCACTTGCACTTTGACACTGATCAGCAGTGGAAAAGTGCCCAAAGTACCTAAGTTGGTAATACCATGTCAGAAAAAAGGTCTAGGGGAAAGGCAAAAAGTTTAGGGAACTTTATCCAAAAAGTGCCAAGTCCAACACTGATTCTCTCAGATGTGAGAAAAATGCTGTAAAATCTTAGAAAGAACTAGAGTAAACATTATGCGCTCGAGGCTAAGTCAGAATATGTGGTAGCAATTTAAAAATACCACGCCCTTTGTAAATCTGCTCATGCGACTTACTTCACGGAAAAGATCACTAATTCCCTCACTGCCAGAAGACTCTGTTTAAAGTGGTGAACGAACTCTCGGCAGCTAGCACCTTTCGCCCATCCCCTTCACTCTCTCAACATGGGTGTGACAAACTAGCTACGTTTTTTCATAATAAAGTTGAGTCTTGGCACCACTAAGTCAGGGAGTCTAGCGCATCCTGCAATTCAATCGAATGGACTCCAGGACAGTAACCCCCCCATCGGGAAAATCTTTCAAAATTGGGTATGATCCTCTCTTGACCTGGCAACACTTGAATTGCTACTGGGATCCATCAAGTCTTCCTCCCTCAAATCTCAGACCTTTAGACAAATCTGCCCTGACTGATTCTAGACCTCCTTAACTCATCTTTGAGTGCAGGGCATGTTCCTCAGAACTGGAAACAGGCTCTTGTCCTCCCTTTGCTAAAGAAGAGTGACCTTGACCCTCTTTGTTGGTCAAACTTTTATCCAAACATTCCTTCTGTACGTCTTCTCTAAGATTTTGGAAAACCATGTTAACACCCAACTCGCCTCTTTTGATGTGACCCGCAACTTTCTCCACCCGTCACAGTTCACTTTTAGGGCTGGCCACAGTACCGAATCTGCTTACTCAGGGTCACAGAATGCCTTAGGCAACAGCTCGATTCCAGCGATACTACCACCCTCATCCTGCTCGACCTAAGTGCAGCTTTTGATGCAGTGTCGCACTCCATCCTGACAGACAGACTTGAGGCTTCAGGCACAGAGGACTTGTCCTCGAGATGGTTGATCTCCTTTATAAGATCGCACTTTTCAGATCTCCTCGGCCAACATAAGATCTAAAACCGTAGTGCTGACCCCCGGAGTTCCTCTGGGATCTAATCTGAGCCCAATGTTCTTCAATATTTACATTCGCCCTTTGGCGGACGTGGCTGAGAAGTCTGGACTCACCATCTTTTCATATGCTGACGACACTCAGATCATCTTCTCACTATTTACTGCTCAGCATCAAAATCCCTTGCTACTCCAGCTTGATCTGAGGAATGTCCCCCTCTGGATGAATAGAAATGCACTCAAGCTAAATGGAAACAAAAAGGAGGTCCTGGCTCTGGGAAACAACCCCAAACTTTGGGGAGTCAATCACTGACCGGCTGCTCTGGGTCCAGTAACCACTTTGGTAATTAAGGTTAAGAACCTCAGCTTCATCATCGATAACAACCTCTACCTTAAGCCTCAGGTGTCTAAGGTCACGGCCACCTGCTTCTCTGTTCTCAAATGGCTCAAAAAGATCCTTTGGCTAATTCTGCCGGCCGCCCAGAAAATGGTGATGCAGGCCCTCATTATGTCCAGATTGGACTATGGCAATGTATTATACCTGGGCATACTGCCTCCTCAGTTTTATCACTGCTTCACAAACTGCATTGGCTTAGAGTTGACAAGTGAATCAAATTTAAGGCCTTATGCTATATATTCTGGGCCAGACACGGATTAGGACCTTCTTACATCCAAGGTTTGGTGAAAACCTATGTGCCCTCCCAACAGTTGAGATCATCTAGCCCAGGTTTCGTCTTGCTTGCATGAAAGAGCGCTTTGTTTCCTTTCTGGGCTTGAAACTCTGGAATTCTCGCCCTGTTGCTCTCAGGAATTGTCACTCCTTGCTTACCTTTTGCAACAACCTGAAAACATTGCTTTTTAGCTCCCATGTCTGATTTACTGCTACTCGGCGTTGTTGTTAGCAGTCTCTGGGCGGCTCTGCTTGCTGCCTATTCTAGCACTGGGAGACTCTTGATGGGTAGCCATGCGCTTTATAAATTCCCAATTGATTCATCCATTCATTCATTCAGATTGTTACTATTTAGAATTGGCAATATTTTAGTACTTTTTTTACTTTCTTTCATTATAATCTTTGTTTGGTTTCCAACCGGAAAAACAAGAAAAGCATACATAAAACCATCTCAAAAAGGTACATACAATTATCAATATCAATATTTGAGGTCATGGTTATTGCGTGGGATTTATCATGGTTTAAAAATCATTATCATTAAATTATCCTGTTAAGCATTTTAAAATTCCAAACGCATCAGCTTCTCTGGTGGTTAATTGAGTCCTGGGAGAGTTCTGTGTCTTGTCCAATCACAGTTTTGACTCATAAAGTGGCAGAGAGGGTTAACATGGGTGCTGCAAAGCATAACATAGGTAAAGTGGCTACTGTTTTTAACACTGAACTCATTTTGTTACTTCCAGTTCATAAATTGCAATTCTTCTGACATAGCACAGTGATCTATTCACCAGCATCAAGAAGTTCCATACAAACTGTAAGTAATGGGTTTAGATCCTTATTATATTTTTTATAAACTACTGTTATTCTAAGATTGAAAAGAAGGGCTCCTCCGGGAAATAAAAACTTGCAAGACAGACAACCCCTATCATTGTGTTTGGTTTCAGAGCCTGCCGTTGTGTTTCTCCTGACAGTCCTCTATTACTGTATAATGTCTACAAGTGTGGACAATATGTGATTCCTATACATTATAACCCTCATTATATTAAGTAACATTTCCAATACATTGATTCACATGACTTATTGTGCCCCTGTCAGTAATGTGAAGCGCTTGGACACCCTACCCTGAGATGAGTAACACTATAAAAGAATTATATTTGAAAAAAAATGATTAGGTGCAATTTGAATAGTTATTAGTGCAATTACGAATACACACAGATAAATCTTGAATTCTTACAGTTAATTCATATTTCTTGCATGGTGCATTAAACAAAGTCAAAAACCTGCCTCCAATTCATAACTTCTTTAAAGTTCTTGTGAAGAGATAAGGTCGGTGCCTTTGTTTCCTTCCATTACATTGGCATTTGGGTGTTACGCCCCGCATACAGTGCTTTAAATGGGAAAATATAAGTGCAGGTACTCATTAAATTGAGTTAGGGGTGTGACTAGTGGGCGGGGTTAGAGGCGGAGCGAGACATGATGATAACAAGACACTTCTATTAATTATTAATTTTGCCCTTGAACTATCCTTGATAGTAGTCTCAAACTTTCCATATATGCAGATTACCAACTACATATGCTAATAAAGGGTGGTGTGAAGACTTGTTTGGAACAAGCCCTAAATCATAATGAAAGGAGCTTGTAAACTATGAGTGCAGTCAAGCCATCTGCAGTACTGTTAGCACTTTCAGGCTAATATTCAGTGTGTACCAGGACCAACGAGACGCTGGCATAGCATCATTAATAATGAGTTCTACACCACTCAGGCTCGCAATGCCCATAGGGCTCAAAGGGCTTCAGCCCCCCATCCCCCCGTCGTGTGTGCCAGCCCGGGCAGAGACAGCTTCCAGGGCACACACAGAGACAGTTTTTGAGCTGTTGTAGGCTGGCTGGTATGGCGTCTGTCTTATTGGAGCCGCACCGAGTACTTCACAGGTCTTTAAAAGACCATTTACTTGTTAACGAGCCTTTGTTACTATTTCACTCCTTAGAACCCCTGGATCTCCACTCTGCCTAGTGCAGGAAGAAGACGTCCCCCCCCCAAAACAAAATTGGGATCTAGTTGCGCCTCTGACACCCCTTTCAGGACATACCAACATGCGAGAAATGTATCAATATAACGAAACATTTTAACTCATTACATGAAATGAAGGGCAAACGCAAAATGTTAATATTTCCTTGTTTTTGTAATATTTGCTGCTTCCTAATGTCATACTCTTCCTACTTGCTTGACTTAAGTGAAATCTTTTATCTTGTAGAGTGCACACACAAACGAGCATTCCATGAATTTCTTTTCAAATTTCCCCTGAGTGTCCCGATTCTCTTCCTCTGATCTAATGTCTCTCTCAAACACACACAATATCAGGCAAACACGAACACACAAGCAGACACATACACAAAAGGCTCACTTCGGATTATTCCTTAGTTACTTTGAAGCGTCAGGGACAGTGCGTGCATATGTGATTGACAGAGCAGGGCCTGGATGGGGCCTACTCTGTCAGACACAGCAGGGCGGTGAAATTTCCAACACCCGGACATCCCGTGCATAATGCAAATGAGTCGCTGCTTAATGGTTCAGTGGTGGCTCAGCTAAGGGCTAGAGAGGCGCTTTGGATGTCAGAGTGCCCTACTGATCTGCTCCACTCTGACTGCCTCGAGCTCAGCAGCACTAGCAGCAATGAGCTTACATTTCTTGAGTACCGGTACTCTCCTTGGCAGTGGAGAAGTGCCGGTACTCAGCTCGGTAAAAATGAGAAGTGCCGGTACTCAGTACCCGTGAGTACCGGCCCATTTAAAGCACTGCCCGCATAGCTCACAGCCTCGTCGTACCCAAACAAAAGTAAGGATGATGACCCATTAATTCAGACCTTTTTTTGTGCCCAGATGGAAGTGAAAATAAGAAAGCCCCCTCGCTGCCTGAAGGTTGCTGAACGGAAGGGAATGCAGACCACATGCCAGCACTTGTGAATTATGTCCTAGGGTAAGAAAATGACACCAGGATAAATTCAGCATATTTCCCTGAAATAGCTGCTGGAACCAAGATCTGACACGATCCCCCTACTTTTCAGGACTGGGGACTCCCTAAGCCTCACTTGGGATTTTCGGCCTACACCCCTTCTATTCTAAGACTTGTATTGGTATATATTGGAATTAATATACAGTGAGAACCTAGCTATGAGACAACAGAGTTCTGTACATTACTTGAGGGTTTGGGAGAAGATTTACTATATCATGTACATTAAGTGGGGATTACACAAATGCTTTTTACATACATTACATTTCACATTTTTTAGGTACAGGGAGATAGGTAATTGCCCATGATCACATAAGGGCAGTTAAGCACTGAGGATGCGATTTAAACCTTGGTCCCTATGTTTAAAAGTCAGCATCTCTAGTCGTTAGACCATATCTCCTCCCTAGGGCTGTTTTTATCACAAGAAGTATGAGCTTACATATCAGGGTACTGCAGGAAATAAAGCTAGAAGCAGCTAAAGGAGTCATTACTGGCAGGAGCTATTTCGCAGCTCTGCTTTATGCCTTTTTCTTATATATAAAAATAGTTGTTTTTGCCCTCTTAATCATACTTTCTTGCCCAAGTATTTCATAACCATCGCTACACATATCTGTTCCTCACCCTCCACTCTTTCCAACTATCTTTGTCTTTAGTAGATCTTCACAAGTTCCTTTGCCCACTCTTGCCGTACCCCATCCACATACCTGATGAGTTGTTTTTAAATGTACTCTAAAAAGAGTAAAATGTAATGGGACAGATCCCAAAAGTTTTCTTGCCCTGTGATACTACAGGTCATTAGCTATACATAGTAATATGCTTGATATGAATACCTTCATCACATCATTATGAAAGCAGATGCAGTACTTGTGAACTACTAGCAGATGCAATATTTGTGGATATTTAAGGAGATTAATTGGTGTGAAACAGAAAAATACCACAACAATAACTGAAACAACGTTATTAACACATCACAATAACACAATTGTTGTGGTGTCTTATGTTGTATTGTGGGTTGTGTTGTTTTGTTGCAGTAATGTGTTTGTATTTTGATCTTCTATTTCATTGTACTTTATTTGTGCGGCTTTTTTTATTACTCTGCTGGTTTGTGATGCATTGCCTGCTGTTTCATAGTTTTGTTTGTAAATATATTATGTATTATTTTGGGATATTTCACTTTCTTTGTTTTTGGGGTCTGTTTTATTCTTATGCTATTGTTGTGATATGTTTGTGCTACTTTGTATTGTTATGTTATGTGTAATCGTAAAGCGTGTGATCACCTGCTAGAGTATCCTGGTGTTAAGAAGGTGGGTGTGCCTCGCCCACCTATGGCAAGCAGTTATTTGAAAACCCAGGTCTTCAGCTTCTTGCAGAATTCAAGAAGAGAGGAGGAGGCTCTGATGTAGATTAGGAGGTCGTACCACATTTTAGGAGTTGTGTAAGAGAACACTCATTCTCCTGATCTAGTTCTGTGTATCCGTGTAATGTGTGCGAGGAGGGGGTCCTGCAAACCAGAAATGTTTGTTTGGTGGGTGGAAGGAGATGCAAGTGTTTACCTAGATGGGGCCTGAGCTGTGTAGTGCCTTGAATGTGTATGTGAAGAGTTTGAACTGCATGTGTTTTTGTATTGGGAGCAATTGTAGTTCCTTGAGGTGTGGTGTGATGTGAGTTCTGGATGGGAGGTTGAATCTGGCTTCCGAGTTCCGGATGGTTTGTAGTCTCTAGTGAGTTGGTTGGTGATCCTGGCGTAAAGGTGTTCCAATAGTATGGGAATTAGGGCATAGCTGGTGACTAAGCCATGAGTGGCAGTTTTTCTAATGTTATTTGGGAGCCATTTGAAGATTTTCCTCAGCATCTTCAGGGTGTGAAAGCAGGATGTAGAGAAGGCGTTGGCTTGTGCAGTAATGTCCAGTTTGTTGTCAATGATTATTCTGAGGTTCCTGGTGTGGGCAGTGGGTAGGGCTCCAAATTCATCTGGCCACCAGCTGGTGAGGTGTTCTTGCCAAAGATCACTACTCCTGTCTTGTTGGTTTTGAGCATGAGATAGTTGTCTTTCAAACAGTAAGTGACTTCGGTCATGCAGGCGGTGAACCTGTTTCTTGTGTTGGGGGTCTTGTTCAAGTGGGAAAGTATAAGTTACGTGTCATCTGCATAGGAGAGGATGCTGATGTTGTGACAGTGGATGGCATTGGCCAGAAGGCTCGTGTATGCATTGAAGAAGGTGGAGCTGAGTGATTAACCTTGAGGCACTCCGCAGATATGTTTGTGGGCTTCTGTGAAGTAAGTTGCAAGGCTGACAGCTTGTGTTCTATCCATTAATAAGGAGCAGATATAGTGGAGAGCAGGTCATTGGATGCAAATCTCATGCAACAAATGGGGTGTGAGACCATGTCAAATGCTACAGAGAGGTCCAGGATAATGAGAGCTGCTGTGTCTCTTCTGTCAAGGACCAGGTAGATGCCATCTGTGGCAGTGATGAGTGCTGCTTTTGTACTGTGGTTGGTCCTGAATCGGGGCTGCATGACGTTGAGGAGCTGATGGTTGCTGAGGTGGTCAATGACACATCGGTTGATTAGTTACTCTAAGACCTTTGCAATTTATGGTAGAAGGAGATGTGTTTCTAGTTGAAAAGTATGGCTTTGTCAGTGGATGGTTTCTTGAGCAGGGGCATGGCCATGGCATGGCATGTTTCCAGGTATCTGGGAATGAGGCTGAGTTGATGGAGGTATTGAGGATGGGTGTTAGCACTTCACTGATTGGTAGGAGTGTATTAATTGTTCACTTTGCTTTATTTGGTTGTTTTGTGGTGCATTGTGTTAAGTGTTTGAGTTGTGTCATTGAGTTGTGAATTTATGGTTTGTTGCTGTTGTTCCATGCAGTTGTTGTTCAACATTTTCAAGTTGCATTTTTTTTCTTTATGTAAGTTGTGTTGCTTTATGCAGAAGTATTGTGTTTTTGTGTTGCATTGTTTCGTTTTAATGTGCTGTTGTGTGTTCTTAATTTGTTGTTGTGTTGTCATTTTACTTTGACATGTTATTGTGTTCTTTTGTATTCTATAGTTTCAATACAAATGTTAACTTTTGCTGCTAGTCCCCAGCCAAAAGCATTTCAATAATGATCATGCTGCCAACAACCATTTAGCACTGCCCAAGGGGGTAACATGTTGCCACTCTATTTTGTCAGCTATTTAAGATGCCAATTGAACTGTGTCAGAGGCCATGCCTTAAATAAGAGCTGTTGTTGCTCACTTTTTGTGACCCTGCTTCAAATACCAGGATGGGCATCCACCTTCCTTCGAAGTTTGGTAAGGGAGATGACCCTCAGGTGTTAACATACATTCCTTGTAGTCAGGAAATTATGAGTTTATTTTGAACAGCTCTACATCATCTTCCTCTACAAATTCTGAGAAGACAGCAGTCAGCTCAGTGGCCATGTGGTGGATTGGGCCATTTTGAAACCTCTGCTCACATATAATGTATAATATAATACATTGTCACAGATGAATAGTGGTCTTGTTTTATTATTATGTGAATGTTTTGGTGTGAATGTAAAGTAGAAACAGTTATAGGACAATATTACTTTCCCACATAGCATAATAATTTGAATAAGAATTATTATAATTGAGATATCAAAATAAGACTAAGAATGGCAATGGGAATGGGAATATGCATAGGACTACAAATTGAAATAGGTACGGAAATCACAAAATGGATAGGAATATACATCTACAAAAGTTTACCTGAAGAATGTGTGTACAAAAATTCTTGGGTTGCTGTAGGGCAGCTTTTCGATTGGCCAGCCTGAAAATAATTGTATTTTCTGAAGGAACTCCATGAAGTCTGTCCTTTCTCTGGATTCTTTGTTCAGAAAGATAGATAAAAAATCCTTCATAGAGAAAAATATGGTAGTCATTAGAACGTTTACATGGCGAAATTACTTTTTAGTGAAATTAATATAAAATACTGAAGGTATATGAGTAGGAAAATAGTTACTAAATACACAAGGATTTCATTAAACCCTTAACATTAATGTCAATGTTAATATGCCAATAACATGAATGTATGTACTTATTCCTACACGAGGAGAATGCATGTTTCGGTTTTATACAATAAACATGACCTGACAGTTACAAAATGCATTGGCAAAGGCAATGGGCCTGCCTCCGATGCAAAGCTATTGGCAATTCCAGTACTTTCTAGATTTGGCATTCTACATACTTTATTATTAATTCCTTATTAAAACATTAGAATGTTGAGCAATCCATTGGAGACAATGGAGTGCTCCGGGCTTCTACGGGCCGGTAGAAGCCCGTAGGGCAACAGTTAAATTATTTTTTTCATTCACAGCTGCTTCTGTGAACAAAGGCCTCTCGAAGAGGCCTTTGTTTTATTTGTTAGAATGTTCTGCCCTCTAGTGGCAGAATGTTCTAATAGCCTTATAGCCCTCCATAGCTGGGCTATACCGGCCATTAAAGTCCCACTCCCTTGTTAAAGGCCCTCGCCTTTGGCATTTTAATGCTGGAGGAAGCCTTTAATGGCCGGTATGGCCCGCTATGGTGGGCTGTATTAAAAAATGGCTGCCGAGCCGCAACTGGACTGGAAAAGGGATAACAAAGAATAGAAGAAAAAGCCAAGATATCCCATATTTAGCCAGCACACACGTGCATGCATCTACGAGTATGTTTTGGAATGTACTATTTGAGTTAAAGAATTCCAAAATGGCCATCATTAGCATGTATGGGCTCTGTCTTGAAATGTTTTTCTCACATAGTAAAATAAATATTCAATGATGTTACTTGTGTTTCAATCATTTCTTTTGAAATCCATTCTCTGGAATTCACCTGACTCAGGTCCTGGGAATTTTTTAATAGCCAACACGTTTTGTTCCTTTACAGTAAACTGATGAGCTTCTTCAAGTACATATTTTTGATACACTTGCACCCACATTTAGACAATTGTACGTACATCATATTCAATGTTTTTCTCCTTGTGCAGTACATGCAATGGCCTAAATGACTGTGCATGTGGACCAATATTAAAAAGGCAAGGAGGAAAGCAGGAGACATCTGTAGAGAATATTTTTGAAAGGCATGCTATACCATTCAAGTAATATCACTGGACAATTAGAACCCATGACTTTACAATTTTTTTCAGAGTGTTGAAAAATAATTCTAATTCAATTTGTATGCTGAACTTCATGCTTGTCTGATCAGCAGCTTTAGATATTGGCAACAGTCGCTCAATTTTTAAGCAATGAGTGAAGTTGTATTCAAAGCTCTTAGACTCCATTACCTTTTTACGTTCAAGCTGACCTTTTCATGGTCTGAACAAAAAACTCAGAATCTAGGATCATCAAACAATCATTGGCTTTTTTATCGCACTATTATGATAATAAAAATATGAGCCTTTGCTGAAGGAATGTTTTTCAAACTCCCTTAAAATGGCTTCCTAATGTTATACCAAACCAGCAGAGTCCATGCACTGCCTCCAAAGGCAAATCCCAACCTACCTAGTTCTAATATCTTGTTCTACACATAATCCAAAAAGGGCAAGCTACAGCGTCAGATGGTTGTGGCTTACTGGTTCCATATGAAAAAAACTTGTGATACAGACCAAAGTAAGGGCAATACATGCTAACTTTCTGGTGGCACAACGTGGTCGAAATTTGTAAACCTACCTATGTACTAATATGTCTGTTCATAAAATAAAGGGTCAGAGTGGGTCGCAGTCCAACCAACTTAATAAATATTCATGAGGTTGATTGCAAACCCTTACATTGATGTGCCACGATTACAGGGATACAAAGGTCAGAAAACCTCAATGGCTGTGACGGTTTTCAAATAAAGTAAACTTCTTTCTTTGAAGCAGCTCGGTTTTCTGAAAAAAAAATGCGACTGATTTATAAAAGAAAACGTTTTAAAAAAGTTTTTTTTAGAGTGGGCAGTTGTGCCCTGCAACTTCCGCCTCAATTCACAAAGGGGACAGGGTCCATACTCGGTTGTTTTCCTCTTGCAAATAGGTTGCAATGCCAACTTGGGAGATGGTAACTTTTCATTGGTTTGCCCTTGGAATTCTGGTTCCAAACCATTGATATATATGGTACTGATTTGCAGTTTGAAAGGGACGTTCAAAACATGTTCCTTCCAAATCTATAATTGGTAATTAATCAGAAACCCAATTTAGGAGCTGGCAAAAGTTGACCAACTCCTAAAATGGGTTTCGGACTTAAGAAATACCTATTTTGCCCTTGTAAACACTCTAATTTTGGTAATCTGAGTGTTTGAGAGTGCAAAATAGGTTAATATATGTGGCCAAATATTCCCTCTTATGCCTCATTGGTACTACTGTCTGACTAACTTCAAAAAGTACCCAGGATTTGGGGATTTTTAATGCGACCCAGATGGCACTAATGAGTTTTATAGCTCCAGAAGATTGCTCCCAGGCACATTTTTGGCCAAAGGCCTTTGACTTTAGTCTGGTGTTTTTGCTGTGTAGAAATATTCTTCCAACAATAGCAGCATGCATTGGTCACGATCTCGAGAATGCAATTGGCAGCAACAGAGGGACAAAGGGCTTTGATATTATTCTTCCATAATGGGATATTTGATCGTATTTGTTAGCTCACATGGTTTATAGGACATATCATACAGTCGTGTGGTGGCTAATGAAAATAAAATAAGACTATCCATCACAAATTAGATGGGCACTGTTTTTAAAAGTTCTGTAAATTGTTTATGTTTGCATAATAAGGGTTGATTAATCATTAACCTGATTCTCAGTACCGAGCACATTTTCAGTCCCTGGTCAAACAAGAGTTTGTTCTGCTATTGGAATTATAAATAATGTGGTAATTACTGCATCACAATAATTTTTCCGCTGGTAAATTTTAGCAGGCTTAAAAATTTACCAGTGGAAACCATGGGGAAAAAATCTGAAGCCTTTGAAAATAAATGCATTAAGCACATACTTCTGAATGTGATTTGAGGTGTTTAGCAGACCTGGTAAATCTGACCCTGAGGTATTGATATTTACCAGTCACAGTCTGTCTCACAACTTTTTTATTATAATAAGGGGTGAGTGAGGATCCAACTATGATGGACATATTTTGCTTTTATGACTCTCTTTTTGATCTCATCTGGACCTCTTTCTCCCTATAAATGCAGCCAGTTTTCTTTGTGCTTCTGCATTAAGTTTAAGGGCCTAATTGCAATCTTGGCAGATGGGATATTCTATCTGCCGTATTTCTAATTCCATAGGATTTCAGGGAATTGGAAATACGGCAGAGGGGATATCCGTCACATTTGTGAAGGAACATCCCATCTGCCAAGATCATAATCTGGCTTTCTGATCTGAATAGCTCTCTTTGTGGCAACTATTCCTTGGTGTCCCTTGTGGGCTACTTCAATTACTTGTTGTAGACTCTCTGGAATTACAATTCGGGAACCTCACAAGATGAGGACTTCCTGAGTTACAGATAGTTCATCTCTGACATTTCTGAATTTGAAGTACTCACTGTCATTGTTGAGCAGTTGAGAGTGCTGGTTTCAAGATTGTTGAGCAATAATGACTTTCAATTTTAGCATGCCACTATCTTGACTCATAACAGTGACAAATGTTTCTAATGCAGGCTTTTCCAATGAATAGCTCATGAACTACCTGTAGCTCTCCAGCTACCTGTAAGTAGCTCTCCTTTGTGCAGCCCTGCCTACTAAATTAGAAGCTTTTCATTTATTTTACTAATATATAACTACAAACATTGAAAAGTTTGCATTTGGGATTTGAAATGTGTACATTTTCAAAAATAATAAACTGATGTTTGGAGAAAAATTACTGAGTTTTCAAATGTTATTTACAGCTGAGTGATAAATCATGAAACTTTGGGTAGACTTATTACTAATGTTACTACCTTTTCTTTACATTGCTGCTTGCAACTGTCCCTAATACACTAAGGTGGTCACTGCTGGTGGTCCTGCATATTGTGGTAATATTGTCTGATGTGGTCACTATTACAACGCTTAATATTAGTGGCTCAGGAAGATTTTCATTGAACCTAAGTAGCTCTTATTACAGGAATGGTTGGAGACCCCTTTCTAATGATATGGCAGCTGGCGTGCTTGATTTTACAATGAAATTTTTGTAGGCTTCAGGTGTCTTAAATGGGGTTCCAGGGTATTGTAATCACATACTTGAAAAGTAATCAGCAGAATTGTTGTCTTTCCCAGGACGGTGAACAATTGTGTAGTTGTATTCTTGTAATCTCAGACCCCAACGTTCAATCCGAAAAGGCATTCTGGCTTTAGGATTGACAAATATTGTCAATAGTGCTTGAAGATCGATCACCACTGTGAAAGGATTTCCATGTAAGAACACATGGAAATATTCACAAGCCCATACCACTGCCAAGCTTTCTTTTTCAGGTTGGAAATGAGCACGTTTAGTTTGTGCCAAGCTTTCACTGGCGTAAGCCACAATATACCTTTGGGCCTTTGGCTGTTCATTGTGCTGTGCAAGAATTGTGCCTAACCCAACAGGACTAGCATCAACTACAACATATGTATTAAGCTTAGGATCAAAGTAGGCCATTTCAGTGGCATTTTTGAGGGCGTGCTTAATACTTTGGAAACTTTACTCACAGTCACGTGACCATTGAAACACCAAATTCTTTTTTTGTCAACTCTCATAATGGTGCACTGTCCTTGGCAAATTCTTGCACGTATCCAGAACATTAATTGGCTATCCCATGGAATGAACGTAACATGGAATTATCCTGTGGAGGATTAGCAGTAGATAACGCTTGCACTTTGGTTGGATCAGGTGTCATACCCCCATCAGAAAAGATATGGCCATAGAATTTCAATTGTGTCTTATGGAATTCATATTTGTCAGCATTCACAGTCAAACCAGCATCATTTAGCAAACAGCATGAGAGCTTTGGCATTCTTTCTCTGTGCAGCTCTGAAGACTTGTATGTCATCTGAAAGAAGTTTTACTTCTGCCCTTGCCAGGAGTAAATTTCCAAACTTTCTCAGTATAAGAAAAGATTAAATAAGAGCCAATGAAAACCCCTAAAACATGCAAGTAAGTAGGTTTGCACAGACTTAAAAGGGAATTCCAACCCATGAACTGTTGCTTACCGCTACCTCCTGCCCCAGTAGGTAGATCTGCTGAAAGGTGTTCAAAATAAGGGAAGTGCTAGTATTCAAACCCTAGGCTGAGTGCTGGCATATTTAGAGAGCTAGTATAAGAGCTCTTATATAATGAGAGTGCTGCCATAATTTGTTGCCGCACTATATGGCACCAAAGGGACAAGTGAATTTCTATACAGGACAAGTAGATTTATGAAGCAACCTGTCCCATGATGAGAAGATATTTTATTAAATTCCACACACCTGCATTTATTATTTGATATTTATTGTACTTTCTTAGGCAATGTTGAAATGCCAATTCAAGCCATATGTAGTTGGTTGACAAACCCAACTGTGATTTGAACACAGGGTGGGCTGAACTCACAGAGTTTTGAAAAACTCCAAGAGATTCTGTGGAGTTCCACAAGTGGCAGAGTTGTGGTGCCTTGCGCTGCTCTCACTGACTTTTAGAGCTGGAAGCCTGTCCCGTCAGCACGAATGGCAGCATGAAGCGTGTCAGAGGTTCTGTTTTTTTCTGCCGCTCGAGTAGATTTTGTACTCAAGAAGTAGCTTTCTCAAAGCAAGTGACAGCTTTCTCAACATGAGCGGTAGCAACCGGCCATGACCTCTCGTGTTGAGAAATCTACCCGGGAGTAACAGGAATGACAAGATGTTTCTTGTCAATGGTATTTCCTGAAATCCTCCTCTATTTGTTTATTTATGGACAGTCCGAGGTTGTGGCTTTACATCTAGAACTTTTACTGCCAGAACTGGGGGGGGGGGGGAGTGATGTCCAAGACACATAGATTATGGACAGTAACATGGTGGGTGAGCCAGTAGCTCCAAATCCTATTGTCAATATTTTCGATTTTGCTCCATTCAGCAAATACTGTTGACTGTGTTGCATTCATCTTGGTATTTCCAGAAGGCCTTCAGCAATTTAGTTATTGTCCTCACTCCCGACCCACACCCCCATAGTGATTTATAAACATACCTTTGATAAGACATATGATCTCTTTTCCGAAAATGTTAAGAGCCATGAGGAACCCCACAGTTACCCTCTCTTAAGGAAGAGAAGTAGCTGCAGAGATGAAGCACTGACTTCTGTTCACTACCAAAGTGCCAAACCATGCCCCTATGACTACATTTCATACCCACCGTCTTCTCCCGCCTCTTGAGAAGTAGAAAATGGTCTTCAGTATCAAAGACGACAGACAGATCCGATGATATGAGAAGTGCTGTCTGGTTACCATACCATGTCCACAGAAACTTCTCCTTAATGTTTGAACCCAACAAGGTTAAATAACCAGTGAGAAAGGCAGCAACCAAAACAGACAACCCATGAAATGTTTAACCAGGCATATTAAAATATCAGCATTCTACATATACTTTTATTTCCAACACACAAGAACCCATTACCTCTCTAGAAACAGCTAGCATGGAGACGTTGTCATGGCAGACTACAGTGGCATTCCTTTTAGTACTTGTCAAAATTGCAACATCCTAAACAAATTGCAAGTACAGAATACAAATTAGTTAAAAAAACAAAGAACATAAAATAGCAATATTATTACTGCAAAAACTATGATAGCATGCTTTTAAAATTCAGCCAAATATTTTATGGGAACTTTGTTAAAAGAAAATTCTTATAAGAAGCCTTCTTTCTAAAATTATGGTTTGCACTATTGCATTAGAAATGAGAATAAATAATGTTAATCAAATGTTACAGAAGCTATTGTGAGGTACAAATATATATTATACATTGTTACAACTCCAAACACAATGTTTGTGAAGTTTCTACAATGTCCTCAAATTACAGTTGAATGACTGATTAAAATGTTTTATTCTGTCTCATATTCCCAACAAATTATTACCCTACCCCCTGGTGGTGAACCAGGATTTTGTTTCTCAATGATGGAAAATGTAGAGCTGAGCACAGCCAGTGTCATGTCGCAAGTTCATGCCAGTGAAGAGGTACACCTTTGTCAGTACTCTTCTTAAAATGTGACCCATCTCTTTAATAATACATCCATTTAACAGTGGTAGGTTTGGAAGACTTTGGGAATATGAAAGAGCCCAAGATCTGAGTGTAACAGAGACAGAAGAGGTTATCCTACTCCAATGTCACGGACTGCTCCAATTTCTATCAATTAGGCGGATTCCACAGTAAATTAAATATACAATGAGAGGGGTTGGAAACAACATTATGCAGCAAAGATCTATGGATGTTGGTTCCGAGGGACCTTTTGGATAAAGTGTAAAGTACTCAAACATGATGCTTCAACGGCTTACTGCTTGCAGAATGTATAGGGATTAAAAACTCAGGGCCTTATTTAGATCTTGGCAGTTCTGGTCCTACCTTCACTTTTCCGACGGTTTGTCCGCCTGCCAACTTGGCAGTCCACCCACTCTATTTAGATGTTGGCGGGTCTATGGACAATAGTCCATTCGGGTGCCGCTGTGACTGCCAGAATTTTCCTCCCAAGTCTACAGGGACATAGGCAAAAGTGGCTGTCAGGGGGTATCCAGCCAAGGATTACCGCACAGCCATTATGATGTGCCTATGGCGGGGACACCTCCAAACTTAAGTTCGTGGAATCGAAGGAAATGAGGTAGAAACATACCCTCCTTTCTGTTTTCCACTTCCATTTGCGTGTTGAACCCCATTGTCTAGGTCCTTCCTTTGCTGCTACTACTTGACCACGACGCTTATCAACTCTGTTGTCACTGGATCTAAGGTAAGCTTCTTTACAATTGTTTTACTATGAATCATGTGGTAACATTTGCCTTGACCTCGTGTATTTTTACATTGCTCTGCAGTTGTTTTTTCTTATGTGTAATGCAAAATGTAAAATGAACACACCTGTATTAATACTTAAAAACTATTTGTTTGTTGTGGTAGTTGTATGTGTTGTGCTTGTGGTGCCTTTGGGTGTGCATTCAATAGTGTGTGTATGTTGTTTGTGTGCTGTTCTATATGTAAGCAAGCATTGGAAATGCAGTTGATCTCACATTCATTTGAGTTAGAGCTATTGGCATTTTAAATGGCAACGTATTTTATCTATGTGTAATAGAGTGTATGAATGTGACGTGTAGTGGAACTATGTGGTTTGGATTGGATTTGTTATTTGTGGATTGGAATTATGTGGCATGAGTTGCTGTGGAAATTTGTGGATAGTAATTATGTGGTATTGAATATACTGGAATTAAGTGGAAGGGGATTTTGTGTTATGTAGTGTAATTATGTGAAATTTTATTTTGTGTTGTGGGGTGGTATGCAGTGGAGTTTAATTATGTGGTGTGCTGTTGAATTTTGTGACTTAATGTGAAATTATGTTGTTTGGATTTGATGCAGGTGGTGTGTTGTGTAAATGTGTTGGTGAGTTGTATTATGTGGTTTGGTGTGGAATTATTTGTTCTGGAATGGATTTGTATGGAGTTGAATAATGTGGCATGGAACAGTGTGGTGTTGAGTGAAATTATGCTGAGTGGAATTATGCAGCATGCTGTGGAGTGTATTTATGTGGATTGTTGTTATGTGGTATAGAGTGGATCTATGTGGGGTGTATTTATGTGGTATTGAGTAACATGTAATTTGGTGGAGCTGAATTATGTGGTGTTGAGCGGTATTATGTGGATTATAATTATGTTGTGTGGTGTGGAATTGTGCAGTGCTGAACTGTGTGTTGTGGAATTGTGTGGTGTTGTGTTGAAATATGTGCACCATATGTTGCAGAGCAAGCTTCCACCATAAATAAAACTGTGTGTAGATAGTAGAGGCGCTGGACTGCTTCACAAGGAAGAAAGATACAGCATTGGCACTTTACAACGCCCTCCTATGAGGAACAGTAGCAGGGTAAGCATCAGTGCATGCATCCTACACACAATGTGTACACCACATGACGCAGAGCAAGCTTCCAGCATAAATGAAACTGATAGTACATAGGCAACAGAGGCACAGGCCTTCCTCAAGGGCAGTAGAGATGCAGTACTGTCAATTTACACCCTACAAAGAACAGGAGCAGGGTAACCAAAAGTTGAAGCTTCTGAACACACATGTGCACCACATGTCTCAGAGCAAGCTTCCATCATAAATAAAACTGACAGCGCATACACAGTATAGGTGCAGGCCTGCCTCAAGAGCAGTAGAGATACAGCACTGGCACTTTACACCCACCTCCTACAAAGAAAATGAGCAGAATAACCAGCATTGGAAAGCTAATGGGAGCAATGACAAAAAACATGTAAAGATAATAAAACAGTGACAATTACACTGTTGATTTAGAAATAGTACAATCTTCACTACTGGATTCACATTTTGCTTGCAAAAATAGCCACCTGAAAGCTACCCTTTTTAGAAAAGAAATGGGGGAGCACCACCAAATAAGTAACTGCTATTGGTTAGTGCAGCAAACTTTGATTTGGCCCATTGCGTAGAATTACTTGGTTCCCTCGCAAGTTCCTGGTATTATAGTTAGATTGAAATATACTGAGAATACTCTGATTTACCTGCAGCCAAGGGTAAAGTTTCACTTTAACTCTGCTCTAATAAATGCGCCAAAATGGGGATTATAGATAACCCAGACAGATTAACTAGGAGTTTGAGCAAACAGATTAGGTTTTGTTAATTAAAATAATGGGAATTCAATTAAGGGTGGGTCTTCAAACAAAGGGATACATAACCGGTATCTCTGAAATTGCATTGCAATTATCATGGGATACATCTAACTTGGAAATCGTCCTGGGCTTGCATACAAAGAAAAAAAACAGGGATCTGGCATGAAATGTTTTGGCGTGTGGATTGCTAAATAGTGATTACCTAGTAAAGTACTGGCAATGGAATCTGGGACAGGAAGATAAACAGTGGACTATTGTAGTCAGCTTAAGCCATTGAGTTTTCTCACAACTAGACCACCTGAAAGGGTTACAAATCATCAGAAGGCAACTGACACGGTCTCATTGTTTTGATTTCTGATTCTTGTGTTGTTGCACTAGAACTACCCGAAGGCAAATAGGCCAATGAGTCCACGTGTAAAAAGTGAAGTTTGAGGCCAGCCAATATAGATTTACATATCTGGATTTTGAGCCCATTATGACTTTAACATCGAATACAACAGTCCCAGCACACAACGTGTGCCGCTGGCAACTTGTGACCTTTGCAATAAATAATAAGACAAAGGTTTCCTTGTGCAAATAAGTTACCCCATTCCAATTATTCACATTGTATTCCAATTACATAGCAGTTACTACTCTGTTAAGCTCCTTACGGCCTTCATCACAGTACCACCGTCATATTGTTAAGCCCTACAGGGGTTACCTGAACAACCCACATTTGTCAGTATTGCATTCCAGATTAATGCACGTGTGATCTGTACAGTTTAGGCCACTAGAGAATAATACGTAACCCTTATAAAAATAACATATGGCCTATTTGGGGAAAGTGCGATCGTCCCACTAGGATGCGTTTTAAGGAAAAACTGGAGTGGAGCACAATACTATTGTCTGCTGACAGCATGCGGATCAAACCGACCTGCCAGTCAGTGCAGGGATGTAAAATGCCTCTCACTACACCACCGAAACCCCACGTTCAGAATAGCTGCTAGTTGGGAAGCGTCCCTCCTGCTAAAGGCCTTTCATCTTGCAGCCAATACTCACCGCAGGTGGCACTGGGAATCGGTGCTCGGTTACAGCCGGAGCGCATGGCCCGCATGAGAATGTCATCAGTCCGACCCCCAGCAGACTCCCCTTTCCGCTTCAAGATTCTTTTATTTCTATTTCCAACTTTAGCATTGTCACGGACGGCGTCTGTGCAGCTGCTTACATAACAAGCCTAAAGAAAACAAGGAGCGTGAAAGACCGCTTTTGTTTCTGTTGCTATAAACAATGCCTGACCTGCAATAGCCTGATGGGAGGAGCCAAAACTGCAACAGCCAGACGGGAGGAGGGAAGAGAGGCCATCATACGCTGTACAGTGTGATGGGCAACAAAAATATTCCCTTTGTGAAATCGCCGGGGAGGAAACTCAGCACACAAAGGAGGGACATTTAGACAAATGCACCAATACCAAGCGAGCATTTCTGAATGCCACAGATAATAACCAATGGCAATAGGTGGGTGTGCGAAAAGCCCACAGAAGAAAATACAACAGGTCAAGGCTCAACCTAAAAAAGGGGTATAACACGTTGCCTACATATATTTTTGAAGCAAACACAACATATATGTGTAGTGACACATTAATAAGTAGTACTTACCAGTCTCAACTCCACCAGGGACTCACTCCATCAAAAATCCGCTGCTAGGACAATGCCAGAACAATGGGGAAATCTAAATAAGCTTGGCGCAAACCCGCCAGCCTGATGGCAAAGGAATATTATTAGCCAGCACAGGAGTGCGCCGCGTCGATGGAGGTACGCCACTTATGTAAAAGAAAACAGTCGGTTGATGGGTACGGCGGTTCAGTCAGCACACATCTAAATAGGGTGGACGGGACTCCGTCAGATCGATGGAGTATTTGTAACCGCCACCACGGAGGGACAATGGGAGTCTCACCAAGATCTAAATCAGGTCCCCAGTCTCTTTGCAGATAACTCTAAAAGGCAAGTGTTTGGAAAACCGAAGAGAAACCACCTTTGCATTAGAGCATTAACTGACTTTCATAGCAGAAGAGAAAGCAATTATCAATGTTGAGTGATGAAAATCTGATCAGAATCCTGAGGTTTCCTTGTCTTGCTCGAGTAACATTAAACAAAATGCCTCATGCCAATTGTAGGAAATTGGGTTACTGGTTGAGGGGGGGGAACCCTACTCAAGCAGCAACCATGATTCAAGTCAGGGTAAAACATAAGCAAACCCCAAATTAACCTGTGCTTAACTGTCTGGTAGCTTGGCACAAAAGCTGTCAGTCTTAAATTACAGGCAATGTCTCATGTACTTATGCAGCACTTCTAATAATAATAAAGGTGAAACAAAACACAAGATATGCGATTACAAAGATTTAAGTGAAAACATTGCTTAGAAGCACAATGCTCCAACTCGCAATGCAATGCTCGCGACGAACTGTGACAAAGTCACAAGTTCAGGCCCACTGCAATGGAGCACAGACCAAATATAGGGACCAAGTTAGGACTGATAAACAAATTATCATAAATCCTGGTTGAGGTACATTGCGAGATCGTGTGTCAATGACGCGTCTCACAGCGGCGATTCTGAGTGGCTGTGGGTGGCGATGTGAGGTCCTGCATTGGAGATGCATCGAGTAGCAAGTCTTCCTATGAAGCCATCGATGTGGCTTGCAATCTGAGACCCTGTTTCATCATCGAGGATGCCGTCGACGAAGACTTGCAATGCGAACTCCTGCATCCAAGATTTATCGCACAGCGCAGTTCCAAGACACTGCAGACTGCGATGCAAGATTTTGCATCAGGGATGTGTCAGGCAATGGCAGTTTCAATGCATAGTTACAAGGAGATGCATCCTACTGAGTCAGTTCTGCCCAAAAGACCACGGCTAGGCACCTTCAGGCCCACTGCCAAGGATGAAGGACTAGGGTGGCACCACGTGGGGGCAAGAGTCACAGCAGGTAGATTCCAGATGCTGGGTTCAAGGTGGTTGGAGCCTTTTCTGTCTCGTGGGGTCACCCTGGTGGTGCTGGGTTCAAGATGCAGGGCCAGCCCTTTGCACTCAGGTAGCAGAGCAGCAGGGTGTCAGAGTAGCTGTCCTTTTTGCAGAGCAGCACAGCAGTCCTTCTGAGTTTTCTCCAGGTCAAGAGGAGAATTGAAGAGCTGGGTCTAAGGGTCCAATAGTTATACTTGGTGCCAGTTTTGAAGTAGGAGAAGGTTCTGGAACTTTCCAACCTGAGAGGTGTTCTGAATTTCCTGCCTCCATGCCATGAACCCAGCTTCTCTGTGGTCATAAAAGACTAGTGTCAAATCCTTTGTGATGTGCAAGTGTGCTGGTGACAGCTTCACTCCCCCTATCAAGTTCGCCTGGACCAGAATTTGCTATTGAAGGAACAGGCCTCTACCACCACCGATGCCTGCTTCCATGTCCTAAGCCTCCTGTGAAGGGTATTTCCCTCCCTCCCCCTGTCCACTCAGAAAACTCTTATTCAGACAGTAGTATTAAGTTGCCTGGATTATTGCAACGCTCTGCTGATCTCAGTGAATGAAGCATCTTTGAACAGACTACATGTGGTCCAAAATACCGCAGCCCGGCTTATCTCCAACGCTCCCTCCTGCACTTCTTCCCTTCGCCTCTGCAGAGCTTGCATTGGCTCCCATTGCACAAGCAGATCTGTTTTAAGATATGCTGTATTGTACACAAATCCCTAAATGGTAAAGGCCCCAGTTATCTGACAGACAAATGTACGAAACACCTGCCTCCCAGGAAACTTTGATCTGGCTCCAAATCTCTTCTTGTAGTTCCTCGCTGCAAAAAATCCCGGCAGGAAGTTAAAGCGTTCTTCCATTTAGCCCCGACCTACTGGAACCAACTACCCATCCAGCTACGGGAGTGTGCCGATCACCTGCAGTTCCGGAGGCTTCTTAAGATGGCACTGTTTTAATAAGTCCCTTCCCTGGCCGACAAAAGCAAAGTCCTAGCGCGGAGAGACCCCTTGAGGGGTGATACAAGCGCTTTATAAACCATAAATCAAATCAAGTCAGAGATGGCCTATCCTACTGACACCTATTCCCCCTTTATCTCACTGTCTGGGAGCAATACACAAGGGCCAACTGTCAGCTACAAGTTGTCATGTGACCCAGGAAACAGGCTGTAGGCATCAAATCAGAGTGAGACCACAGGGAGGCTTCTCACTTACAACTACAGGGTACTTTTCTTGACCCAACTGTAGAACACTGATTACCAGAGTTCCTCAAAACCGCATTGGTAGCATTCACCTTTAAAAAGGCTTTTATTCCTGAAGGGTGGTTCAGTTATTAAAGGATAGTTTGTGATCTCCCCTATCAGTTTTAACTCACATTTTCATACTCACTACACCACCCTACTTACTACCTTTCTTGCACTCATCATAAGGCATTTTTTCAACATAAGATCTCCTCTAAAGTGACCCCTCGGGGGACCTGTTAGGCATTGCAGTGCTGGACTGACGAGGAGCACCACCCTATGATGAAGCATGACATCCCCTTGGGGATGTGTGAGGGCAACATGAGACAGTCCTATTGACTGCCCCTGTGCCCTTGCACTAGTCAGACACAACCTGTCTAGATTCTTTCTCTTCGTCTCAAAGAACAGAAGCCTTATTTTTGTGATACCAAATGGTTGGGACAAGAAAATGCCAACTTTCTAAAAAAAAAAACATACAAAACAGTGATAGATGGAATGCTTTAATTGATCTCAGCCACTGGTAATCACTCGGGCTGCATACCAAGTCATCTTTATTTTGCACACCATGCCCCCTCAGTTCGGACCCAGATAAATGCAAGTCAGTCTTGGCCCTGCTCCAATAAGAACAGTCCAGCCTGAACTACCAAGACAGGCACACCTTGAACCGGAAGGCAAACAACCTAGGATAGGTTTTGCCCTAGTTATGGGCTCATCAGCCGGGTACAGCTTGGTTCCAGTGACATAGAGTGCATCGGACCCACTACTGGGCATACCCGTCCCACTTCGGGTGACACAATAAGTATACAAAACAGTGATAGATGGAGTTCTAGAATTAATCTCAACCACTGGTACCAGGCTGCAACACAATCAATCGTTATTTTGCACACCATGCCACCTCCGTTCGGACCCAGATAAATGCAAGTCAGTCTAGGCCCTGCTCCAATAAGAACAATCTCACCCGAACTTCCAAGCCAGGTCCTCCCTGAACCGGAGCACAAGCTTCCCAGGACCAGTTTTGCCCTAGTTATGGGCTCATCAGCCGGGTACAGCTTAGTTCCAGTCTACATAGTGCCAGTTAGCCAATCGCATCCCAAGATTAAGTTGCAGGAGCTTGTTAACTTATTGCTACCATTTTGTGTCACTATGGTCTGTGATTCTCCAAAGACAAGTTATAAAAACTTAGTTTGATAGATTGATCTAACCTCATTATCTATTCCTTACTCTTGGCTACGAGATAGCAATTGTTATATTTTTGTTATATTTGTGTCTTCTGAAAATGTCCTTTAATTATCAAGCCCTGAAGATGGTCTCATGTACGGCTGACACTGGAGACCGAAACATCAACGCAACATCCACTTCTTTCATATAATTGTTTGGCTCAATGTCCTAATTGCTATTTAACATATGTAATAGACTTATTACATGAACATTAAGAGTGGTTTGTGTATACATTGATCTAGGTTTTGCATATTGAGCCGCCTTCATCAGACATTTACATGATCGATGTATCATGGGTTTTTGTGTGATGGACCTTATGCTTCTTCAAGAATAATATGAAAATATTATTCTTTACGCTATGCATCTGTCTTTTCTTTGGTTTACACAAATGATAGTATGACTTTTTTTGATTCATTATTTTTCTATTAATTCATATTGTCACTCTTTAAGGCACATACAATTTAGCTTATTTTAATTAATGCATGGTCAGAGAAAACATTTGAAATTTGATCTTACCTATTAATAATGAGGCCATGTGAGATAAAAAAAAAGTATATTCTGGACGCCGAATCATACTTTGTCGAAAAGCATGAGTAGTCCCGTTTTCCCAGGTTTTGAAGGCGCCATCGATCTACCATGTCTAAATCATTTTTACAACTGGACAAGGCAATAGACACCTGTGGCTTATTTTGTTTTTGAGTCTTCTTAGAAGAGTCTACTGAGGGATACTGGAGAAAGTTAAAATCATCACCCCATATAATGGGGCCGGAAATGCAGGATAGGGCCTGTTTGAGCTGTAGCATTGGGAGAGAGTTATCAAGAACGGGTGCCTAGATTGTAGCAAAAGTAAGATTTGACTGGTTTAATTTTCCATGAAGAAACACCCATCTCCCTCCTGGGTCTGTCTGCATGGTTTTTACTTGGAATTGTACATGTTTACCAACATATATTCCTACCCCCTTCTGTGCACACCCCGCATTTGCTGAACAGTGAAAGCCTGCCCATTTCTTAAAAATGTTGCTTGCATCTGATATACTCCGAAAGTGGGATTCTAGTAGTAAAATAACGTAAGGGTTATATCCTCTGATCCAGCATTCAATTGCATGGGGCTTGCGCTTGTTGTTAAGATCGTTAGCATTAAAAGAAAGAATTGTGAGATTTTTTCATACTCATAGTTAAGCTATAAGAAAATGCCTATCAGCATTGTGGACCGGTCCTGTAGACACAACCCACGATCCTGCATCTCTCAGGACCCTATTGTTCACATTGGGGTAAAAAGAATTCTAAAAATGTGTATCTTGCGTCTACAGAAATGGACATCTAAAGTGCAAGAAAACAGCAGATGGATAGCTTTAACAGTAGCTATAATATTTAAAGTGACTAGTGATAGCATTGAACGAAAACCACAAGCATAAGCCGTAAAAGCATACCCTATGCCTAATACATAGCACACAATCAGAACGTTATAAAGTCGAAGGAAAGGATAGCTTAGCTTGTCAAGTGCAAAAAAAGGAATATCTGATTGAGTTTCATAGCAGCTGAGAAGAAAGATGCTTACACCATATATACAGTACGTATGATAACTAAAGTTGCTACTGCAAGCATATATCCAGACTTCATCAAAAATGTAAAAAGTGCCCCGTGCTTGATCGTGCTTCATCGCAAAGAGCCTCCAAATATATAATCCCTAAAAAACAGCAGTCTAGGGTGCAAATTTAGCAAGGATAAAAACAGAAAAAATGGAGCATCTGATTAAATTGCATAGCAGCTGGAAACTAAGGAGCTTACAGGATATATACAGTACTCATGATATCAAAAGTGGCTAATGCAAACATACTTTCGACCTGCATAGAGACTTTGAAAAAGCACCCCATGCTGGTTAATAAAAAACATCCAAAAGTAATACTTGAAGAACAGCGGTCTAAGATGCGTATGTATCGAAAATATCAACCCAAACCAGAAGCATATTATCGCCCTAGTACGTTTAACAAATTGAATATTCAAAAACACTTCTCTAAAAACCATTATACTTTTCAGAAAGGGGCATAAGTGTCATTACCTTCCTTGTTGGCTTAATCCTCATTATAAATGGCATTTCAAAATCGCACAACACCCCTCCCTTGAAGGATAGAATTATCCACTATTCCCCCTTCCACCCCTCTTTACTGGATGACGTCTTTTTGCATCCCAGTGCGCCCTCTGACTCGCCCTACGTCCACCCTTAAACTAACAGTATTCCTGCATTAGTCAGCCTTTTGCATGCTTAAGACAGGCCTTATTCTCACGCAGCAGACAGCTCTTCCAGGAGTGATTGAGCCTCGGGAGTGTCTGAGAAAATATAGAATTTGCCCTTAGCCAGTACTTTGAGCTTTGATTGCTGGACAATTGTTGCTTGAGCACCCTTAAAAGAGTCTATCATCTTGACGAAATATTTACGTCTGCGTGCTGAAGCTGAGGACATTTCCAAAAATATTTTAAAATGTTGAATCTCTGTAGTGGAGAAAGATCTGTTTGCTATCACAGTATTTAATATTTTTTCCTTTATTCTATAGTCCGAGAAGTTCAGTAAGAGTGTATGCCGAAATTTGTCGTTTAGTTGCTTCTGTGCTGGGACCCTATGAACCCTAGTAATTGTAAGGTCCCCTTGCAGCTCTGGAATTACTTTCCTCAGGAGTGATCCAGCCCATTCAACCATTTCCACAGTTTCAGAGCCTTCCGGGATTCCCCCTAGGCGGAGATTAGATCATCTGTTATAATTTTTTAAGTCCTGGACTTTTAGCTCCATCTGATTTTAGCTTTTGCTCAGAACTTGCATGTCTTGCTGCATGGCCGAGAGATTATCCTCTAGATCAGAGATATTACTTTCGTCCTCTACTAGTCTCTTGGGAATGTTGAATATATTCTCTTCAAGTTTGGCCAATCTTTCATGCAGCTGTGCATTCTCCAGTGACTTAGACACTTTGAAATCTCTGATCTCTTTTAGGATAGTTATTAAAAAAAATTTAATCAAATCATCTCTATTCATCCCACCTCCTGAGAACTTTGGCTCTGACTCAGACTCTATCAAACCATCAGTGGTTCCTTGACTACCACTCACTGTACCATGTGAGGGCTTCACTGCTCCCTGCTCGCTTTGGGTGGGAGGAACGACAATGCAACCAGTCTGCAAGAGATTTGTTGCATCTTGCGTTGGTAATTGTAATTGAGCTAGACCCATTGCCCTCTTGGGGCTGGCTTGCACAGAGTCTTTCGACTTAGTTGTGGTCTGATACGGTGGGACCTTCTGAAAGAGGGGGTATTGCGTGTGGGCCACGTCGGTCGCCATCCTCATCTTAAGTGTAGTAAATTTGATGTCACACAGTATTAGACCTCCCCGATATTTTCATACGGGTGACATTTGTTTTTTATTCTTCCAATTTTTAAGGGAAGATTTCACAGGAATATGGGATGTCGAGGGGTTTATGAATTTCAAATCTGACTGGATTGGGAATTCAAGGGAGCAAGGCACAAGAAATAAATATATATCCGCTTGGAATAGCTGGTGGTTGGAATGGAATGTAGTTTATATGGAATGGAATATCCTGAAACAGGGATAATATCTTCATTATATTATGGTTTTAAATGATTGAGTTATCAGGTTAATACCTGTAGAGAAGCTATGGTGCCAGGTCACATGTTAATCAGTGATTTGTCAAAGGGAAATTAAATATTTTGTCTAAAGGCTTTTGAAGACCTAAAAACAAGGTCATAAGTCAGAGTGTTAGCAGATATATAAAGGCAGCTATTAGCAAACGTCAGGGTGTAAACAAAGAAAAGCAGAGGCAAGATCTGCTTACTTGTGTACAGTCCTAGAAAAGAAAAAGATTGTGGTCTGTGCTTTGTGAAGAAAGTATGAAACCTGACCTAAACTTTCTAACTCTAACTTACGCCCATGAAAATGGGTTATTGGTTGAAGAAAGTGGAAGCCCCACTTAAGCCACACTCATAAACCGTGTCAAAGTGTAACACAAAAAGTCACTAAATTAACCAGTCTTTCACCCTCTGTTAACTTGGCAAAAAAGCAGTCAGGCTTAACTTAGAGTCAAGTTGTAAAGTATTTATGCAGCACGCAAACATTAATAAGGTGAAAACACACACAAGAAAAATACAAAACCATTTTAGAATAATAGAGTAAACATTCATAAAGCAAATGATACCAGACAAAAAAATTGAATCAGTAGAACCAGAGATATCGTATATTAAAGTTTTATGTGAAAATAGCACCAAGAAGCAGACAGCACAGTTATCTGGTCACAGTAGTCCGAGGAAAGTGACAAGTTCATACTGATGGCGTTGAAGTGCAGGGCAGATACAGGGACTATGTTCCTCCCAATGAAGAATCACTTTCTCAAGTCCAGTGCGAAGACTTCCATTTGCATTGGAGGAGACGTCTGTGATCGTTCGATTATCGCAGCTGTAGCACAAAGAGGCAGTGGACGCTGGAGCTTCACACTGGCAGCTGCCGCGGGCTGTCATTTCTGTTGCATGAAGCAGTCGTCGTGGATGGTTGTTGTCAGCGCAAAGAGCATGTCTCATCGGAGCTTCGCATAGGCAGTCGTCCTGAGTGGCAGACTATTGGCATAAACTGTCCCATTTGTTATCCTGAGGAACCCAAACTTCAGGATTTTAACTTCTTACTTCAGGAGGAGATCTTGCAGATCCTAGAAAAGGGTCCAGGACATCTTGGGGGCACTAACTTCAACAGAGGCCAGCAGAAGGGCTCAGGCAGGTCCAAGCAGGTCTAGCTGCAACTAGTCAGCTGGCAGTTGCAAGGAGGGCTCTGGAAGCTTGCTGTGCCCTTGTAGCTCACACAGGAGGTCAGCTACCTGACTGTTGGAGTCACTCTGTGTAGCTGGGAATCAAGGCAAGCAGTATCAACATTGCTTCTTCAGACAGCAAGGCAGTCCTTCCAGCAGCAGAGCAGTCATTCCTGTGACAGGACAGTCCTTCTTCTGAATCTTTCACAGGTCGAGGAGTGTTCTGATGAGTGGTTCTGAGGGTCGTTTTTTTATTTATGGTGCTGTCCTTCGTGTAGGGAATTCCCTGGCCTACCTCAAAATTGTTTCTTTTCGCTTGGTTCTGGTCCCAAACTGTCCATAGTGACAAAGGCAAGGGAAGGCCTGATGTCCGGTTTCTTTGTGTGTGCTGTGGGCAAGATCTTTTGAAATGTAATGAGAGCAGAGTACAGCTCCTCCCCAGCCATCCTGCCACAAAAACCTCCTTCCAGCTACTCCCAAGCTTCAATGTCACTGTCTGGGCTCCATACACATTCTTGATGGGGAAGCCATTTACCAGCCCAGGGGCCTGGAATCTCATAGAAAGGCCTCAGTAACTCTTGGCAGGATTTTAAATTACAATTAGAGTGTAAACAATGTATTTCTACTTTCTCCCAATCTAACATTAGCACCTAATTAATGTAATAAGGTAACCCAGTGTTAGTCTATTGGGTTGATAGGTTTAACAAAAGTGAAAAACAACTTTAGGAGTTTTTCACTGTCAGGACATGTAAATCTTAACGTCACACATCCTACTTTTTAAATATCATGCTCTCTACTGAGCCTTTATGGCCACCTTATGGGTGGCTTATAAGTATAAAAGGAAAGGTTTAAGCCTGCTAAATGGTTTATTTTGCCAGATTAAATTGGCAATTTAAAATTGCATTACGGGCTGCAGTGGCAGGCCTAAGACAGCTTTTAAAAGGCTGTCATAGTGAGTGGCACAATCAGTGCCATATACTAGCAGCTAACAAGTAAATTAAATGTACCAATCAGGTTTAAGTCAATGTTAACACGTTTTAGGGAGAGAAAACAAGCACTTTGCCACCGGTGGGCGGGGAAAAAGTACACAGTCTTGTAAGCCAAAAACAATGAGTTTATTGAAGAAAGGCAGAGGAAGGCAACAATCTGGGGTGAAAACCAAAGGAAATGATGGACGGAGTGTTGAACATTGCAAGCACTCACCCCCAGTCAACTGATCTGGGGTGACCCTGCAGAGAGAGGCAGGCTGAACACCCATCATTAGCAGCACTTTGAGAACAAATATGCTTTTTCAAGCTACCTATCTCAAATTAAACACATAATACACAAAATACATAATGGGTAATGTTTCATATGGTCTCATATTAGCAACTTGGGTTCTGGTGACATATTCAAATCACTAGGCCTTAGCCCTCGTGGTTTATGATTTTACCAGAACACTTTGATGGCATTATTGAATCATACAAAACAGTTATTTACACATTTATGCAGATTTGCAGAGCATATACTTTGATATCATTGTTGAATGTGTGGAGGGAAGCCCAGAATTGGTCATGATGCCCGTCCCTCAACACACCTTATACTCTGCACAGCTGCCTACATAGTTTATGCCATGACGTTTTTTCATGTATATTTGTTTTAACTAAACCTATTTAACCAAAACCTCCAGATTCCAAATGATTATATTTGTGCAGGAAGGTAAAAGCACATTGAAGAAGCCCTGTGATTATTTGGAATGATGATTTTCTGTCTAAATTTAAGGGTGCATACTATCTGTGAGACAACTTTGTTGCTCTCATGTCAATGTAGTATATTGTGGTAATAAACTCGGATATAACCTTTACGCTGTAGTATTAAATGAATGAGTGAGTGTTTATTAGTACAGTTACTCAAGCGTGTTATTGAGCTGCCATGGCATAAATATAACTATTATGATAATGGATACTTCAGCCATTTTCGTTCTGTCTCTGGCAAATGATAATGGATTCAAGGTAGGTGGAGGGTGAACGTTTAAAGAATGAATGGATTACTCAAAATGCAAACATTTGAAAGTAATGCACCAATTTTAGATATCCTCCTACTTTCTAAGGAGAGTCAGGAGATAGCCATAATTTTGAGGATATTCAATTGGCATATTTATTCCAGATACCTGTTGCCGTACATGCCAATAATGATAACATTGTGATCACAAGGGGGAAAACAGTAAATGGCTTCTCAGTTTTAAGCCGCTGTGCCCTAATGTTAAGAGTGTCTACCTAAAGAGATGGAAAGCTTCTTTTCATGCGAGTCAGAGAGAGATCTGTTCTCCGCTTTTACATGGAGAGTATTTCGATAAGGCTCATAGGATGAATATCTTATTGCTGATCACCCATACAAAAACAGTTTTCAATTTGTTTGTATAGGTCTATAAACTAAATCAAAATATTCAGTTTTTCTAAAAGTGTTATAGAACAAAGTGGGCCCTTTATTGTATGTCTGCCATCCTGACAGGTCAGCCAAGGTCCTAGCATTTTCCCTGCTTGGAGAAGACTGCCCACCATACTTGAAAATCCTCACCGGGCTAGTGTGATCTCTGTAAAAAAAAGTGCATGCTCAGGTTTAGTGGATGCATGTAGAATTTTGTTTATTGCTAACTGGGCTGTCATGTTCAGATGGTACACTGTTGATTGCTACGTGGGCCGCCATGTTGAGGCAGTCCACTCAGCATTCTCAAAGCGAGAAGATACACAGGTAATTTTTGTACCTGTGGAATAGGGAGGGATATTTCCTTCTTAGGACCAAAATGCCTCTGGAAGGTAAGCGACAATCGCTCCACCCTAAAGAGGGCAGTCTAACACTATTGTGAGACGTTGGTCCAGTGGCGGACAGACACTGCATCAAGTTTAGTTGTATAGTATACATATCTAATTAGGGCCTGTACTGATATAGTCTAACTGCCTCATGTTAGTCACATGTGATGGAGGGAAATGCTTAAAGCAAAGAACCTTATCTGTCTGGAATGCACTGGAGTGACATGTTGAATAGTAATATGTAAGTATATAATGCTTCATACAACAGGTAGGGGCTGCAGATAACAAGAGTTACTATAATCCAATTTAATGGCACATACTTTACCCAGGAAGGCTAAATTGGCCTTGCTGGTATTCCATATGTAACCTTTAGATCGCTGCATTTCTTAGCAGCGAGTATTTTACTCACTAAACTGTGCTGCCAGGCTATGTGTGTTTTCCCCAATAAATTATAAAATGAGACAAATATGAACACTGTATAGAAAGACTTCCCAAGATTCTCCTGTATATTTGCTCATAAATCTCAAGCAGGGTACCACGAGAATGACGAGTGTGATCTCTAAATTAATGTATAGTACAGTTTTCTACCAAGAGCATAAGGTTTACATACTATTTTATGAGAAGCAAAGCTCCGTGGATAAAAACAAATCAAATATGTCCATACATAAAATGTATATGAACATGCACTGTGTTGTTAATGAAGTCTAATGGAGAATCACCAGAATAAAAGAAGAACATATATTTTTTTTTACAAGAAATTGAAGTCTCAAGTTACTTATTTGGGAGATTAGTCTTTACTAAATACTGTATCACATTGTGTGCAACCCACTTTTACATTTGGGTAGGTGCTGAGCTTTTTTGTATAATACATAAAATGTCATTGGATTATAATCAAAACGTATGTGCAGCAAAATTATTTTTTCTTAGAATAATCTGTATTTTGACAGCGACATTTGCAAGCAGTTTCCATTGTAATCAAAGTATTAACAAATAATGGCATACCCCGAAATATGTCCCCTTCTTCAGAAAGGCTATTGTCTTTGGATGCAGCTCCCCAGTCTGCTTGCTGTGTGTCACCTTGGTCACCACTGCAGTGCCTGACAGAATCAGGTAGAAGTTCTGTGGGATGTGGCCTTGTCTGATGATAACCCTTCCAGGTCCAAAACTTTTAATTGAAACAAATGAAAAGAACATGAAGAGTGAACATTTTCAAACATCACATGCAAGGTTTGGTTTCGGTTCATTGTTCCCCGCCTATAGCGGCAAATCAAGCACTGAAACAGCCATTGTCAGAGTCCTGCCTGTGCTCAGTATTTGGATCCGTTTCTGGCAGAAGCCAGATTTATACGAGCTGTAAGGAAGTAAAACTTTATTTTTACAGACCTAGTTGAAATATAAATCTAGCTATTACCGCATTGATCTGCTAAGCACATAAAACACTTTAAAAGCTTTCTCAGGAGCCATGGGCATTTATTTCCATGATTTCTGATGAGGGCACCCCTGGCAGCTTTTAGTTTTTCATTTCTCCGAGGTACTGATGGGGGCACCCTTGGCAGGTTTTAGGTTTTGATTTTCTCCGAGGTACCGATATACTTCTGTTTACGAACTTCCCCTCGGGAATGATGAATGTCTGGAAAATGGACTGCCGAACCTGTTTTAATGGAAGGAGGGTGGTGAATTGGTATCTGCCTTACAAATATACCATTCTAGGAGGAAGGAAATACGAACAGAAACGCACACACACGGCACATATACAATCATGAATAATTCATGTTCAATCTCAGCTTCATTAGTAACAAAGCCCAACAGCTCTGACTGGGTGAGAGATTTAGGTCACCCCCATCAAGCAATGTGGAGAACTGCAGTCTTTGATCAGGAGGAAAGCTGCTCAGAATGCCTGCCACATTTATTACGTTTTCAAGCCCTATAAATTCTCAGAAGACAGAATTAGTCTATAATGAAAATAGAAACTGAACATTTAACTTCATCAAATCTTATTAGAAGGACAAGTTCGGATAGCACCAGGAAGATAATGTCATTTTTTGTAGGTTGAAGCTGTTATGTGTATTACAGATACATATTTATTCATTTGGGGTTATATTTGTATTTCTAATGAGAAAATAAAAAAATCGAGCAGTATTATTGAAAAAGCATAAATACAAAAATACAGTTCTGTATCTCAGGTATGAAACTGGGAGTTGTATAGTATGCAACTAGTCACACCGCATGAGTCTCCATCATGAGAACTGAGTATTATGCTCAAGGTGCAGTTTATGCTGTTTTCCCTGTGGGCTGCATTTTAAGGAAGAGGTTAACGACCTTCTCTCTTATACCGGAAGCACGTTCACTGTTAGAGTTGGATTCCTTTAAGGGAATGAGCCCTCATTTGATGGGGGTCTACCTTCATGCAAATGAGGGAATCCCATTTGTCCATGCCTTTGAGGAGATGCCAATTACTAAGATATGCATATGAGCAAAGTGGTTAGAAGGATTCCCAGCACATATAATCCTGCAATATTTACAGATTTTAATATAAAGTTATAACAGAAAATAACACCATAGATTATCTACACATCCAAGACACTTTAATAGCATTACAATATCATGCCTGTGGCCCTGAAAGATCAGGCTCAGGTAGCTGAATAAATAAACAAAATAATCACAGCTGTGTGGAGGACAAACTCTTTTTTGTGGAAGCACACAGCTTCTACCCAAATAAATACATGTACTTCATCATGTGGGCAGAATCAAAGCCCCTCTCTAGTGATGCTCACATAATTCCCTGAGGACAGCTGCAGTCATGACAGACCATACAACGGGACGAGGGATGAAATGCTGCGCCAGGGCCTTTGCAAGAGCTAACTGCACACCTTTCCGCTTTTGAAACTTGTTTTCAGCCTTTTAAAGAGGAGAGAAGTATGGTGGGACAATGACAGACTTCGGAATAGTGATCCGAACACTGCTATGCCAAACTGATATCCGTGATCCGAACAAGGAACAAGAGCCTGGCAAAGACCTGCAGGCTATAGGGAAATTCGCTCACATTCTCATGCATGGCTGTGCAAAAGAGAATTCCAGGAATTCCTCTAGGTCTGTGGTTCAAATGCAATAGGGTAATCGCTAGGATTATGTTGCCTCAACTGTCATTCACCTCCAAACGAAAGATAAATACCGGGCAATAGTGTCAGCAGGATTTCCCATTCATTAATGCTCCTTATGCATGCCACTAAAGGTAATCTTAACTATTATCATGAATCCTTGGGGGTGTCAGAATCTGTCTCTCCATCTCCCCTTCCCAGGTGACCTCATCCAAACCAGGCAGAGTGGCAAGTATCTTTGTTGTGCCTAAATTGGGTTATTAATGTGAAAGGAGGTACTTTTACAATTCAATACAAACAACCTGGTTTGGTCACTGCAGAGTTCTAAGTGAATCTCTACTTTAGCCCTGCTCAGGGCCGGACTGACTACCGGGCGTTTTGGAATGCTGCTGAGCTGGGGGCTGATTTCGTTGATGGTGACCTGCGTGTACTGAACGTAATTAATTTTGCTTTAATTATTTCGAAGTACACGCAGGTCTCCATGAACAAAATCAGCCCCCACCGCAGTGAAATCAGCGCCCTGCTCTGCAGAATTCCAAAACGCCCGGTAGTCAGTCCGGCCCTGGCCCTGCTAGCTGTGGCCCGATCAGCAGGCGGTTCACCCAAATAATGAGTGATAAGCAAGACAAAATAACAGTACATTTAGGAACACAACATATTAAACTTCCCAAACCAATTTAAAAAATCAAGGAAAATGTAAAAAGCAAACACACAAAAATAGTTCAAGTTAGAGAATGGGAACCAAAGATATGAGTTTAAAAACATGTAACGTAAAATGGTCAGAAAATGTTCATTGGAACAATGGAGATCCAAAAGTAGCGTTCAGCCTTTGAGTATTACCCATAAACAGTTATCCAGCTCCAGCACCAGAAATGAAAACACTATTACCAAACTGCTCTATCTCCTGTGAGACTGGTATGTATGTATGTTGTGTTTTTACAGTGTGAACCTAGCCAAAAGGCAGTGGAGCTCTATACAGGGTCAAAGCCAAAGATACTGTCAACATAATGATCGAAGAAGTAGCTGAGTGCTGTAGAAGCTGAAGTGTACTTTTACTGAACTATGACGTGGTGTTCTCTAAAGAGCTGCATCTTCAGCTCTTTACTAAATTAGAGAAGAATTGGGTTGGTCCAGCTGAAAACATTGATGTTGCTCCAGATCCTGAGTGTACAGATGGGAAAGTATTATTGCCTTCTTTTTGCAGTTCTTTTCTCCAGTATGAAGAGATCAAGGGTGTATCGTGGCTGTTGAGTATTGAGAATCACCAGAGATGGTGAGCTTGTCAGTCAGACAGATGGAGGTAAATCTCCTCCCACCACTCTATATGCAACCAGGGTCTATTCAGCTCAGGGCAGAGTAATCCAGGATGGGCCGGGCACACCTCAACCCCCTTAGAGGCTGCCTACAGGGAATGCACATCCTCTGTCTCTGTCACGCCAAAACCGGACAGTCAATCCACAAACAGGCAGAGGCACACAGGATGGTTGAACAAGAAAATAGCAAACACAAGGAGATGATGGACGGAGCGCTGAAACTTTTCAGACACCCCCAGCCACAGATCTAGGTTGAATCCATCATCATTCTTTAGCTCACTTCGCCACCTCAGTTCAGACCAAGCTATACGCAAATCAGTCTTGACCCTGTGCCTCATGGGAACAGTCCAGCCCGAACTGCCAAGCCAGGTCTTGCCTGAGCCGGAAACAAGCATCCTGAGACCGGTTAGCCAGGATAGCTTTCCACTGGAGTCAAGCTAACCTGGCTGATGAGGGCTGAAAGCCCGAAACCGGTCCTAGGATGCTTGTTTCCAGTCCAGGGAGGACCTCGCATGGCAGTTCGGGCAGGACTGTTCCCTTTGGGTGCAGGGTCAAGACGGATTTAGGCCCAGATTTCAGTACTGGGGTGAATGTATTACATTGTTCTGCATTCTGTCCATCAATTGTTTTTTTGCATTTGAACAAGAAAATAGCCACTTTTTAAAAGTGGTATTTTCAAACACACAATTCAAAAACTATCTTTACTAAAAGTTGTATTATTAAATTCTAAGTTCAGGGATACCAAACTCCATTTTTCTATCTTATCCCTATGAGAAGATATGCTTTGTAAAATGTTACAAAGCATTCTCCATTCTGTCCTATGAGGCAAGATAGCCTTTCAATAGTGAAAAACGAAATTGGCATTATTTCACTATCAGGACATGTTACACACATCAGTACATGTCCTACCTTTCCATACGCTGCACACTGCCTAGGGGGGTACCTTGGGCTTACAATTGGGGTGTCCTATATGTAAGAAAAAGGAAGGTTAGGGCCTGGCAAGTGGGTGCACGTGCCAAGTTGACATGGCAGTTAGCAAACTGCGCACAGGCTCCGTAGATGCAGGCCTGAGACATCTTTTCAGGGCTACTCATGTGGGTGCCACAATCAGTGCTGCAGGCCCACTAGCAGCATTTGATTTACCAGCCCTGGCATCAAAAATACAGGAGGTAGAGACAAAAAGTCAGGGGAAACCACGCCAAGGATGTCAGGTCCAACAATCGTAATACGGCCCCAGGTGGCAATCATGGGCCAATGGACACACACTGGATCCTACATGCATTAACCAGGTACCCATACATTAAAGAGTGAAAGGTGATGTTTTAAAAATACTTTTAAGCTTTTCTGAAACAGGTCAGGTATGTATAATCCCTTTTTCTGCATGTGCGGTAGTGTCATCAAGGGAATGCCCAAAGAAAATAATGCGTCGAGTTGTCACTGTGCTTCATTGTACAGAGGCGATTGAGAGCAATATGCCTCTCCCCGGAGCTGTGTGTAGCCTCAAGAATTCTCCCGGCCTACCATAGATATGAGGATGGTCACTGAGTAAATGCCTGGGAATTTGTTGAGCCCAGAGGGTGGACAGATAGTGTTATATCAGCAGTTATGAACGGGGGGCCAAACTGTCACCTCACCTACATCAATCCACCCAACTAAGCCCCATCAAAGATGAATGGCTAATACCAACCACCCAATTCTATTATTTCTGTGTTTAGGCAGGCAGAGGAACGAGAAATGACATCTGGATAGTGCGCCCACCACCTCTAGCACTGCCTTGCATTTGGCATCCAGTTGTTGTGTAACTTCTGTTAACAGATCCACCACGATTAAAAGGGCATTCGTAATGAGGCTGTATGTATAAATATTATTCTACCACATAACCTATCACCCATTCAACATGAGGTTGTTTTTGATGGAGCAAATGGAGAAATTAGGGATTGGATGAGTATTGAAAATGTATCAAATAATGTATTATAATTTTAGCTTCATCAATGAATTAAAATGAGTGATCCAGGGCAAATCTCCTCACATTTGTATGCCTGAAACTGTAAACATGTGATTAAATATATGTTGTAAAAGTGTGTTTCTAATAAATCCCATTTGCGTGTTCCCAGCATCCCACTGACCACACCATGTCTTCTGTAATCATGATTCCCACAGATGCACACACACACAAACAAACCATACATACTATTTTATGAGCCCTAGTTATATTCGAGATGCTCCTGTTGCAAAAACATATTATGTGGAATGTGTAGTACTGCTTCTTTGAAATTAAGTCCACACTACAGCAAATGCCTAAAATAAATAAAACAAATGCAAGCTATACAGCCTACAGTATGAGAAAGGGAGAAAAGGTTCTTCGGTTGAAGAAACAGGCGGAATCCAGAATCACAGCCTTCTGTTGAATTACAAAGAATTGTTATCATGTTCCTGGCCAGAAAACCCATTAGAAAACCTATTATTTCCGACACGCATGTGGGTAAACTCTGTGGCAAACTCAAAAGATGCCGAATACAGTTTTATGCAGTGAGGGATGAGAGGAACATATTGGAACAAGTAAGTCTCGTTTGTGTGAGGAGAAAACTCTCCTTTTGCTGTTTCCGCATGAACAATTGTCCTTTGAAAATCCCAGATTCTTGAAATGTTTATTTTATGTTTCTTTTTATTAGCACCATCCTCTCTTGGATGGGATTTGTATTGTAATCCTTTGGTCAGTCATTTGTTCAGCTGCAGCCAGCAGCACCAACTGCGTGGTTGTGATGTGCACCATCGCCAACACTGGAATGTCAGCGCAAGAACAGCTGTGCATTGTTCTTATTCTGCAGTGAAACCCATTGATGCAGAATAGTGTCTTGGAATTCAGTGGCCCAGTGCTCTAAGGTACAGCCTAACTGCTCTCTAGGCCTGAGTGTGATATTTCTCATGTTGCTGGCCCACATTCTCTGCTTTCGTCTACATGCTTGCAGATGTTGCAAATAGGCCAGATGTGCAACCTGGCACTGGAGGATGGATAGGCCCGCGGTACCTATGTTCTGCTCAACGGTGAATACACTCTGCTTGTGTCTAGAGCACAAACCTTTAATCTGTTTTATCTTTCACTGTTTTTAGGGTGTGACCACAGAGTCAGACATCTATGACTGTCAGAGTAAATGAGTACATGGCACAGTGCAAATGTTTACGTTTAAGTGAAGTGAATACAGTCTCTTTCTGCCTTACAACTTTAAATGCACGGAATAATGGTTTGCCTGACGTGTTGGTTTTGCCAAATGCTTGCTTAATTTGTGACTCCAGGAATTCTTCTCTGCCTGAAGCACAGCAGTGAAACTTCATTCCTGGTTGCTGCAGTTCTGCAAGGAGATGAAAGTATTTTGTGCCTACCACCAACTGTGCTGCTCTTCTGAACACTATCTGATTGCATTGCTGAGAAAAGCAATTTTAAAATATTCTTTAGAAATGAATCTTGTTGTGTTTCTGCCTCCTGTAGGCACTGAGCATCCTCTAACAGCAAGTATGATTTTTTAAAGGTATCCAACTAATTAGCACATGCTAAAAAAAGAAGTATGTTCTTGCAGGGCCGGCTTTAGAACTGGTGGCGCCCTGTGCAAAAATGCTTCCTGGTGCCCCCCACCTCCCCACAAATGACCACCTCGCCACAGATTCCCTCACTATCACCATTTAAAAACGCCCCCCAAGTCTCCATAACCACTGTCTCTTAGATTCATTTAGTTTTATAGCGCCACTCATACCAGTTTAAGGTGTCAGAACGCTTTACATCACAAATACATTGCACAATCATACGTCTATAAATCAGTGTATAGGATATGTTACATATGACAGAGGCCTACAAGGTGTAGGAGTCACATGGCATCCATACTGGTAGGCGCTTGGTCTCAAAAAGCACCAATTCAGAATGTAAAATGTAACATAAGAATTAATTTCTACACAAAATGAACCCTTTTTACGTCGAGCCTAGAGCAGCGCACATGCGCTGCATGCGAGACTTTTAATAAGGGGCTTCAGAAAGCTCACCAAGCTCACCACACGCTTGTGCGCACTCTTTTTTCGCACGCACTATTGGGCTTTGCATGCGTCTCTGTCTCTTTATCTCTCCTCATCTTCTGCTTTGTCACTCCCTCTCTGTGTCTCACACTCTCGCCGCCTCTCTCGTGCATCTTCTCTCCTGGCACGCGCCCCTCCTTACTGTATGCAGATTCCCAGCAGCTGAGGTCATTGCTGGCAGACGGGAGGGGTGGCGCGATCAGTCTGCCGACTGCAGCCAGCAAGCAGTCAGGGCTGGTACAGTCCTTCTGACTTGCTCTTCCTTTTGTGGCCTCTTAAATTTGGGGCATCAGGGGGACCACAGTGCTAGTTAGGATTGGTGTCAGCTACAGGTAATTGACGTCCATTTTGATGAGAATGGGTCAATTACTAGAAGCCCTTCAACTTTGTTTCAGAGGCCGTTATTAAATTAGTGGACCAGCAGTCAATGATGTAATTACCAGCAGCTATTTAGCCGCATGGGTCTTCCCCAGACAGGTCACCTTTAGCAGTGGATGAGGGCTGATCGCTCTCTCATTTGGGGTGCTCTCTTCTCGGCGTGGTGTCAAAAGCTTCTACTGCAAACACAAAGCTCGCTGGGGCCGGCGAATGAGCGGCGCTTGTTAAAGTAGTTTCTGTTGAACCCCTTCTGAAACCTTTTCGGCGCACTTGAACAGAAATGTCCATAATGATGAGTGGTGATGGGAGAGTGAGGGGGTCTTCAATTTAGGTCAGCGAAATTGAACCATGAAGCAAAGCTTTGCAACATTTCAAATGGAACTGCCCGTTTATTTCTGCAGTTTTTACGGAGCAAACAAGAGTGCTTTATATTATCACTATATTACATCATCACACAAGTTCAGTCTTTTGGCAAGTGGAGGGTTAAGTGATTTGCATTGAATCTCAGGATGTTGAGGGATGCCGAGGCTTGAACCCTGTCCCGCAGTTTTAAAGTCTGCCTTTAAGCAGTTGAGCATGAGGAGAGCCTTTCCGCCACTGTATAAACAGACAAGCATGCTGCTGCTAATTAAAACAAGAATTGGCATACCCAGTAGGTCTCGCCTTTGGGACCTTATAAGTGTTTAGCCATGCAAGAGTTGATGTTGTTGCACCAAGGATATTGTGCTGGAGAACTAAACACTTAAAAGGTCCCAAAAGCGTGACCTACTGGCTATGCCACTGCTTGATGCTATATAAGGATAAGGAAACACTGGGCAAAAAAACATGTAGCTGTAATATATTACTTGCAGTTGACAGTTAATAGCTCACTGCTCCATATTAGGATTTTTATTTTTAAACTGCAAGTAACATAAGGATCTCTCTGACAAAAGTGATAACCCATTGACCTATTCATATTATATGCACTTTGTGATGTGAATAGGACACGTTCTTTTCAGCAGGCATATTAGCCTTCTGCGCTATGATGAGTCAAAACTTCCACTACCAGACAAAGCTCCAGGCTGTCTCCAGGAAGAACATTAATCACCAGTGCTATGGTGACTTTTTTATAGATGCTTGAAAATTGCTGGGACAAGGAACGTGGCATCTGGTGTTTTTAAAACAATAAAACATGATGCACCCATCCCAAGTCAGCGCCCGGTGTGGTGGCACCGATCACACCGCCCTAAGCCGGCCCTTTGTTCTTGGATAAATGCCTAGGGAATAGTTCAAGTGTAAGATAGTGATTTCTAGGGGGTGTCATTCAGGTAAAACTGCTTTAATCATAAATATTTTCATTAATCTCACAACAATATCTATCCCCAATTGTGCCTGGATGCACTATGTGCCAGAGTGTCTAAAATACAGCTGCCCCAGCTGCAAAGATCCCAGAGTGATGCGGTACAGCTGATCCTAGATCTTAAGTCTATCAAAGCAGCATCACTTCACAGAAGCCAGGTGATCCCTACACAGGCTGTTAGTTCAAGAGAGGATTTGCTATACAGCTTAGGATTTGGGGGCGTGTACAATAATATATATATTCATCTTCGGGTCAGAGATCTGAGGTATGCACATCTCCATCTGGTTGATGGCCAAAAAGCTCCACAGAGCTTTCTCCTGCCAAAGCTCTACCAAAGCCCTACTTGTTGAAATCACTCAAGTTACAACTGTGCCATGGGAATCATTGTTCTAGAAATCCTTAATTCTTCTGCAAATCATTGTATCCAATATGCCTAAATCATTTGGTAATGTACATTTATATAAGTTCATGCAGTTTGCTGCATGACTACGGTTTAGTATCTCTGGTCATAGATTCCCATTGACAAAGAAAAAGAAAGTTGTAGAAAACTATCGATGACTGACAATCCAGTTGCTCTATGAAAAATAACTTGCAGTGTATCACTTAAACAAGATTTCAGTTTCTTAATAATTTTAGATTGTAATAGTGTTTCTATGGTGCTTACTATCCCTGATGAGGCATTATAGAGCTTTTTTGCTAGTAACACACTTCTCCGGAACCAAAAAGGATTAGTGGTGGTTGCGATAGGGAACTGTTAATTTGAGCAGTGGATATGTGAGTCTGTCAGTTGAATAGAATAGGATGATGGTGGGATAGAAACGGGAACAGTTTAGAAGGTTTAATTCATGAGATCATAGTAGTAATACCCCTGACAAGGTGTCAATCTCTTTTCAGTGAGTAGCATGCTTCTATGGAACCCAAAGAGGATTAGTGGTGGGTTAGTATAGGGAAATATATGTTAATTTGAGTGGTGGATATGTGAGCCTGTTAATAGGATTGAATAGGATAATGGAGGAACAGAAGAGGGAAGAGTCTAGAAAGGGTTTATTTGGAGATCATAGCAGCAGTAGGAGGTTTAGGATGAGTAGAGGGGAGGAGGGAAGAGTCAGAGGGAAGGGTTTAGAAAGATTTGTTTGGGAGATGATCGTGGTAGAGGCTACTGGCGTAATCAAGTTCAGGCAGAACAAGAGAGTAGTAGATTGAGGTTTGAAATGAGTCAGAGAGTTTAGGTAGAGCATATATTGAACGAGATATAGAGTGGTACATTGGAGATGCTGAAATAGGGGTAAAGTAATAAATATAAAGATACATAAGTACATGGAAGGTACATATGTTTAAGTAAGGTAATATGTCTAGATTTAAGTTGTATTTAATACACTCACGTCTTCAAGCGATGCTGTACGTTAAGCTCATTTTTGGGTTTTTATATGTATTTGTTTTATTTAATAGTGAAGCAACTGTAGATGAATAGTTATGCTAAAAATGTACTTATTTATGCAGCGACTTATTATACATTATAAACATAGAATGCTATAGCCATAAGTAATATGTACATCTGTTAAGCAAAACTAAGAAATATCTATATATTTATAAACATGATTATTATTACGGCTCCTGGTATTTTTTTTTTAAACATTTCCGTCTATATTTATCCGTATTAATTTTTGGGACATTGTATCTGTACTGATCTACTTTTATTTTTGTTGCAAGCAAAAGAAGATGCGGCAGCTAGTATTTTTCTGCATTTATTTAAATAGACAATGCACACTTGCACTCAGGTTGTTAGAGGTTTAGATATATTTATAGACACGCAAAATTAGGTAAACACAATACGATTGGAAATTTTAAAAAGAAAAGGCACTCATGTAATTTTGGAGTGATCATGCATTTCCAAACTAGCCATGAGTGCAGTCAAGGTTTGTTCACACCCACTTGGGTTGTTGGTGGCATTGTTCTGGATACTTCATTCACTGGAATGGTTATAGCTTTGGCATGTTGGGCACAGCCATCCCACAGCTGTTTCTGAAATTGGAGCGTAATGGTAAGCGCACTTTAATTATTGGAAGCAAATGTCTTCCCTGTCCTCTTAGACAAGATGTGTGAATTAGTAATACTGATTAGGTCTCACTTGTGCAGCTGTCTGCAAGGTCCTATTGTTACTCCTTCTTTAAAATATATATAGAATAAGCTTTGTATCCGCCTACAAGAGTGTTTTTTTCTCACCACATGCCATTGGCCGTTTTGTGCTTAATTGCACCCTCTAGAAAGGGCTTCCATCGAAATGCACGAGGAATCTTAAAAGCGCATTACCACTAAAAAGTATACTAAATCATTAGTGTTTGTCATATTAAGTTCCTTATCTCCTATGTGTGTTATATGCAGAAAGGCATCCTTTGTTTTTTCCAAGTAATGGCAAAGCCAGAAGGACTAGCTTTAATGTGCTGAAAAGCATTTGTATATGCAACACATGCAAATAGCAATTGTTTGTGCCTATATTTGCTCAATAAAGCCGACCTATTGGTGCTACGACGTCTGCCCCAAAGTCCCCACCTGCCCTTCTGTGCCCCCATCGATCTCTTTGACCCCCCCATAAAACAAAAAACTAAGGTTGCTGGGGCTGCAGCTGATGTCCTGGGGTGTTTTCACACATCTGTTTTTTTTTACGCTCGTCTTTGTAAAGGGCGGAGTTTTTGCATGAGCCTCTTAAGAGAGAACTCTCAGTATGGAGCAGCTAAGTTTGGGTGGGCTGTATTCCCCTGATTATTGCTACCTGCCTTGTGGTCTGTCTCCACACTTTAGATTGTGGTTGTTAGCATTGTAGCTTTCAGTATACCCTATGCCCGTTGTGGGACCGTTCGAGAATCGTTACAGTTAATGGGCACAGAATACATTTTCTCCTCTGCGTACTCCATTACTGGAGAACATTCTGCAATACGGAATTTGTACCGACTTTCTGTGCAGAGGGGAAATGAGCTGCTAATGCGCAGTATAACCCTTTCAGTCTGCAGGTTTGTAGTTACAATATTTCCCTCTGATTCCTTCTGCTTGGGGGTGGAAAGACATAATGCTCCAGGCTGCACTTGTTCATCCTTCTCCAGAGCGGCAGTTTGATCGCAGCGATTTCAGATTTCACCTGGCCATTTCCGTTGGCAGTATTTTTCTGTTTCTATTTATAAATACAGACAAAGGAAAACACGTTTTTCATCTGTATTTATATGCAAAAATCTGTTGAAATGGAAGACCTAGGGCCTTAATTATTATACACATTTATACAAAGGAATAAACATATATAGGTACACATATACAATCCAAAAAACTGCTTATATACACAGGGATTTTCTGTATGTTTATGGTTGAGTATGGTGGTTATGTTGGGAACAGCTAACTCTTGAGTAGTCTTCTGAAGATAAGGTAGTTATCTGTGTATCTTATGTTTGGGTTAAAGAGTTCCATAGTTTGGCTGCTTGAACAGAGAAGGATGTGCCACCTATGGTTTTTTTTCTTGTATGGTGAGATTTTAAAGGGAGATCGCAATCTAGAGCGAAGGTTCTTTTGTTGAATGCATTTGGTGATTTTATTCCTGTTGAAGAGTGACCCTGTTCCATATATTGCTTTGTGGGTGATACAAAGCAGTTTGAATGTGGATCTTCTGGCAACCGATAACCAATGTAGGGCCTTCAAGGCAGGGTAAATGTGGTATTGTGGCTTTATATGTAAGAGTAGTCCAGCAGCAGAGTTCTGAACTGTTGTCATTTTTTCATAGTTGTTAAAAATGATCCGTGGTAGAGGCTAATGGCGTAATTGAGTTTAGACAGAACAAGAGAAATAGCAGCCTGGACCTTGTGTGGAAATCCCATGTGGGGGAAGATGCATCTCAGAGTTTTTTTTTGTAATGAAGCTTGATCTTGCTAGTTTGTCCACTTGTGCATTCATTGATACCTTGGAGTCCAAGGTAATTCCAAGGTTTCTTACTTCCTTAGATACTTTATGCGGTGTTCCCAGATCGTCAGGCCAGGCAGCGAGTAGGACACAGTTTTCCAGTGAGTATTTCCATTTTGGAAGCATTCAACTTGAGATGGCTACATTTCATCCACTGATCAGCAGCTCTGAGGCAACTGAAAATTTACGATTTTCCAATGTCTTTGGGGCTCACCAGTTTAAGAAGTATTTGTGTGTCATCTGCATAGTTATAGCATGTAAGGTGAAATTAATTGATCAGTGCTGGTAACGACTTCATGTGGATGTTGAAAAGCATGGGTGTGATGATAGAGCCTTGAGAGACCCCTGCCTTTGGGAAGTATAGTTTGGATGAGAAAGCATGATATGTCTGACATTTGTTCTGTTTAGGAGGTAGGATGTGATCCATTCAAGATCATTCTTCTCATGCCGGCAGCTGAAAGGTCCAAGAGAAGTAGTGCAGTAACTCTGTCTGGTCAACTGTGTTCCTAATATCATCCCAGATAGCAATGAGGGCAGATTCTGTGCCTCTTCCTGAATGGAATCCTGTTTGGAAGTCTGAAAGTATGGAATTATCTTCAATGAATTGTGTCATCTGGGCAAATGCTGCTCTTTCTATAAGTTTGCTCAGGAAAAGTCCAATTGTAATTGGTTTGTAGTTGTCAGGGTTAAGCGGGTCCAGGTTTGTTTTCTTTAGTAATGGGTGTATGTATGACTTATTTAGGTCTTCTAGAAATGTTCCCATAGTTAAGGAATCTTTGATGATTCTTCTTACTGGTGTGGAAGCATTGGTAGTTAGAAGAATTTTCTTGAAGGTTTGTGGTGGACACAGGTCAGAAGGGCAGGCCTGCTTGCTTTCACCAGGTCCATGAATTCATTGTGTGAGATTTGTTGGAAGAAATACAGAGGCTGAGTTAGCCTACTCTTGGAGGGTTTTTTTTTTAAAAGAGTTGGTGCTGGTGGTTTTTCTTTGTTTTAAATAGGAGTCCAACGTGTTTGCTTTGCTTGTGTAATGATTTGCCAGTTTGTGAATCCTTGAGTAATGGGATGTGCTCTTTCTAGGCAATTTGGTTTATGAAATTCAGTGAAAATTTTATAGAATTCTTTATTTGCACATTTAGTATTTAGAATTCTGTCTGAGTAGTATCTTTTCTTAGCTTTTTTTGATTGCTGATTTGTAAAATCTATTAGGTTTCTGTAGGTGTTTGTTTTGAGTCAGATGAGTTGCAGCTTTATGATTTGCTGTTTTATCTCGTTTTGCTCTGTGTTACTCCAAGGTGCCTGTTTTCTTTTGTTCTGTTGTATTGTTCTTAGTGGTATTAGAAAATCAAAAGCTTCCTTTAGCTTGTCAAATAGTTTTTTAACAGACTTTATTGTGTCCAGATCTGTATTGGATGTTAGTTATGTTTCTAAGTGTTCAAAATCGAGTTTGCTCCAAGGTCAATAGGTGGATGCATGTTAAGTGTTGCTGTACTTGAATCTAAAATATATATAATTGTTTTATTTATATCATTTCCTAAATATTTAAACAGTGAAGGACTTGAAAATAAACAGTTATGACAATATTTACATATTGTGACAGATGAATAAAACAAGGACCCATAAGCATCTAATCAAATAACTTATATGGAAATTGTGCATTTACCTAAAAACCATGTTAAGCATGGAATCTATCTATCTATCTATCTATCTATCTATCTATCTATCTATCTAGATAGATAGATAGATAGATAGATAGATAGATAGATAGATAGATAGATAGATAGATAGATAGATAGATAGATAGATAGATAGATAGATAGATAGATAGATAGATAGATAGATAGATAGATAGATAGATAGATAGATAGATAGATAGATAGATAGATAGATAGATAGAGAGAGAGAGAGACAGGCAGGCAGGCAGACAGACAGGCAGGCAGGCAGGCAGGCAGGCAGGCAGACAGACAGACAGACAGACAGACAGACAGACAGACAGACAGACAGACAGACAGACAGACAGACAGACAGACAGACAGACAGACAGATAGATAGATAGATAGATAGATAGATAGATAGATAGATAGATAGATAGATAGATAGATAGATAGATAGATAGATAGATAGATAGATAGATAGATAGATAGATAGATAGATAGATAGATAGATAGATAGATAGATATTTGACTATAAGTAATATATACATTTTTAAGCAGACCTAAAGAATATCTATATATTTTAAAACTATAGCTATTATATATATTTGTACAAAAAATACACATATATAGATACATACATATAAACACAGGGATATGCTGAACATTATGTTTGAGAATGATGGTTACATAGGAAAGAGCCTACTCTTGAGTAGTCTTATGAAGGTAAGATAGTTGTCTGTGGATCTTATGTTTGGGGTAATGAATTCCATAGTTTGTCTGCTTGAACAGAGAAAGATGTAACACCTATGTGTTTTTTTCTTGTCTGGTGTAGTTGAGGCGAGGTGCCAATCTTGAGCGGTGGTTCCTTTGTTAAATGAATTTGGTGATATTATTCTTGATGAAAAGTGTCCTGTTCCATGTATTGCTTTCTGGGGGATACAAAGCAGCTTGATGGTGGATCTTCTGGCAACCGGTAAACAATGTAGGGCCCTAAAGGCAGGGTAGATGTGGGCTTGTGGCTTTACATGAAGGAGTAGTCTGGCAGCAGAGATCTGAAACTTGGTAGACGCCATTGGCGTAATCAAGTTTAGACAGTAAAAGATAAACAGTTGCCTGGACCGTGTAGAAATTCTAGACGGGGGAAGATGCATCACAGAGTTTTCATGGTAATGAAGCTTGAGCGTGGTAATTTGTCCACTTGGGCCTTCATTGATAACTCAGAGTTCATGGTCATTCCAAGGTTTTTTACTTCCTCAGATACTGTAACATAACATCAAGTGTATTTGTAAAGCGCACATTCATCCAAAGGTATCTTAGTGCTGAATAACAGATGTTTATCATTATCCAACTCAATGGTACTCAAGTTGTCGACCTCAGAAGGATGAAAGGTTGAGTGGACACACCAGGAGTTGAACATGTGACCATGAGGTCACACACAGGTCCCTATTGTCGACACATTAGTCCACTAAGCCACCAGGGTGATGTTCCCAGATCGACAAGCCAGGTGCAGAGTGGATCATATTTCTTCCATCTGCCACATGTGAGAATTTATGTTTTTCATGCATTCACTTTGAGATGGCTCCACGTAATCCATTGATCAATGGCTCTGAGGCAACTGACAAAACTCACAAGTTTCCAGTGTCTTTGGTGTTTTCCAGTTTAAGAAGCTTTCGTGGGCAAGGGTCAGATGGGCAGCCGGCTGACCTGCTTGCCTTGACCAGATCCATAAATTCCCTTTGTTATATTTGTTTGAAGGAATGGAGAGGCTGAGTTAGCCTACTCTTAGGGGGCATTTTTGAAAAGGGGTTGGAACTGGTGTTTTTTCTTTGTTTTAAATTGGAGTTCAATGTGTCTGGTTTGGTTGTGTAATGATTTGCCAGTTTGACTGAGATTTCTTGAGCAATGGGAAGAGTTACTTCTGTGCATTTTGGTTTACGAAATTTGGTGAGAATGTTATAAGAAAACTTCTTTATATGCACATTTAGCATTTTGAATTTTGTCTGAATAGTACCTTTAGCTTTTTTGATAGTTGACTTGTATATTCTATTAAGTTTGCAAAGGTGAAGTTTGTCATTCAACAGTGATTAAACAATTCTTCCTTTATTTTCATCTTTCATGATGCACATTTTCATTTCTTAAACTGAATAATATTGTTTTTATTATATTCTGTAACTTATATATTCCACCAAATTACTGATTACTGTGAAACTGACATTGGTTTCTACCCCAATGCATTTCGAGCTACTAGGACTTTTCCTCAGGGGAATTTAACATCAAGATAGCTGCCAGCAGCTTTTCCATGTTGGATTCCAAGAACTAAAACTCTCTTCTGCCCTCTTTGCTGGCAGCCGCGGCCAATGCAGGTAAGAACGGGTGGACGGTGGGGTTGGCTTGGGGGGATTTCGAGAGATGACCACGAGGGAAAATTATTTATTTATTTTTCCCTTGAGGTCGTCTCTTACCTGCAGCAGCCGCAGCCGTTTGCAGGCGCAATTATTCACGTCCTTCAAGAAGCTCCTGAAGGTCCACCTCATTTATGTTCGTGGACATCAGCAAAACTCCACCAAAAGACCTAAGGGGCATATTATCAAGACAGGCGATAAAATTATAGCCGCTTTGGCGGCAGAAAACTGCAGCTAAAACGGCGGTAATGGGCTTGATAATATGTTCTCTGGAATTCCAGTTGAAGCCCATGTTAGATGTCCTTCACATCTAACACGGGCTTCAATTGGAATTCCATAGGGCATATTATCAAGCCCATTATCGCAGTTTTAGCAGCAGTTTTCTGCCGCTAAAGCGGCGATAATTTTATCGCCTGTCTTGATAATATGCCCCCAAGTTAGGTAATACACATGTTATAACTGTAGTTTGTCAGTTCAGCTAACGAGTACCTCGAGGAGGGATAGCATTTGGGCCAACCAAGAGCATGATAACAATGTTATCTTGTGTTTTGTTATGTTACGTGTATTTCTAGGATGTACCTAATACCTAGAGGGGGTATCCGGGCACAAGTAGACGTGCCGAGTCTTGATTGGGATCTAGTTAAAGAGCAAGGTTTAAGGTTTCTTGGGAAACAAATAGAAAATAGGAGCCTGGGTCCCAGCCATTAGACCTATGCAGCATGGCAGTCAGGCTTCTCTGAATTCAACAAATCACTTTTTTGACTTGTATATGGGTGGCCACAAGGCATGTACCACTTGCAGAACTGTCATGTTTCCAGGTTTAATGATGCCTACTGCAGGCTAGAGCTGACGCTTAGAATCCCATGCCATTTCGAGAAGGGATATGAGCTGCTTGAGCTGACAGGTCTTGGCATCTGTTCAGTTCTCAACACTGAATCACAACAATGCCAGGAATAACTGCTTCGGAAAAAATCGTGAGGCAGCTGAAAATATACAGGAGAGCATTAGCATACAGTAGGCCTCACAGAACTGCAGGGCTCCTGGGCAATCCAAATATACTGCAAAAGGAAGAGCAGGTTCAGCAGAAGCTGTGTCTGCCTGAGGTTTGGAAACATGGTGGCAAGCCGCGGAAATATTACTAAGAAATTAATTGACCTTTTTAAAAAGAGACTCGTACAATAAAACCCCTTGAAAACAGGCTGCGGTGCAGACCAAGCTGCTTTCAAACATCCATGCATTTTGTCATTTTTGTAAAGATCACCTGAGCTTTTGAAATTGGATTTAGAAATGGATTTAGTCAAGCAATTTCTGTAACTATTCGCCAAGGCAGATTTTGCTATAACTTATCTGTATGCTGCAGATGGCTAATGCGCCCTGAACCACCAAATCCAGCAAAGACAGGCACATAAAAGATTCCAGTGATAAAGAACTAATCTTCAAAATGGAGGGCATTTCTAAAACCTCCAGGGAGCAGTCCTATTCAGAAATGTGCAAACCAATGGCTGTGCTGTAGCTCCACGCCACATTTTTATGAATCAGTTATATATTCTGTATCCTGCAGTTGTATACTTTACCAGAAAAGCTGTTTTTTAAGCCCTTAAGCCAACAACTGTAAATGTGACCCGCCACCTCTGAGACAGCAGGACTTACAAAGATTACATATAATATTGCATCATCGCCAATTCCCACCACCATGAAGGCTAGCCTGGAGTTTGTAAATCTTCTTTGCATGCTGCAGCTCCCAGTGTGCCTGTTTGACCAGAAACGTTTAACATGTTTATCTATTTACTTAACATAAGATTGATGCTACCGTATGCAATGCTGTTGATTCCAATGGAGTATTGCCGCCTATCCTGGTCCAGGGTTCTGTTACATCATCGCCAGTCAGGGCCAATGAGTAGAAAAGGAGACATGGAATTAATGGATGGAAAAAGAGGGGTTGCTCAGGGAGACGAAGGGACCGGGATGGTTTGAGCATTTTCGCCAGGGCTGCTTTTGGATCCCCAGTTCGGCCCTGTTGCTAGTTCATTCCTTGAATGGGTTGCATGCACAACTCGATGATAGAAGGTTCAGGTGTTTTGTGCAGAAGGAAGTGGGCCCATTTTGGTTTAATTTTTTATTTCATATTGTCCTAGAGAGTTCCCCACATGGTACCTGTAATATTGGTTTCATGTTATGGACATGCTTAAGTTCGGACTGGACTGTTTTGGATATGGCTAGGTCTAAATTGAGGTGGTATGATGTTTCAAAATATCAGTGGATTAGGACGCGGCCTGAGTAATTACCAGTGGCTGAGATTATTTAAAGCATTCCATCCATCATTTTTTTATATACATCAGTGCTACATTTTAAATTGGACGGGTGTGCCCAGATGTGGGTCCCGTGGACACTGTGCCTGTCCTGAGTTGCTTGTGTTCTGGTTCAGAGCAGACCTGACCTGGCAGCTCGGGCTGGACTGTTCCTACTGGAGCAGGGTCAAGACTGATTTGCATGTGTCTGGGTCCAAAGTGAAGTGGCATGATGTGAAAAATAATGATGGACCAGAATGCCGCCATGAGTAACTACCAGTGGCTGAGATTCTTTCAAGCATTCCATCAATCATTTTTTGTATACTTCAATGTTATAGCCATTGGCACAGGGATTGAATTTAGGAGTTTAAAGGGTAAGGATCCTGTAGTTGCAGATGATATTATGACAGGGAGAATCAAACCAATTTGTTACTGGCATGAAAGTCCACAAGAAAGGAAGGTGCACTCAGATAGAAGTCAAACAGGAAACACACTTGTAGTCCGAAAAAGTTGTTCTTTTTAATTAAAGTTGTTTGATTTAAAACCGTCACAGAGCCAACGCGTTTCGTTCCCTAGTGCCATGGGAACTTCATCAGGGATTACTAGGAGTATCAATTTATGAAAAACTGGACTATTTCAAGATTGGTCCAAAAAAGCTGTATATGAGCATGTGTTTGATTCAATCAATTCGATCTGTCCACGTAATTCTGGATCAAAAAACAGATCTCAGAAAGGTTCACATAGATTCGAGCAATGGTTCCCAAAGTTTCTTAGATAGCAGGTATGCATAAAACCTGAAGTGCATTCTTAAAAAAATAAAACTTATATCCAATAATAATCACAAGGTTGGAACATAGACTCATATATGTAAAGACACACGGGTGTAAGTAGGACCCGCTGTCAATATCTTGAAAAGAACGGACAGCTACCGGACAGCATGGTGGCTTGCGGCGGCATAGATGCACTTCAAGTTTTATGCATGCCGGGAGTTGTTGCACTCTTTTTTTGATTTATGAAATTAGTGGAATTGAAGTGCTTGACCTTTGTCAACTGTTGTGTTCTTTATTGTACTTTGTAACTGGCATGCCTGTCCAACATAGATTTGTAACCAACAAGCTTGTCCAGTTTTAATAACGTTGTTACTAATATGCCTGACTGCCTACGATAGCGAAGTAACTAATATGGCTACCCAGCCTAGTAAATAGCTATATATACAAGTACCAGTGGCAGTAATACTGACCTCCGCATATTTCAATTGTACAATATAGAATCATGCTATATTTTTATGGTAAGTGATTTGGAGCTACAATAGTAATGCTATACTTCTCTATGTATACGTTCCCTTACAATATAGTGGCAGCCGGTATTTTAGAGTCAACAGATGTGCATGTCCATATTGATGACTTCAGATTTGAATGTCCAACCCAAGCATTCGGAAACTGGACTGCAAATCAGAATGTGCATGTCAAAAACACCTGAACTGTAGAAGCATGTCAGACCAAGACATTTTTCAATGAATTCACCTATTACAATTATTTTAGATATGTTATTTTAAGCATACACTGTAAAGAGCATATTCTTCTGTTTGATGGACCTACTACAAAGAATCGCTTTCCTTTTTGTCCGTATATCTTTGACCACATTATGGAACCTCTACACACGAATTAGGGGGACATGCTACACGTATTTTTAAAGGTAATGTCATAGGATTGTGTGATCCGACTTGGATGGTAGCAGCAACACACACAGTATATGCATTTTCAGAAGAACCTCTTGCTAAAAAAAAATTCATCATTAGTTTGTCTTTGTTTCTACTCTGAGCCACCCCTCACAATTGTGTAAACGAGCCTAAAGCTAAAGTAGGAATATGAAAAAGTGATGGGTGAAATGCTTCCATTAATCCCAACAGCTGGTAAGTACTCTGGGCTTCATCGTTGGTTCAGCTCACTGACAGGTCCAAAACGTATGGTCCTGCTTCTTGTAAATGTCAGTGTACATGCCAAGTGAGCGAGAATAAAATCAAAACTTCCAAAGCAAGATGTAACATGGGGACAGAGAGGGTATCATGTTTAAAAAATAGCATCCGTATAATAGCAGGTATTTTGAGATATCAAGGATCCCTTTGCATTCATGACACCATTGGCAGAGCCCCGCCTTCCCTGCTTTTCAGATCCACGGATCAGGCTCAGGGTTGGAATTGTGAGATGATAATGGTCCTTTTGTGTTCCTGGTGAACCACTATACCCAGAGACAGGTACTCTTTCCCACTTTCTTGCTTTATGACAAGGTTAGAGAAATCATTAATTATGAGTTATCCGATTCATGGAGATTTCTTTTTCTTCCCTCTAGTAGAATGTACTGAAGAGCAGAGTACACCATTCCGTGGATGAATTTCCCCAGAAACTCAGATTCAAAGAGTCAGTGAATTATCTGTCAGAGCATTTGAAGACATTTAGGGGTATATTCACAAGAACATGTGCTAAACATCACCCAAAAATGTTAACGCAACTTTACACATCCCAGCCTATAGCGGGAAAATAACCCAGTGTCAACGAGGAATTCACAACAAGGCGGTACCATGCGATATTCTGCCGAAACCACGGACAATGTCCGCGATACAACCACCTCGATGGAGATAAAAACACAAACCACAACACAAAAAAACCTGCAATGGGTCAAAGCACGATAAGAAAACAGTGACAACCAGCGCAAGGGCAGCAATACTCATGCGTAATGCGGGAAAAAGCACAAGAACAGTATACGGAAAATTCCACAGAAAAAAATACATCAACTGCGGAGCACCACGGATGCACCCTGACCGACTGCAGAGGACTACATGTACCCCACAACATCCAAGCACAATGGAAGAACAGAACCGACAGGCACACCGCATGAAAGAGGCCAGTGGCAGACAAATCAGAGCTGCAGGAGTCACTCGCCCACTGTGCAGCATACGCACATAAGCATAAGTGCACCTCCACAACAGAACACAGGATCCAACTGGTTCCGTAAATGTGCACAACATGGCAAATCACATCGTAAACCGCAGGAAAATGTAACATGAGAGTGTACAAGTACAACCTGTAACCTGCAAATATGTTTTAATCACACATGCAGTTCAATTGGACATCTTGTATTGTCCCATGATTGCCATGGGCGGCCACAATGTGACGTGCTCATGAGAAGTAAGTGTCAATGATGGTGTTCCTACGGGCCATTCCTGCCACAGCTGCAGTGGGATGTGGGCCACCTGCCCCATTGTCACCATCATCGTCCGGTACCTCTGGAACTGGGATCCATGGGGCATTGGTGCGAACACAGATGTTGTGCAACACACAACATGCAACGATCATCTTGCACACGATGTCCGGGCTGCACAGGAGCTTTCCACCTGGGCCATCCAGGCACCTGAAACGTGAATTCAACACACCAAATGTATGTTCACGATGCCCCTGGTGCAAATGTGGGTCGCATTGTACTGCCTCTGGGTGGGTGTGTCCGGGTCTCGGAGGAGTGTCATTATCCAAGGGCAGAGTGCATATCCTTGATCACCTGTGAAAGTGCAGGGAGAAAAGAGTCAATACTTGGTTCAGCAGGATATGATGGCAGACCCACTAATCCAGTGACGCCTGTGCTGGCTGTGTGTGGGGTGAGTGTAAGCCAGCCCTCAGGGAGTAGCTGGTGCTGGCAACAACTCCAACAGTCATCAGGCACTCAGAAATGCAATGTCAGAACAACAAGGGGGAATGACTCGAGTCGCACAGGGCTAGTGACCCCGGATGCACAGCGGCCAACACGGGCCCACCGCCACGGGACACTGACCTACGGGAGACTGGGGTAGGGTCATGAGGGCAGAGCAGGGCCTTGCATGTGTCATAGGTGCCTTCCGTGGAGTGCCACGGGGGAGAATGGGAGGTCTACCCCCGGGCATGATGCAGAGGGCACATGCCAGCTGTGTCCGACAACATGGCGGATATGAATGCCACAGACCCATGCCAGAAACCAAGTCCATACCTGCCAGTTGCTGATTACAACAACCCAGGCCACAGGCTCATACACCAACGATGTTCCGCAGGAGGATGACCGTCACTCATAGCGCACAGGGTTAGTGGCACCGCGTGTCGCCGGCTGCATTGGACAGGGTTAGTGGCACCACGTGTCGCAGGCCTGCGATGTGGAATTATGCCTCAATGATCGAAGGGAGTCTGGTGCTGTGGCCGCTGCCATGGACTTGGGGTCACTTCCATTCTAGACTCAGGACACTGTTCCACATATGGGACCTACTGGGCCGAAGAGAACGCCGGTGAAGCATGTTAATAAGTAAGGAGTGATGTGGGCTAGCGTCGGGGGGGCCAGCGATGGTCTGCGGAGGCTGCAAAGTTTGCAGAGTTCGCGGGACTGGGGCTTGGAGCTTGCACCGGCACGTGTTGGGCCCTCTTTGACACACAACGGTGTCGGCAGGGGAGCAGTGCAGCCCTGATGCACTGGGGCGGGCAGGCCTGGTCTGTACATCTGCGTCCTGGGTGCAGCAGGCACACAGGGTTGCAGGCCCCACTGCTCACGGAGTTGGCCTCGTGGCAGTGAAGTTGGCCTTCCCGGGAGTGAACCATGCTCTGTGCAACAGGGTTTTTGACCACACCCCTGCGCAGCCCTGGCATACTCAGGGCCAACCCACTATGCTCACGCACACCGGGGGGATGCAGCGTGCGACACTTCCGCTATCTGAGTCCACTGTTCACTACTCTGCAGTCACCAGCAGTTGTGGTTAGCATGGACATGTCTGTGGTTTGCATACCCATGTCTGTCCTGCACATCCAAGCCTCACTTCTCGTTGTGTACATTCCCATTCACGCATCCTCGCACATGGCTGCATTCCGCATCTCCACACATTCAGTTGTTGTGTGGCTGTGGTTCCATGATATGTCTGTATTGGGTGCAGGGGTAGTCCAGGATGACCATGGAGTGGTGTTGTCGTGTCTGGTAGGTGGTCGTGTAGTTTGACGTGTTGTATGTGGTTTGGTCACGTGTGCATTCCCACAGTTGTGCGTTGTGTGTTGGTGGATTTGGGGTGTGTGATGTGTTGATTTGACACTTACCAACAAGCAGTCCAGTTCCATATATGCCATCCTGGAAGCGCTGGTTGATGATGGACTGTCGGAAGATGAAGGAATCATGCACACTGCCTGGGTAGTTGGCGACGACATGCACATTGATGGAATGCGTGTTGTTTCTGTTGCGGTAGTGGTGTGCAGTATCCGCAGGGGGCACAAGTGGGACATGTGTGCAGTCGATTGCCCCCAACACGGCCGGGAAGCCTTGCTTTGTCTCCAGCTCTTCCTGCGCAGTGTTGGGGAAGTGAAGGTACTGAGGTATGAAGCTGAGGATGGCATCCAGGACAGGTGTGATGAACTGTGATAGGGCTGGCTGTGAGACCCCTCCAACTCTGGCAGTTGTTGGTTGGAAGGTACCAGAGGCCAACAGGTGCAGCACAGCCAGCAGGGATGTTGGTTCTCCGCTGTGTTGGGACCGTCAGCCTGTGGACGATGTTGGTCATGATGCGGAGGATGGTTGTCCTTTTGAGCCTGTAGTGGGCAATGACTTACTCAGGCGTTAGGTCTGTGAGAGTGGTGCGTTTTCAGTAGGTCCGCTGTCTTACTCTGCGCTGCCTCTGTGGTGGTCTGGGGAAGGGGGTGGGTCTGGGTCCTGCGGGTGGTGGCAGTCCTGGGGGTGGTGGCGGTGGGTGTTGTGGCCCTGTTGGGGCTCAGAGCTGCATCATGAATAGCTCCATGGCGTTGTTTGTTCTTTGGGTGTGGCTGTGTGCGGGGCTCCGTTGCCTACTGCAGGTAGTTGTCCGTCTTTACACCTGCTTGAGGCAGGTGTTAAATACCTGCGGCTACTGCAGCTTATCGCCTGTTTTTGGTTTGCTTCGCTGATCTGGCAGTTCGTTGTGAAAGTGGTGTTGTGGTTTTTTCGTGTGTTTTTGCACGGGAACGCCTACTCTACATCTCATTAGGGTTAGTTGGTGGTGTCCACCGTGGAGATACATTTCGAGGCAGTTATCGTGGGAATACTGGGGATGTCTGCAATTTGCACCAGCTTGTGAATGGGGTGTTAGGTCTATCTCCATCTTTGATGCGTTAAGGTGGAGATAAATTGGAGATAAGTCCTTGTGAATATGCCCCTAAGAGTGCCGCATCCATTCCAAATGTAAAGCCTTTGGGGAAGTGATGGCTTATTGACAAGGCAAGATCCAATATTTGTAGACAGGTATGAAATGACGACCATAGGATGGGATCACAGCCAAAAGGACAGAGGTGCAGAGTTTGCATGGTTGGGATGGATGAGAAAGCTGTTCTACCCTCAAAGATGTGGGACACCTTGCGGTGCCATGCACTACAGGATATAGAGTTAGTGACATCACTTTGTAAATTCCTCTGAGGCGGAAAGCCGGAGGACGGTACTTTCGTTTATTTTTAAAAAATTACTTGTATTCTTGTGTTTTGGCCATTTTAACCTCACCTGCACTGAAAAGCGCTGCCCTCACACGCCTAGCAGACCCTCTGAGGCACTCCTGAGACAGCGGCAACCAGCGCTGAGACAGGATTCCACAAACACACCGCCATCGCGGTTCGAAGGCGAGCCACGCCCCCTGCGAGGCCACGCCCACCCAGGATCCCTTATAAACGCTGATCGCAGCGCAACAAACATCACTTTGTAAATTCCTCTGAGGCGGAAAGCAGGAGGACGGTACTTTCGTTTATTTTTAAAAAATTACTTGTATTCTTGTGTTTTGGCCATTTTAACCTCACCTGCACTGAAAAGCGCTGCCCTCACGCGCCTAGCAGACCCTCTGAGGCACTCCTGAGACAGCGGCAACCAGCGCTGAGACAGGATTCCACAAACACACCGCCACCGCGGTTCGAAGGCGAGCCACGCCCCCTGTGAGGCCACGCCCACCCAGGATCCCTTATAAACGCTGATCGCAGCGCAACAAACATCACTTTGTAAATTCCTCTGAGGCGGAAAGCCGGAGGACGGTACTTTCGTTTATTTTTAAAAAATTACTTGTATTCTTGTGTTTTGGCCATTTTAACCTCACCTGCACTGAAAAGCGCTGCCCTCACGCGCCTAGCAGACCCTCTGAGGCACTCCTGAGACAGCGGCAACCAGCGCTGAGACAGGATTCCACAAACACACCGCCATCGCGGTTCGAAGGCGAACCACGCCCCCTGCGAGGCCACGCCCACAACATTGCCATAAATGTGTCGGCCACACAAGCGCAGCGGACGAGCGCAGCGGGAGCGCCGTTTGCGCGCCGAAGGCGCGCTTAAGGCAAGCTCGTCTGCGCTCGTCCGCGCCTCGGCAGCGCCCGGTGCGCCACCCGCGGCCTCGATCCCCCCGTCCACCAGTAGCTCTCCACACTTGACGCGTGAGGCTCTACTCCTCCTTAGGGACTTCGCTCATGAAGGACAATTGTCCTTCCAAGACACCGCCTATCCTCTGCACGATTTTGCGCGCAAAGGCTTATTTACTGGTGGCTTGCTGAATGTCAGGTCCCTGCCCAAACACGCTCACGAAATCGCCCAGCTCATAGATAATCATCATCTTGATGCTTTATTCCTGACGGAAACATGGACCCACTCTGACTGCAATATAGAACTGGACTGGGCTTGCCCACAAGACTTCAAAATCCTGCATCTCCCACGACCTAAGGGGCGGGGCGGTGGTGTCGGTGTAATCTATAGAGCGTCCTGGTCAGCAAAAACTATTGCTATGGACCCAGTGGTCGGGACCGAAATACTTGGCCTTTCCATCGACTGTCACCTTGGTACTACCTTTACGGCGGTGATTTGCTACCGCCCGCCGGGAGCTTTTAATTCTACTCAGCAGCAGTCGCTCCTCACCACCCTCACTAATATGGCTACCTCTCACAACAACCTGATTGTTTTGGGCGATTTCAACCTTTGGCCCAACGGCAGCCTAGATTCTGCACTCAACAATCTCCTACTCTCCTGTGAAGGAATGGGACTTTCCCAGCTAGTGAACAAACCCACACACGCAGCAGGGCACCAGCTCGATTTAATCTTCTCCTCCCCCCAGCTAGCACTTCTGAGCGACATTCTGCCAATGTGCTGGACTGACCATGCACTCATCAAATTTCATATAGTAGGTAGCAGGTCTTGCAGACCGGCATTCCACGGCCATGTACCCCCGTACAGAGACTGGAAGGCTCTGGACAAACTCAGACTGAATGGCCCAGTATTTGAAGTGGAAGACAGTTTCTCCATTACTCAACCAGTTGAGGCCAATTATCTATCCCTTTGTACAAGGATTTCCAGCACCTCGGAACGCCTCGTCCCTCTGAAAAAGGGCAAACCACAGAGACGAGCGCCGGCCCCATGGTTTGATGACTCCTTAAGAGCTCTCAAACTAGCATGCAGACAAGCAGAGAGAAAATGGAGGCAGGGTTACTCTGACACTCACAAAACCCTCTGGAAAGAAAACCTCCGGGAGTATAAAACTGCCATCGCCCAAAATAAGGCTAAACATTATTGCTCCATCATCACCAACGCCACAAACAGCTCAAAAAGTATTTTTCAAATACTCAAAAACCTAACCAATCCGGACTGTGTCACCTCTACACAGCCTCCTACCCAAGCCCTCTGCGACAACCTTGCAGTGTTTTTCATTAATAAAATAAACACCATTATTCACAACCTGAAAACACCTCCCTCTTCAGAATCTTCTAACACGCAGAGACCAGACACCAGCTCGCGAAACTTGTCGTCTCCAGGCTCTGTCCTCTTGGCTAGACTGTGGGAATTTCCTCCAATCCCGGCCTTCGAGTTTGAAAGACTTGCGCTTGGTATCACCTCGGGTTCTCCACTCGACCCCCTACCTCCAAAAGTCTGGAAAAATTTTGGTAATGAACTTTTTGACACCATGCGCCTAATATGCAACCAGTCTTTGCACAGTGGCTTTGTCCCAACCCCTTGGAAACAGGCACTAATCACCCCTCTCTTGAAGAAACCCTCCCTGAGCCCAGACTGTCTTTCCAACTACCGACCCATCTCTCTGCTGCCTTTCCCAGCGAAGGTCGCCGAACGATGGGTCAGTTCGTGCCTGTCCGCCCACCTAGAACAAAACAACCTTCTTGACGATCACCAGTTCGGGTTCCGTCCTGCCCACGGCACCGAAACAGCAGTCTTAACTGCCATGGAGGATCTTCGCATGCGTGCAGACAGGGGCCAGCCAGTGGCATTGATACTGTTGGACCTGTCTGCCGCATTCGACACGGTCAACCATGGTAGGCTGCTGCAGAGACTTGGTGAAGTGGGAGTGGAAGGCACTGCATTGCTCTGGTTTCACTCCTACCTTCGGGACAGAAGACAGGCTGTCTCCCTTCCCCCTTTTCAATCCGCCTTTGCACCAGTACCCCAGGGAGTCCCTCAGGGCTCCTCCATCAGCCCCATCCTTTTTAATGTGTACCTCATCCCGCTAATCAAACTGATCCAATCCTTTGGGGTCAAAACAATAAATTACGCGGATGACACACAGCTCATCCTCTCGTGGGAAGGTGAAGATGCCATTCCTTTTTCCACCTTCCACGACTGCCTAAGAGAGACGGCTGGATGGCTACACAGAAACTCCCTCCAGTTCAACTCCGCTAAAACGGAGGTCCTGTTTTGCTCAGGCACTAAGATACCCCGTCAGTTTCCGAATGAATTTTGGCCCCCGGAGTTTAGAGACAAACCTCTGCCAGTTCCTTCGGTGCGCAACCTGGGAGCCATGCTGAACAACAAATTAAGTATGGAAACCCAGGTGATGAAAACTGTGGGGATCTGCACAGCCCTGCTTCGATCACTGCGGAAAATCATGCCTCTTCTCCCGGCACAAGCCAGGGCGTCGATAGTCAGGTGCACGTTACTCAGTCGCCTTGACTATTGCAACGCCCTGCTCCTGGAGTCTCCAGTCACGATGATGGACCGACTACAGCGAATTCAGTCTGCCGCCGCCAAACTGGCTCTTGGCTGGACGAGGAGGGCCTCGGCCACAGCGGCTCTGGCTGAGCTACACTGGCTACCCTTAAAACAACGAGTGGCCTTCAAGTCCCTCTGCATTGTCTTTAAGGCTCTGCACGGACTTGGACCCAAACCTCTGCAAGCCCTGTTTCTGTGGTACACTCCTGCCAGAGACCTACGTTCATCCTCTGCCTGTCTGGTAAAGGTGCCCAGATTCAACAGAACCAGAACAGGGGGCAGATCCTTCAGTGTTGCAGCGGCCAAGCTGTGGAACAGCCTGCCCACTGACATACGTCAGATATCACAGCTTCTTCCATTCAGGAGACGTATCAAGACCTGGCTCTTCCCCAAATAAATTGTCCGTCTGACTGTTCTCCCGGTTATCCGTTAACAGAGTAATTTCCAGCGCCAGGAAGCCTGCAAGGTGTCAGTCACGCTTTACAAATTCTCAAAATAAAATAAATAACTCTAAAAAACAGAACTACACAGCCAGCTCCGGCAACATATTGGTGAGATAATCGTCCACAAAGAGTAGACTTTTACGTAGAGTAAAGAAAAAGAATGTAATTTTTCAGGATTGTTAGAGATACGCTGAAGCATAAACATAAGTGTTGAACAGTGTGCCCAGCTATCCATCCATTGCTGGGCAAAGGTTCAGTAAAAGGAAGTGAGGTGCCAGAGTACAAACGAGGTGCATGACATCATTTTTCAAAATTAGAGGTGCATCCAAATTAAATCAGTCCAAAAACAATATTTGAAAAAGATTTTCTTGTATCTTCATTATTTTTTTTTCCCAAATTTATTTTATTCTACACAAATTAGTACAATTGCAGCCTCAGCCAATGAGTTTCATTCGAACATTGAGCTTCATCAGGGCATTTTATGTTTCAAGCAATCTATTCTTGTCCACCAATTAGTACAACAGATGCAATAGAAATTCCAACATGGCCAAATTTCAAAGTCACAATAGATCCAGTTATAACTTCTCATAGTCAGATTTCATAGTCCTCAATATATTATCCACATATCCTGAAATTCGTAAACATCGTAGAGTGACACCACTATCCATGTACATAGTCAGCACCTCACATGTCCGCAAGTCAAGCTATGAAACTTAGCCATGTAGGAATCTCTATGGCATCGGTTGTACTAAATGGCAGACAAGAATGGATTGCTAGAAAAATAAAATGCCCTGATGAAGTTCGATGTTCGAGCAAAACGTGTTGGCGGAGGCTGTGATTGTTATAATTTGTGTGGAATAAAGAACTTTTGGAAAAGAAGAATAAAGATACAAGAAAATCTTTTTGAAATATTGCTTTTGGACTGATTTAATGTATCAGTCGTTTTACTGCAGAACTTATTTCTTCAGACCTCATTTAAAAAACAAATCTTTTTATTATGTGTGATTGAACAATCTGTTTCTGACACGGTCTAAAAGTGGACTACACAATTTGGAGGAAAGTCGAAGCAAGTTATGTATGGCTTTGAATATTCAAGGGCATCTTTCAGTGTTTGGGCAATAAGGAGCCCGTCTGATCTCCACACTCGAAGCTAGGCTGGAAAGTTTGAGAAATTCAGAAGCAATGGCTTATTGCAGGTTGTGCAATCTATTCATGATGGTTCTAGGTCTGGGGCTACTGAATATTAAGTACCACAATAAATGCTTCTCAAGAACAGACACAGAGTTCAATAAAAATTATTTTTATTCACATACATAATTCCCAAAAAGCCACAGGAATACATTGGCTGACCAATGTTAATGGTTCCACAATAAGACATTGCTCTAAATCAGGTGCATTTGCATTACTAAACCAAAAACGAACGTTGTTTTTTCTGTTCATTATAGTGAGCTAGCCAGTAACGTTTTCTAAATAAAAATTACATTTAATTCACAAGCAGTCTTTTTTTTTTTTAAATGGCTCAATTTCTATTTTTGTAGGCACACTTCCGTGACAAGACCTGCTTATGAGATCACCAACGCTAGCTACATCACTTCGAATATTAGAAAATAAATAATTCTTATTTTATTACTAGAGTTTTGCCTAAGTCTACAAGAAGCAGTGGCTGCCTCTCTGTGGGCAAGTGTTGTGATAGTTTTGTGATACAGTCCGTGGTACTGTGGCTCTATAGTGTTATGATTGTTGGTGAAGTTCCATTGGTGGTACAAAGAATAACAGAGTGGAAGGAAGGGGTGTTTCAACCATCTAAGGATGAAGGCAGCACTTAATCCATTGTGGACCACTGGACTGAGAGGTACCTTGAAGATGTATCTAAATCTTATGGCAGAGCAACAGAATTTGCTGGTACTAAGGCAGGGTTGAGTTTCCGAGCAGCAGAGCTCAATAGAACTATTTTGATAGAAGATTTGTGTGACGTCCGAAGCGGATTACATTTTGAATCTATTTGTGCACTGTTGGTGCAGGATATAGAAGTTGGAAAGCACTGGTTTAAGAAGACGAAAAATAGACTTTTGGACCAATCCCCTCTGCTGAGGGCTTGGGTCTTGATGAAAGCTTCACGAGAGAGAGAGGGTGGCCAGATTTACAGTGGATTGAAGCTCTCAGATCCAAAGTATTGACCGCTGGATTCGCTTGAAACCTCCAGAAATAGAAAGGGAAAACACAGGCTGCAGAAAAAAAGTGATGGTGAAATGGAATGAGGCAGGAAAGAGAATGAAATCGGAGATGCTTTAGTTACTATGAGACAGCAGGGATCGATGAAAGAAACAGTGAATCATTGGTGGAGGGGGAATAGATTTGGCGCCGCAGTGGTGGTTGGAGAAACCGAATGAGATGAAAATCCCTTAAAGGTTTTTCATATTAACGGAGTGCAGGAGAGGAGACCTAGCAAAGCCGCAGAAGAAATGAGAAGGCCGCTGAGTTGAGGGGTCTCCAGCCTCTGTGTAGTAGAAATCACTAAAGTGTGAGGTGGGCTCGGGGTGCACGGTGCTGGTGATGGTCTGGCTTGACAAAGTTATGAAAGTGTGCAATGATTACAGTACCAAAGTGAGGTGGGTGAGGAAGGATGAGAATAGGGGAGAGATTGTTGCTGTAGGTTTAAGTATTAGGGGGGCATATTATCAAGAAACAGCGTTAAAACTATCGCAGCTTTAGCGTCAGAAAACTGCCGCTAAAGCGGCGATAATGGGCTTGATAATATGCCCCAAAGTTCGTAATATGGGCGCAAGCAGTGACCTGGAGCGCATTCTTCAAAAGCTTCCGAATGAAAGGCGATTGCCAACGATACAGTCAAATGAGTAGCATTTTATTTGGTTGAAAACAGTCCTTCAGGAGCTTTTGAGAAGAAATCGAGGAGGGTTGAGGCTATTAAATAGGGCAGAAAAGGCAACAAATGAATTCTTACTAAAGGAATTAAGGTTTGAAACGGAGGAATGAACTGCTAAAGATGGAAGAAATGGAAGAGCAGAGGTTAATTTGTGCTGGTGGGCGCCCTAGCACTCAGTTTAGGGGACTGTGACTCCTTTAGTAGCTGATTAGAGGTGGGTATTCAGTACGAAACTGCTGCTGCACAACACTAATGGGCTGCCTGCTATTGCAGCCTATGAGAGAGTACGAAAGTGTGAGTGTGTGTGCTTGTGTTTCTGTGTGTGTGTGAGAGAGAGGGAGAGAGAGAGAGAGGGAGAGAGGGAGAGAGAGAGAGAGAGAGACTATACGTGGGCATAATATGTGTGATTCGGGGCTTTATGTGAGCTTGGTGCTCAGCAGTATTTGAAAATAAACCTTTAAACGGGACCCCGCTTGGACTTGTCTATCAAACCCTAAATTTAACAAGCAATCACCATGATTTCTTTATCAATATTCTCTGCAAGAACCATTGAGGTAATCCACCTTAATGATGTATTTGCTGTCACAATTCACACATTTTAGTTCATTTTGCACAGTACTTGCATCCCTGTGTACAAAAAGTGTTTTTCTAAAATGTGTTTTTGTAAGTTTGTTCTTAATGCAACATATAAGTCTTGTACAGCACATATTGGGTGTTAGTTGGGTGAGAGAAGACGACGGCGAGAGCACACTATATGTTAATCAATTCGAGCCAATTAATTCAGCTTGGACTACTGTGATGGGTTTGTGAATGAATGGGTGGGTGTATAGATGGCAGTTGATGAGGAAGTTATGCAATGGAAAGAAATCTTAGAAAAAGATAATTGTTAGAAATGGGGGTTTCTAGTTGGCAGACCCTTCTTCCTAGTCTGGGTGAGGAGGATACACTTCTAAAATAACCCTGCTCACCACCTTGGTAGCTTGGCAGGAGCAGAAAGGCTTATCTCAGAGGCAGTGTGTAAAGCATTTGTGAACACATGCAGTAATACAGTGAAAACACTATGAATGGCCACCACAACAGTTTAGAAAAATAAGTTATCTTTATCTAAACCAAAACAAGACCAAACGACAAAAATCCACAATACAGTAATAAAAATATGACTTTCAAATGGTAGAAATAGTTCAGTTCAAAGCAAATTGCAGATGTGAAACTTTTCACACAAAGTACCTTGGATGCATCGTGCACACAAACAAAAGGGTCTGCAGGGAAGTTGATGCGTCGGTTCCAGACACTCAGGGCAGGTGATGCATGGTTCCTTACTCCAGGGGAGGTGACGCACCGTTACTGGAGAGGAGGTGATGGGTCGGTTTCTTACTGGGTGGGGAGGTGCTGTGTCAGTTTCCTACTAAGTGCCCCAACAATGCGACAGCCTTGGCGCCTCGATACGATGCGACGACCTGGGAGGATGCTTGGATTCTTGCAGCCACTGATCAGGGCTTGCATCGGAATCGGTGTGGTGATCTCGGACTTCGGAGATCGTTGCACTCAATGCGGCTTGCAGCGATTTCTTGAGCCGCGGCAGGCACTGCAACGGTTTCTTCGGCGATGCGTCAGAAACAGGTACGGATGCGTCACGCTTCTCGGTGTTGCGTTGATTTTCCAGTTCCCAGGGGAAAACAGTCTCTAAAGGTCCAAAACAACAGCAGGCACCACTTTGAAAGTCAGAACTTCCAGCAATAAAGTTAAGGGGAGCTGGTGATGAAGTCTTTGTGTTCCTGAGACTTCAGAACAGGAGGCAAGCTCAGTTTCAAGCCCTTGGAGATCTTCCTCAAGTAGGGGACACAGCAAACAGCAAAGTGCTTTCTCCTGTCCTTGGCAGCAAGTAGCCATTGCAGGCTAACCCCAGACAGCAAACAGCACAGGGACAGTATTCCTCCTCAGCCTCTCCGGCTCTTCTCCTTGGCAAAGGTTCCTCTTGATTTCCCAGAAGTGATCTAAAAGTCTGGGGTCTGAGCCCCTCTTTTTCTATAGCAACATTCTTTGTTCTCTAGTGGCAGAAAAGTCCTGTGCTCAGTCAAAACCAGTTCTGTCCTCCCTGGTGCAGCTTACTGGCAGGAGTGGGAGACAGCATTGTGGAAGGCAGACCAGGCCCATTCAGGTGAAAGGAAATCTCCTCCCCCTACACTAAATGCAGCCCAGGTCTTTTCAGCCCAGCCCTGAATCACCAGACTCTCTGGAGCCACTGCACCTCCCAAGCCCCTGACACTCCAAATGCAGACAGTCAATCCACATCCTAGCAGAGGCACACTGGATGGCTAATCAAGAAAATACTTACTTTCTGAAAGTGTTACTTTGAAACACAGAATGTAAAAAATCACCCTCACTAAAAGATGTATTTTAATATTCTGAGTTCAGGGATACTAAACTTTATTTTCTTACCTTGTTTACAGGGGTAGGTATGTTGATAAGATGTTATAAGCAAACTCCCCATTCTATCCTATGGTACCAGGTAGCCTTGCAATAGTGAAAAACGAAATTGTCAGTAATTTACTATCCGGACATGCCACACACATCAGGGCATGTCCTACCTTTTACATACATTGCACCCTGCTCACAGGGGTACCTTGGGCCTACCTTAGGGGTGACTAACATGTAAGAAAAGGGAAGGTTAAGGCCTGGCAAGTGGGTACAATTGCCAGGTCGACATGGCAGTACCAGACTGCACACAGGCTCTGCAAGGGCAGGCCTGAGTTACCTTTACAGGCAGCTTATGTGGGTGGCACAATCAGTGCTGCAGCCCACTAGCAGCATTTGATTTATAGGCCCTGGGAACACACAGTGCACTGTACTAGGGACTCACTAGTAAATCAAACATGCCAATCATTGTAACACCAATCCATAACAATAACTTAGAAAGGGAGCACATGCCCTTTGGCACTGAACAGCAGGAGGAAAGTGCCAAAAGCATCTAGACCAGCAAAACGGAGTCCAACACACAGCAAAAACATAGGAGGTCAAGGCAAAAAATACAGGGGAAACTCACGCCAATGATGCCAGGTCCAACAATAATGTTATATAAAAGTCTATCATACAAATGGGCAGAGTGTTGGTGTTTGTAAGGCTAATGGTATGAAACGAGATGAAGGTTTGAGCTTCTAAACTCATACATCTTATGTCACCCTAACCGAGGAATGTAAAAAATAGCTTAGCAATATATAGTCTTACAGAACAAATTTGTCTTAAATGTTAATTACGAAAGTATTGGCCCGTTGTGTATAATTTATCGTATTAACTCTATTTTGATGATATTTATGACCTCCATATTCGGGTACCATACCCTAACAAAATTTCCAGTTTCAGTGTTTGCCAGCCAATTCCTAGCTCTATCCTATCTTTATTCATGAAAGATATGTCAACTGGACACAAATGTCAAGGAGATGTGTTTGCCCAAGGTCCGTGTAAACACTTAAGAAAGCATCTCATAGTGGCAGGCAAAAACACCTTGGCAGGGAGGGGATTAAATAAACTTCAAATAGGACCACATAGTTACGAAGGTCCAAAAAATCACCTGCAATTCCTTTAGTAGTTCTCATAACATTTATCTAAAATTTGATTATTCGTCTTATTAAAATTTCAAGTACCCGTGCAGGGGGTATGTGGCAAGAGCAAATACACCTATGCAATAACATTGTGCTTCTTTGCTTGTTAGTTTTTCACACACACGGCAAAATTATGTCAAACTAATTAACAAATATCCCACTATACATGCATACTGTTTGAAAGGAGTCATGTCCCAGTAATACATTCATCTTTTTAAGATCATTAATTCTCTTATCTCCCCACATGTCACTGATTCTTCAGATGTTTCGCAGGAACTCTGTGACAAAATATCGGATTTCTTCCAAGCCAAAATTTCAGATATCCATGCCCTGTTGGAAACAGCGAATTCTAGTATTAGGCCAGGAATGCAAACTTCTACTCCTCCCTGTGAGACTCTGCTCCTGAGGGAGTCTCCCAGGCTCCTTACCTTCCCTCCTATGTCCCTAGAGGTGAAGGATAGGTTCCTGGATAGTGTCAACTCGGGTTCCCCTTTAGATCCCTGTCCCCTTAAGGTACTAAAAACCTGCTGGGATATCTTGGTCCCCCCCTCACTGAAGTTATGAACACCGCCATCTCTGTGGGAGTGTATCCCTCATTATGGAAGAGGGCAGTTGTGAAGCCGCTATTGAAGAAACCCTCCTTGGATCCTGGGGAACTGAAACATTTCCAGCCGATCTCCTTGCTTCCCCTCCCTGGCAAGATCTTGGAGACCTATTTAAATCTCCATCTCAGCACTTACCTAAAAGACCACCACCTCCTTGATGGTTCTCAACATGGTTTTAGGAGACACCACAGTACGGAGACAGCCTTGACGGCTGTCTTCAACAACATCCGGACTCAGGTTGATGCTGGCCATACCACCCTTCTTGTGCTTTTGGACCTCACCGCAGCCTTTGATACTCTATCTCCTCACAGGCTGGTGGCTCGCCTTAGAGAGAGATAGGTGTTGGAGGCACTGCTCTGGGTCTCCTTGCATCCTTTCTTAGTGAGCGAGAGCATATGGTTAAGCTGGGCCAGTTCTTTTCAGCCCCTAAATCTTTGCAGTGTGGTGTCCCTCAGGGCTCTTCTCTGAGCCCTACACTTTTTAATATCTATGTCGCCCCGCTTGCAAAAGTGGTGAGATCTTTCGGGCTGGAGGTGTTGTCCTATGCGGACGACACCCAAATAATGGTTTCTATATCACATAGTGTAAAAGATTCTGCCCTCAATTTTAGGAGCTGTATGGAGGCAGCTTCCTTTTGGATGGTGGAACATGTTTTGAAACTGAATAAAGAGAAGACCGAGATCCTGATTTTTGGGAGTAATCGGTAAATCTGGTCCAGTGACTGGTGGCCGGACACGCTTGGTGTCTGTCCCTGCCCAGTATCTCATGGGAAGAACTTTGGGGTGATTGTGGACAATGCCCTCTCTCTTGGCCTTCAGGTCAATAGGACTGTCTCCACCTGTTTTGGGATCATCAGGATCTTGAGAAAAATCTCTCGCTACCTTTCTTTCGAAGCACGCAAACAGGCCGTCATTGCTTTAGTAATGTCCAGACTGGACTATTGCAATGCCCTTTATTTGGGCATTAATAAAGGCCTTATTCATCGGCTGCAGATGGTGCAGAATGCTGGGGCGAGGCTGTTATTGAACCTTCCTAGACATCATTCAGTCACGGCCTCGATCAAGTTTTTGCACTGGCTCCCGATGGACTGTAGGATTCTTTTTAAGGTCCTATGCATGACTCATGAAGCCTATTATGGCTCTGGCTCAGAGGGCATCAAGTCGATTGTCCATCATTATGCTCCTTTCAGATCGCTCCGGTCCTCGGATAAAAATGTACTCACTGTTCCCAGGTTTAAGAAGGCTAAATGGGGTGGCAGAGCCTTCTCTACGGCTGTGCCCAAACTGTGGAATTCCCTCCCAGAAGAACTCTCTAGTCAGGTGTCCCTTCCGCTTTTTCGTAAAACCTTAAAGACCTGGCTTTTTCTAGATTCCTCAGTCTGAGCATGTTCCATCTCTCATCGCTTTCTGATGCTTTGCATTTCACGCCTTGACGCCCTTGGGCTAAGTTCGCGCTTTATAAATTCAATATTCATTCATTCATTCACTTGTCACTTGATACCTGACATTGGCTATACACCTTTAACCCCTTTGTACACCATAGAGCTCAAAACCATCCCTCTATACATGCATACTGTTTGAAAGGAGTCATGTCACAGTAATGCATTCACTTGTCACTTGATACCTGACATTGGCAGTACCCCTTTAGCCCCTTTGTACACTAGAGAGCTCAAAAGCAGAAAGTGGTGATGTTTATCTGCAGAACGCTGCTGGTGACATTGCCGTAATTGTAAGCTTTTCAATGCATACAGGTCTCCACTGTGTAAACGTATTTGTTCTTTAAGCCTGGATAGCCTGCCCTATGCCAATGGTACTCAGATACTGATCTTCATTTCCAAAACTCCTGAGTGGCTCTATGTAACTTGTTTGTATGAGAGCTTGTATGAGCACTGTTGCACTATAGAGGCATAACAACTGCCTCAAACTAAATGTAGGCAATACAGAATTCGTCCCATTTGGCCCACAGTCGCTCATATGGTATCTAGCCTGGTGGCCTACAGAATCAGGGTCTTCCCTTCTCCAGATACATCAGCTAGGAATCTTAGGATCGTGTTGCAAAAAGATTGGGTTATAGCGATATACAGCCCAGCTCCTTTTCCTCCAATACCAGTCAACACTAATATGTTAGTAACCAACAATTTGTTCAATATGAGGTCCATCAACTTGTTATCATCAAAGGTATCCAGGTTATCAAACAACTACTAATGTATTCCATATCCACAGATCCACTGTAGTCCATTCTTTTTTACATAACATATTTATTAGGAATTTTCATAGCTGATATGATATATCTCCTTTTTCAAAATTTCCATATTTAATAATCCAACAGCCACAGCCAACACGTGTTTCAAGGAAATCCTCTGATAAGGATTAATTACAGTGTCCATCTCCTCTATCACATAGCCTCTGTACACAATTTCTTTCTCTCCCATCAGTGAAACATTTCAATACAAATTCTGATTAAGCCACATGAAGCACACAGGAGCAGTTGCCTCCCTTTGTTGTCAAGACAGAAGAAGGTGAATTAGGCCTTGACAAAGAGGTTTCCTTGAAAAACGCGTTGGCATTGGGGATTGGTCCAGCAAATTTCTAGCTTCCAGACACGGGAACTCTCACTTCTCTCCCTAAAGTCTATTCCTTGTCCTTCAATCTTCAGGAAAGAAGCCTAAGACTGTTATCATGTACTAAGCCCCTTCCCTCATCTAACTGTGTACTCCTCCTTCATACCCATAGTGCCAGGAACACCTATGGGTATTTTCCGTGCTTTAGAAATCATTAATATAAAGTTGAGACAGCAACAGAAAGCATGGTATTAGAGTAGATGTTAATCTCCACAAAAATGAATTCAAATTTGATTATTTCATCCATTTATGAATTCATCAATGCTGCCTTGATGTTTATCGAGTCAATACAATATGCAAGTATCTTCAGCGATTTTATTATTTGTTATAAAGTAAGTCAAGACCATGTAATCAGAATGGAAAATATCAAAGTTAAATGTTATAATAGGATTTTTTAAGATGCATCAGATTGAAATTTCATAAAAGGAAAAAATATCTCTCAAGTCTTAACTGTGCATAGGAAAAGTGAACAAAAATCATCCACTATTCAAAACTGTTAAAGGCATTGGCAAGGATGGCTCATTCTGTGGTTAGGCAAACAAAGGTGAAACTTGCTTTTATCAAGAGGTGGTATACTCCTATTTGTTTTACCCATTTAGTCTGAATGGAAATTACGTGATATATTTTAAACTTTCGATTTCGCGTGTTGTGTGTTACTGATTTGTAAATGTATTTTAAATAGTTTATGACTTTTTAGCTGAAATAATAAAGTCTGATTAATTGATTGATTAACTGATTGATTGGAAAGTATGTTATTGAAATGTAGGAACATAAAATATAGTTTCGACCAGCAAACATAGCATCAAATGTAACTCATTACAAAGAGAAAACTTTTTAAGCTAGTATAACACAAGGGAGAGAACTTTCAAATATCTTACAAAATGGATAATGCACAGGAATTGTGGATTTAAAGCAAGGAAAAACACTATTATCTACAGCACGACTGGAGAAAACTTATCTGGAGCCAGGAATTTGTGGTTTCCCCAGAGAATGTTTACTAGTTGTCAAGTAAGATAATATGTAGCATTGCAGGGAAGTTCTCCATTTTTGAGCAGTGAGGGTGGAGGGAGAGTGTCACAAGTGCATAGTATCTCCAGTGGAAGAGGGCAATGGTTGACATTTTCTCTAGAAAGGTTAGATTTATTAATTCATGACAAATTAAGTCTTTTCAAACTGTTTGCCAATACTTAACTTCATTCAATCAATGTCCAATTCACATCTCCAACGTTTTCATGTTCAGTACTTTTTTAAATGATTGTTCCAGAATTATCTCTTAACCCCCATGAACAATAAATTTGGAATTCAGACCTACCATATCAGTTGTGCAAATGTTTTGATTGTTAGGCAGAAAAAACACAACAAATCCATAGAACGTATTTCCATTCTGTATCACTACGCCTGGACCTTGCATCACCTCTGCTGTATGATGCATCCTCAATGGGGACTAGGCAGCCAAGGATTAAGGTACTGGGTTCAACAGACCTTATTGGGTTCCTGTTGGCGGCCCTTGCTCTATCACAGTCAGCCTTAACTTGTGACTTTGTCCCAGTCCGGTTTGAATTGATAACCACAGTTGGCCGTTTGTGCTTTTTGGTGCCATTTTCACTTAAGTCTTTAAAGTTACATATCTCCGGTTTTACTGATTAGAGCTTTGTTGTTTTGGTTTTGGTTTATTTATTCAAATGTACTTTCTTTTTCTAAATAACTATGTGTTTCACTTTATGACTACTCTGTGCATGCTATGAGAGGGTTGAGCACGGGATTACTTTGGGGTTTGCTTGTGACTACTACCTGACATGGATTGTGGTCTCTGCTTGAGTAGAGTTCCCCACCCCCCTTAACCAGTACTGTGCTTCCTGGCCGGCAGGTGCACTTAGAACAGGTAAATAAACCCGTTAGGTTAATGCACATCACAGAAAAATATGATTCTTATGGTAACCACACAACATGACTCAAAAATAAAAAAAAGGATAAAGAAGTTCAAAGCGAAAAGTGGATTACATGAAAATCATGCCAGGGACCACTGCCTACTCCCCACAAGGAAATCCTACAGGATTCACAAAGAGGAAGGTGTCTGAACAGGACAACTTCCCCATCGCGAATCTGTTATTCCCTGCTACGAAGTGTTTGAAAATGATCAATGCTTTGTGACCACAACTGAACTGTACGGTAAACCATTTATAAACACCACCCCTACTCAGTCAGCCAATGATCTTTATTTCGATTTAAAAAACCATAAAAGATTACATTCAATTCATAAAAAAGACATCATATAATTTTCAAAGGGTACCCCGCCCGACAGATACACGTTTGTTGAGAATCAATGTCCCAATACTAGACCTTTCTTAGATATTAAAAAGATCAATAAATATAAATAAAATTCCGTCAATAGATACATTTAGTAATAGGATAGCATTTTAACAATAATTAAATTCATACCTTCATAGAACAAGTACATATTATAATCTAATCAATCAATGGCTCTGTCCAGAAATATACAAGGTTCCATGGTGTATAACTCAAATAATACATAATAGGGCATAGTCCCTTTCATGCAAAATCAGCAAGGTGTAAGGTTAAGTATACATTCAGATAAAACACACAGGTTCCTACACATTTCTAAAATGTCAGTCCTATTCTCTCTCTTGTTAAGTCAACCCCAAAGAGGTATCTGCTCACACTAAAAACTACTGCTTGTGTCGTATCTGATCGCAGTATTCTTGCTGCTTCATAACAGGATCTAATGCCCAAAAGCTGACAAATAGTTTTAATCCATTTCTTCCTGGAATATATATAAGCTGGGCAGAAGAATAACACATGCAGTTCGTTCTCTTTTGCACCTGTGTGGCAAATAGCACAACAACCGTCGCTTACATCCCCATCGCTAGGTGCCCATTTTACTGTATTTGCATTTATCTGTAGAACACCGTAGCGGAATTTCAGATAAAGAGATTTAGCAAGCTGTGGTTGTATCTCATCTAAAAAGGACTCAAATATCCCATTTGGTTTTATTGAAAGAAACCTTGTAGATAAAAGGCCTATTTTTGAGCTGTGGGATGAAATATCTTGATTAAAAGCCCAAAAACTCTGTTTCAACTGTTTTTTTGAGCCCATCAACAGTCCCCGAGGGTCGTCCCAGAAGGGTTTTAGTCCTAGTTTATAAAACCAATCACGAACGTGGTTTAACCATGGCAGCCTTGTACCATTTTTTATTCTAAAAACTTCCTCCAGGCCTTCTCCATAATGAACAAGTTCATCTGTTGACCACAGGCGGACCCAAAACAGTACTGGTCGTAAACACCCCTACTCACAATTAGGAGGGTACACCCCTGTCACACCCCATCTTAATTGTTATTAGGCCTGGGTGGAGCTTGAGGAGTTTCACTATGTTGAATTCTGTGGAGTTACTGAACAAGTCTGCTAAAGGGCACGGAGTTCAGTGAGTGGGAGGAGAATTGCTCTGCCACCCCTAATGAAGTCCCCTTGGGTGCTGAAAATAGTTGGAGGCCAAAAACATCTCCTATTACCATCAGTAAGTCCCACACAGTGGGATTACTGAGACCTCATTGAAGCTCCATCCCCTTTCTTAAACACTCTGCAAACATGCCTCGTGGTGCACCGCAGGTTGAGGATATAGTCCCCTTGGCTGCTGAGGGTTGTTGGGGACCAAGAACCACTAGTGTTGCCACCAGTGAATTTCCCACAGCGGGATTGCTGAGATTTCATCTGAGGCCCCGCCCCCTTCTCGACCACTTCGCAAACTTGCCTCCTGGGGCACTACTGTTTGGGGAATGAGGTCCCCTTGGCTGCTGACGGTTGTTGGGGGCCAAGAAACACTATTGTTACCACCAGTAAGTCCCCCATGATGGAATTACTGAGACCTCAGTGGAGGCCCCGCCCCCTTCCTCAAACACTCTGCAAACATGCCTCCTGGCATACTGCTTGTTGGGTGATGAAGTCCCCTTGGCTGCTGAGTGTCATTGAGGCCCAAGAACCACTCCTGTTACCACCAGTAAGTCCCACACAGCAGGATTACTGAGAGCTCATTCGAGACCCCCACCACCTTTCTCTAAATGCACCTCCTGCTGCACTACTAGTTGGGGCATGAGGTCTTGGGGTGAACACACTGAAAAACTCCATTCTGCCAGCTGGCGGAGTTTTTGCTGAACTCTGCCGCTGACAGAGCAGAGTTTACCACCCACCCCTAATTGTTATTCAAAACTATAAAATAAATTGAGTTATTGCTTGAGGGGGTGAGAATCCTTCTCTTATCAGGGTGACCACAAAAGTCCTCTGTCAAGACTCCAAGAAGCTTAGGGTGAGATAAGACTAGTGTCAGTTTCCTTTGTGTGTGCTGGTAGCAAGCCAATTGAAGTGTAAGTGGGACAGGAAACACCTCTGCCTCAAGCCTTCCTAGCATGATGGCACATTCTGCCACCATGATCACAAGAGTGTGCAGTTCCTAGTAAGTACGGATGTGTCTGCTTAGGTCAGTTAAGTTCCACAGAGAAAGGAAACTCAAACAAAAAAGTGAATGGCAGGGGGATGGCTTTAAGCCCGTAGAGAAGAATACTAAAGTATACAAGAGGTCGTACGCTTACGCTCACAATAAAAATGGCACAAATCTCTTTGTTAATCAACTAATCGCACTGGTTATTTTAAGTGCTGTGAGTGGTTCTGCACATGCTTGTAGTTGTACCTTTTGAAAAAGATTTCTAAGAACACTAGAAAGGTGATGTAATCAAAGTTGTGTCAAAAACCTCAATCCAGGCGACCCTCCCATCTCATCAACTGATCGACAATGAGAAAATGTATCTAGAGAGCTGATTTCAATCAGATCTGTGGCTTTCTGGAAGAAATCATCATACTTTTAGGCGTTCAATCAGTTGATACACTCAATCACCACTCCCTTCTACTGAGACTGGTGGAACTCCAAGGAAGCCAATTCGTTCAACTTAAACTGCCAAAACTAGGTCTCTCACACAAGTCTAAAAAACCTGAGGAACCAAGAGCTGAAGAATCTAAGAGAAAGTGTGCAACCATCCAGGCCAGGGAACTAGGCCCACCACCAGGAGCATAGACTGAAAGAATACTTCAGCAGGGGATCACAGACTCCAGATGTTCCTTAGTCACAAGAATCATTGTCTACACCATAGGAGCTTTTGAAACATTTTCCTCTTCAAGGTTTTACATAGAAGACACAGTGTACTCTTCAGTCTTGTATAGACTATGCAAATTGACTCTACCAGAAGAGCGGCTATTTCTACTATGAAGGCTGCAAAAAAAACAAAATGCTGCAATTGGACAGAGGCGTAGCTACCATTGATGAAGCAGATGCACTTGCATTGGGGCCCAGAGCCCTGAGGGTACCCAATGAACCATGATAATGATTGTATTTTATTACCCCACCAGCAGTGAAAGGGGCCATTTCACTGTATCCATGACATTTTAGCTATGTTACTTCAATAACCCGAGTCCTTAGTCTTGTTCTACAGGAACACATCATCCCAGCCCTCCAAGTGACCCACTGACTACCCATGCTCATACGGCTCAGAAGGCATCGAGGCCAACCTTTATTTAAATAAATTTCAGTTGAGAGAAATAGCAACAGAATGATGGCACAAGTGTCAAGATCATACCAGTTGTATAATAGACACACATTAGCCATAAGGATGGTAAGCAAGACCACATGTGGACTATATCTCGCTGTCCTTTGCTCCAATCCATGGACAAGAACAACTACATGTTTGTAGCAGCACAGTAATAGCATCATGTATAAAACACACAGTATCAAAGAATTTCCCACGTAGTCTGCACTTGCACTACCCCACCCTTCTCAACAGACATAACAATGCCTCACTCTGCCTCTTTCTCCTTTTCACAACCACGAAAACACTGTAAGAGCACAGGTCTTCTTAGCATGCACAACACAAAAAGGTTTCCTATGCAGGCCACTCTACAAAGCCACACCCACCCAACCAAGTACAATCTACAGAATAGCATGTAACCCACCGGCCAAAGCCGTTCGACTCCTCGGCATGGAGATGTATGTAAATCCAACTACAATACAATACAAAAAGATAGAAAACCAACATACTAATATGACCCTATATGAAAAAGAGAGTATTCAGAACAAGGATTTTGTGACATTAAAGAATTTTTTTATTAAGTTCTCTGGCATCATTTATCTGTTCTTTCTTCGATATATACCTGATTTCATTTGATATAAATGATTTATGAACCTATGATGCTGTCCAAGAGAGAGAGATAACAAGGTGGTATAAATGAGGAAAGAGGACCACAGAAGCATAGAGTACATCTCAAACCAAAACATGGAAAATGGAAAGGGGAGAGAGAGATCAGGCAACGCAACCTTAATTTAAATGGCAACTAAATAAGGTCAGAGACAGCCTTAATTTACAGAAATGCTTAAATCACGATGTGAGGATATATCTGATTTCCAAATTAATTTAAATTGAACATACCATTCATACCAACCCACTTTGGCCAGTTCGTGCTGTATCAGCACTGGGTATCTTGCAAAGGCATCCACTGTCGCTCTCAAAGATAACATTGCCTGCCATGGGAAGAATACATATTTAAATATATTTTATATTCTCTTTAACGTTAGAAAAGGCAAAATATTTAGAATTGAGAAGAGTGCGAAATCTTCCTCTTTCTTCTTCAACGTCCATCAAGATTGGTTAGAACTACAGCAGAGGAGGCAGAAGATGGTTGTTGTAAATTTCTGTTGTAAATTAGAACAGCAATGTGATTAAGCATTTACTGACGACATTAATGCTTTCCCTTTAGATCATGTTTTCTCCGCTATGTTGACCGAAGTTTGGACTCCATTTTGTATTGTCATGCTGCCACGTGTTCGCCACGAGGAGAGTCCGACCTTTGTGTTAGTTGCTCTTGTAATCTGCCTAGTAACAGTTTATAAATAGCTCTCTCTTGTCCATTTGGCGCATGCCCAGACTTGACCACATCTGTTATAATTAGCCTTGCTTGACCATGTGTTTCGCGGGCTCAAGGAGTGTGTTGGCTCCGCCCATGTATTGATTCAGTATCGAGAATGACCATAAATGGTAATGTTCTTCGGCCTCATGTTGTATCCACCCACTTATGAGCCCCTCTGGTGTGTATAAAAGGGGACTGTGTACGCAAGTTCTTTGTGCTACTCTATGCAATACTAAAGGGTATTGTGTGGATTGTAGGACCACCCTTAAGGGTTAATAAACCTTGTTTTTGTACTTTGCAGTTTCCGTGCCAACTTCCTTATAGATTCCGTTACAGGAGAGCGAACCCTTGTGCCTTGCGGGCCTAGCTGGGGCCTGTATTCATCAATTGGCGCCCGTCACGTGGGGCTCATCGGCGACTCGGATGCTCGAAGGACTGGTCGCGACGAAGGTGAGGAGTTTGGCCGGGGACGTGATCACTGCCAGCGGCGTCTTAGCCCTGGCATCCCGAGGTTTTTCTTCCTTCCCTTCCGAGCTGACCGTCTGGGTGGCGCCGGTCATCGACTGAGACCTCTTCTGTCGGTCCTGCCGTGAGAGCCGTTTGGGCGATTGTGGAGCTTGGCAGTTGGAATCTGGACTCTTGATTGGTAAGAACCGTTGTACGGTACTTGCTCCGAGTTTTTGAAGCCTGGGTTGGCTATTTGAGTTTGATTGATGATGACTAGTCATATTTTGGATTTGTCTTTGTGAATATATATGCGTTGCAACACATATAGGCAGGTAATGTGGAGAGATTTCTCCGGAGCTGTGTAACTTTGAACGGCGCAACGATTAAGTGCCATTTTTTATAATATTGCATATTTTGCATTATTTCTGAGCATGCCTGCTTTTAGCGCACTCCGTAAGTGGTGCTGCTGCTTTGGACACCGGTTGAACCTCGAGGAATCTGCTCCGGCTCCCCCAGAGGGGACGCCTAATAGGGATATGTATGTGAAGCATGGTCTTTCTTCCATAATGTACAGCACAGTATGGAGGAAATACACGAAGAAGGATCCTGAGTTGCGATGGCCTTTGTATGGATCGTTTGATATACGTAAGATTGAGTATGTGGAACAGTGTATGTGTAAGCGACGTGCTCGTCAGGATATGTTTGAGTGTGTGCGATTATGGGTGAAGGAAGTGCGTGAGCGAGAGAAGCGTGAGAAAGCGCTGTATGATAAAGACCAACGGAAGAATGATCATGTGCGAGCACAGGAAGCGAAGCGTCGGGAGGACAAAGAGCAGGCGGACAGACAAGAGAAAGAGCGTAGGCTCCAAGTTTCGGGTCAATATGTTGTTCGCCAGCCACTTTATCCTGTCCTTAATAATCCTGATGATGATTTTTATTTACTAGATCGCTCTCCGCCCCCTTATGTTGGCGCATCTGCTCCGCGGCCGCAAGATTCTGGCCCGGCTTCGGGTAAGGTAGACACACGGTCCATGTTATCGGCCGAGCATATGGCTGAGCTTCGGAAACTTTCCCTCCGTGCACTTAAGGGCAAGATGTCTAAGGAGGAGTTGTTCCATACTTGGGGGTCGTGGCAAGATAGAGAGAGGGTGTATTTTCTGTCTCATTTCGCGGATGAAGTAATTACTGCTTTCCGAAAATATTCTAGTGTCCTTGAGCCTGACGAAGTGTCTTCGGATGCCGGAGCATTACGTAATGGTGTTTTTTCTCCCCCTAAGGCTCCTGAGGCGGCTCGGCGGTTGTTCGCTTTGCGAGACGAGGTGCTGGCCCTTAGAGAGAAAGCACGCCAACAAACGGAGGAGGAGAAGCAGTCGGATTCGTTTGCAGCAGGGGGCCACTCATCCACCTCCCAGTCAGATAAGGATGACGTAGTGCATGCTAAACCAATGCGAGAGGCAGCGCCTTTGTATGTTCCTCCTAAAGGAGCAGGGACTAGCTCGGACATTACCTCCGCCGATGCTAAGGGATATTTCGTGTATAACTGGGTTTACACTCCGTGGCATAGGGCTGATGTTATGGCATTGAAGAATGCGCTGCCCGACCCTCGCAAGAATCCAGCGGCCTTCTATGAAGAAGTTGAGGGGGCCTTGAATTCTTGCGTTATGACTTTAGCAGATATAGACCTGTTCTTTGGCCTTATTCTACCACCGGATATGTGGCGATCTGTACGAAAGGTAGATGATATAGTTACCTTTAAGGCCGGGAGAGGAAGCCCGCGCAGAAACCACCGCAGAGTATTTTAGATCTCCCTGCTGCTATTGTGACTAAGCTGAAGACGATTATCCCCCCTAAGAAGATTGACTGGAATATGTTAGCCGCATGTAAACAGAAAGTTGACGAGTCAGTTGCAGATTTCTTCACGCGCTTTGAGGAAACGTTTCATGATTTCAGTGGCCAGTCGCTTACTGACGACACTGGCCGCCACCTTTTCGCGGACAAATATGTAGCTAATCTGCTACCGGCAGTTGCGGCCCGTTTAAAAGCGAGCGAGAGTTCCTGGTCCTCCGCGACGCCGACGGCCCTTCTGACTATCGCTCAGTATTATGAGCGTCAGGAGCATGAGGCGAAGGGCCAGGAGGAAAAGAAATCGAAAGATCTTAAGACTAAGGTAATGTTGGCACAAGTTTATGGCCCGCCCCGACGGGGTAATAATAGAGGAAGGGGAGGATCTTATGGTCCCCCTTCGGGCCGATCTGATTTGAATAGGAACCAGTGCGCGTATTGTAAGCAATTGGGCCATTGGACCAGGGATTGCCCAGTGTTGCGTGCCTCGCGTCAGGGGCATACTCCGGGTGGCCCGAGAGGTAGAGGGGGTTCCTCGAACTTTAGAGGGAATTCTACCGATCATGTTCGTTTCGATACTGCTGGGCAGCACCGAGATAGCTCAAATGTTTTCGATCGCCAGCATCAGTATCACGTATCGGAGATTGATCGGTCGGGATATCATGATTCGCAGCATGCATAGGAATGCGTTGGATGGGGGTCTGAATCAGTTGAGGTGCCGGTCGATCAGACGGGTCCTTATGTATCGGCTGAGGTTTTAGGTTCTACTGATCAGTTCCTAGTAGATACAGGAGCGACACGTAGTGCATTGTCTAGGTACTTGGTTCCGGGGGCTCCCCCATCCGGCTCAGTGGTTACATCGGTAGGGTTTGACGGTACACTCTCCCGAAGCCCTCTTTCACAGCCCCTTACATTTAAGGTTGATTCTTTTTCTGCGCCCTGTCCGTTTCTGCTTGCTCCGTATACACCGGATAACATTATGGGCCTTGATATGTTAAAGCACTTTAGGGCTACGATCCGCTGCTCCCCTGAGGGTGTGAGGGTGATCTTAAATGACAATTAACCCCGGTCTGAGCGGATGTGTACGATATCAGAGGATGCGTTGTTGGCCACCCTCCCTCGAGCTTTATGGGCGACTTCGGACACAGATGTGGGACAAATGGTGATTCCTCCGGTCCACATTAGTGTCCAGGAGGGGGCGGTGTTACCGCGCCTCCCGCAGTATCGTATTTCCCAGGAGGGCGAGGAGGCTCTCATACAGATTGTGCAAGATTTGATCGCAGTGGGAGTAGTGGAAGAAGTTCCCTATAATATCTGTAACAGTCCGATTCTCCCTATTCTGAAAAAGGACACGGATGCAAAGGTCTATCGGTTCATAATTGATTTGAGGGAGGTAAACAAGATCGTGATACCTCAGTACCCGGTGGTTTCCGATATCACGACGTTGCTTACCTTGGTCCCGCCTACGGCAACCATGTTCTCAGTGATTGATTTGAAAAATGCCTTCTTTTCTATTCCCATTCACCCCGATAGCCGATTTCTTTTTGGGTTCACATTAAACAATAGATCTTATCGTTTTTGTAGAATTCCCCAGGGCTACACAGAAAGCCCTAGTATTTACAGTCAGGCTTTGAAACGACAGTTGGATTCCTTTGTTTTACTCGAGGGGGTCGCCCTCATTCAATATGTCGATGACATCTTGTTGGCGGCTGACACCCTGGAGCTTTGTGAGAAAAGCACGCTATCCTTACTTTCCTTTTTAGCCTCCCACAATCATAAGGTATCTCGGAAGAAATTGCAATTCTGTAGACCAAAGGTGACTTATTTGGGTCACCTTTTGTCTAAGGAGGGACGTGCACTCACACCGGATCGTATCCAAGTAATTTTGGATACACCGAGACCATCCACACAGAAGGATGTCCGTGCATTTTTGGGTCTTGTTTCTTTTTGTAGACAGTGGATATTGGGGTTTTCGCACATAGCTAAGCCATTGTTAGCCCTTTTGACAAAGGATACACCTATCCCAATCCCTTGGTCAGATGAGTGTGATGCTGCTTTTCAGCAACTGCGACAGGCCCTTTGTTCAGCACCAGTGTTAGGGACCCCTGATTATGCAAAACCCTTTTCGTTGTATGTGCATGAGAAAGATGGATGTGCATTGTCAGTTTTAGTGCAGATGCACGGCGACAAGCAGCGCCCTTGTGCATATTTTTCGGCTGTACTTGATCCTGTCGCCCGAGCATTACCAGGGTGTTTTCGCTCGGTTGCGGCGACAGCTGTGTCAATACGCCAAAGTGAGGGAATTGTGTTATCTCACAAGCTGTTGGTATTAGTCCCCCATGCTGTTGATGCCCTGCTTAATCAAACAAAGACGCAGCATTTGACCAGTGCCCGTTTGACGGGATATGAGTTGACACTTTTGGCTCCTCATATTACGTTGAAAAGGTGCGTAACACTAAACCCGGCAACATTGTTGCCATACCCCGAAACTCAGCCTGAGGCGCGGAAAGCGCATGATTGTATTCTTGTGACTGAGGAACAAACAAAGGGTCGTATTGATCTCCAGGATACGCCCTTTCCAGATGTAGATGGAGAACTGTGGGTGGATGGATCCTGTCTGAAGCTACCAGATGGTACGACTTCAGCAGCGTATGCAATTACCACATTACAAACAATAGTGGAGACAGCACGCATACCGCAGAAATCAGCTCAAGCAGCGGAACTGATAGCATTAACACGAGCATGTGAGCTCAGTACAGGATTATGTGTGAATGTTTACACAGATAGCCGCTATGCCTTCGGAGTAGCGCACGACTTCGGCCTACTCTGGAAGGAGAGAGGGTTTCTAACGTCACATGGGGTGCAGATAATGCATGGAGAGTTAGTTCACAATCTTTTAACCGCATTGACATACCCAAAGAAAATTGCCATTGTTAAGTGTAGCGCCCATAGGAAAGTAGTTGACAAAGTTGGGGAAGGGAATGCGTTAGCAGACCGAGTAGCGCGGGAGACTGCGATGCAGCCCGGTGCTACTGCCATGTATGTAGTAAAGTCACAGGTGGAAAGATGGCGTGATGCGAAGGAGGAAGTGCGAGAAATGCAAAGGACCGCTTCTGATAAAGAGCGGGAACAATGGGCTAGCGAGGGAGAGTTGGATGATGAGGGTTGTTGGAGAAATAAGCAGATGGATAGATGGAAGTTACCCACGGCTTTCGTACAACCTATGGTTCAGATAGCACATGGGCTAGCACATGTTGGAGCCTCCGCAATTGTGAAATTGCTTACTCAAGTTTGGGAGCATCCAGAGATTGCTAGCACGGCAAAGAGGGTGGTGCAGACTTGTATGATCTGTCTGAAGTATAACCCAGGAAAGGGTACTCGAACTCCAGCAGGAGGATTTGCGACGCCCACTGCACCCTTTGAGGTTCTGCAGATGGATTACATCCAGCTTGAGCGCTGTAATAATCTGAAGTATGTTCTAGTAGTGGTCTGCGCTTTCAGCAAATGGGTTGAAGCGTACCCTACGAAAGACAATACTGCAATGACTACTGCGAAGCTGCTGCTGAAGGAGTTTTTCCCCCGATATGGCGTTTGTAGACTTCTGTGGAGTGATAATGGCCCTCACTTTGTAGCGGATGTTATAAAGTATGTCTTGAAGGGTCTAGGCATCACTCAGAAGTTCCACGCCGTGTTTCACCCTCAGTCTGCAGGCCTAGTCGAGAAGTATAATGGTACACTGAAGCTTAAGATAGCCAAAATCCAAGCTTCAACGTCTTTGACTTGGCCAGACGCCCTGCCACTGGCGTTATTGTCAATTAGATCAGTACCGCACTCTCGAACTGGCCTTACGCCGTATGAAGTGGTATTCGGACACCCAATGAATATTTGGGGTCCACCAAGGCCTAAGGCTGTGTATGATGTACCTTGTGTAATGATGAGCGATTATCTGGCACAGTTAACGGATAACTTGGTTTCTATTCATCAACAGGTCCGAGAGGCGCTCCCTGATCGGTCTACCGGTGAAGGACATGGTCTCCGGCCTGGTGACCATGTGATGGTGAAAGTCTTTGACAGAACGAACAGCTTGGAACCGAGATGGGTGGGCCCTGAGCAAGTCCTCCTTGCAACGAGGACGGCTGTGCGAGTCTCGAACAGGAAGAATTGGATCCATTCCTTGCATTGTCGAAAGGTACCGCCCGGATTGGTGGAGTCTGCCGTGCTGACCGATCAACGAGAAATCCTGGCAGCAGAGACAGGCCGTGCTGCAGAGCCAAGTGACACTGAGGAGCTCTTTCCGGACCACGCGACTTCTGGAGGAAGGCGATATCATCTTCGACCACGGAAGTGAGTTTTCCAGTACCGGGACACACTGTCAGAACGGCCCTTGGGTTAGTGAAACGGAGAGCCGATGAGGCAAGGGGGGGGGATCAGCCCTGCATTAGTGTAGCGACACCCGTCTTGGCCCGCTGGTGAAGAAATCAACCGCTGCCCAAGGGGAAGAGTTCTGACAGACTTTTTAGTTTCAGGAAGATATCAGGGTATTGTTTCCTTTGACATGGAGAAGAAGAAAATCCTTTGCGCGTTGGGGTTCATGCTAACAGTAGCTATTGTTGGGATAACAACATGGTTTGTAGAGGAGGTAACTCCTGCTCGGAAAACACTTGTGTTGACGACTCCGGTGCCTGCGGAGCACTACTTCTATACATTGCCGTATCAAGAGTTGAAGCATCGACAGTCTTATTTGAATAACACTTTCATTCAGATGCTGCATCATACCCACGTTGCTACAAACGCTACGAACTGTTGGATATGTGGGATGATGCCGGCCCATCAGAAGAAAGGAGGTACGCCATTCATACCACTTCCTTTCTCTCATAATGGCTCTTGTAGAGCATGGTACACCTTACTGTTTGCCACTCGGAAACCGACAGTGGGACGATTGCTTTTTAGACTTAAAAAGAATGCCATCAAGACAAGAATGGGTATCCACAAGCGAATGGGACAATTTGGGAGTGGGAAGAGTACCGACCAGACAATGAATCCATTCCCTATATCTTCACGAACACCAGAGACACTGTGGGGAAGGACAAATTCGTGATCCAAGTGGCACAGGCTCAAGCGGACCTGTGTGTCCAGAGTGTGGGTTTTATCCCTGTTGGTGTTAGTGATTGCCTAACTGTCTTGAACATTGATGGATTGAATAACAGTACCTTCCTAGCGTCCCATAATACCTACTTTGTGTGTGGAAATAAAGGTTATTACCGTTTGCCGGCTGGGTGGTCTGGGGTATGCTATGTATCATTCCTATTACCTCCTGTATTCCTAGCACCAGCATCTTACCATAAGGACTTGAAATTGTTGAATAATGTGACTGTAAACAGGTATAAACGTACTTTATCGATTGATGATGTGGATCAAACTGATACCAGCTTGCAGCAGTATATTGATTTTAACTTAGGACTGTTTTTCTTTGTTGGAGCCGCTTTGAATAGTAGGAAGATCCGAAGATTAACAAGAGTGGTAGAAGCTGTGACAAATCAGACTGCTGCTGCTCTTGGGAATCTTACGGAAGAGTTACAAATAACTAGGATTGTTGCATTGCAGAATCGTATGGTATTAGATGTAATGCTAGCTGATCGAGGTGGAGCCTGTAAAATTATTGGAAGTAGTTGCTGTGTGTTCATCCCTGATCATACGCCATCCGTTTATAACGCCATTAACAAGTTGCATAAAATAGCAGCTGAAATCCACACAGAAAACGGCACTTGGTCCTTTTCTGGATGGTTTTGGGCATTGGTTACTGCCTGGGGATGGAAGGTCTTAACTGGTCTCTGTATTATTATAGCAATTTTGTTCTTTTTCTGTATGTGTGTTCAATGTGGACCATTGTTCTGTTCTGTATGCATTTCATTCTGCATTCCGGATAAGAAAGCTATTGCCGATGTTGCTCATCAGAAGCGTCTAGCTAAAGAGGTTAAAGGAATGATGATAATTGACATATATGATGATTTTTGGAAACCGGATGTCTTCAGTAAATGCTGAAAGGGTCGTCTGTTGTAAATTAGAACAGCAATGTGATTAAGCATTTACTGACGACATTAATGCTTTCCCTTTAGATCATGTTTTCTCCGTTATGTTGACCGAAGTTTGGACTCCATTTTGTATTGTCATGCTGCCACGTGTTCGCCACGAGGAGAGTCCGACCTTTGTGTTAGTTGCTCTTGTAATCTGCCTAGTAACAGTTTATAAATAGCTCTCTCTTGTCCATTTGGCGCATGCCCAGACTTGACCACATCTGTTATAATTAGCCTTGCTTGACCATGTGTTTCGCGGGCTCAAGGAGTGTGTTGGCTCCGCCCATGTATTGATTCAGTATCGAGAATGACCATAAATGGTAATGTTCTTCGGCCTCATGTTGTATCCACCCACTTATGAGCCCCTCTGGTGTGTATAAAAGGGGACTGTGTACGCAAGTTCTTTGTGCTACTCTATGCAATACTAAAGGGTATTGTGTGGATTGTAGGACCACCCTTAAGGGTTAATAAACCTTGTTTTTGTACTTTGCAGTTTCCGTGCCAACTTCCTTATAGATTCCGTTACAGGAGAGCGAACCCTTGTGCCTTGCGGGCCTAGCTGGGGCCTGTATTCATCATGGTCACTATATTTTCCTGATTCAATACATTTGCATCTGTGCAGGTCAGACAAATACCACAGCAGCCAAGCATATTGTACACAATGCCCCTGCCCAAATATGTGTGTGGGCCAGTACATGAGGTCATCCTGCAGCCACTCAGTTTCAAGTCCTGATCATCAGAGATTCAAGTGAGAAGGGCTTAACATTTCTCCCATGTTTCATCCTTCAGGAAAGCAGAGGCTGCTCTGAACTGAAGGCAGTGTAGACTTCATCTTTTCTAAACTTCAATTGAATTATTATGCTCCAGCATTCAAAGCATAAAGCTAGCATGCCATTTCTATGTGTCTCTAAATTGATCTTTAATCAGTTCCCACAATTCACACTCTCACTCTTTTGCAAACTTCGGGGTGCATTTCCAGTCCTAAGGAGTACCTTATGTAAAAAAAAAAAATCAATCAGAGTTTCTGAAAAGCAATATCGGACAGTGCACAAAGATTCTTCAACAAAAAAGTACACATCCCCAATCCTAAGCTTGATCCTTTATAAACAAGCCAGTCCTCATTGTCGACAAAGGATTGGCTTCAACTGGTACCACTAAGAGGATATCCTACAGAGAAAGGAGAGTTGAATAGGTCGATGGACAGTAGTAGACCCACTGAAAAACACCTGACAGGAAGCTCCTATCAACAATTTGCTCGCTTTGTATACAACTCCCTTGAAGTCTTTAACTGAGATCACAGAATTTCTCAATAGCCTAAAAATTATAACTACCTGATCAACTGGCAGTTAAAGTGTTATAACTGCCTCTCATACTGCTACAATTAAAAGATATAGCTCAAATCCATTTAAAAACGTAGGAGCTTACTTACAAGCCCCTTGTGCCACCAGTGCATCACTTTTTAAGACCCTTAGGTGGTGCAGAGTGCAGACCCATATCTACGAGGTCAGACAAAGTCACTTTGTGTGGCTTTTCATGGCCTTGTAGATATGATGTAAGGCAGTGCAGTGTAAGTCGCTGCATTACCTTTCACTGCGTTAGGGAGGCATTCCATGGGTGTTGCGGTGGGTGTTCCCACACAAAATCCATAGGTTTGTATGCATCCTCAAATTTACAGGGATCTGTAAACCTGGGTTTGTGCAAAAACTGTACGCCTCCCTAGGTCAGGCGTAACAAGGAGAAATATGTTTATTTCACCTTGTGTTTTTCCTCTTTCTATGTGTGCTGAATAGTGCAGCATACATAGAAAGAAGAAAATGCCTCCATGGATTGTTTTTGTGCAGGAAGGTGTACCTTCCTGCACAAAAACAATCCTGCCAACAACACATGCATCCTTGCACCATGGTGCAAGGGTGTCGCATTGGTGCTAGGCACCATATTGTGTCCCAGCTGAAAGGAGAGGAATGCACTGTAACTCGTAAAAACGATGCATTCTTCCCCTTAGATTTGGCCTGGGGCAGCGCTGCAAAATTACTTGCAGGCCACCCCATGCTAAATCATTGTAACTGAGGCCCTAACCCTTTAAGGGCCAAATTTCACATACATTGTGAATTTTAATTTAGAAGCTGCAAATAGAACTAAAATGTTAATTTAATGTTGAATTGCATACTTTATTTAGACGATGCTGCAGTCAGACTTTCTTCTTTTTGCCGGCTACTGTAGACCATGGAAGACCTGCTAACTGTATGTATTTATCAAGAGACTTGTTATCCATAGAGAAGTGACTGCACTGGTCATTGACAGCCCTGATGTTAGATTTGTGGACTTACACAAGGTTAGGCCTGTACCATAGTAGCAGAAGTTGCACTGCAGGTGAAGACAAAAAAATATACAAGGCATATGGAAGCATAGGCCTGATTAGCAGTCCTTGGCCTCAGATCGCAACAAAGATCTAAACTCCGAGATTCAAATAAGAGAAGAAAAACCTGGGGAAACACTCTATCACCAGCATAAACATTGGCAAATTAATTGCCAAATTCCATTGCCTATTGTATTAATAAGGAAACAAAACCTGGATACTTCATCTGCAGAACAACTCAACTCCACCCTCAACGGCAACCTCCCCTCGTTGCCACCGACGCCAACCTCGCAGCAAAGGAATTTCACACTTGGATCGCCAACTGCGCAGACAAGTTCGTCCCGCTGCCCAACCCCGTCAAGAACTGCCCCAGGAAAGCCGCCTGGTTCACTACCGAACTCCAAGTAGCTAGAAGCACCTGCAGACGCCTGTAGAAGAACTGGAGAACCAGCAAGACACCCGAAAACTACACCACCTACAAGGATGCAATGACGGATTACCACCAACGCATCTGAACCACCAAAACAACCTTCATCCACAACAGAATCCTCGCCAACTCCAACAACTCCAAGGAACTTTTCAGCGTCATACAGGAATTCACCAAGCAGCGGACATCACCCCCTCCCAGGACCTCTACGACAAACTTGGCTCCTACTTCCACCTGAAGATAAAGAAGCTCTATGACAACTTCAACAACCACACACCCGTCCCTGCAGTCAGCCCACCCTGCGGCATCACCAGCCAGACCCCCATCTCTGTCTGGACACCGATCACGACCGGGGAGATCGCCGCAACAATACTCGGCATCCACTCCGGGGGCCCCCACAGACCCATGCCCACCCCACATATACCACAGAGCCGCCACCACCCTCGCACCCATATTACAACGCACCATCAACACCACCTTCGAGACCAGCTCCTTCCCCGACAACTGGAAACGCGCAGAAGTAAGGCCCCCTGTTCAAGAAGCCCTCAGCAGACCCGACGGACCTCAAGAACTACCGGGCCATCTCGCTACTCCCTTTTGCAGCAAAAGTAGCCGAGAAGACCGTCAACGCAGAGCTGACAAGGTTCATCAAAGACAATGCCATCCTCGACCCTTCCAAATCCGGATTCCTAAGCAACCACAGCACCAAGACTGCCCTACTTGCTGCCACCTACGACATCCGCACCCTCCTCGACCAAAGCCACACCGCAGCCCTGATTCTACAAAACCTGTCGGCAGCCTTCTACACCGTATCCCACCGCACACTAACAGCAAGACAACCTGATGCCGGCATACAAGGCACCACCCTCAACTGAATCAGATCTTTTCTCACTGGCAGGAGCCAAAGGATCAGACTGCCACCCATCCTCCCCGAACCCACAGAAATCAACTGCGGAGTCCCACCGGAATCATCACTCAGCCCAACCGTCTTCAACATCTACATGGCTCCCCTTGCCGCCATCGTCCGACAGCACAGCCTCAGCCTAATTTCCTATGCTGACGACACCCAGCTCATCCTCTCCCTCACCAATGACCCCACCACCACCAGACTCCACTTCCAGGAAGGAATGCAAGATGTCGCAGCCTGTATGAGCAACAGCTGACTTAAACTCAACTCGGAGAAGACAGTAGTCCTCATCCTCCGAACCACCCCTTCAGCATGGAACAAAACCTGGTGGCTCACCGCCCTCAGCACCCCCTGACCTCCACAGACCATGCCAAGAACCTCGACATAGTACTCGACTCCTCCCTCTCCATGAATCGACAGGTCAATACCATCACCTAGAGGTGCTTCAATACCCTCAGCATCCTCCGTAAGACTTTCAAATAGATCCCACCGAGGCAAGAAAGACAGTCACCCACGCACTCATTACCAGCAGACTGGACTATGTAAACGCCCTCCACGTCGGCATCAACAAGTCTCTACTACGCAAGCTCCAGACAATTCAGAACACCGCCGCCAGACTCGTCCTCGGGGTCCCTCAACACGAACACATCAGCCAACACCTACTCAAGCTCCACTGGCTCCCGTTGAGAAAAGAGTCACCTTCAAGATACTCACCTAGGCTTACAAGTGCCTACACCACACAGGACCACAATACCTCAACAACAGAATCACCCTCCACATACCCAAACAAAACCTCCGCTCCACTAACCTCCTCCTCGCCCAAACCTTGCGCATCCGCAGAGCCAGAGCAGGGGGAAGATCCTTCTCCTACATCATGGCCAAGACCGGGAACAGGCTCCCCACCGACATCAGACGTGCCCCCTCCCTGAACACCTTCAGGAAGGCTCTGAAGACCTGGCTCTTTGACTGAAACGGACCTGCTGACATCTTCCCTTGAGACCCTCACGGGTGAGTAGTGCACTTATAATCCCCGTAATTGATTGATTGATTGAGAAGGATGACCATAAAGAAATAAGTCTCCCCTTTAGCACAAAGGAGTCACCCTTAATTTCTTCACCAACCACTAAAGGTAACCAAATGGAGGTCTTCTTCACTCACCCCAAAAATACAAATGTATGGCGAATACCTGGATCCTCAACAAATGCATGCTTTAAAGTAAATATTAGCTCATTGGCTGTTACAGACGTGTTTTTATCATTGCCTCCGGTGGGACCAAAGTATTCAACAAACTCGATACAATTTGAGGAATGAAACAAAGCGTCTGTTTAGTCTCCCAAATTAAATGCACAGTTTTGAGGTATATTGCTTTAAAATACCTGATCATTTTACTTTCCTTGAAGTCACCTCCCTTTTCCTTTCAGATGAAGGGCTACCTGGACAATGACAGCTCCAGAAGGGAAGGCCCCGTCTCGGTCTGAATGGGATCTGTTTCCCGCCAAGCACAGCTGAATGTCCGCTCTCCCTTTCAGACAGATGGCCCCTCCCTGATTTTGCCAGCAATATGCACCATTTCGTATCCACCTGGTGGCATGCATACCTTCATTAACAGGCCTGTCCGCCTTACCTGTTTGACTCCTTCTGGTGTCCGACTTCGGGGCGGGGTCGACAAGACGAGCTGCGCTTCCGTGCTGATGACGCTCTTTGAAGAAGAGAGAATTAAAAATAAGTGCCATGCTCTGTTTTGTTTACCGAATATGTGCTGCCAAAAAAATAATCTTAATGTAACTGCCGAGCATATAAAACATTTCCTTTAAATATTAAGCGGTTTAATTGCTTAACAATGCGCGCCGGATAATTCGGAATACATTTAGGGAGCTTTAGCGTCCTTGGGCTGCGATCTTGGCTGTGCTTCAGAAAGGTCCATTTGCACTTTGTGAGTCTTCCGAGACCGTGTTTCTCGCTCTAGAAATGTGCCAGTGTTGTTAGAGGCCCCATGTTACCAAGCTTGAAAAAAAAATGTAAATGCATGCACGCTTTGCTGCTTATGATGAGAACCATTTACACGACACCTGTCCAAATCTGACTTCAAAATCCATTGCAGGCGAGGCCCGTCCACGTTTAATTGGTCCTGCCTCGGGTAAAACACCTGTACTGTAGTTTCTAACATCACCCAGTCATGTCGCAAAACCTCACCCTGCTGCACATTTACAATAAAACATTGACTTCTTTGTGCTAAAATTGTATGTCCGTGGTCGTTAGTTAGGTGCAAGCATGGGGCAGCAGCTGCTGTCCTTCTACCCTGGTTTGCAGTTGCGTCACTAGGGGGCATGGTGGGGGGGCCAGAGCCCCATCTGTAACTCTGCTGCCCCCACCCCATGCCCTATCACCGGGCGAATGCTGCAGCCAGTAAAAGCAGACACTGGCTTCCCATCCTGGAAGAACGATTTTGTTTCTGTTTGCATTTCAAGTGTTACTTACTCTTGAATCCCATAAGAGTATTAGATTTTTTCCATGAGGCGTTTCTGTAGTGAGTTTTAATGCTGCATATTACTCATGTGCAGTGTTTACTGTAAAGAGTCCGCTGTATGTATCTGTTTGAGTTCGACTTGTGGGTTTTTATATAGGGCTGTTATTGAGAGATGTGGAGTTCAGGCCAAAGGCAGTGTGATTTTTTTTTTACAGTGCAAGTCAGTATAAGGGGATTCAGAATAAATGAACATCCAATCCTTGGCCTCTCTGTGGAGCGCACACAGCAATGGTCAGAGTGTGCCAATAGTAAATGTGGTTCTATGAAAAGGCAGTGCTTACAGATGAGTGGATAAGTGATGAGTGGGTAGGGTGGGTTGGGAGATGCAAGGAGGTATTTGCAGATCAGAGTGCAAAGGGAGTGCTGAAGAGGACAGAGATCAGGTGTGGTGTAGCAGGTGGAGGATTTCAAAAGACATCTCGAGAAAAAGGTCGCCCTGTCTAACCTGGAGACTGCAGACGAACGTGATGCAAAGAGGAGAACTGGAATATCTGAGACACTCCGGAGACCACTCCCACCTCCACAGACCTCAACAATGTTCATTCTAGCGACGCGCCTGCTGGTTCGCCCTGTGGAACTGTCCTTGCTTCCCTTGGTCTCAGATGAAGGCAGTGACAGCTCAGAAACCAGAAAATGCTGTAAAATATTTGCTTACATTCTGTAATTCCTACTCTGTGAAAAACTTAATTCCAAATAGAGAGTGTTGAGGGCCAACACTCCCCTGACCCCTCACTCTCGAGTGAGGAAATAAGGGGAGGGGTTATGCAAAAAAAGGTAGAGTGAAAGGGAGATGGTGACAGAGAAACTAGGCAGTGCAGTCGACATGCAGAGAACGTGTCAGAGACAATAGCAGAGGAAATGCTGGAGTGAGTGATATTGTCAGAGAAAGAGAATGAAAGTGAAGTACTGACTGAGATGAAAGACAGAAGATAACGAGTGGCCGCGAGGATGGAAGACTGCCATAGAAATGGTCATTGAAAGACAGAGAGTGACAGGAAGATTGCCACGAGATGCCAAGGGGTAACCCAACATAAAGGCTTTTTTTTCTGATACCAAATTAATACTGTTCTTGTGAAAAAAAAAACTTGATTAGGAGACGGGGCTCAAACACTCCAGGAAAATGAAAAACATTGAATTTAGTGACACGAATTCTAAAGGTTCATGTTTCAGACAGTGGAACGATCCTACAGTTTACCAAGGCCCATCAATTCTGTCCCTCAGTGGCCTCTTGAAGCCCCTCTCGTTACCAGCCGCCGGGCTGGGAAGCTGAGTTCTACTAAACCGACGATTATTTCTTTATGGGCCTTTATAGTGAAAGACATACAGAAGGCAATGGTACAAATGAGGAAAACACAAACAGAGAGGTGTGAATGGAGTGAGTGGAAGAGAGAAGAAAGACCGATGGGCACATACGAAGGTGAAAGGAGGAAAGGATGAAAGAAGTAAGCTAGGAAGCAATTGTCGAAAAAATAAGATCGACTGTTGAAAGGAATAAAAGGATGAAAGGAAAGAAGGAAAGTAAGCTGAAAGGAAGTGTGAAAGGAAGGAAGGAAGAAAAGAAAGAACAGTGAAAGGATTAATGGGTAATAAGAACAATGGATAGAATGATGAAAGAATGGATGGATGGACAGTGTCACGGTCAACAGATAGATAAAGGGATGGAGGAAAGATGGGTGAAAGGTTGAAAGGATGGGTGGGTAGCTGGAAGACTGTCAAGTGTCAAGATGTATAAATAGATGAATGAAACAGTGAAGGGAATCTTCGAGTGAGCATCGGGCTTTTTACTTCACTCACTCCTTACCATTAGAAGTCTGGTTGGAAGTAGTTTATATCCTACATTTCTTGCTATACCCTTGCTGGATATGGACATCAGAACTACATATCAGGAGTCATACAGAACATGCACTCGCATGAGACCTGTTATAAATGTAAATAGCCTACATGTTTAGATCCCACACAGCAGGGCTGTCCCTCAGGTTAAACAGATCTTTAAAAAGAAAAGCCGCCTTGGAGGTTACGCAGACTTTAGAAAGCAGGTCTGTCCATTAGCTGGCACAGAGATTGCATAGGTTTGCAAGGTACAAGGGATTCTTCTCAGACTCAACAGAAAATAGAGAATTTAGAGGTTCGGGCCTCAGAATGCTGAGCTTTTCCACAAAACCCAGTCCCAAGTCAGCACATGGAGAAGTTTTAGCCTGTTGCATTTCATGCTAAACATAATATAGATCAACTGAATGAGTTGTCCAGTGCCAGAAAGGAGCTGTCTACGTCTCACTTGATGACCAGACCCTGAGAATCCTACTGGTCAAAAGAGGTTTGGTATCCAACGGTCGCTTGGTTTTTTGCCTGCGTTCATTTCAATTATGCAGCAAATGCAGCAGTTACACAGCATCCGATGTTAAACTTTTGTACGAAGTCTCACTCACCATGCCCCTCTTTTTCCCAGCTCTTCTTTTCTCTCCTATCTCTCAGCCTCACTCACTTTTTTTGTAATGTCTCTCACACTGACTCTGGTACTCTTGGCACTATGCTGTTAAAGTAGACTTCTTTCCAACCACAACCCCACCATCACCCCTTGAAACACAGTGAAAGAGGGCTAATGACAAAGAGGAAGAAAGTGAAGAGGGTATAGTCTCATGGGGTAATGAAAAGAGATGGAAGGGAGTTCTTCATCAGTGACTAGCAGGACTGGACAGACCTTCTGCCCATTCCAAAATGACCAGAACAATATAATGTTGTCAGGGTAGAGTCAACAAGGCAGGGAGCACATAACCACAGGTGTTAGCCAAGGGAGTATGATAAACTGCAGCTGCCTATGCTTCTGGTACTAACATTCTTGGTTCATCATTAGGTCCATTGGATTTGTATCAGGGCCACTCATACACAAAATACGTGTTCCTCTCTTCAAGAAGCTGGAGGGTTTTAGTCTTTGGTTTCACAGGTGTACCCACTTGAAAGATTATACTCCAGGCCAGAGATGCTTGTTGCTTGCACCAAATTAACAACACACCAACAACTTGATGTGGAACTCTTGTGAGTAAGAAGAGCCATAAATACATAAGGAATGAAAAAGTCCCCAGCTCCAATAAGAAATGAACAACTCCAGCCCACAGTGGGGAAATCTATAGCAGGTGGTCTGTAAACATATCAGACCGTGGGTGCTTGGGCTGACACTAGCCTGGAAAAATGACATTGGTTATTCCATGACAAAGGTAAAGACTATGGCAACTGTGCAGATTGGACTGCCTTTAATTGGAACTACAACATCACTTCGGCTTGGTCAGCTAACAAACGTACCAATCAATCAATCAGGGAATTGTAAGCGCGCTACTTACCCGTGAGGGTCTCAAGGTGCTGAGGGTGGGCGGGGTCCGCACATTTGTTTAGCTGAAGAGCCAGGTCTTAAGGGTCTTCCTGAAGGTGTTCAGAAAGGGGGTGCATCTGATGTCTGCCGGTAGCTTGTTCCAGGTCTTGGCTGCAATGTGAGAGAAGGATTTTCCACCTGCTCTGGCTATGTGGATGCGTGGGGTTTCGGCCAGTGGGAGGTTGGAAGATCGGAGGTTTCATTTGGGTACATAGAAGTTGATTCTGTGGTTGAGGTATTTGGGTCCGTTGTTGTGTCGGCATTTGTAGGTGTGAGTGAGGGTTTTGAAAGTGACTCTTTTCTCCACGGGGAGCCAGTGGAGACTTCGTAGGTGTTGACTGATGTGTTTGTGTCGGAGGATGCCGAGGACCAGTCTGGCAGTGGTGTTCTGTATTGTCTGGAGTTTGCGGTGTAGGGACTTGTTGATGCCGGCGTAGAGTGCGTTTCCGTAGTCCAGTCTGCTGGTGATGAGTGCGTGGGTGACTGTCTTCCTTGACTCAGGGGGGATCCACTTGAAGGTCTTGCGGAGGATGTGGAGGGTGTTGAAGCAGCTGGAGGTGACGGCGTTGACCTGTCATTTCATGGTGAGTGATGAGTCGTGTATGATGCCGAGGTTCTTGGCGTGGTCTGAGGTGGTAGGTGGGCTTCCGAGGGTGGTCGGCCACCAGGTGCTGTCCCATGCAGAAGGGGTGGTACCGAGGATGAGGACTTCTGTCTTCTCGTCGTTGAGCTTCAGGCAACTGTTGGTCATCCAGACTGCGAAGTCTTGCATTCCTTTCCGGAAGTTGAGTTTGGCAGTAGTGGGGTCTTTGATGAGGGAGAAGATGAGCTGGGTGTCGTTGGTGTAGGATACGATGTTGAGGCCATGTTGTCAGACGATGGCTGCGAGGGGGGCCATATAGATGTTGAAGAGGGTGGGGCTTAGGGATGAGCCCTGTGGGACTCTGCAGATGATTTTCGTGGGGTCGGAGAGGAAGGGTGGGAGTCTGAACCTTTGGCTTCTTCCGGTGAGGAATGATCGGATCCAGTCCAGGGCTGTTCCTTGTATGCCTGCGTCGTGTAGTCTGGCGACTAGTGTGTGGTGGGAGACGGTGTCGAAGGCCACTGATAGGTCGAGTAGGATGAGGGCTGCGGAGTGGCCTTGATCCAGGAGGGTGCAGATGTCATCTGTGGTGGCGAGTAGGGCGGTCTCTGTGCTGTGGTTGCTTCGGAATCCAGATTGGGACGGGTCGAGGACGGTGTTCTCTTCAATGAATCGTGTCAGTTTCTTGTTGACTGTTTTCTCTGCAACTTTGGCTGCGAAGGGGAGGAGCGATATGGGCCGATAGTTCTTGAGGTTGGTGGGGTCAGCTGTGGGCTTCTTGAGCTGAGGTCTGACTTCTGCGCGCTTCCAGTTGTCTGGGAAGGTGCCTCTTTTGAAGGTGGTGTTGATGGTGCGTTGTAGTTTGGGTGCGATGGCAGCCTCATCTCTGTGGTAGATGTGAGGGGGGAATGGGTCGGTGGGGGCCCCCGAGTGGATGCTTTTCAGGGTTGAGGCGGTGTCTTCGGCCATGATTGGTATCCAGTTGGAGATGGTGGGCTGGCTGGTGTTTCTGGGGGGTGGGGGGTCATCTGTGGCACCAGGTGGATGGTCGATGAAGTTGTCGTAGAGGTTTTTGATCTTTAGGTGGAAATAGGTTCCAAGCTTGTCACAGAGGTCTTGGGATGAGGTGATGTCTGTGGCTTCGCTGCGTGGGTTGGTGAATTCTTGAATGACACTGAAAAGTTCCTTGGAGTTGGTGGAGTTGGCCAGGATTTTGTTGTGGATGAAGTACCTCTAGGTGGCTCTGATCTGGTTGTGGTAGTCCGTCATGGCGTCCTTGTAGGTGGTGTGGTTTTTGGTTGTCTTGGTGTTTCTCCAGTTCTTCTCCAGCCATCTGCAGGTGCGTCTGGCTTCCTGGAGAGCGGTGGTGAACCAGGCAGCTTTCCTGGGCCGCTGTCTGTTGGAGTTGCGTAGCGGGGCGAGCTCATATGCGCAGTTGGATATCCAGGCGCAGAGTTCTCTGGCTGCGTCGTTTGCGTCGGGAGCCCAGGTGTGGTTGTCTCGGGTGTGGGTGGAGTTAAGTTGCTCGTCGGTAACCTTACTCCAGTTCATTCGTGGTGGGCGTGGGGCTGGTTTGGGTGCCTTGGGTTTGTTGATGGCGAAGTGTACGCAGTGGTGGTCGGTCCATGGTGGCTGTGTTGTGTGGCTGTATTGGATGCTGTTTCCTGCTGCGAAGATGGGGTCGAGGGTGTGTCCTGCTCTGTGGATCGGTGTGTTGACGAGTTGTTTAAGTCCGATGCTGGCGAGGTTGTGACGAAGGATAGTGGAGTTGGGGTCGCTGGGATTGTCGAGGTGGAAGTTCAGGTCTCCAATGAGTATGTAGTTTGTTGAGGCGATGGCATGGGGTGCAATGAAGTCGGTGATGGTGGTGGCGAAGGGTGTTCAGGGGCCGGGGGTCTGTAGATGAGGGTTCCTCGGAGTGTGGCTTTGTGGGTGGTCTGGATCTGGAAGTGCAGGTGTTCGGCGGAGGGGAAGGTTTTGCTGGAGGTGGTGAGGCGGAGGGTGCTCTTGTGGGCGATAGCGAGGCCCCCTCCTGGGTCGTTGGGGCGGTCTTTCCTCTGGATCTTGTATCCGTCTGGGATGGCGGTGCTGATGTCAGGGGCGGAGGATGCGTTGGTCCAGGTCTCTGTGAAGAAGGCGATGTCGGGCGAGAGAGAGTCGAGTAGGTTCCAGATTTCCATGGCTTGTTTGTGTACGGAGCGTACATTGAGGAGGATGCATTTTCGGGTGTCGCCAGTGCTGGCATTGGCGGTGTTGGAGGGTCGATGAGAGTCTGGTTGCAGTGGAGGCAGGAGAACTGGCCCTGGGTCATGTTCGGCGATGCCTGTTAGCATTCTCTAAGTCTTCCAGGGTTGAGTGCGATGAGGGTGGTGGTGTCATAGCGATGGGTAGTGGAAGGTCCAGGGTTCCTGACACTGGCCGCAGTCGGGTCGCGGATGGGCGCAGACGGGCTTGCCTTTGGTGAGTCTTACTAACCCATACATTCAGTAACACATGTTCAATCACTCACTTATACAGTCAGGCATGCACCTACTAAATAATCCATTCAGGGACTTGTAAATTCACTCTTTCTTCAATACACCTTGGCATAGATATATATGAAAAATATTTAAACTTTACAGAAACACACATTCACTGGATGATGTCATCAGTGATGTCATCAGTGATGTCATTTGAGATGTCATCAGTGATGTCATCAGTGATGTCACTGACCATGTCATGAGTGATGTAATATGTGACATCATCACCAGTGCATTGCGGGTGTGCGAGTTATAGTTAGCTCAACTAACAGCAGTAGGACTAGTCTGGTGTTTGTGGACTGTTGAAGCTCATGGGACTGCGAGGACCAGCAGCCCGGTTTCCAGCACAGCTGTGTCCTCTTCCCTGTGTCTCCGCCCTTTGCCTGCTGCTCAATACCGCTCGCAGCAGTAGGACTAGTCTGGTGTTTGTGGACTGTTGAAGCTCACGGGACTGCGAGGACCAGCTGCCCGGTTTCCAGCACAGCTGTGTCCTCTTCCCTGTGTCACTGCCCTTTGCCTGCTGCTTAATACTGCTCGCGGCCCCCGCTTCGCGGGAGCCGCTCACAGCAGTAGGACTAGTCTGGTGTTTGTGGATTGTTGAAGCTCACGGGACTGCGAGGACCAGCAGCCCGCTTTGCAGCACAGTTGTGTCCTCTTCCCTGTGTCTCCGCCCACTGCCTACGGGTATAATACCACCTCCTCCCCCGCTTCGCGGGACGCGCGGGTGCATGCGCCGGGCGAAGCCCGGGTCAAGGGCGGACCCGTTTTAGCCCGTTCTAGACCGAGGTAGACCAGACCGGGCCATTCCTCTTTTGTTTGCTGTAAGTACGTACTCTACATTCTGCAGAGCCTGAGAACCAAGCGAGCGAAAACTTCTCATTAGTATTACCATGGCTCGCAATTTGAGGAATAAAACTTCAGCTGCTAGAGGCCAATTAACAGGAACTTTGGATAATTTCATTACTAGGGCCAATTCAGTGATTGATCAGGGGATAACCCTTATGGAGAGACGAGTGTTGCAAGATCTTGTTATGGCCAAACGCTCTTCAATGGGTCATTTTGCCGCTGCGCGCACACCGGAGCACGACGGCTGCACTAATCTGACTCTTGCCCAGGCATTTGTTCAATCCCCCCTCTCTTCGCAAGACAATGAGATTACAGCATCAAACCTGAGCTCAAAAACAACGGAGCCCTCAACGGACAATGATGCCCCTACTCTGGCCAGCTCCTCGGAGAACCTAGGAATCCGGAATCCTAGGGAGAGACATACAGGTGCCAAGCCAAAATTTAAGAGGAAGCATATAGCCAAAAATTCATCTCGTACTAGGAAGTTGAAATTGGTCAAAGGGTCGGGCGTTAGCGTTGTAATACCACCCACTAATGGGTGCAATGTCCTCAGTGATCCGACTAGGCACGCCCTGTCAACACCAATCGTATCGAGCTCAGGGTCGAAGGAGGCAGATGTCGTTCAGCCCACTAGTGGAATATTAACGACAGAGGATCTTTTGTTTACAAAACTGGGCGCCCTATGGAGATCTACACTTGGACCACTAGAAGAGAGACTTGGCCGAATTGAGAATCAGCTTTCTCAACTAGAATTTGCCTTAAGTGGTATTCTGGCCGACATAAAGTCAACTGGTCCGAGAGTGGATAATATTGTAACTAATCCTGTGCTCGAAGCAGCTAGATTAGATCATATCCAGTCCCAATTAGAGCTGCCCTCCTCAAATGTCAATAAAGTCCAAATTCCAACAAGGGACGATCTCACGCCCCCATTACCCCAACACTTAGCTAGGCAGATACCGGCTCAGGTGGGATCTCAGGGGGCCACTATAATTGATTTACCGCCGGAAACCAGTCCATATCTGGTTGTACTGGCGGGGATCCCCGAGATGACTAATTCAACCCAGGAATCGTTTGCATCACTAAAAAATAAAGCAACTCATTGGCTTAATATTAATAGACCATTACCCCTCCACATTACTAGTGAAATTCTGATGGTACGTAGGGTTTCTTGGGTGGGCCGCAGCCCCAAAACTATCACAGGTGACAGCGTGCTGATCAACTTCAGGGATCCCCGTACTGTGGCGCACATTTGTATTTGGAGTCACAATATCAGTGGGTCAACCATCCATTACCTTCCTCTGTCATTCTTCTATCCTGAATCACTGAATGGTGGAGGTGGATGGTCTTGGGTAACACATGCAGGTAGAAGAAAATCAGAGAGGGGATGGCAGGGGCGATTAGCCGACCAGTGTAATGTACCCACGCATAACCGGTTTAGCAACTTGGAAATGGTGGATTGACTACGGCACACTAAGTTGAACATCTCCTGCCCCATACTATATAGGAGTTTTTCAAACTCAGATGGAATACCAGAGCTCTTTAGCATCGGTTCACTTACCACTACCATTTCCAAGGATTTCGCTACCCAATCGCAGGCATCCAACATGTTGCTTGCTCCCGAGGTACCGTGGAGTGAAGTGTTGCCTTCCATAGTACAGACCCCAGAACTGAATATTCGGGGAGAAGCACATGTGGGCAGCATTGCAATTGGTAGTGATGTAACTGGTAGTGATCCAATTGTTAACAATGTTATTCCTCTGAAGCCTCTAAAATTTTTATCATGGAATGTGGCAGGTCTGACGAATAAATTACACTGCACAGAGTGTGGGGCCCTGGTGGACCAACACGATATTTGTCTTTTCCAGGAGACCTGGGCCAGGGATGAACATTTCAGAGTAGGATTTGCCACTTACCATGTCCCTGCTAGGTGGGGAGGGAAAGGAAGACCCTCGGGCGGTCTCACTATTTGGGTCGCACTCCATCTGGGTTGTACGCCGGAGAATCTGCTCACATACTCCGATGATGTTCAATGCATAATTATCAAATGGCCTAATTCTTTCAAGTTAGCCATTGTGAACGTGTATTCACGCCCTGTAAGTCTGGCCTCTGAGTCGCCTACTATAGATGTATTATCTAATTTTCTTAGTTCACTGTTAGGCGACTGCCACCTCTTGGTAGCTGGTGATGTGAATTGCCACTATGAGCCCCTCTTGGGAATTAACAAAGGGGCTCTCATGGGAGAGGACGACTACTGGGCTATTCCATCTTGCCAATCCCCCCGACCAAAGATATGGTCTTCGTTGGCGACCCAGATCTTGGCCCTTACTTTAAATAACTCTTTAAGGGCTTGTAACGGGCATACATCGCCCGACATTCTGTCGATTTTTACCTTTAACAAGAGGGGCCAAGAATCACGCCTGGACTATATTATGGTCGAAACAACGTTGTGGTCTAGAGTTGTTGACTTCAGTGTAATCTAAAGGTCAGATAGCGATCACAATGCATTATGCTTGGAAATGAAACCCTTAGGCCCAACTGAAATTTTAAGGCTGGTTCCGAATGACCCAGATGAAGGCCTCTCTAATAACAGACGTAGGGTAAAATGGGGTAAACTATTGCAATCACAAGATGATTTAGGCAAACTATATGATATTGTCCTCCTTAGACTAATGGAGGTCGAGGTCCTAATCACTAAAGTCCCTATCCCAGATTATAATGAAAAGCTAAGGTCTATTCATTCGGCCTTAGTTTCAAATCTAGCTGAAGTTCTTAATCCCCTGGCTTCAGCAAAGAAGAAAAGAACTCCAGCTGCGTCCTGGTACAACTCCACTTGCAGGAAGGCTAAGTCGAAGTTGATTTTGGCAGTCAAATAAGGGGGTAATGGCCAATGCAAGAAAAGACTGGGACATGGACAGGTGGACTAACCTAACCATTGCTCTGGAAGCTAGGGACGCCCGTAGATTCTGGTCATTAGTTAGTACAGGCTCGGGGGAACTCAGACCAGCAATAGAACCTAACATTGCTCCAACGGCATGGGAAGCACACTTTGAAGCCCTATATTCAGACAATCAGCCAAAGGATGTTGTGTTGGCTCCTTTAGTTTCATCCACTTGCCCAGAGGTACTAGAATTCTCCCTGGAGGAGGTAACTCGTGTGATTGGCAAACTTGCTGTGGGTAAGGCTCCGGGGCTGGACAAACTCCCGGGGGACTTATTCAGACACCAACCAGGGATTTGGGGCCCTTATTTTTTCATCCTCTTTAATGCAATCCTTAGAGGCATGCAAGTCCCAGATACTTGGCTGGGAGCAGAGATTGTCCCAATTTTCAAGACGGGCTCTCCCCTGCTCCCAGCCAATTATAGGCCTATTAGCCGCATAGATGTCCCGCAAAAAATGTTTGCACGGCTGGTTCTGGATCGTTTGCTGGCGTGGATAGAGGAAAATGATATTCTAACTCCTCTTCAAGCAGGGTTCAGGAGGAACACGTCCACCTTGGACCAGATCTTTCGCCTGATACTATTATACTGGAAAACGGCAAAGATTGAGGGTGTTAGCCTCTACATGGTGTTCGTGGCCCTCCGGTCCGCATTTGACCTAGTCCAACGGGACAAACTTTGGGGGGTCCTCAACAATCTTGGTGTTCCGCAACAAATTCTGCAGGTACTGATGGGACTACACGAGGGGAACTTTGCCCAGGTTAGATGTGGTAGGAATGGGGCATTGTCATCAAGGTTCCTGGTTGGCAGAGGTGTGAGACAGGGTTGTGTCTTGGCACCAACCCTGTTCTCCCTCTATGTCAACGGTGTAATTGCTCATCTGGAAAATGTACCAAACAATGATGCCCCAAGGTTGGCAGGTAGGAGGGTTCCGGCGATCATGTTCGCCGACGATACGCTCCTTCTCTCTAAGTCCCCCGTGGGAATCCAACGTATACTGAATGGCTTTGAAGATTTTTGTCGAATTCGTGGTTTGGACATAAATGTCAATAAAACAAAATTCATGATATTTAATCCTCCGGCTTCCACCCGTGCTAGCCCGACCCTGGGAAGTGTAAGGCTGGAAAGGGTCACGACATTTCAATATTTGGGGGTTACTCTCGAAGAGAATCTCTACTGGGGTCCGCAACAGGTCAAATCACAATTGAAATTGTCACAGCTGGCGGGGGTTATCCTTAAGGTCTCAAACTCATCCACATACAAGCCAGTGAGCCCAGCCCTAGAGATTTATAAGACCCAAGCAAGGGCTGCAGCCCTCTATGGTGGGGAGTTGTGGGGGCATTTAAGTGGTTCAACCATTGCGAAAATAGAAACCAAATTTATTAGGCAGCTCCTGACACTCCCTCAGGGCACTCCGCTCCTCCCCCTCAGGTTAGATCTGGGACTAGGACCAATAGAAGACGAGCTAGCACTAACGCCCTTAAGGTTTTGGTGCAGGCTATGGGCAACACCAGATTTGTCATATTACAGGCAAGAGCTCAAGCAGATATTAACTTATAGTAGCTCTGGGAAAATCCCCTGGTTGGCATTTATTAAACATGAATTCTTAAGATTGGGATTATCGCCCTTATGGGATAGCCCGGAAAGCTCCTGTTGCCAAGTCTCGAGTAAGTCCCTTACTCAGATTTTTAAGGAAAAACACTTGAATTCCATTATATGTGCTTCTAATACTGGTACCCTGACTAAATCATTTCTAACTGTCAAAAACGTCTATTTCTTTGAGAATTTTATGGATATTGTTTTTCCGCTCCAGGCAAGGAAACTCTTTTTACAATGGAGATATGGCACTTTAGCTTTAAAAGCCTTTACTAGCAACTGGTCAGTTACAGCAAATAAGTCCTGCCCCGGGTGTAGTTGTGATGTAGAGGATGAACTTCATGTTCTCTTCTTCTGCCCTGCATACATCAAATCCAGGAGGCACTGGCTGCTTCCCCTTTGTAAAAATCTTGGTTTTAAAAACTGTTTACCTGCTTATAGAATTCTCAAGTCCGACTCATCAAGTCCTATTGTCTTTGCACTTTCCAAGTTCTTGCTAGCTATGTGGTCGAAGCGGCGCCAATTAATTGACATTGAATGTTAATGATTAAATACGTTTATCTTTATCTTTTTATAAAGACGTCCACTGTTCCTATGAAATTTATCTTTTAAAATGTTAATGGTTTTTAACCATGTTTTTATTAAGTTTTATCTTGTACTCTTTTATGGCCAACATGGCCAAAATAAAGAACCTTTGAATTGAATAACGGGCGAATTTCTCTGGTTTTATATGAGTCAAATGTCCAACTAGCTATAATGACCCTGAAACCTATGGTTTTTTCAGTGAATTTCTAAGGTTTTTTAAATGCTAATTCCTAACTATAACGTCTGTAAAACCTATGGTTTTTTCAGTGAATTTCAAAGGTTTTTTAAATGTTAATTTCATATTTTAATATTTATAAAACCTATATTTTGGCACTCTATTATCCTTTTTTGTTTTAGTTTGAAAAATATGTCATGTTTTATATCTTCAAAAAAAAGTATGTATATCGTTTTTTTGGGGGGGGATAAAACTGTAGTCCCGTACCAGTAGTATACTAAGCTCCATCAGCACGCCAATCCTATCCACCATATTGCTAAACTCATAAAGGATGCGCATTTTGTATCCGACGGGTTTGTGGCAACGCATCCCGCGTAACATCATATACGTATGTGGTCGCGCCAGCTGCTACTTTGGTATGCGACGGGTACGCAGTACCAAGCCGCGCCTTACGTCAAGTACGTATGGGGTCACGCCCGCAGCGCGTTGCGTATGCGACGAGTGCACGCTGCCAGGCCCTGTGTTACGTCACAGACGTATGCTGTCGCGCCGGAAATGCAATTCCCTCATTTTTTTTGTCCCAAAACTATATCTAAATAAGTTTAAAGTGTATATGAGAACAAGCGATAATCTAAAATATTTTAAACATTTATATATTTCTAACTGTAATAAACTTATATTATGGTAATATTTTCTCAAAATCACGTCGAGTGCGGCCTCCTTGCGCGCTCGCTGCGCGATTGCCGTGTGACCTTAAAGAAAAGCATTTGATTGGTTCATAACATTTCCCACTGTTACAGTTGGAGGACCCCACCCATTTTCGCCATTCTCTCTACAGCATTTGATGAGAGACTCCTCTTCTGGTTACAGAGCTTTTTTGAAAACTTTTGGCTATGTACACATATCTGACAGTACACATAACATGCAACCATCATCTTCATCAATATTCATGGTCTGTAAAGCAGCCTTCCACCTGGGATAGCCATGCATCTAAAAGCTACATAACAGAACTTTTCTCCACTGCCAGAGGTAACATGGTTGCATACGCTGTCCACAGCGCAATGTAATGTGGTACTGCCCAGGGGCAGTATCATGCATTCATAATGAACACACAGACACAGATAGATAGTGGAAGTGGGTACGGGCACGTGCGCTCAACTCCTTTTTATTACCAGGGTTACATATCCAGTGACGTCTGTGCTGGATGCGTGTGGGGTGAGTGTAAAGCAGCCCTCAGGGAATGGTTGCTGCTAGCATCAACTACAACAGGAATCATTGGATCACACACAGAGATTCAATAATAAAAGGGTCAATAGTTTGTGCTGCAGTAAGGTGGGGGCACTAGATGTGAAATAATACAGAAAAGATTCTATCGTAAAACAACCATAACTTGTGGTATACCAAGATACAGGCAGTAGATCTGAAATAATACTCAAAAACATTCTATCATAAAGGGTCCATCAGGTCTGCTGCACTTAGATAGCCACATCAAAAGCATTCAGCATGTTCACAGCCAGCGATGATGTGTGCTGCGGGCGGGCCGTACTAGGAGCAATGTCTGTTGCCTACAACACTACATCATCTGCAATAGCGACTCGATCTGAATTGTAAACACTGCTGTTTGCAGTGTAGGCCAGAGAGCGGTCAGCAAGGGCCCACAGCCACGTGGCGTTGACTTGAGCTGCCCAGTTTGCCGTACGCGAAGCAACAAAAACCATGTGCGGACCCTGTGATGATGCGTATGCATGGTGCGGACAGAGCGCACTGGAGCAATGTCTTTTGCCTACAGGACTGCGTCATCTACAATAGCGACTCGATCTGAATTGTGAACACTGCTGTCTTCAGTGTAAATTGAAGGCAGTAGCGAGCACAGTCTTCCATGAATATTTTTTCTCATGTCCTCTTCACAAAATACAACATAAATTGCACAAAACTCTGCAATAAATAAATCAAAACCATTCAAATTGCAATCTCTGCTGTACACTGTTATTCAGCGTTGTTTACCACTACCAAGAAGAATTTGGTCATTGTACTAGACCTATAAGCCATCTTAAAAAACGTCTTCAAGCAAGTATACTAAAAGGCTATTGTGTATATTTCAATAGACGTTTAAGTTAGTTGCCTACTGGATTCTGTAATTAAACAATCACCCCTCCATCTGAATTGTGAGCCCTGCTGACCGCACTGTAGGCCAGAGGCAGTTGTCATTATTGTCTCACAGCCACGTGCCGTTGGATTCGGAAGCATGCAGTTGGTTGCACCTGATTGGAGTGGGGACACAGAAATCATCACAAACTTTAACTTCTGACATCCTCAATCATAGAATCATTACCCCATTTCACTGTTACGACCTTCTCTACCACGGTGTACTCCACCAACTGCAGTCAACCAAGCCCAATAATCATGTGCAACAGTTTGCTCCGGAAGCAAAGAGTCTGATGCACCTCAACGGAGGGAGTTCTTTTAAAATCAAGCAGCAAGTAATATCGGACATCGTCCATTTTGGGATCAAGACACCGTTCCACTGTTGGGACCTAGAGTTGCTTGCACCTGGTCGAAGGGAGTACCTTCATCTCCACTCTCAGATACAGTTCTAACATCGTCCATTGTGGGATCAAGACCCCATTCCACTGTTCGAACCTGCTGTACCGCCGTGTACTCCACCGACTGCAGTCACCCAACCCCAATAATCATCTGCAGCAATTAGCTACGGAAGCACACTGTCTGATGCACCTCAACGGAGGGAGTTCTGTGAAAACCAAGCAGCACGTAGTATCGGACATCGTCCATTCTGGGATCAAGACACCGTTCCACTGTTGGGACCTAGAGTAGGTTACACCTGGTTGAAGGGAGTACCTTCATCTGCACTCTTAGATGCAGTTCCAACATCGTCTATTTTCGGATCAAGACCCCGTTCCACTGTTCGGACCTGCTGTACCACGGTGTACTCCACCGACTGCAGTCACCCAACCCCAATAATCATGTGCAGCAATTAGCTACGGAAGTACAGAGTCTGATGCACCTCAACGGAGGGAGTTCTGTGAAAACTAAGCAGCACGTAGTATCGGACATCGTTCATTGTGGGATCAAGACACCGTTTCACTGTTGGGAACTAGAGTTGCTTGCACCTGGTCGAAGGGAGTACCTTCATCTCCACTCTCAGATGTAGTTCTAACATCATCCATTGTGGGATCAAGACACTGTTGGGACCTAGAGTTGGTTACAGCTGGTCGAAAGGAGTGTCTTCATCTGCACTCTCAGATGCAGTTCTAACATCGTCCATTGTGGGATCAAGACACGGTTCTACTGTTGGTACCTCTTCGACTACTGTGTTAGTAGTATACAGAGCACTTCACGGTGCTGGGCCTCAGGCTGGGCGCTCTGTGACAGTGTCGCGGTAGCCAGCGTTGATCTCAGGAGCCTTCCCAGCTCGCAGACCTCGGCACAAAAGATTCCGCCAGCACATGGTGGGCACTCTTTCACATGCGACGGTGTCGAAAGGGGACCTGTGGGGCATATGTGCGTCGCAGCGGCAATGACGGTTTCTGGGTAGCAGCAGGCTGAGAGCATTATTCCCGCAGTCACCTTCACTCACGGCGTCAGCCTCGTGGCGGTGTAAGCTGCGCAGACATGACAGACAAGTTCCCCATTCCGGAAGAGAACCACACCCAGAGAAACGTGCCTTTTATTCATACCCCTACGCTAGACTTACGTACACCGAGCCAGCCCACTACGGTAAAGATTTGGGGGGGAAGGGGGCACGTATGCGCTATGTTTTCATAATCTTCCCTACTGACTGTACTATCATGGTTGCTTCCACTGTCGACTTCACTCAATAGACCATCATTGTTTGTTGACATGTAAATGTCTGTGCTCTGCATACTCAAGTCTCTCCGGCACATCCCCTCAACACTTTATATCTTTATAATCGAGAATCACTTGCCACCTTCGCACATACTTTGCTCCCATCCCTCCCTGCATTCTGCATTGTGTGGCAGAGGTGCCATGCCATGTTTGGTTTGTGTACATGGCTAGCCACGGTTTCCACAGGACATAGTGCCGTTGTGTCTGCTAGGTGTACATGTTGTTTCTCATGTTGTATGTGATTATATAAGGTAGCGCGTTTATTTACGAGCAGTGGTTTCTCCCATTTACATATCGCTGTCTTAAAGAAGATACAGAAGTTTTTCTCACAGGTGAAAAGTGCGACTACAATGGCAGTCATTCATTACTATGCAAGAATGTCCAACTGCATGACGCTTCTAAGCTTACAGCCCCCAATCTTGTGTGCTTTCTTCTTGAAAGCACGCCAACTCCCACAATCAGACCAACATTCACACAGCTTTCTAACGGCAGTTATCTGCTTCTTAATAACATGGACTGCTACGCAATGTGAGATGGCATACTGTATGTCCTTACTGTTTCAAACGGGATAACTTCCTCTGGCAATCTCTCTTCCCACCCACACAAAGTAACTCCCAAAGTTCAACTTGGCCTTCAATACCTACTTTGAAAACAGATTTTATTAAACGGAGCAAACTGAAAGCACTTTTGTTTCAAACAGAAGTGTCCCTCACTTCTCCAAAAGTAATTTATCAACAGATAGCACGAACTTCAAGTAAAATACACTCCCTTTTAAATACGAACCTCCCATTACACTTTGTGAATTGTTACACAATTTTCAACACATCTGACATTTAAGGTCTGGCACACTTTTTTAACATTGTCTCCTCCGGCCTTCTCACAGGCTTTCAAACTGTTTTTAGTCTGATACCAGACTTCATTCATTCGATCATCTCTGGAATAACAGGAACAGTGCCCATAATTCTCACTCTGTTTGCGGCCATCCTACTACTATTTTAGCTTGTTAAAAATATCTACGCTCCCTGTGGTAACAAGCATGTCCGACAGAATACGCCTCTACACGAAGCTACATCAATACCGTGAACAAAATGGAACAACTTTTCGGCTGCCTGCCTCTATCTATTATCGGAGCCAGCTACAACATGACATTTATTTACACATATACAATCTGCACGCAACCCTCTTTTTATTGCAAAACTTGCCCAATCGACTGGCGAATGGATCTATGCCTTGCCAACATCCCAGCAAACGCTCCCGATATCCAGCAGGTAATGGAGTATCTTGAAAACCATGAACTTGATTGTTCGGGCAGTGGAGCAATGGTGGATGCAACGTAAAAAGATATCCTGGTGGAATGGGATTTTTGCGCATCCGCAAAAGATCTCCTGCAACGTGTGACCTTTGACAACATCGCAGATTGCCTGCCAATTTAAATTGCAGCTCCCACATTCGAGGAACATTACTGTCCCTTCGAGGATATGAATTGGATCGCTTCGCTTTTCTCACACAATGGCAACAATAGCCTCTTGGAACATTACGCATCTGAAGCCGCTGAAGGAATTCCGGACTGCAATCTCCAAGATTTGTAAGAAATTCACTTTATTGATTTTTTCCAACTTTTTTGATTTTTTCTTATTAAATGTTTTAATACACTTCAATTGAACTATTTTCATATAATAACTTTCTAAGTATGCTTAGGCATTTGAACTCTGTTTTCATTATTGGCCCTTACCTCTCCACACTAACCAGGGATGGATGATGTATGGCCTATGCAAATACGCTATTTACTTGCTAAATTATCCTAAACCCGACATCCATTTTGAAACCATATCTATTCTTTGTACACACGTCTCTCTGCCTGCCTCTTATCCATGAAGCCCTTTCACACAAATTAGCTCATCCTCAGCCTCTGCTCAAGAACTGGCGATCAAGATCAAAAAACACGTCATTGTTTAGGAACTGGTTGGCACATTGTGGTAATCGTATCCTACCTTTATTTTCATTCTACAATTTACAGTCATTCATGTCTAATAGGTATTGTTTATGTCACATGGAACTGTAACATGTAATGTGGAATTGGCTGATGCAGGAGCTTAGGTTTGAATGCAGCAGAAGTGTTTGGAGTTTGCCTAAGCTGAATGCCTTAGCTCTTGCACCAGTGGTTCCATTTATGGCACTTACATAAAGATACTTTTGATATAACTTGCAGACTCAATCACTTTATCCCACACAGCCACTTTCTTAAACGCACCTGATTTCACCATTTGTCTTCTGTGGCATTGCAACATTCTGCATTATATTCTTCATGAATATTTCTTTATTCCTGCTTGCTACAACACTCCATTTGAGTCTTCAGACCGGTAGGGGTGAGTAGTTTGCTTCCCACTGCCGCTATAGTCTAAACCCCTACTAACACCACTTGCCAGCTATGCTACAGCGGCCAGTATGCTACAGTGCAGGAGCACATCAGTTTACAACAATCAGCTCACGGTTTCATCCGCAAGTGTACTGGCACCTCACCTCAGCACCATCTCACTCTGGGCAAAACAGCACTTTCACTCCTGTAGAGGTGAATACATCGCTTCACACTCCCTGTATAGCACACCCTAACCCCCCCACAGACCTCCCAGCTCTCCTACCCTCCTCTTTCCTACTCTTTTCACCCTTTTTTCCCTTACTCACTTCAACGGAATCACAAAATGGCGGCCAACACTTCCTAGTTGCAACCGCTCGCAGCGCTCACAACCAGTAAGCAGCAAGCTCGTGCTCGTAACGCCTCAGCCAATCAGATGGCAGAATTCCCAAATATCGATATCTGTAAATTTCGATATTTCTCAAAGACTACTGAACTAACTATAACTACCTACTGGCGACCGCCAGTAGGTAATAATATATTACCTACTGGCGGTCACCAGTAGGTAGTCATAGTTCAGCCCTGGGGACCGCCACCCCCTGGGTCTTTACTGAATCATGGGGGGGGGCTTGCAGCTCCCCCCAGCCCTGAGGACCACCAACCCCGGGGCTTTAATATACATAGGTGGGGGGCTCAAAGGCCCCCCAAGCCCCGGGGACCACCACCCCCGGGGCTTTGTGATAATATATGCAGGCCTGGGGACAGACACCCCCCGGGGCTTTAAAAAATAAATAAACCTGTGTGGGAGGGGCTTGAGCCCTCCACACACCCCGGGGACCGCCACCTACCCGGGACACTAAATATTTAACATAGGGGGTCCGTTACGGACCCCCAAGCCCTGGGGACCACCACCCCCCGGGGCTTTAAATTAAGTGGGAGGGTGGCCGCGCGGTGCTTAATGGAGGTAGCTGGTGGGCTAGTTGCACCCCAGGGACCCTCAGGATTCAAGGGGAGTTAATCCCCCAACTTAAAACGCACCACGGGGCGCGTTTGCACAGTTTAGACAGCTTAGCGCATTAGCGTGCAGCGCTTGACTAGTGTATAGCTATTGTTGTTTTAAACTCCCGTTTTTCTGTATTTTCGTTTCTCTTTATTTTATTGTATTCCCTGCTCTTAACAATCACCTTTGCCTACTAGCTCAGCGCATTAGCGTGTAGCCCAGCGTATTAGCGTGCAGCGCTTGACCATTGTACAGCTACTGCTGTTTTTTAAACTCCCGTGTTGTATATTTTGTTAGTTTTCGTTTCTTAAGTATTCCCGGTTTTTAATAACTGTTCTTGCTTACCTGCACTGCTGTCATCTTAACTTGCACTCTAAATTGGACTTTTCACCGCTTTTTTGCGGGCCCCTCGCCCTTGTCACGGTGGCGGCCATCTTGTGTGAGGAGCGATCCATTCCGCGCTCTAGTCTCCATCTAGGAGGCTCGACCTCCATAAATGGCAGGTAATTTCAGGGCTCCTATTCCAGCTTAGCGCATTAGCGTGCAGCGCTTGACTAGTGTATAGCTATTGTTGTTTTAAACTCCCGTTTTTCTGTATTTTCGTTTCTCTTTATTTTATTGTATTCCCTGCTCTTAACAATCACCTATGCCTACTAGCTCAGCGCATTAGCGTGTAGCCCAGCGTATTAGCGTGCAGCGCTTGACCATTGTACAGCTACTGCTGTTTTTTAAACTCCCGTGTTGTATATTTTGTTAGTTTTCGTTTCTTAAGTATTCCCGGTTTTTAATAACTGTTCTTGCTTACCTGCACTGCTGTCATCTTAACTTGCACTCTAAATTGGACTTTTCACCGCTTTTTTGCGGGCCCCTCGCCCTTGTCACGGTGGCGGCCATCTTGTGTGAGGAGCGATCCATTCCGCGCTCTAGTCTCCATCTAGGAGGCTCGACCTCCATAAATGGCAGGTAATTTCAGGGCTCCTATTCCAGCTTAGCGCATTAGCGTGCAGCGCTTGACTAGTGTATAGCTATTGTTGTTTTAAACTCCCGTTTTTCTGTATTTTCGTTTCTCTTTATTTTATTGTATTCCCTGCTCTTAACAATCACCTTTGCCTACTAGCTCAACGCATTAGCGTGTAGCCCAGCGTATTAGCGTGCAGCGCTTGACCATTGTACAGCTACTGCTGTTTTTTAAACTCCTGTGTTGTATATTTTGTTAGTTTTCGTTTCTTAAGTATTCCCGGTTTTTAATAACTGTTCTTGCTTACCTGCACTGCTGTCATCTTAACTTGCACTCTAAATTGGACTTTTCACCGCTTTTTTGCGGGCCCCTCGCCCTTGTCACGGTGGCGGCCATCTTGTGTGAGGAGCGATCCATTCCGTGCTCTAGTCTCCATCTAGGAGGCTCGACCTCCATAAATGGCAGTCATGCAGACGCGCAGCGTCATCGCGCAGCGGGGTCGCCGGTCTTCCGCCGGAGTTACGCCAGAGTTCAGCCCGTCTGCGCCCGTCCGCGCTGAGGACGGGCAGCAGGTCGGGCTGGACCCGGTTTTCGTACCTTCGTTCCCTGGTAAGACATTAATGCGTTATTCTTCATCTGCGCTTCGGGCCCTCAGACCTCCCATATGCCCTTCTCTACATTGTTTTACTCCGCTGGGGATATTACATTCTCGTCGCTGTAAGGTCTGTTCTTCCTTTTTTCATCCCCTTGTCACCTGTTCTACCAGCTTTTATTCTTCTTTCTCTAAGTCCACAGTCTCTCATAATAATGGATTTCTATTGAATGCGCGCTCGCTAATTAAACATAATCTCGCCTTCCATGATTTTGTGGACGAAAGGCAACCAGACTGGGTCTTTATTACAGAGACCTGGGCCACTGACTCCTCGGGTCACGACCTTCTACTAGCCATCCCTGAGGGTTACTCCTTACATAGACATGATAGACCTAAACGTAGAGGAGGAGGCATTGCCATTCTTATTAAATCCTCCCTGCCTTGCACGATCAATCCACTTTCCTTGCCCCAGGATTGCTTTGAAGCTCTATATTTCTGTATTACGTGTGCTCCTTCAGTCTCCTTTACGGGTATATTGATTTATAGGCCGCCTGGTCACAGAGCTAATTTTGCCTTGGACATACTGAGAATCCTTGAACCCTACTTCGGAAAGCCCTCCATCACCATTTTAGGTGACCTTAATTTCCATCTCGATGAGGTTCATTCTAAGGATACTATATCATTGGTTGAATCTCTTGGAGCTTGTGACTTCCCTCAGCTTGTTACCAATGCCACTCACATAGCAGGTCACATCCTTGATGGGGTTTTCTCTAATGATCTAAGACTCTCCAGCGGCACACCTTTACCATTGGTGTGGACAGATCATTTTGCGGTTCCTCTGCAGTTAGCCTTTTCTACTTCTCATTCGACTAAGAAAGGGACTACCCCTTTTGTTTCTAGAAGAAATTTCAGAAACCTTACGAATGAGGCTTTTGCCCCTTTTGTTCCCACACCAGAGGCTCTCTCATTAAAAGACGCCGATGAGGCAGCACAAGATCTACATGATTCCATCACTAATGCAGTAGAAAAACTTGCACCTTCATCCTTGCGATATGTAGCCCGGCGGAAACCATCAGCGCCATGGTTTTCGGACCATCTTAGAGTACTAAGACAGGGCTGTAGAAGTAGTGAGAGGAGATGGAGGAAATCCTGGGATCCCATGGATAGGGAGGCCCACAAGTCTGCTCTACGGGAGTATAAGCAGAAAGTGATAATGGAGAAGCAGGAATACTTCTCCAATCTTACTAGCTCACTTACCTCCTCTAGGGAGCTCTTTAAAATTGCTGACTCGCTGTGCTCCCTCCAACTTCCAGATCCCGTAGTCAGCTCTCAACGTCTTTGTGACGACATTGCAGACTTTTTTCACACAAAAATCTTTGATATTCACACCTCCTTGGAAGTACAACGCCTCTCCTTGGCCGACAATCTCCCTCCAGGCATAAGCTCTTTTGAGACACTGGATATAGTCCCTTCTAGCCTCCTTTCTGTTTTTCCGTCTATGTCTCTTGAAGGTTTGAACCTTCTTCTAGACAAGACGAAATCCTCCTCTCCACTAGATCCATTGCCTCTCAAAAGGCTAAAAGAGTGTAGGAATAGTCTCCTTCCTCCCTTACTTGAGGTGATGAACAAGGCAATTGCTCAAGGTATTTTTCCATCAATATGGAAGAAGGCCATTGTGAAGCCGCTCCTTAAGAAGCCTTCACTCGATCCTGGCCTCTTGAAAAATTTTAGACCTATTTCTCTGCTCCCTGCACCCGCTAAAATCTTAGAAGCACACCTGAATCGCCATTTATCCTCTTTTCTTGAAGCTTCGGAGTATCTTGACATTACCCAGCATGGATTTCGAAAGCATCACAGCACAGAATCTGCCCTCACCTCTGTAGTCGACAACATCCGACGCAAGGTTGATGCTGGACAAACAACTGTCCTTGTGCTATTGGACCTCACAGCCGCATTCGACACTCTGTCTCCTGCCATTTTAACATCTCGGCTTAGGGAGGCAGGTGTCATTGGCTCGGCCCTGAGTCTCCTCAACTCCTTTCTCCTTGATAGGGAACAGAGAGTGATGCTCGGCAACCACCTCTCCCCAGCAAAGTCTTTGCAATGTGGGGTGCCACAGGGGTCGGCATTAAGTCCGACCCTGTTTAACATCTACGTGGCCCCCCTTGCTAGGCTAGTAAGATCGCAGGGGATGGAGGTGGTATCATACGCCGATGACACCCAGATCATGGTTTCACTAACTCAGTCCTCTGTTATAACATCTGCCCTTAGCTTCAGGTCCTGTATGCAACACGTTGCGGGTTGGATGGTTACCAACTCCCTGAAGCTAAATGGCGACAAGACTGAGGTCCTGATCTTTGGGAAGGACCAAGATATTTGGTCGAGTGAGTGGTGGCCCTCCTCTCTTGGCACCTGCCCCACTCCCTCTCAATCTGCCAGAAATCTGGGTGTAGTGTTTGATACTTCACTCTCGATGTCCTTACAGGTGAATCGGACTGTTTCGACCTGCTGGGGCGTGATCAGGACGCTCAACAGAATTCGCAGCTATTTGTCTCTTCAAGCACGCAAGCAGATTGCAGTCGCCCTTGTTGGTTCCAGGTTGGACTATTGTAACTCTCTCTACATGGAATCCAACAAGGGCCTTATACATCGACTGCAAATCGTGCAGAATGCTGCTGCACGTTTTGTCCTGGATCTATCCAGGGCCTCTTCTGCTACTGCTGCGAGGAGAGACCTTCATTGGCTGCCTGTTCAGCACAGAATTTATTTCAAAATTCTGTGTCTGACCTATAGAGCACTCGAGGATGGATCTAATGGCGCTATCAGCTCTCTGCTTACTCGTTACCACCCCACAAGGTGTTTGCGCTCTTCGGGACTATTCCAACTTGTTGTCCCTCGTTTTAAGCTCACGAGATGGGGAGCCAGGGCTTTTTCAGTTGCTGCTCCACAACTCTGGAACATCTTGCCGACGGAGTTGAAGACCTTACCCTCTTTAGCGCTGTTTAAAAAGGCCCTAAAAACTTGGTGCTTCTCTAGAGCTTACACAGGTTGAGCTGCAGGGGCTCTGTCATGAGCTGGTTTTGGAATTAGGCGCCTTGACGCCCACTGGGCTATGTTTGCGCACGATAAGATCCCTTTTATTATTATTATTATTATAGGGAATGGGTCCTGAGGTGACATGTGCAAACACGCCCTATGGCGTGTTTTAAATTGGGGAATTAATTCCCCTTCAATCCTGAGGGCTCCTGGGGGCCAACTAGCCCACCAGGTGCTTCCAGTAAGTGCCACTGCACTGCAGAGAGGTGGTCCAGGCCGTGCCACTTTTTACACCTCTCTGCATCGCAGCTCTGTGGCGCTAACTGGAGATACCTGCTGAGCTAGTTGGACCCAAGGGACACTCAGGATTCAAGGGGACTTTATCCCCCAAATTAAAACGGCCACAGGGCATGTTTGCACACGTCAGCTCAGCCCCCCTCCCTTCACCAGTATGCAAACGTGCCCTGTGGCGCGTTTTAAGAGGTAGTTTTAATCCCCCTGCCCTATTATGTACTAGGGGCTTACAGAGGAGGTCATTCTAATCACAGGGGTACCCCAATGCATAGTGTTCCCTAGTGTATGTAGGTGTTTTAACTGTATTCTAAGTGTCTTTTAGCATAGCACTGGCTCTAGGACTGGTTAGTCAGAATCAGTTACCACCAGTACCCATCTGAAAAAGTTGAGGGTACTGGATGATTTTGCAACAAGGCCTCTTTCTGCTCCTCTGTTTGTTCTTTCTGCATGTCTTCCTTCTTCCTGCACTTTTCTTTGTCTTTGTGGACTTCTTTTGCTTCTTTCTGCATTTCTTTTTCTTCTTTCGGTGTGTTTTTTCTTCTTTCTTCACATGTCCTACCTCTGTAGGCATAGTTAGAAACTAGCATTAAAATACCTTAGAAATTAACTGAAAAAAACATAGGTTTCAGGCAAGTTATAGTTACAAATTAGCATTTAAAAAACCACTGAAATTCACTGAAAAAACCATAGGTTTCAGGCACGTTATAGTTAGGAATTAGCATTTAAAAAACCTTCGAAATTCACTGAGAAAACCATAGGTTTCAGGGGTGTTATAGTTAGCTGGACATTTCACTCGTACAAAACCATTGAAATTCCTCTGTTATAGTTAGTTCTGCTAACTATAACTCGCATGCCCGCAATCCACTGCTGATGATGTCACATATGACATCTCAAATGACATCACTGATGACATCACTGATGACATCATCCACGTGACAATCAGATACACCTCATCATACACCTTATACCATGGCCCTAAAGCTAGAGTCCTAATTAATGGCAGGTTGTCAGAATGATTTGAAATTTTCAGAAGCACAAGACCATCTCCCCTCTTCTTTTTAATATATATATTGAGCCCCTAGCAAATCTGATTAGGTCTGACATGGCTATTATCTCTTTTAAATCCAACACTTATCAAGTTAAGTTAGGGCTCTATGTGGATGACTTGTTGCTCTATACAACTAATCCGCAGGAGGCAGTCTCCAATCTGCTGAGGAAGGCGGATGTTTTTGGTCACATTTCAGGGTACAAAGTGAACCCGGGGAAAACAGAGATTATGGGTTGGAACCAGGGGGCGGTAACTTGTGGGCCGAAGAATCAAATAAGATATCTAGGAGTCCAAATAATCCTGAAGAGGGAAGATATTAAAAGTATGCTGGAAGAAAGTTAGCCATGATGTAATAGGTTTACTTTCTAAGTGGGCGAACTTACCCCTTAACATCTATGGTAGGGTTAACCTTATAAAAATGATTATCAAGCCAAAAGTGACATTTTTGTTTAATTCCATCCCATTGACGTTTCAAAATAAAGATATAGCAAAACTCCAGGGGAGAATAGGGAGCTTTATCTGGGCATCCAAAGGTCCGAGAATTTCCTGGAAAAAACTACGCAGGAGATTAGACATGGAGTCTTGGCATTACCAGATATTGCTACGCTTTCCAATTCAAGAATGTCCTCATGGTGGCCAATAATGTGGACAATTCTTTGATAGGCATTCTCTTCGAGGCATTATTATCTGACGTACCGGATGGTCAAATTGGTTTTCTTTTTAAGTATGGAGACCCAACATTTTTTTTAAAAGTGCGGCTTAAGATTTTAAAGTCTGCCCTGAAAACATGGATGTATGTTCGAAGAGCATTAAGAATCTCATATTTTGCACCATGGGCACCAATTTGGGACTCTCCCGGCACGCCTGAGTGTTTAAGGGATCAACTGAGTCAACCTTTGATAAGTGGTGTTTTTTTTCGTTGGGCAGACCTTAAGGTTGGCAATAACCTGACGAGCTGGGAAGCTTTGAGTAATTGTACCAATGGCTCATTGACTAGGTTCAAATATTATCAACTCAGTGCCTGGTGGGCAAGGCAAGATTGAGCAGAAACGGAAGATGATAACTCTGATCAAGTAATGAGAACTGGACAGTGGCCCAAGGAAATATCATATTGGTACTGGGCTTTTGTGGAGGTAGACGGAAATATTGAAACTGAAGTCTGCAAATTGTGGGATAAAGAATTTGATACTCGAGACTTGATGCAAATGTGGAGTAAATCATATGTTACATTGTATAAAGTAGTAAAGCCCGCACCATTAAAACAAAATCATTTGTTTAGTACTTATCGGGCATATTGGTTCCCTAAAAAGCTCTCGAAGGCTACTGGTAAGGTATATACATGTCCCAGGTGTGAGCAGATGGAGGCTGACGATATACATATGTTTATGTCATGTTCAAAAGTCGTTTCCTTTTGGAATGAGATTAATGCTTTCTTAGAAAAAATCATTGGAACGCAACTAAAAGTAACAACTAGTTTACATTTTTTGGGATCTAGTTTGGATCAAGAAATGCAAATTTCTGCTGTAGAATCCAATTTTTTGTTTTATGTTGTTTTGCTCGCACGACGGAAAATTTGTAAATTATGGAAATCTGGGAATTCTCAGATTTTTTCTGAATACTTGAAGAGTGTTATTTTTGTCAGTGAATCAGACATGGCGAGTGACCAAAAAAGCAGAGAGAGAGTTTGGGCTCCGTTGATAAAGCGGAGAGAAAAAGAAACATGAGTCCAATGATTATGCCATCCACTCTGTTGGCCACATTATCTCCTTATCTTCCAGGGTCGGTCTAGTAAGTGCGGAGATGGAATTGGAAACAGCTGTATACTTGTGGGTAAATATGCAAGGGTCTGTTTATATGGTCTCTGGTCAGGTTTTCCACTACAAGACATAGAAAGACAAGAATATTAACCGATCAAGATATCTGGCAAAATGAGGACAAAACAATAAATAGAAAAAAATGCTTTTACTATGGAAACTAGGTCCTAACTATAACTATCTACTGGCGACATATAACCTCCTGGCAGTCACCAGTAGGTAGTTGTAGTTAGGGTCAGGTTTCCATAGGAAACGCGTTTTTTGACCTGCCGATACCTTTAGTGCCATTGACAAATCTTTACAAACTTTTCCCCAATAATTTGACGCTCACTTCAGCTGCTGTATAGAAAGTTTCATGGTGATCTGTGAAGTGCGGGTTGAGAAAAAGGGGGGTCCCAAAACACATTTTCCCAATGTTAATTCCCATAGGAATTTTGAACATGATTACAGCTTGAACGGCTGGATGGAATTACACCAAATTTGGCAGAATGGTAGCTTTTGATCCAGAAAGCAACCTTTTTGTTGTCTGGTGTGAATCCGTACAGTAGTTTTAGAGATGTTGACTAAAATCCAAATTTGTATATCATGGGGGCACAGATCTTCCACAGATCCGACAGTCCCCGTGCTGAAATCTGATTGGCTGCCAACACTTTAACCAGGAAGTGTTGGCAGCCATCTTGGGACTTGGCTTCAGCCAAGTCCCACAAACATCGTATAAAATAACAAAAAGGGGGCAGGGAAGGAATATCCTGACCCCCTAGGTTTGGTCCCATAATAATGGCCCTAGGGACCGCCATCCCCAGTGCTGGCTCCTGCTATGTCCCAGGATGCCCACTCCTCAGGAAATAGCTGTGACAGCTCCCACCAAAGCAAACATTCCGGTTCCAGCAGGCATGAGCAGTGAAAGTGCTCCTTCAAGCTGGAAGAGGAGGTTTCATCTCCTCCCCTGCCTCCAGACATAGGGGCAGGAAAAGTAATAAATTAGATTGCCAGCTGGGTCCGAAGGGGCCTTGAGGCTCCCCCCATGATCCTGAGGGTGAAAGAGCAGAAATAAAGTTCATAAATGAACAGAAAGAGGCAGAATAAAGGTCAGCAATGAACAGAAAGAGGCAAGATAAAGGTGAGAAACCAGCAGAATGGCTTTAAATTTAAATAATGTGGGGAGGGCTGCATGGACCGCCCTAAAGCCCTAGGGATCGCCACCTCCCCAGGGCTTCAAAAAAAAGAATGCGGGTGGGCCACATGGCCCTCCTGCAGCACACCGCAGCCCTTGGCACCACCACCTCCCCATGGCTAAATCAAACAATGGAGGGGGGGTCGTGTGGCCCACCTCCTGGAGCCAGTATTGGACCTGGGGACCACCACCCCCCAGGTCCAGCTACTGTAATGTCCCGGGGTGGCCATCTTCTGGGACACTGCAGTTTGGTATGGTTTGGCGGGACCACCGATAGCAAACTCTGCTCCGCTTCGTGCAAGGGAGAGCATGTAAAATGCTTTTACTTTCATGAAGCGGAGCAGAATTGCTTTTGGACAGAGGGAGCTGCATGTTCCGTAGCTCCCTGTGCCCAAAAGCAATGCTGGCTCTTGCACAATGCGGGGAGCCAGCAGAAACCACACAGGTCTTCACGCTCCCCAGCGGTCTCCATCGTAAATGACATTGTGCTTTGAGTGGGACCAGGGCATCCAGCATTGTGGCCAGTCCCCAGGGGATGGGGGTCCCGAGGCCAATTGTGGCCGCCTGGCCCCTTCCCTTGTTTTATAAAACAATAAAAGAAAATTAAAGGGCAGGCCCCAAGAGATGGGCTTCCCAGGGCTAAAATCGACCCAGGGTAAGGGGGGCCCAGCGGCCCCCTTCCTTTAATTTAAAAAAAGAAATGCAAGAGCCCAAGGGATGGGGTCCCTAAGGCAAAATATGGCCCAGGAAAGGAGGGGGGGTCACACGGCCCCCCTTCCTTCATAATTAAAAAAAAAGAAAAGTGAAAATGCTACTGCAACGACGCCGGAGGCCCGCCCCTTTTCTGCACCACTCTGCAATCACACCTCCTGGCACACTACTGGTTGGGGGATGAAGTCCCCTTGGCTGCCAAGAGTTCTTAGGAGCCAACAAGACTTCCTGTTACCTCCAGTAAGTCCCACACAGTGGGATTGTTGAGAGGTGGCTGAAGGCCATGCTCCCTCTTCCCACTACTTTGCAAACGCACCTCTCGGAGCACTGCTGGTGGGGGGATGATGTCCTCTTGCCTAGAGAGGGCCTGAGGACTAAAGTGGACTTCTTTCCCCAACCAGGTGTGTGCCAGGAGGTGTGTTTGCAGAGTGGTGGAGAAAGGGGGCATGGCCTCCAACATCCTCTTAGCAATCCAGCTATGTGGGACTTACTGGATGTAACAGGTGGGTGGTTGGCCCCCAAGGACCCTCAGAAGTAAAGTGGACTTCATCCCCCAACCAGTAGTGTGCCAGGAGGTGCATTTGCAGAGTGGTGGGAAAAGGGGGCGTGGCCTCCAAAAACCTCTCAGCAATCCCACTGTGTGGGCCTTACTGGTGGTAACAGGAGAGCTTGTTGGCTCCCAATGACCCTCTGGAGCCAAGAGGACTTTATCCCCCAACCATCACTGCGCCAGGAGGCACGTTTGCAGAGTAGTGTTGAAAGGAAGTGTGGCCTCCAACGACCTCTAAGTAATTGAGCTGTGTGGGACTTACTGAAGGTAACAGGAGGAGTTGTTGGCCCCTACAGTAAGTCCCACACTGCGGGAAAGCTGAGAGGTCTTCGTAGCCACGCCCCTTTCTCTACCACTCTCCAAACACACCTCCTTGTGCACTATTAGTAGGGGCATGAAGTCCCCTTGGCTGCTGAGGGTGCTTGGGCGGAACAACACCTCCTGTTACCTCCTGAAAGTCCCACACAGCGAGATTGCTAAGAGGTCTTTGGATGCCACGTCCACTTCCTCCACCACTCTGCAAACATGTCTCCTGGTGCACTACTGGTTGGAGAATGAAGTCCTCTTGGATGCCGAGGGACCTTGCTGAAGGAATATGCTTGGATGGGGCTCCCCAGTGGCCTCCAACAAGTGTATGGTGGTGCTCTGCATGGGCACCCACCTTTAATGCGTGCCCCAGGGGATGGGGTCCATGGAGCCGAAAATAGCTCTGGGAGGAGACAGCACGCCGCCCTTCTCTTTACGATAGGTATTGGCCCTATGGCATGAGGAACCCAGGGACTTTTATAGGCCTGTCTCATCAAAGATTTCATTTTAAGATGTCATCAGTGATGTCATAAATGATGTCATAGAAGATGGCGTCAGTGAAAAAATATATGCGGTAATAAGCAGTGCCTGGCAGGGGCGTGAGTTATAGTTACCCTAGGGCACACGTTATAGCTACTGCAGATAAAAGTGCATGTTTTAATGGACATTTTCATTTAACTATAACATTGCTTAAACCTTTGTTTTTTTCTGTATTTTTTCTAGCGTGCTTTTATTGTAAAGTAATATTTTACTACCAAACATAAAGCCAACCACCAGCTGAGATTGGCAGGGGGTTGGGCGCAGGTTCTGACCTACAGAAAGGCCGTGCATCTGAACCGCTATGGGCAACCAGCCCCCACTGTGCATGGCTTTTGACTGTGCATGGCGGGGGCTTGACCATGCTGCCAACCCCCAACAGGAATCCAACCCCATGTGCTTGGCATGGGGTTGGCCGCAAGACCTGGCCTCTGAGCAGATGCCCAACACCATGCACGGCCTTCTGCAACCCAAAATATAAAAAGTGAACCTACTGGTTTTATCAAGCAGTGAGCATATCAATATATACAAAGCATATCCATCATCTTTCTCCAAATATCTCCAACATTTGTAATCAAATGTATTTCAGTAACTCACACAGTACAATGTTTATTATTATTGATTACTATAAAAAGTTTAATAAAGTTTTATTGATAAACATATCTGTGACTATCTTTTTACATAATTTTTACTAATACATTTTGTGGGGGACAAATGTGACATATTGATATTTTTTAATAAACAAAATTGTCTCTGAGTTTAAAAAAAAAATTCTTGCACTTGCACTCCAGCTGAAGAGCATGGAGCTTCAGTTCAGAGTGCTTTGTTTAATGTTGCTGGGGGTGTTGCTGGACTCCCTGCAGTCTCCCACAACATAAAAAAAAGTGTAATTGTGCCCCTGCCCATTTTAGAGACATCATCAAGCTTAAAATAACAGGCATATAAATAGCCGTCGCAGGGCATTATGGGATGCTCCTTAGTAGGTGCAACGAATGATAAATGAGAGGCTCTGGCCGTTTATTCATTATTCACTATTTTCCCTTTTTTCTGGATGTCTCTGTCCCATCCAGGGCCCCCCACACCATCATTTTTCTTGGGGTTGCTCGGGGAGTCATAAGCCCCCCCATGGGCCCCACCAATTATCTGCCCCTGCTGGGGCCAGCATATTTTTTTTAAAGTGGGGTGCCCCGGTGCCCACCCAGGCACCACACACCAGGGTCCTCATTTTTGGCTGCATTGCTCCTGCTCAGTGGAAGGATTTTTCTTTTGCTCCCACCAGGCGAGAGAAATTCACTGTACTTCCCTGCCTGAGACGCGGACAGGGAAAAGGATTTGTGCTTCCTTCCACCCGACGGGAGATGCTTTGTGCCCCTGTCAGGTGGGAGCACATTACACTTATGCTGCCAGCCCTTTTGGGCAGTGAAATTGACAGTGTTCCAGGGATTCTAGACCCTTAGAGACTGTCCTAGAGCTGGCCCCAGGGGATGGGTTCTCTGGGGTCATAAAATGGCTTGTGGGTAGCACCCCATTCCCATATGTTAAGTTGCAGACCCGGAGATGAGTTCCCAGGGCCTTTCAAGGCTCAGGGAGACTGGGCCTCCCCTATGCTTTATTAAGTTATTGGCACTGGTGGATGCGGTCCCCCGGGCCTTTTTGGGAGCTCAGGGAGAGGGGCCAAAATCTCTACCTCAACCAATTTTTGAAAACACCAAAAAAATCGCTACATGGCAGATCCCCTCTTCAGTCATCAATGATGAGCCATCCACTTCCTAAGGATTGCTAAATGGAATCCTACAAAGCCGCTACTTTTGCACGCAATCTCAAATCATTCCCTCCATACTACTTCCTATTCCACCTTCTCCTACCTACAGAAATGTTCCTTAGTAAGGTTTGTCAAAATAAAATACATTCATTCATTTCAGATCTTAAAGAGCATAAAGAATGGCACAGTACCTCTTTTTTAGCTTTGAAATATGATAAGTCAAAGAGTAGGGTGTCCGTCTCTGTACTGGCTCCAAACTCGGCAAAGGACAGCAGTTTAGCTCTGGATGCAGCATAGTCTCTATAGTATAAATATAATAATCAGCATTGCACAATATTGGTACAAAGAAAACAGAGAGATTTGGAAAACATAATCACAATTTCTGCTATATTAGTCTACTGATCACCATCTAATGGAATGAAGATTCAAGTATTGTGCTTAGGGTCACTACTCTATCCTTTTACCAAGTTGTTGGATTTGATTCTCGGTTCATTCTCAATTTTAAAACTTATGTTATGGCATTGTAACAGAGATAGGCATAACACTGCTGTTATTAAGACATTACAACACACCTAAGATATTTTAGCATTATTGCCCATATGCTCAGAGTATTAGGAGCAGTTACAACTGCTTTTAGTTTCACACTCTGGAATTATGAGATTCAGCTGATGAGTATAGCAGGTAATGCAAAGAAAGTAAACTGCCTGTCATTATTGCCCAACAGCATGTGGACAGTATGGCTACTAGAACCCATGCACCTAATGCCACCCTACACAGCCTGACAAACAGGTCTACTGTTTCAGTATGCTCTATTTTCCTACTTCACACACTCACTAAACTTAGAATGCAGGCAAACAATTGTAGTTAGAGACACAATTCTAAGGGCTTCAACCTCTAAAGAGGCTGGTCGTAGTGCAATATTTGCATTGTGCTACAGCTGTCCTCTTCCTTTGTGATGCAATGGTTATATAAAGTCTTCCTAACAAAAATATACAGATTACCAAAATTCACAGTTCCCTCACCTCATCAGAGTTCCTAGGGCTCGAATCAGATTGCAACTACTTGCCGATGTAGAATGCTGGGATGGAGGCCTGTATGGGATATCAGCTCTCCAGCCCAACATTTAAATTTGCAAAATGTTGTCTTTTTAACCCTTGCACATAAAAGGGATAGAGCGTCATCGCCTGCAGCCTTACCTGATGGCAACACCGCTATGGCCGTTAGAATTTCTTCTGCAGTAATATCTTGTTGAAGATAGTCAGCTGCCTCCAGGTTTAGAATATGAGAGTCCGCTAATTGTAAATATTCCTCAACTATAGCTTCATCCACATCATTGGTCTTAGTGTAACGCTCCGTATAAAATTGAACAAATTGTTTCAGGATTGATTCCGTAGTCTTATATATCAGGCCATCTCCACCCCTAATTGAGTCAATGCGTGTTTGAGCTTTTTTTTCTGCAGTTTGATAAGCTAAGATCCTCCCAACCTAATCTCTATATTCATATTGGTTATAGCGAGTTTTTTTGTAAGTAGCTGAACTCTTCTCTTTGAGCTGCCGTGTCAATAATGGCTGTTTATTTATCAAAAAAGAGTATATAAAATTGCTGTTTGATCCATTAGATATAAGTTCCGCCGCATGAACTAATTCAAATTTTTTAAGTGTATAACAGGCTTTGTCCTGTTTACTTTGTTGGGTTTTGTTTGAGTGTATATAAGCTTTCATTGCATACATTTCAGGCAGTTTCAGTTTTAATTTGCAAACATTCAGTAAGAACTCTTTGAGTATGAGTAATAAATTGAGGGTCAGATAACAGGTGCCTTGGAAATGAAAATAATCGGCTGCTCTTAACCTCAGCTGAAAACAAGTCAGTAACGGATTATGATCAGATGTTATCCATGGGCAGGCCTCTATTTGTGCATTTGGTAAGATATTATTGCTCACAAAAACTAAATCAATTCTTGAGTAATGTTGATGTGGCCTAGAATAATACGTGAATCCTGGTAAAGCAGGGTATATTGTCCGCCATAGATCTAACAACCCATGGAGACGCACCAGCTCAATTGATTTACGAACCCTACACATCCTCGGGGATGCAAATTGGTTTGTAGAGTCAATTTTGTAGTTTAAAGTGCAATTAAAATCCCCCATAATAATTATTTTTCCCTGCAAGTCTAACAGCTCCAACATGAATTTGTTAAAGAGGGTAGGATCATCCAAGTTTGGGCAATATAGTGCACGACAAACTAATCTTTTATTATAAATTTCGAGTTGAATTATGACCCATCTGCCAACCGGGTCAGAAGCTTTTTAAATAATATTACAAATAAAACGCTTATCCTTAAGAATCGCAACCCCTCTAATGGCTGCTTCCTGTGAAGTACACTCCATCATCTCAAACCCCAGATGTTTAAACAGGCCCCTATCCTTATACATCAAGTGAGTCTCTAACAAAATTACCAGGTGTGGTTTATATATCGTGAGCTCTTCTTTAACCAATTGTCGTTTAGTTGGGGAGTTTAGCCCAGCTACATTCCAGCTAATACATCTAATTGTCCCCATGATAAAACATATAGTAGGTCGAACTCATCCCAAAAAAGTTAATCAACGAAAAAATGGGCTCTACATAGATAAACATTAAAGCATTGTAATTTATCTCCTTGTTCATTTTAAATGCAATTTGTACCCCCTGTTTTTTACCCCCCAATACTGGTACTTTGCAGTGTTGTTCGATTGATGATCAACACCCACCACCACCCCGAACACCGCCCCAATCCTCCCACCCAGTGTTGTAGAAAAGGAATTACCACCCTAACAAGCTGTCGATCTTAGACAGCTACGAGGAGCAACGCCCCCGAGAGACTCCCAACTGTTATTTAGAAACATTAAGTGAATCATTTTAAGGGAAAAAACAAACATATAATTCTAGAGAAGAGAAAAGAAAAAAGAGTGTACAAAGAGCGCCAGTTTTGCCTCCTGATCCGAATAGTAAATCTGCGAGCTACCGTCCTTGATGACTTTCAGTCGAGCAGGCTCTTGTAAGAAAGCCAAGGCGCCAAGCGCTTCCCAGGTGTCAATAAGCTGTTGCATCCTCCATCTTTTATCCATTGTAGTTTTACATAAATCCGATTTTAAAAAGTGATGGAAAACGACTCCACTGACACTGGTGTCGTAGGCCGGGCTTTAAATACGATAGCCTGATGCAATAAAAAGTTGCATACATAGATAAGGATTGGTCACGGCCAGCGCGAAGCAGACTGGTTGGCTTGGTGAAGAAAATTGGCAGTCAATGAGCTCGCTGAATTTGAGAGTCCCAATCCCAGTCTGCCAGATCAGGGAAAGCTTTCTGTAATATTTGGACCATCAACGCTCGTGGATCAGAGCCTTCTCTGCCTTCCGCAATCCCAAATATTCTCAGGCTATTCCTACGTTGCCGATTTTCCAAATCCTCCAACTTTCCTTGTAGATCGTTGAGTTTCGCATCATGACCCCGAAGTAAATTAGTAGAGTGAGACACCGCCTCTTCATTATCGGACAGTCTTTACAGTGGTGTTATCACCTCAGCTGTAAGTTCAGACACCTTTCCGGTTACTGTGACCAAAGATTGTTGAAGCATAGCATTATCCGTCCTAAGTTGTGTGTAATGTTCATGCGCCTCAGATCTGTTTGCTGTTAGCAACTGCATGATCGACGCTAGAGAGGGTTCTAATGCTGATGCTAATGCCGCTCCCGCTCCTGTTGTGGTTCCCGGTATGGTTGTAGTTATCGGGACACTCGTTATCGTAGAGACCTCCTTTATTAATTGTATTGATTCAGAAGGTTCGAGAGCATTAGAAGCATTAAAAGCATTAATAGATAGCTGTGCCTTTGTGGGCTGAAGAGAGAAAGTCTTTTGACAGGCTGTTACTGCCGAGTCTTGAACCAAACCAGAGCCAGAGAGTCGTGAAACAATAGCTTTAACTTCCCCCTTCAAGGTTACCCATTTCTGTAAAGTGCTGTCTTGATCCTTTAGTTTGGTTTTAGATTGTACTGTTGTCACTATGCCTCCTTGCTTTTTAAATAGGTTACTATTAGGCTCAATAGCTTTCTTGCCAATTCTAATTTGCTTGGTTGCGTCTTTTTTTTAGCAGATTTAGAATTATCAGTCTCCTCAGGTGAGTAGCCAGATGTATCGTCAATATTCGTCGATGTATCATCAATATTCACAATGTTCACTGAGAGAAAAGACGAGGATGAAACATTGGCTTGTTGCTCAATACATTCAGCCTGCTCGCTACTCTGTTTAGCAGAGCCCACTATAGATATTTCCCCTGTTCGCTGATCTGTCATTCCACTTGATTCCGTTTCAGTATTTACTAGCTCAGTTGATGAACTATTTACCGGTAACAGATTGTTTTGCGTGAGGTCTTGCGTATTTGTGACAAAGCGAGTTAAGGTAAAGACTGCTAGTGCTGATAGCTAGTCTGTTGGCTGGTCTGTTGGCTATATTAACGTGTTATTTGTTATAGGACCCCCATCAATCATATGTCTATTATCTGTTATCATTTTCAGCTAAGCAGTGGAACCAGAAATATTAGAATCGTGACTCACCTCAGAGTGTAATGAGTGAGTTTGATATCTATTCACAGTATCAGGTCCACCATCCAGGTGTATAGCAGCCATCTCTCCTGAAACGGTCATCAGCTCAGCCTCCTTAGTGAGTTTGCGCTTCACCTCAGGCGAGTTGCTGAATTTGCGTTGTACCGCTTTCATGACAATCTCTGCCATGGCGGCTTCAGGGGTGGCAACAAGGAAGTCTGTAGCCTTTCCTGACTGAAGCAGTTTCATCACTGGTCTGCCCACCCGCGGTGCACTCTTCGTGGCTCCACCGTCGGTCATCTCTGTAGCGGTGTGGACAACAGTACTGAAAGCAGTAGAAACTGCCGTGAAGTTCTGAGTTACACATCCTACCCGCGGAACATTCACTTTCGGAGGGGCCATAGACTGCTGAACTGGAAAGGCCAGAAGAAAGTGAGCAGGTAGACCGGACAAGCAGAAAACAGAGCAGCGCTGACCGCTTCGTCCGAATTGTTGGACGCCCAACCGTAACATTTAAAGTACGTTTTTTATGACTGTGCTTGAAGTATTCTCTCCGCTTACTCCCCCCCATTAAGAGAGCGGTGCTGCATGCATTTTCCCCTTAAGATTCAGGAGCTCTCAACGGGCGCCGCTACTCACCGGGGAGTAAATTCGCCATCTTCCTTTCCCCGGGCTGTAGCAACTGTCACATCACTAACAATTGGTCTTTCAGCATTAGTCACAGGACCTACATAAGGTGGTGGATGTTTAGCCAATAAATCATCCAGAATGTCATCTCCGGATTCCGTAGCAGTATCGGATTTTGTTTACTTTTTAATATCTTTTTCCTCTTTGACTCTAGCTTTTTTAGATTTTTTGGGTTTTGGCTTTTCAGATATTTCACTTATAATAGCTGGATATAATCTAGCAACTTCCACTACTGCTTTTCTGCATCTTTGCTTTCTTTCGTCCCATACAGCATCTGCGAAAGTTTCACAGCTTGACTTGTTCACCTGTGATATTTCTCTCTCTGTATTTCGAGCCATTTTCCCCCAAGCGCTTAAGGCTTCAGATTGTGTAGGTCTAGGAGGTGGCTTCATATCACAAGGTTCCTCCCTTAATTTACCAATAATTCTCAAACTAAAGATACCCCATCTGGGAAAACTCAATGGGCCCTCTTTCTCAGTGATCTTGCACCATTGGTGAAGCCATACGCACATGTGTAACCCTTCCTCAGTCATCATGCGGTAAGCAGGCATACCCTCAGGAGGTGCCTCTTCACCTTCTTGAACAGCAATAGCTACATCTCATATTATAAAACCTATAATCGCTTTGAAAAATTATATGATTTCAAACTTAATTCAACAATGGAAATTAAATGAACCTTAAATGTTTTGATTGTGTTCCGTATACGTCAGGCTCAGAAAGCCCTTTCTTCCAAAATCAGTGTGACTCTGTAAACCAACTAACCAATAGGAATGCATCTCTCCACACTGCTTAACCAATCTCAATGCGGTGTTTCACAGTTACCAGCCAATACCAGTGCAGCACAAAGCTTCAATGCTATAATTATAAGCAACATAAAATGAGGTCTTTGTCCTCTTCTTCTAAAGAATTAAATATAGGACAATTCAACACCCAAAATCTTTAGGTTTTTACACCTCCGACTTTTCTCAAGCAAAAGAAAGTTTGACTTACCCTAGTGAAATCTTGGTCAGTAGGAAATCACTTAAGGAATGCAGTGTCCCATTTTGCGCATCGGGTTCCACTAAAACAGCACCAGGGACCGTCTCAGAAAACTGCACTCCGTCATTCTTCAAACTGGGGGTTTGGGCATATGGGCATGGGGACTTTTTCTACCATGGGCACTTTTTTAATTTTGCAGCTCCTCTTTCTCACTATGTAAACTGTCCTCTGCTATCAACCTTGGTGGCGCATGGGACCTTAATAAATATTTGGTTTACGATTAAGAATTTGCATCTCAGCGTACCTGGAAATAAAGTCTCTGCTCTTACTGGGCCTAAGGCTGTGGATCTTTGCTGCAGGTAAATATTTCATCAGAAGTTGCACATCAACATTCTAATTACAAATCACAGTTAAACCTCAATTATTGGGAGTCAATGATGAGATTTTGCTAGGAGTTTAATGTTTTTTTTAATCTCTTAGTAAAATATTTCTTTATTAGTCATCAATAGGTAATAAATTAATCGGAAATACAATACAGGACAATTGCATAAGTACATTTCATATAAGTAGAATCCCTATTCTAAATATTAAGACGAGAAAATTATCTTGAACTCTGAAGAGTTTGAAATTGAGAGGTGAAAGCATAAAACTTTAAGTAATTTAATAAGTACTTCTCATCAAGAGAAGTTCGGAAATTCAGTGAAGTCTCAGAAATATGGCATAGATCCTGCTCAAAGCATAAAGCGTCAGAGCATAGAGAGTCTGTCTGGGCCTTAGAGCCGCAAATCATCTAGAGAGTATGTGTGGAGAGGATGTCCACGTCTACCCTAGTAACAGGCACTACTATAACATTTTGATATCTACACCCAAAAACAAATATTGAAACAATCCAACTCTTCTGCCAACTGGAGCACAGTGTCTTCATGGGAATGGGTAAGTTCCACAGTCTACGCTGTCTTGAAACAAAGTTTACAAATTTTAGCAGTGTTACATGTTACTGTTATGTTATGTTACTGGGTATTTGTAAAGAGCGCGGCTACTCCTGAGAGTGTCCCGGCGCAGACTTAACCCTATTGACAAAGCAGTTGGAAGTGGCTACGGGTGCCTAGACTATTGTTGAAACAGCCAAGTTTTTAGCTTTCTCCTAAAGCTAAGGAGAACCTGTTCCTGTCTCTGAGAAGGCGGCAGGCCATTCCAAAGCCTAGCAGCGGTCAACTGGAATGAGCGTCCGCCCATACGTGAACAGGCGAACTTTGGCACGATTGACAGCCTCTGAGTTGAGGATCGCAGGGTTCTGATTGGAGCATAGGGCTGGATTCTATAGGGAGCTCCGACATTGTGAAAGGCTTTGAAGACCAGCACCAGAGCCTTGAAATTCAACCTCTTTCGTACCGGGAGCCAGTGCAAGGACATCAAAAGAGGCGCCATATGAGTCCTAAGGTAAACCATCAGGACGGCCCTTGCTGCCACGTTTTGTACCACCTGAAAGCAGCCTAGGAGGTAGTCAGGGAGGCCCAAATACAAAACATTAGCGTAGTCCAGCCAGGATGTTATCAAGGCTTGGACCACTGATTTTCTATCTGGAACTGAGAGAAGGGGGAGAAAATTCCTCATCATTTTCAGTAGTCCGAAACAAGTGGCGGCCACAGACTGAACTTGTGACTTCATGGACGTGTCCGCATCCATTTTTACCCCAAGACTTTTTACGGTGGTAACTGGACAAGGAGGGGGGGACATGTTCTGGGGCCACCATTTACGCCATTCCACGCCAGGACTATGGCCGAAAAAGATGATTTTGGACCTATCTGCAATTACATGTACATTACATGACTTACATGTACATTACTAACAGAATTGTACAAATTGTGGTTTGGTTCTGGCTCGCCTCTCTTCTACAAATCAAGACAGCACATGATTAGATTTGTCATTCTACAAATGAAGCAAACACAAGAGATGATGGACGGAGTGCTGAAACTTTTCAGACACACCCCCAGTCACAAATCTGGGTTGAATCCATCATCGTTCTTCAGATCACTTCACCACCACTGTTCAGACCCAGCTATATGCAAATAAGTCTTGACCCTGTGCCTCATGGGAACAGTCCAGCCTGAACTGCCAAGCCAGGTCTTCCCTGAACTGCAAACAAGCATCTTGGGACCTGTTTTGGGGTAACACCCCTCATCAGCCAGGCTAGCTTGAATCCAATGGCAAAGTGTGCAAGGAACCCACTTCTGGGCATACCCTGCCAACTTAGGGTGGGCAGTCCCGCCCGATATTAGGGCTGATTTGCATAAAGCTGGGTCTGAACTGAGTTGGTGAAGTGAGCTAAAGAACGATGATGGATTCAACCCAGATCTGTGACTAGGGGTGAGTGTCTGAAAAGTTTCAGCACTCGGTCCATCATCTCCTTGTGTTTGCTTTAGTCGCCCTTAGTTTCCAGGGTATACAAAGACGTGGGTCCCTTGCTCACTTTGCCACTGAATTCAAGCTAGCCTGGCTGATGAGGGGTATTACCCCGAAACCGGTCCCAGGATGCTTGTCTCTGGTCCAGGGAAGACATGGCTTTGCAGTTCTGGGTGGACTGTTCCCATGAGGCACATGGTCAAGACTGATTTGTATATAGTTGTGTCTGAACTGGAGAGGCAAAGTGAGCTAAAGAACGATGATGGATTCAACCCAGATCTGTGACTTTGGGTAAATGTTTGAAAAGTTTCAGCACTCCTTTCATCATCTCCTTGTGTTTGCTTTGTTCTCCCTAAGTTTGCAGGGTATGCATAGACGTGGGTCCCTTGCTCACTTTGCCACTGGATTCAAGCTAGCCTGGCTGATGAGGGGTGTTACCCCGAAACCGGTCCCAAGATGCTTGTTTCCTATCCAGGGAAGTCATGGCTTGGCAGTTCGGGCTGAACTGTTCCGATGAGGCACCGGGTCAAGACTGATTTGCGTATAGGTGTGTCTGAACTGTGGTGGCAAAGTGAGCTAAAGAACGATGATGGATTCAACCCAGATCTATGACTGGGGGTGAGTGTTTGAAAAGTTTCAGCATTCTGTCCATCATCTCCTTGTGTTTGCTTTGTTCACCCTAAGTTGGCAGGGTATGCCCAGACATGGTTCCCTTGCTCACTTTGACACTGGATTCAAGCTAGCCTGGCTGATGAAAGGTGCTACCCTGAAACCGGTCCCAGGGTGCTTGTTTCTCGTCCAGGGAGGACATGGCCTGGCAGTTCAGGCTGGACTGTTCCCATGAGGCACAGAGTCAAGACTGATTTGCATATAGTTGTGTCTGAACTAGGGTGGCATAGTGTGCTAAAGAACAATGATGGACTCAACCCACATCTGTGACTGGGGACAAGTGTTTGAAGAGTTTCAGCACTCCGTCCATCATCTCCTTGTGTTGCTTTGTTCACCCTAAGTTGGCAGGGTATGCCCAGACATGGGTCCCTTGCTCACTTTGCCACTGGATTCAAGCTAGCCTGGCTGATGAGAGGTGTTACCCCGAAACCGTCCCCAGGATGCTTGTTTCCGGTCCAGGGAAGACATGGCTTGGCAGTTCGGTCTGGACTGTTCCCATGAGGCATAGGGTCAAGATTGATTTGCATATAGTTGTATATGAACTGGGATGGCAAAGTGAGCTAAAGAACGATGATGGATTCAACCCAGATCTGTCACTGGGGGTGAGTGATTGTAAAGTTTTAGCACTCCGTCCATCATCTCCTTGTGTTTGCATTCTACAAATGAAATCATCTCTTTCTCACATATTCTACCGTACAAATATTATTCATAATGAAACATTTAACTAAAATTTTAACTATATAGTGTATTTTATGGGTTAAGCCTCTAGGGGAAGGTCAGTAAACTATCCTTTCTACTAGATTTTCTGTAGTCTCAACACATTTTATCATTGAACTCTTCACTCATTCACATTACTAAGAGTGTTGACCTAAGGTCAGGGGAAAAAATGAAAAATAAAAGTGCATCCTAAAGGCCAATTATGTATTTATGCCTACAAAAATATTAATAATTAGGTGCATCCCCAATATGGTGAGTTTATTTATGTCAAAGTGTATATAGTAAAGCCTGGTGGGAGCTCTAGTGTTTTTTCATGCAAGGGATGCTGCTGTTAATGGTACTGAGTACTCGCACAACACAATAGCTCTGACAGATAAAAGCAGACCCTGAGCGTGTGTATCTAGTCCAGGAGAGGTTTTAAATCAGAGGAGACATGGAGACTGAGGAACATCGCGTATTTCAATGGTGTTGCATCATCAAATGCGATGACATGATTAATCTGTTATCTCACTAATCTCCTGCAGCCACATCCATTGAAACTGTTGTTCAGGGCTGTAGCTAGTATTGATGGAGAGGGTGCACTGACTCTGGTACTTGGAGCCCTGAGGGCCCTGATAATTGCTGTAGCAAGACCACTGACTTGGTCAGTGTGACTGCTCTCCCTTGCGCAGCTCCACCACAGAGTGTTGCCCCCTGAGCTCACTCTTGCAGGGTGTTCGAGGCCCTCCTCCACCGGCAGGCTCTTACCTGTGCCTCATCCCTGGTGGTCCAGTGAAAGAGCACTCCGCTCTTCTGCTGTTCTGCCTCTACCTCTCTTGCTTCTTTTTCCATGCCCTCTTACATCTTTTTTCTCTCTTACCTCTTTTCCTCTGTGCCCTCTTTCTTCTCTTCTCTTTTCTCTCTGTCTTTTTATTTTTTCACTGCGTTTCTCCTTTCTTTTTGCTGCATTTTTCCCCTCCCACTGCTGCCCCCGTGGCCTCTCCCCCTCCAGTGTGTCTTTCCCACCTTCCAGCTTACCCGCTCTCCCTCGATCCCTACTTAATGACGTCTTCGCGCAGCGGGTATGATGCTGGTGCGCCAAAGGCAAGCCTGTCTGCACCTGTCCATGATCCGACTGCGACCAGCTCCAGGGTCTCTGGTCCTCTGACCCGCCTCTGCTATGACTTCAGCACTCTGCACACTCTCAACCCTGTTTGCAACAACAACTGCCATTTCTCGACGCCAAACAACACCCAAGGCCCTCTTGCCTGTCTGCACTGCTGCAGCACTTACACCCACCTCTGTACCCCAGCAGCACCCCCCCAGCCTACCTGACTTCACTGCTCACAAACCACTCAACTGCATCCTCCTCAACGTACATTACCTACACAAGCATGCCATAGAAATCTGGGACCTCCTCAACACCTATGCTCGCCTGGCATGCCTTCCTCACAGAAACCTAGACCAACGCCAACTCTGCAACCGACATCGCCACCGCCATTCCCTACATATACAAGATCCTGCACAAGGGCCACACCATCCGCCCAGAAGGATGCATCCCCATCGTTCACAAAAGCACCCTCCGCATGACGAACCCCGTCCAGGATGACACAATTAACCACATGGAGCACCTCCACTTCCAGGTCCAGACCAACCCTAAAACGACCCTCCCAGGAAGCCTCATTTATAGGCCGCCTTACCCTCACGCTCCCTTTACCGACGCCATCACCAACCTCATCACACCCCATGCCCTTGCCTACACAGACTGCATCCCACTCGGAGACCTAAACTTCCACAGGGACAACCACGATGATCCAAACACCGCCTCCCTCCTAGAGAACCTCACCAACATAGGACTGAAGCAACTAGTTACAGCCCCACGCAAACAGCAGGGCACACTCTTGACCCTATCTTTGCCGAAGGAAACAGCATCTCCTACAGCCACACTACAGAACTCCTCTGGACAGAACACAACTGCATCTACTTGTCCTTCAAAAAACCCACCGTATACAAGCAGGACCCCCCCCCCCCCCCGCAGAATGTGGAACGAAGTAATCAAAAATGCCGTCAACACCCATCTAGCAAACTTTAATGAAGCTAACAACATCCTGGACATCTCCCTAACTGGATTCTGCAGCAACCACAACACTGAGACCACCCTACTCGCCACCACCGACGACATCCACTCCCTCCTTGACAAGAGCGAAACGGCAGCCATCATCCTCTTGGACCTCTCAGCTGCCTTCGACATTGACTCCCACCGCATCCTGGCCACCAGACCTCATGTTGCCGGCATCTGTGGCAAGTAGGGGTGGGCGGAATTTGTGTAGTCGCGCTACGCAAAGCTCCTCGAAATGGTAAAAAATCTCCGCAAGCACGCAGAGTTCCGCGAACATGCAGAATTGCTTGTTCCGCCCGTTCGCGATGCTTTTTTCCTGTTCAGGAATGCTGTTTACGTGCTCGGGGGGAAATATCTTGCAAACACGCATTTTTAAAGCGCGAACAAGCAAAAAATTCTGCAAAGCTGCGGATCGTGGAATTTTTGGCAATTCCGCGTTCGCCGCGGAACACAAAATTACCCAAATTCCGCAAGCAGAACAGAATTTACTGTCCAGGCCTAGTGGCAAGGCCCTCAACTGGATATGCTCATTCCTCACCGGCAGAACCCAGCGGGTCAAACTCCCTCCCTACCTCTTTGAACTGACAGAGACCAACTATGGTGTGCCCTAGGGCTTCTCCCTCAGCCCCACCCTCTTCAACCTCTACATGGCCCCCCTCGCAACCATTGTCAGGAACCACAGGCTCAACATTGTCTCCTATGTCAATGACACCCAGCTCATCCTCTCCCTCACCAACTAACCCAACATCACCAAACACAACTTCCAAGAAGAAAGAAAGCCGTCGCCACTTGGATGAAGAACAGCTGCCTGAAACTCAACTCAGAGAAATCAGAAGTCATTGTCCTTGGCTCCACTCCTCCACATGGGATGACTCCTGGTGGCCCCCCCATCCTCGGAAATACCCCCACCCCGATGGACCCGCACGAAACCTTGGCATTATACTACACTCATCACTCACAATAAACCTCCAGATCAACGCTGTATCCTCAACCTTCTTCAACTCCCTCCGCATGCTTTGAAAGATGTTCGGATGGATCCCATCTGAATCCAGAAAAACTGTAACACACACTCTCATCAGCAGCAGACTGGACTACGGCAATGCCCTCTATGCCGAAATCAATAAGAAACTCCTTTGCAAACTCCAGACGGTCCAGAATGCCTCAACAGGACTGATCCTCTACATCCCCCATCGCAGTCCGATCACCCAACAGCTCTGCGATCTCCACTGGCTCCAAGATGAAACAAGAATGACCTTCAAACTGCTCATCCATGCATACAAGTCCCTTCACAACATCGGACCAAGATACCTGAACAACCGCCTCTCCTTCCATGCACCCAAAATACACCTTTGATCAGCCGACCTCGCTCTGGCCTTTGTCCCATGCATCTACAAGACCAGAACGGGAGGAAAGTCATTCTCCTATCTGGCAGCCAAGGCCTGGGACGACCACCAACTCCACCTTGGGCAGGCCCCCACACTGCCCTAGTTCAGGAAGGACCTCAAGACCTGGCTCTTTGGATGACCCCAGCACTCATTGAAGCAGCCCCCCCACCCATCTAGCACCTTGAGACCCTCACGGGACAGTAGTTGCGCTCTACCAACCCTGATTGATTGATTAATTGATGTTTTACTGGCCCAACAGCAACCACAGGGGCCATTTTACCTGCTTGCACTCGGGCCCATGGCATCTAAAGTAAATACAGCTTGTGCCCCTGCCCAGAAAAAGTGTTGTCATCAATTATGTCGTATCAGATGCTGCAGTGATATTGTCAATGATGTCATAGAACATATCATGAGTAATGTAATATGTGAGGCCATAAGCAGTGCGGCCTAGCACCAACGCAGGCACCCGTGCTCCATGGTGCATGGGTGCCTGCATTACAGGCAGGATTTTTGTATGTAGAAAGGGACACCTTCCTGTACGAAAACAATCCTTAGAGGCATTTTCTTCTTTCTAGGTTTGTTGCAGAATGCAGCACACTTAGAAACAAGAAACAATGAGGAGAAATGAAGATATTTCTGCTAAATGCACCTCTGTCGGGAAGGCGTACAATTCTGAAACATTCCCAGGTCTACTAGTGTTGGTAAATCTGGGAATGCATCAGAATACATGGGTGGATGCATGGGAACACCCACACTAACCCTTTTAATACCTTCCCTGTGCAGTGTAACGCAAGGGAGCAACTATATCAGATTTAACAAACCATGCAGGTCAACACAGGGTGAGTCTGCGTGGCATAGTACATCTCACTCTAGGGTTTGCATTGCCTTGCAAGGCACAAGGGTGACACAAAATCTTGATAAATCTGGACCGTGGTTTGTAACACACTGACGTTACCAAGGCTTACTTCCCAGGCTTCATATATTTTTGGAATGGTCATTTCTCTGACTTCTTTGAGTCTGAGGCTCACTGTCAGGACACCTTGGACAATATGATGTGTCCTATTGAGTGTTAACCTGAGATGCAGCTTTACAACTATTCAGAAACATTCCATGGATATTTTCTTGGACAATGACCAGGGTTTTAAATATAAACATTTTCTTTTTATAATTCATTATAAAAACCAGTCTCTTGGTGCTATCTAAGGGGAAAACTCTACTAACTACCTAAAAAGCAGACCTTCACTCCTTACCCTAAAAGGAGAACATCCAGGTTTGCAACCTTATTCTCAGTAGGTTTAATTCCGAGTGAATGCAAAGAAGGGCGAACCCCTAGCACCGGTAGGCCTCGCTGAGGTCTACTTCTACACTGTGTGCAGGAGCTTTCAATACCAGAGGGCAACCTCTTTACTCCTAGGTCTCAAATCATGGAACAGCAACTCATCCTCCCAGTCTCCCCCCATGTCTGCCTTGGTGCTTACAAACCAGGAGGAGAGTTGCAGAAACTTGAGCCTGGGAGCCCCCTGTCCTAGTCTTAAGTGCTTCCCAAGGAAGACACCCCTGCACTGAAGACAGCTCTCCCTAGGTGTCTATCCCAGCCCACCTCAAGGGAAGACTCAACCCATCCAACAGGCACTCAGGGGTATCCAGAGAAACCCATATTGGCGAAAAGTCTGAAAAATACCCAATGCCAAAGATCTTCCAGACTCTACAGTGTTAAAGCAGTGCAGCCTTTAAAACTTTAAAACAGAATTTTCTTTTTTTTTTATTTGGGGCACCAAACTTGTACAAATAACCGGTAGAACCCAGCTCCCTGACCATCCCTGCTAAAATCATCCCCAAAGTTGAAGTGTCTGGAGTTCCCAGTGGCATCCTACAATTTTTAAATTGAAAGGCAATACAATACAGGTGCAGGTCTGGTAGAACCAGGCTTCCTTTGAACAACCTCTGCTCCAATTTTTTCCAAGCGAGTCTAACTCATCCTCGCCGAGGCCCGTATAGAACTAGTTTTTTCCCCTGAATCTTGCCTATGGTCGATCTCGGGAATGTAGAGGGATGCAATTCAAAAGATACGTCAGCTTAGGGACATCACATTTTAATCCAATTCACTTGCCCAAAAATTGTCAATGGAAAGCTCCTCCATCTAACGATCAACAAGCCCACCTCCTTCATCACCCTCTCTATATTATACAATGGAACAGTCTCGAAAGGGTGGACAATTACAATACCCAGGTATCTAATCTCGGTCTTGGTCTCCTCAGCCCAGTTAGCAACATTCCAGCACATGACCTCTGACTTGGAGTTATTAACCAAAACCCCCGATAGAGCCCCAAACTACACACTATAGATCATCCACATAAAGTGCTGTTTTTCTGCTATAGTTTGGAGAGCGATAGGGATCTACCTGTGCCCCTCCATAGAAGTTGAGCAAATGGTTCAATATTAATATAAAAGAGGAGAGGGGACAGAGGACGACCCTACCACATATCCCTACAGATTCCAAAGTTCTTGCCATTAAACAAGTTCTCATACAGCTTCTGGAGGGTTGAGATAAATCAGTCCCTGAAGCCCATTACTTCCAGGACATTTCATAAGTAGACATATACAAAGGCCTTGACAGTGTCTTTTGGGACCACTGCCAAGGGTATCAAACAGGTGGTAGCCTAATCAATAGATCCAATCAGTTGCTGAGTTAGCTTGTGAACTTTTATCTTTGGTACAAAGCCCTTCTGATCAGGCTGATTTAACAGGAAGGGGGGGTAATTTAGTCAGCCTTCCAACCAGAATACTTGTAAAAACCTTACAGTCGGCGTTCAGTAATAATATTGGCAAATAAGAATTAGCCTTTCTGGAGTCTTTAGCAGGCTTTAGGATCAGTACTAGCGTAGCTTCCTTCCAGGAATCAGGGATTTGAACGTGCGCAAAATAGATTGAGTTGAACAGTTCCACCCATACTGGTAAGATCACTATCTTCAGAAGTTTATAAACCTCGAAGGGAATGGCATCAGGGCCAGTCACTTTTCGAGTCCTGATATAAATTAAGTGCCCCAAGATTTCCTCCTCCACGATTTGCGCCTCCAGGCACTCCCTGCCCAGCTCCACGAGCTCAGGGATGCCCTTGTCCCTCAACCATTTCGGAAACTTTCTGGGTTTGAAAATAGCTCTTCTGCATAGAATTCTGAAAAGAGTGAAACCAGATGCCCATCCTTTTCCTATTGGAAATATGCCCCTGGGGGTTGATGATCAACTCCTTTATGATACTTCTAGTCCTCTCAGTTTTCGCCTTCCATGCGAGAAATGTGCCAGATCATTCACCATACCCGAACTGATTCATGCACTCGGCCTGCAACCTTTCCCTGCATTTGGTGTGAAGCTTGATTTTAAAATTCAAATGTGCCTCTTCCAACTTCTTCAATAGCTGCTCCCTACCCTGTGGAGTGTTCTGTGCCCGCAATATACCCTCTAACAGCCCAACTTCTTGCTCCAACCTACCCATATCTGCCCTCAACGATTTACTTTAAAAAAATGCATGACTCTGCAAAATACCCCATACAAAAGCTTTAAAATTATCTCAAATAACAGCAGGGAAAGCTGAGCTGGCATTATCCTAAAAAAAAAATCAGCTCTCATACAAAAGCTTTAAAAGTATCTCAAATAACAGCAGGGAAAGCTGAGCTGGCATTATCCTAAAAAAAAATCAGCCCTGGCTTTTCTCAAGGCGAATGCAACTCCAGCGCCTGGGAGAAGGGCATGATCTACCGTCCACCTTGAGTTCAACCTGCCTCCTGGACATTGAAGAAGCATGGTAACACGAGTGATCAGAAATATGTACTAGTCCATGATTAACCTCTTTTATTTTATCTACCCGGGCTCTATCAACAAAGAGGTGAGCAAGCGTTGAATAATGATATTTTTTTTATATGGAATGAGTGGCCTCCCATCTGCCCCTTTAGATGCCACCACACATCAACCAGCCCCAGGTCCTGCACCATACTCCTCAACGTCTGCCAATCTCGTGGTGTGTGAGTACAGTCTCTCCCAGACAATCTATCTAAGGTGAAATCCATCAAGATGTTAAAATTGTCTTCCAGTATTACCAGCAATGATGACTCCACCAGGTTCCACTCCAGATTTAGTATCTGCTGGGGATCATCTACATTGGGTCCATAATATCCAGCACACAAAAATTCAAACAAGGCGCGAGGGTGCACACTGCCTCCCATCCCAGCACAGTTCAATCCGGTGCATTCTAGTAAATCCAGTACAGTTACTTTAAAGTTGCTGTAGTTTTTCACCAAAGTTGGTGCAGGTAGTACTGTTATCACTAGACAAGTGTTTCTGGGTTTAGCCATTTATCAGTAGAGAGTAAAAACGTAGTAGAGAGCAGATAAAACTCATCTGGGGTTGCTGAAATGCTACCCACGTCTTCACAGGTCGCAGTACCACTCCACAGGCACACAGGTGCAACCCAGGTGAGTTTGTCAGCTTCTTGGCTCAAGGGAGCTTTTTAAACACAAGGGGAGAGGGAACACAACATTTCATATCCAGAACATCCATGCCCAACAGAGCGCACCTACCTGAACTATCTGTTTTTTGAGAACACATCCTCCACCGGCCCTCTTCCACACCAAATTTGCAACATCCTGGTGCTTTATTTTGACTCCAATGTTATTCTTGCTCTTTCTGTGGAACCATGTGATGATGTAATTCTACAGAATGTTAGGAGTCAAATCTTCACAGTTGGCTGGCTGCTCCTGGTGGGTCTATCACCTCATCAATCCTCAAGCTACGTCAAGGTACATATTAACTGGGGTGCCGCTCGTAGGCTGGGACATTGTTTGCCTGCTTTTAAGGGGTGCCGCTCGTAGGCTGGGACATTGTTTGCCTGCTTTTAAATCTCCCACTTGCTGGGGTTGCCCTGGAGGAGCTGACCGGCTGCTATTTACAAACGAGTGTTTTTACCAGGAACATTTCAGTGTTGGGACTGCGAGGTCCAGCGCGCCTTGCACATTCTGCAGTTATCGCACCTGGGTCCTCTTCCCAACTCCTCCCCTTCAAGCTATTTAACGCCTCCCGGCCCCCGCTTCGCGGGGGCCGCTCGTTGGCTGGGACATTGTTTGCCTGCTTTTAAATCTCCCACTTGCTGGGGTTGCCCTGGAGGAGCTGACCGGCTGCTATTTACAAACGAGTGTTTTTACCAGGAACATTTCAGTGTTGGGACTGCGAGGTCCAGCGCGCCTTGCACATTCTGCAGTTATCGCACCTGGGTCCTCTTCCCAACTCCTCCCCTTCAAGCTATTTAACGCCTCCCGGCCCCCGCTTCGCGGGGGCCGCTCGTTGGCTGGGACATTGTTTGCCTGCTTTTAAATCTCCCACTTGCTGGGGTTGCCCTGGAGGAGCTGACCGGCTGCTATTTACAAACGAGTGTTTTTACCAGGAACATTTCAGTGTTGGGACTTCGAGGACCAGCGCGCCTTGCACATTCTGCAGTTATCGCACCTGGGTCCTCTTCCCAACTCCTCCCCTTTCATTTATTTAACACACGCCCAGTCTCGCGTGAGCGGGACGTGTGCGGGGCGCAGACCGGGGCGAAGCCCGGGCAAAGGGCGGGCCCGTTTAAGCCCGTTCAAGCATGGGCAAGACCGGACCGGGCCCCCCCTCTTACCCGCATTCTGTACCATTAGGTGAAGAACGAGGTCATGTCCTCAAGGGCAACGAGGAAAAAAGCTATGCCAGCAGCCTCTATGGTCACAGTTACCCTTGATAACTTTCTCATTAGGGCTCACTCTGTGGTGAACAACGAATTGTATCTTCTGGAAAGTCGATTGTCAGAAGGGATCGCAAGTACTAGAAGATCGTCTCTGGGTCTAATGTCAACTGTCGGACCCCTCGAGAACTTAGACGACTCTCACACTGCTCTCATGGACAGTATTGATCAAACAATAGACTCTGTCCTGCAAGAACTCAGGTCTAGTACATCCTCCCGACGAGATTCACTCCAACCCATCCCTGAGAGTCTTACTCCCTCTACCTCTGAAGTTGTATTGACTCATGAAGGCGGGAGTGACTTAAATACATTTTCTGTATGTGGGTCCCGGGAGGGCGCTGTTCCAAAGAGAAAGGGAGTGAGGAAGCCTAAGGGAGGTAAAAGGGCTAAGATAGACCGCTCCCGTCACAACCCACTAACTACGATTCCGGATAGTTTGGCAATTTTAAATCCTAATCTTACCCCAGTCCCACCTGACCCGGTACAAATATTGTCTTCACCTGAACCTCTTTTGGGTATCTCTGAAGTGGGGCTTGGAGGGGGTGGAGAGTACCTCATTAATGTTATCACTAATGTTTTAAAAGATTCCCTTGCACCTCTGTTGGCTAGATTTGATTCTATTGATGCCAGGTTAAATAAAATAGAATTGGTAACAGGGAATATTGAGAGCTGCCTGATGTCCAAGGGCAACACTCAAAGTGTGGTGTTAACAAAAACTGCTGATTCTTCCTTGCCTAATCCTCTTGCCCTCACAAAACCTGTGATAGGATAGCATTCTATTTTACAGGGTACATCTGTAACTCCACTTCCCTCCAAAAGTCAGCCCCTTTCAGGTGTAAGGAATTCTAACCCGGTAGATAATTTAAATGTGACCACAGTAGGGAAGATTCCGAATGAAAGTAGTAGTCGCAATACACAAGACCTACCAAGTCTAAGTGGGAAAAACGTAGTTAACCTTCCCCCAGAGGTCGCACCTTATGTAATTGTCCTAACCGGTGTCCCTGAGCTCAAAAATTCTGTATTAGAAACTTATGAGTCCTTAAAAAACAAGGTTATCAGTTGGTTGAACTTGCATAGACCTCTCCCCTTGTCTATGAGAGGTGAATTGTTGATGGTTAGGAGGGTAACTTGGCCGGAACATACTGAGAAGAAATTGAGGGGCGACTGTATACTGGTAAATTTTAGAAATCCACAAATTGTTTCTCATATCTGCAATTGGTTGGGTAGTAAGGAAGGTACATCCATTCATCCTTTCCCACTTTCCTTTTTTTATCCCCCATGTAATTTTCGCAACCATTCAGGGGCTGTTGACGAATGGACAAGGGTGGGACCTAGACCTTTAGGTAGAAGATTTAGCTATATTCAGCATCAGACTCCCACTTTAGGTGATTACTCATGTGTTAATAGATATAGCTGTCTTGAGCAGGTTGACTGACTTTCTAAAGGAGGGAATTGCTGTCTAGTGCAGTCGGGGGCAATGGTTGTTGCCCCTTGCATCGGGCACTCACCGCGAGGTCAACCGCCTCTTCGACTGGTGAATCCAGGAAATGAGCCTGCTCCCCTCCAACTTTTTGATACCTCCCCAGGCCCACCAGTATTAAAAATTATTTCCTGGAACGTAGCAGGCCTTGGTAACAAGCTGGCCTGTCCCGAATGGGGATCTTTTATAGATCTCCATGATATCTGTCTCTTCCAGGAGACATGGGCAAGGGAAGAATTATCCCGTTTGGGATATGCTTCTTTCTCAGTCCCTGCTAGGTGGGGAGGAAAGGGCCGACCGTCAGGGGGCCTAACAATATGGGTTGCAACACATTTGGGCTGCAGACCCACAGTCCTGGACACTGAGACTGATGATGTTCAGTGTGTGTTTTTGGAGTGGCGGTCTGGCTTCAGACTTGCTATGGTCAATGTTTATTCTAGACCCATGAGTCTTTCCGCTGAGTCAGGGGCAATTGAAGAGCTGTCCGCAGTCCTGTCCAGAATTCCGGAGGGTATCTTGTTCGTGGTGGGTGGCGATTTCAACTCCCATTTCGAACCGCTTGCAGGGCTGTTGGATGGTACAAACCACGAGGAGGATGATCGTTGGAAGATCCCACCAGTTGTAGGCCCGGTGGCACGGACATGGACTCCTCTTGCTGTCCAAATTACATCTTTGACCCTTGCCCACTCGATCAGGGCTTGTAACAGCCGTGCAAAATCCGATAATCCCTCCATGCCTACATTTAATAAGGCAGGGAGGGAGGCACGTCTTGATTACATTTTTGTCCAGTGCAGGGCCAGGAATAGAGTCTCAGATTTTAGGGTGGTTCCTCGGGGTGAGAGTGACCTCAACCCTTTGATTTTGGATTTCCTAGTCCCAGATGTCTGCAAGAACAGACTACGATCGCTATCTGGTATATCTAGTAGGGCTACCCTTTCTAGTAATAGACGTAGGGTAAGATGGGACAAGTTGGCTGATAACCCTGAGGAACTATCTGGTCTTTATGCTAGGGTTGCTTCAGTGCTGTCAGATGTGGCTGCCCTTATTGAACAGCCTGCGTCTGATTTCTTTCAAAGACTGGGAGAACTTAATAATTTACTATTTTTAGGACTCTCAGATATTTTAAATCCCCCAGGTTTGGGTGGGAATAGGACACGAAGGAAGCAATCCTGGTATAATAGGACATGTAGACTAGCAAAGAGCGAACGCCTTGACGCAGTAAAGAATAGTGCAAGCAGGGAAACTATTCAGAAAAGAAGGCAAGTATATCGCCACCTAATACACCATGCTAAGCTTGAGTGGGGCAATGAGAACTGGGCTAGGTTAACTACAGCGCTAGCCGCCAAGGACGGACGCAAATTCTGGCAGATTGTGACTACAGGCTCACCTGACTCCGACCCAGCAGTAACTCCGAATATTGCTGTAGAGGTATGGGAGATCATTTTAGTACCTTGTATAAAGGGGATGACCCCTGTTTGGAAGACCTCTCGGATGATAGATTGCCGAGTCGTACTGACAGCTTAGAAGCGATTATTTTTACCCTAAGCGAGGTTTACCTAGCGATATCCAGACTACCTGTGGGCAAAGCACCAGGGCTGAATAAGGTTCCGGGAGATCTTTACAAACAGGAACCTAAGGTTTGGGCACCCTACCTGCTGACAATTTTTAATGCTGTTTCTGGTGGTATGGCGGTCCCTGATACTTGGCTGGGAGCGGAGGTAGTCCCGATTTTTAAGAAGGGGTCGCCCCTGCTCCCAGCCAACTATAGGCCCATCAGCCTAATAGATGTAGATCAAAAACTTTTTGCAAGGCTGATGCTCGATCGCCTCTTGGATTGGATGGAGGATGCAGAGATTCTGAGCCAGTATCAGGCAGGTTTTAGAAAGAGTGTTTCAACCATCGACCAGATTTTTAGATTAGCTATGCTTTTTTGGAAGACGGCGAAAGTCGAGGGTGGCTCTCTCTATACTGTTTTTGTAGACCTGCGTGCGGCCTTCGATTTAGTCCCGCGCAGGAAATTATGGAATTTCCTACGGGATTTAGGAATACCTCCTCCACTACTGGATATTATTATAAGACTCCACACCCATAATTTTGCAAAGGTCAGGTGTGGGAGAGAAGGCAATATGTCGTCTAGCTTTCCCGTTACCAGGGGGGTTAGGCAGGGTTGCGTTTTGGCGCCAACCCTGTTCTGCCTCTACGTAAACGGTGTTATCTCCCACCTGAATGCGGTCCCCAACAGAGATGCTCCAAAGCTTGGTGGCACAAGGATATCAGCTGTTATGTTTGCTGACGACACCCTCTTACTCGCCAAAACGCCTATGGGCATCCAGCGAGTTTTAGAGGGTTTCGTCGCATTCTGCTCTGATAGGGGGCTGGAAATAAATACGGCCAAGACAAAATTTATGATTTTTAACCCTCCTAAGTTAACCCGACCAAATCCGGTTATAAATGGTGTGAGCCTAGAAAGAGTACAAACGTTCGAGTATTTGGGCTTGACTCTAAACGAGAATATGACCTGGGTTCAACACCAGACTAAATCTCACCTTAAGCTAATACAAAAGGCTGGGGGGATTATTAAACTGTGGAACAAATCGACGATAAAACCTATTGGGCCCCCCCTTGAAATCTACAAAATGCAGGCCCGAGGTGCTATAATCTATGGTGGTGAATTGTGGGGACATAAGTGTATCCCTGCAATTACTGTAACGGAAAATAAGTTCCTTAGGCAGTTAGCTTCCTTACCTATTAGTTCACCCATTCTTCCTCTCAGGCTTGATCTGGGAATAAGACCATTAAAGGAGGAATTGGGTTTGAAGCCCCTAAATTTTTGGAGACGCTTATGGGTAACCCCCGAACTATCTAGCTATAGGCAAGAGCTTAAGAAACTGCTACAAATCCCACTTGTACGGGAACTCCCCTGGTTAAAATATATTAAGCTGGAATTTGAGAGGTTGGGCTGCCCTTTGATGTGGATTAACCCGGAAGAGGCAAGTAGAAATATATCGCGCAAGGACCTGGTTAACCGGTATTATGAGTATAATTTATCCAGTAGCTTATTGAATGATCAAATGGGGATAATGTCCAGCACCTTTATAGCATCAAAAGACTACTACAAGTTGGAGACTGTCTTGGACAACATTAGCCATAATGGTTTGAGGAAACTGTATCTCCAATGGAGATACAACTCCCTACCAATTAGAGCCCTTACTAGTAGATGGCACCCATCTACCAGCAAAAACTGCCCAGTGTGTTCTGATAAGTGTGAGAATGATATCCATGTCATGTTTTTTTGTCCTTCCTATTTAAAGCCTAGGAAAAAGTGGATCATTCTCTTATGTAGAAACTGGGGGATCAGGCACTGTTCATTTGCATATCGAATATTAAAAACTGACCTATCCCCATTAACTGTTTTTGCTGTTAGCAAATTTCTAGCTACCATGTGGAACATTAGAAGATGCCTTGTGGCAAAATGAGTTTAGCTATTTCAATATCAATTTTAATTGCAATTGTAAATTTTATAATCTGTAAAGATTTGTTTTGTAATGCACTGCTATTTCTTTTATGACTTTTTAAGTCGAAATAAAGATAATAACAAAAAATATTAACTCAAGTCAACGTAAGGCAACTGGCATCTCTGACCCCACCAATGACCTCTACATCGGTCGTCCACAGCAGTCTGCCAGTTGTTCGTGTTCCTGTGCTTCTGGGGAAGTGCTACTTAGGAGCTGCCCATCCAGTTAAGGGCGTCTACTCTCCAGAGTCCATCTATGTGTCTGAGAAATACTACCTCTACTTGTGCTGTGCCTTCAGCGAGGGTAAGCCTGCCACACATTGACATCTACAGTGTCTGGTGAAGAAGTGTGCCTTTTCATGTGTGCGCAAGTCAAGCTGTCTGTCCAGCATCGCCCTCTTCTCACAGGCACAATGGAATGTGTTTTTCTAAACTGTCTACACTAGCATAGTAATTGGACTGACCCCAGCAGTGACCTCTACATTGTCTACGCGTGTTGCGCCCTGTCTTCTGTGAGGGTAAGCCGGATATCTGCACTGTCTGGGGAAGAAGTGTGCTACAGCCATAGTGTCACTGCTTTCTGGATGTCTGTTCCACTAAAAGTGTTCTGGCACAGTTCTACTAAATCTACGATTTAAATATATGCCTGCTCACACTAATGTGTTTCTGACAAACTTTCCCTGATGTATGGTCTGCCGTTGCCTGCCTCATTATATTCCTGTCATGTTGCCCAGAGACATACTGCATCCTGATCATTACAGCGAGTGCCGTCTACAGTCTACTTTTGGTGTCTCACTTCAATTCGTACCAGCAAGTTTAATTACTAAACTATTACTGTCAAGGTCTTTATGGCTTTTGTGTCACTTTGTGAGAACACCATCGTGAGGCTGCGGTTGCTGTTTTATTCAACAAAGCATGGGGCGAAGTGAGGTGAGACTATTTTTGTCTGTTATTTATTTGATTTGGCTGAGACCTTATGTGTCCAACTCCTCCCAACCGCCGTTTTCTGATTTAAAAATAAACACACGCTTATCTCATTCCTGCACTTTGTCTCGTGCAGTCTCTTCTGCCTGCGCCCATCATCACCTACGGAATCTTCAGTGTCTGCAGTGTCTGTGACGCTCACTTCACCTCTGCTACGATGCTGATTTGAGACGTTTTAGAAGCACCAACGAGCCAGGAGCCACCAGGTGCGGCGTCACCGTGCGTGCCGCAATTTTGGATTTGCCTCAACTTCTCTTCCAGCCATGTTTTGCCAACCACGTTGTCCACTTTTATTTTTTTTCAACGTCGTTGGTTTGTTTCTCACTTCAAGCTGTGCTCTGCTTCCAAGGACATTTTGCGGCTTATCCAATTCATTCACTACAGGTACTGTTTTGCTCAAATATTCTGTGACTGCTACGTGCCACCATCTTTAGGTTGCTGTATGAATACTTTTGTTTCTGTACCAACCAGGGTTTCGGAGTGAAGGTTCCTTTTCTCCTCATTGCGTTCACATCAACGCTTTCTTTATATGTTCTGGTCCTCTACTGTTTGGTTTCTCCGACCGCCTGTCACAGAATCGCAGTTGGTGACAGGCACACCAAGTCCATTTACTTCATGGTTTTGAGGGTGTTTTCTGCTGCTTTTTCTACAAGCCTACTAAACACTCTTTTCTATTCTCAACAGTTTTTCCTGCTGGTGCCAGATTTTTCTTTCAGAGACACATGTCCGTGGGAGTATTAAACACAGGTGTGTGTCACATATACATGTTAATGCATACTCACATGTTTTAACTTTTATCAAATTAAATGTTAATTTGCATTGTTATATAAGCCTGTTTCATTAGTCTGTGTGTTTTACTACATGTATCTTTATTTGGGCTTATAGTACATTTCATAGTTTATTGTGGCTTTCGCTCCTTTTCTCACAAACTGCATCTCTAGACTCCCTATACGGGAATCGCGGGGGATTTTTGTCCCATCTATTCACTGTACATTCGTACACGTCTCACAGGTGCAATACTTTAGTCTGTTTTCCTCCTGGGAGCTATGCAAGGGTTTTAGTCCTTTTCGCATTATCATATGGGTCCCTATCCATATCTGTTTCTTTCGTACACGTATCACATGTGCACAATGTTAGTCTGTCTACCTCCTGGGAGCTATGCGAGGGTTTTAGTCCTTTTCGCATTATCATTTGGGTCCCTATCCATATCTCTTTGTTGACATTGCTCAATCTCCCCTTATTTTCACGTTGTCAACATTACAAGGACTATTGTCTCCATGGGTCTTAGTCCCATCTGTTACTGCTTTAATTCCCATCTTTGAAGGGTTTGTTTTCGGGTTATTGTCCTCCCGAACTTCACATATAGTTATTTTTTAGATTAATATGCACTGTTGTCCTTATGCTATATTTTGTTATTATGTATTGATGATGGTGTTTTACTTGGGTGAGGATTATCCTTTTACTTTTCCTCATCTTCCTTGTTTTCTTTCTTCTTTTCTGTTCCTTTTGTGATGTTTTCTCCTGGTGCCTCGTTTGGATTCTAAGGGGCATATTATCAAGAACGCAGTTTCCTGCCACTAAAGCAGCGATAATTTTAACGCCGTTCTTGATAATATGCCCCTCAGTTTTCCTCGGGTTTTCTTCCATGTTTCTTTTCTCTGTGCTTTCCATATCCTGTAGTCCTGAGTTTTGTTGTATCCTGTAGTCCTGAGTTTTGTCGGTTCATTCCTCTTCTGCCTTCTTACATCCCTGTTCTGGCCAGAGGGCAGTTATTCCTGGTTCTTTTTCTTCTTTTCTCTGACAATGTTATTTTGTTCTTTTCTTTTTGTGTCAGAAGGGAGGATGGTTTATATATCGTGATTTGCCTCTCTGGTTCTTATATTTTGGTTTGCCTCTCTTCTTTGCTTCTCTTTTCCTTTTCTGATGCTCTTTTCTTTCAATGGTTTCTTGTTTCTTATTTCCTCCGTTTATCTTCGTTCTTCTTTCTTGTCCCTCATTGTTGTTTTATTTATATATATATATATATATATATGTTGTATCTTGACTCCAAAGTTATTCTTGCTCTCTCTGTGGAACCTTGTGATGATGTCATTCTACAGAATGTTAGGAGTCAAATCTTCACAGTTGGCTGGGCTGAGCAGCATGCTGTCTGCTCCTGGCAGGGTCTTGATATGGTCTTGATAAGGTCTATTGTACCATCTTGAATACAGCTACCTGATACTCATCATGCGTACCTGACTCAATCACTACATCTGGCAGTGCACAAATTGATCTGAAACAATATAACTCTCTACCACCTAACTTTAGCAAAGAGGGCTTTGCTCTCAATTGCAGTAAGATGGGTCTCCTGCAGGATAAAGATATGGGCTAAACACTCCTCCAGATACGGGAACATCAACCTTTGCCTCGATCTAGCCCTAAGACAGTTCACATTCCAAGTTAAAAAACGTAACTCCGTACCGCCCCCCCTTTGATTCAAAAAGATTTCAACCGCCTCAGTTTGTAGGATAAAAAGGGCCTAGGCTCTAAAGAGCCATAACTTGGGAAAACTGAGGCCCATTTTTTTTATATTCTACCACTGCTCCCCACTCTCTGCCCTTACCCACACCCTTCCCCACTCTGGGATTCCGAGGTTCAGGGCTTTAGAAATTTGCCCCTCTTTTAATGGAATCAATCAGTACGTTTACATCTTCCAAGGCGTGATAGTTGAACATCTGATTGTTCCACTTAATATGTAACATTGCCCGGAATCTTTGTTGCTCCTTGTTTCAAACTTGTGGAGCGCCTCCATTTGTCCGCCAAACCCCCACTGCCACCTACAGACATCAGATCTGATGACAAAGCAGAAACCTTTAGTGGTGAAGGACCTGCTTTTCAAGGCTACACCCAGGATAATCTCCTTCACTGCATAGGAGAGGAAATAGACCAAGATCTTCCTTGGCTTCTGCCATTGAAGGTTCCTTTTAAAAGGATTCCTATGTGCTCTCTGTATCTCCTATTCAAGGTTGATATCTGGCCTGTCCTTTAGCAAAGTATCACGCAACAACATACTCAGGGACATTTAGAAATTCAAGGGTATTCCTCCTGGAATGGTTCTCTATCCTCTCTAGATCCTCCTTCAGACCCTGAATTTGTTTAGATAACAAAGCTATCCCCGTTGTATTTTTCTTCACGTCCTCCTTGATCAGCACAACCTCCACCTCTGATGCTCTATCCCAAGCAGCCACTTTGTCAAGTTTCTGAGCCAAAGCCGAACAAGAAGCTTGAATCTCCAACTGGTTAGTTTCAGATATCTTAAGCCTGCTTTTAAATTCCTCCTTTAAACTCAGTAGGATAGCAGCCAGTGACTCATTAGGCTGCACCCCGGCTGCCACAGCCCCCTCAAGACCATCAGCACCTCCAGAATGCATAGCCTTCTCCCGGCTACCTCACCTTCCTGCCCAGATCCCTCTGGCGGGGTTAGGACCTCAAACTATTACTGGTAGACACTTACGGATCGATCTGAAATGCTCCATCCTCCTCAGAAGTGCTTACTACAACAAAACAAAATTGTTTTTCCCACTAATTGCCCCAGTAGAGTTGGAAAGAGCCAGGGGAAACTTCTGGGGCTGCCTTCCCGCATCCTCCTCTAGGGCCCTTTCAGTGTTCTGGAGGGCAGGTGAGACCATAGCCTTGAAAAAAGAATTCGGGGAGGACATTACTCTTATCTGTTGCACCTATATTTTCCTCCCCCTGCTTGCAGCGGACTTATTAGGTGATTTCACCATCTTTCTAGACCTCCCAGCTCTGTTGACTAAGACACCACAACTTCCCCCGAAAGTACCCTTCTTCACAGGTTCCGTGGCAGTATGGGTATATTCTTGAAAAGGACTTACCCTCTCCCTTGCTAAGACATTGGCTCGTAAAGCATACCTCGAGGCCTTACGCACATTCAGGCCTCTCTTATCAATAAGAAATGGAGCGCCAGAACCTCCTAACCTCCTACTTTGTCTCTTGCCACTCCGTCTCTGCCTGGTACTGTTATGCCTCTTCGTGGTTGCTAGGGAAGCCACCTTGACTTGTGCTGCCACTACATACCCTGTTGAAGCTCCTGCGCGGCTACCTCCCAGCATGATATTCCCACACTGATCGCTGTGTCTAGGGGCAGAGCTGTAATCTTAGCATGCAGAAATACAGGAGAACAACTATAGGCACCCTCTCATGCCGGGTAAGTCGTGCGCATATTTTCAGCAGGCGGCAGCAGGGCAGCGGTGCACACACTCTGGCGTGCAGTGCTTTCCTCCACAGGAACTTGCAGCCAGTAGTGCACAGCCACCATGTTTACCATCACGTGACCTTGGTGCAATGCTTGATCACCTTGAAAAGTGTTCTGCTTCTGTTGGTGGCTTTGTTGATAGAGTTGCTGTAGTACTTTGCTTTGACTGATGTGATGAGCTGTCTGAGTGTTGCACAGCGGGACTTCAGTATCTTGGGTCATCAAGTGTTCTGTATATCTTCAATTACCTTTCCAGTCTGCGAATCAATCATTGTCAGCAAGTTATTTGGAGTACAAGGGTGCTAAATGCCTTGATTTTCACTAGAATATTTTAATTGGGGCAAAGATGTTCTCCTTGTTTTCCCACAAAAGTGTTGATGTTTCTTAGAAGAATGTTGCTATCTGACGTAGAGTAAAAAAGGGTGCAAGATGAGTTCAAACATTAGGTTGTCAATGGAGAAGTCTGTGAAGGTTCTGAAGTTCTGGTCTCTTTTTAGATGACCTTGTTTTGTTGGTAGGACACTAAGCAGGGAGCTACAGATGGCAAAGTTATTGGTCCAGTCCAGGGATGCAAGTGTTTGCATTGGATGGTTGGTGATGTTGAAAAGACAACAATGATGATGTGGTCTTTGGAGTGTGCTGTTTGGTCACAGCCTCGCTATCTTTCTCCATGGTTACCATAGTCTCCTATACATCCTTTACTGTCCAGTGGCCGGGGTCGAAGGAGGTCCGTAATTTTCCTCCCAGCCTTCTGTCCTTGATTATCACCTGGTCCCCCGCGTTGTAGGTTGCGATGCCTGGCCTTTTCTTGTGGATGGCAGCTAGGTTCTGCCGTTCTCTGTGCCCTTGGGCCTGCTCCTTGTTGGACATGGGTGGGGTCAAGCCAGGGCACACAGGGATGGTGTCCCAACATGGCCCGTTGAACATGAGCATCCAGGGTGCTTGTTGGGAGGTGCTGTGTGGTGTGCTTCTGTAGTCCCACTGGAATTGCTGCAGCTGGGGCTCTGGGTCTGCGCATTCTGGGGCTGCAATTTGCAATGTTTTGTTGAGTGTCCACATAAATCTTTCGATTTCTCCATTTGCTTGCGGCCATTGTGGGGTGATTTGGCAATGTCATATTCCGTGAAGTTCCATGAATTCACGAAACTCCCCTCCTTGAAAAGGGGTCCACTGTCGCTCTTGATCTCCTCGGGGCATCCAAACATTGTGAATACCTTCTGCAGCACAGGGGCTACTCGAGTGAACGCTGTGGAGCTGACAACCTCAACCACTGGGTATTTTTAATAACTGTCCATCATGACCAGGGTCATCTTGCCATCTTGGAAGCTCCCAAAATCTATGCTCAATTTCTCCCATGGTGCCTTCCCCGTCTCTTCTGTCTAGATGGGTGCGGGCCGTTCCGGTGCACTGGTCAGCTGACTGGCTGGGCAACTTCTCACGGTTTTCCACTTGTTACTCCAGCCCTGGGAACCACACTTTCTCCTGCAATCTTGCCTTCATCTTCGCGGCCCCTTGGTGTCCTCCGTGGCCGAGTTGAGTAACGTGGTGGTGTAGGGCTGTCGGTACCACGATGTGGGACCCCAGCAGTAGGTTGGCCTCCTGGGTCATGGTCAACTCATGTCATACTCTCCATATCTTGGTGAGGTACTGGCCCTAACCAGTCGTTGGCATCCCATAGGAAGTGTTGCCACTCTCCCTCTTGGGTGGCATTGCGCACTTTGATGAAGATTGGGTCTGTTTGGGCTGCTTCAGTGATGTCTGTCAGGGTGAGGGCCTTAGGGCGTGCGGTTACTGAAATCATGTTGATGTGCGCCTCAATCACTTCGGTCTCCTGTATCACCCCTTGAGCCCCCCTTGGTGCTGGGTGGCGGGAGAGAAAGTCTGCAAGGTTCTTTGCGCCTGGTCGATAGATCACCCCCATCTGGTACTGCTGTAACCCGATGGCCCAGCGCTCGATCTGGGGAGGTGGGTGCGGCGCCGACCCTCTAAAGACTGGTACCAGTGGTTGGTGGTCCGTGACAACCTTGAAGGGCTGTTCACAGATGTAGAGGTGGAAGTGCCCGCATGCCCACCTTATGGCCAGAGCCTCGCGCTCAATCTGGGCATAACGTGCTGCCAGCGAGATGGACTTGCTGGCGAAGGCGAGGGCTGCCAATCATCCTGTCTCTTGTTCCTGGGAGAGTACCACTCCCAGGCTCACCAGGCTAGCTTCCAAGAGGAGCTCCGTATGCTTGGCGGGGTCGAAGTACACCAGGGTGGTGTTGTCGAGGAGAGTATTCTTGATTTTCTGGAATGCTGCTTCCTCTTGCTGGTCCCATTTCTACTTGGTGTCTGATCGGGTGAGCCTTCTGTGTGGTTCTTCGATGGTGGCTAGGTCGGGAATGAACCGGCCACAGTACGTGGCCATCCCAAGGAAACTCCACACTTCCGACACTGTCACGGCGGTTGGGTCGTCCTTTATGGCTTGAGACTTTTGCGGGTCCACCTGGACTCCCTCCAGGTTAAAAATGTACCCAAAGAGCTCTATTTCTCATTGGAAACACAGGCATTTCCCCCAGTGCAGGGTGACCCTATAATCTTGGAGGTGTTTTAGTGTGGATCGGAGGTGCGTGTAGTGTTCGTTAGCAGTAGTGGAATGGATGAGAATGTCATCACTGACGTTTAGTACGCCTGGCAGATCTGTCAAAATTTCACGTATTGAATTCTGGAACAGCTCTGCTGCTGATGATATCCCAAAATTGAGGCGCTTGTATCAGTGCAGCCCTAGATGAGTGCTGAATGTTGTAATATACCCACTCTCCTCTGTCAGGTCCAGCTTTGAAAACCACGGGGATCCGCTGACATTTGCCATGATTTCATCCATCATTGGTGTGATGTGGCGTCCCCTTCGGATGGCTTTGTTGGGGAGGCACATATCGATGTACAGTCGGATTTTCCCCGGTTGGGGCGGCTTCTCCGCGATGACCATGGGGGACACCCACGGAGTTGGCCCCGACATCTTCTCGATTACCCCCTGATCCTCCAGTTTCTACAACTCCTGAATCATCCATTGCCAAAGGTGGAAGGGGATCCGTCTGTGGTAGAGTGCTGTCAGTGTCACTGAGGGGTCAACGTGCAGCTTTACAGGGGGCCGATTGATGCACCCCAGACCATCTAAAAGGCTTGCAAATTGTTCCAGTAGTTTGTCTGTTTGATTCGCTCACACACTTCTCGCAAATGTCACCAGGCCCAGGTCCTCCGCTGTGTGGCTGCTGAGTAGTGTGTCTGCCTCCTGATTGATGACATGAACGGTTGTGGTGATTTCGTTGTCGACCGACTGGATGGGTACGGTACTTTTTCCTTGCAGGGGCAGGGGTGAGTTAATGCCATAGGCAAAGACCTTTGTCATGAATGGGACAAGCACTGGTCTGGGTCACAGTCGGTTGTATTGTTGGACCCCCATGTCACTCACGGAGGCCACTGTGTCAATGACCGCCTTCACTTCTAACCCGGCTATCTTCATGGTGCACGTGGGCTGTGGCCTTCTTCGCTTCTACATCCCCTCGGTGAATGAGACCAGGAATGTCTCAATTTCATTTTTGTCTTCTGTTGATGTGTCATACTCTGTATGTAGCCTGCTTGGCTCCTTGAGTGCTGCTCGCAGGTCCAAGGGTGGTGTTCGACAGTTGGTGCACCATTTTTCTTATTGGCTTGTCGCTCCTATTGTCTCTCCTTTGATTCTTTTTCAGGCACACCGATGCAAAGTGATTTGGGATCCCGCAGTGTGCGCACGTTTGGGCTTGTGCTGGGCACGCTTGGATGGGGTGCTCTTCCCGCCTGCAGTATCCACACTTCCCTTTCGGGGATTGAGGTGGACTGCCTCCCTGCCCACTTCCTCGTGTTCTCACTGCATCGGCTGTCTCAGTTTTGATGGCCACACTTCTCTCTGGTGTCCGTGTCAGTGCTAGGTCTATCTCACTAGCCCTTGCCGCGGAGAGGTCAGATGTTCTGGCTAGGACTAGTATTTCATCCAGGGCTATGTTTGGTTGCCTCAGGATTAGCCCGCTTAGCGTCTTGCTGCGGCACCCTTGGATTATCTGTGCGCGAATCTCTTCTTTGGCCCAGTCATCAGTTGTGTAGTTGCTTGCCAGTTCTCGCAGTCTCCCATAAAAAGCATCAATTGACTCTCCTTCCCTCTAACAGGCCTGCCATTTCAGAGCCCGTGGGCAGTCTGGTACTGCCATTTCGACTTGGCAAGTGCACTCACTTGCCAGGCCCTACCATTCCCTTTTATTACTTGTCAGTCACCCCTAAGGTAGGGCCAAGGTACCCATGTGGGCAGGGTGCAGTGTATGTAAAAGGTAGGACATGCCCTGGTGTGTGTAGCTTATCCTGATAGTGAATTACTCCCAATTCTGTTCTTCACTATTGCCTGTTCCAATCGGATAGTGTGAGGAGTTTGTTTATAATATCTTATAAACATCACTGCCCATGGGAACAAGGTAGGAAAATAAAGTTTAGTATGCGTGAACTCAGAATGTTAAAATGCATCTTTTAGTGAGGTTGATTTTTACATTCTGTGTTTCAAAATACCACTTTTAGAAAATAGGTATTTTCTTGCTTAGCCATCCAGTGTGTCTCTGCTAGATTTGTGTATTGCATGTCTGGCTTTTGGATGACAGGGGCTGGAGAGGCGCAGTGGCTCCACAGAGCACGATGAGTCAGGGCTGGGCTGAATTGGCCTGGGCTACATTTAGAGTAGGGGGAGGAGATTTCCTTTCACCAGGACAGAACCGGTTTTGACTGAGCACAGGGCTTTTCTGCCACTAGAGAACAAAGGATTTTATGATATCAATATTGGTGACCCCAGAACTTTAGAGCATTTCTGGGAATCGAGAGGAACCTTTGCCAAGGAGAAGATCCGGAGAAACTGAGGAGGAATACTGCCTCAGTGCTGTTTGCTGTCTGGGGTTCACCTGCAGTGGCTACTTGCTGCCAAGGAAAGGGGAAAAGAACATTGCTGTTTACTGTGTCCCCTGCTTGAAAAAAGATCTCCAAAGGGTTGAAACTGAGCTTGCCTCCTGTTCTGAAGTCTCAGGGACACAAAGACTTCACCACCAGCTCCCCTGAACTTCCTTTCTGGGAGTTCTAACATGCAAAGAGGTGCCTGCTGTTGTTTTGGACCTCTAGAGACGAATCGCTGAAGAAATCATCGCAGTGCCTGCCACGGGTTGAGAAATCGCTGCACGCCGCATTGAGTGAACCAATCTCCGAAATCCAAGATCCTCACACTGAGTTCAAGACAAGGCCTGCTGTGCGGCTGTAAGTAAGGAACCGACGCATCACCTCCCCTGCGCTGCAGTAAGGAACCGAGGCATCACCTCTCTCGGAGCAAGGAACTGACGCATCACCATTCCTGTTGAGAAAAGTGTTGCATCTGCAAGTTGCTTTAAACTGAACTACTTTTACCATCTGAAAGTCATAGTTCTATTACTGTATTGTGGATGTTTGTTGTTTGTTCTTGTTTTGGTTTAGATAAAGATTACGTATTTTTTCTGAACTGGTGTGGTGTCCATTTGTAGTGTTTTCACTGTATTACTGTATGTGTTCACAAATGCTTAACACACTGCCTCTGAGATAAGCCTTTCTGCGCGTGCCAAGCTACCCAAGGGGTGAGCAGGGGTTATTTTAGAAGTGTATCCCCCTTACTCTGACTAGAAGCACGGGTCCCTATTAGGACAAAGGTACCTATCTCTGCCAACTAGAGACCCCTATTTCTAACAATGCCATACTGTGGTCATCCATTTACATGTTCTATTAGTTTCATGCAAGTGAATCTGTGGATGCAAAAACATTTGATGGGCCCCTTGTTTCTAACTCTGCTGATACAAGTCACAGGCCATCTTGTGTAAATATGTGAAGCACGTTTCATTAATGTCGATAGACAGGAATAGCAGAAACATAAAATCCTATTCTGCATAGTGTTTTTCTATGTGTGTCACAAAATAAAAACATGCACCTATTGAATGGTGCTGGGAACATTCTGATTTTTGTGTATGTGCTTCAGTGCGTTAGAGTGTTTGTTTGTGGGGGTATTTGTTGCTATTTTTCTATTTGCATATTGCTATAATGGCATGTTTCGGCGATGTAAGATATGCGAATATATCAAGCAAAACCCACTGTAAAAAACAGCGTTCCTTAAACTCAAATAAAACATCTTGAAATCCTAATTACTTTACATACCACTTTTTTTCTAAAAATGACAGTATGTCTTTATACAATAAATTACTCTTCCCAGTCAACACAGTGCCGCATTTGTACTTAATACCAATGAAAAAGTGAGCATAAACTGTGCTCACTCGTAATATGATCCATTGCTTCATTAATAAATAAGACAGAGTCTTTAATTATATATATTTTTCACCCCGAGGAAAAATGTGTCAAATAACACAAACCAAATCACTCAGTTACTGCCGCGTTTTTAGTGTTAGAACGTAATACATTGGCAATTACATTTTTTCTGATAAAAAAGCTTTCATATCGAACAACTGCACATATGTTCATGCCTCTTGTGAATACAGGATGGAGTGGTTTTCTTACAAAGGATTGTTGCAAGGCTTAGTTATGGCACTGGCTTGTCCCCTTCATGTCAATGAGTCATGGGTTACAGTGAAACCTGACAAAGCCAATAGGATTGACGTTCCTATGGCAATACTAAAATGCTCATAAACACCCACAACGCGAACACAATTAGCAAACAAGGTGGGGCATATTTATGAGGGCTTTGCATCATTCTTGAACCACACAACGCGCAACATGCACAACGCAAACCTCTCAGTCATATTTATGAAGCCACGCAAAACCACTTTGCGTGGCTTTGAATGGCTTCACAAATATGCGAGTAATGACACTCAGTGCAAATTGCTACGTTGCCTTACTCTGGGCAAGGGAGGTGTTTAATGGGCGTTGTGGTGGGTGTTCCCGTGCAACTTCCATTGTTTATGATGCATTCCCAGATTAACAAAGACTTCTAAACCTGGAAATGCATCTAAATCTTACGTCTCTTCCAATTGAGGCGTAACGAGTAGAAATATCTTTATTTCATCTCTATTTATGCCCCTTCCTGCATAAAAACAATCCTGCCTTCAATACAGGCCCCCTTGCACAGTGGCGCAAGGGTTCCTGTGTTCCCGCTAGGCTCCTGAAACTGCACCAGCGCCGGAGGAAAGGACAGGAATTCACTGTATTGGATAAATACTGTGCATTCCTGCCCCTGACCTGTGATGCAGCGCAGCAAGGTAACTTGCTACGCTGCCCTGCACCACTAATGTGGCAAATACGCCCCAAGGTGTGTACATGTTGTGGGGTGGATGCAGGAATCTTGGAAAGCATGAGTTATCTCTAAAATGTGCTACCCAGTCAAATCATCAATACAACGGGCAGTAGGTTGACATCACCAGTGGCTACAGCAATCAAAATATCACAGTGCTGGGGCAGAGAATGTCATCCTTGTAGTCTGCAGAGCCATTGGATTTTATGTGATCCTCTCACTTAAGGGATATGGGCCCAGAGAATGTCATCCTTGTAGTCTGCAGAGCCATTGGATTTTATGTGATCCTCCCACTTAAGGGATATGGGCCTCCTCATGACAACACCAAACCCCTGTACACAGTGATCCCTGCTAGTAACCGAAACCACATGCGATGCCCATAACAAATCGAAAAGCACATCCTTAAGTAACATAGAGACTTGCTCAGTAGGCACAGCACAATGTGTTTGGAATTACTCCACTGATTGGAGTAAACACTTGTGCCACCATATCTATCAAATAGTACAATCAAGCTTCATGAACATCTGCAATCTCAGATCAGACCTAACAACACAACGGTTTCATATGTGAGCCACCAAACCTAATCTGGAAACATACTCTAAGGCATACGGGCATCGTAACGCACTAGACCAGAGCGGCCAAACTTTTTAGAACCATGACACCATTTTTAGAACTACAAACTTTCAAGATTCACCTAGCTTTATTTGAAATGAGCTCAGTGATTTTTCAATGGAACAAAGCATCGTGTGGGAGTGCACTGTCATTTACATGCAGCACATTTTCCATTGAAATGGCCATTACATGTGCACAGACATGCAGTTATACTGTGATAAAGCTATATAGTGCACAAATTATACTGTGTGGAAGTCTGGTTTTGGTGAATATTTATCATTTGTGCATCACCAAGTAAAGTGTCTTGATTTGTTTTAATCCTAGTCTTGTGTTTCCATCACACTTCAGAAGTACAAAAAAGTGCTTACTGCCTAATGTGTTCAGTTAATTCACAGATATTTACATTTTCTTGTGTGTTACATCCTACAGCTTTTCCTTTCACCCTTTCTGTACCCCTGTACACCAGCAAGATTGTGACATAATTCACTTTAGTTTTCTTTCCATAGATACGTTGTTTTTTTTGTTGCAGATTTATATAGTGCGAACTCGGCCTGAAGGTATTAGAGTGCTTTACATGAGTACCAGTTACGTTACACAAGGACACATTCATTTTTGGTAAGCGCGGGGAGATTTGGGGCCAGATGTACTAACTTTTTTCGTGTGCACAAATGGGTTTTAGACCTGTTTGCGACCGCACAAAACGTGTGGCCCATGTACTAATCCTATTTTGCGAGTCAATTTGCGACTCGCAAAATAGGATTAGCGACTCGCTATTAGGAAGGGGCGGTCGAAGGGTGTCCCATCCTAATAGTGACTCCTGAAGCTATGTATGACTGTTTTGAGACAGCAATTACAGTCGTAAAACAGTTGCAGTTTACCACCCTTCACAGAAGGGTGGTAAACCACTTGCAAACCCGGGGCCCCTTCCCCTTCGTGAGTGGCTCTCAAAATATTTTTTAAGGGCAGGCAGTGGAGCCAGGGACCACTGCCTGCCCTTAATAAATGAAACTGAAAAGTTTCATTTTTTTAAATGCATCCCGCTTTCCTTTAAGGAATGCAGCCCGCATTTTAAAAAAAAATGCTTTATTTAAAAGCAGTCCCAGACATGGTGGTCTGCTGACACCAGCAGGCCACCATCTCTGGGAGTGCCAGCCATTTCCAATGGGGTCGCAAATTGCGACAGCCTCCTTAATATGCATGAGGCATGCAATTTCTGACCCAATTGGGAATCGCAAACAGTGTCACAGACACTGTTGTGCACCCCAATTTGCGAGTCGCAAATGCGACGCAATTTACGTCTCGCAAATTGGTGGGTTGTGTACATCTGGCTTAAGTGATTTGCCCAGAATGACAGGATGTTTAGCCAACGCCGAGGCTCAAACCCCGTTCCCCAGCTCCAAAGCCGGCACCTCTGGCCACATCCTCTCCCCTTGTAAACCAAAGTACCCCAAGAAGTAAACAACCGCCCTGTAATCAGATGCCTAAGGAATATTTTGGCATGGTGAATGTCAACTGTAGCACCACACACATAGTGGAGCTTTATTAAAAGCAACCTGAAAGACTCTCTCTAAAACTTCCAATTCATAAAAAAATAAACACAAAATAGAACATATCTAGCTCTGAAATCCAGAATTGCCAATACCGGTTCTTTTTTTTTTTTTATATTTTTTTATTTCCATGACAGTTCCATTATTATAAACATACATAGCTACCTTCAGAAAAGGAAAAAAAAAGACATGACTTGACAAACAGCAGACCACAAAAAAAACCGAATCACAGATACTACGATGTACTAGTGTTATCAGAGAGAAAATTCATCAGGGCACCCCAAATTAACATTCCCAGACATTTCTTCCTTGTTCCTTTCAAGAGATACAAATGCATTTCAATTTCATAAATACGATATAACTTCGCTCTCCAAAATGCAAAAGTAGGAGGTTCTGGTGATAACCATTCTGTTGCAATACATAAGCGGGCAACCGTCATTACAAGGAATAAAAAATATCGGTGTTCTTTTAAGATCTGATAACTGTATGTTTTTTGACAGCAGCCCAGTATCATAAGTGAAGGGGAAATCTTCAAAGGACAAGCCAGTACCAGCGATAAGAATCTTTCAATATCAGCAAGAAAATGCGAAAGTTTTGCACAGTTATAAAAAATATGGAGCATGTCAGCTTCCTGATCTCCGCATCTAAAACATTTACCATTGTATTTATCTCCCCAAGTTGCCATACGTTTAGGAGTATAGTATAGCCTAAAAATTGTTTTATAAACCTGAGCTTTTAGATTGGCTGCCAGACAGATTTTTTTAGCGAAGCATAGTGATTCCGTTCGTTCGTTAGTCTTTATTATCGATGTATTACATCATGAAAGACAATTACAATACATGAAAGAAATACATAATTTTTAAAAGTACATAGTTTAAAAAGAAAAACATGAACAGAATACATAAAAATATTTCAATACCCTAATGCCTCTTGGTTCTAATAAACCAAACCCAAGCCAAGAATTTGGCAACAGCAATAGCAACATATTCGCTAGGCTCGAATCTCAACATTTCAAGTGCTTCAGACCCTCGTCTGGTGCCCAAAATTTGACATAATGGTTTGAGCCATTTAGCTCGGGGTGCAGCGTAGGCAGGACAAACAAAAAAGATATGTCCGACAGAATCTGTACAATCAAAACAACTTTTGCAGGAGTCGCTGGTCATGCCCTTCCATTTTTTAGTGAAAGAGTTGGTCGGAAGTGTGCCTACCCTAAATTGGTGGTATAGTTTCCTGTCACAAGGTCTGGTGATGGTGTCCCAGTAAGCTTCGAGGAGTGGGATTCTTTTTTGGGCTAGGAACCTTCCTGACAAGGACTCTGCAGTAGCTGAGTTAAAATGTTTCTGCTGTACCATTGACCAATAAAGGCTCTTAAAATCTTTCTTAGAGGGAAAGGGGTTATTGGCTGGATCGGACCATAAATTACCCAACCCCATAGATTCCAGGAGTTGTTTGGTCTGTTTGAGCCAGGGAATGTTGCCAGCCCCCAAGATGGATCGCACATCGAGAAAGGCCTTAGCATAAAGGTCCAACTCAGGGACTGTCCATAAACGCCTCCAGAAAGCCAATGGTTTGAACCTTGCAATATCTTCAAACGAGTGACAACCAAGGTCCAACAGGAGGGGTTTGACAGGGGTAGAACAAGGAAGCCCCGTGAGCAAGTGATTCCACTATTTTAATTTGAGAGTCTCCCAGTTGATTAATCCAATAGTGGTTATATTTTTGAATATCATCGTTCCTATGTTCCATTAAAATCGCATAAAGTGGGCCAATTCTTTTTTGCAGACGGATCCCCTCAATTAAGTTATTAGGGAGAGCGTCAATCTGGTTTTTCAAACAAAAGTCGCGAAGTTGAAGATATTTAAAGAATAGCGTCCGTGGAAGCTGATATTTATCCACTAATTCTGCATAAGTTAGAAATTTTGCATTTGTGTCATATAAATCACCAATTCTTGAAATCCCTTTTCTAATGCAAATCTTAACATTGTCGTCCCAAAACACAGAGGGAAGTATTTTATTAGCATTAAATGGGGTATAATATATGATTTTACCTAGTTTAATGATTTTCTTAACGTTTCTCCAGACTTTAAATGCTGCAGCAAATACCTTAAATCTTGTATGTTTATAGTAGTTACCCTCTAGTTCTTTTAATAAACAACCTTTCGCCTGTTCTCCTAAAAGTAAAAAAAAGATAGAAGGGGCATCCGCCTCATTTTTTGGAGATTCTCCTGTCAATAGATAGCCCATTTTTTGTAAAAAGCAAATATAATAATAACAGAGAAAATCAGGCAAGCCCCGGCCTCCTCTTTCTTCCGGTAACGAGAGCCATTTCATGGCTCTACGAGGTTTACCAGGAGACCACACAAACTTCCCACATATATTTTGTAATTGCTGTATATGCTTGGGTGAAAATTCCAGAGGTATACTTCGAAATACATACAAGATTTTGGCTAAAATATTCATCTTAATTATGTTCCCTCTTCCAATTATTGATAATTGAAGTCTATTCCATCTGTCTAATGAATCTTTAATTTGGGTTATAGTCACCTCCCAGTTACTTTCAACAATCTCTTGCATCTGGGTTTTAATCTGAATGCCTAAATAAGTAACCTCATTTGTAACCCGAGAGTCATTAAATTGTATGTTCTTTGTACAGAGAATTTGGGTTTTTTCAGCATTTAACTTATACCCAGACATTATTCCAAAATTTTTAGATAATAATTCGATCTCCACCATGGCCTCTCTGGGGTCAGTAGTCACTATAGCTATGTCATCTGCATAAGCAAATACGGTATGTAAAATGCCTGTAGCTGAAAAAGGCTTAATATATGGGGAGTTCTGTAAACTAATAATAAAAGGGTGAATATATAAAGCGAAAAGCAAAGGGGAGCAGGGACACCCTTGTCTTGTTCCTCTAGTAATGTTGATCTTTTCAGATTTTAAACCCATAACTGTAATCCTAGCAATTGGTGCATTATATAATACCTGAATTGCCGTTAGAAAAGTTTCCCCAAAACCAATCCTTCTCAACACTTCCCATAAATACACCCACTCTACACGATCGAAAGCTTTTTCAGCATCAAGCAATATCAAAGCTAAATCCATCTTTTCAACGTCTGCAAAATCAAATAAAGTAATAACTTTGTTAATGTGAGATACCGTTCCTCTTTTAGGTATAAAACCATGCTGATTTATAGTTACTAGTGAGGATATGACTTTAGATATACGGTTAGCTAACATTTTTGAATATAACTTACTATCGCAATTAAGCAAAGATATAGGACGGTAAGATCCAGGTAGTTCAGGGGGTTTCCCTTTTTTACTGAAAATAACTATGGAAGCATCATTCCATGTATCTGGTGCTATCCCCGTTTGTGCCTTCCTGAACATTGCTAACAATACATTCTTCAGTGGCTCAAAGAAGCATTTATATACTTCCCCAGGGATAAAGTCGGGGCCGGTTGCTTTTCCATTTGGTATTTGCCTAACTGCCTCCTCTAATTCCTCCATGGTGAAAGGGCTGTCTAGAGTATCTGCCTCTACATCTTTTAATTGATTTACAACAGCGGCATCAGGAATCTGGACCGAAGTGAAGTTTGATTGTCTGGTGTAAAGTTCCGAATAAAATTGGTGAAACACATCTAAAATTTCCGTCGGATCTTCCCGGATCCCCCCAGATTGGTCCCGTAATCTCGTGATCGTACGAGAAGTAGACTTCATTTTTAATCTCAAGGCTAAGGATCGACCAATGGATTCGCCATATTCGTAGGTATGTCTCTTATTCGTCAAATATTTAGAGGCAATCTCTTCGGCCCAAACTCCTGTTATAGTCGCTTTACATTGTGCAATTTTTTCCTCCATAAGCGATATTTGAGTTAAATTATCGTTTTTTATCAAAGCCTTAGCGAGACCAACTTCCGCTAGCTCTAATTGCTGATAAAACGCCCTCATTTGTAATCGTAATTTATTTTGGTGGTATAATCCAAATTTTATCGTTTCTCCTCTAAAACAGGCTTTAAATGTGTCCCAAACTATTGCAATATTAGCTGACCCTAAATTAATACTAAAGAATTCTTTCATCCACTTCGTCATATGATCTCGATAATATTCGTTAAGACAGAGCTTCCTATCAAATGAAAAATTTCTCATAGTATTTATCTCGGCCAAACATGACCAATCAATCATGAGAGGAGAATGATCCGAAGTAACTCTGGGAAAAGTCTGTATCCTTATGTGTGTATGAATAGTTGAAGATGTGAAAAAGTAATCTAATCGAACGAGTTTCTTGTGTGGTGCAGAGTAGTACGTGTAGCCTGGAAGGGAGGGATATTTTTTACTCCATATGTCCACCAGGCCGTGATCATTAACTAGATTATATAAGGCTTTAAAAACCCGAGGTTTCCGTCCCTGATAATATGCTGAACCTCTCATTAGTTCCGTAGTGCTTCAATTAATATTCAGATCTCCACATAAGATTAACGGAGCTCTCCAATTAGCTAACTCTATATTTAATAATTCTAGAACTTCAGCTTCATCCGCATTAGAGCCATATATTGAGCAGATTGTAAAAACCCTGCCCCGTACTGTGACCTCAGCTATAACCCATCTACCCCACTTATCAGCTAGTTTACGGCCCATTATACAATATCCAGGTCTAGAAAGGATCATAACCCCTCTTGTATTGTTGATTTGTTGAGAGGCTACATTCAACACATAGCCAAGATCCGCTATAAGAAACCTATTATCCCAAGAGAGATGTGTTTCCTGGAGGCAGAGAATATCAGGTTGGATAAAGCGAATTTCTGCAGCTATTCTCCGTCTTTTATTACTAGAGTTGAGCCCCGATACATTAAAAGAACACATTTTTATATTGCGAGACATTAAACCTCAATATCAAAATCAATATCCAAGATACAGTATTATTCCAACCAGATTGAAAATTATACAATACCAGTTCAATATTCAATTTGCTGATAGTGTTAAAAACAGAGGGCTGTGGTTTGTCAACATTACCTTTATGTGTGCAAAATAGTAGGAATGTTAAATAGGCTTCCCCAAGTCAGTAATTCATTGTTCAATCAATCAATCACAAGATTTGTAAAGCGCACTACTTACCCGCGAGGGTCTCAAGGCGCTGAGGGAGAGGAGGGGGGGCGGGTTGCCGCTACTGGTTGAATAGCCAGGTCTTGAGTCGTCTCCCGAAGGTCAGCAGGTTTTGGGTCTGTCATAGGTTGAGGGTAAGGGTATTCCAGATCTTGGCGGCGCGGTGGGAGAAGGATCTGCCTCTGGGGGTGGTTCTCCAGATGCGCGGGACGGTGGCCAGGGAGAGGTTGGCGGAGCGGAGGTGACGGTTGGCAGCGTAGAAGGAGAGTCGATTGTTGAGGTAGGCTGGGCAGGTCTTGTGGAGTGCCTTGTGTGCGTGGATCAGGAGTTTGAAGGAGATTCTCTTGTCAACGGGGAGCCAGTGCAGGTTTTTCAGGTGGGGGGTGATGTGGCTGTGGTGTGGAATTTCGAAGATCAGGCGTGCAGAGGCGTTTTGGATTCTTTGCAGTCGTTGATGAGCTTGGTCGGGGCTCCTGCATAGAGGGCATTTCTGTACTCGAGTCTGCTGCTGACGAGGGCCTGGGTGACAGTTCTTCTCGTGTCTGTGGGGATCCATCTGTAGATCTGCGGAGCATGCGGAGGGTGTTGAAGCAGGAGGAGGAGACTTCTTTGACTTGCTTGGTCATGGTGAGCGTTGAGTCGAGGATGACTCCCAGGTTGCGTGTGTGGTCAGTTGGTGTCGGGGGTGCCCCTAGTGACGAGGGACACCAGGAGTCGTCCCAGGCTGATGGGTTGGAGCAGAGGATGAGGATCTCCATCTTGTCTGTGTTCAGCTTAAGTCGGCTGCACTTCATACAGTCGGCGATGGCTTTCATTCCTTCATGGAGGTTGGATTTGGCGGTGAAGGGGTCCTTGGTGAGGGAGAGGATCAGTTGAGTGTCGTCGGCATAGGAGATTATGTTGAGGTCGTGCTGTCGGGCGATGCGTGCGAGTGGAGCCATGTAGATGTTGAACAGTGTCGGGCTGAGGGAAGATCCCTGGGGTACGCCGCAGATGATCTTGGAGGCTTCGGATCAGAATGGGGGGAGGCGGACGCTCTGGGTTCTGCCAGAGAGGAAGGAGGTGGTCCAATCCAGGGCCTTGTCTTGGATCCCTGCATTGTGGAGGCGTGCGCGTAGTGTGCGGTGGCAGACAGTGTTGAAGGTGGCGGAGAGGTCCAGGAGGATGAGGACCGCCGTATCGCCGTTGTCCAGCAGGATCCTGATGTTGTCTGTGGCGGCGATGAGAGCGGTCTCGGTGCTGTGGTTGCTGCAGAATCCTGACTGGGAGGGGTCCAGGATGCTGTTATCTTTGAGGTAGCGGGTGAGCTGTCTGTTGACGATCTTCTCGATGACCTTAGCTGGGAATGGAAGCAGGGAGATGGGCCGGAAATTCTTGAGGTCGCTCGGGTCCGCCTTGAGTTTTCTGAGTAGGGCGTTGATCTCGGCGTGTTTCCAGCTCTCTGGGAAGGTCGGAGTCTCAAAGAGGTTGATGACGTTGCGCAGGTGGGGTGCGATGGAGCTGCTGGCTTTGTTGAAGATGTGGTGTGGAAAAGGGTCTGAGTGGATTGTGCCCATGGTCTTGATTGTGTCCTTGGTGTTCAGGTTGACCCAGGCTGTCAGGGGGTCATGGTCGATGGGGTGCGGCGGTGTCTGATGTGTCGGGCCTGTTGGGTTTGTCCGGGAGTCGAAGCTGTCGTGGATGTCGGCGATCTTGCGGTGGAAGAAGGTGGCGATGGAATCACACAGGGCTTGCGTCGGCGGGATGTCATTGGCGTTGGAGCTGGGGTTGGAGAGTTCCTTCACGATGCTGAAGAGCTCCTTGCTGTTGTGTGCTTTGTTGTCGATGCGGTGGTTGCGGATGCTGTTTTTGTGGGCTGTGCGGCTGTCCGGCGTCTTCTCGCTGTGCCATTTGTTCTCCAGTTTCCGGCAGGTGCGCTTGGATGCTAGGAGTTCCGGGGTGAACCAGCTGGCTCTCTTGCTGGTGTTTTTGTAGGTTGGTTTTTTCAGCGGGGCTAAGGTGTTGGCGCAGTCGTCCATCCATCGTCTGAGATTGCGGGTGGCGTCGTCGGGGTTGGAGGGTTCGGTGGGTGGGCTGAGTGCGAGGTTTGTCTGGAGTTGGTCTACGGTGACTTTGCTCCAGCATCTATGGGGGATCTGTAGGGTGCGGTGGTGTGTGGCGGGTTTCCGGAAGGTGAAGTGGATGCAGTGGTGGTCAGTCCAGGTGAGTTTGGAGGTGTGGCTGAAGGAGACGTGGGAGCTTGGGGAGAAGATGGCGTTGAGCGTGTGTCCGGCGATGTGGGTCAGCGTTGTGACGAGCTGTTTCAGTCCGAGGTTGGCGAGGTTGTCGATCAGGGTGGAGGAGTTGCTGTCGTTGTTATTCCCCAAGTGAAAGTTCCGGTCTCCGAGGAGGATGTAGTCAGTGGAGGACAGGGCGTGGGTGCTGATGAAGTCGGCGATGGAGTCGCTGAACTGGGGTCGTGGACCGGGGGGTCTGTAGATGAGGGTGCCTCTTACGGTGGTGTTGGGATCCGTGTGGATCTAGAATTGCATGTGTACGGCAGTGCTGAGAGTGTCATCGGTGCTGGTCGAGACCATGATGGTGTCTTTGTGGACGATGGTGATTCCTCCTCTGCTTCCGTTGGTGCGGTCCCTGCGGGTGATCATGTAGCCGTCGGGGATGGGTATGGCGATGTCGGGTGCGCAGGATTCGTTCATCCAGGTCTCTGTCAGGAAGGCGATGTCCGGTGATGAGGTGTCGAGTAGGTCCCAGAACTCGACGGCGTGTTTGCGTGAGGAGCGGGTGTTTAGAAGGATGCACCAGAGATGGTTGAGGTCCTTCTTGGCGGGAGTCTCGGGGTCTCCGAGGCAGGTGAAGCTGCAGTTCCGGCAGGTGAAGGGACCATGGGTGCGTTTCAGGGTGGCATTGAAGCAGGTGGAGGTCCGTCCTGGGTTGAGAGCGATGAGGGTGCTGGCGTCGTATTGGAGGCGGTCTTCGTGGCGGATGTGGGTGCCAGGGGTTCTGGTGCTAGGCGCAGACGGGCACAGACGGGCTTTCCTTAGGTGCACCTTTGGCGCACCTTCGGCGTGGACGCACAGCGGCCGCCATATATGGGGAGGTGGGAGGGAGGAGCAGCTGGGAGGCGGGAGGCAGCGAATTGGCAGCGAGGGCAGCGAGGCCACTGGGGACACAGCGGCGGGAATTGGGAGGGCGAAGGGGTACAGAAATCAGAAGGGGCACAGGGGGGCACAGAACGAAAAACAGTGCACAGCAGTGGGGGCACAGAATGGAAGGGCAAAAACTGTGGAAAAACAGTGGGGGCACAGAACAAAAACAGTGCACAGCAGTGGGGGCACAGAACGGAAGGGCAAAAACTGTGGAAAACAGTGGGGGCACAGAACGAAAACAGTAAGCAGCAGTGGGGGCACAGAATGGAAGGGCAAAAACAGTGGAAAACAGTGGGGGCACAGAACGAGGACAATAAGCAGCAGTGGGGGCACAGAACATAAGGGCGAAACAGTGAACAGCAGTGGGGGCACAGAACGGAAGGGCAAAACAGTGGAGATCAGTGGGGGCACAAATACAGAGGGGCAAGACAGTACCAGGGATGCTCACAACGACAAGAACCTACCTACGGCCTACCACTGGCCACCAGGGATGAGGCGCAGGTGGTAGCCTGTGGGTGGAGGAGGGCCTCAGATTCAGCAGCAGCAGGGAGCTGGACGCACAGATGGCGCTGTGCGGATGGGGGGGCGACCTGCCCAGAGGTCAAAGGTCGCCTTGACGTCAAGCCAATGCCACCAGATGTCACACTGTGTTACAACAGCTTATGTTGCACAATGTCCACATGGATGTTATGATTCCCCTGATGTTTGTTAAAAAAACAACAGCAAAGCACGTGAGGACCAGAAACTGTGGCTCACTTTATGGAGCGAAATTGCCAGTTACACAGAAGATGTGAAATTGCTTGAGAAAAGGCCGACTGTCACCTGTGATTGGGTCTGTGTAAAAAGTGCCCACCTTGAATGAATTAGCCTTTAGGCGCATGATTGTTATGACGTTAAAATAAATCTACTCGAAAACGACACTCACACTTACAATTAGAATCATAAGTGTCCCTGGCAGACCTGAATTAGCACCGTCGGCATTAGTCTGAATGTGTGTAACAAACCTCTGGCTTGGTAAAGCATCGAAAGTCTCCTTAACAAGAGCAATCGTAGGTTGCCAGCAACCATGAAATGAAAGTTGGTTTACTTCTATTGATCAACGTGGCATTAGACCTCCAGGTGAAGGCTGAGAAATATCAGAATTGCACAACAGTCACAAGGTCCTAGTAGCCTGGTGCATTCAGGGCGCTGTAATTCCAGGTCTCATTTGATCATTTAGACACTTGAATCAATAATTTGTGAAAAAAGCCGAGAATCATAGCACTGCGACCCCAACATGGTGCCAATATGCACTCATGCTAACATAGGAAGTGCAAGCAGCCCCACACTTTAAGGACATTAACAGATATCATCACAAGCCATCAGTACCTGCTATCGATCATTCCCATCGCAGAACCTTTGACATCTCCAAGCGCTCCACCGCTCATGCCAAGTATTTGTAAGAACTGTAAGTAAAGATGATGCAGGAGAAGTAGTATATATGGGCTCGTCGTGCACCTCTGCATTACAGGTAAAATGTGTATCTCCCAGGCCACCCTACACTTATAATATATCTGCTGTTATTTCAAAGCCATGGATGTATTAGGTGCCATGGGGTGGCGAACTCATGACCTGACACTGACTTCCTAGATTAACAGTGCTTAACATACTAAGCTATCAAAATCAAAAAAAATCAAAAGCAAAAGACCTTTATTCGAATTACTTGAATTCATAAAAGTACAGACATAAAAAACAGTTCATTGATACAATATACAGAAAACAATATTTTTTTTAAAATTTTTAAAAGGGAACTAAGACAGCAATCTTTCAAGGGTTTTCCATCATATTGCGTACACGAATTATTAATCTTAAAAAGGTACTAGTACGAAAGGTCAGTTCCTCTGTATCCAGGGAGAGTAACATCAAGCGGGACTCCTCCAAGGAGAGGGGTCTTTGTTTTCTAAAATAGGGTGTTAAGAACCAGTTAATATATTTTAAATAAAATTTACAGAAAAATAAAAAGTGCAGGTCATTCTGTTTGCTGGTACCGTCACAGGGGCAGGGGTTACATTCTGTAGTGTGATTATAACCCAAAGGAAAGCCCAGCAAAAATTTTATAGAGCCTGCCCTTAATCGAAATAGCAGAGACCTCTCCCAACTGGACATAGGAAGAATAAAATAGAGTGGGAGAGGTTGCCTGGGCAGGTCATCCTCCATGTATCTGACAACAGTTGATTTGGATATTTCCCTTTCCATCCTTTCAGTTTCAAAGAATGCATATAGTGCTTATTTAACCTCTACCTTATCTTGACAACCGATTCTGGAGGGATCTGAAAAGAGATCTCCTTTGTTCACGGCGCTTAATAATTTTAGGACTCCAGCAAGCCATGGAATTAAGAGGCCGTGGTCACATTTAAGACAATCTTTAATTATATCTTGTGTTAAGGAGGCTGCATTATTCCTCCAGATTCTCAGCCAAAATAGGGCTGGTCTGCATCTGATAAAGTCGCTGATATAAGGGAGGTTCAACTCTTTGTGACAAATAAATTCGGAGGACGAAATTGGGGCACCCAATACTTTCCTACAGAAACGTGTCTCTTCTCGTTGGATACCGGGATTTTTAGCAGGGCCCCAAACTTCAGCCCCGTAAGTGGCAACAGGGATACACTGCAATGTAAAAAAATTTAAAATAGCACTGGTTGCACCTAATTTTTTAGGGCGTGGAAGACTCAATATTGAGTTGATGGCCTTCGAGAACTTACTCGTGGCGTGGGCGAAGTGCCCACTCCATGAGTTGTTCGCAGCGAAGGCCACCCCAAGGTATATAAAAGAATTTACATAATCAAGTTTATCAGACCCGATATGGATGGTATTAAGTTTCCGTTTTCCAGGTCCGCATGACATAACAAAAGATTTTTTGAAGTTCACACGCAGGTCTAATCCCTCCATATGATGGACAAAATTTTCCACAAGCAAACGGGCATTAGGGGTGCGGGCCAAAAGGACCGCATCGTCTGCGTATAACAGAACTGGCAAGGGATGCCCCTGGACAATTGGGACATCTCTAGTTACTTGTTTTAAAACCTTTGCTATGCCATTGATGTAAATGATAAACAGCAGGGGTGCTAAAACGCACCCCTGTCTAACCCCCCTACCAATTTTTATGGCTCCGGAAACTTCGCCCCCCGACCCAATTCTAACTTGAGCCCTAAGGTCAGTATGGAGATGCGCCAGGAAATGCACTAAGGGCTCATCCAGTCCATAATTGAGAAGCATGGGCCACAGTTTTGATCTGTTTACCAGATCAAACGCAGATGAAAGATCCATGAAGGCGAGGTATTTAGGGGACGATCGAGCAACGGTATACTTATCAATTATTAGTTTTAAATTCAGACATTGCTCGACCGTGCCCACCCCGCTCCTAAATCCCATCTGACATGGATCCAGTAGGTCAGAATCTTCCGCCCACTCTACCACCCTATTATAAATGACTCGCCCAAGTATTTTTAAAGTGTTGTCCAAGAGCGAGATTGGGCGATAGTTAGCTGGGTCTGACCTATCGCCCTTTTTATAAATTGGGACAATAATACTAGAAGACCACGTCATAGGGATAGGCGCTCTTGTCAAACTGTTAAAAACGTTATGTAAAATTGGTGCCCATAGGTCTGGACTGTGCTTTATAATGTCTATGGGAAGACCATCTGGTCCAGGGGCCTTGTTGCCAAGGCTCTCTCTGACGGCTGTCATCACCTCGGAATGATCGATCCGCAGGTCTCGCAACTGTCCCAAATCTGAGGTAATTGTTTCTTCAAAGGGGGCAGCATATATATTAGAAAAGTGGGCTTCCCAAGTGCTGCTGGTTATATTGCAGCCGATTGGGGATAGATGTTTACCCGTGTCGCGCATTTTCCTAACTGCGGTCCAAAATGGCCCACTGCTCTTCATGTTAGCGCTGACAACCAGGGACTCCCACTGTTCCATCAAGAGTGCCGCCTTTCTTTCAGCTATTTTTTGTTTATAAAATTTCCTAGCTGATTGTACCTCCACTATATTCCTTGGCTTAATGGTTAGTACCCTGCGCAGTTCCCTGTTTGCCATGGAACAGGCGGAGTCGAACCATCTTGGATCTTTCGCCTTAGTGGGTAGTGGGACTAACAAATAATTTTTAATTGCCACGGATAGTTTACCAAAATCGGTGACTATTCTGTGGCAGTCCCCGTCGGGCAATGAGCAAGAGTTTATTAATACAAGGTGATCATTTTTTACACGATCCAGTAGGGCTTCACAATCAATTCCCCTCCATTTTAGACGGAGACCATCACCTGATGGCGTAATGTCTCTCGCGCCATTAAATTTAGCATATACTGGGCTAGGTCCCAAGTATAAGGTGACTATAAGGGGGTTATGGTCTCCATATAATGTCTCAACCACATTTGAGTCAGTGACACGATCTATTAGGCAGGAGGATGTGAAAATAAAATCAATCGTTGAGTGTGAATCTCTCCCTCTATGCGTTGGGGCACAAATCATCCTTGAAGATTGGCTTGCTTCCATTACATTACTAAGGATGTGTTCATTTAATATCTTAACAAGCTCAATACCTCTACGGTCTGCTAAATCTGGGCAGCTTTTATCCTCTAATCGGTGCTTTTCAGGAATCTTCGCATTAAAATCACCCCCGATAAGGATCCCTGACTTCTCGTCTGTGCCTATATTCATGTTAGTTTCAAGGTGTACCAATAAATTAGAAAGTGCTATATAGTTCCTGTTTGGTCTTGAATTAAAATCATTATTGTAAAAATTAATTAAATAAATCTTGGTCTTTCGCTTGTATTTGAGAACCTGAATATTTGGGTTCCCGAATGATAAATCCTTAAAAGTACCACCCGCCAATATCCTAATCCCAATGAAAAGTCCTCCCATTGCACGGCCAAAGACAGGCTTAGAGGCAAACACACTAAAACAATGATAACCCTCTATGTGCACGTTCCCTACGGCCCAGGTCTCTTGGAACATGATAATATCTTTGCCATCCAATAGCTGGACCCACTGAGGGTCGGACAGTCTAAATTCTATGCCTGCAACGTTCCAGCTAAGGATTGACAAATCACAGCCGCTTGGGGTGCTTAGATGCTTGTCCCTGGTTATCTGCCTGGGGTTAATTTGAGGGATTATTATGATGTCCTCACATGCGACTGGGAATTCAACCAAGGCAGGCTGTGCGGCCATGGCTTGAGGTATGACAGTTTTTACAGGATCTAAAGGTTCCTCGATTGCATTAGCTGCCTCTGCACATTCACTGTTCCTGTCGCTATCCCCCAGTCAGTCCAGTTCCTCTAGGTTTGAAAAAGCATGTTCAAATCGATTATATGTTGGGACGTTATACAGGTACCTCCTCTCATGCTCATCCGGGTAGATATTTTGATTGGTCACTGCATATGGCCTCACCCTGGGAATGTGCTGGGGAACGACTAAGAAAGGGGGATATGACATTTGGTGTGCAGGTGGTACAATCACGTTATCCAATGGAAGGCCATTACTAATATCAGGATGTTGGCCCTGGTGGTAACGTCGATTGTTAATTCTAAAATCAGTATTAATGTCCTAGCGGTGTCCCAAGAAATGAGTCCCAAGACTAGGATTAGGATCTATTAGGTGCCTATAAAAATACCCAAAGGGGGAGAAGTGTGGTGTTATATTCCCAGTGGGAGGGCTGTGGGGCTTTTGCTAGCGTACATTGGGCCCATAGAGGGGACTTAATGTTTATAATTATACAGTCCCCTTCAAACTTTTTCCTTAGGGGGCCCACCCACCCCACTCTTTGGGTGTGAATAATTTCTCCAGCGCCATCCATCGGAAATTGACAATGTCTAGATAGCCAATGGAGGGTTCTGTTTTTTAGGCTAACAAAGTTTTCCTCTTGATCTTTCCTTAGCTTAGGGACATTGGCTAAGACCAGGACGTAAGGTCCACACTCTGGAGGTAAACTAATACGAGCCGGAATTTGCTTGGCAGTTGTTAAGATAGATTGGTCCGGTTTAGGTGAGGGGGGGGATGAATCAGGTAGGACATCAGTATTGGTTTGACCCAAATGTGCCATATTACTTTTGGGGACAGTTTGAGCCGTCGCTATTAGGGTGGCAACCTTGGGTGATGTTGGTTTAGGTACCCGTTTAGCACAGTGCACCACAGATGGTAGGCTTTTACTTGTGCCTGGTATTGGGAGCAGCAAGGGGACCCTGTTATTAGTTTTGTTAGACATTTTGGGCTGATTTGTTTGGACATCATCAGTGGTGGTAGTTGCCCCTAGAGATGGAAAAATTTCTTGATGGCGCCCTGAACTTAGTTTAGAAACATGATCAGTCAACACTCTCATCCTTTTTTCTATATTTGAAACATGTAAATTCAAAGGACCCAAGAGAGTAGATATCAGTGTCTCCAGTCTTCCCCAGAATCCCTGAGCCCCTGACACTGTGTTGATTTCTATAATGGACAAATCCATCCTATTAGATAGGCCAGCCTCTTTAGACTTATCTAATGCTTCGGGGGCAACAAATCTCCGTGGTTGGCTGTTTCCACCCTTCTGTTTGTTTTGTACAGGCTCAATGTTTTTCCGTTTATTCTTAGCTTTTTGTCCCTTTGCTTTCTGGCCCCTTGTTTGCATTGGTCCACTAGTGCTTTTATCCCCACCTGAGTCCAAGGCGTCAAAGTCATGGCATAAGTCAATCCCTTCAGTGTGAATCAAATTGTCAACTGGAGATGGCGGAAGATCCAGGTCCCTATTTGGGCTTAGCTCTAACATAGTCGGAGTTGACGATAGCCTGGTATCCGTGGGCAGGTGGTCATGAGATGCTATGTTTCCATTAGTGTGGTTCTCTTTGGTGGCTGTGCCCGGAAGCCCTGCGTAAGATGTCGCAAGTAGGGAATCAAGGGATTTATCAGAAGAGTTATCATGGTGCATAAACAAGGGCAGGCTTGGTGGGAGCGAGAGGCGTCTTTCAGTATTCTGAATAGCCGTAGCAACGACCCCTATTGTTTTTTGCAACATTTTGTCTATGGCCGTTAGGCTTGGCAATGGGGTAGTAGGTGCTGCATGTTGTTTGGCCTTACCCGGTCTTCTGGATGCTGCTGACGTCTTTTTCCCCATAGCAGATGTCGATGCGGGTAGCCAGAAGTTGTTCCTCAGCCGGATGCCCTCAGGTCAGCAAAGTTAAGGGGGGTGGCCCAGCCCTGCCTCTGTCTGCCTCGGACGGCCACAGACGGCCCGCCCTCTGCCCGGGCTCAGCCCGGCGACGCCCGCGCGCGTCCCGCGACGCGGGGAGAGGGTCTGAAGAAGTAGCGCCACCGGGCGCGATTTCCGCCGGAAATGGGCGTTTCCCAAGTGGAATGCTGGGGGCTGTAGTCCCCCCCCAACAGCGGCCTCGATGGAAAGAGAGGCGGCGGGGGAGGCTAGAAGCAGCGTAGCGGAGTGGCAGAGAAAACTCTATCCTTGTGCCCAGGAGCCACGTTGGTACTGCTGCGTGGCTGTATTTAATCTGTAGTGTCTGTGGTGCAGAGCACGGTCCCCCCGCTCCACCGGGAGAGGGTCTGAAGAAGTAGTGCCACCGGGCGCGAATTCCGCCGGAAATGGGCGTTTCCCAAGTGGAATGCTGGGGGCTGTAGTCCCCCCCCAACAGCGGCCTCGATGGAAAGAGAGGCGGCGGGGGAGGCTAGAAGCAGCGTAGCGGAGTGGCAGAGAAAACTCTATCCTTGTGCCCAGGAGCCAGGTTGGTACTGCTGCGTGGCTGTATTTAATCTGTAGTGTCTGTGGTGCAGAGCGCGGTCCCCCCGCTCCACCGGGAGAGGGTCTGAAGAAGTAGCGCCACCGGGCGCGATTTCCGCCGGAAATGGGCGTTTCCCAAGTGGAATGCTGGGGGCTGTAGTCCCCCCCCAACAGCGGCCTCGATGGAAAGAGAGGCGGCGGGGGAGGCTAGAAGCAGCGTAGCGGAGTGGCAGAGAAAACTCTATCCTTGTGCCCAGGAGCCAGGTTGGTACTGCTGCGTGGCTGTATTTAATCTGTAGTGTCTGTGGTGCAGAGCGCGGTCCCCCCGCTCCACCGGGAGAGGGTCTGAAGAAGCAGCGCCACCGGGCGCGATTTCCGCCGGAAATGGGCGTTTCCCAAGTGGAATGCTGGGGGCTGTAGTCCCCCCCCAACAGCGGCCTCGATGGAAAGAGAGGCGGCGGGGGAGGCTAGAAGCAGCGTAGCGGAGTGGCAGAGAAAACTCTATCCTTGTGCCCAGGAGCCAGGTTGGTACTGCTGCGTGGCTGTATTTAATCTGTAGTGTCTGTGGTGCAGAGCGCGGTCCCCTTATGTAGTCATGCATCAAATATTTTAAGCCTAGCGTTGTGCCTATAATAATCTCTAACTCTCCAGTTTGGAAAACAAAAGACAGGGCTGGAGCTAAACTGCCTGCAAAGAACGCCGCAATGAATCAACTGACTAACATACTATGTGGAGCCGCCAGGCTTCTTGATTTGAGCCAAGATAAGCAGTTTGCCTCCATCAGCAATATTGACCTGATCATGGACAAGTGGAACACAGTGGCACTCATCCTGCTCCACTTCTCAGCCTCCTTCTACACCGTCTCACCATCCATCCTCATCCAATGCCTCCACGACTCGAGAATAAGAACACCTGCGCTCCAACGGATTTGCTCCTTCCTCATGGGACACACAGAGTTGGTCAGCATGGCACATTACACCTCCAAGACCATCAACCTGATCTGCGGAGTTCCCCAGGGATTCTCCAGCCCTTTCCCTTCAACATATACATGAATCCGCTCTCCGGCATCATCAGATTCTACAAGTTTAACATAATTTCCTATGCATATGACCCAACTCATCCTCTCACTCTCTGACAGCATGCCCCACACCGTACAACCTTAGCCACATGCATGTCTGAAGTGACCAACTGGATAAATATCAATTGCCTTAAGCTCTCCTCTGACAAAACAGGAGTAGTCATCTTTGGAAAGAACACCGTTCTCATTACTCAAACAAGACGGCCAGCCAAACTTGGTCAAGCAGCCAATCCCGCCAATGAAGTCAAAAACCTCAGCATAGTGCTGGACAAACAACTATCAATGACCAGCCAAACCAACACTGTGTGATCCTCCTGCTTCCACACCCACAAACTCATCATGGAGGTTTTCAATTGACTCACCATCGACACCCGAAGAGCTGTCACCAATGCCCTGATAACCAACAAACTTGACTATTGCAACACTCTCCATGTGGGCATCTCTGCTCTTCTTACCAAACTTCTAAAGTCATTCAAAATGCAGCAGCCAGACTAACACTCCAACTCCTCCCCCACACTCACATCACCAACAACGTCTGTTGGACTTGGCCCTTCTGGCAGGTTCACCCCCAAAACTTTTTGCAATTATCCTAGCTTCTCCCTATGTTGTGTAAGAGGTTAGGCCTCTAGACGCTTTTACACTGTGTCCCAGTGGAGAGTGCGTGTGCGCTGTGTATGTCTTGAGTGAGACTAACCTGCCCTCCCATAGGAATGCATGGAGAATATGTGTGTCCATGGTAGTCCCTGGTGCTTGGGGAGTGCAGGGTCAAGTTTGGTATGTGCGAACTTGTGAGATTGAATGCTGCGCAATGATGTGTGCGGCGTTACTGTGTCTAGTGTGGAAGTGCCACTTCTAGAAGCGCCCATGTCTGTGTAGTCAATGTGAAGGGACTGTCTGGCTTGTGATTGGCTGGTGTGCCTGGCTCCAGGATTCAGGATGGGTCTGCCCCAGTGGTGGATAGGGAGATTTACATCCAGATGGGTGGGAGGAGTACACCTGGGACCTGAATAGGGCTGGGCTTTCCCCACGCAATGCTGGCTCCGCCCCCTGTGGTGCGACTGATGACCCTGGCCAGTTCTGTGAATAGGGAGAGGGGCTGAGCAAAACAAAGTGCTCAGGAACCAGTTGCATCTGGTTCGCCCCTTCCCTGCACCTTGGGACAAAGGAAACCTGTGTATAAAGAGGGGCTGTGACCCCATGTAAAATGTTCTGCTGATCCTAACTGGAGGGGAGCCTGCTGCTGCTGCTGGGCGCCAGGAGGACCGCCACTGGGGACTGCCTCCCTGCCTGGAGGGCCCTGTGAGCTGGCCCCTGGGACCAGCTCTTGCCCCTCTGCCTCCTGAAAGACTTTTCCCTGGCCTCGGCCTTTATTGAAAAAGAAGCGCTCGCTCTTTATGGCTGGGGAGAACTGTTTACTTTTAATCCTGGACTGATTTGATTCCCTAAAAAGCGCTTTGCTTAGCGCTGTGCTTCGTGAGCAGTTTAAGAATTCCCCGAAGTGTGGAGGATTCCCCCGTGCACGTTAACTTATGTAAATTGCGGGTGCCCACCCCGCATACTAGTGCCTGTCGCGGGTGCCCGCCCCGCTTATCTCTTTATTTAAATTACGGGTGCCCACTCGCTATTTTCGTTATCAGAGAAACGGGAGCCTACCCCGTATTGACACCGCATTGCCGAGACCGAAGGAAAATCACCGCCGCAACCCGGGCTTGGCCAGGAAGCCAGGCAGCCTCGGTGAAGACGTGGGCGTGGTTAAAACAGGAAGCGGACGGGAGCCTACCCCGTGCTCCTGTGACGAAGAGAAGGAGGAAGCGACCCAGAAGTGCACGGGGCTCCCGTGGAAGTCAAGGGAGCCCCGCACGCAGCCCCAAACATCCAGAGCCTCGAGGGCTCCAAAGAGAAGTCCCGTGTCCCCGGGGGAGGGACCGGGTGAAGCCTAGAGAAGCCGGGACCCAACTAGGCTCACCGCTGGTGCCCGTCCCAGGTGAGAGACCGCGGGTGGCAGCGTCTGGTGACCGGCACCGGTGAAGGAGACGACAGAGTCCTGCAGTGTCTCCGGTGAGTAGAGCTACTGATGAGAGGAGTGTAAAGAGCCCCGCTGCTGAGCGAGCTGCTCCAACGTCGGGGGTGATTTTGTTAGAAGGGCCCCAGAGGGGGGCCCCCACCTACCTGTGCCAGCGCTTGGGGGCATTTATTGGTGCCCTCAGTTTTTAGTGCCAGTGAAGGCACAGTGCTTGAGCGGCCCCGCCTGCCAGAGGGCCGCTCCATCGAAGGGGGCATTATTCTTTTAGAGCCCAGAGAGGCTCCAACGTTTGGGGGACACATTGATTCCCAGAGCCTAGGTGGCTCCAGCGCTGCACAGTGTTGTTTCAGAGCCTGTGTGCTCCAACGGGGGTCATAGTGGTTTAAAGGGCCAGTAAGAGCCCGGGCCTCCCTCTAGACATTCCGGCCCGCACAGCTGCCCAGCAAGTAGTGGGCAGCTGCAACGTTTAGGCCGGATCCTTTTGCGCTTTTCCTTGGCTGCCTGCGCAGCCCAGCCCTGACACTTTGGACAAAGGGCGTTTGAGCCCCTGAGAGGCCAAGTTGGCCTGGGGACAGTGTTTCTGTGTTTTGCCCTCACCTAGGGTACATGGTTATTTTTACCAGTGTACTTTTGCGCAATGTGCATTGCCTCTATGCTATGTTTATTCCTAACTGTGTCTATGCGTAGGAGATTGTTTTTCCAGTAGAAATTATGCTAGTGTGTTCATGGTTCCCTGCGTGGTATATGCCTAAGGTGTTTACGATTGCGTAGAGTGTACTTACCTTTTACCAGTGGTTACTGGTTGTGCGCTACATTTATTATTTGTTCTACATGTCTACATTTACAATTGGTGATTTGTGCTAATTCTGACAGTGGTCCATGTGGCCCTGTCTTGTGTAAATAGTCCCATGTAAATTCTGCCAGTGCCAGTTGGCACAGTGTAAATTGTGTGAATATTATCTAATGTGTTTTGGTATAATACAAAGGCTATTTTTTATAAATAACCTTGTGTGGAGTTTCTTTTGTGGTGGGCCTTGGGTGTTGTTGCTGTGTGCGCGCGCAAACGCTTTACACATTGCCTCCGGGATAAGCCTGACTGCTCGTGCCAAGCTACCAAGGGGGTGAGCAGGGGTTATCTTTGGCGTGTAACTTCCTTGCCCTGACTAGAGTGGTGGTCTCTGCCTGGCTTTGGCGCAAGTCTTAGCCAACCGGAGATCCCATTTCTAACACTCTGTTTTTGCAAACTACCGAAAAGAATGCAAGTAGAGCAGTTTGCATAATTCTGAGTAATTTGTAGCAGTGGGTGCAATTTATGGAATTTGCCGTGGAGTAGCAGATGCCACCACTCTAGTCAGGGCAAGTAAGTTACACACCAACGATAACCTGTGCTCACCATCTGGTAACTTGGCACAGAGCAGGCAGGCTTATCATCAGGGGCAATGTGTAAAGCGTTTGCACAACACACACACACACACCGAAACACAATAAATACACCACAAAAGAGACTCCACATTAGATTATATAAAAATATAGTATATATTGTGCATATAACATAGAACAAAATGATATACATTGTAAATACTGTGCTGTACTAAGCCAATACTGAAATAGAACTCGTTATCCTGACAATGCAAGAATCAAAACAACAAACATTAGGGCATATAATGCAGCAGTTAGATTAGGAGAAACACATAAATCACCACTTATCACTTTAAAAACGTAGGGAAACAGAGTTCTTGCGCTCCTATTAAATTTTATACAGCAATTATCATGTGTTGGAATGAGGCAAGTTCCTGATCAGGGGCCCCTCAATCAATGACTCACATCATTATGCCACTAACAACAAGTAACTCATGCTCCAAGGTATTTGCAAATGTGGAGACACACACATACACACTGCCCAATCCAGCAGGGAGACTTTGGTTGGTCCCCCACAGGTAGAATTAGCAAAGGCAGCAGCCAGCGATTGCATGGAGCAGCTGCTGTCCAACACAGTCTTTTGGAACCCTAAAGTTGCTCTGGTGTTGCAGCGGGTTCGGGACCCTCTGGGGCCTCTTGGACTGATGTGTAGCAAAGCAGGATATCCGCAGGCAGCTGCTCGCTAACGTGTGGTGCAGGTGCTAAAACCAACACAGTTTTCTAAAATACTGCAGCCCATGTTGCCGTGTGTTCTGGACCTTCTGGAGCCTCTCGGACTTCTGTTTAACAATGCCTGGCAACTGGCTGTCCACAAACATGCAGAATGACTTCGAGAATACAGGCTGCTCCTCAAAGTACCTTTGTTCCTGGGGGATTGCGAGTATACCCGATGGAGTCTATCTCTACCCCAATCTTTGCCAGACTCCTGCTGGGGTCACAAGCATGTAGGACAGTGAGAGAAATAGACCCATTCAAAAGGAATTTCTGTTCTTGGAAGGAGAAGAGGGTGGAAGAGAATTATGCATGGGCTTAATAACACCAATGCAATGACGACCTTGGGCATGCTCTGACCCGGAGAAATACAGGGAGGCAGCTAGACCTCTCTCGCCACTTTCAAGAGGCACTTTCTGTTTACTTTTTTGAGGGAAGGGACCAGTTTGCCCTGTCAGTTAGGGGAGGAGCTAAAAACACCAAGAGAGCTGTGCCTGGCTTGGAGTTGATTCTGCCATATATAATCATACAGTGCAGGAGGGATGGAGGGATGGATATGGGAAGGAGAGATGATGTGGCATCTTTTGAATGGGCAGAGAATCCTACCTGCTAGAACTCTACACCACCACACCTCCTGTACAAGGAGAGAACTTTGAGAAGCATTGGAACCTGTAGAACCTAATTTAAGGACAGAAGAAATCCTCATTGTTGAATCCCTGTCTGTAGTGAAAGGACATCCGGACTTGTACCAATTTGGAACTAGATCTCCAGGGCAAGAGGCACTGGCCTTTTTACTCCTTCTGAGTGACAGTAGAGGGTGGAATTGCTATGATTCAACACCACTAGATGTGGGGACCAGGGACAATTAGTTCCAGTTACTGCAAATTATCCTGCAGGGTTATTTGTAATAATAGTAGAAGACACCTCATCCACAAGCCATCGGCTGTGAGGGAGTGGGCAGGATCTGTGTGGCAGAGGAGAGATCTACAGATCCAGGAAAGGAGGCACTGCACCCTTGATGCAAATTTGTCTACAGGGTACTGCCCACTCACTCACAACTGATATGGTTTGAAAAAGACCAAGCAGGATTTTGCTACCAAAACACTATCAGATAGGAGAGCCATATGCCTCCTTTTTTACCACAAACTCTTCTGTAATCAGAAAGGCTTGGAAGATTAATAGTTCTGATGAAATCCGAATATGTTTTTTTGGGCTGAAACATGTTGGTACAATAAGATATTAAAACAATTGTGCTTTCATAGGACATCCTACTTTCGATATTTAACAATGATATGGGTACTCATCAAATAAAAAGAGAAATCCAGGGTATACCTATAATCATTTCTATACAAACTAGTTCCCTGCATCGCCCAGAACACTATCATATGTGAAGCTCCCACTTTTCTGGTTGAGCCCATCCAGATGGAACCAACCTACCTCAATGAGGGGAGACGTTAATAATGAGGCATACCACTATTTGATGGGTGATGTCTCTTCTCCTATTATTAAAAATAACCCTGTAGGATACTTTTCAGTAATAGGAACTAATTTTCCCTGAGCCCCTGCATCTTGTGGTGTTGACTCAGTGGACATTGAGAGGAAATGTTAAGGTAATTCATCAAAATCTCTTGCTTTTTCTTTTTTTGTAAAGAACTGGGCTTACTGTGGATAGTGAAGGAGAGGGTTTCCCTGAAACTTTTGTGGTCTGTTCCCTTGGAGGGTACCACTGAAAAGGAACGCCAACTCCTGCTAGATACATATTTGCCCTGCAAGTGGCCAGGAGCCAGTGGGGCTTGGGGAGTGGAGGCATGGAGTGTAACCTGCCTCGATGTCCACAGGGTGATCCTGATGTAGGCACCAGGATGAGGAGATTACTAGGACCCCCAAACAGAGGAGCGGGTCTCCATTCCAGATTTCTGATACAATGACATCTATCAATGCTTTATGACCACTATTGTAATTTCAAACCATCCATTACATACTTCCTCCTCAAAGATGGTGGTATTGGTTTTGCAAAGTGGAAGCTGTCCATGGACAAATTCCACTTTGTGAATGTGAATTTGGGCACTGGGAGAGCATGCAGCCATATGTGTGTTTTTTTTTGCAGTCTCTATAGGCTCAATGACCCTAACTATTATAGGAGATTCCGTTTTAAGACTATCAGAGACATGGTTCGCATATGGCATGAAATACTTGGTTATTCTTCGCTCACTGTCAAAGATCTTACACAGCATGAATATTTTAAATTATGGAATAATCCATCGCTCCAAGCATATTCCACGACCACACTGCTAATAGATGGGCAAAATGTGGAATTGAAAGATTGGGCCAGCTGTACGATCATAATGGCTTTTCCACTTTTTCATTATTGCAGTCTTCCTATGGTCTTTCACATCAGTCATTCTTTAAATATCTACAAATTAGAGACTACTTTTCCAAACGACAGCTGTATCAGCTTCCACACTCTTATGAATAATTGAAATACTTAATCTCTTGCTTAAAGCTAGAATAAGCACAATATACATACAGCTTTGTAACTTACGAAGCACTGATACTACTCATCTAGCTGACAAATGGAGTCAACACTTGGTACAACTATTGATACTTCTGAGATAGTTACGGCTCTGGATACGCTAAATAACTCTACCCATTCCATTAATTTAAAACTGCAACAATTTCGTACAATTTGTATGTTATATTACACTCCTGAGAGAATCAGTAAATGGCAACAACAACCACAGGGAGCTATTAATGTTGGGGAAGATAGAACATGCTGTCCTAAGTGTGGCCAACGGGCAGCAGATATCCTGCATATGTTCTACACTTGTTCAATGTTATCTGACTATTGGGGGAAAGTTATCAAATATACTGGACAATGCTTAGGATTTAATTTAGTTTTTACCTTTAAAGAGATCATGTTGGGACTCAAAACATGTGATAATGCTGGTATTAGGAGCTTTATATCCAATGTATTGGTCGCTGCCCGTCTCTGTTTTGCGAGTGAATGGATCTCACCTAACCCTCCTACTTTTTTTGAATGGATGGCTCTTATGAAAGATATATGAAAGCGAACGAGCATTAGCTAAGACTAGAACTATAAGGTCAATGCAAAGAATTTCTCGTATTTGGAAATATTTTGAGTGAACTAGGCAGCTCCTTGAATATAGCTATGTGTATATATGTATTTGTTTAATTACTTATGGAATACGTCTATTTGCTAATAAGGTTTGTATTTTCTTTTTGATTATTATTATTTTTTTTTTTATCTCTGTACCCTCTATTGAAAAATATAAATAAATTCCCCCAAAAAATAAAGACAGTGGCTACAGCCCCTGTTGATACAGCCGCATCTCAAATTAATAGACCATTGCCAAAGACTCACCCTGTTGTAGAGCAACCTGTAATGAAACAGCTTGTTACCTGATGCACAACCAGTCAAAAACAACATACCAGCTCAAGCAGGAACTGATCAGATGGTAATGCAAACTACAGCAGCTCAAGGAGCTGTTGGGGAGCACCAGTGACAAGATGTATCCCAAATTCACAGAGTTCACAGATTGTTGTATGGTCACCCCCACAGACTATTTAATCATTAAGAGAAGGACAAAGATTAGTCTTTACAACACAAACAACACAGGATGAGACAGATTTGTTGGAGGATGGGATTTTCTCCCCATGGTTTGAGGAAACTTCCAGTACTAAAACAGAATGTGTAGGAGATTCGGAATTTAGTCAGAATGCGGAAAGGTAGAGATCACTGAATGTCCTGAAATTAAAAACAGATTTAGAGGAAATAATTAGAGAATGTTTGAATCTTGAGTACATAAATCAATATCAAGAAAAATAACTGATATATTTGTGTAAAGAAATCACAAGGAGAGCAGCCACAGTGCATGAAAAACTGACCGAATTGGAAAATAAATATGAAGTTGATCTTTCAAAAAGTGTTCCATTGCAGAAAGGTTTTAGAGTCCAATTGGATGATGAATCAATTAAGACAATGCCTTCTTCAGGAATGTGATTGCATATTGTGGAATTAGTGAAGAGTGTTTGCAAATGGGGTGAGTTTGAAAAATTTGAAAATTAATGGGCAAGAAACATGAAAAGAAAAGGAGTCAGGCAGAAATGGTTTAGGCTAAGCGAAAGTCGCTGCCGGGTCCTCTGGGCGAGGATGGAGCTTTGTCATACCCATTAAGGAAAAATACCAGGTAGAGGGTATGTTCATGCGCCTTGTAACAGACCAGCCCTTGCATCATTCACAAACAATTTTCCGAAATTGAGAGAAAATCCTATGCAATGTACACCCAGGTTGAAAGGTTTGTCAGGATTTGAAAGGTGCTGTGGATTGATTTGAATACTTTCTTTGACATTGTTGTCCCGAATGATTTGTGGGCTGAAAGCAAAATTGCTGAACATTGGCCAGAGGCAGAGCCACCGAGAAAATCTTGTACAAATGCTCCTTCACCTGTTGTGATGGATAAATATAATGAGGTGATTACTTTCTTGAAGGGCAGAATGCCTCCAAAAGATTTGGATTATGTGAGGTTGAACAGAATTCAGCAGAAGGGAAAAGAATCAGTGCATGACTATTATGAGAGATTATTAAAGGCATTTTAGCAGCATACAGGTCAGACTGATTTGAACCTAATGACATGAGATTCTTTATTTTGCAGTTTGTGATTGGGGTGTGATTGGAGATAAGTCAGCACATACAGCAGAATGTGATTTGTTAGCAGACTGACTCATTAGATGAGATCCGTAAGTATGCCAAGCACTATAGTGATGAACAAGAGGAGATGAAGCAGAGGAGAAATTCATGTTTGCACTAAGGAATTTTGCACAGTAAGGTTTTCAAAATCAGTCTTTTGCAGGAAATTGTAGTGCAATGCTGAACATCGGTTTCCAGAATGAGATGCAGGGCATTGGTCACCAAGGTGTACAAGGAGGTATGGTTGGTGTTCAGGAAAAAGTTCGAGGAATTCCAATTGATCCAGGTACAGGTGTGGATATTGCAACATTAAAGAAAATTACTGCATGTCATCTTTGTAACAAAATAGGGCATTGGAAATGCAAGTGTAGGCTTAATCCAGATAGAATAAATGTTGCTAATCAAACACAGGGAGGAAATCAGGTTCAAATGCAAAACACTCCTGTCCAACAAATGAAAGTGCATATGCAAGCACAGATCCCAAGAATGCCAGTCCGACAAGCCTATATGGCTCAACAGAATGTGGGTAACATGAAAATACATTTTGATCAGATGCCCAGAGTAAATAGAAACACATTTCCGGCCCAAATCAGAATGCATACCAGCTGTTCCGTATGATTGAGAATGAGGATTTTTATGTGAGTTTTGCACAATGACGATGACTGAGGAGGGAGGCAGACTGCGTGCTTGGCGCATTCTTAGACGTATACCAGAGTGGACTATTTGTTGAAGGTGAGGTAAATGTCCACCAAGTGTTGTTTATCATCTACACCGATGCTACCCATTCTCCTGTTAGAGCAGCAGGAGTCCCAGGCCTACCCTTTTGAGAAAGAAGATCCAAGCTGTAGGAGTCACAAACAAGCAAGTTACAAATCCTATTTCAAGTGAAGTGCCTGTAAAAATAGGTTAATTGAAAAACATCACCAGTTTGTCGTGTGTGATTCAAGCCCTGTAAATTTATTAGGATTTGATGTATTTTGCAAGTTAAATTGCACAATTCACTGTAACCCAGAGGGAGTTGAATTCAAATCACCAGATGAGGATGTGGAATTTAAACTGAGACGACAGAATGTTGAAGCGTTTTATCCATTAAGAACCACTGGAGAATTGCCCCCAAATCTAAAAGAGACTGTAAATTCAGAAGTATGGGATCTTACAGGAAAAGACATCGGACTAAAAAAAGGTGTAGAACCAGTCTGAATTACAGTCACACAAAATGCAATTTTTCCATTCACCCCACCACATCACATGACATCAGAGATGGCAGCAGGAGTAACACCATTAATTCACAACATGTTACAAAAAGGGATTTCGAGAGAAATAATCTGGAGTCCATGCAATTCACCGATGATTGGATTACAGAAACCTAATGGTAAATTTGGAATAGTGCAGGATTTGACAAAAAATTATGAGATTGTAATCCCATGATGTCCTGTGGTACTGAATCTATCCATTGTACTATATAGGATTCCATGCACAGCAGAATGGTTTACTATCATAAACCTTTGTCAAGCACTCTTCTCAAATTCTCTTACATGAAGACAGACAATTTCTGTTTTCATGCATGTTTCAAGAGAGAATTTTGGCATGGTGCTGAGTCACACAAGAGTTTAGTGAGAGTTCATTGCTTTTTAACCAGATACTTAGGAAGAATCTGGAGACATTACAAATGCCATGTGCTTCAGTCCTTGTCCACTACATTAACAACCTACTTGTGGTGTCAAATACAAAAGAAGCCTGTAAAAAAGACACAGTTGTGCTACTGAATCATCTTGTGAACATAACAGATGACATTGTTCTCAACTACTGCACAGGATTAGCTGATTTGGTGCAGTCTGTTTCTCGACAGCTGAAGCTGTCACTGCAAATCCGCATCAAGCATAGTGCCACGATTTGAACTGAGGGGACTAGGTACTTATAAAGAAGGACATGCGAAAGTCCTGTCTGGAGACAAGGTGGAAAGACCTCTACCAAGTGATTTTAATCACATTTCTCTAAGATCCTGTGTGTCAAGTGGATCGATACCACCCATAATCACTGAAAAACAGAGTCAAGTGGAATAAGTGACACCCAAAGCAATCAAGTGCCAAGGAAATCTAAAAGAACAAGAGTACCTAGTCAAAGGTATTCTGCACCTTAATGGACTTATTATGTGAGCCAAGTGCTGAATGTTGCAATTTCAGATTTGCTTTATTGGAATAAAGAGTTCTCCAAAGCCCTATGAGACTGGTGAATTTAAAGATTGAAAAGAAAAACCCAGGTGTTGACAACATTTATTGAACAAACTGTAAAACATTTATTAAAAGTAAAGACTGACATAGTTGCTATGAAGAATTAAGAAGATTATTTAGTCCCAAGGTTGCAGTAGAAGAGTAGAGATGACATTTAAAAAACAAAAGGAGTTGGGTTAACGAAGTCTGCACAAAGACTGTTATAAATTAAATTGCAAGAAACTAACTGACTTTCGAAGTAAAAAAATAGAAGAAAAACTGCTTGCAAAATGAAAACCAAGGACACTAACTTGCTGTTATAGTTAGTGTACAAGAGATCTGATTTAGGATAAACTATGTGTATTTAAACCTGATTTAGGTGCAAGATTATTTTAGGAATACATTTTTATTCATGGTACAAGTAGCAATAGTATTGTTTTTGATTTACATTTCACACCTAACAACCAGAAATCTGTAATTTCATCCACTAACATGACACTGTCACATGAGATAGATGAGGATGAGTTGGAAAGTTCATTTGTAGATTATCAGAAGGAAAAATATTCAACTAATGTTTATTCTAGATTAGTACACGAGTATTCATGTGTAATGAATGCTGAGGATTGAGGCTGAGAAGGGGGTGACTTACATCACATTCCTTTGTCTTATGCAATTTTGTACAACATATTGCTTTGTTTAGTTTATAGAGAGCAACAATTTGGATATTATTATTCGAATTTTGACATGATTCTTTGAAAAGTGCCTTTACAGAAAAGCATGAATTTACACCCATGGGAGAAATAAATAGAGACTACTTGGCATTATTTTGGCCCTTACCTTCCTATTTACACTGTTATGGCTTAAGAAAATAATTGAACATGCTTAATGAGACTTTTAGAGGAGACATTTATCATGATGTTAGAAGAGAGTAGAGCACATATTGCACCTAGTAAGAATCTGAAGGAAGGTGTTTTAAAAGATACATGGAAGAAGGAAGAAGATGGTTTTAGAAAGAAAATGACATATCAAAGTTGAGATCGAATAAATGATAAAAGGGGACAGTATGCTTTTTTAGTAGAAGATTTCAGAACAAAAAGAGACTTAAAGAGAAAATAATTGCCAACATACATCCGAACTATCAGGAGTGACATAACAAATTTTACAAGGTGATGAATAACTAGTACTAGGAGTTGACTTTATCTGTAGACAAAATACACATTTCAAAGTACCAGCTGACTGGGAGGGTATTTGCTATTTAGGCTTGTTGTTTCCTAAGATGTATCATGTGAATAGCTTGAATGCTTTACCAATGACACCAGCGCACAGACATAATAGAAGAATAAATGAGAGAATAATTCTTGGGAGACATATTTGGAGCTATTATTCCAGCTATGGAAATAATACTGAATTATGAGGAATTTAGAAAGCTTTCAACAGTAATGGACAGGATTCTAACCAGCACATTTCGAGCTTTATTGTCACTCACACTGAACTATTAGCGGTTTTGCAGAATAGATACACTTTAGACATTGTGCTTGCAGAGAGAGGTGGAGTCTGTAAGATTCTGAAATCAGAACATTGTTGCACCTACATACTTGACGAGAATGATAAAATCAAAGAGTATGCACAGAATATTTTAGACATTAAACATGATCTGAAACCTTCAGAAACAACTTGTATAGTAAAAGGCTTCACACAGGGAGCCAACAGTCAATTGGATTGTAACCGCTGGAGGAGGAATCCTCAAAGCTATATTAGTTCCTGTAATAGTAGTAGTTATTTGTTTTCTAAACTCCGCTAGGAGTATATAAGGCTATTGAAACTCTGCTACAAAAGAGAAGAAATAAAAGAAATAAATAGGTACATAAAAAAGGATTTTGAAATAAGTGAAAACATTAACAAATAATATAACACACTAAAAGAGAGGCAGCCTAAAATGGAAAAGAAGAGATTCAACTGGAAGCGAGAGCGAATTAGGAGATACATCTGTGAATGTTGTGAGGGTTGTAAACCAACAAAGGGGGCGGTTGATATGGCATTTTTTAATCAGCTCAATTAACATCTCAATTAATATCTAAAAATAACATGCAGGCCTAAAATAAGAAGTCACATCTATAAAGGCAAATGGGAGCACACAGCTTCCATAGCTGTACATTTCAAGTTAGAAGTGCTTTATGATGCAGTTTTAGTTTTCATTTTCTTCCTTGACCTTAGGTCAACACTCTTGGTAATTTGAATAAGTGAAGAGTGCAATGATGAAATGTGTTGAGACTATCGAAAATCTAGTAGAAAGGATAGTTTTAACCTTTCCCTAGAAACCTAACCCATAAAATACAATAGAAATGCAGTTAAAATCTTAGTTAAATGTTTCATTAGGAATAAGATTTGTAAGGTAGCATATGTGAGGAAGAGATGATTTAATTTGTGGAATGACAATCCTAACAATGAACTGTTTTGTCTTTTAGAAGAGAGCTAAGTGACCACCAAACCACGATTTGTACAATGTTGTTAGTAATGTACATGTAACACTTAAAATTTGTGAGCCTTTGTTTCAAGATAGCGTAGACGGTGGAAGATATCCGTTCCCATGAAGACATTATGCCCCAATTGACGGCAGAGTTGGATTGTTGCAACATCTGTTTTAGGTGTACATGTTATATTAGCGTGTGTTCCTAGGCTAGACACAGACATCCTCTCCACACACACTCTCTATATACTTTTAGCCTCTAAGGCCCAGACTCATTAAGCCCTGAAGCTTTATGCTCTGAGCAGGAGCTATATTTCTGAGACTCCACTGAATTTCTGCACTTCTCTTCATGAGAAGTACTTATTGAATTGCTTAAAACTTTATGCATTTACCTCTTGATTGAAAACTCTTTATGAGTTCAAGACACTTTTTTCATCTTAATATTTAAAATAGGGACTCTACTCATATGGAACACGCTTATGCAATTTTTCTGTATTGTATTTCTGATTAATTGATTACCTATTGATGACTAATAAAGAAAATTTCACTAAAAGAGAATAATAAAACCCTTTAAACTCATACCAAAATCTCATCATTGATTTTCAATAGTTGATGTTTAACTGTGATTTATAATTACAATGTTGATTTGCTGCTTCTGATTAATTCTTTACCTACGGCAAAGATCTGTAGCCTTAGGGCCTAGTAAAAGCAGGACTTTATTTCCAAGTATGTTGAGATTCAAATTCTGAATTGTATACCAAATATTTATTAAGGTCCCATGCTCCACCATAACAAAGATAAGCAACACTACCCACTACTTTTTTAAACCACAGATTCTACGAGGAGAATCTCAGAAGTTTAAACATGTGCAAGGAAGGTGAAAATTGGGCACATTTTAGAGTAAAGGAAATAAAAGTGCAGAAGGAGAGCAATTTAAAAATAGTACGTAAAAATTAAAAGTAACGAAATACGAACATTTGATAGGTTTGGTACAGACAGACATCAGTGAGTACCAAGAAAGGCAGGATAATGATGAAGTTCATGCAGTTTGTGTGTATCAAATGTGCATCTGACATCCAGTTTTCGGTTTCTATGTGCTATCAAGCATTGTAGAAATGAATGGGTACACGCCTTTGTGGAGAGGACAGCAAAGGTAGCTTTGGCTGTATTAGCATCATCCTAGCACAGATTGCTCAGGGCAGAGGCAGTGCTCAAAAACAGCAAAAGAAAGTGCCTCACCTCCGGGCTAAATGAACACACTTCAAAATGTGCTCATGCTATGTCTCCATTACTATAGAAGCACCTTGATAACAACCTCCTTAGGCCGAATGTTTTAGCAAAGAGGCCACATGAAAAACCATAGATCAGCTTCAAATAGTCATGTGTCCTGTGTTATAGAACGTTTTTAACGTCAGCCTTAAACATCCTACGAACCTCATGGAATGCCTTGGGGGCCATGCGTTGTTGGGTTGTGGCTCTGCATTGAAGGAAGCCCTGTGCTGGAGATCTACCTATTTCAATGATGCTTTAGCTCATTATTCTCATATAAAACATAAATTATCTGTAACAGTGTTAGTGGCTTACCGATAAGACATTTCAGCCTGCGCCTACTACAGTCTAAAAGATCCTGGGACCTCAGTAACATTTTGAGGCTTAAAAAATGCATGGACCATGACACAAGTGCCTATTAGGGAACATTTTAGTAAAAGCGCCAGTAGGACATTGTAGGGCTCCTCAGTGTAAACACACCAGTGTTTTAGGATATAAAGACATTTCCTATCACTGCATCTCATATTAGTGCAGCTTAGAGAAAGGACTCTGCCATAAATAGCAAATGCAATCAGAATTATTACCCACATGTCGGCTTGTGGAAAAGCAAGATCTCTAAAGGTTCTCCCTGGCACATGGATGTTACATTTCTTACACTCTAGGCACCAAGGTGACGTAGTCCAGCACCTATAGGAGCACCTAGGGATTCAAAATCAGCATTACAACATATATAAGTGACTGAAGCGCCTGGTTTTGAGAAAGGCAATGAAGAAAAATCTGCAAGAAAGAGTTGGTCCCTCAGTCAGCGCCTCTGGCAGTCTTGCTGCCCAGTCTGGACCTCTGGGCATCGGATAACTACCACGTGCCAAGTAGAGTAGAACCGCTCCTCTCTGCCACTGGGCTCGCCAAGGTGCAGTGCTAACACCGCCAAAGACAGCGGCAGTCTATCTGCCCCATCTACAGTGACACGCCTGCCACCATGATTTGGAGGAGCAAGCACCAAAAAACACTGCCATGAAAAGGGTGGTAGACTTTCATAAAGTATGTGCTGCTATCATGCTGGGAAACAACCCCACCATGCAGGGAAGAGAAGACATTTTTGCACTAACAATGCACCCTCACTTGGGTGGTACAATTTCATTGTCAACATCAGGTGGCAAAAAATCCACCATTCTCCTCTGGCACTAGCAGAATATGTGTCAAAGCCTTCCCAATGAAAGTGACTACTACCACAACAGAGATTACAACAGAGATCACCACTCTGCAGACAAACGGAAAATAAGGCAGAATTGTTACCGTCACGTTGTTGGAGGACCTGCATTGTGCCAGCAGTCTGAAATGAGAGCCATAGTTGGAAAAGACTATAGAGATCACTACTGGCATGAAGATCAACGAATGAGCCAGCTAGCATTGCAGCTGGTATTCTGCCTAAAGCAGCAGTAATACCTGCAAAGGTCAAGACATGTAATTACCAATTTTTTGGATGTGATGCGTTTGCCTTTTGATCCTAGTCCATCTGGATGCCTTTTCATTTTGTTCCAGAATAAACTGTTATTGCTGAATTTATGTATTTTCGCAGACTGAAACACATGCACATTTGATTCAGCAAATATCCCCAGTATTTAAAAATATCCTCCACTGAGCTGTTTATTCAGGCTCTGTAATATATTCATGTACTGAACGTGTGATGCTGACGCCAAGGCAGCTTTTCAGGAGGCAATGGATCAGCAGGATGACAGAACGAAAATTAAAAACAAGATCTGTAATATTTGGTACTTTGTTTTAGAAGTAGCATCTCATGCAATCCAAAGTGCTTACATTGGAAAAGAAAAAGATAAAGATTTCTGAGAAGACAAAATCTTTCGACTACCTTTCTTTCTTTCTTTCTTTCTTTCTTTCTTTCTTTCTTTCTTTCTTTCTTTTTCTTTCCTTCTTTCTTCCTTCCTTTCTTTCTTTTTGCTTCCTTACTTCTTTCTTTCTTTCGTCTTTTCTCTCTCTCTTTCTTGCTTTCTTCCCTTCTTTGAAATCGGGATTGCACACCCCAGGTTTACTGTTCTGAGCGAGAACTACCATGCCCAATTCTACCCCTATGACAAGACATTTAAAAATATTTACCGAACTGTATCTATCTACCAGAACAACTTTGCAAGACATTTGAGTGAAAAAACATATGTTGTATTTGTAATTTAAATCATTTGGATTCTTCTTTCGACGTGCACCATTTCCTTTTCTCATCCTAGGCATTCATATTAGATATTCGACTATAAAATATGGATACTTAGCCAGCAGACGACTGGAAAATGGAATGTTACACTTACATCACACTCTCGCAAATTAAACAACAAAACTTTACCGATGCACAAACACAACTTGAACCCAAGGTCTTGATTACAGTAGCCCGTTTAATTGTAACTCTGTAATTAACGGGTATGATAAAATTCGCATCCTCTATTAAATTTCGAAGGTTAAACACGCCGAACTTTAACACTGGAAAAAGGGCAAGTATTGAGTTGGACACGTAGATTTTGATGCTTACAGTGGTAAAACTCTGCATGTGTTCACCAAAATTTAGAATATGCTATTATAATTACATTAAAAAACTTCCGAACACCCCGGTGTCCAATTACATTAGGGGTGATAATTACTGCTTTCAACAAGGGGCATTTGCAATCTGGCACGGGTCTTCCAGCTTTAGTTATAGTTTATGTTCCGACTGAAACATGGTCATTCTCTTCCGTCCTACCCTCTGCCATCCGAATGAGCGTGGCAGAGAGTCTGCGGGCAAACATGTCCAATGATTCGGATTAGGCGATTACGATTTGTGCGATATTTTTTTTCTAATTTTATATCGATTTTTACTGTGATGAAACCCGTTTTCTCTTCCCATATAAACATGACAAATTTAAGGGTGAGCCCTATCCACCCTGCGAACACAGTTGCACCCACTTTTGTGTTGCTTTATAGTTAATAGTAGTGCTTGCAGGGTGGGAATCTACTGTCAAAATGTCTGTCAATTCCAAGGGGCTCACCTTTGTGGAAAAGCATTTCCTGGCCACCACCGATCTCACAGTTTTCCACAAAACCATTCCCCTTTTCGTCCCGTTCTCGGCACTTACGGTCATCTAAATATTTCCAACTGAGTAAGTGCATGTACACTCCGCTCTGAAATCAGGTTTTCCATTTTAGAACTGAAGCCAGTGGTAATAAGGTCAAATATATTAATCACAAAATTATCACATAGAGTGCCACAGTTCATTTAAAGACCAAAAAAAATGCCTTATCATAAGACATAAGTGCTGGTAAATAAGCAAGAATTAATGCCCAAGTACCAGCTTGCTATTATTTAATGCTCCTATTTTTATCTGAAGTAAAACATTTTGTTTCACTTTTCAGTAAATTAGTTCATATTGTGCCAAAACACAACTTTCAATTTATTGAGTAAATAAACTTATTTACCCCCAAACATCAGCGAGTTACTTCCTAGAGAAAACATTTATTTCGTCAAACATTCCCATGTCCTCACCAACCCACAGAACATTTGAAGACCACCAACGTTGAGTATAAGGCTCGACTCACGAACATCACCTACCACAAACTGTATTTGTTAAGGCAGTTTGAGACATCCAGGTTTTGGCACCAACTCGGTAAGTGCTTTCGGGGCTGTGGCTTGACGTATTGGCATACTGGCCTGGAAGTGACTCATGCTTGCTCCACTTCGTCAACAGTCTTCTAGTACATTAAGGAAGGTCACGCTGTGGGAGCCGTTCTTCTTCAGACTATTCAGAGTTCTAGGTACCACTAGGGTCACGCAGACTGTTCATACTAGGCCAACAGACATTGTCTATAAGGAGTCCATTAAGGAGGCCACCCACTGGGAACCATTCCTTTCCAGACCATGAGGGATCACTAGGGGTCAAAAATTAGACTAGTTCTGGGAAGAAAGACATTGCCTACTATGAGCTGCGTTTGCAGCGGCAGCTCCAAACCTCCAGCCAGGGCAGTGTTTGCTGGGTCAGGCAGGTTTTATTGCTGCTTAATGGAATATTGGCCTACTTGCCTGGAAATCCTATCTTTCTGAGCTACAAAGTCACCAGCACCACCTGTGGCCTGAACTTTTGTAAGACAGAGTTGAGCATAATTTTCTGCATGCCCAATGAAACCCTATACCCTGAGCTGGATTGATGGAGGCAGCTCCAGTCATTTCAGCAATTTGACCATTTAGGGGGCCAGGCAGCTTTCGTACCTGCCCGGCTGGTCTAACCACCCAGATATTCCAACTTCCCATCTGCTCAATGAAGTCAACAGTCCATAGAGAAGCAGCACTGCAATTGGCATTCAAACTATGTCACTCTTGGGCTGTTAAACCAGTTGACTTGTGCCAGCCCCTCCATGTATTTTGCTACACCCAGATACATTCACATCTTGCTTTTAAAAACCAATGTTATACTTTGAAAAGGGGCACGAAGTCAAGTGAGGAGAGATCATTTATTCAGGAACACATGTAATGACTGCCAGCTCCTGACACACATTAAATGGAATTTACACTCAAAGATTCCATGGAATGAGCTCACATAACATATTTGTCCCCCTTATTGCTAACAAAATATCAAATAAGCATATAAATCAACATTTACACTAGATAAACACAAATGTTCAACAACATTACATACCATATTAAATAAAAAAACAGGTAGTCAAGGATAACAAAATAAAATTACCAAATAAAATAATCAATGGGGCAACAATGAAGTAATTACACCATCCTATAAAGCATAATAAATCACTTGGTAACAAAATCATCAAATCGACTAGGCAAATGCCTTGCCCCAGGAAAATGCGTTGGATGCAAGATTGGTACAATACTTTATTGCTCATCCTCAACACCACCCAAAAATTTACATACCACATCACCCTTTTCATCGGAAATTAGAATGTCTGTCCTTGTGCCATACGCGACCGTCACTTGTACGTTCTGAATGGGACCAATAATGCACCACGTGTAACGAAGAAAAATACCTTGGCTGACCTTTGGGCACATGACCTGGATTCTTTATTCACATCCAACAACCCTTGTTCACTTTCACCACATTTTCTGTTGCGCCACAATATCTGTGAATACTTTTTAGCCTAACATCTATTACCCTTCCTAACCTAAAAGAGTCGACCTTGACATGCTCCATCAATTCTCTGTTTAATTTAGACCCTGGAATCTGTCCTCTAAGTAGGACAAAAGAACAGAAATCAGTTGTCTCACTGGGTGTAGATTGAATACTCATAACATTTCTATCATGGCATACTTCCAATTCAAGTTATTTACCAAAGCTAATTCCATTTGATCCTTGAGTGTGCGATTAAACCGCTTCACTAATCCTTTGCTTCTGGGATGATACAGGTGTGAGAAATGCCATACTTGTCCAAATATTCCCTCATTTTCTCTGAAGCCAATTAGGTCCCATTATTTGTGACTACCTCCATGGGATAACTTTCCCTACTAAAAACATTTTGCAAAATGTTAATGATGGTGCCGGTCTCAATGTTATTCACAAATGCAACCTCAGACCACTTGGACATGTAATCAATGATAACCACAGCATATTCAGGACTCTTCCCCAGGACTTTTAAAAGGACCAGTAATGTCCAAACCCAATTTGGACCAAGAAACATGCTCACCGCTATAGGAACAGCAGGAGATGGTTTAGTAGAATGGCTCTTGTTACTCACAACACAACTCTCGCAATCACACACAAAATCAAACTGACTGGAACTACTGACTGCTCAACTCTATGTATCAACCCTTCATCACTTGTCAACTGTGATGCCAGATGCACATAAAGAACATATTCCATTCCCAAACCCTTAGTGTGAGGCCAAACACTCTCAATACAGTTTTTCACCTGAGACAAAACAGTATCTCAATGCAATGCATCCCTTCATTCTTGTTCCGAAATCGAACATCGGAAGGATAACACCTGCATCACTGTAATACACACCACAACTCCATCACTGGTAGCTTATTCTTCAACAACCAAAGACAACCTGGACAAAAAATCAGAAACAATATTTTTCCTCCCAGGAACATACCCTATTTGGTAAAAATATTCTTGTAAGCGGTAGTGCCATTTGCATTCCTGGGTGTGGACCTTTCCCCAGTTTTTGTACTGAATAAGTCCACCAATGGTTTGTGATCAGTAAGCAAAATTATAGGATTACCCCACATGTAAGTTACAAAGCGCTGTGTACCACACCATAAAGCCATCGGCTCCTTCTCTATATGAAGTACATCAATTCTGATCCTCACAAAGCTCTGGAAGCAAATGCAAAGGTTTTCTCTCTCTCATCTGCTCTCCTCTGACGTAATACAACTCAAAGACCCTCAATGCTAGCATCCGTTGTGATAATACTAGCATCATTAGGATCAAAAGGTTTCAAAGATGGAGTGTTTACTCTATCTACTTTAATCGTTTCCACAGCTTGTCGACATTTATCACTCCATGAAAGTACACACTCTTCCTTCAACAACTCTCTTAACGGTGCAGTTGATCTGTGCAAAATGTGGAACAAATTTAAAATAGTATTCTACCAAACTAAAGAATGATCTGAACTGCTCCTTGTTTGAAGGAAACTGTGCATCGTCAATAATTTTGATGATCTTACCTTTAGGCTGTATCCCTTTTGCACTGATATGATGGCCTAAATAGTCAACTTCATTGGCTTCAAATTTGCAATTGTCTGAATGTAAATTCAAACGTTTTGCCATAAATGCAGTTTATACTCCATACAATCTCTCATCATGCTCTCACATGCATCCTCCAAAAACCAGTATGTCATCTTGGAAATATTTGAACCCTGTACCACTTTGAAACTTTATTTTCCCAAAAATTGGGATGTGGTCCTAAAAAACTTTGGGATGATGTGGTTTGAAAGTGACAATAAAATGTCACATAATAGCAATTACATTGTTGTAATACTTCCTATAATTACAATATTACTCTTAGTAACATTAATACCCATTCTTTCTAAATAAGTATCATATGAGCTGATAAGCATAAGTCCAGGTAGATTATTCTTTCTGCTTACCTTATTTATTTTCTATCTCAATATCTCTACAACCTAAGGAATCAGTTAGCATTCATAGTGCACACTGGTGCACACAGGCACACAATCACACCTCCACTCAAATGTGCAGCAATTCTCAAATTTTCATTGGCCTGTAAAAGCAGCTGCAAACCCTTGTTCAAATCCCATAGATCACAGCTTCCCAAAGTTTTTAGGACCACAACCCTATTTTTAGGATGATAATGTTTTGTGACAAACATGAGGCAGGGCAATATTTTAACTTAACAGTAGACATGCTTTCAAAATGTTGTAAATCACCAAACTAACACAGTCTTTTAAAAAAACAGCATTTCTCTCTAACAGCAATTGTTTGTAAATGTCACAACCTTGGTAAGTGTGTAGTTTGTAGCCGATGGTGCATTTTGGAGCATACTGTGGGAAATCCATTACTAAAGCAGCATGCAGTATTGCACTGCAATTTAAAGACAGCTCATTTTCCATTGAAATTGACACCAAGGGGCCTATTACAATGTCGGGCTGACCATAGGTTGTCAGTTCCGCCCGCAGCACAAGGTGCCATTGAAAAATGGGAGTTTTTACACCTCCCTGCACTGTGTGGCAGGCACCGTAAGGTGCCTGCCACACAGTGCAGGGATGTGAAGGGCTCAACCGGATGGCCAGGGCAGAAGGGTGCCCTGCTAGGGGTCCCCAAAGACACTTTCTGATAGCAAAGGCCACCACGGAACTGCTGTCGGAAAGTGCCATCATAATCTCAAATGCAGAAACGCCTTCCTAAAAGGATTATGTGGCCTTTAGGACTGGCCGACGGGCTTCTTGAGCCCGTCGGAAACCAGTCGGTTTCCCCAGCCAGTTTATACTCTGACCACAACATTATAATTCGGCGGTTGGACCGTAAACCTACCATGCAGGTCGAAAACCCTCCGATAAGCGGTCAGAGGCTTTCCTACCTACATCATAAACAGGCCCTAAATGTGCACAGACATCCACTTTTACTAATAAAAATATATAGCACACAAATGACAATGTGTGGAAATTGGGGTTTAGTGGATATTTATTATTTGGACATCAACAAGTAAACGTATCATGATTTGTTATGATCCTATTGAAATCTTTGCTTCCATCATACTTCAGAAGCTTAAAAAATGTGCTACATATTTTGCTTTCCTAACTGCTGATATATTCTGAAACATGGGAATAGTTCATTTAACCCCTTCTGTGCCCATGACGAGCTGGACTCGTCATGGGCCGCGGTTGCGCTGTGCCCATGACGAGTCCAGCTCGTCATGAACCCCGCCCGCTAATGAAAGGGCCGGCACAGGGCGGGGAAAGGGCGGGGCACTCAAGGGGTTAAAGGTATTCAAATTTTGTTACGTGTTACAAGAAAATGACATCATACAGTCTTTCCTTTCATACTCCCAGTACCTCAGCAAGATTGTCCCTTTCAAACTGCTCCAATGTAGCAGTCAGAGAAAGAAAAGTAAACATCAGTACCGGAGTAAAAAGAATAAGCAGCAGTTTGTCAGAAGACATAGCCTGACATTAGACCTCTGTCTTTAAAGTACAGCAAATGTGTCAAGATCTTTCAAGACCCACTAGAAATCAGCTGACGACCCATCAGTCACAGTTTGGGAAATGCTGATGTAGACTACATAAATACCAAGCAAACATCCAAATACATGGACCTTAACATCAGAGAGGCACCAGTTTCTGTTTGTGCATGGAATTCCTGTTTTATCTGCAGTCAATAACTCTTTAGCACAGAGGACTTTGATTGTCATGTCTCTTTTTATGTTTGACTGCCCTTTCTGAGACCTGGGTTGAATCCAAGCGCTTTTGTCACACATGTAGCATTAGCGACTAATCATGCTACCTTCTGCTACATGAAACAAATAGACCACAAAGGAAGAGAAGCGGGTATTCCTCTCAACAAATCATGCACAACCATCCCTACACTGGCAGCAAACACTTTCTCATCACCTCCGAGTCATCACCCCATTTAAAGTCATCATTGTGAGCCTTTACTACTTACAATGTGCTCCTTCCTTGATGATCTGGACTTAGTACTTGACTTACTAGCTCCTATGGTTTATATCTTTGGACTTAAATCTGCCACACTCTGTTCTTGCAAATTCTATATGACCGGTCGCTGATTAACACATATACTGCACCACGCACAATCAACATAAATCCTGGATATTATTCTGATGTGAAATACACTAACGCACTTTTGACTTAGAACTGCCCCATCTGCAACCTATATTGACACCATTTGACACCACTGGACACCATTATCGATATAAGGATCTGCCCTATTTTCTTCACCCTTATTTCCAAGAGAAAAGTCTCCAGATTCCATCCCAAAATTTCTGAACCAAATCCACAATGATCCCATCCCTTCAGCACTTCACATCATTTGATCATTTTACAATTGCCTTAAATCATCAATTTTGAGTCATATTATTCTGTAAGTGCATTCTCCCCAGAAGGCATGCTCACAACACTGGATCTCTTCTAACATTTGCCCTAAGAAAACCAAGAGATGTGAAGTCGTCCGAAAATGGCAAAAGAATAAAACTTAAATAGGTCTCAAGACCAATAACCACGTCCTAGGTAATCATCCCTGGCTCTAGATAATGCTTAGTCAATGATGTTTAAATTACAATCTTATTACGTCAAATAGATCCCATCAACATAAACTGGCTTTCAAAATCCACTCCCCCAACCACACATACCACCTGACTTCCCCCGCCAAACAACACATTTTGATTACTATTTCTCCTCTAAAACTACCACTATAAGAGAAGCCCCTGCCATCCTTCTCTCTGCTCCACCTCTTCCCCAATGCACTCATTTGATTACCTGATCATAACCTACACATCTCGCATACTGTACCCTATTATTCAAGCTCTCTTTATTTCCAGCTCTCAAATGATCAAACCCTTTGCTCTCAACTCCAAGTCTCTGCTTTGTCTAACCTCTGTTCAGCCATTCCATCATATTTAGGACTTACCTTTCATTCTTCAAATCTGATGTAGCACTACCTTTCCCAATATAGCCTAAGTCGAACAACCCCATCCCTTCAGTTACCTTCCCTGGCCCCATAGCCCTTCATTCTCAAAAGGGATTTTAACATCTGGAGCCAGAATTCAAAAGCTGCCTTGCATGAGGTTAATACACATAGCACCATATGTGCAGACTGGCTTGCAGCAGGCATCATCCCCTGCACTAGTGCACACAGCGACATGCCAATGCACATGGGGAAGTATGCACTGCTTTAGGCAGGATTTGTCCTGGAAGCAAACCGGTGCAGATCAAACTCCACATACAGAGACAAGCACAGAAGGGTCTGACACCTTTGCAGGTGCTTTAATAGGTGTTAGTTTTTTGATGCAAAGTTTGGACCGGCTGTCTTGGCCACGCTTTGCATGAAAACCAATGGGTGTTTGTGTTGATCCGCCCCAGTAACACGTTCTTGATATAAAGCAGCCCAATGTGGATTTGGTGTCAGGAACGGGGCACCTTTCCAGAGCAAAAAGATTTTCCTTTACAAAATAAATCACTGCTACAGCTTTGGACCACTTTGCTTCAAACTAGAGCAGGGGCAAAGCCTTAGTACGTCTAGGCCCTGGCCTTTTAGCATTATATCACTCCTCGAATAACCTGCTCAATCCTTACCAACAGGGGTCTGTTTTCTTTACTACTAAGGAACTGCCTACACCTGTACTGAACTTTGTCATGTCAGCACATCATAATTGCCATTCATCAATCCTCATACTTCGAGATATCTTTTCGGTATTCAATACTGTTTACCTATGCAATCTCCTTTCTTCCGTAAACATTTTTGTCATCACTGGCTCTGCACTCAACTGGATCTCCTTCTGTCTTCCAAACGTCACTTTTTCAGTCACCTTGAACTCCAATCTTTCCTCTTTTACTCCACTACCGGTTGGCATCTGCTCTGTTCTAGGTCATCTTCCTTTTTCTCTTTACACCATCTCTGTAGGCCTATCATTTGGTTTATCTTGTCACCTGTTTGGCGATGACACCATTCCCATACTTTGCATTCCTAACTATTTCAGCGCTCCTTCAGTCTCAAATGTTGAACTGCCCCAGTGCCATTGGCCAATATATGGCTCATGAGCCCTCAAGTAGAATTTATGTAAGACATAATTTCTCTTTTCTCCTTCCATTCTACCAACCATCCCAACAAGATCTATTCACTGCCCTTCAGAAAATTATTCTTTGCTTCTTCTGATAGAAACCTAGGAATCATATTCAGTTCCTCCATGTGGATTTATCATCACCATAGCAACTGCATCACACATTTTCAATATTCAAAAAAAATGATTGCTCATTCAACCCCTTCCACACAGCCAATGTTTTGAACATCTCACTCGTGTCTACTATTGAGAGTACATGGATAGTCACAAAGAATGTACAAGCACTTGATGCGTGTTGGACTTGGCCCTGCCTGCATCGTCACATCCATACTTTTTGCCTTCACCGTTCTTGTTTCCAGAACTCGTTTTTGTGGGCTCTTAGGACTATGTACACTTTACAGCTGCTAACCAGAGCATTTGTGCTCAAGCTCTAAAACATGATAACATTGCCTTGTACCTGGTTGGCATATTTAAGGTACTTATAAATCTCTGGTAAGGTGGTATATTATATACCCATGGCCTGTAATTCAATGCTACAAGTAGGCCTGCAGCACTTATTCTGCCACCCAGTTATGTAGTCCATTAAAACATATCTCAGACCTGTCATTGCAGCCTGTGTGCAGTTTGAAACTCTCAATTCGACCTAGCAAAATATACACATTGCCCCAGGATGGGCGAAGTGGGGCTGTGCAAAGCCCCACTTGCACTTTAAAGAGGCTGCATACACATACAACTTTACACTAGTCTTTTGTGCCCCTAGGCATCTTAGGACCGCAAAAGAGAGGAAGGAAATTCCAACACCATGTGTGTGGGTGGAGGACTCCTGACATTTCTTCCACTTCAAAGCTTGCACCAGATATACAATTAGGACCCTCAGACCCACCCTTCAGTTCACTTCTGGACCTCTGGAGGACTCTCATAGGACTGCACTACTACCTGTGGCATGCTGTGTACGTCAGAGGACTACGGTTCTTCTTCAAGAGGACTGCCCTTAAGCCTGAATTCTGCCTTGTGCCCTCAAACACTGCCCTGCTGCTTGAAACCTGATTTTATGCTTGAACCCAGGACCACCAGATTGAGCCCAGGGCTGGCCTCCTGATCAGAGCCTCGGGGACAGAAAAGGCTCCAACCATCCTAAACCCACACCTGTACCCACCTTGAGTGAGTTCTGACCCTCCAAATGGCACCTATCCAGTCCTGGACCCTTGGAAGTGGTGCTAAAGGCACCCAGATATCCCAAATTCAAAACTTAGAACTTAAAACATTTTTGTGCCAAAAAGTGCTCTGAGAACCGAAAAGAGACTAGGATTTCCAATCCACCTGAGGTGCATTGCCAGTTGGCCTGATTTTGTGGTAGCTCCAGCAACATTCTTCTATGAAGCATTCCTTTCATTGGAAGGGTATTGACCTCCAGGAGCCCTCATTAGGCACAGCCTGTAGCTTTGTCCTGCTGGAGACTTTTGACTTCCAAAAAAAGAGATTAATGGCCTGATTTAGATTTTGGCGGTAATGGTTCTGCTGTCACTTTTTCAACAGACTCACTGTCCGCCTACTTAGCAGTCTTCCTGCTCAATTTAGATGTTGCCGGTCCGTGGATGAAAGATTGCCAGAGTCCCACCGACTGTAATTCTCTCCTGCGTCGATGGCGCAATAGGTAGAAGCGGCTGTCAGCATGAGTCCAGTCAAGATGACCGCCAACCTAATCATGATTTGGCTTTCCGTTGAGGCAACTGTGGTGGGAATAACTCCTACTTTAAGCTGACAGAATCGAAGGAAAGGAGGTAAGAACTTGCCTTTTTTATTGTTTACCACTTCTGTTTCCAACTTGTATTCAATCATCCAGGCCCCTCCTTTGCTGCTACGACCACACCATGAAGCCAAATGACTCCGCTGTTTCCCGGATCTAAGGTGGGCAATGTTTACAATTGCCTTTCTATGAATCATGTGTTGACAATCGCTTAAGCCTTGTGTCTTTTTACATTGTTCTTACATTCAATTGTTTCTTATGTGTAGTGCAGTAGTGTTCATTTTACAACTTATCAAGATAACATGAACACACCTCTATTGACACGTAGTTTATGTTGTTGTTGCTGTCAAGCATTTGTTTATCTTGTGTGTGTGGAATGCAATATGTAACAAAAAGGGGCATGACACATTACCTACATATGTTTTTGTGGCACATACAACATATATGTGAATTGACACGAAAATAAGCTGTACTTACCAGTCTCCACTCCACCAGGGACTCACTTCATCAGCAAATTGCCACTGGGACTACGCCAGCACAATGGGGACATCCAAATTGGCTCCGCTGAATACCGCCAGGAACACGGCAATGGAGTCAACAGAGCCAGTACACAACTAAACACAGCGGGCAGGTCACTGTCAACTTGACGGAGTACTTGAAACCGACGCCACGGAGGGGCGGTGGAAGTACCACCAAGATCTAAATCGGGCCCTAAGTCCCAAAAAGGAAATCTTCCCTACAACTTCATCCAGCAGCTCTCTGATAATGATGCCTTCTCCTGGGACACTGCCAGCTACCTTTCGCTGCTGATCCATTTAGCAGCTTTTTGTGGTTCACCCTGACAAAGATTCTGGTAGTTGCTTGAGAAGGGCTCACAATAATCTTAACCATCAAATAATTAGATAATAGAATAAAATGTAACACATTATATGACACCAAAACAACAAAAATCCAATCAGTAAAACCAGAGATATGCAATTTGAAAGATGTAATGTGAGTGTAGTGCCTAAAAGCGCAAGAAACCACTCAAGGTTATCTGGTCGTGCGATAATCGGTAGAAGTCACAAGTTTAGGCCGACTGTTATGGAGTGTGGGCCGGATATAGAGACCAGGTTAGTCCAGCTGAAAAAGTGACCTTTTTAAGGTCCAGGGCAAAAAGTCTAGTTCATGGTGGAGGAGACCACGAGGAATAGGGAGTACTTTTCGATTTGTCATCACTGTTAAGCAAAGAGCAAACTGGGTGTCAAAATCTTGCCACGAACAGCGCGTTCGCCGTTGTGAAGCACCCGAAACTTCAGGATTTCTCCTTTCCTTCTAGGAGTAGCTCAATCATTGCCACACCAAGTGTCCAGGGCCTGTAAGGCACCACTTGTGGATTAGGAACTCAGTCCAGCAGAGGCCATCAGGTTTCAGGCAGGTCCAATACAGCAGGTCAGCTGGGCAGTTGCAGGGAGATATCTGGAGCTTGTTGAGTCCCTCTAGCTCAAAACAGCAGGTCAGTCAGCTGACCCCTGGATTCACTTAGCCACTTCAATCTGGGATGAAGGGTGAAGGTCCAGTCTTCCTTCTCAGACAGCAGGGCAGGCCTCAAGCAGCATGGCAATCCTCTTGCAGTATGGTAGTGCTCTGGCAGAATGGCAGTCCTTCTGTAGTATTCGTAGGTCCAGGAGTGTACTCACGAGTGGGTTTTTGAAGTGGAAGAAACCTCTGGAGTCTCCCCCTTACAGAGGTATCTTGAATTTCTAGACTCCTTGCCCTGGTTCCAGTCTATCTCCAGACACAATAGGCTAGTGTGAAGCATTTTGTGTGGTGAGTTGAGGCTGTGCATTTGAAGTATGGCTGGTGACTGCTCCGGCCCTCTCATCAAGTCAGGATAGTGCATCCTGTCAACACCCCGACCCCCTTTTGTGATACTGTCCAGGAGGAATACACAGAGGCCAACTCTCAACTACACCTGATCATGTGACCCAGGAACAGGCTGGAGGAACCAAATGGATAGGGCAAGAAAACAACAACTTTCTAAAAGTACAGAACATATATACAGGTCCCAAGGATCAAGTTTTATGGAACCGATTTCACACCCCATTAGTACTTAATCTGCTATGGGTGTGGTAGTTTATCAATAAATGAGCTATTGGCCTCAAAAGCAATGTCAATGTGATATATTATTCACATTCTATTTTCACAACATTATGACAACAACATTGGAAACATCAGTGCTGACTGTGCAAGGTGCAGAAAGTGCTCAGTGCAAACAGATATTTACATATATACATATTATCATCCAAATAACACAAGACATCCACAATAACTCCAACTTCCACAAGAACATATCAGTGTTTCAGGTATGGTAGACTGGATAAACTGTATGTTGACGTTTTGACTTGAAGGGAACTGATCCGGGGTTCACTGCATTGGTTAACTTGGTACCTACTAGACACAGATTCCTCATCTGCCACAAGGCCTGTATCTTATGAGCGGAGGCTTTATTGTCTTGACGGCTGTCTCTGAGATTGAATCTAGTGTTTAGCAGTCGTGGGGCTTTGTTTCTGTAGTTGGTGCTGTCCTGATGAGACCTGTGGCTCAGTCCCCTTTGGGGTGAACTGTTAGCATACCCACAGAGTTATCCAGTCTGCAATACCTAAAAAACTGATATGCTCCTGTTGAAATTACACTTTTTGTGTGTTATTCGGATGTTTATTTGTAAATATTTGTTTACACTGAGCACTTTCTGCACCTTGCTCCTTCTGCACTGATTTTGCCAATTTTGTTGCCACAAAGTTGTGATAATAACATGTGAAAAATATATCATGTTGACAATGTTTTCTGGGCCTATTGTGAATGTTATTCTTATACTACCACATCCATGGTGAATTAAGTACTATGGGGATGGTCGATCTTTGCAAAAAATATGACCCTTGGGACCAGTGTGTGTGTTCTATAAGTTGACCCGGGTTCCAGTATGGGTGTATGAGTCAGCCCTTGTGTTTGTTGTATATCTTTCTAAAAGTGACATTTTCGGAATTTTGACCTAAAATCTGACTTTACCATTAAAGAGGATATTAAATGACGATTCCTTAGATACCAAACACAAAATTTCACCCTGCTCCCAAATAAAAGTTATCACTTATTAAATGTAATAAGGTAACCCAATGTTATCCTATAGAAAAGGTTACCCACAGAGTAGTGAAAAATGAATTTGGGAGTTTTTCACTACCGGGACATGTAAAACGTATTAAATATAATGCACACTGCCGGAAGAATTATTTAGAGCCTAGCGGTGACATTTTTCAGATAAACCAATTTGATTGTTTTCTTGGTAACAAACAAACAGCACAGTCATTGCAAGCGGAACATAGCAGTAACCATTACGCACTATCTGCATCTCCCTGCACAATAGTCTATTAATACGACCACCACCTGCCCCAAATCTTGATTTCATTCGGTGAGCAACCCCAGACTAGTTTATTGGTTGTTCCATTTTGGCACAACAATCCATCTTACTCGCCACTCTGCTGGGGTAAGTGGTTGGGGGGATTTACATTTATGAGCAATGTCCCACTTGGCCACTAATGTGGTCACTTCCACTAGTGTGCGCTCATAGCCGGATTCCCCAAGGACCTCGATAATACCAAGAAGTCCCATTTTCAGGGTGAGCACCACCATTGTCCAAAACTCAGGACAACGTCCTCTCATTACGTGTTGCACCAGGCTCAGGAACCTTAGGCTCACTCGACAGGAGATCCTACTCCCAGTAGATCAGGTGCTAACCAGACGTGTCACCAGATGCCTGGGTCTCATCCTGCTGGCAAAGACCCACATTAGTAGAGCACTTGTTCTGCTCTTTGCAGAATTCTTGAGGCCCCCTTCCTGCTGCCAGTTGGTCAGCTCAGGTTGGTTCTCCACTTCAGCCACTTCTTTCCCTGTAGGTACAGGGTGTCACCTCAGGTTCTGCCTTCTCGCTGAACTTGGAAATTTCAGGAGCTGGTTTCCCACTCACCTTACCCTTTCTCATTTTGGCAGGTACCTGGGCCATTCCTCCAGGCTCCAGGTCCTTCTGAAGACCCTCAGGAGCTGCCATGGACCGTTTGGTCAAGCACACCCACTCAGGCAACCCCATCATCTCCAAGTGTGACCTGAGCTCTACCTCCTTGAAGATGGTGTCCTACAGGTCATTGCTTAGCAAACAATCCACAGGCATGGACAGACTCACAGCAAACTTCAGCAGACCTAAAACCCGCCCCCCACACTCAAAGGGAACCAGAGCCACAGGGCCGTGTCTATCATGGTTGTCAGCAGCAACAACTTGATGGAACATGTTGAGGACTACCTGCTCTGAAGACAACAGATGACAACTGATGGTAGTCATGCTGGCTCCTGCGTCTCTCATAGCCTCTGCCCTCTGCCCATTGATGGATTCCAACTGACTGTACTTCCTAGTATTGTCAGGCATGTGGGTTTTCTGTACCATTTCTCCATCATCCAGGGACACTAGGGTCAACTGTACACTCTCCCCAAAACTATCTTGGTCAATCTCTTCCCCAAGCAATACACTAGCCAATCTCAGTGATCGCCCAACGGTTAAGGGCTTGGGACACTTGGCACCCCCTTTGTAGTGTCCTCCCTGCTGGCACTCATAGCACTTCACAGGAGCCTTCCCTGCAGGTTTACTGGCAGGAAACCATTTTTTTCTTTTCAGCAAGGGGCTGGGAACTCTGATCCACAGAACTATTTTGGGGCCCTTTAGAGAACGTCTTGCTCTTTTCGTCCCACCTCCTTCTTCTGCTGAGTATCCTGGCCATGATTGTGGTGATCCTCCCAGATAGCTTCCTGTGGACCCTGGTGCTGACCCAGCAGTCCACCTCATTACCAAACTCTCTGGGATCAGTGAGCTTACTATCAACAAAGTGCTGGCGCAGATCTGGAAAGCAAAGACTGAACATATGCTCTGTTGCAAACAAATAATGCAGCCCCTGATTATCTTTTTACCTCACTGCCCATCCAGTGCCTAGCAAAATGAATCCACACAAGCTACCCAGGTCTGTTGGGAAATCTTCTGACTATCCCTGAAAATGTGTCTATATTTGGGGTCAGACCAAGCTTTCTGATTAGGGCCTCCTTCATGAGGGGGATACCTCATCCTCTCACTCCCTTCTTGGGCCAGTAGAGTGTCCCTCCCCTCATTAAAGATATATCTCCAAAGACTAGCCCCCCAATCTGCCTCAGGGACCTTGTGCATTTGGAGTGCAATTTCATAGTCCTTAAACGATCTGTCTATGTAATCTCCCACCACCAGACCCTTGGGTATGTAGACCCTCATGTCAGACGGCATGGAATAAATACTGTCACCATCACTGCAGGATTCCACCTGCCTGGCTTTGATGTTCAGCTCTCTCAGGCTCATCTCCTGAGACAAGAGGAGACGAGGGCTCATCCAGTCATGGAATTTCCAGTAATATTCTAGAGCGAACCCCTTTTTCATCTCAGTGATGGCTCCAACGATCTTTTCAAGTGGCAGGGGGTCCTCCAGCTCAGAATGGAGGATTGTTGAGAGCCTTGGTAAGGGAATGTCATTAAGAATGGGGTAGTTCTCTGGGGGCAGGGGCACCAGGCATGCTACACACAATAGTAGTCCACAAAGGCTGCATCAATACCCGCCCCCATTGGACTGTGGACTTCAGGCAGCTATACTATCTTGGGGACAATCCTAGATGCAATTACTCTGGTGGTAAGCCAATACAGCAGTTTCCGCTTTTATCTTTTACACTTCATAGATGCATTGGAGGGAGGACATTCATCATTGCTTGGCCTCCTCAGGAGAGACCTGCTTCAGTAAAGCCCTAGAGATTTGAAGTTTTCTTTGGAGGATCTCTATTGGATTAACTGCAATCTGTTTTTGAGATCCAGATTGTGGTGCTTGGGGGTGGATATCTGTCTAAGTTTGGTTTACTCCTGCCTTCTACGGTTCCCCTACCCCACCCCCCTGAGAGTGGCCTTTTCCGTCGTTCATAATGTTAATGTCCGGGGGGGAGGGGGGGCACTGTTCCGCTGTTAGGCCTGGAGTTCAGTTGCAAAATACTCAGGCAGGCAGGATCAACAAGATGCAGGCACTGAGATGCCAAAGGGGGCCTTGGGCCACACCTGTTGCCTCAAAGTGGCCTTTGCTGTGTGAGTAAACAGAAATGCCCTGTGGAAGTATTGTGGCCCCCTTCAGCCAAAGGAGATCCGTGGCGAGGAGAAGGAGGATGTCTGCGTGGGGTTGAGTCCCATGCAAGGCCAAGGTATGTGCATGTTTTTGGTTCCTGGGGTGCCAGATTCTCCAGGCGTCTCATAGTCAAAAGGATTCCTTCCAAGTCCGGAGCTGCTTCACCCAGGATAATCAGCTCACCATGGTGCAGCCGGAGAAGTCAAGGTCGGGAAAGGAAAAGGTGTTGAATTCCCCGCCGTCTATTGTAATCCCAGGTGAGAATGTAAGGATAGCGTTCTTTATTGCTATCTGTGCTGGGGAGGTTGACTAGGGTGATATTTATACACTCAAAAAGTTGTAAAGATGGCTCTCATGGAGGCGCCCCACTTCCATGAACCGGTTCTGTGCAACCCCAACAGTGAGGACACCACCAATGGCAACAAATTGTGAAAGAGGAGTGTCATACCCTGCAACCGCCATAGAAACTCTGAGTGGTACACACAGTTGTACACGAAGTGCCTCAAAAAGGGGCAATGGGCATCCACCAGCAGAATCAGTGCCTCGGGCATAAATCTTTTGGTGTGGTTCAAGACGGCAGACCTTTTAATTAGATCCAAAAGGTGTTTGATGTTCCACAACATAATCTTAAAATGCACCATTAAATACGTTTGCGACCATTCTGAAGCAAGCAGAGGATTTCAGATTACCAAGCGTGGGGAGAATCCAAGTGGTGGATGCCTGTGGCAATCATCAGCAAGGAGTATGTAAGTGTGTGTTACCTTGTAGGTGAGTAAAAGATGGACTAAAGTGAAAACACAATTGAAAGCAAAACCAAACCAAACAACCTCCCCTCCCAACACTCCCCACCCCACACTTCTCCCAATTAAGTATCTGTTACCCTGTAACACCCTAGAACACAAACTATTAAAAACAAACTAGCAGAGTCACACTTTAGGTACTCCTCTGATTCAGGATTCTTTGGGGTACCTAACTAGATTTAGCCTTGACGAGGCTGGGTCAGCAAAACGCCAGCATAAGGCCCAGGTAAGGCCTCCACACCAAGCTGAGGTTTCAAGGCTGAGGCTAGAATGAAGATTCAGTCCTATGCTGCCGATTGAGGGGCTCAGGCTGCATACTCCTTGGGCCCCAGAGGGATGATCACTGCCATGGGGTCGTGCTCGGTACAGGTCTAAGGAAGCTCCAGTTGTGCTTCCTGTATCTCCATGACCGCGTCCTCCTTTGTAACTTGATGGGAGGGGTCGATAATGGCGATCTGTTGTAAGGCCTTTCGAGGACATCTGATGCCAGAGGTTCATAGTTTTGGTGGTCCATTCCCAGGCTGATTCAGGTGTCTCAAAAATCTAGTTTAAAGTCATAGATCACCTTGAGCTTGGCAAGAAATATGACCATGTATTTCTGCACAGGGTAACGCTGGTGGCAAACTGGGGCCTCTGGAGTTCAGACCTCTGGCAGTCTGGACAGTTGCAGGCACAACTGATGACGGGGTGCTCAGAGACAGCACCCACAGGCCCCTGCTGCTCCTGGTCCCAGCACTGCTTGATGCACCTCTGACAGAGGCTGTGTCCGCAGTTCATAGTCACCAGCTCCTTGTACGGTTCCAGGCAGATGGAGCAAGTAAGGTTTTCATCGAGTAACTTCAACATTCTGGGAGGAAATGAGGGGGTGAGACTTGACACTGTGTAGCTCGCCTTAGGGGTTGTGGCTGCTTAGATGGGAAGGCAACTCCCTTAACCAAACCTGGTGCTTCCCTCGTGCTATTAACCAGCGTGAGTGAAGTGCCAGGATTGGAGAGAGCGGCCTCTCTTGGTGCTCCTGAGGGCACTGGAGGCCTGTGCTTGTTCTCAATCCAGCTGTCTAAGACACAGTCGCAGCCGCTGAAGGTAAGAGCGGTGGGGCCAAGTGAGGGGGGATTTCGAGAGACGACCATGAGGTAAAATGAATTATTTAATTTTTCCTTGTGGTTGTCTCTCGAAATTCCCCCTGACCTGGCCCCACCACTCTTACCTGCAGCGGTCACGGCTGCTAAGACAGCTGGGTTAGAGAGCTTGAAAGTGCGCATGTCTGGCTGGCAGTCACAAGTTAGTTGGGCAAAGTGACAGGCGCACCTTAAACTTAAGTGCACAGGCTGCCCACCACTTCTCCCTTTTGCTGCCACTCAGCAGGCCCTGTCCCGTCCTGACACATGGTTCGGGATGGGTTGATGAAAAATAAAATGGTAATAAGTTAATTTTATTACCATTATTTTTCATCTCTGGGGCTTTTTTGGGGCATTTTAGTTGGTGAGGAAACGCTCCTCCACTCATAGGGAGGAGCCGCTCCTGATGGCTTGGCCATATCGTTGCAATATGAGGCCTTGATCAAGCAGTGACTCAGGTGGGCCTCTTTTCATGTATAGCTCCAGCTCCGGCATCGTGGTCACCTCATCCTCCCTGGCCAGCCTGCTGCACTCAGAGACTGTCTGGGATGCCGGAGAAGGAGTGGACTGTGGCATGCGCTGGCAGTGCTATTAGGTTGTTGTGCTGTGGGAGGAGAGGCAGGCCTCGGCCTGTGACAGCTGCAAAAGTAACAGTTCACTTCCACTCTCAGAACCCTACTTCCCCTGCAATCAATCACTGACTGTAACCTTGCCTTTGACACTATACTGCTCTATGCTTCCTTTTTGTCTAGGTTCACATTAATTACCACATACATACATATACTGAGGTTCTGGGCACAGAAGGAGGAAGAGCACACGCAAACATAGACACGTAGAAGGCACTGGTGTCAGAGATCAAAGGAAAGCAGAGCAGGCCCACGCATGCACCAGACATGCACTGAGAGTCAGAGGGCTTTGGGAAGCACAGCATACACAGCATACAAAAAAGTTAGCACCGTCATAGACAAGGCTTATCACCTCTTATAAGAATGATCAGTGGCGGCTGGTGACATTTGAAAGTGGTGGGGCATAAAAGTATTGGCATACTGCACCGCAGCGAGCGAGCGGAGCGAGCGAGCCCGAACAACCTAAGGGGGGTTCGGGGGGATTACCCCCCCCGAGAAAATTTTGAAAAACGAGTGGACAAATGGTGCATTTTCAAGCAAATTTGAGAAAGCAGGAAGGTTAATAAAGTATTTGTGAAAGTGCAGTTATTACATTAATAAAGAGATGTCAAATAACATAGGTAGCTGCTTATTCAAGCTTTCTTTCACCCCATAGTCCAGCAGGGTCTTGATACAAGACAGATAAGAGAAAAAGCAGTGTGGTCCTCGACCAGGAAGACACTCATATTTCGGTGGTAAGAAGTAAAAAGATTTGTCAAATTGAAAACCTGAACTGCAATACGCAATCCAATTATTTTCAAGTACATCTCATCTATGTTCAACAAGCCATGTTTTACCCATGATTGGAATTGTGAATCACCAAATAAATTGAGCCACTGCAATCAAAATCAACCAAAACTGTGGCTCAATATGTAGGCAGAAACAGTATAAAACAGAAACACAGTCTAAATAACTATGAAAGTGACACACAAATATTGACCATGCAACTCAAACTCAGAAATTCCAGATCCAATTCACTGCCAAAGCAGGCCTCCCATGTGTCATTTCATGTGTGTTAAGTGCAGTCTACAATGCATGACTTGCCAAAGCAAATTAACATTCTCTCACATTTAAAAATTCCTGTAGCAGACAAAATTTTAAGTTACCCCAAAGCGGGACAAGATTTTACATTCCAACATTCAATGGTCTGTTTCAGTGTCTGATTATAGTAGAGATAACTGTGTACGTATGCTCATACCTATATCTGTCTTACTTCCTATGTCCCTCTTTTTCTCTCTCTAGCTCAACATACCCGTTATGCCCCTCTCTCTTTCTGCCACACTCTCTCATTCTGGCTCTGCTTAGCTCCATCTCTCTCTGTTCCTCTCTTTGTAAAAAGTGCAAAATAAAGTGACAAAGGTAAAGCAAAGCCATTGTGATCAGGAAGTCAAGCTTTGGCCCCACACAGAAGGTAATAGAAAGTAGAGTAGCCAGCAACTCACTCCCCCTTGCACAACCGCCATATTAACAAATAAAGCGCGTGTGACACTAGAACTAAAGTAAAACATCGCGCACAGGACATTTTCCATATCTAGTGCCCACAAAACAAGAATGAACGTTAAACATCAAGCGTTGCGAAAGGTGCGGCCGCCATAATTACAGTTAAAAAGCCACATGGCGCACAGGACATTTTTCATATCCAGTGCAGATAAAAGGAACACTAACTTGGTGAAACCCCCACGATTATAAACTATGCCAAGCAGAAATGTATGCTTTGAACGCAGCCTCTTTCCCCATCTCCCTGGTTTCATTAAAGCATCTATTTGAATGCAGCAATGTTAAGAGTGACAGTGCTGTTTATTTGCCTTCTGCTATTTGTTATGCTAACTTTTTAGGCTGTATAAAGTGGGCTCCATACCTCTATATGTTTGTTGTATAACTGGTAGCGAGGCTACAAAGAATATCACTTAACTCGGCTTTGAGAGCCCTGGCGATCCCTGCATTAAGTACGTAAATAAACAAATATTCGAGGTGCTGGCTGTCTGGAGGAGCTTCTCTGGGACTCATGCGATGACTTCAGCGGGAAGATGCAGCAAAGTCTTTCCCACAATGAACACTACAGTAACTGTCTACAATATGACGTCACCTCATTCACCACGATGCGCTGTTAATAATACCTATTAAATGCAATGCAATGCAGACGGTGATCTCGGTTGAGTCGACCCCAGGACGCCTGTATTCCCTGGCAGTGCATGGCTCGGAGAACGCAACACTGCGCCTTTCAATCTGTATTAATCTTGACGAGATTACGCGCAGTAAATGTTCCCTGTTTCCTGACATTGGGACGCGCCATCTGAAAGGCTGCCTGCTTTGACAGCAGCACCTCCGCACATATTAATTCTCCTTATTTATTGGACGTGTGCAGAGCTGCAGCCGGGCTTGTGCGCCCATGGGTGGTGTGGCCAGACGGTGTACTCTTCAGGGTTCAATGGGGACGGGGTTCAATGTCGTCCTATGCCGCTCGTTGCAGAGAGGCCTTCCTGGGAGAGCCAGGCCCAGGGTGCGACAGCCCAGCTTCAGGCACACACACACAAGCACAGCACTGCGCGCTCACGCACAGCACATCCAGAACTAGCCGCTGTGAGAGCCACCGTCTATGCCAAGGGAGGGGAGGGGTTAATAGAATGCAATCGACCCAAGGCAACGTAAAACAAACTCCAAGACAGAAAACCTTTGGGTATACAGAGCACGTGCCAACAAACCCCCTTCCCCTGAGCCCCTTGCCTCCTCAGCACATCCCAAGAATGTTTCTGTAATGGAAACGATGCAGCCCCCTGCTCCTCGGCCCGGGGACCCCATTAGTGCAGATCAGCCCTGCTCTGGCTGATTACGAGTCTTGGGGCCCCTCCTGAAACTAAGGTGCTGCACCCCACCTGCTAAAGCAGAGCGGAAAGGAAGCAAGAAACCCTTGCATGAAAACAGGCTGCTGCCCAAAAGCAGCCCTGAGAGGTAACAACCTGTCAAACTGTATGTGGAGTGGGTGGAGGGTCCTTCTGTTGCAATAAGAGGGCCCTTATTATGGAACATGGAGTAGCACAGCTGTCTCTCTTCAGGGTGAGACTCAACTTCATTAAGTAAGGCTCAGAGTGAGGAAGGCCTGGACTCGGAGTAAAGAAGGTTACAGGTAAATAACGCTGCCACTCGCTGGTCTTAATTCGCGAAGTATTCAAGTGTGGACCATATTAAAATACAACTTCTTCTTCCACTATAAGGAAGGGCTAAAGAACGCCTGTTCCAGAGGAGCCGCAACACAATTTAAAGTTCCTCTCCTCGCTGTTTTTTGTTTGGCGTGCGCATGCGCGCTCCCATGGAAACTGTAAGACAAAATGTACATTTCCTGTACATGAACAACAACACAAGAGGTGTGTCACATTTCACAGAAAGTGCAGGGCACCAATCCGAATACCTGAAAAGGACCTCTTCCAATCCTCCCTGGTGACATCACTTTAGTGCGAATGCTAACAGACTGCACATCAATAAAACCAACACAGCTTCATGCTTTCAGAGAGTACTTGTGCATCATGACTTTGAATTACATGTTCTTTTTTCATTTGACTTTGCCAGTCTTTCATCCATTTCGTGCACCGACCTTTATTGCAATTCTTTTACCGATTGAAAGCGATATTTTGTATGCACTTTTAGCAATATTTCATAGAAAAAAAAGTGGGCGAACTAAATAAGTTGTATTTCTCAAGTTACCTTTGTCATACAGAGCAACATCCATGCATGCCCAGGAAGGTAGATTCCAAACAGTACACAAGAGATTCACTTGCAAACGCTTCCAAAACATGACTTAGTTAGCATTAACAATGCAGCAGTAACACCTGTGAGAGCTTACTATTACCGATCCAACCTAATTACTATAGTTGGATTGTTTACGTCTGAATCATCCAAAAATGTGTGTATTCGAACAAAAGTGACACCGCATACAACAGCGCGTACCTATCGAGTCTTTGCTTTGTGCCAACTCAACAGCGACGTCCATATCGTTCTCTGTCATGTAGAGTCAGAGCAGAATGTGTGCGTAATGCACTATGTCACTAACCCGTTCCAATGTCTTCCCTAATCACGGTGAGCGCCACCTTAAAGCATTTTGATACCCACAATATCACTCATAAAACCTGCATGGCAACGACAGCGGACCATGTACTTCATGCTGTGTACTTACTGATCGGTAGTGGGATCTACAAATGCATATGTAGATTCAACAACCACAAATAAACCATCATGGATAACTCAAGCGGTTCTCAACATATTGGATTGTGAGTCGGCTCGCGAGGGGAGAAGTGGGGGTGTCGCGCGGGGGAGGGGGCCGGGAGTTTTAAAATAAAATCAATCAGATTCCTACCTTACCAGGTCCGCGCCGCCGGCCTCGGGTCCGCTCCGTTCTGGCGCCAACAGTGGAACAGCCGCAATCACTGCTGGGAAGTACTAGTAGCAAACCCCTCTCAGCCAATCCTGGCGCTGTAGAGCAGGCCAGGGCAGTGTCACGCTTTGCCCGCCTGCCCATTATGAGACCGAGGTTCGCTCTCCTAATGGGCATGCGCCAGCCTGAGCAGGGACCAGTGCGCATGACTGGGCACGGTGCAAAAATTGCCTACCATCCCCACTCATGCGCACTTGTGCTTGTGCTGCTGCCTGCCCCGACAATCATGACTGTCATTCAACATGACGCCAGACCGCCCACCCCCTTCAGACTCTGAAGGGGGTGGGCGGTCCGACGTCATGCTGTGACAGTCATGATTGTCAGTTCTCCCTCGGAGCCGCTGCGGCTGAACTCAACTTAAATAAACCAAGAGTTTACGGTGCGGGCGCGGGTGGGGGGGCAACGCCCCAACGCCCCCAGTGGACGCACCGCCACTGAGAATGATGTCACTTCATGACATTGACCTGGTGGCCATCTTACTACATACTGTGCTTCAAAAAACCTCCTTTTTAGGGAAAGTCAGAGGTGGTAAATGCACAGAAAATATCTGCAAAATGTGGCGAGTAGATCTCAAAAGGTGAAACAGAGTGCAGCATGCCAGTGCCTGAAGGAAGAGAGCCAAGACAACCCATGACTGAAGGGGGTCGACCAAAGCCCAGTTAATATTTTGTGTGCTGTGCTAAACTGAGGTCTGCCAAACAGCTAAAGCTGTTTTTAACCAAAAGCCAAAAACATATAATATGCATTGCTTTAGTTTTCATTGTAATCCATCCATATCCGAAAATGCACAGAGGGCCACATGGACAATGTACATTGTGTGCAGTTATTGGCCCCTCTGCTCTCGTCTTTTCTCATGTCCTTGTGCTGACATTGTCCGTCGGTGTTTCTCCTTTTATGTTTCGTAAAATACCATAGTAACACGTCCTTCACTTATATAAAACACCATTTTTTTTTGCTTAGGTTACAGTCACAGTTTTTTAACTTAGGCAGCGTTTTTACCAATGGCAACATTAACTATGAAGTGGCACAGAGAACCATAGTTTCTGCGTAATCATGTTATTTTTCTTCATCGATTAAACGCATTTTCTGAACTTCTCTTCCCGTACAGCGGGTCGCATTCCCTGCTCGCCTCTGATTTATCGCGCTTACAGATAACGCCAATAAGAGATCGATTAGGTTACTATTACAAGATCTCCTGATGTCTTATATCATCAGTAATGGCTCGTGAAATGGACACTTCCTGGTAGGACTGGTTTAGCAGTTCCTGCCAATAGTTCTGATGTATGAAGGCTCAGCACAAAACACTTCAGAGAGATGCATCACTTCCGGCTGCTGTTCCCCCAGGCCTTCAGTGAAAGCCCTTCCAATCTGAGTGATCACTGCAACAGCCAAACAACAAAAGGAAATGGTTTACATGTTCAACAGATATAAAACTAAAATAACACTGTCTCACACAGCAGATGCTTTTATCTCAAGAAGAGTCTGATGTATCATGAACCGAGAAGAGCAGTTCTAAAGGTCCAATCTGTAAAATGAAACCAATATAACATACAGCACAAATGAACTGGAGCAATTCCCTAACCATTGAATTTGTTTCGCTTTAACATACAATGGGTTGAGCAATGGTTTTCAGTAATGTTAGGGAAAATCCACTGTAGAAACAAGCATTGGCAATGCCGCTAGGTCTGGCTGTAAAAGAATGATGTATGGTAATGTAAGGCATTACAACCAGATTGTATTGGAATGGATGTGCAGTTGTGCGCAGTGCTTAATTTGTAAAGCAATCCTTGCGAGGGCTCTCGTCAGGAGGTCACTGCAGTCTGCACCATACATTGCCCCTGCTAGCACTGCCAATGACGGTACCAACACAATTACTAACCATCACACTCTTACAAGTGTGATAGTTCATACTATTCCAGGCCCCAAAAACTATAAGAATGACTTGGGTGGCATGTATTAGTTATTATTATTGTATATTGAAATAATAAACTGCTGTTGTTGTGGTCATCTGTAATTTAGGTAGACAGTCCCACCATGTGGCAGAGTGTCATAAGTGCTGGTGCTAAATATTAAGGGGCTCATTACGATGGCGGAGACACCGCCACTGCCGGGACGGAGGTGGCAATCCCTCCGCTATGTGGCTCCCATTTCTCCCCGCCACATTTGGATGTCGGGGGGAATCGTGCCACAAGCGTGGCGGGCGCAAAGAGCGCCCGCTACGCTTCTACCACAGGCAATCATTGCGATTGCCTGGCGGAGCGGATCTGACCGAGTATATGGTGGCGGTGCCCAGTAGGCACCGCCCGCCCAATCACAATGCTGGCATCAGCCAGCCTTTCCATGGGGGTTAAACCGCCATGGAAAGGCTGGCGGAGGCTGGCTTTGGGGGGCCCGTTACGGGCCCCCTCTGGGGTGGGAGCATTTGTGCACTGGAGGGGTACCCATGGTACCCCCATACATTTCCATGCACAAGGTGGCAGGCACCATGCGGTGCCTGCCACGTTGTGCAGGGAAATGCACAACATGGCCATTTAACATCGCGGCGGGTGCTGCAGCTACCAGCACCCACGGCAATGTTAAATTGCCAGATGCGACCGCTGCAGTCGCATCATAATCAGGGGTGCGGAACCGCCGCATGACAGGCGGGTGGTCCCGATCCCGCTACGATGGCGGGCAGACTCATGCCTGCCTGCCTTCGTAATCAGCCCCTAAGTTCCAGTGCCAAACACAGGAAACCACTGGCTCAAATTAAGCACTGGTTGTGTGGAAGAAAAGAACTGTAGAATAATAATCGTGTGGGTTAAAAGGTACGGTGACAGTTGCATGGTCAAGCCACACCTAAAAATTCATGTAGGTTAATGAATGCCCTCCTCCAAATCTGTGCTTCTGCCACACAAAACTACCATATATTATCTAGTTATCTAAGACAATTTAACAGCATTTAGCAGTGTGTGCCCCTGAAAGTTAAACCTCAAGCAGCTGGATAAATAAAATGATCAACGGTGTGTGGAGAGCAAATACTTTTTTTGTGGATACATACAACTTCTGTCCAATCAAAACATGTTCCCCCCTGCTCCCAACACGTAGGCGGAGCCAAAGCCCCTCTCGTGGTGTTCTCACATCATTGCCTGCAACAGCTGCGCTGTCAAGCCAGACCATTAAAACAGTCCTCTTCACCCAGTCCTGCAACTTAACAATCACCAACAATAGACATTCCAGAATGTTCATTTATCTGATGATGTCTGCAGGGATTTTGAGACGGTTGTGACATTATTTACCAGATGACTTTGCTTTTCATTATATGCAAAATAGAAAACTGAAAATAGCTCTATTATAGCCTTAGAATCTGCCGTAGCAGGCTCTACTGGCCATTAAAGGCCAACAACAGCGTTCGGAGAGGGGCTTTAACAAGGGAGCGGGCCTTTAATGGCCGGTAGAGCCCGCTACGGAGGGCTTTAAGACTATTAGAACAATCCGCCCCTAGAGGGCAAAATGTTCTAATTTGTAAAGCAAAGGCCTCACGGAGCCCGAGGGGGTTGAAATTAAGTCTGGGCGGTGAACTCTGCTCTGCTCGTGGAGTTTGCAGCGTTTTCCGCAATACCCGTTATGTGGAGCTCGCAGAATTCCTCAAAACTCCGCTTTGCGTTGCGTTGCGGAGTGGAGTTTTGTTCCTAGCTCGCGTTCGTCAATGTCAAGTTGGTGAGTGCGAGCAAGGAAAATCCACCACCCTACGAGATTTTTTCTCGTTCGAAATCTTCAACATGAAGTTGGTGAGCGCAAGTGTGGAAAATCAACCTTCCAGCGAAATTTCTCAACGCGGGCGGTCATATTTCTCATTGCGAGTGGTCGCGTATGCTCACGACCGCTCACGTTGAGAAACCGTCCCTTTGCGTTGAGAAAGATGCCGTTCAAGTAACAATCTACTCAAGCAGCAGAAAGGAAACAGCGCCCGCTTGCGCTGTGCATGGTGCCGTTCGTGATAATTGCACAGTGCAGACAAGCACCTGGCACTGAAAATCACAGCAAACGGCATTTATCTAACGCACTCCGCTGCTCACGGAGCTCCGCGTAGCGCAGTGGAGTTTTTTTTGCAATTTGCAGAGTTCCGCATAGCAGAACTCCACCCAGGCTTAGTTGAAATACCCTTGGGCTCCATGAGGCCTTTTGTTCACAGCAACAGCTGTGAACAAACATTGGAATGTTGGAGCTCTGGGCTTCTACCGAGCACTCCATTGTTTTCAGTGGAGCTCCCAACATTCCAATGTTCTAATAGAGAGGTGGCTTTGCTTTAGTAATACTCTCAATTATGCAGCTGTGTAGATAAAAGTTAGTAATAAACGTACAAATATTTAGGCCGTGCCAGTAACAATAAATGTGAGCCAATCACATGTGTTGTAACAAGAGCACTAATGAACATTACTTCACATATTACTACATTGCAAAGTTCAAAGGCCATGTTAACCACAATGTCGAGGGTCAGGGCACAAACATTACATTCTGGGCTGAGGGTTATAGTTTGAATAGCAGAGGTTTGGATTATGGTAGGCTCAGCTAACTCTAACTGTCCAATGTCAGGATTTTTCCCAGGTTTCTTTTCTAAGCATTTCTCCAACGTAACTGTGTTTTAAAGGGACATTAAACTATTATGAGCAGAAAAAACAGAAACGTTCAAAGTTTTTCGAACGAGGTTTTGGCTTTTTCAATGATATACTACAGCCATCTCCTACAAAAGCAAAGTCTGGTTCTCAAAGCCTTCTGCTATTCACAGTGGCAATGGCCACAAGGCCTAGTCTTTCAAAAGATAAAAAATGTGTCATTGAAGTTTGAGATTTAAATATAGTTTAAATGATGTAGACATGCGTATTGGGGTCCACAGCAAAGTGAAGTGCATATAACAGCTGTCCTTAGGTTTTGCTTGTGTATAGATCTTGAGTGCCTAACTTGCAGTGGCAAAGCCTCTTTAGCCATGTTTAACTTACAATATGACATTAATGTCTCCAATACTCAAATACAACTTTATTTTGTCACAAATCCTAACTCATAAATTGTCACTTTTGTTTGTGCCCTAACATGTAATGCAAGCTTTTCCAAGATCCTGCCATCTGCTGAGAACTTCTATATAATTTTGGCATCATCCACTTCAAACTGCAGGGTTATTGGACAAAATATAGAGTCAGAAATATTCAGCTACATTAATATTGCGTTTTATGACACATGAATATAGTGATGTAGATATATCGTTAAGGAAAGTAATATTGTTTTCAAAAATCTGTGTTGCTAATATCATTTTTAATAAAATAGTTGTAAAAATAACGTTTTTTATTTTTTTTATGTGTTTTAATTCATATCTTAATTGTATATGTTATATATTGTTTGTATAATTGTTAATGTTTTTTAAATAGAGTTTGTAATTTTAAGTTATTTATCATTTTAATGTAATTGTTAATAGTAAATTATATAGTATCATAGTGGGCTGTGAGGTTTGCAGGGGTACAGGGTGGGAAGTTAATTAAGTATAATTAATTAATATTCAATTTTTAATTAATAACTATTATTTAATTGAAAATTATGTAGATTGTGTACATATTATATTTTTAACATATTTTAAGCGTGAGTTGTTGTGTTTATAGGGGTATAGTGTGGGAAGTTAATTAAGTAATATTTTATCAATAATTATTGATTTATTATTCATTATTAAATGGATAATTAATTATATAAATTGTCTAACTATTGTATTTTTGAAGTAATATTTTAGGTGTGGGTTATTGGGTTTGTAAGGGTATAGGGTGGGTAGTTAGTTGAGTAACAATTATTATCAATTTATTATTAAATATTTAATTGATAATTAATTATGTAAATTGTGTATATATTATGAGGCCGATTACGAAACAGCCCATATCGGCTCCGACCGACGTTCGGAGCCTTCCTCGTGGCGTAATGGGCTGCTCGGTTTGCTTTCTGACCACCGCATTATGATGCTGGCAGGCGGAAAGTAAACCAGCCGGTCATTCCAGCTGGCTTAGGACAGGCTAATGGACCCCGTTGGCCAGTCGGAGCCGGCTCGTAATCCCACAGGGCGGGCCTTTCCGCCCTTGGGATTACGATGCACTGTTTCTGACATGGTTTCCAAGCTGGCCCCATGTTGATCCCTTGAGGTGCCTGCCATGGGGTGCAGGGATGAACAACACCTCCCATTTCTCAATGGGAGCTTGTGTTATGGCCGGTTCACGGCAGTAACACGAGCACCCATTGAGAGATGGGAGTATGCGACCGAACAGTGTTCAGTCACATTGTGATTAGCCGGTTCGGCCTGCCAACCGGAGGTCGGTCGGTCCCAGGACTGAGACGGTGTCAGCGGACAAAAGTCCATCCGACATTACAATCAGGCCCTAGATTTTTTAAGTTATGTTTTAAGTGTGCGTTGTTGCGTTTGTAGGGGTATAGGGTGAAAAGTTAATTACGTAATAATTTATTACGTTTTTTAAAAAGTATTATTAATTATTGCATTCGCAAATAATTATTTAAATTGTGTAAATAATATATTTTTAAGGTATATTTCAGGTGTGAGTTGTGTTTGTAGGCATATAGGTTAGGAAGTTAGGTGTGGGTTGTTGTGTTTTCAGGGGGATGCGGTGGGAAGTCATTCAAGTCATAATTAATTAACAATTAATTAATAATTTATTATTAAATATTTTATTTATTACTTAAAATGAATTGTGTTACAATTGTTTACTTTAATTATATTTTAATTGTGGGCTGCTAGGTATGTAGGAGTATAGTGTGGGAATTTAATTAAATAATAAATGAAGAGCATTTTTTATATTAATTATTAAAACATTTCATAATTATGCAAACTGTTTCACTGTTTTTTGAATGTATATACATATACGTTTTATTTTAAGAGTTTTATATTTTTGTTCAATTAATATAATTATTAAAATATGGTATGTGTTTGAAATGAAGTACTTTCCCTACTGCTGCACAGACTGGAGTGGGAATAGTAAATTTTACCCTTCCTGAGTCTAATGCTCTCCATACTCTTGCATGCACAGACTGGGGTGGGAATAGAAATTTTTACCCTTCGTGAGTGAAATGCTTTCCCAACTATTGCACCAACTGAGTGGGAATAGTAAAGTGTATCCCCGGCAGTCCAATACTTTCTCTACTGTTGCTCTGACAGGACTGGGAATAGTACATTTTACCCTTCCGCAGTCCAACGCTATCTTTAATGTTGCACAGACTGGAGTGGGAATAATACATTTTACTGCTCCTGAGTCCATTGCTTTTTTCTACTGTTGTACAGGCTGAAGTGTGAAAAGTACTTTTTATCCCTCCTTAGTCCAACACTTTCCCTACTGTTGCACAGACTGGCACCTACTTCCACATTTAGGCCCCAGAATGCACCACAGGTGCTCTGGCCCCCTTGCGCGACGCCAATGCACTCGTGCACCTTCGCTCTCCACATATCAAGCTTCCTGTGTCATCCCCCTGGTAACACGCTGACGCCTTCACCACGCGCACCGTCACCCAGTGACTCAGCCGAGCTCGGTTGCCATGACTACGCGCCCAGCGCCCACCGCGCATAGTCTCTCTCACATGTTTTCCCTTACAGGGACGCTACTCTGACCAGGCGGAAACCAGCCACACCTGAATCCGCCGCACATGATATTTAAGCACCAGCAGGATCCGGGACTATTTCCCTCGGAGATCCGCTACAGAACAACAGGTTTCCAGCAGGTTTTGGCCAACAGAGTCGTGAGTACTGCACAAACTCATCCTTGACCGGGTAAGCCTTTCTTCCCTTGCAGGTCTAACGGCCTACGGGCCCTTCCCCTTCTCATTTCAGGGTAAAAACCTCTGCCGGATTTCTCCATAGGGGCATTTGCAGCAAAACGCTAGCGTGAGGATACCCCTTTAGTGTATCCACCTTCAACTTGTGTGTGCTTACGACATTTAGCCCACCACACGTACCAGCGTAGATTTCGGTATTTCACCATAACCGCACCACCAGTACGGTTACACCTATTGCCGCATTTTTATCGTTTATAGTGCACAATACTACCGGCAATTATGTATTTTTGTGATTCCTGCTACCATGCTAAAGACTCACCCCTGTATGTTTGTTTGTCATACATGTTGTATGTCCAGTAATGCTTGGAGAGGGAATCCCCTCCCACATGTATAGCACCTTAGTGGGTGCTCCACATTTTCTGATCACATACTCACTTAAAGTATAGATCGCACTTTCACATAGTCAACGGTCCTGAGGAAAGCCAGTTTTACAGAAAAGGCCTGGCTGAAACATGTAGACCACACCTTGGATGTAGGAGTTCCTAATAACCACTCCACTAACATCCAATTGCCTTGTGTTTAACGCTAACAGAGGCCCAGACATTAAAATTACCCCCTTGGGAACTGGGACCACTGTATAGCTTTTAAAATATCACTTTCACGTCACTCACACTGTACACTCAGCAACACACCAGCTCTGCTGTAATACAGGCGTAGAAGCACACCCGGGACACATTCGGTGTCACTGGTTGGGCTCGATGATGAAGCATGCCACCAACTAGGTTGGTGGGTGAGGGCTTAATAAAGAAAACTAATAGTTTCCCCCTTTCTCATACAGTCCTGAGTCCTGTATTATTCACAAATAGGCTAGTCCTCTCTTTGATTACACGTATCAAACCTGGGGATACGGACTAACTACCTAGTCCTCTCTCTCTCCTTGATAATTGAATACATAAACATACGCCCATACATATATATGTGTGTGTGTGTTTATTCAAGAATATATTTATATATAGTTTTAAATATTATTCAAAAATAGTTCATTTACATTATATTAATGTTGCATGGTATAATATTTAATATGTCCTATTTTTAACTATATAAGATATATATATATATATATTACATACAGATAGGTTTGTATATATTTATTCAATATTGGTGTAAAACAATATTTTTTGCTCGATATTATTGTACTTACAATCATAAGCATAGAGAGACGACATTTTTAACATCAATATTTTGAACTCGATATTTCTGTAGGCCGATATTTGTGGTTTAGATTTTATGTCATAGATCCCCAGTGCATTGTTGTCTGTATAAATATTGGCCCACTCAAATAATATTAGTAGAGATGGTGCAAAGCTAGTTTTGTGTTTCTTAAGGTCAATACCGAGCAAGACCCAATGGACAATTTATGACTATAGCACCTCATGGTTCAGGGTGGGCAGGATCAAGACATGTCTCAGAAAGCACTATGGACCACAAGATTAGAGACTTCAGTTGGGACCTCGACTTCTCGCTTTTCCTGCCTGTCGTTTCATGTGGAAGCCTCTTCTGAGTTTCGGTACTAAACCTCAATGAAGAATTATTTGTTAGGTCCTATGAACATCATCACTTAGTTTTCTTACTACACATAATAAGTAAGGACATCAATTAAATATTTTACCTGTACATCTTTATTAGATTGCGAATCACTTGGACAACCACAACTGCTGTCCGGAATTTTCGAAGACACTAGAAGAAGGTCATGAAATATGCTGTTAAAATGGAATAGCTTGTTAACTATTTTTTTTTCTTTAAGTCACAGACATCTTTTACATGTTTCATATCAAAAGGAGATACATATGAGAAAATAAATAAATACGTAACTGTGCTAATGCACACATGTATTAATGTTAAAAAATAATAAAATGGATGTATTAAATGTATGGAATCAGCAACAATACATCCAGTGCGCATACAAAATAAGCATCAGAGAACGAGGATATTAAAGACGAAAGTAACAGCCACTATAAAGCTTAACCTGTGACTCAAAATGACATGCGCATGATATGCGTGAAGTAGCTTAGGTTGAGTTTCTGCTTCTGTTGTGCTCTGCCAAATGAAGAGTTGCCACTGCCGAGTTGGCACTGATTGTCTCGCCAGGGCAATATCACTGCCCAAATCAATTCAGGACACCACCACATGAATTGATATTACCACAATTGCCATTATCGGATATCACAAACCTGATCATTGGAATGCCAGGGTTAGTGATTCATTGTGCTAATTACTAAATGATATATGACTTATAACAAACTGGCCATTCCGGAACAGCATAGCTATGAACAACACTGGACAGGAATGTGTCTTCTTGTGTCTAAATGTCAACACATTATTCAGAAATAAGCAACGCAGCAGAGCAAAAATACCACCAATAGATGCAAAAGTCCAATAAGGACATTGTCAGCTTACACATCATAAGGTAAAGAACATTGGTTGTCTGTCTACCCTTGCATTTTATCCATCCTCCTTAGTCCTGATGGAATCGTGTATTGCACCTTCATGGATGTTAGGGGTCACAGCAGCTTCATCCGTGTCTATTGCATGCTATGTCACAGCACATTATTATAAGAGAATATTGGTATTCTCCAAGGAGGGGATGAGAGCTCAGGTCATAAACCTTGTGTTCCAGCAAAGCAGATTGAGTGTTGCAGCATGAAGCAGTGCATGTAATTCGATTTTGTATGCTTACTCTCCTTACTCCTCTAATTGTATTTGGCTCTTTACGATTAGACAGTCTAAAGCGCTTTATTTACCACAGAGGTAATGATCCTCTGATGAGTCTTTCTCCGCCGATAGGCGGGGTGGAAATTAGGGTGACCACATTAGCTGGGCAATGAGTACCATTAATTGACAGCCAATTTACAGGTTTTAAATCAGATAGACCACCTTCAAGACCATGCTATAAAAATAAAGAATAGAGACTGGAAGACCCAAACTCTTAAAGAAGTTACGCAAACCAAGAGCTCAGCAATTGCAACACAAAACAGGAGAAGTAAAACCCGATGTTCTGATAAGGTTCGATGATTCTCTCTACAATGCAGTTCAACACTAATCACGGTAAAAATAAAAAAATCAACAGGACACAATAATAGACTCACACAAATTTAGATTAATTTGGTTATTGTGTTAAGGTATTAAAATTCATCAGAATGAGTAGTTTCTTAAGGACTTCGGTCAAGTATATCACAGCTTGCATGAAAGCACCTAGCATTTAGTCAAATCATTAGAGGATGGTTATGAAATTCAGATTACAAAGTCCCACTACCCTAAGACAGAAGGATAGTTCGAATGTCTTACAGCTCAGGCCCTAAGGGACAAAGGGAAAAGTTACAATTTCAAGTCCATTAGGGGCGAGTCCATTAACCTAATTTTTACCGATAAATTAGGAATTTTAAAAAAATGGAAATGTTTGCAAAGAAGGTCTCAGTCCATCTGCTACAAACTTTAGCATGGACAAACAGTTAAAAAATAAAGATCGATCAGCATAGCATCCGGATGCCAAGTAGGAAAAATCTGAATGACGTTCGTTTTCCCTCCTTTGTGATTTCTTCTTTCTTAGAACTCTAGAAAAGTCCAGTGGAGTAGCTGGTCGCCGACATCAAAAGACTATCATATATCTCAGTTTACATCATGTCACCTAATATGAATGAAACATATCCTAGTTCCACAGGAATATTTCATTTTGAGCGTTATAAAAGCATTGAAGAATGTCAGGGTGTAGAAGTGTACAGGACAAAATATGTAACATTTTTCTTGCATTGCACGTTTAAATGAAATGAGCTCTGACTTTACTTCAAACATAATGAAATTAAATCAATTCAAATGAAGAATATATAAATATCACACAATATTATTTATTATTACTTAGAAGTAACTAACGTTAGAAATACCATACTACCACAAAAGTTTACGATATTCATATAAATGCACGTTTTTAAATGTTCATTCTCCATAAAAAAAGAATCATATGTCATAAACTACATAGGGCCTGATTACGAGTTTGGCAATGTGGCACCGGGTCCAACCCGCCGCACTGCTAGAGCAGTGTGTGTGAGTCACCCGGTGCTATGTCTGAGGAAATTCCCAACATTAACAGATGCTAGCTGAGATCCTGTTGATATGCTCTCCATATGAAGCCCGATTGATGTTCTATACTTTTGAATGTGGGACAAACAGAGCTTCAGTGAAATGTTGTCTTCCTTGTTGAGACAGCTAGGGAACTTAAGAGAATATTGATTAGTGCTTCTTAGACAATTTGGACTATTAAGAGGTCAGAATGGTGAAGCATACGACTGGCAAAGCAATCCAACCCAACAAGACTGTACACTAAACCTTGGCCACGAAGATTCCACAATAGATGTATCTACTGGGATGTCGGATGTTGTGACTGAACCTGCCTCTTTGGATTTAATTGCAGCCATTAAGAGTTTTAACTGTGCTTTGGAGAATAAAATAGACACTGTATCTGTGGAAATTAATCCACTGAGGGCCAATCGCCAAATGATGAAAGACAGAACTAAGACCACTAAAGCAGCAGCGACCTCCAAAATTGCCAATCTGTCGGACTTGAAGTTTATGTTCATTATACTACAATAGACAAAATGTAAGAATCTGACAATTACTGCTCTGTGAGGCACATTCTATAGAGAACTGCTTAAAAATATCCTTTGAGTGCATTGTCGATAAGATCTATTTTTACAAGATATTTATATATATATATATATATATATATTTATATATATATATATATATATATAGTCGAGGTACGAAGATGTGGAGTTAAGAATAGTAAATCTATGGGCCTGGAGCGGACGCGGCGAGCGCCGGACACCATGGGGGGAAAGGGCCACCGCGGAGGGGCACAGGCGAAGCTTGAGAAATATGCATTCCTTAAGGACCAGGGTGCGACCCCCCCACCGGATAAGACAGCGGAGTTTACGCTTGCAGATGTCATGGCCATGCTGACTCAGATGCAGGCCTCGATCGGCACTGTCTCCACAGAGGTTACACTCCTCAGGGCCGATGTCACCAAAATCAACTCCAGGCTTTCTGAGGTGGAGGCGACCGCTGCCACCCTCACACACGACACGGCCGATCATCAGAAACGCATACAGACTCTCGAACAGGTGCAGAAACAGCTGCTGGCCAAGCTGGATGATCAGGAAGGCAGGTCCAGAAGAAACAACGTCCGGGTCGTGGGTGTACCGGAGAGTGAGCGTGGCCCGGCTCTGGACCTCTTTGTAGAAAAATTAATCACCGACCAGCTGCAGCCTCGTGGGCTTTCAAAATTCTTCTCGGTGGAAAGGGCGCATCGGGTGCCGAGAGGGAGGCCTCGACCTGGGGCCCCCCCGCGCCCGATCCTGGCCCGCATCTTCAATTTTCGCGACCGCGATGCGATCCTCCAGGCGGCCCGCGGGGCGCCCCCACTCCGGGTGGACAACAGCACAGTCACCCTCTACCCGGACTACACGGCAACGGTGATGCGGCAGCGACGGGACTTCACGGCCGTCAAGGCTCAACTCCGGACCCGAGAACTTAAATACTCCATGCTCTTCCCGGCGAAGCTCCGGGTGGAGGCTGAGGGTCGTACATGGTTCTTTGCGTCGCCTGCAGAGGTGTCGGAGTGGCTTGAGGGATGGCGTCCAGCGAGAGCGAAGAGTCGCGCGGAGCGTGCCCATGGTGGCCCCTCCGCCTCCCCTGGGGACTTGGACGTCGGGGGGCCCGGGGCAGAGGATGGCGTGCCCTGAGGTCGAGTCTATCCACAAACTGCCTTCACTGGGGATGGTGGTTGGGCCTGGAGTGGGACGCATGGAATACGTGGAGGCCAGGAGGCGAAAAGGGGCCTCGGACTCTTGACCTTGTCGCCTCATCATACTTTTGGACATATGAAGGGAAGAACATATGGTGTGGGGAACGGCGTCGGGACTGTGAGCGGCTTCCCCCCACACGCAAGTATCGAGTTAATGGGAATTAAGCACTCTGCTAAGTTGGGGTGGCGGGTAGTTCTAAATCCGCTGGGCAGGGAGGCAGGGAGGGGGGTGGGGGGTACGGGGTTTTCTAGGATTGTTGGTTTATGTTTTCTTTCAGGTTTGTTAACTACTCATTGGTCCGCTAGGCTAGATAGACATGTGCAGTCACACCGGGGCGACCTGCGACCGTTCGCCTCTCCCGCACCCATACAATACTATGGCATCATCCACTATGGCATCAGAGACGAATGCTAGATCCCTGGACGTCCATGCGCAACAGCGCGGTCTGTCACTCACAATTCTGTCCTGGAACGTTAACGGGTTGGGGGACAAGATTAAGCGGGGACTAGTGCTGCAATACCTTAAGCGCAGAGGGCCGGCGGTGGCGCTATTGCAGGAAACACATTTAGTGGGCACTACCACCAAAGCCCTGGACAGATGGGGGTTTAAGATGGTGATACACTCTGAGTTTACAACCGGATCCAGAGGGGTGGGTATACTGATCAACAAGCGCTCCCCCCTGATTCTTCTTGACTCTCGTCGAGAGGAGCATGGTCGCTTTGCTGCACTGACCTGCCAATGGGAGGGGAAAGTGTACAACTTAGTGTCCGTATACATCCCCCCGACATTGCACCAGACCTCCTTCAGGGCACTGGGTGAATTCCTGTTGGCGCTGCCTCAGGGCGAGCTTGTCATTGGCGGAGACTTTAACGCTACCATGAACCCTTCGCTTGATAGATCGACAGGTAGGACACACGGCGGCGACACCCCCATTCTCCGAGAATTTACTGGGGCGTTGGGCCTCATAGACACATGGAGGGCGTATAGGCAAGAGGAGAGGCAGTACACCTTCCTGTCAGGAGCACACAACACTCTTTCCCGCATAGACTATATCTTCACATCGCCCGTTGGATTCAAAGGGATGTCTGAAGTTTCACACCTCCCGAGGGGCATTTCGGACCACTCACCGGTGGTCATCTCGTTTGCTGCCGTCGACCTCTGTAACCGCACCGTGTTCCCTATTCACCCTGGATTTCTAAAAATCCCTAAAATCAGTAAGGCCCTTAAAACGGCGACTAAACACTATTTCACTGAAAACACTGACTCTGTCGGGAGCCCGGCAACCCTCTGGGAGGCCTTTAAAACAGTCCTACGAGGACAGGCCGTCTCCGTCATTACGGCACATAAGAAAACCCAGAGACTCGCTGTGCTTGAGCTTGAGCGGGGGGTGAGTGAGGCAGAAGCGCTTCATGCCTCGCAGGCGGATGAGGACTCTGCGCATAAAGTTCGCATGGCGCAGCAGGAATATAGATCCCATCTCTGGGAGGCGGCACGGGCTAAACAGGTGGCAACACACCATACTATCTACGAACTGGGCGACAAAGCCGGCAAACTCCTGGCATGGCTGGAGCGAGGGGAACGTGCGGCGCGGTGGGTGGCCCGGATTCAGCTGGGACCCGGAGACTCTATATCGGAGCCCAGGCAAATAGCTGAGGCTTTCGCGGCCCACTACAAAAAGATATACACCCCGGAGGCCTCCTTCACCGTCGCTGACAATGAGCTCTTCCTCCGGGACATCGCGATGCCTCGGCTGCCCCCTTCTGGAGTAGAGGCCCTGGATGCGGACCTGACGGCTGAGGAGCTCACACTTGCTATTCTTGCCCTTCGCACTGGGAAGGCGATGGGGCCCAATGGAATCCCGATTGAATATTATAAACAAAACTCCTCCCTACTGGTCCCCCACTTGCTAGCTATGTATAGGGACGGGCTATCGACCGGGATCCTCCCCCGTGATCAGAGGATGGCCACGATAGTGGCGATCCCGAAACCTGACAAACCGACGCACTCTTGCTCCTCTTACCGCCCGATCTCATTACTGAATGCGGAGGCGAAGATCCTAGCTAAGGTGCTTGCTACGCGGCTACAGCCTTACCTCCATACCCTAATACACCCGGACCAGTCGGGATTCATGCCCCACCGTAACACTGCCCTGAACATTCGACGTCTGCACGGCATTGTTGCGTGCCGCTCCTCGATAGAGGAGGACGCGGCCATCCTGTCGCTTGATGCGCGGATGGCATTCGATAGGGTAGAATGGCCTTTCCTGTTTGCTGTTCTTCGTCACATGGGATTTGGCCCCAAGATTTGCGCGTGGATCCAGCTTCTCTACACCCAGCCACTCGCGCAGGTAGTAGTTAACGGCCACGTCTCGGACGCCTTCCCATTGGGCCGGGGGACGAGACAGGGGTGCCCCCTTTCTCCGCTCCTTTTCGCGCTGGCACTAGAACCTTTAGCAGCATGGGTACGGCAGGACCCTGTGATAAGGGGGCTCAAATGGACGATGGGATGGGAGGACCGTATCTCCCTGTACGCCGATGATGTCCTCCTGTACCTAGCCTCGCCGGCACGTTCCATCACCTGTCTCCTCGACATATGTGCATCGTACGGGAAGAGGTCAGGCTATGAGATCAACTGGGAGAAATCCATCCTTTACATGCTCCAGGGCTCCCCGCCCCGCCTTCCGAGGGGATGTAATATCCGAGTGGCCCCTGATGGCTTCAAATATCTTGGCATTTATGTGACGGCGGATCGCGACAAATTTATGGCTGAAAATCTCATGAAGCCCCTGCAAAGGCTACGGGCAGACGTCAAACACTGGCGCTCATTGCCCCTGACGTTGCTGGGAAGGGCTTCGCTCTTCAAAATGCTGGCCCTCCCTAGATTCTTATATATGCTACAAAATACCCCTTTCCTGGTGGCAGCCTCCTATTTCACGGCTATCAATGCAGAGGTTACCAGCCTCCTATGGGAGGATAAGGCACCACGAATAGCCCTACACAAGCTCACCTGCGGCTGGTACGATGGTGGTATAGCCCTCCCTGATATCAAGACCTACTACTGGGCGTCGCAACTTATGATCATAAACCAATGGCTCCACGCGCCTCACGACGACCCTGCTTACCGCATGGATAGGCAGCTGTTGGGAGGGGAAGGGGTGCTGGGAGCCCTATACAACCCTAAAAAAGGTCACCCTCCGGAGGGGCCCGCGTCCCACACTCTCCGGCTCTGGTTTACGGCACAGCGCGCAATGGGCTGGGCCGAAAGGATTACCCAGGCTACGCCCCTCTGGGACTCGAAACGGCTCGGGGTGCTCCGCACCACCAAGGGATTCCATCAATGGGACCTCATCGGTATCTCCAGGGTCGGGGACCTCTGGAAACGGGGAGAGGTGGTTGCTTTTCCCCAACTGCGGACGGAGTACGACTTGGCTGAATCTGAATCATTCCGATACTTGCAAATTCGCCACGCTCTCCGGGCGGCGATTCCACCAGGGACTCGGCTCCCGGAGTCATCGCCCCTAGAGGACCGGCTCCTGACAGAACATCTTATCCAAAGAGCGACGTCCCTCACATATAGGAAAATAATAAATAATCGCCCTGATCCTTTCCTGACCCTTAAGAGTAAATGGGAAGCGGAACTTGGGGACTTCGAGGAGACGGACTGGCAGTCCGCGCTGTCGTCCCCCAGGGAGGTGGGCATTTCGTCCAAGCTCAGACTAGTCCAACTCAAAATTTTGCACCGCACCTACTACACCCGCACACTCCTCTTTAAGCTACAGCGTGCGGAGTCCCCGCAATGTCTCAGAGACTGTGGTCACGAGGGATCTTTCTTCCACACCATATGGGAATGCCCTGCCATTAATGTGTACTGGAAGGCGGTGATGCATACGCTCTCCCAGGTGACTAAAATCGTGACACCCCCTGAGCCCCGGCTTTGTCTCCTCAACATATGGGAACAAACTGATCATAAGAGAATGGTGCAGCTATGGGTTACGTTAGGGATTATGCTGGCAAAACGCAACATAGCCCAACGATGGGGTTCGGGGCAGGCGCCTACCCTGGCGCAATGGATGCGTGACATGGACCAAGTAATGGTGGTTGAAAAATCGGTATATATGCATAGAGGGTGCCCCCGGAAATGGACACAGGTATGGAGCGGGTGGAATGTATACAGAGGGAATATTTGCGAACCCCCACCGGAAGGGTCGGAAGCTGAACTCAGTGATCAAGAGTAATGTGATGGTCGGATGCACGGGTGCGGGCTGGGAAAGGCGATATGTTACGTATTTCATGTCTTGCTGTCTCACTTGTAATGATACTGCACTGTTTAATTCCGCCTGTAGTAATCTCCTGCCATACCTGAAGATTGATGAGTGGTCTTTTTCTTTTGTGTTTGCAAAATTTAATAAAAATATTTCAAAAAAAAAAAAGAATAGTAAATCTATACTAACCTATTTGCGCTTACCTTTTCGATATTTTGGTCTTCGATATTCTTGACACAATATTCTATCCACACAATATTTATTTTTCCGATATAGTCAGTGATCCAAATACAATGAGATCAACATGACAAAAATCCAATCAGTACAACCGAAGTTATGAATTTTTTAAGTTTTTGCTGAAAATAGCGCCCATAAGCAACCTGTATCTGGTTGTGCAGGACCAAGCCAAAGAAACAAGTTGAGGCCGAGTGCAATGGAGCATGAGTCAGGTACAGGGACCAGGTTGAGCAGTTGCAGAGAAGGACTCTGAAAGCTTGTTGTGTCCCTCTAACTCAAACAGGCAGTCAGCCAACTTGAACCTTTGGAGTCATTTCTGTGATCTTGGGTTCAAGGCAAGCAGATCCAGTCCTCTTTCCTCAGATAGTTGTGCAGTTATTCTTTTGAATCTTACAAAGGGTCAGGAGTTTTCTGATGAGAGATTCTAAAGGTGCCACAGATTTATACCTTGTGCCAATCTTTGTATGGGAGGCATTCCCTGGCCTAACCCTAAACTGGTTCTGGTCAATTCTTTCCCTTCCACCGGGCTTGGCTCTAAACTGTTTGGGTGACATAGGTAAGGGCACACAATGTGTCAGGTTCTCTTGTATGTGCTGCAAGCAAGGTTCTTTGAAGTGGAGTCAAGGCAGGTCACAACTCCTCCCGAGCCATCTTGACAGGATGACCCACTCCCTCAACAACTAGGCCCTTTTTGTCCCCATGTCTGGAAAGAAGACACAAGACTCCTAAGGAGAGCCATTCACAGTCATGTGGCCCTGGACATTGTCAGAACGGCACATTTGTTTTAGGCAGAAAATGCCAACTTTCTAAAAGTGTCCTTTTCAGAATAGTAACTTAAAATCCGACTTTACTATTAAAGAGGATTTTAAATTCTAATGCGTGGAAGAAGTATTTCACCATCTGTTTCCAAACTGAATTTATCACTTATCAAGTGTAATAAGGTAACCAGTGTTAGTCGATGGGAGCGATAGCCTTACAAGTGTGAAAAACGACTTTAGGAGACAGGGCCAGCTCTAGGGCGGTCCGATTGGTGCCACAGCACCTGGCACTGGCTTGAGGTGTGGCCGCCTGTTTGCAAGTATATTTTCCTTTCAGAAGCACCTGCTGCCACGTTCCTTGCTTCAAGCAATTTTCAGGCATCAATAAAAACATCAAGATCACTTCAGGGATTAATGTTCCTGCTGGAGAGAGATCGTAGGTTTGTCTATTGGGCGTTTTACCTCATCGTAAGGTAGTGCAGTGGGTTAATATGCCTATTGCAAAGAATATGTACCATGCTGATCACAAAGTACATATAATGTAAACAAGTCAGTGGGTTACTGCTTGTGTCCCAGGGATCCTTTGTTACTTGCAGTTTATAAATTAAAATCTTAATATAGCATAGTGAACTATTATCTGTCATCAAAGAGTTGCATGCAAACTACAAGATATGCATTAGCTCTATATGTCTTTTTCCCCAGACTTTCATTATCCTAAACTGGAAAAAAAGGGTTCATTTGGGTAGAAGAAATCAATTTTTATTAAAGAAAACCCCCAACAATGATGTTATGTTTTAAATTCTGAATTTGTGCTTTTCCAGACCAAAGACTCTTAAACTATACTGCCTACCAGTATAGATGACATGTGACTCCTAAACCTTGTAGTCCTCTGTCTTATGTAACATTTCCCATACACTGATTCACACGCGTATGATTGTCTCTGTGCCAATGTGTGTGTGATTTACAGTGCTCTGACACCCTACACCGGTATGAGTGGCGCTATAAAACTAAATCAGTCTGAGAGAGAGTGGTTATAAAGACTTGAGAAGCACTGTTAAATGGTAGTAGAAAGGAAATCCGTGGTAGATGTGATCATTGGGGGCGCCAACAAATATTGTCGTACAGGGTGCCACCAGTGCTAAAAGCCTGCCCTGTTAGGAGGTTTTCCCTGCCGGGACATTTAAAGCTTAAGTACACATGCCCTACTTTTATAAATACCATGCACCCTACCCCATGAGCGTTTAGGGTACACATTAGGGGTGACTAACAAGTATTAAAAAGGAAGGGTTATGTCTGGCACAATATTTATTTTCCAAAAAGTGTCGACCTGTTGTTTGCAGGTCAACAAAGGGTTGCACAGCCTGATACACTAGTGTTCAATATTATACACTTAAACCAAAAGTATTCCAAAGTTCATCCTTTTTAATCTCCAATTTTTATTCACAGTTCCTCAATCACGTCAAAGGGTCGAAATTCTAAGTGCTTGTGCGTGTTACATATTCCAAAATTGCCCATCCAGGCCTATTCCAGAACACTTGACAACATTCCGAGTTCTCCAAAGTCCAATTACTACACTCAATGCATTTTGGTTCTTTCAACCTTTTCAGGGGTATCTATAGTATGTGAAAAATACATCTGTCAACCACTGAAAAGTCACTTAATAAACGACATCCTTTTTAACATGAATTTTTCAAAAAAAGTTAACCTAAAAACAATCGTGGATCTCTGCCCCACCATACCAACTCATGTGACAACAACATAGCATAAAAACAAAATAAAACTATTATCTTTGTGATGATAAATATCCCAAAAATACCCTTATGTAAATGACTCCCCATTCCAATACTTGAATCGCAACTTTAAAGCATCTAGCTCTTCCCATGCTTTAAAGTTGTGATAACAACTGGCATGTAAGTGTGATTATCAATGAATATAGGTGTACTTATCTGCTTGGGGTGTGGGGGTGAGTTTACATACAACGCATGCGTGCATATTTCAAGTATTGAAGCCAACTAATTGCATTTAGTTTATACGCGCAGGGGTACATGTAGTATTATATACAAGGGACATATGAGAAAATTAAGTGGACCAATCAGGTTTTTGTCAATTTACCATGTTTAGAAGGGTGCTAGACTTCAGAGTAAGGGAGGAAAGTTGCAACATGAGCTGCTCATGATAAAGATTTTTTCAGAGTATACCTAGGCTATATAAATATACAAACCCAAAGGAAGTTGTTTGTAGCTATAAAATGCAGATTTAGAGTCAGTGGCTTAAGTATATGGTCCTATTCCCAGCCAATTCTCTCCACATATGACATGTGACTGAGATAAGCTGGGGGTTTATAGAACTTAGGGCAAACTGCAGCTACTGAGGGCACTTGCCAAGAACTCACACAGAACTAAACCTAACTACTGATTGGGAACTAGGTCAATGGCACACTTGCAGTGATAATTTGAGATCGACATTTGTGTGACTGTTAAATTTCATATTATTATATCATACATATATTAATCCCTTGAAACTTAAATTTTGATTTGGTCTGTTAGTGGTGACCACAAAATGTTGACTTAATAACAAAGGCAACTTGAGAATTGCTCTGAATCCCTTACTTCATGCTGGGCTATGTGTGAGGGGACACATGTATGCCAGAGACCCCCTATGTCGGGGTGTTGGCACTGGGGAAGTTATATCTACTCCCTGCACTGATTTGTTCTTGTTGGGTTTTTTTTGACTGTCATGCCATCTTGTTATTGAGTTTGTATTTGGTGCGACTGCAGAGTTGAGCAGAAAGAGGGAGCATACTAGATTAGCCTTCGATTTCCGACTCGCTATGGCTATGGATATATGGGATAGTTGTTTATGTTGATGTGGCCTTTTTTTACTTCTGTTCTTACTTCCAGGTTGGATGCTGTTGCTAGGCATTGATGGGTTTTGTTCATGCTCAAATAACATCTCTTGATAATAAATCAGCCACCTGCTAACATAATCAGGCCTGGCCTGGGAGTCAGATCCAAGAATGGGAGAGGACACATTTTCACAGTCCGTGCATACATATAGCAAGTGATAATGTGGACATGGAATGCCCTTAGGCTAAATATGTATACAGAAAGACAAAGGGTCCAGTTGTTGCTCAGGAAGCAAGATATTGGGATTGTGTTCCAACAACAAACTACCTTAACACACATTCTAAGTTGGTAAACACATGAGGAGGGACACTGTATGCATTCCCTTATTTTACTTTTTTAGGGAGCTGGCTATATGGATGGAATAGGTGTCTCATGTGAGATTACAACAGTTCTGAACAACTCAGAGGGAAGATATGAAAACTTCTTGGCACCATCGATGGACAAACTCTCTGTCTAATTAGGGCCTCATTATGATGTCGTTCGGATCGTATCGGAAACAGGACCGCCCGACGAGGAGTCGGAGGTCCCACTTTCCTAATTAGGATGCAACAACCTTCACACCGTCGGAAAGTGCATATTTCCTATTGCAGCTTGTGCTAGGGGCTGCAGCACAAGGCGCAATAGAACAATTACACTTTTCAAACATCCATGCACCGTGTGGCAGTAACCATGCGATGCCTGCCCCACGTGCATGGATGTTTTGAGGGGCCCCCAAAGTCTGTTTCCGACAGCCTTTCTATGGCGGTTGGACCGCATCGTATTCCCCATGGCGGTGACGGAGCAGGAGCACCTCCATTTTGGGTATTTCAATCCATCCTCTGCCCGATGGGTTTCTTGAGCTTGTTGGAGGCAGAACGGCCTCCCCACGCAGGCATCGGCCGGACCACCTGTATCCTAATACGGCGGTCGGACTGATGCCTCAGATGTTGGGGGGAACACTACAGACGAGCTTCGGATGGCCTTCCCCTGACATCATAATGGGGCCCTTAATGTCCATGCTCCGTCCATAGTGGATACATCTGCCTCTCCAACATTTCTAGATGTTATGCTGCCTTAGCTCTGCATTCTACTGATATGGGCTTGGGATTTTCACTGTGAGATGTCGGGGGTTTGGGATAGGCCCAAATTTCTTAATGCCCCTACTGCATAGGCTTACCTCACAGCTATCTGATGTAGTGCACAGCATTGGGTAGATAAATATTTGATGAGAACAGCAAAGAAAGACCTATTTTGTCCTTGTACCCCAAACCTTATGTTAGTATAATTAAATCATTTACACTTGTGAGCTGTGCCTCGTGTGACATGCACTGCAGCATATTATAGGAGCAGGGCCCTTTCGGGCCTCCCCCCTATTTACTGACTTATTCTGTAGTGGTGAGTAGGATGCCATGAAGATTGTAGGGAAGGGGGCTTGTATCCAGAGAGTGTGTGAGTAGAATGAAACGGCAATGTCAACTAGACATTGCAAAGACTGGTTCTGATATTGTTTAAAGTCTGAGGTGGTTCAAAGGTTGGAACTAATGGGGGGCTTGTGAGTCATGAGCATAAGTGTAACAATTTGTGCGGCACATTGGATACATTTGTGTACATATCATTGAGGCACAAATTACATAGAGATAAATCGAGGTAAAGGAAGAAGAATAGGACATCCCTTTTGAAGAGAGTAGATGAGAACAGAGCAATGCAAAGTACCCAGATAAACATTAACATAGTGTTCAGTGGATATCTATGACTTCTCTTTTCCCCTCCACACAGATACGTAGGGGGACGATTCAGGTGCTGTTAGATAGTGCACCAATGACCAGATTTATGGAGATAGACGGGGTGGTTCTAGATGTTAACCTGACCTGTGAAGAATTATCAAGCTCGCTTCTGAAGCGGAGGAGGAGTAAAACTCCTGGCACGATACTCTCTCATTTAAGTTCTACAGCTGCTCCGCTGGACATATCCTGAATAAGTTACTGGAGTTTTATGAATATTCTCTTGCATGTGACTCACTCCCTGAGTCCAAGAAGAAGTAAATAACAATAGTTATTTCCAAATAAAAGAAGTACCTAACAGATTTTAAGGCATACTGCCTATTCTTAATGTTAAAAGTTCACAGGAAAATCATAATTGGGCTTCCAGCAAGCAGAACAATACAGGTCATATTGAAGTAAATGCACCCCAATCAATGAGGGTACATATCCCCACGTAATACTATTAAGAACATTCCTAGTTTAGCCTATGCACAACATTTTTTATATGTCAATTATCAGGAATTTGCAGTTGCTCATTAGACCTTGAAAAGGCCTTCGACATTGTGTACAATCCTATACATGTATTTATTCTGTTGCTTTCTCCCTAGCTGCTCAGCCAGTGTGACTGTGCTGCGTGGAATGCTGGTGTGGTGATGATGAATGGAATGTTTGGGTGCCTGTGAGGTGAAGTTTGACAGTTGGAGTAGGGGCTGAGCAGCAGGCAGGCTGCTCCTGGTGCGGCTCCTATACATGAATTTACCAACCTGTAACTAAGACTAAATAAACCTACCTAAAATACATCTTGTCTACTGGACATCATAATTACACAATGTTGGAGGGGAGTTCATGTTCCAGACCCTGTAGTGATTTGGGTTTGATCCATCTCTTCTTAGTTTGAATAGGCTTATCCATGTGCGAAGACGGGCTAGCAAATTTCTCATAGCTGGCCAGTGGAGAGTTGAACCTCAAAGGGATGCTTCCACTCACCTGTCCTCTTTGCCTTGCTTATCGAACCCATGGCTGATGTGCTTTTGACACACTTAAAATACTGAGGAAAAAAGTGGGAGATAAGGTGCTCACAGTGTAACTTCATGACTATTTAATCTGCTTGAGAGACCATGCACATTCTGTGACTCACATGTTGGAATTATTTAAAGGATATATCAACCTCTCTGGACTGCATACAAACTGATGCAAGCGGCCAGTTTCTATTGGGTGCAATGAAGAACAAATCAAATGAGGAATTCCCACACTTACGGTTATGCTGACCGATCTGTACTGAACACCTAAGAGTGAGGAAGAACTACAGATGGGAAACAAATGTGGAGTTGAATGTGGACAACATCCTGACTGGGATCCATCAGTGGCTCACTTTCTGGTATATATGTTTAAGAGATTCAACGACAACCCTATATGCCCAAAGGGACTAGGGTACTCATATTCAACAATGCAGTTTTCCCATAGGATTAATTGGAATAATTACCTAGTTTGTCACCCAAAGGTAATATTGCCAATGGTGCAAAAACATTAATCATATAGAAACAGAAACATACATCAAATTATTCAATTAAATAGTACTAAATCAATCAAAACCACTTTTCTCTATGTTCAATACAAGATATCCCCTGGACAGATTCTTTTTAATGTCAGATTGACTTAGGCTACCACAAAACCTGGAGTGGATTCATGGGCCAAACATCGGCAGTTGGTATATCCTTCAAACTAAGTTAACTGATGGGGCCAGATGAACATTGTCTTCCCTGTACTGGACACTCTACGGTACACATCCCAGAATTGTGCAGATCAGTTGAGTGAGTCTGAGTAGATAAATAAAGTTTCAAGCAATGCTTGAGTCCATCGTACACAATTTAAGTGTATACACATGGTTTACTACACCCACATTGATCTGCGTAAGATATACTCAGTCTGGGAGTCCTCCACAGCCACACTGGACCATGCCGTCTTCCTACATATGGTTTGGACATGAAGGGTGAAGGAAGTGTATTTGATTAATATCATGAATCAGTGGAGGGCAGTAGTCGGCAACCTGATAAAGTTGTCCTTAAAACACTGTATCTTGGGCCTACACTTAGACATTAGAGAGGGACTATTAAATAATACATTTGTGGCACTGGGTCTTTTACTAGCAAACAGATGATTAGTGATACTCCTGGTGAAGGTTATAGCCCCTGTGTTTGAGTACTGGGGCACAGATCTGCAACAGTGGGCTGTAACTGAAGAGATCCATATGCATAGTGTAGGCACCGATGGAACACTGCAAGTGAATTTGAGAAGCCAAAGATATATGCTGGCACAATGTTTGATAATGAGGAGAATAGGGCCCAGGGATAAAATATATCACTATCTTAGATAGCAGTGAATTAAGATGTTATGAGACTGACACCCCGAAAAACACATGTGATCTAGGTTGAATACTAAACTACTTCCTGGGTTGCTCTTGAAGGATTATACTAAATTTAAGCTGATGTCAGTATCTAAATATATTCTGTGACCTGAGCATGTTTAGGGAGGGTGAGTGGAATATATACAGTGGGACACCTAAACCTAAAAGACACCTGACCCAAATGACACCTGGCCTGGTTTTGCCTTATATACTCTTCAATGGCTCCTCGACCTTCAACAATGTTGGTGATTTTGTGAGCTGGTGACTCTTCACTGGCGTTTCATGTTATGAGTGCAGCCATGGAACGAGTGGTCAATGTACTGCGGGAGAGAAACTTTGCTGAAGAGGATGGGTTGTAAAGAGAGCCTGAAGATCCTCTAGTGACGCTCTGAAAACCTTCACTGAGGGTGTATCTAGAGATAAGATCTTGTGCTGAGTTTGAAGGATGTGAGACATCTGCAAAAAAGTGGCAGATGTCCCGTCAACACCTTAGAGTGCACAGAGTCATTATGTACTCTAAATAGATTAGATGGCACAATTGTGACTTTTTGATGTTGGTCTGATCCTCCAAGCTCGAAAAAAGGCTCATAATGTCCAAGGGAAGGCCAAGGAGCATGAGCATGGATACAGAGTTGGTAGTCATTCTGTAAATGGACTGTTAGGAGAACTGCAGTCAGTGTTGTTTCCAGGCTAATACGCCTCATAAGGAATAGTTTATTGTGTAGTAGATTTCCAGGAACTGATTTACTAGTACTACCATAAAGTATTTTAATATTTGGAGCTTCAGTGAAAGCCTTCTAAGGGTCTGTAGTTGACCAAGAGTGTAGATTACTAATCGTTTCAGGTGAAGAAATGGTTGATGGTAGATGTTCAAAGTGCACAAGATGTATGCCAGCGCAGATTGAGTTGATAGAGATGATGCTGGGAAGACAGTGGCAGGAATGTCAAGGAAGTATGTGTCAACAAGAGTTTGGATTTTGGTGGCTCAGACATGACTAAGATTATGAAGAGAACTTTGGTCAGCAAAATTCAGCATTTGGGGGTATTTCAGGAAAAGGTCGACGCAATGCTGCTAAGTGGGTTGGGAAATATTTTAGAATGGACAGCTCATGTAGGAGTTGCTTAAGTCATGGGATTCAGTCTAGGAAGGACTGAGAAATATCTGGGTGGCGCAGAAGAGTTACTAGGTAAGTTCAGAAACAAATTGATTTTGTGAGTACACAAGTCTGTTTTACCTTGAAGATGTCACTCTGATAAGTGATTTCGGCTTATTTATGTGGAATCATAACTTTCTGTCAAGATAATTTCTATTTATGGTATATGGAATTCTTAAATAAGTCTTTATCTCAACTGGATGCCACAATAGTTAGACAAGGACCATGTTGTTGTGTCCACAGAGTAACTCAGAGACAGGTAAGTGTAATTGCAATATATTCTTTATTGTGGTGTCTCTCTGCTGCGCTTACATGCACGTCCTTGCTCGTGCCCTCGCTGTCCAGGAATGCCCTCCCGACTCCCTGACTGGAAGTGGTGTCCAGTTCCTGTCCCTCCCAGGATTCGGGTGTAGGGTCCTAGTGCCCCCTGACCCTGGTCACTACATCTCCCCCTTTTGTCGAAAGAAAATGATGAGAGGAGAGAGACAGAGAGAGAGAGAGAGAGAGAGAGAGAGAGAGAGAAAAAAAAGAGATAGAGATTATTATCCTTATCTCCATCATTACATTTCTTCAATCAGTCTTGTTGGCCTTTTGCTCACTCTTCTTGGGCATGTTCCTTCAGTTCCCTTCTGTGATCCTTCTTCTTGTCTCTCACCATTGTATGCCCTTTTTCTGTTCTCGTCCATAACTTCCTCTCTTTCGTGTGTGTCACTGTCCTCTGCTGCTGTGTCCTCTCTGTTTTCATCCATGTTCTTTAGCCCCTTAAAGTGAGACTTATTCCTGGTGATCTGGTAGGGGCAAGACGCAGCCGTAATCATTGACCCCTTGACGCTAGTTATCGTTAGCGGTTCACTTGAAAATGGACTGTCTGATTTTCTCACTTGCAGCTGATGCACCACCACTGAGTCCCGTTGCTTAAGGTGCGACAGAGTGGCATGTCTCCTGGCGTCTGCATATGCTTTCACCTTTTCTTTTGCCTCCTGGTCACTGACAGCGATACTGCTGTGCTCAAGTGACGCTTTTGCTTCTAGTTGTGATAATCTCGTTCTACTTGTCCTTCCCAGCACTAGTTCAGCTGGACATCGCCCCGTGAAGCTGTGGGGGGTGTTTCGATAGTCTCTTAGTATTTGACAGAGTGCTTGTCCTATGGAGATCTGCGCTAGCTTTGCTCTTTGGACTGCCTTCTTTATGTTCCCTATGAACCTCCCCACCATGCCATTCGCTTGTGGCCACAGAGGCGTTATTTTCCGGTGGTGAATGCCTAGGTAGTCCATGAACCTGCAAAATTCCTCCCCTGAGAAGGGAGGACCATTGTATGTCTTTAAGGTCTGTGGGGAACCCCAGGCCACAAATATGTTGTCCAGGATTGGCAAAGTCGCGGTCGCTGATGTTGACGAGATATGTCGCACTATGGGGAATCTGGAGTATTCATCAATGACCATGAGCAAGTAATTACCCGTGTCCTGTGGCCCATAGAAGTCTGCTGCCAACGTTGTCCACACTGCCTCTGGAAGCACCGACATCTGTAGCTGTTCGGGCTTTGCTGGTCGTCCTATTATTTGGCATGTGTGACAATTTATGATGGTGTTCTGCTCCAGTGTATCTAGACCAGGAAACCATACTTTCTCCCGTAACATCTTTTTTGTTGCTACCATTCCTCTGTGAGATTCATGTGCCACGTTTACAGTCTGCTGATGAAGTGCATTTGGCATGACTATCCTTATTCCCCTCATTATGATTCCTTTTTCAGTCTCTGATAGTTCTTCATGTATCTTTCTGAATGCCAGCATTTCTTTCTTGTCAACTCCTCCCATGGCACTGTTGTTGTTGACGTGTCTCCATCTTTGATGCTGTGTCGTCATTTTGATTGCTTGCATTGTTGCGTGCCTTGCTGTTTCTTGCTCTAGCTGTGCCAGTGTTATTGGTGCAGGGGTGTTCTGTCTTAACGCAAAATTGAGGTATCCCTCAGCCATTGATGTGCTTTCTTTTGCCTGCGGTAAGGGGTGCCGTGACATGTAATCAGCCGGGTTGTGTTCCTTCCCTGGCTTGTGCACGATCTTGAAGTCATAGTCCATCAGTCTTATACCCCATTGCTCAATGCGGGGTGGTATCTTTGTGTTTGGATTGCTGTATATTGCCACTAGGGCCTGATGGTCTGTTATGATGGTAAATGGTTTCCCGTAGATAAACATGTGGTAGTGTTCACACGCACAAACCACTGCTAGGCTTTCCTTTTCTGGCTGGGAATATGCCCTTTCTATGTCGGACAAGCTTTTGCTGGCATAGGTGACAATTTTTCTGGGCGAATCCCTACCTGGCATGTGTTGTGCTAGGATTGCTCCTAACCCTACTGCAAGATGATCCACAGCCATCACAGCATGTCTGATGGCCTCAAATGCCCAATTGCATTCCTGTGCCCAGATGAATTTTTGACCCTGCTTTGTTAGGTCTGTCAGCGGTGTGCTCACTGTGGCAAAGTCTCTTATGTAACGAGCACAGTAGCTGGCAAGACCCAGAAATGACCTCACCTCTGTGACGTCTGTTGGAGGACTTGCCTTTTCCAGTGTTTCCACCTTGCTGGGGTCTGGCCTCATTCCATTCTTTGGGAAGATGTGCCCGAAAAATACCAGTTCATTCCTCACCAGTTCGCACTTGTCTTCATTTAGAGTTAGTCCTGCTTGTTCCAGCCACCTGCAGAACTCATGTAAAGCTTTGTCGTGTTCATCGTCTGAACGACCAAGTACCAGGATGTCGTCACTGTAGTTCAAACTGTTTTTCACCGGCCTTATTACGTGCGTATGATTTCTTGAAATATCCCCGCTGACTATGATATGCCAAGACTGAGTCGTTTGTATCGAAACAGGTCCATGTGCGTTGAGAAAGTGGTGATGTACCGTGATTGTGGGTCGAGCTCCAACTGATGATATCCTTTACACAGGTCTAGTTTCGAAAATCGGCATGCACCCGTGACACAACTAATCATGTCATTAAGGTGAGGTCCAGGGTGTCTCTCCCTCTCAATTGCTGTGTTAGGTACTCTCATGTCCACACATATGCGAATCTTTGAGGTGTTCTTTTTTGGTACTGCGACTATTGGCAACACCCAGGGGGTCAGCCCGTCTGCTGGCTCTATGATGTCCTGGGTCAGCAGGCTTTGTATTTCTTCCTCCACCTGTGGTTGCAAATGTATGGGCACTCGTCGCTGATGTTGAGCCACAGGTTTTATCGCTTCATTGATGTGCAGTGTTATTTGTCTTTCTTTTAGTTTTCCTAGCCCTTGTAGTATGGCCGAATGATCTCGCAGGATGTTCCGTCTTTCTGACATGCTGTATGTCATTGCTAGGAGACCCATCAGCTGTGCTGTTACGTTGCTTAGCAGACAGGGTGCTGGAAGGTCTCCCAGTAGTACATGGATTTCCTCGGTGCTTGATCTTTCTTTGTAAGTCAATGTCTCTGTAAACTTCCCCATGTTTACTGCTGGTTTCCTCGAGCCCCAGTTGAATACATCAACAGTGGACGGTGATAGTGGATGCTTCACTTTCATCTTCTCATACTCCGACATGCACATGACGTTGTATGTAGCCCCACTATCTAACACAAAACGTGTATTGTGTCTTCCTACTTCAATGTCCACTGTTGCTGTTTTCTTGATCTGATTTTTCTCTACGACATTGATGTCTTCTGGCGTTCGATCTTCCACTGGGGCATCCGACATCAGATATAGCCGTTCCACCACTTCTGGTGCAGCCGCTCCTTCTGATTCAGCTGAGGAACTCTGATTTGTTGTTGCCATGTGCCTCTTGTACCTGCTTGGCACCGTTCATGGTCTTGCCAGTCATCCTCTTCCACTTTTAAATTGACCACTCAAGCAGGCGCTGGCAAAATGGTTCTCATTGTTGCATTTCCTGCATTTGTGTCCAATTGCCGGGCCCGCGCCGACATGTGTAAACTCGAGTCCGCACTGATAGCAAGTTTTTTCATGCTTCCTTCTTGGTGGTGGCGGTGTAGCATCTCTCCTTTTGCCGTTTCCAGTTAAACGGTTCGCTTGCTCCGCTCTTCTTTCTTTTCCTAGTTCCATCTGTCTGGCATGTGTTGTTGCTCTGGCTTCCGCTCGAGCCATGGTCAGTATTTTTTCTAGTGAGGTCGGTTCTTTCAGAATTTGTGCGCAGAACTCCACTGACTGACAGCCTTCAATGATGCGCAGTCATATTGCTTGTTCATTGTCGAACTTGTCGAACTCGCAATATGTGACCAGTTTTCGTAGTCTTGTTGCAAAGACGTCGAGGGACTCCTCTGCTCGTTGACATGTGGTGTTGAAGGTGTACCTTTCGAAGTCTATGTTTCTTTGAGGATCAAATTTGCCAGTGAGGCACTTTATCAGTCCCTTGTATGTTGCTCTTTCCGCTGCAGGAAATGTTATTAGCAGGTCTTCCACCTCATCCCCGCCGAAGTTTAGAAATAGATTCACGTGTTTTGCTTCTGCGATGTCGGTGGCGCGCATGTATCTTTCGAATTGCCTAATCCATCTTTCCCACCTGATGCCTGTCTGTGGTTCCGATAGGCTGAATGGTAGTGGTCTGCAAAATATTGCCTGGGCACTATTCTTGTCAATTGTGTCGGTCATTTTGTTGTTATTCCCTCCTTTCTTTGTGAGTCCGACTTCTTTTGTTGTGTTTTGTTCCTCTTTGTGTTGTAATTTCTTTTTATTTCCACCCTTTTATTCTTTTCTATGTATTTTTCTTATTACCTGACTTTGAAATGGCCGCCTGGCCTTCTCTAGCCTCTGATTGGCTATCCTGTCTGACTCTAAAATGGCCACCGGGACTTCTGTATGGGCGAGATTTGCTAGTAGTTGTATTGCCTGACTCTAAGATGGCCGTTGGGTCTTCTTCAGCCTTTCATTGGCTGTCCCGCCTGACTTTAAGATGGCCACCGAGTTCTCGTGAGATTTTGGCTCAAAATCTACATGCGGGAAGCTCGGGGCTCTCTTTCAGTCGGCGGTCAGCTTTCTTCACGGTCGGGTGCCTTTTTGCTTTCCCCACACCTCACCTCTCTAGATGTGGCCGGGGTAATCTCCCGATGTCGCTGCAGTTACTTGTACGCGGACCAGGGCGGGCTCCTGGCTCCGCTTGGCTTGCGATCAGGGTGGGCTCTCGATTTCGCGTCTTCTTTCCTTGGGGTCCGACGGCCCAGGGTAGGCTCCTGGTCTCCTTTTTTTCAGTCGAGTGAACTCCCAACATCGCGATTCCACTTCTCGGTGGTCAGGGTTGGTTTCCTGGCTCTGTTTGGATGTCGTCGGCGGGGCACGCGCTTTTGGTGGGATCAGGATTCACCACCTTCGTCGCCAGTTGTCGTCTCCACAGAGTCACGCAGAGACAGGTAAGTGTTCTTGCAATATATTCTTTATTCTGGTGTCTGGCTGCTGCGCTTACATGCACGTCCTTGCTCGTGCCCTCGCTGTCCAGGAATGCCCTCCCCACTCCCTGACCAGCAGTGGTGTCTGGTTCCTGTCCCTCCCAGCATTCGGGTGCAGGATCCTAGTGTCCTCTGACCCTGGTCACTACACATGTTACATTATGTCTTCTGTTTAAACCCATCAATAACCGATTGGTAGCTTCTTGGATGAGCTGGAGACTGGCAGAGAGAAACATGTGAGCCTCCTGCAGAAATTCATGTACTGCAAAATAATGGAGGAAGTTATTAGGTGTGTATGTTAATTAGGGAGCAGAGAAAGAATCTTCTTCAAGATTCTTAAATTGAAATGTCAGGGTTGAGCCACTTCTTAAACTTGTAGAGAAAAGTTAGTCTTTAATGAAGTAGGAGCCCGGTTCTTGGCCAAGGGCACTCAAATGTGACTTGAACTCAAGAAAACGTGCCATCCAAAGATATCCGAGGTCAGTCACTCCCTTTTTATGTTATTTATCGTCACAACATTAGCTTGCATACATTGTTCGATTGCTAATATCTATGCAAGAAGTCAAGATAAAATGGTGGCACTCTGTCCACCAAACGTAAAGAAAATGTATGTATCATATTCAGAAGTGAAAAAGTGCAGCACAGAGGCTGAAGTGAGAGTTAAAAGATAAGCAAAGAGCTGACTAATTAGCTCTTCAAATAAATCAGTGACAGAGAAGAACCTAAGTGAATGCTAAACATAGCTGCACAAATTAGAAACCATCCTTGCACTTATCTGTGGCGGAACAAAGGGATTCAGTGGCTGACGTAATCATATACCACTAACTTCAAAAGGTAAAAGACTGCCTGTTGGAAATGGTCCTTTTTGCAGGGTTATCCCCAAACTTTTTGCTTCTCCCTCCTTTATTTTTTCTGACCCGTGGTTGTTGGCAATAGGACTCTGGTCACTTTACCACTGCTGATCAGTGCTAAAGTGCATATGCTCTCTGTATAAATAGTTATATTGATTGGTTATCCATGATTGGTATATTTGTTTCACCTATCAGCCCCTAGTAAAGTGCTCTGAGTGTGCCAGGGCTGGTGATTCAAATGCTACTAGTGGGCTTGCAGCACTGATTGTGCCACCCACAGGAGTAGCCCTAAAATGGTGTCACAGGCCTGCCACCGCAGTGCCTGGGTGCAGTTGTTAACTGCCATGCTGACCTGACCAGTGTCCACACTGGCCAGGTCTAACCCTTCCCTTTCTGTACACATTGGACACCCCTATGGAAGGCCCTAGGTACCCCCTGGGCAGGGTGCACTGTGTGTGAAAGGAAGAGCATGTATTGGTGTAGGTGACATGCTCTGGTAGTAAATTACAGCCATTTTCGTTTTTCACTATTGAAAGGCTATCTTGCACATAGGCTATAATTGGGAATGCTGAGTATAATGTTTACCTGCATATCTTCCCATAGGAGCAAGATAGAAAGCTAAAGTCTGGTATCCCTGAATTCAGAATTTAATAACACATCTTTTAGAAAGGATGGTTTTTAAATCCTGTGTGTGAAAACAGCACTTTTAGAAGGTGGCTGTTTTCCTTTTCTGCCCTTTCTGGGTGCCTTGGCCTGGTTTGTGAGTGACAGGGACAGGGACAGGGGTGGCTCCCAGAGGCTGAATGAGTCAGCCCAGGGTTGATTAGGGAAATTCCCATGTAGATGGGTGGAAGGAGTAGCACCTGGGCCTGAATAGGGCTGTGCCTGCCTTCCACAATGCTGGCTCCACCCCCTGCTGGGCGGCTGACGACCCTGCCCCTCTCTCTCAAAGGAAAGAAGAAACCAAGTAAACAGAGTGCTCCAGGACTGGCCAGAACTGGTTCTGACTAGGCCAAGGCCCCTCTGCCTTCAGAGGACAAAGGATTTTGGGGTATAAGTATTGGGACCCAGACTACAGAAAATTAGATCATCCTGGAATCAAGAAGGAACCTCTGCCAAGGAGAAAGCTGGAAGACTGAAGAAAAAGGACTGACCTGCTGTAAGGCTGACCTGCAGTTGCTTTGCTGCCAAGGAGAGGGGAAGGAGGTTGCTGTGTGCTGTGTCCCCTCGCTTGAAGGAATCTCCAAGGGCCTGAGTAGAGCTGGCCTCCTGTTAAGAAGTCCCAGGAACAAAGGACTTCACCCCCAGCTTCCCCCTGAACTCTGCTGTGTGAGTTCTGCCCTTCCTGGAAGTTGTGCCTGCTGTTGGGAAACTGACCAAGAAGAAAGAAGCAAAGGATCTACACTTTTTCACGCACCGCCGGCTTAGCAAGAAAATTTCCGTCGCTCCGCTCGTTAGCGGGCCAAATTTTTATCGCTGCGAACATCGTCGCATAGCCTGCCGCCGCTGAGCAAGATCATCGCTGGTGAAATTGTCGCCCCGCTCATTAGCGGTCCGAACCTTATCGCTGCGAACATTGTCGCAGAGCCAGCCAAGATCCCCGCTCCGCTCGTTAGCGGGCCGAATTTTATCGCTGCGAACATCGTCGCAGAGCCTGCCGCCGCTGAGTGAGATCGTCGCAGAGCCAGCCAAGATCATCGCACCACTCGTTAGCGGGCCGAATTGTGTCGCTGCGAACATCGTCCCAGAGCCAGCCAAGATCATCGCTGGTGATATTGTCGCCCCGCTCGTTAGCGGGCCGAATTTTGTCGCATCGTGCCTTTGCGAGTAAATTTCTACCGGAAAAGCTACGCCATGAGATCCATACAAGTATCGCCTCACTCCCCATACAGACTGGATTTGCTGCACACGCCCGCTGCATGCAGCGGGGTTGTCGCATTGCCTCCCCAGGGTCTCAGGACTGACGCTGTTGCTTGTTTCTCAACGCCTGAGCGCGGCCAAGAACTTTTATCGTATCACCAGGTACTGTTGGTTAAAATCGACGCTAATGTGGATGATTTTGTCGCTAACCTAAGAACTCTTTTTGAAACCATATTCTTGAACTGTGTATGTTGGATTTTTGTCGTTTTGGTCTAGTGTAGTTTATATAAAAGTACTTTATTTATCTACACTGGTGTGGAGTCCATTTGTGGTGTTTTCACTGTTTTACTGTGAGTGTTGGTACAAATACTTTACACATTGCCTTTGATAAGCCTGTCTGCTCGTGCCAAGCTACCAAGGGGGTGAGCAGGGTTTATCTAAAGAGTGTATCCCCCTTACCCTGACTAGAAGCAAGGGTCCCTATTTGGACAGTGGTACCTACCTCTGCCAACTAGAGACCCCAGATCTAACATTGGTGGTCAGCGGTGAGGATTAGAACTTGTATTTGTGCTTGACCCACAGTAATTGGTGTACATCACTGGATTAAGTGCAGACCACTACGCAACCACATACCGTGTTTTGTTTTGGTTCTATTTTTGATCTGATCCTTGAGTCATCCACGCATCATGTCTCAGAAGGGTAAACCAGCAAGTGATGTTGCAGAACTGGAGTTTGATATTGAAATGTTAAGTGATTACAAAGTAGGTCAACTCAAGCAGTTCTGCAGGATCTTTGGATGTCCCATGGAGAGCAGCTCCAGGAAGGAGGAGCTACGGAAGGCCTTAAGGGCCTGGTGGGAAGCCAAAGAGGCTGGGGAGACAGGTGATACAGAGGTGGATGATGATGCACAAGGGGATAGTTTCAGGTCACAGGATCTGCCTGTGTCCAGAGCAGACTCCAGGGCTGGCAGCAACCATTCCGCTAGAGGTTTTTCCCCAGAGGAGTTGGAGGAAAACCAAAGGGTTAGAGATCATGAGTTAGAAGTCATGAGGCTTGAGTTGAAGCTGATGGAAATAGAAACCCAGAACAAAGTAGAAGAGATCAAGAAGATGTATGCCTTGGAAGAATTTAAATTGACCTTGGCACATGAACTAAGGTTGAGGGAGCTTGATTTGAAGCTCGAGAGGCTTGAGGCCATGAGTGTCTCAGCTGAAGAAGAAAAATGGGTAGCTCAAGAAGTGAGCTTTGCTGAGTTGGAGGTGGAGGCCAGCTCAGATGGTGGCAGCAAGATTGTAATATCTAGTGATGAGGGAGAGGTACAAACACCCAGAGATGTGGCACCTGACTTGAGGGAGGGGGTTGACATACACCAGGGGGTTCAGGTTTATGAGGTAGTTCCAGTGGTGTGCAGTGTCCCTGAAGTAGATTGGGGAACTGACACAGGGGACCATATTCCTAGTGGTGGGAGGGACACTCTACTGACTCTAGATGAGTGGTGCAGGGAGAGGGGTTCCCCCGTGGTAGAAACCTTGGTGTGTGGGTGTGAAGACCACCCAGAAGAGTGTGGGTTGTGTGACAGAGACAGTCAGATACTGTCTTGCCAGTCTCAGGAGAGTGGTGTGGGGTACGTGTGCAAGGCACTGGATGGTGAGGTGAAGGATGGTTTGGTTAACCCTTGTAGGGGGCTGTGTGATTCATTTGGTGAAGAGCATATTTTAAGTCCCTGTTTTCCAGAGCTATGCCAACACCCGGTGGAGTGGGAGTTCTCTGATTCCAGGGAGCTTGCGTTGGAGGCAGCCCTCTGGTTGGATGCCAGAGGGTCTGAAGAGGCATTGGGGAGTGATCCCAAAAGGAGTGGCGCAGATATCTTCCAGACCTGTGAGGTGGAAGAGGTTCAGTGTAGCCCAGTTAGGTCCCAGTGTAGTGGGAGGGGTGTAGGGGCTCACGTCCTGTCTCAGTGGAGAAGGAGTGAGTATGGGGCTGTGGGTCCCAAGGTGCCCGAAACCCAGTCTCAGGGCCTGGAGGGTTCCTTAAGGGAACACCAGGTTTGGGGCCTAGAAGGTGCTAGTAGGCCATTTGAGGAGGATCTCCTAGTGTCAGAAGAACCTGGAGCCTCTGTAAACAGAGCTCCAGTGGTTCTGGTGTCTGGCAGTACCGCTCCAGTTGGGAGGGTGCAGAAGACCAGACTGAGGGGTGAGAGGGGGATGTGTTCCCTAGTGGGAGAACCAGTGGGTCAGGGACCAGCCAGAAGGGCTGAGTCCCCTAGGAGTGACCATGGTGACACCACTTCTGTCCTGGGGGATCTTCGCGCACTGTCAGGTGGACAGGGACCGGGAGATCTGCGCCAGGCAGACTGTCACGAGACACATGAGTCATGTGTCACCCTCGGGGAGATACTGTGTGAGTCTCCAGAAGTCCTGGCATGCCAGGCAGGTGTGCAACCGCAGGGTTTAGTCCCTGGGTTGGGAGGCCAGGTTCAGGATCTGCCTGACCTGGAGGGAAGGACATCTGTAACCAGTGTCCTGACCGGTTTGGCTTCCAGGGGTACCACCCCAGTTGGGGGGTGCAGCCCTCTGGAAGGGGGTGCAGAGAGAGGGAGTCCTCGCCTCTGACCCCGGTGCAACCCAAGGGTTTAGGCCCTAGGTTGAGAGACCATTTGCTGGAAAGAGGTCCTGAACTGGTAGGCGAGTTATGTTCTGAGGGTGACTCTCCGGGGAGGAGAGGACGGGACCCCAGAAGGAAAGGTAGGGAGAGGAGAGCCTCACCCATGACCTCTGGTCAGCCTGAGGGTACAGACTCTGGGCTGGCGGGTCAGTGTCAGGATGCCCTACCTGACTTAGCAGGAGGGAGAGTGGAGGAAAGGTGCCAGGCACCTGGAGCTACTGCCCCCCACTTTCTGACGCCACAGAGGTTAGAGAGGTCTGACAGGCATGAGGCCTGGCTCTCATCACTGACCGTTGTCAGTGGCCCCTGTGGCTGGTTTTCCTGGTGGACAGGGTTGCCTCCGGAAGGGGGGCAGGAGTCACACCCTGGGGGTGGACTGGGTCACACCGCTGTGTTGGCCAGGTGGGTTCTGTCTACCAGTGTGGACACATCTGTGAGTAAAGTCCTTGTGCACCGGGCAAGTGTTCACCCGCAGGGGTTGGTCCCTGGGTTGGGAAGCCAGGTTCAGGTGTTGCCTGACCTGGAGGGAGGGACATCTGTAAGCAGTGTCCCTACCAGGTTGTCTTCTAAGGGTATCACTCCAAGCGGGAGGGTGCAGAGCTCTGGAAGGGCGTGCAGAGGGAGGGAGTCCTCGCCTCTGACCCCGGTTCACCTGAAGGGTTTAGACCCTAGTTTGGAGGGCCAGGCCAGGGTGTTCCCCCTGACCTGGAATCCCAGTTGCAGGATAGAACCCCTGAACTGGTGGGTGAATGGGGCACGACCCCTGCCACAGGTGCCCTGACTATTCTAGAAGGGGGTACCGCTCCAGGTGGGAGGGTACAGAGCCCCAAGGAAGAGGAGGACCGGGTATGGGAAAGCCCAACCCAGCCCCCTATCCAGTCGCTGGGTACAGGCCCGGAGCTGGTGGGTCAGTGCAAGAATTTCAGACCTGACAGGAAGGGGAGTGGACAAAGGGTACCAAGCACCTGGGGCTACTGCCCCCACCCTCTGACACCACAGGGGTTTGAGGGCCCTGAGAGTCATAACACCTGGGTCTCATCCCTGACCACTGTCAGTGGTCACTGCGGCTTGCTGTCTGTCTGTTGGGACACACCTGTGAGCAAGTTAAAGCTTGGTGCTGCACAGGTGGTGTCCACAGGTGAGGAGAAGGGTTCCACATGGGTTGGCTTGGTGGACCCTGAGAGTATGGATGGAGAGATCCAACCGGGTTCAGGAAGGCGTAGAACAGGAATAGTGCCCTGCTGTTTGGGCTAGTTTCCATGTTCCATCACCCTAAGCAGGGAATCCCATCGAGGTATCGCTTGGTCGACCCTGGCTTTAGGCTGGAAGGGGGTTGTGTTGGAAATGGCCCTTTTTTCAGGGTTATCCCCAAACTTTTTGCTTCTCCCTCCTTTATTTTTTCTGACCGGTGGTTGTTGGCAATAGGACTCTGGGCACTTTACCACTGCTGATCAGTGCTAAAGTGCATATGCTCTCTGTATAAATAGTTATATTGATTGGTTATCCATGATAGGTATATTTGTTTCAACTGTCAGCCCCTAGTAAAGTGCACTGAGTGTGCCAGGGCTGGTGATTCAAATGCTACTAGTGGGCTTGCAGCACTGATTGTGCCACCCACAGGAGTAGCCCTAAAATGGTGTCACAGGCCTGCCACCGCAGTGCCTGGGTGCAGTTGTTAACTGCCATGCTGACCTGACCAGTGTCCACACTGGCCAGGCCTAACCCTTCCCTTTCTGTACTCATTGGACACCCCTATGGAATGCCCTAGGTACCCCCTGGGCAGGGTGCAGTGTATGTGAAAGGTAGAGCATGTATTGGTGTAGGTGACATGCTCTGGTAGTGAATTACAGCCATTTTCGTTTTTCACTATTGAAAGGCTATATTGCCCATGGGCTATCATGGGGAATGCTGAGTATAATGTTTACCTGCATATCTTCCCATAGGAGCAAGATAGAAAGTTAAGTCTGGCATCCCTGAATTCAGAATTTAATAACACATCTTTTAGGAAGGATGGTTTTTAATACCTGTGTGTGAAAACAGCACTTTTAGAAGGTGGCTGTTTTCCTTTTCTGCCCTTTCTGGGTGCCTTGGCCTGTTTGTGAATTGACTGTCTGGTTTGTGAGTGACAGGGACAGGGGTGGCTCCCAGAGGCTGAATGAGTCAGCCCAGGGCTGATTAGGGAAATTCCCCTGTAGATGGGTTGGAGGAGTAGCACCTGGGCCTGAATAGGGCTGTGCCTGCCTTCCACAATGCTGGCTCCACCCCCTGCTGGGCAGCTGACGACCCTGCCCCTCTCTCTCAAAGGAAAGAAGAAACCAAGTAAACAGAGTGCTCCAGGACTGGCCAGAACTGGTTCTGACTAGGCCAAGGCCCCTCTGCCTTCAGAGGACAAAGGATTTTGGGGTATAAGTATTGGGACCCAGACTACAGAAAATTAGATCATCCTGGAATCAAGAAGGAACCTCTGCCAAGGAGAAAGCTGGAAGACTGAAGAAGAAGGACTGACCTGCTGTAAGGCTGACCTGAAGTTGCTTTGCTGCCAAGGAGAGGGGAAGGACGTTGCTGTGTGCTGTGTCCCTTGGCTTGAAGGAATCTCCAAGGGCCTGAGTAGAGCTGGCCTCCTGTTAAGAAGTCCCAGGAACAAAAGGACTTCACCCCCAGCTTCCCCCTGAACTCTGCTGTGTGAGTTCTGCCCTTCCTAGAGTGCTTGATCCAATTGTGGGGCCTCTGGAAGTTGTGCCTGCTGTTTAGAAACTGACCAAGAAGAAAGAAGAAAAGGATCTACACTTTTTCACGCACCGCCGGCTTAGAGAGAAAATTTCCGTCGCTCCGCTCGTTAGTGGGCCGAATTTTTATCGCTGCGAACATCGTCGCAGAGCCTGCCGCCGCTGAGCAAGATCATCGCTGGTGAAATTTTCGACCCGCTCGTTAGCGGGCCGATCTTTATCACTGCGAACATCGTCGCAGAGCCAGCCAAGATCCCCGCTCCGCTCATTAGCGGGCCGAATTTAATCGCTGCGAACATCGTCGCAGAGCCTGCCGCCGCTGAGGGAGATCGTCGCAGAGCCAGCCAAGATCATCGCACCACTCGTTAGCGGGCCGAATTTTATCGCTGCGAACATCGTCGCAGAGCCAGCCAAGATCATTTCACCGCTCGTTAGCGGGCCGAATTGTGTCGCTGCGAACATCGTCGCAGAGCCAGCCAAGATCATCACTGGTCAAACTGTCGCCCCGCTCGTTAGCGGGCCGAATTTTGTCGCATCGTGCCTTTGCGAGTAAATTTCTACCAGAGAAGCTACGCCTTGGGATCCATACAAGTATCGCCTCACTCCTCATACAGACCGGATTTGCCTCACACACCCGCTGCGTGCAGCGGGGTTGTCGCATCGCCTCCCCAGGGTCTCAGGACTGACACTGTTGCTTGTTTCTCGATGCCTGAGCGCCGCCAAGAACTTTTATCGCATCACCAGGTACTGTTGGTTAAAATCGACGCTAATGTGGATGATTTTGTCGCTAACCTAAGAACACTTTTTGAAACCATATTCTTGAACTGTGCACGTTGGATTTTTGTCGTTTTGGTCTTGTGTAGTTTATATAAAAGTACTTTATTTATCTACACTGGTGTGGAGTCCATTTGTGGTGTTTTCACTGTGTTACTGTGAGTGTTGGTACAAATACTTTACACATTGCTTTTGATAAGCCTGTCTGCTCGTGCCACGCTACCAAGGGGGTGAGCAGGGGTTATCTAAAGAGTTTATCCCCCTTACCCTGACTAGAAGCAAGGGTCCCTATTTGGACAGTGGTACCTACCTCTGCCAACTAGAGACCCCCAGATCTAACACTGCCCATCTCAGATGTAGCTCATCTACCATGGGCATCACTATAGACTTAGTTTCTGTACTTGGTCTAAATACCACATAGGCTTCTGACATTTCATTACCTCAGCCATACCTGTGGCACATATCATGCAACTGAGGGCCATATTAGGATTTTTCACACAGCGCAACTCAGCAAGTTACCTTGCTGCACTGCACTGCGTAAAAGGGAGAGGACAGGAATGTGTCATATGTATCAAGACATGGCTCATTCCTTCTCTATCCTTGTGCTAGAGGCCTTTTGACTGCCTAGCACCAGCACAGGCACCCTTGCACCATGGTGCAGTAGTGCCTGCATTGCAGGAGGATTTTTTTGTGTGCAGAAAGGGACACATTCCTGCACAAAATCAATATTTTGAGGCGTTTTCCTCTTTCTATGTGGGCTGCAGAGTGTAGCCCATGTAGAAAGAGGAAAGAACAAAGGGAAATCAAGATATTTCTCTTTATTACCCCTCCCCTGGGAAGGTGTAGCATTTTGACACATTCCAAGGTCGACTACTCATGGTAAATCTGGGAATGCGCCAAAACATGGATGGATGCATGGGAACACCCTTGCTCTTCCCATGGAACACTTCCCTGGGGCAGACTAAGGCAAGGCAGTGATGTGGGCTGCCTTGCATTACTCTAGATTTACCAAGCACCACAGTGCCACACAAGGTAGGCTTATGTGGCTTGTGACATCTCATTATAGTTTTTTCGTCGGCTTGAGCCTCTATGCATATAATGATGCCTGCATTTTGCAATGAGAAAGGAGTTCCTCATCACTACACAGAAAAATCGTGACTTCATACTAATTAGCCAAATTAACATTTTAGACCTATTTATAATTTGATAAAGGTTTAAAATTCAGATAAAAATAGATCAAAATCAACCACCTTTAATCATCTCTGGAACAATAAATAAACACACGGAAAGTTAGAAAACAGAAAGATTTAAAAGACCTCTTACATCACAGCACATTTGTAGCAGTAAAACGTAACTTCAAACACAAATAAGCAACATAATGCAGGAAAGGGTGTACATTTTTTTCGAAGGATATTACATAATTAATATGGCACCTTGCGTCTGTTAGCTGCTTCCTTAGTCTCACGTTGGTCAACACTGCTCGCGTTTTCGGGAGCTTGCGGGGCGCTGCTTTGGGAGGTCTGTTCTTCCTTTGAAATTTCTGTTCCATCTTTAGCACTAGCCTGATCGGCATTATCTTCTGTCTGCTGATCTGTAACTTCCAGAGAGCTACTAAACACAAAAAAATCAACAACAAAAATTTACTAGTAAGCATATTTCCTCAAGGCACTAATCCTGACGGTTTACAAATACTGAAATGAGCGTAAACTTCCATCTGCACCTGATTTGGTATTACAATTAGGGGCGGGAGTAAATGGTGTAATTCTCTCTAGCATAAATAAATTTACTCGTAAATATGCGTAATAGTGTGAGAAGCGTAAGCCAGCATTTAGCACTATTTTCTAAGGGCAAAGCGCACTCTCAAATCCAAAATTGGCCAGAGGCTACATTTTGTGGTGAGAAAATAGCACTAAATGGTGCAGGGCAGGAACAGCACTAGCCAGCAGCTGCATGCTTTCGCTTAGATCGTTGTTGCTCTGCTCTTTTGTAGGATTTTCTATCACAAATTACTCTTAATTACTCACGCTGGAGTATTGGCGCAATTTCAGTAATTTTGCATCACAAGAGTAATGCACAACTACCAACATTACTCCAATTACTCATGTATTTAAAATTCCGCCAAGGCCTAATTGCATCCTAGCTGTCACTGGCATCTCTGTCAATGGTGCAGCCGGTGCAGTGGCACTGATGCTCAGAGGTCAAATGGGCCTCATAGCACTGGCTTTTTAGTTCAAACCTATTAGACAGCGCATGGGCTGCCTGTTGCGAAGCATGTTGAGTCCTACCAAGCATATCCCGGTGCTTGAAGCCTGACAATTGCTTGACATTGGTTGACTTTCCTTATTACTCTCATTTGCTTGCTTTTTATTCATGTCCCAGATTGTCAATCTTTTGTTTGTCTATCCCATTGAGAATTTCCTCTTTACAATCTCTTTGAGGGGCTGTCATCACTTCCTCCACTGGTTGCTTTCCAAGTACTACCTTTTTCTTTTTGTGTGACGCACTTCATTTGAGTGTGTGTGTGTTTCAAGCTGTCTCCCTCACGTACTTCTCTCTTTGCACTTAATGTTTCACTCTTTTACCCCAATGCTTCTCTCTGCCCTCCTCCCTCTTGAGCTTGCCCATGTATTTCTACCTATTGCTGCTCCCCAACGGAGCCCTCTGTGTTGCTTTCCAGCAGCCCACATGTTTTTTTCGTTCTACCCTCTACCCCCTGTTGATTAGCCACGGCCCGTGCATGTAAGAGTGGTGAGCCAGGTAGGAGGGTTATTTCGACGGACTGTGATGAGCGAAAGTTGGATAAATAATTAATTTACCCTCGTCATCGTCCATTGAAATCCCCCCCACCCAGCCCTACCGCTTTTACCTACAGAGGCCGCGGCTGCTGTTGCTTTCATATTCTCTCCAGTCCTCACATTTCCTTCCGTGCTGCTTGGGCGTTTCTCCAATTTGGATTGGTAACTAAAAAGCAAAAAATGCCTGCGTCACTGTTTACGCACGCACATGTGGTGCACATGCCTACAAAATTGCGCAGATGGTCACGTCAGTGACTCTTTTATAATCTTAGCCATGCTGCACAGCACTGCGGCTTATTGTGCATGCTTAGAGCTTTAGAGCAGTTTTTATGCCATTGTTTTTTGTATGGCGTGATCTCGACCCAAGGGCACAGTAGACCTCTACATGAGCACCACTTACGTTACACAAACCATTATAAATGTTCTTTTTTTTTTTTAGGCCAGGAGAGGATGTGCTCAAAATCCAAGTCACCTGCCCAGGTCTTAAGCCACATTCTATCTGTCAGGTCACGCGGAAGAATCAGAGGTGCGCGTGCCCGAGTTTACAGTGCGCCACTCGTGGCCCCCGCAGTCAGCAAATAATAAATGCACCTTTTCAAATTCTGCAGTGTGGTCTCCAGTTGAGCTACAAATCGGACAACAAGCTAATTATCAGGATTAGACATTAATTAAAGAAACTGAGCATAACCTTGTGCCCCTGCCAGGCTGGCTCTGCTTTGTTTGTACTAATTGGTCAATGATTACAGTTTCAAAGTTTGCCTCTATTATTAATTCACTTCAGTAAGTGACTCAAAACGAAAGTAAAACGTTAATACATTCATATCTGCTTTTCCCGTGCATACTGAAGAAGACGTGAATGTGCTGTCAGTGTCTGCTTCTTTGTACTATTTACACAACAGTTTGGGGAGGGCTGTTTGGGCTAGATGTACGTACAATACAGGTCTCAATTTGCAACCAGTATTTTTGCAACCAGTCTAGTACTTTGCGAAGCGACGTATATACTAGTAGGTTGTTTTGGAAGTTACCAGTTCGTAGAGAGTTGCAATTCGACCTACTTATTGAGTATTAATGGGGTAGGGCGTAATTTGTGAGCCACTAGGATGTGCTGCCTTCAGACGGATGGTGGCCTGCTGGGGTCAGTAAACCTCCATGTCTGTGACTGCTTTTAAGTAAAGCAATCATTTATATGTGTTTTTTTTTAATGCAGCCTATTTCCTTAAAGTAATATTGGATGCCTTTAATAATAAAAATAAAATGTTTAATTTTTATTTTTTAAGAGTAAACACTGCCTGATCTTAAAAAATATTTTTTATACATTCTCGAAGGGGTCCCACGAGGACCCCTTCCCATATGTGAATGGGTAAAACCAACTTCCAGTTGGTGGCAAATTACGAGTGTTTTGTGACCACATTTTGGTCGCAAAACAATAGCACATATCACTATGATTTGGTGTTTGGAAGGGACACCCTAAATATGTCCTTTAAAAATGCCAAATCATTATTAGCTCACAAAACCCAAATCGCGATTCGGTAACATGTTACTGAATCGCAAGCTGAGTTTGATACATTCGAAAAATACTTTTTGAGAACAGAAACCTCCCAATTCAGTGAATCGGGCCATTTGCGACAGCAAAAAGGCTTCATGCATCTAGCCTTTTGTTCATTGCTGGTTCTATAATGTACTTCAGGGTGCACAAGAGATGTAATTATGCTTTTTTGTGGAGGCAAACATCTCCCTTTTTTGCTTTATGGTTTACTATTTACCCCTCAATAAGTATCTAATGAGGAGGGTAAAGTCAGCTACAATGGTGAGTGATATCACTGCAGTTAATGAAAATCATATTACTAGAATGTGCCCTGCATGGGAAATGGCTCTGTACCCCTGCCCTGAGTGACAAACTGTCATTCTGGCATTTTATTTGCTCCTTGCGCCATGCTAATCTAGGCCTAGGCCAGCCTCTAGTATTGTGAGATCTGGATCCTGTTTGTGACCTGGAGGGACACATTGAGCGTGTCCTCATAGTGGTCACAGCACTGGGAGCATCACATAAATTGGTGGTGGCAGTATGTGATGCTTTGTCAATAAATGGCAAGCCTACTGTCACATCTCTTCTACAGTTCTCCTGTTCTGTGAAACCTAGGGGCATATTTACAAGGAGAGTGTGCCATCGGAACGTCACTTTTACCGACGTTTCGGTGGCGCAATGCCCTGCACCATATTTACAAAGTGGCGTTATGCCATTTATTTTGTGGCTTAACGCCCCCCTGTATATATGGTACCCTTTCATGCAGGTATTTGCGTGAAAGGGGCATGCAGTGGGTGTTACAGTGAGCATTCCACCGCAACACCCATTGCTTTTTGATGCTGCCTCAGATTTACAAGGATCTGTAATTCTGAGGCAGCGCCAAAAACGAATGCCGTGAAATAGAACACTTTTCAAATTACATACACCAGCAGCTAGGGATGATTAAAGCCGCACAGCCCAGGTGGTCATATCAATTAGCTTAGAAACAGAAGATTCACAAGTAATGCTATTACCCACCTCTAAAGTCTGCCGCTTCTAGACCTTACAATTAGATTATACAGAACATAAGGCAAAGAGAGGAAACAGAAAAGCAGTTAAGTAGTCAAAGAAATGTTCTTGAGTCTTCGGTAAAGAGAATTCTTCTTTAATGGTTTCAAATAAAGTGCACATGCAGCAAACGCTCTTCTCCCTAAACAGGGCTTCATCAGGGCAATGTGAGCACCACCCAACGATTTGGTAGGGTGCCAGGTGTCACTTCTGAGTGTGTGTTGTACTCCAGATATTGTAGTCTTGGGGTTGAGTATGCAGGTTCAGATAAGAGCAAACAGAAATCATCCAAAAGCGTGATGCTAAGCGGTCTTATCGTACGGACTAGTATGGGAAACCAGGTGCTCCCTCACATGTAGGAGACGTAATTAGTTCCTGGAGTGAGCTCCACAATTGACCAGTATGCCTGGTAAAGACTTGTGGTCGAGAGCTCGATTATGCGTGTACGGCATATGTGCCCGGAACGTCGGGGCAGGCAGACTGAGGAGTAATCAGTCAACTGAAATATGACTAATTAAGTCTCCTAGAAAGAACTGCACCATATCTTCACAGAAATGGCACAGTTCTGCTCTCTCCATGCGCTGGTGCACTTTAGGCTGACTGGCACCAACACAGGCGCGTTTGCAGCATACTGCAAGGGTGTTTGTGTCATAATTAGGATAGTTTTGAAGCAGGAATGGACGCCTTCCTGCACCAAATAGTTTTTTCCGGCTTTATATGTGTGCTGCATTCTGCAGAATACAGCACTCATGCAAAGAGGGAGTAACGAGGAGAAATGAAGATATTTCTCCTCTTTACACCAGCCTTGGCAGGTGCATCATTTTGGAGCAAATTCTGGGCTGCAAATCCTTGTAAATAGGAGTTTGGGTAAAAATCCATGGGTAGTTGCACAAGAATGTCCATGTACCTTTCAAGAAATGCTTACCTGGGGCAAAGTAACACAAGGCAGCGCAATGTACTTTGCCTTACTTTTTCTTGAAAAGCCACACAAATATACATTTACCAAATTGATATTTGCGTGGCTTTGTAAATACATTTTTTTTACTTTGTCGGGTTGTATCAAAATGTGACCCCACCCCGATGCAAAATTTTTCCTTATCTGGGTCTAAATATTTAGGTTCCTGATCCAAAGAATGAACAAGGAAAAATCTCATAGTGAAATTAGGAGGACAAGAAAAAATGACGAAAACATAGCAGGCCTGACTCAGGAGCCCCAGAGCCACTCACCAAGCCAAGAATGTTTTTATTTGGGGGGTTTCCCACTCCAACCCTCACACCTCAAGCTATGCCCCTCCTCATAGTATGCACTTTCACATGCACAATCGTACACTATATACATTTATGCATGTAGAAATACCTTTGCATGAATGTAAATAGACGTTTTCTGAAGTTTGTCAGAAGTCTGCAACTGTCCAGTAGAACTCTTGATCACCTTCGTGAATTCTTGAAATCTCAAAATGTGTAAATCCACACCCAAAAGTAGGAGTAAACCGACTCAGAAATAAACGTATGTGTGTAGATTTACATTTTTTAAACAGTTGCGCTCTTACTAAATTGTGGTGGATATCTTCTGACCGTGATTTTGAGCAGTGCGTGGACAGGGACAGATGAGAGAAAAAAAGTACAGCTATGACATACAGTGGCTTGTGTGTCAAAATGATAGCTTGTGAGTGGGCTTTAAAGTAAGGTGTGATGTGACCTGAACTGTGGTCTTGAAGAATTTGAAGATTGAAAAAAAAAAAGAATTTGGAAACAGGTCTGCATTTTTTGCATGGATTTCGGAATCCGGGACTTTAACCTCAGTGAAGCTGTCTTACAAGAGGTCATTCAGGCTCTCATCAAGTCCCAATAAAGAAAACTAAATATCCACAACCTGGCCAATAAGATGGATTATGATTACGGAAAACATGCTTTGACACAATGATAAATAGAACAAGAAAATATTGCTAGAATTTATGGTTAAACAAATATTTTATATATTTGTTAGCAAAATTCTCTCTACCTAGATCCATATATTTTCTTAATGTTACTTTTTCCCTGTAGTTATAGGCTTGGGTTGGTGTACATCAGAGATAGAGACTGCGGCTCAGATTTACTTGGCTCAGATTTACTTGCTGCGCTATGTTGCGTGAAAGAGAGAGAGTAGAAATGCACCATATTTACTAAGATACGGTGCACTTCTGCTCTCGCCTAGAGCACGTGTGGCAGCCTAGCTTCAAACCAGGCACAGGGCACCTGTGTTGCGGTCAGAACAGTGTTTATGCTGGAAGAGGCACCTTCCTGCACAAAAACTGTTCTTAGAGGCTTAATGCTTTTGTATGTGAGCTGTACAATACAGCACACATGCAAAGAGTAAGTAACAAGAAAAAATAAAAGATATTACTTCCTGTTAAGCCAGCCTCGGGTATGCGCATCATTTTGACACAAGCCCAGGTTTACAGGGTTTAGTGAATCTGATTTTGCATCAAAATACATGAGTGGATGCAGAAGAATGCCGATGCTCCACCCATGTAACACCTTTCCGACACAAAGTAGCACAACTAAGTGCTATGCGCTGCATTGCGTTACTGTTTCTTTGTTTTTGGGCAAAGCCAAGCAAATTGGGCTTTGCTTGGCTCTGTAAGTCTCAAAATATATTTTGTGTTGTGGCTGCAACAAAAAAGTAGCTCTCCCACAACGCCAAATGTTAGCAAATCTGTGCCAATGTGTGAGTGCATAATATGTTTGCATTGTTTAAAATTCTTGAGAGAAAATAAATAATCTATCTAGTATTTAATTTATCTTTGTCTTATCTGCTGCTACCCATGGCCATCAAACAATCAGTAACTGTCCATTAACAGGGTCTTAAACAGTCAAGAGTGAATAATTTGGCGCAAAATATTTTCCATTTGACTTAATCCACCATACATATCAGTAATTTAATCCAGTGAACAACAATGCTAATAGAGGTATTATTCCTTCTCTGTTCCTTCTCTCCTGATTGCTAAGGCATTGAATCTCAAAATTGCATTGCAGGGCTGGGGTAATACAATAGGTTTTCTTTGTAATTGAGGTTAAGAGCGATGACGTGACGAGTGCAGATTATGTTGGTAGTGTTTGAGGAACAGCTTCAGCAGGTGAGCGACTGGGGTTTTAATGAATTCGTCTAATGTCCCTTTCTTGCATTAGGGCCCCCCGCAGTGTTGCTACGCCAGTGGATCCTGTGCACAGTTTGCACATCCAAACAGTTTTACCCAGTTGATTTTTGTCAACTCAACCTAAGCATGCGTGTGCTTTTCACACACAGGTAGAAATGAGGATAACATATTGGTACCTACATTATGAGGTGCACAAAGAGCATTCAGGCACAAATTGCACATCAAACAAAGAACTAATCCCATCTAATCTGCTTTTACTGGATGCACAATTTGCACCAGGGAGGACAGGCAATAAGCGGGGCTATTGTGACCAGGGCTATACCAAAAACTGACATTAAGATGTGTCAATGTCTTGTGGAATCCATAAAACGATAGACTTTCTATTTATGGTTCAATACTAGAGGTCAGATGTTGGTGATAATGTGCAAAGGTGTCTAATGCATTCTGGGAATTCATAGCAGTGTTCGACGAGATGACTCTTCTACCATTGCAACGGACGGAAATATCCTGTCTCGGTTTGTGTAGACCGTGACTCACTCACTCTCTCTGTCTCTCTCTCTCTCTCTCTCTCTCTCTCTCTCTCTCCCTCTCTCTCCCTCCCTCCCACCCTTCCTCCCTCCCTCCCTCTCCCTCTCTCTCTCTCTCTCTCTCTCTCTCTCTCTCTCGTCCTCTCCCTCTCCCTCCCTTTCCAAATGCAGTTTACAAAATCGGAAATGGAGGACCAGCATCCCAGGTAAAGAAGAACTGTTCTACTATTATGAGCAATGTTGGAAATTGGGTTACTGGTTGAGGGGGGTGAAACACTACTCAAGCAGCAACCACAATCTCTGTCAGGGTGGAACACAAGTAAACCTCAAACTAACCTGTGCTTAACCCTCTGGTAACTGGGCACAAAGCAGTCAGGCTTAACTTAGAGACAATGTGTAAAGTATTAATGCAGCACTTAAAACGGTAATAAAGCGAAAAACCAACACAGGAAAGATCCCACACTAATTTAGAAAAATAGAGTGCATTTTAATAAATAATTTGATACCAAAATGCCTAAAATCCAATCAGTAGAACAGATTTTAAAGACTTAGGTGAAAATAGCACCATTGGACTAGAAACAAACCCTTTGTGAGAGTGCTCAGACAGAGTCTTTATGATGTGCAAGTGTGGTAGGTGACAGCTTATCTACCTCTTTAACTCAAAGTGACCCATCCTTCCAACACCTAGCTTCCCTTCTTTGTTTTACTGTCTGGGGGCAATACACAAAGACCAACTGCCAACTACACCTAGTCATGTGACTCAGGCAACAGACAGCAGACACTAAATGGCTGGGACAAGAAAATGTCAACTTTCTAAAAGTGTCATTTTCAGAATTGTAATTAAAAACTGGGTTTGCCATTAAGAGGGTTTTTAATTGTAATACTATAGACGACAAACTCAATATTTCTACCTGCTCTCAATTTAAAGTTATCACTTATTAAATGTATTAAGGAACTCCATAGTTATCCAATGGCAGAGATATGCCTTGCAATAGTGAAAAACAAATGTATGAGTTTTTCCCTACGCACCCTGCCCTCTAGGCTGTGTTGTAGCCTACCTTAGTGGTGATATAAGTATTCAAAACGAAGGTTTGGGCATGGCTAATGGCAAAATGTTTATTTTGCCAAGTGCAAATGGCAGCTTTTTAAACAGCACCCAGAGGCTGCAATGACATGACTGAGAAAGGTTTAAAGGGCTACTTAAGTGGGTGGCACAATAAGTGCTGCAGGCCCACTGGTAGCATTTAATTCACAGGCCCTGGGTACATGTAGTATCACTTTACTCGGGACCTACAAGTAAATTAAATGTGTCAATTGGGTATAAGCCAATTTTACCATATTTAAAGGTGATTGCACAAGCACCTTAGCACTGGTTAGAAGTGGTTAAGTGCACAGTGTCCTAAGGCAGCAAAGACTGGTTCAGAAAACAGGAGGGTGAAGGCTAAAGGTTTGGAAATGACCCTGCAGAAAGGGCCGAGTACAACATGCACCACATTTAGGCAGCTGTCCCACCAAGTTTGAACAGATATTCTAGGCCTATATGAGGCACCATTTCTGAACAGTGGGAGACCAAAGCATACAGCTACTCTGCTTGTTCTACAAATAGAAAATATTTGCCTTGCAAGCATACCAGATTGGGTGGGATGCTATGGGTTTGGTGTCTAAGTATGTTTCCTTTAGCTAAGGAACACATCAGACCACAACCATATTAACCAACAATTCTCAGCAGGACTGCCATATCTTTTATGAGACAGGAAAAAGCCTTTCCTACACCTCATACTGGGGGTTATATATCTTTACTGGACAGTACAAAACCTCAGCAAGACCACTATACGTTTCATGAAAGAGCACCAGTTCTCAGTAGATCTTCCATGCATGTCTCGACAGTATCAAAGTTTGTCAGGAGACTGTTGCACTTTCTATTGTCAATACTAATGCAAACACCTCTTAGCAGAGTTGATTTTCTTGTATTGAGATGGGAACATCTTAATACTATGAGAACCCTCAAAGAAGCACAAACAGACTAGTAGTCAATTCTCCATCTTTTTACTAGAGGTCTCTCCCTCACCCATGGAAATGTAGTTTATTTTCTGCAAATTAAAGTACCAAGTGCCCCTAGTAATGGCCATCTGCCCACAACTCCTTGAGGAGAAACCACATTAGACAACTGACACAAATTTATGAGGGGCACCTTGAACCAGTCATTGATCCTTATCTAACTAGACTCTGAATTATTGGACTTGTGATTTCCTAAAATTAAATATGGGCCTACCAGTCCCAGCTTTTAGAATACTGCTAGCAAAACAATGGACAGTCTAAAATTAATTTGAATGTTTTGAGGTCTGGTTACAGATGAGTGTGTGAAAACTGAATTTGGGAGATTGCATTGTTGCTTTCTCGCAAATATGATTTCTTCTGTATAGTAAGCCATGTTTCCTCTCACAAGTATGAGTTTCCGCCGGTGAATTTTAAGCATTTTTATGCAAGTGTACACCTTGCATAATATTTTTGCACAATGTATTCTGAAATTACTCTATGCCAAAAACTTGTGAGTATCCTGAAATCAAGTGCATACACTACTTTTCTTTTTCCAATCAGTGACTCAACACTAGGGTACACATTATTTGTAAAATTACTTATTTCATGCAAAAGCCTGATGCACATGGAACTTTGATACCTTCAAATATGTTTTGTAGATTTTATTAGACATACCTGAAGTCTGGAAGTTAAAACTTGGCACCTTTGCACACAACTCTCCTAAAACAGCTACTCCTGCCAGCACACAGGCAGAATGTAGAACGAAAGTGACAATTACAATTGGTAATGTGATAGTAAAAATAGCAGAAAATGCCAAAATGGAGATGTTCTATGAGAAAGTTATGATGAAATTGTGCCAGCAGCAACATTCACAATCCAGTATGATGTGGACTGTGTGCAAGCCTCATTGCTCACCACCTATATTCCGCCATTCTTGAACTAAATTATTCACAATGCTATTTTTAAAGCAGCAGGAGAAATGGACCGAATATAGTTTTAAAATACTCAAGTACATTACAACCCCACCTTCACTATTGGCTCCGTCTAAGGATGGGGGCATTTCTATTGTGTTTAATACATACACATAGAAAGGAATATGAAGTATGGTATGATCACCTACTGGAACACGATTACTAATGGACTGAAATCTCACTGTATTAAACACTCTAAAGAGCACTGTGTTTTGTGGATACGAACACCCAATACCTACGTATGAAGTTACCTATGCAGAAGATAGTAAGGTATTTAGCTAGTGATTTTGAGGAACAATCTTTAGCTATTTGGGCTCAGCTATGCAAACTAAACGCTCACTGTCATATCGTGGCTTATTGGTGAGCTTATCCACTTTTCCTAACTAGGTAATTAATGCTCAAAATGTGAATTTGCATTGGTGTGCTTGTTAACAATTTGTGGAATTCCATAGAGGCCTATTCACCAAAAGATTTTTGACTTTTTAAATTAGTACTTTAGCAGTACTATTTAAACGTACTATCAAATGCTATTCATTAAGGGACCTATTCACCAACTTTTCAGGGTACACAAAGACGTATTCCTGAAGTACCCTTTTATGTATGCCTGCATGCCTGTGTCATCCTAAAAGCGTATATTCAAGTAATATTCACAAACTCTTAGTACGAAGAGAAAGGCATATGCCGTCTCTACACTTACTTATAGGGAGTTACGCATTTCAAGCTGAGTTCACAAAGGCTTATTAGAGTATTAAATGAGTACTCCAGTAGTACTCTTGCTTTTGTGAATCAACGACTGAGGGTCCAATTCACAAAAGGGCCTACTCACAAAGGCATGTTTATGTATGTAAAGTAGTACATCAGTAGTACTACTTCACATACTACTACATGCAATTCACCAAGGTGCAGATAGAGATTTCCACCTATACCTGTTCGGTTGTTTTGAGTCCAATTCACACAGGTGCCACTTCACAAATATTTACTCCTGAATTCCAGGAGTGAGCCGGGAAACTCCTGTATGGATAATCAGTTGCAGTTCACTAAAGTTACACCTACATCTACTCCAGCCTTCACTGACTAAACTCTACTGAGTTCTGGCTTTGGAGTAAGTCAAATACCATGCACGACAACTCAAATGCTCAGAAAGATAATCCCATGCAAATCATTGCAGGTAGGGAATAACACTATTAGCACACCTAAAAAAATACAATAGAAGAAAGAAATAGTAGCGTGCAATTTTTATCAAGAGAAACGTGTGGATGCTAGGGGATAGGAATTTTGTAGATTATTGCAGATCCTGTAACATTCTCCTACAGAAATATGAGAAAAATGTGCATTTGTTGCCAAAGTCTGAGGTTTCAATGCATTTTGGGACAGAATATGTGGTGTGATCAGATGTCAGCCCACTGTGTACTCCCATGGGTATATAGTTATCAGAAACGTCTGGGATTAATAGGTGATGGCTGAACCCAGTTCAAATACTGCAGCTACTCACGCTCACGGCAAAACCTTGATGTCTCTACATTGCGCTTTGCAGCCTATTTTGTTGTAGGTGACAGTTCAAGCCACACAAGTGGGGTTCCATTTCTATCACTACAGCACACTCCAACTCAGTTGCCTTTCAACCCTGTTGAGGTGTATGCCTCCATGCGTGAGAGTGGGATCTCACAAATTGGTTATTGTTCCTTACAAACACGGGCACTCCAGGGATATTGATTTATCCTTTATTGCTACATGATGAAAAGACCATAATGAGTTTTTGGCTTTTGCATTTCTCACTGTTTGTCCCGTACTGCATTTCTTGGTCTATTTCTAAATACAGAAACCAACAAGACTGAGAAAGTGAATCTTAGTAGAATGACTTCTTTTTCTGTGCTAATTCAGCAGTAATTTTTAAACTGATTAAAACTCATAGAAATTAATTCCATGTTTCTTAAAACATCTGATCCACAACATATAAATACTACGTAACAGAAATTATTTTAGAAGAACATTTCGTTATTATAACTTAATCATCCTAATAGTATTCATAAAATGATAACCAATGTTAACATTAATCAATCTTTCTCACCATAAGTTCAATGGCCATTACAAAGATTGAAAAGAATAGAAATATGATTTCAAACACCCACAATATCACACTATTGGGCAAATTAATTATATGTGAAATTCTACAATGATGTCATTTATGCACACTTAAGTTAATACTGATATATTGTACCACTACGTTTATTGACTCCACAGCCTGTTCCTAAGTTTGTGCAAACTAAATTTAAGTTAAATGTGTTATTGTCTATTCATCTGTGTTTAATCATGTTGGTATCTTTGTAGCTAACTCTAGAATATAGCAGGTTTCTAACCTCCTCCACAACATAATTTGATCACCATCTCAGTGGTTAGATAAGACAATGTCCAGACAGAAGAAGCTAAGTAAGATGAGTTCCCCTGGTGTATGGCTTGAATACCATTTAGATCATGAAAAGTATTGGAGCATAGAACAGTAGAACATTTATTTTTATCAATGGAATTTCTCTCCATTTTTGGCTTCCAAATGTAATCAAGAGTGCAAGAAAAACAAATTTTGGAAAATGCCTTCTGAATCTCATGATGGTATAGGTAACTCAGAACTTAGAGTTGTATAAATAACCACTATTTCTAAATTCAGTATGTTGGGTAGATTTTAAAAATGCCTAGGTTTCCTTCAAGCTCATTTTTTGTTCCTTACAATTTACCTTATGAATTGAGGAATTGTCGGTACACACTGAAATGTCATTATAAGCTGCAGCTCAATTGTTGGCTCGGAGTATGTTTTTGGACAGCCAACAAACACTATATATCACTACAACCAGAAGGGTCTGAGAAATGTAAATGTAAATCTTTATAACAGTATATTTGCTTTGTAAAGCGTCCATCGGGACAATAAATTACGGATGAAAATGTTATACTCAGTTGCTATTTTTCCTACTTATTTGCATGTTTTTCTTATTTAAATGATTATTTTTATTAGGCAAAGTATGAGCGACCTAGGTGAATGACTCCCTGCTGAATTAGCATTTTCTTTTTACTTTTCAGAGATGTACAACATTCTGGTTCACCCGTGGGTGTCATATCTGTTTCTACCACAAACTGCAAGTAGGTTAAAACAACAAAACAAAATAGATAAAATGAACACAGCAAACTTTTTTGTTAATGTAATTTTGAGAAGAAAAAAATTAGCTTTCTTCCACAACACTCTTTTCTAAGTTTTCCAATATAAAAACAGCATTTTGCTATATTTTGGCAATTTTTTCAATTCCATACAGGGGCATACACAATCCATAGAAGCCTTTAGAATCCTCAACACGTGGGGAAAATATCATGAAAAATTCAGTGGAAAGTTAAATAAATATCAAAAAAGTGTACAGCATTTGGAAGGCTCAGCACTTATGGTGTTAACAGTACCTTGTATTTTATATAATATACAAAATAGTCACTTAGGGCCCGATTCACAGAACTAACTTAAGACAAAATCCTAAACTTACTACCATTTTGGTATTCACAGAAGGCACTTACTCATTTTGGTATTCACAGAAGGCACTTACTCATTTCGGTATTCACAGAAGTTAGGAGTCCTAACTTTAGGACTCCTAAATGCCTTCTGTGAATACCGAAAGTCTTAAAATTAGGATTTTTCTCAGTTTAGTAGTAGTATAGTTAGGACTCCTAACTTTAGGACTCCTAAATGCCTTCTGTGAATACCGAAAGTCTTAAAATTAGTATTTTTCTCAATTTAGTAGTCCCAAGTCTAAACTTATGACTACTAAATTGAGAAAAATCCTAATTTTAAGACTTTCGGTATTCACAGAAGGCATTTAGGAGTCCTAAAGTTAGGAGTCCTAACTATACTACTACTAAACTGAGAAAAATCCTAATTTTAAGGCTTTCGGTATTCACAGAAGGCATTTAGGAGTCCTAAAGTTAGGAGTCCTAAATTTAGGACTACTAAATTGAGAAAAATCCTAATTTTAAGACTTTCGGTATTCACAGAAGTCATTTAGGAGTCCTAAAGTTAGGAGTCCTAACTATACTACTACTAAACTGAGAAAAATCCTAATTTTAAGACTTTCGGTATTCACAGAAGGCATTTAGGAGCCCTAAAGTTAGGACTCCTAACTTCTGTGAATACCGAAATGAGTAAGTGCCTTCTGTGAATACCAAAATGAGTAAGTGCCTTCTGTGAATACCAAAATGGTAGTAAGTTTAGGATTTTGTCTTAAATTAGTTCTGTGAATCGGGCCCATACACTTTGACTCAAAAAAGGTGGATGTATCATCAACTCAACAGCACATTTCTCTTAGATTGTTCTCTCTTTCACAATGCCAGCATTTAATATAACATGATAATTGAACCTCTGAGTAAACATTGAGGTATCCATAGTATGTGATTAGGTAGGAATAATAATGTTTTGGTAATATAAGCATCCTTTAATAAACAAATTAACCATTTTTCCATCCAATAGATATTTTTCTGTTGATTACTTCTGTGATGTAATACCCCTGGCAAAAACATCGAGATAACAATATCGCCAAAATAGGTTGAGGATGCAATATACTTTCTATGTAAAGTACAAAAATATTGTCTACATAAATAGAGTAGACCAAAATATTGTGATTAAATACATAAAATTATATTAACTTTAAAAAATATATTCAATTTATAAATAATAATATATTTAAATAATATATAGACATAATGCTGAACACATAAATAAATTGTATACATTTTAAAATAAATAATGTATGCACAGAGTTCTAATTCCAGCAAAAAACTTTTAAAAAAAGGTGAAAAATCTGGGAGGATCATGCAGAAAAGGCAGATTTGCTACATGGGAAGAGTTGGAAATTCTAAATGTTAAAACTATATGGTATATTCTGCAAAACCATTAACCAAAAGAGGATCTGTGGGTTAGAGGAGGTAAAGTTTGGCTGAAGAGGGCTTAAGAAAGAGTCAAGTGGGAAGGAATTCACTTTTGTAACATTGCCTGAAAGGAGATTCTGGACCTATTTCTGAAGGCCAGTAGTGAAGGTTTTGTTTCAAGGATCAAAGATAAGGAGTTGTAAATTACAGTGGTGGATCCTGAGAATTATTCAGAAACGTGCAATATTTTGAATTTGCCCATTTGACTCATCAGGCCCCATTGAAATTTTCAGTGTCTAGGAAAAGCATGATGTTATTATAATGTTTGGTTTATAACCAACCACACTGTTGTATACAGACATGTTTTTATTTAAATCAGTGTTGTATCTGTCAGGCCAAATATCTAAGCATTTCCAGTATTAATGCAAGTGAGGCATAGTTTTGATCATGGTTTTGTATTAAGAGTTAGTTTTTCATTTAACAAGAAGACTGAGCTGGAACCTTTCTGATTGTACAATTTATTTGAGGTGCAGTCTGATTGTTAGATAAGCGCTCAAAAACAAGCTTAGATTTTAAACTTTTAAAGCAGTAGTTCAAATATATTTCTCAGTATCAAACAATCAATTGTGAATTTGGGACTTCAAGTTACAAATACATTTTTGTCTCCTTGATGTGCTGAAATGCTTCACTGCCTAGACTTCACTATTGCTTGTGTTACTTGGATTTCTTAATTTCATTTGTATAGGAAACATTACGTACAGTTGGGTTGTGAGGTCGTGAACAGAAACAAATAGATTTTTCATAGGAGCTCTCAGTACTTATAAAAATAGGTCAAGTCACATTATATCCAGACTGGTTAGTAGGTTGCTGCTTTACACAAGGCATTTTTCCCTGAATATGTATGTCTCCTGTAGTAAATCATGATGAAGTTTCTGAAAGAAATCCAGAATATTAGTGTTGCTTTTATCCAACCTGTGGAACACGTTGTCTAAACTGTTTATTGTGGTTGTTTTGATGTTTCACCCTAAATAAAAATGCAATCACGTAGATTCAGGGGTTTGTCAACCAAAAATATTCTTAGAGAATTGTGTAATAACAGTACAAAATAGCATATTATATTCTGTACATCTGCAGTTATGTTTCATATGGTTTATGTCACTGCATTGTTCATCTGTACTTGCTTAAGTAAAATATATTTAACCAAAACCAGGATTCAAGGGGTTATATTTGTTCGGCATTGTAAAATCACATTAAAGAGACCTTGTGACTATCAGGAGAGTTGTTTCCCTGTGTAAATTAACTGTTACAGGCAATCTGTCAGGCAGATATTTGTTCATGTCAGTTTAACTGCACTCTGATAATAAACTTGAATTTGAACTTTTACTCAAAGTAATAAATGTGCTAATTTGGTGTTTATTAATAGAGTTGCTCTAAATTAAGTGTTATTGGGCCACATTCACTTATATAAGCACACACTCTCCACATATATATCATACACAAGAAATGTAAGGCACCAAAAGCAGCATAAAAAGTTACACTCTTGCACTGTGAACAGATACACTAATGTTATACATTACATTTAGTAAGCAGTTCACTTTAATGATTGTCACATGGATTTTCCAAAAGATACACAGCAAAGATTAATACACATTCTTAGAAGAAATAAAGTTTTTGTTATTCTATAGCAATCTGCAAGTACAATACATATAGCTTTTAACCAATCAAAGATTACAACCAACATGAGTTTTGCAACTCTTAGGCCACCTTTTTAAGACTCATTTGCTTATTTTGACCCAACATTTTAGCACAACAGATTATATATAAATTACAATCTGACATTCTGACATTCTAATTAACGGGTTTCATCTAATAAGGCAAATTAAAGTTTCATCAATGGTTAATCCATAGTGACAGAATAAACTCTTTTCTGGTAAAAATATCTTTGGTCCTTATAGGCACAAAATGGCTGTTAAAGTATTTTAAACTGTAGTAGTCCTTCTAAGTAAGCTGTAAAGCAACGTCAATACATACAAGTAAAGCCTAGAACCATGATATGGTCTTCTGTACTGGGGTGAATGTATGACATTGTTCTGCATTCTGTCCATCAATAGCTCTTTTTGCATTTGTCACCTCGAGTGGGACGGGTATGCTCAGACATGACTCCCGTGCTCTCCATGCCACTGGAATCATGCTACCCTGCCTGAAGAGGGGTGAAACCCCGAAACAAGTCCTAGGATGCTTGTTTTCAGTTCAGGGAGGATCTGGCCTGGAAGCTCGGGCTGGACTGTTCCCATTGGGCCCAGGGTCAAGACTGATTTGCATATGGCTGGGTCCAAACTGGAATGGCATGGTGAGCAAAAAAACGATGAAGTTAGGCCCAGATCTCTGTACTGGGGTGAATGTATGACATTGTTCTGCATTCTGTCCATCAATAGTTCGTTTTGCATTTGTCACCCCGAGTGGGACGGGTATGCTCAGATGTGAGTCCTGTGCTCTCCATGCCACTGGAATCATGCTATCCTGGCTGAAGAGGGGTGAAACCCCAAAACCGGTCCTAGGATGCTTGTTTCCAGTTCAGGGAGGACCTGGCCTGGCAGTTTGGGCTGGACTGTTCCCATTGGGCACAGGGTCAAGACTGATTTGCATATGGCTGGGCCCAAACTGGAATGGCATGGTGAGCAAAAAAACGATGAAGTTAGGCCCAGATCTCTGTACTGGGGTGAATGTATGACATTGTTCTGCATTCTGTCCATCAATAGTTCGTTTTGCATTTGTCACCCCGAGTGGGACGGGTATGCTCAGATGTGAGTCCTGTGCTCTCTATGCCACTAGAATCATGCTATCCTGGCTGAAGAGGGGTGAAACCCCGAAACCGGTCCTAGGATGCTTGTTTCCAGTTCAGGGAGGACCTGGCCTGGCAGTTTGGGCTGGACTGTTCCCATTGGGCACAGGGTCAAGACTGATTTGCATATGGCTGGGCCCAAACTGGAATGGCATGGTGAGCAAAAAAACGATGGAGTTAGGCCCAGATCTCTGTACTGGGGTAAATGTATGACATTGTTCTGCATTCTGTCCATCAATAGTTCTTTTTGCATGATATGGTCCCAGCAAAAGGTCCCCTTCTACATTTTTTAGGCATCTATGATGATAATGATTTCTGAAAGACACAGAGTGAGAATTTGTGATCTCTTCAATAATGTTATTTAAGATGCCATTAATAATGTCATTTAAAATATCATTAGTGATGTAATATGTGTGGTCATCAACAGCGCATTACAGTTTACCTAAACATAACTGGTGAATTCCTGGGGGGTTTAGCTTTTGTCTGATAACCATAAATGAACTTTAACTGTATTTTATAGTGAATTGACAGCATAACTCATGTAGTTTATTATATCCAAAACAACAATTTGCTGATTGTGAAGAATAAATAAAAGAGCTATTATGACAAGGCAACAACATGCCAGATGGTATGAGTTATGGTGTGAGTGGTGTGTATTGCTAACCATTCCTACCTGGAGGCTTTCAGTGGTTTTCATCGCTTGACCCAGAACCATAACTCAGTTTGACCACTGTAAATAAGAGGTGCCACTATTATCCTATCTGTGAGCTAACAGTTACATTATGTTAGATGAGCTAGCATCTGAAATGTCCAAGCACTGTTTAAATCTTAAGGGCAAAAAAACTGAGGTACTGATATTTGGGAACGCCCCCTCTATCTGGTCCTCAGCTTGGTGGGCTGAGACCTTTTGGCAAACCCCAACCCCAAAAGTAGAAACTAAAAATTTGGGGGTATGGTTCGACTCGAAACTTTCTTTTGATAATCAAATTAGGAAAGTTGCTGGCAAGTGCTTTGGAATTCCTAAAGTCCTAAGGAAACGTATTGATCTTTCACCCATAGCAGCCAGGAAAACAATTGTTCATGCCTTGGTTACTTCTAAATTAGACTATGGCAATATCCTATATTCAGGAGTATCCAAAGGCAGTCTTATTAAACTTCACCGCATTAAGAATGCAGCTGCGCGTCTAATTCTCAATCTCCCTAGAAGATTCTCTGCCTCTAAGGCTCTGTCCTCCCTTCATTGGCTGCCTATAGAGAAGAGAAGTATCTACAAGGCAATGTGCTACTGCCACAGAATGTGGTGGAATAAGAGTCCTAGCTATCTCTAACTCTTGATCACCCCCTACACTCCGATTCAGGATCTCTGATCAAGAGGAACATACCTAGCCAAGTTTCTAAAATTCAAAAAGCCTGAATGGGAGCTTGTTCACTTAACTAACTTGCAGCAAAAAAATTAAACACTCTGCCTTTAATGCTGAGATCTGAATCCATGGAATAAACATTTTGTACACAACTGAAAACCTGGCTATTTGCTTCCTGAACTCGATTTGTTTGTTATCTAGAGCAGCTCTCTCCTTAGATTCTATCACTAGTCTGAAACAACTGTGCTTCTTTTTTTTCTCATCTGAGGCCACGATCCTCATGTGGGGACACACTGTCGGTGTAACCAGTTGTTTTACAAATGGTATTTGATTGATTGATTATTATACCAGATATTAGAGTAAGCCAGGTTCAACCTCAGAAGTTTTTTTTTTCCAATTTAGACCTTTAGTTTTTGAGCAAGCAATTAGCATCCATTATTCTTGTGCTCACTAATCCACCCCAGTCAGAACCCAGCCATATGCTAATCAGTCTTCACTGTGCTTCTCATGAGATTCAAGCTAGCCTGGCTGATGAGGGGTGTTACCCCACAACCAGTACCAGGATGCTTGTTTCCGGTCCAGGGAGGTCCCAGCTTGGCAGTTCAGGCTGGACTGTTCCCATGAGGAGCAGGGTCAAGACTGATTTGCATATGGCTGGGTCCAGCTGGGGTGGCGTAGTGAGCAAAAGAGCGATGGATTAAACCCAGATCTTTTGACTGGGGTTTGATGTTTGATTCATTCAGCATTCTATCCATCATTTGTTGCTGCAGCATTTTCCGTCCTAAGTGGGATGAGTCTGTCCAGATGTGGGTCATTTGCTCGCTGTGCCACAGGATTCAAGCTAGTCTGGCTGATAAGGGTGTTAACCTGAAACTGGTCCCAGGATGCTTGTTTCCGGTCCAGGGAGGACCCAGCTTGACAGTTCGGCTGGACAGTTTCCATGAGGAGCAAGGTCAAGACTGTTTTGCATATGGCTGTATCCAAACTGGGGTGGCGTTGTAAGCCAAAGAACAGTGGATTTAAACCAAATCTTTTGACTGGGGTTGGATGTTTGATTCATTCAGCATTGCATCCATCATTTGTCACTTTTCGCTCTAAGTGGAATGGGTATGCCCGGACATGGTTCCCATGCTCACTGTGCCACTGGATTTAAGCTACTCTGTCTGATATGGGGTGTTGCCCTGAAACCAATCCCAGGATGCTTGTTTCTGGTCCAGGGATGACCCAGCTTGGCAGTTTGGGCTGGATTGTTCCCATGTGGAGCAGGGTCAAGACTGATTTACATATGGCTCGGTCCAAACTGGGGCTGCGTGGTGAGCAAAATAATAATGGATTTAACCCAGATCTTTTCACTGGGGGTAAATGTTTGATTCATGCAGTATTCTGTCAATTATTTGTTGCTGCAGCACTTTCTAAAAACAACAACGTCCCAGAAAGATGTATTTTTCAATTGTGAGTTCAGGGAGCCCAAACTCCAAATCGCTATCTCTTCCCGATTGCACGTTAGACTTGTAAGAGGCCATAAGGCAGCTCCAATGATAATTTAGGGGAGAGATAGTCCATGCAATAGGAAAAACGAAATTTGCGGTTTATACTATCAGGACATGTAAAACACACCAGTACATGTTCTAATTTTCACGTACAATGCACCCTGCCCATGGGGTAATTTGGGCCTACCTTAGTGGCGCCTGTTAGGCCCGGGATCCCTGGTTGGTTGAGGTAGGGAACCACGTTCCAACGTCAGGGAAAGGTAGGTCACCTTCTTAGATAACCCCGCTCACCCCCTCGGTAGTTTGGCAAGAGCAGCCAAGCTTATCTTCAAGGCACATATGTAAAGTATTTGCAAACACGCTCACAATATTCCAATGATGACACCACAAATAGACTCCACACGAGTTTTATAAAAACAAGTATAAACTTTATGTAAAAAGATATACGATAAGACCACACGATATAAAACCAACATATGAGGTTGTGTAATATTTCTCCTGGTCGGTTGGTAGGCCAGCCAGCCCTTGTAAGTTCTGGCGATATTAATGAGCACTTCTAAACATTCTCCTGTACTCCTAATATCATGTCATACAGTCGTAATGCTAGAATCAGGCACTTTTTTTGCAATGTAAAAATGCTGTAATGCGTAATGTAGCAATCAGACACTCTGCAATGAAAATAATGCAATACATAACACAACAATCAGGCACTTTGCAAGGTAAAATAAGGCAATGCGTAATACAACCACCAGATATGTCGCTATGCAAAAATAAGGCAATGCGTAATACACTAATCAGGTAATTCGTTATGCAGGAATAATGCAATGCGTAATACGTAATACGCTGATCAGGTAGTTCGTAATGCAAAAACAAGGCAATGCGTCATACGACAATCAGGTAGTTTGTTATGCGGATAAAATGCCATGCGTCATACACTATGCAGGAATAATGCAATGCGTAATACTCTAATCAGGTACTCCGTTATGCAGAAATGATGCAATGTGTAATACGACAGTCAGGTACTCTTTTCTGCAATAATGGAATAATGCGTAATACACTCAGGCCCCGATCACCGGGCCTTAGGCGGTCTCCCCGCCTCTCCTTCTGACTTGCAGTCAGGCTCTTACAGTTGCCCCCAACACGGTACGATGTAATAAAAAAGTCAAAAGATCACGCGCACATCGTCGCTGAGATTCACTTTACTCCGGTGCACACGATAACAAGGCAAATCCTCACGAAGGTCTCACGGTGCACAACACACCTGCACACAGGGTTGATGAGACTCACTTGGATTCCGGTGCACACGATAACAAGGTAAATACTCACGAAGGTCTCACGGTGCACAACACACATGCATATGGCGTTGATGAGACTCACTTGGATTCCGGTGCACACGATAACAAGGCAAATCCTCACGAAGGTCTCACGGTGCACAATGCACACACACACAGCGTCGATGAGACTTACTTGGATTCCTGTGCACACGATCACTGGACAATACTCACAAAGGGGTTAAGGCTGCACAAAGCACATGCACACCGCGTCGCTGATCCTTGCTTGGACTCCAGGTTCCCATCATCACAGGGCACGCCTTACGAGGGTCTCAGGCTGCAACAAGCACGCACACACAGTACCGCTGAGACTCTCATGGAAACTTTTGTGTTCCTGTGTTTCCGAACAGTGAGTCAGCTCACCTTGGGCCCTTGGGGATACGTTACTTCAGGAGACAGCACACAGCAAAGTCCTTCAAGCTGGGGGACACAGCACACAGCAAAGTCCTTCAAGCTGGGGGACACAGCACACAGCAAAGTCCATTTAGCCTTTCCTTGGCTAAAACAGAAAACTGCAGGCCAGCCCCAGAACACTTAGCAAGGATCAGTCCTATCCTTCAGTCTCTTCAGTTGTTTCTTCCTTGGCAAAGGTCCTCTTGACCATGAAGTAGCTCCAGTCTTGTTCACACTTGATCAAGCCATTCTCCAAAGTTCAGGGGCTTCAGCTCTCATAGTAATACCCCTCAATGGCTTTGACGTTTTGTGTTTCAGGGGGCACTGACACCTGTTCAAACCAGTTCTGGGTGCCTACCTGCCAGTGGCACCTTTCTTCCTTTGATTAGTGGGGGTCTGGATTCTCAATCACTCAGCAGGAGATGAGCCAATTGTTTTATAGCAGCAACCCAGGCCTCTTCACCTCTAGGGGCTTCTCCTCCCCCTACACTCCAGATGCAGGTCAGCCTCTGGCTGTCTCACCTACTCCCCTGGGTCAAGACATTGCACCAGATCCTATCGCTTTCAAATCCAGACAGTCAATCCACAGCCAGGCAAAGACACACAGAACTGTTAGAGCACAAAAACTCAGCCACTTCTAAAAGAGTGGCTTCTAAACACACAATGCAAAAACCACCTTCATAAAAAGAGGTGTTATTACATTGTGAGTTCAGGCATACTAAACTTCACCTTTCCATCTTAAGCCTTTGGGAAGATAGGCTGGAAAACATATTACAGAGCCTCCCCATTCTGTCCTATGGGCAAGATGGCCTTTCCACAGTGAAAAACGAAATGGAGATTATTTCACTGTCAGGACATGGCATACACCTTAGTACATGTCCTACCTTTCACATGCACTGCACCCTGCCCAGGGGGTACCCTAGACCTACCATAGGGGTGTATGATGTGCATAGAAAGGGAAGTAGGTGCACTTGACAGAACAACATGGCAGTTTAACAAACTGCGCGCTGGCCCTGCAATGACAGGCCTGAGTTCCCTTTTGAAAGCTACTTGTGTGGGTGGCACAATTCGTGCTGCAGGCCCACTAGTAGCATTTGCATTACCAGCCCTGGCACACATAGTGCACTTTACTAGGGACTTTACTAGTAAGGCAAACATACCAATCATGGAAAACCAATTACCATTCCACTTTATACAGGGAGCACTTGCACTTTGTCACTGATCAGCAGTGGCAAAGTGTCCAAAGCAGCATCTAAGTTGGCAACACCATGTCAGAAAAAAGGTCTAGGGGAAAGCAAAAAGTTTAGGGACTTTAGCCAAAATGAGCCAAGTCCTACAGTGCCTTATATGTAGTACAAGTGAAGGTGTTGGCCTGGCAAGTGGGGGCACTTACCAGGTCGACATGGCAGTTTAAACCTGCACACACTGCAGTGGTAGCCCTGAGACAGGTTAAAGGGGCTACTTACGTGGGTTGCACAATCAGTGCTGCAGACCTACTAGTAGCATTTGGTTTATAGGCCCTGAACACACCTGGTTCACTTTACTAGGGAGTTATTAGTAAATCAAATATGCCAAATATGGATAACCAATCACAGACACATTTTACACAGGGAGTACTTGCACTTTAGCGCGGATCAGCAGTGGTCAAGTGCCCAGGGTTATAAAACCAGCAAAAGCGAAATGCAGCACCCAGTCAAAAACAGGAGGTCAGAAGCAAAAGAAATGGGAAAGAATATTCCAAAGATGCTTGATCTAACAGTGGTACGTATGACAATTCTTGAATCAATGGCTAAAGAATATATATCACTCTGGAACAAATGCTTTCAGTGATAAACATCACTCTTTGTTTTATTATTTCCTTAGTCAATATTTTTCTTTTCTAGGAGACCTGTGAGTGAAACCTTTAGACAGGCACTACTTAGATAGTCATATACCAAATTTAGAAGGCTTTTTTTTGGGTGCTATGTATGTGAAAATTATGGTTGTTTAGTTTTTCTTTGATGAGTCAGGATCAATCTGGAAATATTTCTTTCCATTTTTCATTGCAGGTCTCATTTCTTGCTGTTCCTTCCCCAGTACCCTTTCCCTCGCTTGATCACCCTAACATTCTGTGCCTTTATGGTGAGCAGAATTGGGGATATTGAGAGGCGGACCCAATTTATACATCGCACTGAACCTGAGGAGCACTCACCCAACTACGAATTGTGACACAATTAATTATTAATAGTGTAGCAACTTCTGACAAAAAATACCTTTTGCATGCTAGATAACTGTAGTGATCTTGGAATGGTTTCAAATACATTTAAATATGGCTGTCGTACTTTGCAATTTGGGACCGCGTAGGAGGCAGGGCCCTACCCCTGTCTATTCCGATATTAGCGATCCGCGAATGGTCAATGCGGTATGTACAAGTGCTTTGTGTAACGTTTTAGCTATGAATGCACTGTGTATACGTTATTATACATTGACTCCAGACAAGGTACCTGCACAGCTGAGCTGCACTCGTGTTGCTACTAGCGCTTTATTATTTTAAAATACTCCTGTTTTGTATTTGCTTTCAACTTTGTTTGTTTGCCCCTGGTTTTATCTGGGACTACGCTAGGCCCTTCCCTCCCTCATACCGCATTTAATTGTTGACATACACCGCCGTTTTAGTGGGTCCGGGTCACGGGGGTAGTCCGGGTTGGGCGCCATCTTGGATTGGGCAGTGCATCTTCCGGCGGGCGCCATTTTGAGCGTTATTACGCTCGGTCAGCCTCGCGGGACGCCTACTTAAGGCGGTCCTCTCTTCTCCGGTTGCCAGACAAGGTACCTGCACAGCTGAGCTGCACTCGTGTTGCTACTAGCGCTTTATTATTTTAAAATACTCCTGTTTTGTATTTGCTTTCAACTTTGTTGGTTTGCCCCTGGTTTTATCTGGGACTACGCTAGGCACTTCCCTCCCTCATACCGCATTTAATTGTTGACATACACCGCCGTTTTGGTGGGTCCGGGTCACGGGGGTAGTCCGGGTAGGGCGCCATCTTGGATTGGGCAGTGCATCTTCCGGCGGGCGCCATTTTGAGCGTTATTACGCTCGGTCAGCCTCGCGGGACGCCTACTTAAGGCGGTCCTCTCTTCTCCGGTTGCCAGACAAGGTACCTGCACAGCTGAGCTGCACTCGTGTTGCTACTAGCGCTTTATTATTTTAAAATACTCCTGTTTTGTATTTGCTTTCAACTTTGTTTGTTTGCCCCTGGTTTTATCTGGGACTACGCTAGGCACTTCCCTCCCTCATACCGCATTTAATTGTTGACATACACCGCCGTTTTGGTGGGTCCGGGTCACGGGGGTAGTCCGGGTTGGGCGCCATCTTGGATTGGGCAGTGCATCTTCCGGCGGGCGCCATTTTGAGCGTTATTACGCTCGGTCAGCCTCGCGGGACGCCTACTTAAAGTCGCTCTTTCCCGCGCAGCGGGACGCCGTCCCTTAGCCGGAGTCGTGCCAGAGTCCTGCCCGTCTGCGCCCGTCCGCGCTAGGGACGCGCTCGGCGCATCGGGTCATCTGCCGTGATGATCGCCTATTCCAATGAGACGTTACGGTCCATTGGACTAACCATCCCTAAGTGCGATCAGGTAAATATCCACCCTCTAAGCGGCCCGTATTGGTGTGCCAGCAAAAGAAGGGCTCTTGCCTCTCCCGTACATACCCGCCAGAAGCCTTTGGGTTTCGCTTCTCGGAGTAAGGGTACGGCGCGCGCTCTTCGAATATTTAGCCTGAATGTTAGGTCCTTGGTGCAACACCATCATGTCATCTTGGACCTTATGCAGGATGAGACCCCAGATGTTTTCGCTATTACGGAAACTTGGTTGCAGGAGGACGATGCAGCTATTATCAATCTGGCCTTTCCCCCTGAATATTCCATCTTCACTCTAAATCGTTCAACTAGAGGAGGGGGCATTGCCCTTGCTGTTAAATCTTGTTTCCCTTGTAGCTGGAATGTCTTAAATATCGCTGGGTGCGAAAGCGCCTCCTTTAAGATCTGGATCAGCCCCCAGTTTTCGATCTCAGGGATGGTGGTATATCGGCCTCCAGGCAACGATGTTGCGTTTAGAGATGCCTTCCCTGACGCCGTTAGTTCCCTGGCAGTTGGTTGTGCCAATTTTTCTATTCTGGGAGACCTTAATCTCCATCTTGACAATCAGAGCACCCCAGCTGTCTTAAATTTTCTAGCGGATCTCGAGGCCCTTCAGTTGTTTCAAAAAGTTTTACAACCCACCCATATAGGGGGGCATACATTGGATCCCTTTTTTACTAATTTAACGGAAGCCATAGTCTTTTCCATCTCACCCCTAGGATGGACTGACCATTATCTAGTGGATATTCTGGCCTCTCTGCCTATGACCCCCTCTACTCCTTCGGCTAGATCGGTCCCTAGAAGACATTGGAGTAAACTTAGGTTAGAGGACCTGCATCATGTTTTGACTATTGATCCGCTAGAACCCTTGGATGACGTTGAAACTGGTTATGACCAGTTCTGTCAATGGATCACCAGGGCGCTTGACTCTTTGATCCCGATTATTACAAGTAAATTGAGCTCCAGAAAGTCGAATCCCTGGTATGACAGTGCTCTACGTGCTTTGAAAGGGAACTGTAGGCGGCCGAGAGAGAATGGCGGAGGTCTTATGATGCGGCTAAGAAAGTGTCGTATCTGGCTTCCATTAAGACTTATCATCGTGCCATATGCAGAGCCCGTGCGGCGTTCTACTCTCTGGAATTCCGCAACAGCACGAACCCGTCTAAAACCATATTCAAGGCCCTTAAAGATCTTCTGTCTAAACGAATTTCCTCTCCGGCTATGGCTTCTACCTCTCCTTGTGAGGCTTTAGCTTCTTTCTTTCTGGAGAAAGTGCAGGGCATCTACCGGGCCTTTCCCTGTACAAGGCCGCCCTCGGAGGTTGTGGACATTTTTCCTGCCCCTCCTACTTTGGATTCTCTTCCCCTGCTCCTACCTGAGGTTTTTGATAGACTGTCCCTGAAGATTAAATCTGGATCTCCTTTGGATCCGGTAAGACCTGCCCTCTTCAGGGATTAGTCTTTTTTGGGACGCTCCACTGTCTGTTCCCTGATCAACATCTCGCTGGCTACGGGCATGGTTCCAGCTAAATGGAAGCGTGCAGTGGTTTCTCCTATCCTGAAGAAACCATCTTTGGATCCGTTGAAGCCGGAGAGTTACCGGCCCATTTCTTTGCTTCCTTGGCCGGCAAAATTGGTGGAGGCTCACGTCAACCAGGTTCTTTCCGACCATCTCACCCGAGCTAACATCCTGGATGCTTCCCAGAACGGGTTCCGTGCTGGGCACAGCACGGAGACAGCCCTTCTCGCCATGGTTGAACATCTGCGTTCGGTGCTGGATGGGGGACAGACGGCGGCGCTAGTATTATTAGATCTGAGCGCCACCTTCGATACTGTTTCACACCACATCCTTCTACATCGCCTGGAGGAGATAGGCATTGGTGGGTTAGCCCTACAGTGGTTCTGTTCCTTTCTCGACGACCGGTCCTTCTGCGTTGCTTTACCACCGTATCAGTCCAAATTCCATCCTCTGGGCCTGGGGGTGCCACAGGGATCCTCGCTGAGTCCCACGTTATTCAATCTTTACGTGAGACCACTGGCTGATGTCGTCAAGCAGTGGGGCATGAATATGGTCTCATATGCGGACGACACTCAGCTGGCTGTTACCATCAGCGGGGATGCTGACTTGGATGCCCCTAGGTTCCAGAATGGACTGAGGGCGGTGGCGAGCTGGATGAATGCCAACTGTCTCCAGCTCAACGCTAAGAAGACTGAGGTCATGGTTGTCGGGAGGGGCAAGGAACTTTGGGGGGACAGATGGTGGCCTCCGGAACTTGGGCCGTCTCCAACTCCGGTTACGGCGTTGAGAAATTTGGGAGTGTGGTTGGACTCCACTTTGAGCTTTGTTGGGCACACCAAGAAAACCGCAGCTTGCTGCTTTGGGGTCCTTCGGGGCTTAAGACCTGTCCTGAAGTTTTTTTACCCCCCTACCAGGCAGCTGGTGGTTCAGGCAACAGTAATATCCCGTCTGGACTATGCCAGCTCGCTCCTGATAGGGACAAACCAGGCAGAAATCATCCGCCTTCAACGTGTCCAAAATGCCGCAGCTAGAGCCATAGTTGGCTTGCCTAGGTCCTGCTCTGTCTCAAGTACTCTTCGATCTTTACACTGGCTACCGATTAAGTCAAGAATTCATTTTAAAGTCTTATGTCTGGCTTTTAAGATTATGAAAGGATTAGCTCCCCAGATCCTTTCGAATCTCTTGTCTAGCTATGTTCCGACCCGCTCTTTAAGATCAATGGGCCAGGCACTCGCTGTGGTTCCGAGGTTTAAGCTCAGCCGAGTTGGTGGTTGGTCCTTTCGGGTAAAAGCAGCAGCGCTCTGGAACTCGCTTCCGTTTGAGATTCGCGCGATGGAAGATCTTCTCCTTTTTCTTAAAGCCATAAAAACCCTCCTGTTTTAATTTCTCCCTCCTAACTAGATGTGCCCCTTTTGTGTCTTCAATTTCAGTGTTAGTTGTGTTTTTACCGGTCTTGCGCCAGGACGCCCCTTAGCTGGGGCAGCTGTGCGCAATATAAATGCTCCTAACATAACATAACATAACATAACTCCGTGGGTTCCATCTTAGAGCGGTGGCCATCTTATGGTTGCCCTCACATAGGCTACATATCATGAAGCAAATACGGGCCTTTAGAACACATGTGCCTTCCTTTGACTTCTCTGTGACCTGGGCAGCTTGGCTCCGCTGCCCCAGGTCAGTCCGGTCCCACGAGCTCCCCGTCCTACGGCCACCTGTGATTAGCATCAGGGCATGACACACCATAAAGCCTTTTCATCCCACACGAGCCTCCAGCTAATCTCTTTCACACCTGACTGTTCCTGCTTTATGGCTTGTTTTCCAAACAGGAGAAGCTCGTTTCTGTAACTTTAAGCAGTCTCCTGAGAACATACACGCTGTTGTACTTCTAGGATACCTGTAATTGGTCTGCAGCCAATAAACTGATCTTTGACTTCACCCAGAAGACTCTGTGTTTCTGTAGGTCTGAAACAGGAAGAACCCGAAGTCATAGGGTGTGTTCCCCTGCACCGCTGGCCTTAAAATTCCCAGTACTTCAGTTGGCACCCAACTCGGGACGATTTCAGCGGTACCGGTCCAAGCCAGAGGTTCGTGAGGAGCTTCGTGTGGAAATTCTGGAGGAAGGCCGCCACTTCATCGACCCCTGCATGTCGACGTGGTCCGAAAGTCTTTTCTGCGAGGTTCTCCGCGTCCCGACGGCTACGAAGGACTGCTGCCTCGATTAATCGCCCTGTTTTGGACCCTTGGCGATTTTGGTAGAGCGAAACAATCGAGAGAGTCTTCTGGTGACGCCATTGATCATCGATATTCAGTTAAGTATAAGTGAAGCGTCTCCCAGTTTGAATTTGGTATCCTTCGGGATCATTTTGATTTGGAGTTTGCAAACACCAAAGCCAGAGGACTCGTGTATTCACGAGACTATCGTAATCGATAATCCTTTAAAGTTTGGAACTAGACTAGTGAGCAAAGATGCTTGGTGCTAGTGTATTTGGAAGATTGTTTTGTTTGGGTTGTGGAAGGGATTTCCAGTTAGAGGATTCATGTCCGGTTCCTCCAATTGGAACTCCAACTTATGAGCTTTATGTAAAACATGGCGTGGGCCCCATTGCATATAATGAAGTATGGATCCGATATACCAGAAAGGACGGTGTTTTAAAATGGCCCCAAAATGGTAGTTTCGATACAGATATCTTAGATAATTTGGAAGTTAAATTGTTTAAAAAGAAAGCCCGGCCGGCGAGGTTTGATTCTTTCCGCTTATGGCGAAAGGAAGCCAAACAGAAGGAAATTAAGCTAGCGAAAAGGAATAAGAGAGAAAGAGGTATGTCAGTGATGCAAGCAGCTGTGCAATTTAAAGATAATGAGGAGGAACAAATGAATGAACAGTTGCATAGACAGCGCAAACTAGGGATTGATAAGTGTTACCCTGTTTTGTCACCCCTTGTGCAACATGAAGCAAAAGAGAAAGAAAAAGATTCCCTAATGTCCCATTTACTAAGTTCGCCACCCCCGTATGCGCAAAATGCCACAGCACCTCCACAGCCTGTAAACGTGCAGCCTCCAGTAAATATGCCGCAGGCCTTCCCACAGCCGCCAGCTCCTCCTCAGCTGGCTCCTATCCCTGCAGTGCAGCCCTCTCAAGGGCCGCCAGTTTTGTTACCTGTTGCCCCCGCGCTTCCTGCGACTTTGCCTAGCACATCAGCTGCCTCCCCTGGCGCTCCTTCTTGCACTACCCCAGTACCTGTATCTGAATCCGTTTTTCTTCCCTCTGTCTATCCCCCCGTTTTCGCCTCAACTTCTCCTTCAGCACGACAACGACTAGCTAATGTAGTTACTAGTTTAATGTCGCCTCTCTTTGGGTCATCTAGTGCGACTCCTGGTTTACAGCGTAAACAATTGCGTAGTCAGCTGCCTGGTCCTGACGAGAAAGAGGTGTTAGATCATCTGGCGCGTAGGTGGATTGGTTTCCCTTCACTCTATAATGTGGAATCAGTTGTTAACGTTTTTCACCAATGGGATGCCCCGAAACAGAGGTATGTCTTTGACAAAATGTGTGAATTCCTCTGTGAGGAATTGGAGGACCATGGTTCAAACCCCAACCCGCAGGAATTGTGTCGAGTGCGATTTGATTTTGAAACAGGTACAATTGTGGGTCCCAATGTAGATAAAGCAGTTGCAATTTTACTGTCCTTCAGAAATGATGATTGTCAGCAATCATTGTTCGAACAGGAATTCCCTGTGGGGAAGAAGGGAAAAGCGCAACAATACCCTATGAGAGAAGTCCCTCCGGTATGGAAGGAAGCCGTTGCAGCTAATGCCGCTCTAGGTATTGTTGCTGCTCCAGCACATTTTCACCGTGTTTGGGTGCATGTCCCTTGGAAACGATCTGAAGTGTTAGCGCTTAAACAGACATTGCCTGACCCCCGTAAAAACCCTACCGGATATTACAAGGAGTTATCACAAACTGCAGAATCATGTGTAATGAATCTGGCTGACATAGATATGCTGTTTGGGAATGTGGTTCCACAGCCTTTATGGGGATCCATTCGTAATGTAGATCACGCTGCAGAATTGGGTAACACATGGGCTAATATCATTGCTGCAGATGCTGGACAAGTTGGTGGCGCGAAACCTGACCCTTTAGTAGCAGAACTTCCTGGTAGAATTATTACATACATGAAAACTATAATGCCTGCGATGCGCGTAAATTGGGATAAACTATCCGCATGTAGGCAGAAGAAAGATGAGACAGTGTCAGATTTCTTTACCAGGTTTGAAGAAACGTTTATCGACCACAGTGGTCAAGACATGAGCACTGAAGGTGGCCAACGGTTATTTGTTGATAAATTTGTGCAGAATCTACTTCCCGAGTTGTGTAAAAAATTAAAAGACTCAGAAAGTTCTTGGGCTGTTTCCTCTTCAGCACAAATACTGGCTACTGCACAGTATTATGAAAATAGAGACAAAGATGAGAAGGATAGAACAGATAAGAAAACGAAAGAACTGAAACAAAGGTCCTCTTGCAGCAGGCTTATCCACCACGTGGAGGACAGAATAATTATAGGCAAACTCAAGGTATCTATCAGCAACCCCAACAGTTTCAGAATAACCAGCATATGAATGGGTATTATCAACCACGAATCCCTGTAGGTCCCAACCAATGTTCATATTGCAAAGAGGAAGGTCATTTTAAATATAGTTGCCCTAAATTAATGCAGCGTAACAGTAATGCGTATGGCGCAAGAGGTAGAGGTGGTCAGCAAGCTCCTAGAGGTAGAGGGCGTGGAAATGTTCCCCAGAACGCGCGTCCTCTTCCGCCTCAAAATACCATAAACAGCTTTGATCAGCAAGCCAACGCGACTGGTAATACAGCTCAGTACTACAATAATGATTATTATGCAGAAGATGACAATGTAGAAGATAATGATTACTAGGACAGCCGTAGACAGAGAGAGGGAGTTGTTTCAGTGCCAGTGGATCAGAGCGGACCTTATGTTAAAGTAACTACAGCAAATGTAATGGAGCCTTTTCTGCTGGATACTGGTGCTGCAAAGAGTTCAATTATGCATTCAAAACTCCCTGGCGCGCCTTTGTCTGGCGAAATGAATGTTTCAGTAGGTTTTTCTGGCGCCCCAGTTAGGAACCCGATTTCTAGTCCTATGTCACTTTCTGTTGGACCTTGTGAGCTAAAAGCACCCCTCATCCTAACGACAGGTTGTGGTGAAAATTTGCTAGGATTAGATTTGCTAAAAAGATTGCATGCAACACTATATTGTTCTCCCTCAGGAGTACAACTTACATTAGGTAAGAAAGTGATTTCCCCAATGTACTTGTCTAAAAATGCAATGCCACCTGAATTGTCATCCCTTCCGGATGTCCTTTGGGCTACTGGTCCCAATGATGTGGGTCTTCTGGAAATACCGCCATACGTGGTCACTTAAAAAGCCAATGTCAGACTGCCACGTATTCCCCAGTACAAGATCTCCAATGAAGGTCAGAAAGCTTTGTTAGCAATTGTCAGCGATTTGGTTAAAAAGGGTGTAATTGAAGAGACAAGAGGCAACGTTTGCAATAGTCCTGTTTTACCTGTCTTAAAACGAACGGACCCTTCACAGCCACCTGTTTACAGATTTGTGATTGATCTTAGAGAGGTTAATAAGATTGTTGTGCCACAGTTTCCAGTTGTCCCTGATATAACTGCCTTGTTAACCATGATTCCAGCCTCCGCTGCATGGTTCTCAGTGATCGATTTAAAGAATGCTTTCTTTAGCATCCCAATTGCAGAGGAGAGCAGAGACATTTTTGGCTTCAGTTTAGGAGGTCGCAGCTTTCTCTTTAAACGCGCTCCCCAGGGCTACTGTGAAAGTCCATCAATATACAGTCAGGCTTTAAAAGCGCAGCTTGATGCACTGGTTTTAGCCAGTGGCGCTATCCTTATTCAGTATGTTGACGATTTGCTAATCGCCGCGGATACTGAAAAGATTTGCAAAGAAGCTACATTGTCATTGTTGCGTCATTTGTCTGCCTTCCATCACAAAGTGTCTCTCTCAAAGCTGCAATATTGTCGACAAGAAGTGACCTACTTAGGTCATCTCTTATCGAAGGAGGGAAGGAAACTGACCCCAGAAAGAATTCAGGCCATTGCACAGTTGAGTGTGCCTAGAACACAGAGAGAAGTACGTGCTTTCTTGGGCATTACTTCATACTGTAGGCATTGGATTCCCAATTTTTCCTTGCTGGCAAAACCTTTGTTTGCATTAACATGCAAAGACACACCGAATCCTATTCCATGGTCTGAAGAGTGTCAGAAAAGTTTTTGGGAATTGCGCAATGCATTATGTTCAGCTCCTGTGTTGGGTACCCCTGACTACAGCAAGCCTTTTACATTGTATGTTCACGAAAAGAACGGTTGCGCATTATCAGTGTTAACACAGCCTTTTGGCGACAGACCGCGTCCATGCGCATATTTTTCGTCAACCTTGGACCCAGTAGCGAGGGCATTGCCAAGTTGTCTGAGAGCTACAGCCGCCGCAGCTATGTCTATTCGACAGTCTGCTGGCCTAGTAATGGATAATACATTGATTGTTATGGTTCCACATGCTGTGGACACATTGTTAAACAGGACCAAGACACAGCACTTAACTAGTGCGCGATTATCCGGATATGAGCTGACACTGTTAGCAAATCATATACATATAAAGAGATGCAACACGTTGAATCCAGCTACATTATTACCAATCCCAGCAGACTTAGAGGAGATTGAGCAACATGATTGTCTGTTCAGAACAGAAGAAGAGACGAAAGGGAGAATAGATCTTAAAGATACTCCCCTGACTGAGTGTGATGGTACCTTATGGGTGGATGGTTCGTGTTTCAAGCTTCCGAATGGTGATACGACTGCTGCATATGCTATCACTACTTTGCACACGATTGTGGAAACTGCACGTGTGCCACAAAATTCGGCTCAAGCAGCAGAATTGATTGCCCTTACAAGAGCATGCGTGTTGTCTGAAGGAATGAAAGTGAACATATATACGGATAGCCAGTACGCCTTTGGCGTGGCGCACAGTTTTGGGCGATTGTGGAAAGAACGTGGGTTCCTGACTTCACATGGAGCTAAGATTCAGAATGGCAAGTTGGTGAATGATCTCCTTGAGTCGCTGACCCTACCGTTACAAGTTGCGATTATGAAATGCAGTGCGCACAAGAAAATCACTGATGATGTTGGTCGTGGTAATGCGTTTGCTGATGAAGTCGCGAAAGAAACAGCAAAAGATGTAAAGACTCGAATGTATGTTGCAGGCCCTGCAAGATGGGTAGGTGATGTTGGAATGTGTGAAAACACAATAGAAAGTGTGAAGTCCCTTCAAGCTGAAGCCACAGAGCAAGAGTTGAGCAAGTGGAGAGAAAGTATGGGTAAGTTGGATGAGAATGGTTGTTGGATTGATCTGTCAGAACATAGGCGATGGTTGTTACCTGATGCATATGTGCTTCCAGTGGTTACTATGGCGCATGGAATGGCACATATTAGTATGAAAGGAATCTGTAAGTTGTTGGCTCCAGTATGGCAGAATGCTGGAATTCCCAAGTGTGCAGAGAATGTGGTCAAGAATTGTATGGTATGCTTGAAGTACAACCCTGGTAGGGGAACCCCAACTCCAGCTGGTCATTTTGCGCCTCCATCATATCCATTTGAAGTTTTGCAGCTAGATTGTATTCACATGGAAAGGTGCAACAACCTGAAATATGTATTGGTGGTTGTTTGCGCTTTTTCAAAATGGATAGAGGCGTATCCCCTAAAAGACAACACTGCTCTATCCACAGCCAAAGCCCTCGTGAAGGAATTTTTCCCCAGGATTGGAATGCCAAGAATGGTGTGGAGTGATAATGGGAGTGAATTTGTGGGTCAAGTGATGAAGAATGTGTGTGAGGGATTAGGGATTAAGCAGAAGTTCCACGCCGCAAATCACCCCCAATCAGCTGGATTAGTAGAGCGCTACAATGGCGCTCTAAAACTCAAGCTGGCCAAAATCCAGGCGAGCTCCGGTCTTAAATGGCCTGACCTCTAGCACTCCTGTCCACCAGAATGACTGTACACTCGCGAGTGGGACTTAGCCCATATGAAACAATTTTTGGCCGCCCGGCCAATGTATGGGGTGTGCCAAGACCGACGAAATTCAGCGAAATCGAACATCCAGTACTGCTTGATTATTTATATGAATTGATGGCTAAATTTGGTGTTTTACACCAACAGGTGCATGATACTCTCCCCCAGGCCTCTGAGGCTCCAGGATACCCTATCGACCCTGGCACGTGGGTTCTGGTGAAGAATTTCCAGCGCAAAAGCAACGATGAGCCCCGTTGGATTGGCCCTCATCTCGTACTTCTGTCTACAAGATCAGCTGTTCGAGTAAAGGGGAAAAAGAACTGGATCCACGGCGCCCACATAAAAAGGATCCTTTTGCCTCTGTCGTATGACCAGTGGGTCCAGGAGGGTATCGCTGACTCTGAAACAGACACTGTACCTCGTTTTGTGCCGTTCAGTGATGCACGCGTAAAAGGCACAACTTCAGCACAACAGAGTGACAATATTTTGCAAGAAGCTGTGCCACCGTCAATTCGATTGGACACTACAGAGCCTGAACTCTTGTTTCAAGATCAGACAGTACCTGGCCGTTTTCATTATAACTTAAGACCAAGGCCTATGGACAAATAAATATTCTTTTCCTTACCTTTTTGGTTTTTGATAGCCATAGCTCTCCCATCTGAAGGGCTTTCTTGATTTTTGTTTTTCGAACCACCATCCGGGTTCAGCCGCAGGGTCGCGGTGCCAAGACTTTGGGGTACAGGCCGAAGACGTTAGGTCAACGGTTCTGGTTGGTCTAGGGCGTTCCCTGGACCGACAGGCGTACCCCTTAGCAGAAGACACTCACCCGCCGCGAGCGGCACGATTAGAGGATGGAGTTTTTCAAGATGGAGAGACTCGCTGAGGAAATGAACTTTAAAGCAAGAATGTGTAATATAATGAAGAGCAAACATTTTGTATTTTTATGTTTGTTTATATTATGTAGTATGGTAGTGTTTACTGTAGGATTTGTATTCTTCTCCTCTCAAGAGCCCATTGCACCCACTGTACAGCATATACCTCCTCCTACTGTCTCCTCACACTCTTTCCACCCTCTGCCTGAACACGAACAAGCTAGACGATCAGAGTTTGTAAACAACTCGTTTATTCAGCTCCAGCACCAACTAGTTATGAATACAACCAATTGTTGGGTGTGTGGTTTAATGCCACATACCATTAATAAGGGTATTCCCTATCTAGTGCTGCCGTTTAGTTACAATGGGTCGTCATGGGCATTCCAGACCATGTTTCTCTTTGCTCTAGATGCGTACTCCCCGCGACAACCGCGTTCCATCAGACCTAGCACCAATAATAAAGCTTTAATGAAAGGAGTTGCCGATATGAGCAGAGATATCGATGCATACTCATCTATTCCCAAAGAAGAGTTGAGAGCTTATGTAGGGTGGAACGCGACGGGGTATAGTATTAGTCTGGGTGAAAGACAGCGAAAAATTTCATCCCCAATCTGGGTCGTACCCCACATAGGTCGGTTCTGTTTACAAGGTAATGGTCAGAATCCAAGAGCTCAACTGGGGAGAAGTGACTGTACTGAAATGTACACTTTTCCATCGCAGTTTTCCCCAGCGTTTTTGGCTGCCAAGGGTACATATTTTGTCTGCAATGACCGAGCATATACATGGTTGCCCCCTGATTTCTCGGGCACCTGTTATATTGCAAATCTGCTACCGCCAACATTTACTGCTGCCTCTGACTATCACAAGACCAGAGTTGTGAGAGGCGTGATTAGTAAGGAGGATACTGCCGGTCAGGAAGCGGGAGACTTCTTTTTGGGTTTCCTGCCGTTTTGGGGACCTATGGTCAGTAGTAGGAACCTGAGACAACTGACTCGTGTGGTTGAATCCACCGTTAATGTTACGGCTGGTGCCCTGGGTAATTTAACAGCTGAGCTCCAAGCGGATCGCCTCATGACTTTGCAGAACCGCATGGTTCTAGACGTTATACTTGCAGACCGCGGTGGGGTATGTAAGGTTATCCAAACTAGTTGTTGCATTTTCATACCAGAAAAAGCTCCAACAGTTTATCAAGCCATCTCCAAACTGCATAAAATATCTGAATCCATACACGTGGATAAAGGAGATTGGTCACTGGTGGGGTGGTTCTGGGAACTGATATCTGCCTGGGGTTGGAAAGTTCTGATGGTCATTGGAATGATCCTAGCCATCCTTTTCCTGTTCTGTCTGTGCACACAGTGTGCTCCTGCGATATGTGGCCTCTGTGCTACATTATGTGTAAGGAAACCTGTATCAAGGGACGAGCTAAGTAATAGGATGATGCTACAGCAACATCTCCATGACTTCGTGATGATTGACCTGGACTCGGATTGATGTGAGCATAGTTATTGCCTATGTAAGGGCAAAAGGAGGGTCTGTCGTACTTTGCAATTTGGGACCGCGTAGGAGGCAGAGCCCTACCCCTGTCTATTCCGGTATTAGCGAACCGCGAATGGTCAATGCGGTATGTACAAGTGCTTTGTGTAACGTTTTAGCTATGAATGCACTGTGTATACGTTATTATACATTGACTCCGTGGGTTCCATCTTAGAGCGGTGGCCATCTTATGGTTGCCCTCACATAGGCTACATATTATGAAGCAAATACGGGCCTTTAGAACACATGTGCCTTCCTTTGACTTCTCTGTGACCTGGGCAGCTTGGCTCCGCTGCCCCAGGTCAGTCCGGTCCCACGAGCTCCCCGTCCTACGGCCACCTGTGATTAGCATCAGGGCTTGACACACCATAAAGTCTTTTCATCCCACACGAGCCTCCAGCTAATCTCTTTCACACCTGACTGTTCCTGCTTTATGGCTTGTTTTCCAAACAGGAGAAGCTCGTTTCTGTAACTTTAAGCAGTCTCCTGAGAACATACACGCTGTTGTACTTCTAGGATACCTGTAATTGGTCTGCAGCCAATAAACTGATCTTTGACTTCACCCAGAAGACTCTGTGTTTCTGTAGGTCTGAAACAGGAAGAACCCGAAGTCATAGGGTGTGTTCCCCTGCACCGCTGGGCTTAAAATTCCCAGTACTTCATGGCCACGAGCAAATACAATGAGGGCACCGGTATGAGCGCTAACGTGGGGTCCCACAGAAAGTGAAGAATAGCATGAAGGAACACACAAAGATAGAAAATATTTCTTCATCCACCGCAGTGCACAGTTATGACTTCAGTAATGTAAGGATACAATTCATTCATCACAACATGGTGAAAGCAAAATGTTCTTTGAGTGGGTCAAACACAAGGATAGGCATAAAAGCCACAGAATCAGGAGCTGGGAATGCAACAAACAAGAAATCTGTAGAATTGGGAAAACCAAATCTAAGGGGCCGATTCCGATCCGGGTCGGAAGGTCACCAAACACGATCCGGCCGGAAAAACTACGAGCCGCACGCGTGTTTTCTGGCCGACTCTTAAAGCTGTACGAGCGAGCAGGTACGATGCGAGCTACGTGAAATTCACCGACTGAGTCGTTTCCGGGTCCGAACCACTCCGTACATCTCGGTCGGAAGCTAACCGTGGCGTGCAGTGGGTGCGATTGACGACCAAGCTAGTACGATGCACGCGTCGGACAGCCTGTGAGAGCCGGAGTGTCCGGCTTGCAAAACGTCCGGGTGGTTGCCTTTGGGGGTCCGCGTCGGACCCCTGTCACCCGCAGCCCTATGACTCGGACACAGGGGTGATCCATGGGTCTCCCCCACACAGGCATGTACAGCGCGGATGGCACCGACACGTACCCACTGTAGGGGGGCACTTGTTCGAGACGTACTCATTCAGTCAATGGGAGCGCATGTATGCATCGTACAACTGGCTCCCATTGACTTCTATGGGAGTCCGACCGAACTGAGTCCGACAGCATACGTGCGCATCGTACTCGCTCAGTCGGACTGCAGGACTCCGGCTCGGTCGGAAAACACTCCGGATCCGGATCTTCACTTCAGTCACTCTCCGCATCCGACGACCAGCTGAGATATCCCATGAGCGGTAAATTCCTTCATTTTATTAGAAATGTGGTAAAACCCATGATGGGTGATTTGACACCAAGACCAGGTGTCCTTGTTCTAACACCTTGACTTTTCACTTTTATTTCTGGTCATGTAACGGCAATGCTGGTTACATTATGATGCTCGGAACCAGCATTGAGGTAGTGTAAGAGTCAAGATACCTTTTCTCTTTTTTAGACACCGGTCCTGATGAATTGCCGCTAGACGTGCTAGGGGCTGTGAGGCAAGAAACATGTTGACCACTTACACCAGATAGACCCTGTGGAACCATTATTTCCAGACAGGGCTTACTCTTTTTCAGTTAGGTTAGTGCACCTTCAGAATAAAATTATTTTAAAGGGTAGGACTAGACCTATTTTAAATCACATCAAACACTCACCACACTACCTTGACCACTTACCCTCACACACTAAATGGCTTCATCAAAAAAAGATCTCTGTCAAAGAGCCTCTTCGCGGGTGCCCGTCGGGCATAGCAGCACCAGCCCGATGAGGAGCAAAGCCCTATGATGAAGCATGACATCCTCTGGGGTGTGTGAGGGCAATCTATAACAGACCTGATCACTCTTTCACTATAGGAACTGCACATTGACATTTATTCACACCTTTAGTTGGGAGTATATGTGTAGGACCTGGTAAAAAGCTCCTGGTTCCTCCTTTCAGAGAAAATAATATCAAATGTGTCATTAAAATGGGAACCCCTGCCAGACAGTGACATGGTCAGATCATTTTCTATTGCCTTTCTCTTGGCACTTTGACTGCCTAAAAGCAGCCCGACCCTCCATGATGCCAAATGAGAATAGATGCTGGAATAAGGTTATTATAGCTGACCTAAGGAACACTTCATTGGATTCCAAACCAGCTATTGTAGATTCTTCCATGGAGGGGGACACTGCCATTAGTATTTGTCTTTGAGAAGCAGCAGACTCTGTAGCTCCCATTATAGCCTGTAAAAGGGATACCACTGCTGGTTATCGCAGAAGTAAGCCCAGGAAAGAGCTGTGTGAAAGAAACTGGAAAGAGTCTGGCGGTATCACTACTTAAAATCAGATAAGGTTCTCTACAGAATGGCCCTGAAAAACTACCATGAAAATCTCAAGAGGTCCTGCAGCACCTTACACATGCAATATATTAAGGAAGCAGACCATGACAGGAAGGAGATTTTTTTAATTGTGGCCAATTATTCAGACTTTAAATTAGTATTCCCTTTGTTGGAACCTAGCCAGTCTCTATGCATGAATGAATGAATATTAATCTTATAAAGCGCAAATTTAGCCTGGAGGTGTCAAGGCGCTGCAAGAGGGACTGTTGGACAGAATGGAGTAGGACTCAGACAAGAGTAACTGAAAAAAGCCAGGTCTTCAAGGCTTTGCGGAACAGAGTGTGGGGCATTTGTCCAGAAATCTCAGCAGGGCCACATTCACTTATATAAGCACACACTCTCCACATATATATCATACACAAGAAATGTAAGGCACCAAAAGCAGCATAAAAAGTTACACTCTTGCACTGTGAACAGATACACTAATGTTATACATTACATTTAGTAAGCAGTTCACTTTAATGATTGTCACATGGATTTTCCAAAAGATACACAGCAAAGATTAATACACATTCTTAGAAGAAATAACGTTTTTGTTATTCTATAGCAATCTGCAAGTACAATACATATAGCTTTTAACCAATCAAAGATTACAACCAACATGAGTTTTGCAACTCTTAGGCCACCTTTTTAAAAACTCATTTGCTTATTTTGACCCATTTTAGCACAACAGATTATATATAAATTACAATCTGACATTCTGACATTCTAATTAACGGGTTTCATCTAATAAGGCAAATTAAAGTTTCATCAATGGTTAATTCATAGTGACAGAATAAACTCTTTTCTGGTAAAAATATCTTTGGTCCTTATAGGCACAAAATGGCTGTTAAAGTATTTTAAACTGTAGTAGTCCTTCTAAGTAAGCTGTAAAGCAACGTCAATACATGCAAGTAAAGCCTAGAACCATGATATGGTCTTCTGTACTGGGGTGAATGTATGAAATTGTTCTGCATTCTGTCCATCAATAGCTCTTTTTGCATTTGTCACCCCGAGTGGGACGGGTATGCTCAGACATGACTCCCGTGCTCTCCATGCCACTGGAATCATGCTACCCTGGCTGAAGAGGGGTGAAACCCCGAAACCAGTCCTAGGATGCTTGTTTTCAGTTCAGGGAGGATCTGGCCTCGAAGCTCGGGCTGGACTGTTCCCATTGGGCACAGGGTCAAGACTGATTTGCATATGGCTGGGTCCAAACTGGAATGGCATGGTGAGCAAAAAAACGATGGAGTTAGGCCCAGATCTCTGTACTGGGGTGAATGTATGGCATTGTTCTGCATTCTGTCCATCAATAGTTCTTTTTGCATTTGTCACCCCGAGTGGGACGGGTATGCTCAGATGTGAGTCCTGTGCTCTCCATGCCACTGGAATCATGCTATCCTGCCTGAAGAGGGGTGAAACCCCGAAACCGGTCCTAGGATGCTTGTTTCCAGTTCAGGGAGGACCTGGCCTGGCAGTTTGGGCTGGACTGTTCCCATTGGGCACAGGGTCAAGACTGATTTGCATATGGCTGGGCCCAAACTGGAATGGCATGGTGAGCAAAAAAACGATGGAGTTAGGCCCAGATCTCTGTACTGGGGTAAAGGTATGACATTGTTCTGCATTCTGGCCATCAATAGTTCTTTTTGCATGATATGGTCCCAGCAAAAGGTCCCCTTCTACATTTTTTAGGCATCTATGATGATAATGATTTCTGAAAGAAACAGAGTGAGAATTTGTGATCTCTTCAATAATGTTATTTAAGATGCCATTAATAATGTCATTTAAAATATCATTAGTGATGTAATATGTGTGGTCATCAACAGCGCATTACAGTTTACCTAAACATAACTGGTGAATTCCTGGGGGTTTAGCTTTTGTCTGGTAACCATAAATGAACTTTAACTGTATTTTATAGTGAATTGACAGCATAACTCATGTAGTTTATTATACCCAAAACAACAATTTGCTGATTGTGAAGAATAAATAAAAGAGCTATTATGACAAGACAACAACATGCCAGATGGTATGAGTTATGGTGTGAGTGGTGTGTATTGCTAACCATTCCTACCTGGAGGCTTTCAGTGGTTTTCATCGCTTGACCCAGAACCATAACTCAGTTTGACCACTGTAAATAAGAGGTGCCACTATTATCCTATCTGTGAGCTAACAGTTACATTATGTTAGATGAGCTAGCATCTGAAATGTCCAAGCACTGTTTAAATCTTAAGGGCAAAAAAACTGAGGTACTGATATTTGGGAACGCCCCCTCTATCTGGTCCTCAGCTTGGTGGGCTGAGACCTTTTGGCAAACCCCAACCCCAAAAGTAGAAACTAAAAATTTGGGGGTATGGTTCGACTCGAAACTTTCTTTTGATAATCAAATTAGGAAAGTTGCTGGCAAGTGCTTTGGAATTCCTAAAGTCCTAAGGAAACGTATTGATCTTTCACCCATAGCAGCCAGGAAAACAATTGTTCATGCCTTGGTTACTTCTAAATTAGACTATGGCAATATCCTATATTCAGGAGTATCCAAAGGCAGTCTTATTAAACTTCACCGCATTAAGAATGCAGCTGCGCGTCTAATTCTCAATCTCCCTAGAAGATTCTCTGCCTCTAAGGCTCTGTCCTCCCTTCATTGGCTGCCTATAGAGAAGAGAAGTATCTACAAGGCAATGTGCTACTGCCACAGAATGTGGTGGAATAAGAGTCCTAGCTATCTCTAACTCTTGATCACCCCCTACACTCCGATTCAGGATCTCTGATCAAGAGGAACATACCTAGCCAAGTTTCTAAAATTCAAAAAGCCTGAATGGGAGCTTGTTCACTTAACTAACTTGCAGCAAAAAAATTAAACACTCTGCCTTTAATGCTGAGATCTGAATCCATGGAATAAACATTTTGTACACAACTGAAAACCTGGCTATTTGCTTCCTGAACTCGATTTGTTTGTTATCTAGAGCAGCTCTCTCCTTAGATTCTATCACTAGTCTGAAACAACTGTGCTTCTTTTTTTTCTCATCTGAGGCCACGATCCTCATGAGGGGACACACTGTCGGTGTAACCAGTTGTTTTACAAATGGTATTTGATTGATTGATTATTATACCAGATATTAGAGTAAGCCAGGTTCAACCTCAGAAGTTTTGTTTTCCAATTTAGACCTTTAGTTTTTTGAGCAAGCAATTAGCATCCATTATTCTTGTGCTCACTAATCCACCCCAGTCAGAACCCAGCCATATGCTAATCAGTCTTCACTGTGCTTCTCATGAGATTCAAGCTAGCCTGGCTGATGAGGGGTGTTACCCCACAACCAGTACCAGGATGCTTGTTTCCGGTCCAGGGAGGTCCAAGCTTGGCAGTTCAGGCTGGACTGTTCCCATGAGGAGCAGGGTCAAGACTGATTTGCATATGGCTGGGTCCAACTGGGGTGGCGTAGTGAGCAATAGAGCGATGGATTAAACCCAGATCTTTTGACTGGGGTTTGATGTTTGATTCATTCAGCATTCTATCCATCATTTGTTGCTGCAGCATTTTCCGTCCTAAGTGGGATGAGTCTGTCCAGATGTGGGTCATTTGCTCGCTGTGCCACAGGATTCAAGCTAGTCTGGCTGATAAGGGTGTTAACCTGAAACTGGTCCCAGGATGCTTGTTTCGGGTCCAGGGAGAACCCAGCTTGACAATTCGGCTGGACTGTTTCCATGAAGAGCAAGGTCAAGACTGTTTTGCATATGGCTGTATCCAAACTGGGGTGGCGTAAGCCAAAGAACAGTGGATTTAAACCAAATCTTTTGACTAGGGGTGGATGTTTGATTCATTCAGCATTGCATCCATCATTTGTCACTTTTCGCTCTAAGTGGAATGGGTATGCCCGGACATGGTCCCATGCTCGCTGTGCCACTGGATTTAAGCTACTCTGTCTGATATGGGGTATTGCCCTGAAACCAATCCCAGGATGCTTGTTTCTGGTCCAGGTATGACCCAGCTTGGCAGTTTGGGCTGGATTGTTCCCATGTGGAGCAGGGTCAAGACTGATTTGCATCTGGCTCGGTCCAAACTGGGGCAGCGTGGTGAGCAAAATAATAATGGATTTAACCCAGATCTTTTCACTGGGGGTAAATGTTTGATTCAAGCAGTATTCTGTCAATTATTTGTTGCTGCAGCACTTTCTAAAAACAACAACGTCCCAGAAAGATGTATTTTTCAATTGTGAGTTCAGGGAGCCCAAACTCCAAATCGCTATCTCTTCCCGATTGCACGTTAGACTTGTAAGAGGCCATAAGGCAGCTCCAATGATAATTTAGGGGAGAGATAGTCCATGCAATAGGAAAAACGAAATTTGCGGTTTTTACTATCAGGACATGTAAAACACACCAGTACATGTTCTAATTTTCACGTACAATGCACCCTGCCCATGGGGTAATTTGGGCCTACCTTAGTGGCGCCTGTTAGACCCGGGATCCCTGGTTGGTTGAGGTAGGGAACCACGTTCCAACGTCAGGGAAAGGTAGGTCACATTCTTAGATAGCCCCGCTCACCCCCTCGGTAGTTTGGCACGAGCAGCCAAGCTTATCTTCAAGGCAAATATGTAAAGTATTTGCAACCACGCTCACAATATTCCAATGATGACACCACAAATAGACTCCACACGAGTTTTATAAAAACAAGTATAAACTTTATGTAAAAAGATATACGATAAGACCACACAATATAAAACCAACATATGAGGTTGTGTAATATTTCTCCTGGCCGGTTGGTAGGCCAGCCAGCCCTTGTAAGTTCTGGCGATATTAATGAGCACTTCTAAACATTCTCCTGTACTCCTAATATCATGTCATACAGTCGTAATGCTTGAATCAGGCACTTTTTTGCAATGTAAAAATGCTGTAATGCGTAATGTAGCAATCAGACACTCTGCAATGAAAAGAATGCAATACATAACACAGCAATCAGGCACTTTGCAAGGTAAAGTAATGCAATGCGTAATACAACCACCAGATATGTCGCTATGCAAAAATAAGGCAATGCGTAATAGACTAATCAGGTAATTCGTTATGAAGGAATAATGCAATGCGTAATACGTAATACGCTGATCAGGTAGTTCGTAATGCAAAAACAAGGCAATGCGTCATACGACAATCAGGTAGTTTGTTATGCGGATAAAATGCCATGCGTCATACACTAATCAGGTAGTTCGGTATGCAGGAATAATGCAATGCGTAATACTCTAATCAGGTACTCCGTTATGCAGAAATGATGCAATGTGTAATACGACAGTCAGGTACTCCGTTCTGCAATAATGGAATAATGCGCAATACACTCAGGCCCCGATCACCGGGCCTTAGGCGGTCTCCCCGCCTCTCCTTCTGACTTGCAGTCAGGCTCTTACAGTTGCCCCCAACACGGTACGATGTAATAAAAAAGTCAAAAGATCACGCGCACATCGTCGCTGAGACTCACTTTACTCCGGTGCACACGATAACAAGGCAAATCCTCACGAAGGTCTCACGGTGCACAACACACCCGCACACAGGGTTGATGAGACTCACTTGGATTCCGGTGCACACGATAACAAGGCAAATCCTCACGAAGGTTTCACGGTGCACAATGCACACACACACAGCGTCGATGAGACTTACTTGGATTCCTGTGCACACGATCACTGGACAATACTCACAAAGGGGTTAAGGCTGCACAAAGCACATGCACACCGCGTCGCTGATCCTTGCTTGGACTCCAGGTTCCCATCATCACAGGGCACGCCTTACGAGGGTCTCAGGCTGCAACAAGCACGCACACACAGTACCGCTGAGACTCTCATGGAAACTTTTGTGTTCCTGTGTTTCCGAACAGTGAGTCAGCTCACCTTGGGCCCTTGGGGATACGTTACTTCAGGACACAGCACACAGCAAAGTCCTTCAAGCTGGGGGACACAGCACACAGCAAAGTCCCTTTAGCCTTTCCTTGGCTAAAACAGCAAACTGCAGGCCAGCCCCAGAACACTTAGCAAGGATAAGTCCTATCCTTCAGTCTCTTCAGTTGTTTCTTCCTTGGCAAAGGTCCTCTTGACCACGAAGTAGCTCCAGTCTTGTTCACACTTGATCAAGCCATTCTCCAAAGTTCAGGGGCTTCAGCTCTCATAGTAATACCCCTCAATGGCTTTGACGTTTTTGTGTTTCAGGGGTCACTGACACCTGTTCAAACCAGTTCTGGGTGCCTACCTGCCAGTGGCACCTTTCTTCCTTTGATTAGTGGGGGTCTGGATTCTCAATCACTCAGCAGGAGATGAGCCAATTGTTTTATAGCAGCAACCCAGGCCTCTTCACCTCTAAGGGCTTCTCCTCCCCTACACTCCAGATGCAGGTGAGCCTCTGGCTGTCTCACCTACTCCCCTGGGTCAAGACATTGCACCAGATCCTATCGCTTTCAAATCCAGACAGTCAATCCACAGCCAGGCAAAGACACACAGAACTGTTAGAGCACAAAAACTCAGCCACTTCTAAAAGAGTGGCTTCTAAACACACAATGCAAAAACCACCTTCATAAAAAGAGGTGTTATTACATTGTGAGTTCAGGCATACTAAACTTCATCTTTCCATCTTAAGCCTTTGGGAAGATAGGCTGGAAAACATATTACAGAGCCTCCCCATTCTGTCCTATGGGCAAGATGGCCTTTCCACAGTGAAAAACGAAATGGAGATTATTTCACTGTCAGGACATGGCATACACCTTAGTACATGTCCTACCTTTCACATGCACTGCACCCTGCCCAGGGGGTACCCTAGACCTACCATAGTGGTGTATGATGTGCATAGAAAGGGAAGTAGGTGCACTTGACAGAACAACATGGCAGTTTAACAAACTGCGCGCTGGCCCTGCAATGGCAGGCCTGAGTTCCCTTTTGAAAGCTACTTGTGTGGGTGGCACAATTCGTGCTGCAGGCCCACTAGTAGCATTTGCATTACCAGCCCTGGCACACATAGTGCACTTTACTAGGGACTTTACTAGTAAGGCAAACATACCAATCATGGAAAACCAATTACCATTCCACTTTATACAGGGAGCACTTGCACTTTGTCACTGATCAGCAGTGGCAAAGTGTCCAAAGCATCTAAGTTGGCAACACCATGTCAGAAAAAAGGTCTAGGGGAAAGCAAAAAGTTTAGGGACTTTAGCCAAAATGAGCCAAGTCCTACAGTGCCTTATATGTAGTACAAGTGAAGGTGTTGGCCTGGCAAGTGGGGGCACTTACCAGGTCGACATGGCAGTTTAAACCTGCACACACTGCAGCGGTAGGCCTGACACAGGTTAAAGGGGCTACTTACGTGGGTTGCACAATCAGTGCTGCAGGCCTACTAGTAGCATTGGGTTTATAGGCCCTGAACACACCTGGTTCACTTTACTAGGGATTTATTAGTAAATCAAATATGCCAAATATGGATAACCAATCACAGACACATTTTACACAGGGAGTACTTGCACTTTAGCGCGGATCAGCAGTGGTCAAGTGCCCAGGGTTATAAAACCAGCAAAAGCGAAATGCAGCACACAGTCAAAAACAGGAGGTCAGAAGCAAAAGAAAATGGGAAAGAATATTCCAAAGATGCTTGATCTAACAGTGGTACGTATGACAATTCTTGAATCAATGGCTAAAGAATATATATTACTCTGGAACAAATGCTTTCAGTGATAAACATCACTCTTTGTTTTATTATTTCCTTAGTCAATATTTTTCTTTTCTAGGAGACCTGTGAGTGAAACCTTTAGACAGGCACTACTTAGATAGTCATATACCAAATTTAGGAGGCTTTCTTTTGGGTGCTATGTATGTGAAAACATTATGGTTGTTTAGTTTTTCTTTGATGAGTCAGGATCAATATGGAAATATATCTTTCCATTTTTCATTGCAGGTCTCATTTCTTGCTGTTCCTTCCCCAGTACCCTTTCCCTCGCTTGATCACCCTAACATTCTGTGCTTTTATGGTGAGCAGAATTGGGGATATTGAGAGGCGGACCCAATTTATACATCGCACTGAACCTGAGGAGCACTCACCCAACTACGAATTGTGACACAATTAATTATTAATAGTGTAGCAACTTCTGACAAAAAGTACCTTTTGCATGCTAGATAACTGTAGTGATCTTGGAATGGTTTCAAATACATTTAAATATGGCCACCAGCAAATACAATGAGGGCACCGGTATGAGCGCTAACGCGGGGTCCCACAGAAAGTGAAGAAGAGCATGAAGGGACACACAAAGATAGAAAATATTTCTTCATCCACCGCAGTGCACAGTTATGACTTCAGTAATGTAAGGATACAATTCATTCATCACAACATGGTGAAAGCAAAATGTTCTTTGAGTGGGTCAAACACAAGGATAGGCATAAAAGCCACAGAATCAGGAGCTGGGAATGCAAAAAACAAGAAATCTGTAGAATTGGGAAAACCAAATCTAAGGGGCCGATTCCGATCCGGGTCGGAAGGGCACCAAACATGATCCGGCCGGAAAAACTACGAGCCGCACGCGTGTTTTCTGGCCGACTCTTAAAGCTGTACGAGCGAGCAGGTATGATGTGAGCTACGTGAAATTCACCGACCAAGTCGTTTCCGGGTCCGAACCACTCCATACATCTGGGTCGGAAGCTAACCGTGGCGTGCAGTGGATGCGATTGATGACCGAGCTAGTACGATGCACGCGTCGGACAGCCTGTGCGAGCCGGAGTGTGCGGCTCGCAAAACGTCTGGGTGGTTGCCTTTGGGGGTCCGCTTCGGACCCCTGTCACCCGCAGCCCTATGACTCGGACACAGGGGTGATCCATGGGTCTCCCCCACACAGGCATGTACAGCGTGGATGGCACCGACACGTACCCACTGTAGGGGGGCACTTGTTCGAGACGTACTCATTCAGTCAATGGGAGCGCATGGACGCATCGTACAACTGGCTCCCATTGACTTCTATGGGAGTCCGACCGAACTGAGTCCGACAGCATACGTGCGCATCGTACTCGCTCAGTCGGACTGCAGGACTCCGGCTCGGTCGGAAAACACTCCGTATCCGGCTCTTCACTTCAGTCACTCTCCGCATCCGACGACCAGCTGAGACATCCCATGAGCGGTAAATTCCTTCATTTCATTAGGAGTGTAGTAAAACCCATGATGGGTGATTTGACACCAAGACCAGGTGTCCTTGTTCTAACACCTTGACTTTTCACTTTTATTTCTGGTCATGTAACAGCAATGCTGGCTACATTATGATGCTCGGAACCAGCATTGAGGTAGTGTAAGAGTCAAGATACCTTTTCTCTTTTTTAGACACCGGTCCTGATGAATTGCCGCTAGACGTGCTAGGGGCTGTGAGGCAAGAAACATGTTGACCACTTACACCAGATAGACCCTGTGGAACCATTATTTCCAGACAGGGCTTACTCATTTTCAGTTAGGTTAGTGCACCTTCAGAATAAAATTATTTTAAAGGGTAGGACTAGACCTATTTTAAATCACATCAAACACTCACCACACTACCTTGACCACTTACCCTCACACACCCAATGGCTTCATCAAAAAAAGATCTCTGTCAAAGAGCCCCTTTGCGGGTGCCCGTCTGGCATTGCAGCACCAGCCCGATGAGGAGCAAAGCCCTATGATGAAGCATGACATCCTCTGGGGTGTGTGAGGGCAATCTATAACAGACCTGATCACTCTTTCACTATAGGAACTGCACATTGACATTTATTCACACCTTTAGTTGGGAGTATATGTGTAGGACCTGGTAAAAAGCTCCTGGTTCCTCCTTTCTGAGAAAATAATATCAAATGTGTCATTAAAATGGGAACCCCTGCCAGACAGTGACATGGTCAGATCATTTTCTATTGCCTTTCTCTTGGCACTTTGACTGCCTAAAAGCAGCCCGACCCTCCATGATGCCAAATGAGAATAGATGCTGGAATAAGGTTATTATAGCTGACCTAAGGAACACTTCATTGGATTCCAAACCAGCTATTGTAGATTCTTCCATGGAGGGGGACACTGCCATTAGTATTTGTCTTTGAGAGGCAGCAGACTCTGTAGCTCCCATTATAGCCTGTAAAAGGGATACCACTGCTGGTTATCGCAGAAGTTAGCCCAGGAAAGAGCTGTGTGAAAGAAACTGGAAAGAGTCTGGCGGCATCACTACTTAAAATCAGATAAGGTTCTCTACAGAATGGCCCTGAAAAACTACCATGAAAATCTCAAGAGGTCCTGCAGCACCTTACACATGCAATATATTAAGGAAGCAGACCATGACAGGAAGGAGATTTTTTTAATTGTGGCCAATTATTCAGACTTTAAATTAGTATTCCCTCCGTTGGAACCTAGCCAGTCTCTATGCATGAATGAATGAATATTAATCTTATAAAGCGCAAATTTAGCCTGAAGGTGTCAAGGCGCTGCGAGAGGGACTGTCGGACAGAATGGAGTAGGACTCAGACAAGAGTAACTGTAAAAAGCCAGGTCTTCAAGGCTTTGCGGAACAGAGTGTGGGGCATTTGTCCAGAAATCTCAGCAGGGAGGGAATTCCAAAGCCTGACAGCAGTAATGGAGAATGCTCTGCCTCCCCATCTAGCTCTCTTAAACCTAGGTACAATCAACAGATTTTTACTAACTGATCTAAGCTTTTTAGAGGGGATTTGGCGCAAGAAAAGCCCTTTCATAGCATCCGAGCCTCGGTTATAAAAAGCCTTGTGAGTAAGGCAGCGAGCCTTGAACAAAATTCGATCATCTTAGCATCTTTTTGGACGATAAAATCCTCAAAATCCTGTCCAATTACGGGGGGTGAATTATGCCCCAGATGACCTGGAATAAGTGATTTAGCTGACCTTATTGCAAATCTAAATTGGCATCCTTCCATGCTCCGTCCATGGAGAAAGTGTCAACCTCCTTCAGGTACTGTATATTGAGGCCTCCAATGGTTTTAATACCCCCTATATTCTAAGGACCACCCCAGATATTATCACCCCAACATATCAGGAGCGTTTTGCCATGTCCCTCTGCTCAGGGACCATTCCAGAGGATTGGAAAAGAGCGAATGCAATTCCTATGTTGAAAAAGGCCAATGCCGACTCTGAATCTCTGGCGAATTTTAGACCAGTCTCTCTGCGCCAGCAGCCTTAAAGATCTTATACATGTGGGTGAATAAACAACTTACTACCTACTGAGAACAACCTTTTCCATCCCTCCCAATCAGGGCTCAGACTCCACCACAGCACCGAGACCACATTATTAGAGGTCTCTGAGTCCATTAAAACCAGCAGGAACTCTGGCTCTGGTGCTGTTGGACCTGTCAGCCGCATTTGACACAGTAAATCATAACATCTTGCTGTATAAATTGCAAATCTGGGTTTGACAGGTCCTGCCTTAAGTTGTTAGGGCTCCTTCCTTGAGAGACTTGAGTAGGTGGTCTGGATGAAAAGGTATACCTCAGAAGCAAAGAAGTTGAAGTGGGGGATGCTCCAAGGCTCCTCCCTAAGTCCCACACTCTTCAAAATGTATATGTCCCCTTTGGCATATTTGGTTGAATCATTTAACATCAAGGTCATCTCAAAGGTGGATGATTCCCATCTCCTGCTCACATATGGTGGGGATTCTATAATTGTGAAGGATGCATTTGCTCGCTGTATGGCAGCCTTGCTTGACTGGCTGAAGGCCAACAAATCACAATTACCCTGATAAAATGGAAATACTGTTGTTTGGGTGGAACCCTCTTCCAGGATATGTTGGAGCTTGGCGTGACATGATTCCACTCCTCCTGGCCTTTCATTTGCTGCACAGGTATCAGCAGTAGTGAAAACATGCATCGGGATGTTTGGCATGCTGAAGAAGTTTCTTTACCTGCTTCCGCACAATGCTCAAGTCACAGTGGTCAGGTCTTTGATCCTGTCCAGGCTGGATGATGCTAATGCATTACATCTGGGCCTCCTGGAATATCTGATTCAGCGGTTACAAGTTGTGCAGAATATGGCGGTCCGTCTACTGTATAAAATACCGAAATATACATCAGTATCAGTATTTTGGGAGAGACTCCACTGGCTACCAGTTCGGAAACGTATAATGTACAAAGCACTGACCCTAAAGCACCAAGCCCTCTACAATCAACAGCCTGGGTGCCTGAATGAAAGAATTAAGGAATACAGCCCCAGGAGAACCTGTCACTCCAGCAATGCCGGTCGAATTGTGTGTTTCCCCGCTAAAAGAGGCAAAAGAGGTCGAATTGTGTGTTTCCCCGCTACAAGAGACAACAGAGGTCGAATTGTGTGTTTCCCCGCTACAAGAGGCAACAGAGGTCGAATTGTGTGTTTCCCCGCTACAAGAGACAACAGAGGTCGAATTGCGTGTTTCCCCGCTACAAGAGACAACAGAGGTCGAATTGTGTGTTTCCCCGCTACAGGAGACAACAGAGGTCGAATTGTGTGTTTCCCCGCTCCAAGAGGCAAAAGAGGTCGAATTGTGTGTTTCCCCGCTACAAGAGACAACAGAGGTCGAATTGTGTGTTTCCCCGCTACAAGAGGCAACAGAGGTCGAATTGTGTGTTTCCCCGCTACAAGAGGCAAAAGAGGTCGAATTGTGTGTTTCCCCGCTACAAGAGACAACAGAGGTCGAATTGTGTGTTTCCCCGCTACAAGAGACAACAGAGGTCGAATTGTGTGTTTCCCCGCTACAAGAGGCAACAGAGGTCGAATTGTGTGTTTACCCGCTACAAGAGACAACAGAGGTCGAATTGTGTGTTTCCCCGCTACAAGAGGCAACAGAGGTCGAATTGTGTGTTTCCCCGCTACAAGAGGCAACAGAGGTTGAATTGTGTGTTTCCCCGCTACAAGAGGCAAAAGAGGTCGAATTGTGTGTTTCCCCGCTACAAGAGACAACAGAGGTCGAATTGTGTGTTTCCCCGCTACAAGAGACAACAGAGGTCGAATTGTGTGTTTCCCCGCTACAAGAGGCAACAGAGGTCGAATTGTGTGTTTACCCGCTACAAGAGACAACAGAGGTCGAATTGTGTGTTTCCCCGCTACAAGAGACAACAGAGGTCGAATTGTGTGTTTCCCCGCTACAAGAGGCAACAGAGGTTGAATTGTGTGTTTCCCCGCTACAAGAGGCGACAGAGGGCAGGTTCTTCCTTCACTGTGTGTATATGGAATCAGATGAGGGCTACCTCGGACGAAGTCAAATTTAAAAAGGAGTTGAAAACTCTCCTATTCAGACTGTAGGATAACTGAGATCAGTGTTCCAGGCCTCCTTTCCACTGTGAGTCACCTAAATAAACAGAGCTAGGGCACTCTTTCTGAGTAGCCGTACGCTATAGAAGTACTTCCCATTCATTCATTTATTCATGCTGCAGCATTTACCCTGCTTTCCTGACTGTTTAGTGGATTAAACAATTGATACCGTATTTCAGCGTCTATACACTGTGTCTACCTTTTTTTCATTATAGGAGCAATTGAAATCATCTGCTTCACAACATATCCCAGTAAAAAGGGATCTTCTAATTACACACCTAGAAGGTGAATCACAGGGCTCGAAGGTGACATGGCAGCCAGTATGAGCAAACCTGAGCTGTGGTTGCCTGTGGCAAGCTAGCCTTTATTAAAACTTGCTTCAGATCTCTCAAATAAAAAATCCAGGCCCAAAGGTACGCAGTTCACCATTTGTTCCACTTTTCTAAACGGTAGAAAGAAACGAAATTAGAGTGCCATCTGTTGGCCTATTTAAAGTAGTGCAGGTTTAGAAGCCGAGGGAAAATTGCAGACTGTAATTATTGTTGCAACAGCTATTTTTCTACAGAAGAAATCCTTATATTTCAAAAGACACCAATTAACCCAGAGTACATCCATAACATTCCGAGCACATAATGAAAAGACATGAAGTATGTAAAAGAGCAATTTGTCCTATAGTCACTCTTTTCTTAACATTGAGAACATTTAGCTTATTGCATTTCCTGAGTAGAATGCGAGAAACAAGATGTCAGGTTAGCTTTTTTCATTAAAATCCAGTACACACGTTTTAATGAGTTTACTGTAGGCTATTTGCAGTCTAGTTTCCCAAACGTTGAATCAAATGCAGGATTAGTCTTGAAGATGACCCAGGGACCTATTCGCTAAGACATTTCATAGTCATTTTCCGGATTCTTATATGCTTTTGTGAATTGTCCCTAAAACTTCTTAAACTGAAATAAAATGGGAATACTCAGGGAATATTCCTATGCAATTAATACATATATAAAGGAGTGTGCCCTCGTTGCACTTGTAATAATAGGGAAATAGACGCTGATTCACAGAGAAATGTCAGTGTGTAAAAAAATACTCCTTGTAGTCATCAGACAAACGGGGTCATCAGAGACCCTGTTTTCTGTCCTCACCATCCATGCAACATGTCATTGCATTGTGGGCGTTGTAGTCCCGGTTCCCTTCAATTCAACTGAACTGATTAGAGTATATTTCCAGATTGTCATGGAAACCTGTTTTTGTGACAGTTACTAAAGTTTCTAAGTGATTTACCCATGCATTTTCCATCTAAACAGCATCCAGTAAGACAAAGGGGGCCTTCAAGGGATTTCTCTTGGAGTAGATCTTTTAAAAGGGGTCCGGATGATGCATTTTTAAGATATTTTTAAACAAAATTGGATGAAAAAAGTTAAACAGATGTATTGGCAACTATAAATGGGCATCCAATCATGAGATATTTCAATAATCCATCATTACCTAAACAAATCCCAAACTCTGCCAGGATGACATGTTGTTTTCCACTGAAGAAAAGGTTAAAAAAAAGTCTGAAATGTTACATTTTGCAGCACAATTCTCAATAGTTCTTAATATCGTCCCTACAAAGTAATAGCTTTTCCAGACAGTTCAAATAATCTGGGTACAGATTAGGATGTGGCTGATTATAATTGACAGCTGTTACTAGATCATATGTGATCACCAAGATGCAGTCTCGAAAGAGGGGATTATGTTCCACCCACATGTGGATCTCATTCTGTACACGTTTTTCATTGGACAAAAGGTGTAAACTACAACTGAAAAAGAGTTCCTGTATTGCACTTTTTGCATAGTAGAGACGCATGTGCTCATTGCAGTAGTCATGGGATGGTTAAATTGACAAGCCAATGATCAAGGCTAGAAGCCTGATTGGTTCTGATAGGTTTGTTTATTATGAAATGTCATGACTAGGATGCCAGGCGTATTTATTGTGAAAAACATATGCTGAAGACAATAGGCCTGCAAGTGTGGATTGCTAATACACTGTGACAAAGCCTGTAGATAAGTATTTTGTTACATGCAATCTCAAAGATTACCGTTATAAGAAAGGATTTTTGTGTATTATGCACCCCCTTTGTGCTAGTGTTGGAGCCCACGATGAGCACTGTGATAATCCTTCCTAGACCATTTTCTGAGGGTTTGTATATTGTTTAGCCAGCTGCATTTTTGTGAATATTTGTGTGTAGTATTTTGTGTGTTCTAAAGTACTACTTAGGTCTGCCAGGTTCTTGGAGCTAATCTTGTAGTTAGAAAAAAACATACACACATATATACATACATACATACATATAGATTTACATACCAGTTTTTTTGTCAGTGCCCTTCATCCTTTGTCTGCTCAATTGTCATTCACATTCTACTTTCACACATGACAGCATACCACTTGGTGAAATGGTTCAGCATAATTCAACAATTGGATCTGTTGCGGTGTGAGTGATGGCATTTCACCTGCTCACCTGAAAGTGAGTGTGCTTCAGTGGCAGGATGGTGGATCAGTCTGTGAATTTCCCATTTTTGTCTTTTATAGGACCCCTTTCATTGGTTTCCTTTTTCTATGTTTATAAAGCGGCCCTAGCTCACTTGAGAGTGCTACCCAGATCCTCCCTTGCAGCTCAGCTCATTTGCAGGGCAGTGCATCCCATTTGGCCACTGCTTCATAGGTGATCATTGTTTCACTGTACCACGAGGGCCAACATGTTTCTTCTAAAATTTCCAACTATTATAGAAATGCAAAACAATGATACACTTGTACAGTACCATTCCAAGATAGCCACAACTAGCTATGTTTCATTTATTTACTTATCTGTTTGCTGAAATCATGTGTCCACACTTTTTTATTTACTTGATATACTCTTAGTGAGTTTATGTGTGTGTTTCGCTGTGGATGTGCAAGTGGGTGAATGCAAGAATGAGTCAGAGTGAGTCAGTGGGTGGATGAAGGTATGGAGGAGTTCACAAATGAGTAATATAATTCATGCATGATGAATTATTGCATGTCCACATTTACCAGTGCCATTGCCAATTCTTGTTCAAATGTCCTGTAGCAACTTTACTTCTACTTTCACTTCCCTTCATTTCCCCATCTTGTCTCTTGCAAGTAGCTATATTGTTAACGTAAATCTATTTGGAGGACTGTTAGTCCTGGCATCATTGGTGTGGGTTTCCCCTGTATTTATGCCTTTGCCTCCTGTGTTTTTGCTGTGTGTTGGACTTCCTTTCGCTGGTCTAGATGCTTTGGGCACTTTACCACTGCTGTTCAGTGCCAAAGTGCAAGTCCCTAGTACAGTGGACTGTATGTGCCCAGGGCCTGTAAATCAAATGCTGATAGTGGGCCTGCAGCACTGATTGTGCCACCAAAATAAGCAGCCTGTAAATGTAACTCAGGCCGGACACTGCAGAGCCTGTTTGCATTCTAGTACTGCCTTGTCGACCTGGCAAGGGCACCCACTTGCAAATCCCTAACCTTCCCTTTTTTACATGTTAGTCATCCCTAAGGTAGGCCCAAGGTACCCCTGTGGGCAGGGTGCAGTGCAAACGAAAGGTAGGAAATACCCGGATGTGTGTGGCACGTCCTGATTAGGGGTGGGTGGAATTTGCGAAAGCGACTTTCGCAAATTATCGTGAAAATGTTAAAAATCTCCGCAAACACGCGGAAATATCGCGAAGATGCGGAAGTTTTTTTCCCGCCCTTTCGCGGTATTTTCTGCGTGGTCGCGGCTCGCCAACTTACCCATGCGGTTGCTCGCAGGCGCGGCCATCTTGTTTTCACTCTTCTCGCGGTGCATGATCGCGAGAAGAAAAACGTGATCGCGCGACGCATGACGTTACTGTGGGCGCGAACTGTCGCGAGACAGCGCAAATGGCTACCAACAATCCAACATCTCGTGGAGAACGCGACCGGATCGGGAAAACTTGTCGGCGAACGCGGGGATTCAGGTAAGGCGATCGCGCGCGCGAGAATGTATTATTTTATAGCGCGAGCAAGAAACAAATTATCGCTAAGCTGCGGAATGCGGAAATTTTGACATTTTCGCGCTCTCCGCGGAACGCGAAAATGTCAAATTATCGCAATTTCCGCGAGCGGAACGGAAATTTAGCCCAGGCCTAGTCCTGATAGTGAAATACTGCCAAATTTCGTTTTTCACTATTATAAGACTATTTGTCCCCATAGGATAGAATGGGGAGTTTGCCTATAACATCTTATAAGCCTAACTGCCCATGGGCAAAAGATAGGAAAATAAAGTTTGATATGCCAAACTCAGAATGTTAAGATGCATCTTTTAGTGAGGGTGATTTTTACATTCTAGGTTTGAAAATACCACTTTTAGAAAGTAGCTATTTTCTCGCTTAGCCATCCGGTGTGCCTCTGCTAGGTTGTGTATTGACTGTCTGGTTTTTGAGTGACAGGGGCTGGGGATGGGCATTCTGTTCAGACAGCTACTGGGGGGGGGGGGGGTAAGATGTGTCCTGCTTTTCCAGGGTGAGTCAGGGATAGGCTTAATAGACCTGGGCTGATTTCAGAGTAGGGGAGGAGATTTCTTTCACACCTGATGGGCCTGGTCTGCCAAGGACAATTCTGTCTCCACCTCCTGCCAGGAAGCTGCACCAGAGATGACAGAACTGGTTTAGGCTGGGAACAGGGCTTCTCTGCCACCAGAAAACATATGATTTTGCTGTATAAATATTGGGGCCCGACCCCAGAACTTTAGACTACTTCTGGAAATTAAGAGGAACCACTGCCAAGGAGATGAACTGGAAGAAACTGGAGGAGGAGTGCAGCCCCTTTGCTGTGTGCTGTCTGGGGTTGGTCTGCAGTGGCTGCTTCTGCCAAGGAGAGGAACTGTGTTTGTATCCTGCTTGCAAACTGTCTGCAAGGGCTTGAAGTTGAGCTTGCCCCCTGTTCAAGAGGTCTCAGGAACAGCAAAGACCTCACCATCCTTCTGGACACCATCTCTGGAAACGCTGGTTTCAGTTTCCGCAGAAGAAAAGGGCAATTGACTCTGTCAGCGAGTCGTGAATTCCGTGTCCTGAAGGCACTGCAATGAGCACTGCCTCACTTCGCAACGCAACTCTAGTCTCACTGACTCTGTCAACGAGTCGCTGCTTGCACCGCATCCTGTGTGCACCGCATTCCAAACCGCTTTGCTACACGGTGCACAGATGTCACTGACTCCGTCGCTGCCCGACCCAAACATCAACCGGCTCCGTCACAGCAACGTGACCTGTCAGCACCGCATTGAGCACTGTCTCATGCTGCAATGCAAGCCTTGGCCTCACCGACTCCGTCAACAAGCCGCTATCTGAACCGAGCCGTGAGGACAAAATAGGACACACACATTACAACACAAACATTTACAACGCATGCCTTTACAACAAGGTTTTCACATCGCAACATCCATTACTACGCATGATTTTATAACGCATGGCATCACAATGCATTTTTAGAAACTACATTTACAACGCATTCCATTACAAAGCATACCATTACAACGCATAATACTTTTAGGGCAACAGTAGGGTAAGTGTTGGATAGTGTTGGGGTAAAAATTACTATTCCGACTCCAGTGAGTGCAACAGTAGGGTAAATACTATTCCCCATTACTTACCTTATAAGGAGTTGTAATGGTATGTGTTGTAGTGACATGCGTTGTAATGGCATGCGTAGTAGTGACATGCGTTGTAATGGCATGCATTGTAGTGACATGCATTGTAATGGCATGCATTGTAATGGAATGCGATGTAAAGGCTGTTGCATTGCAATAGATGAGTTGTAAATGTAGAGCATTGTAATGACTGCGTTGTAATGGTTGTTTCCCGTGAGGACACCGCACGCTGCAACGCATCCATCTCACATCGCAACCACAATGGTTGCTCCGAACCGACTTGCATCAGCTCATTGGCCACAACAAAAAAGGTATTGTCTCCGAGTCTGTTGAAGCTTTAGCTGACACGTACCGACGCGGTTGGCTGGAATTGTTAGACTCTGTCGTGTTCAGTATCGCGGAAGCCCCAAAATGAGCTACAGAGTCGGAGGAACTGTTTTTTCATGTTATTACTGCAGTTTAAAGGTTATTTTGCACAGTAACTATTTTTTACAGTATTGTATGGTGGATTTTTGTCGTTTTTGGTCTTGTTGGTTTAGATAAAGTTTTGCTCATTTTTATAATTTTTCTAAACTAGTGTGGAGTCCATTTGTAGTGTTTTCACTGTGTTGCTGTATGCATGTACAAATGCTTTCCACAGTGCCTCTGAGACAAGCCTGTCTGCTCGTGCCAAGCTACCAAGGGGTTGAGAAGGGGTTATTTTAGAAGTGTATTCCCCTTACCCTGACTAGGAAGAAAGGTCCATACTTGGACAAAGGTGCAAACCATTGCCAACTAAAGAAACCCATTTCTAACAAGCACATATTAGGATTGGGCCAGAAAAGAGCCAAGTAATTACCCCTGCACCTGAAATTACGAATATCACAGGTATCAGTAACTTTGCGGGGGCAGAATTATTCCTTATTATAAATTTTGGGTGAAAAGCACTGGACCCGGGCACCTTGGGATTGCTGGGGTATTCAAAATGAGGATCTTGAAAGGGTGTAGTGCAAAAATGCATAGTTATGCATATCTCTCAATTTAAGTGTGGGAAGTTCCTATTTGGAACCCTGGGATGTACAGTTTGCACTCTGAATGGTTGTGAATCAGAATGCAATTTGCATTCAACCTTTAAAATAATAGGCAACATGAAAAATTGTATACTCACAAGAGGTAGCACAATTAGATGCCTAATAAATATAAATGAGTATACTAAGGAGAGATACCAACTAACAGTCACACAGTTCACTCTGATTCCAATATAAAATGTGATGTAGTTGAAGAGAATATTCCTGATGCAGTCGTCCTTATGAAGTTGTTCTGTATGTACATATTACATTCCTGAACACTAAGAAATAACAAATTACAGTAAACGTGTTTCACTCTTACAAAAAAGAGATTCTTCAGGGCTCGCAAGCACTAAGGATAGGTAGATAGATAGATAGATAGATAGCTATTATACACTGAAAAAACAAAGGTTAAAGTGACATAGTTAGGAATTGTAACAATATGTTAGTTTACATTTTGTTTAACGCCTTCGGTGCTCATGACGAGACCAGCTCGCCAAGAGTCACAGTGGAGCTGTGCTCATGACGAGCTGGTCTCGTCATAATGGCTGCGCTCCTCCCACGCGCGATTGATTCCCCGCCTGTGCGGGTGAATTAATCAGTGGGCGGAGTCGTGACGAGACCAGCTCGTCATGAGCACAGCTCCACTGTGACTCATGACGAGCTGGTCTCGTCACGAGCACCGCAGCGCCGTGCTCACCCCCTTGCCACCACCCGCACCGTGGGGGAATTACCCCCGAAGCGAAGGGGTAAAACATAGAAATTCAATGAAAAAGACCAAAGGTTAAAGGGATATTATAGTTAGGTGAACAATCGGTTAAAACATACTATTGTAAATCAACAAAACCACTGAAATTCACCAGTTATAGTTATCTCAAGTAACTATACATCGTGTCCTAAAGTTACTATAGCTCACACCCCTGCCATGCAGTGTTGTTAGCAATTATATAATTTTCAGATGATTGCAGTAATGTTATCAATAATGTCATAAAGCATGTCATAAGTGGGGGCCTGACTAAGCCAGCGACTAAGGCGGCCGCTCGACATTGAAGCTCCATCGGCCCGGCTCCAATCCTAGGACGGACAGGTCCCTACAGATTGCTACTGGATGTTTCGAGGTGGAGGACAGCCCTGAAATGCCTAGGGAACATCTGGCTTTTTTTTGTTTCCCTAAACGGTTCAGATGACAGTGGCACATGGCTAGGGGGACCGCAATAGTGATAGGGTCTGCGGGCGAGCCGGAGGCGTGGGACAGGCGGGCTGCGTGCTGAGTCCCAGGTTTCATGTGTCACCCGACATCGTTCCGCTTGACGGGGAGCTGTGGCCCGCACTGGATTGGCTACGCTGCCTTGTCAGAGGTTGCTTGAGCTCCCTGGGTCCGGAGGTTTAATGCTACTGGCCTGATGACTTGGGACTTCTGCAGTCTAGGATTGAGTATATGGACAACATAGGAGTCAAGGTAGGCTGCTGAGGGGTAATTCAACAGACTCGCACTGTTGTTTACTGTATGCTTCATTCACCCTCACTGTTTTTCCTGCAGCAAACCGCCTCATTGCTCACGTCGGCTGATTGGACTTCTTGAAGGATCCTGGTTGCAGCCGCCTGAAACATCTGGCTGTTTGCTTTCTGAGGCCCACTATCTCCTGGGAGCTATCGGCAATACTGTACTGCACCCTAGACACAGGCATTGACACTCGGCTGATATGCTGGCTAATTAAGGGGTGCAGTGCTTCTTTTGAGGCGGGTGGCTGAGGCATGCGCAAGCAAATGGTAATAGGTGTATGAGTTGCCTGATTGGAAGAGAACTGGGTGAATTTCAACTTGGGATACTACCCTGCTCCTGTCTGCTACCTGCACATTCTCTCAGAGAATACGATGGTCCGCTGAGACACAAAGCTGCGTAAATTACAGTTTGAGAAGCCTAAACCTATTGGTGAAGAGGAGAATGCATCGGCCATTGAGATTGGTGTGGCTGGGGGCCCTACAGACAGACAACCGGTGGGCCTAGATGCCATCATGTCAGAACTTAAGATGGCTTTTCGAGCTACAGATGCCCGCTTTTATACTAGTGTATGCATGACTGCCTGGACAAGCAGGATATGCAGATTATGGGAGCGGAGGAGCAGAGCTCCTGTCTTGAAACACCATGATGGACAAATAAAGAATGAAGACTATGAAGCCAGGGGGCTTCATATTAATATCCACATATTGGCAGTGCAAGAAACATTGGATACTGGTCGCTTAGATTTGTTTGTCGTACACCTCTTTTCTGAGCTCCTGGGGTGACAGCACTTCACCCTGACCTTTATTGTTGAGTGTGCACACCGGTCCCTCGGCCCACGCCCGATACCGGGTGCCCAACAGCAGCCAACAATTGCTTGAGTCCTTAACTACAGGGACCGGGAAGTGGTGCTCAGAAGAGCGAGAGAACTAGGCTCACTTAAGTATCAGGAAGACAGCATTTCCATTTTCCCTGACTTGCCATAAATTCAATGCCATAAATTCAATGCTGCAGGAAGCATGCTGTAAATTCAATGATGCCAAGAATACTTTGCGAAAATTGGGTCTTAGATACAGGATGCTGTAACCTCAGAGACTCTGTGTGGATGTGGATGGAAGAACCCAATACTTTGACACACCGACAGATTTGATGGCATTCTGTAAACAGTGTGCCAACCACTGCGGTTCCCCGAGAAGATCAACACCAGAGAGACCCACATCAGATTCACAGATACTCCCCAGCATGGAGCTTTTTCTTTCAGACTGAGCGCGACCACAGAGCAAATTCCTGTGCACGAAGAGAACTGCCCTTTGCTGTGGCCCTCATCTGCAACTACTGCCACAAACATGGGCACAGCCACTGGACCCCGTTTGAATTGATCGTTGATACCCGTCCATGACCCCAAAATACACTTCGACACCATCAAGAAATAGAGCTGGCCGCTGCAGCATGGGTACTTCCCTGAGGTTTTAGTCCACAACCCGGTTTTGGTTAAATATTATGTTACTGTATGGCTATTCTGGGGTTCACTTGGCAAGTTCTCGCCAGATGTGGGAGGGGGAGGAGGGTTATTATTGTTCAGGGTATTTGCATTTCCATGCTAAATGTAGCTTGATTTCTTATTCGTGCACCTTACTGTGCACACCATGCTTTGATTTTGTCTCCAAAAAATGTTTAGACATGTTAATGTTCACCCATTTGTAAACACCACTTTCATATCTTGGAATAAATCTGTGGTCTCAATAACCCATGCAAAGGCACGCAGTACTGCAATACCTGCAGTGACACAGTGTAGATATACCCTTTTTACAGGAGACTCACTTACCACCCGGTTGTTCACCAACTTTTGCTAATACTTGGGGTCCATATCGTTTTATTTCCAGCTATAGTACCTATTCACAAGGAGTAGCCACACTGATCCACAAACGGCTATCCTTTCAACCCTATGTTAGGCATATTGATGATGGGGGGTATGAACTGGTTGCTGGGCACCTGGTGGGACATCGGGTCTTATTAGTTAATATTTATGCCCCAAACACTGACAGCCCAGACCACTTTAAAACAATCCTGAGTTTAATAGATCGCATCGATACGGACTACATTGTTATGGGCAGAGATTTCAATATGCTCCTTGACCCTGTCCTTGATAGCACAGCACAGGCCCTGACTGGGATACCCAGAGCATTGTGTACTTTACGAGGCATCTGCGATACATACACACTAAAGGAATACATACACACTTAAGGAACCTTGCGCATGCGACACCCTACATCCCACGCCTACACTTTCATTTGGCACCACACAACACCTGGACACGGATCGACTATTCGCTCCTCTCGGCCGCACTTATGACGTGGCTCAGGTCCTTTTCCCATCTACTCGGACCACTTATCCATGACCACTTACCCATGGTAATGACGTTGCACATCCCTAGTGCAGGAGGTATATAACAACAATGGTGTTTCCCAAGCAGGACAAAATGTTTCATACTGAAGTCGGTACAGCTATCTTAGAATATTTTGAACTGAATAAAAACTCTGTCACTTCCCAAACCCCCTTTTGGGAGGTTATTAAAGCCTACACTAGAGGTGTATGTATTTCCAAACACGCTAGGGTACTGCATGATCTTCGAAAAAGTCTGTCCCGTATTAAATATGAGCTGGCAGCGCTGGACCACTTACAAGCACACCGGTCCACAGAATACAGACCGCACAGACAAGCCGAATTTAAAGAAACAGCGGAGTGGGAAACCTATTATCTCGGTAAATATGCAAGGACCCGCCGATATGGTGAGGGCGAGCAGCCGAGCCACACGCTGGCCAGGCTTCTACAACCACCTAGAGGACTGTCCGACATTTCAGAACTGCAACATTCCAATGGCACTCGCGTCTGATACTGTAAGTATTCAGACTGAGATGCTTGGAAGGACACAGAGAGTCCGTCTCCCTCCGTTCAGATCTGAAGCCACTGAAGTCATCTGCGGCGTCCCTCAAGGCTCCTCGCTCAGTCCAACCCTCTTCAACGTCTACATGAGCCCCCTCGCAGACATCGCACGCCAGCACAACCTCAACATCATCTCATACGCCGACGACACCCAGCTGATCCTCTCCCTCACCAACGACCCCGCCACCGCCAGAGCCAACCTTCACGAAGGGATGAAAGAGGTAGCCGAATGGATGAAGAACAGCCGCCTGAAACTGAACTCGGACAAGACGGAAGTCCTCATCCTGGGATCCTCACCCGCCGCTTGGGATGACTCCTGGTGGCCCCCCGCCCTAGGCAACGCACCCAAACCAACAGACCACGCACGCAACCTGGGCTTCATCCTGGACTCCTCCCTCTCCATGACCAGACAAGTCAACGCCGTCTCCTCGTCGTGCTTCAACATCCTGCGCATGCTACGTAAGATCTTCCGGTGGATCCCCACCGAGACCAGGAAGACGGTCACCCAGGCCCTCGTCACCAGCCGTCTGGACTACGGCAACTCCCTCTACGACGGAACCACCGCCAAACTCCAGAAGAGACTCCAGCGGATCCAGAACGCCTCAGCACGACTCATCCTGGACATCCCCCGTCGCAGCCACATCTCCGGACACCTGAGAGACCTGCACTGGCTCCCGGTCAACAAGAGAATCACCTTCCGCCTCCTCACCCACGCACACAAAGCCCTACACAACCAAGGCCCAGGATACCTCAACAGCCGCCTCAACTTCTACGCTCCCAAACGCCAGCTTCGATCGACCAGCCACGCCCTCGCCGCCGTCCCCCACATCCGAAGAGCCACCACAGGGGGACGGTCCTTCTCCCACCTCGCCGCCAAGACATGGAACTCCCTCCCCACCCACCTCCGCCTGACCCAGGACCACCTCGCCTTCAGGAAGCAACTCAAGACCTGGCTGTTCGAGCAGTAGCGGATCCCCCTCCCCCAGCGCCTTGAGACCCCCTGGGTGAGTAGCGCGCTATATAAATGCGATGATTGATTGATTGATTGATTGATTACTACAGTACCTTATATACCTCTGGGGTAGATGAAGACAATGCCAAACAAACTGCATATCTGTGAGAGGTGGCCACTATCTGGTTTACTAATGCACATCAGCAGTTCCTTAGTGGAACTTTTACAGTAGAGGAGATAGTTCTGGTGAATGAATCAATGGATAGCTCTAGGGCACCCGGCCTTGATGGTTATACAGGGGCTTTTTATGAAGCCTATAAACATATTCCAGCCTTGTATCTCATTGACATGTACATGGAGGCCCTGGAAAACGGGGTAACCCCATCCACCTTGCTGGAGTACTTACATTATTCATAAATCCAGGTAAAGAGCCAATAATTTTCAGATCATAAGGACTACTGTTGTTATTAAACTTCAACAATAAAATCTCAGCCAAGTTAATGGAGACCCGCCTTGTTTTACTGTTGGAACAGAAAATTTCCCTGGACCAATCGGGCTTCATCCAGCACCGCTCCAGAGCATTGAATTGCCATATGGTGTTTGCCAATCTTAACAGAATATCACCCACTGTACCAGCTGTGGCTGCCTTATTGGACGCAGAGAAAGTTGATTCGCTAGAATGGACCTTCTTGTGTGATACAATCCGTAAAATGGGATTTCCTTAAGGCCTTTCTCCTCTTTTGGCACTCCTCTATTCTCAGCTACCAGCCCGTATTAGGATAACTGTTATGCTCTCGGATCCATCACGATCAATAGAGGAATTAGACAGGGTTGCTCCCTTTCCCCACTGCTATTCATCATAGCGATGGACCCACTAGTACGTCACTTACATGAAAAGCACCTCCACAGAGGATTACAGTTTAAACCAGGCCCTTTATTTATCTCACTCTTTGCGGACTATATCATTCTCTTCTTCTGCAACCTGGCCAAAAAAACTTCACCAATTATTGGCAAGCAGTCTGGCCTTCACACTAACTTGAATAAATCTGAGGTGTTTCCATTGACAGAAAAAATGACACAGGAGTGCTGTGACGCCCCCTTGTCGTGGTGTGATGACAATGTCTTCTATCTGGGAATTTATATCCACAGGGAACAGGTAATACGACTTATTTATGGTTGGGCGATGGACGCATTGTCTGCCCGTGTGGAGTTCTGAAATCGTCTCCCGGTATCAATGGCTGGCCGCATAGCAATTTTGAAAATGGTGGTACTTCCACAATTTTAATATCTTTTTCAGAATATCCCCATTCCATTAACCAACTCATTTTTCGCGACATTGCGACGCACCATAACAAGAAATTTATTTCGGCAGGTCGGCAACCTCGAATTGGTTGGAACACCCCGATACTACTGTGCGAGCACAGAGGGCTCGTGGTTCCTCATATGCACTTATATTAATTGTAAAGGTGGCCAGAGTTGGCAGAGTGCCACTATGCGGAGTTCCACGGAGTTAAGAAAAATTCTGTGGAACTCCGCTCTGCTCCACCTTAATAATAAAAAAGGTGAAATAATCACTTACCTGCTCTGGCGTCTCCAGGCTGTCCTCCTTCTCGCCGTAGTCTCCTCTTTGCCATCCTCACAGGTTGCAAACCCTTACATTGTATGTGTTGCGAGGATTGAGCATGCGCACTCGCGCACGAATGCGCAGTCCTTCCAAGACGTACAACGTAGGGGTTTGCAACTGGTGAAGACGGTGAGGAGAAGTGACCACGGCGAGGTGGAGGGCAGCCTGGAGATGCCAGAGTGTTAGACCTGGCATCATTGGCAAGAGTCTCTCCTCCATTTTTTTCTGTTTGCCTCCTCTGTTTACGATGTTTTTGCTGGATTATTGCTTTGGGCACTGTGCCACTGCTGATCAGTGCCACAGTGCAAGTGCTCCCTATGTTAAATTGTTACATTGATTGGTGTTACCATGATTGGCTTGGTTGACTTACTGTTCAGACCCTAGTCTAGTGCACTGCGTGTGCCAAGGACGTGTAAGTTAATTGCTGCTGGTGGGCTTGCAGCACTGGTTGTGCCACCCACAGAAGCAGCGTGTAAAATGTGTCTCAGGCCTGCCACCGCAGCGCCTGCGTGCAGTCCCTGACTGCCATGTCGACTTGGTAAGGAAACCTACTTACCAGTCTCTAAACCTTCACTTTGCCGCATTTCAGACACCTCTATGGTAGGCCCTAGGGCAGGGTGCATTGTTGGTAAAAGGTAGGTCATGCCCTGATGTGTGTGGCATGACCTAATAGTGAATTACAGCCATTTTCGTTTTTCACTATTGAAGGGCTACCTGCCTCCAATAGGCCAGACTGGGCAGACTGATTATTAACTCCATTATAATCTATCTGACTCAGGGAGCATGGTAGCAAGTCGAGTTTAGTATCCCTGAACTCAGAATTTAATAACACACCCTTTAGGATGGATGGTTTTTAAATTCTATGTTTGAAAATAGCACTTTTAGAAAGTGGCTATTATCTACCGGTCTCTGCTGGTTTGGTGTGTGTGTCAGGGGCTGGGTGGCTCTAGAGGTCTGAATGAGTCAGTGTGGGGTGAATGGGGCGTTTACACATAGAGTGAGGGAAGAGTAGCCTGCCCTGCCTGACACAATACTGGCTCCGCCTCCTGCTGGGCGACTGATAGCCCTGCTCCTGCCAGTGACAATACTGGCTCCGCCTCCTGTTGGGCGGCTGAGGACTCTGCCCTGCTCAGTGAATAGGCCAGGTGCCTCTGCCTGGCAACACCCACAACAAACCTGAGATGGTGGGAATCTCCCTGCTTGGACAAAGGGAACAAAGGGAAAAAGGGGTATAAGAGAAGGACCCCTGAACCAAGAACTCAGATCACTTCTGACAAGGAAACCTGTACCAAGGACAAGAAGCCTGCTGATCTAAGGACTTGCCTCCCCTTTCTGCCAGAGTGCTGTTTTGCTGTGGAGGAACCTGAAAGCTGCTTCTTTATTTTTGCCAAGGAACAAGGAGAGAGGAACTTGGTGTGTACTCTCTGAACACTTGCTAGGAAATCTCCAAGGACTGGAAGAGTGCCAGTCTCCTGCTGAAGTCACAGGGCCAAAGGACTTCACCATTTGCTGAATTGCTGGAAAGTGTTGTTTCCAGTACACAAGGGAAAATCTGCAGTCTCGACGCCAGCAGCAACGCCAGTGAGCAGTGGGTATCGGCCCCGGCTCCAAGTGACCCCGTCCCGACGCCGGTATCAACGCCAGTGAGGAGTGGGTATCGGCTCTACCTCCAAGCGACCCCGTCCCGACGCCGCTGCTGATCGCATCGACTCGACGCCCTTCTCGACGCCGTGAGCGCTGCTCCGGCCCGACATCCCTCGACGCCGCTGCGGATTGACCCGACTCCGAGGCACGATCGACGCCGACCTCGACGCCGACATCTCGACGCCGTGGATCATCGTTTTCTTCGTTTCTCAAGGTACTGTACTTGTGGGGTCTGTTGCGACTCCAGGCTCGACGTAGCGCTCCTCGCGGTCGACGCCGAACCTTGGGAATCGTGTAGACTCGACGTCGTGTGACTCCTGGGGGGGTTACATTGTTGCCAAAGAACTGTGCTCAGAAGAATACTTTGCTAAAGAACTATTTGCCAAGAAGAAACCTTACTTGAACTATTATTTTTCCTTCCAAAGAGTATTTATTGAGACTGTGGTATATTTTTGTCGTTATTTGGTCTTGTGCTAAGCCTTATATAAAAATACTATTTTTATAATAACTTCTGTGTCGTGTCCATCTGTAGTGTATTTACTTTATTACTGTATGTGGTCATAAATGCTTAACACACTGCCTCTGAGATAAGCCTGTCTGCTCTGCCAAGCTACCAAGGGGGTAGCAGGGGTTATCTGAGTGTGTAATCCCCTTTCCCTGACTAGAGTTGGTTGGTCCCTATTTGTCAGAAGTGTATACCTCTGCCAACTAGAGACCGCCGGTTCTAACATTGGTGGTCAGCGGTGAGGATTTGAACTTTGCATTTATGACTCATGTGCAGTGATTAGTGTACGCTACATAGTGAAAGCAGACCATAACGCAGCCACAATCTGTTTTGGTAGGATATCCTATTTTTGTTCTCCGCTTTCCTGGAGCTTATTTTCTTAAACACTGCCAGTTTTGACCATGGAGAATGCCAGAGCTGCTACACCTGTGGAGATTGTTGTGGGGGAATTTGATAAGGAGAAGATAGATTCCTACGTGCTAAAGGATCTAAAAGGATTTTGCAAGCAGTTTAAAGTTCCTACCACAGGTCTCACAAGGAAAGACGACTTCCTCAAAGCGCTGAAGGCCTGGTTAGAGGCCAGAAATCCCTCTGATCCGGTGGTGGTACCGGAAGAGGAAGAAGAGGAGGAAGAGCCCGCAGATGGGCCAGTGTCATCTCCAGGCAGTAGTGCGTCCTCTAGGAGCCTTTCCCCTGAAGAATTAGAAGACAGGGAGAGGGAGAGGGGGTACAAGTTAGAAATGGCAAAACTTAAATTAGGAGGGCAGTTGGAATTAGAGAATGCAAAAAGCAAGAGAGAAGCTGAAATGGAGAGCAAAAGATTAGATTTTGAGAGAGAAAAATTAGCGTTTGAACGTGAGAAGATGGTGAGGGAGATGGAGCTTAAAACTAAGAGTTTAGAGTTGAATCCCTCTGGTGGCAGCACTCCATCTGTGCCTGCAGAAAGTAGTTTTTATTTTCCTAAAGATGTGATCAAAGATTACAGTAAGAATGAAGATATTAGCCAATGGTTTAAAGCGTATGAGTTAGCATTGTTGGCCCACCGGGTCCCTGAGAAGGATTGGGGAACGGGGTTGTGGAGCCGCTTTACAAACGAGGGGAGAGATACCTTGTTGAGCCTTCCTGCTGAGGATAGGATGTCTTATACTCATATGAAAGATGCTTTAATGCTGAGATATGGCTTAACTCCAGAAAAGTACAGACAAACCTTTAGAGAATGTAAGAAGTTGCCTGGTACTACGTGGGTTGAATATGTGTCTTTTTTCTGCAGAACCATGGATGGTTGGATAAAGGGTAGCAAGGTTGATAGTTATGATGCTCTTTATGATTTGTTTGCTTGGGAGCACTTGTCTAATAACTGTTTTCCAGAGCTACGCCAGCACCTTGTTGATAGCAAGCTATCTAACCCTAGAAAACTTGCTGAGGAGGCGGACCGCTGGGTCAGTACCAGGGTCCACAAGGGTCCAGTGGGAGACTCAGCCAAAGGTGGGCAGGGTCCCCAGCAGAAGAGTGGGGGGGACAGGGGTAAACAGAGGGAGTTTCAGAAAGGGCCCCAAAGTAGTCCCCAAGGGAACCAAGGGAAGGGTTCCCAGCCTCCCCCTGTAAAGAAGCCAGAGGCCCCGACAGGTAAACCTGTTCACAGGGGCCCCATGACCTGCTATGCCTGTAAGCAGGTGGGACACCGTTATTATGATCCCCAGTGTCCCATGAAGGATTCGAATGCACCGCCGCGTGCACCCCCTCGTCAGGTAGCGAGTGTAGCCCTGGGAGGGGAGGAGATGGGTGCCCCCGGTGGGTGGGGTCCCGCAGAAATGTCCCTGGTCTCTTTAGGAGACGTGGAAATGGTCCCTCCAACCCCTCTGCCTAGTAACACTAAGAAATATAGGCAGTGGGTGACCATTAATGGCCATAGGGTGGAAGCTCTCAGAGACACCGGAGCGAGTGTGACAGCTGTCAAGTGTCACTTGGTGTCCAGAGAGCAGGTGGTCCCTCATGCCTTCGACCCCGTTGTAGCTGCTGACAACTCACAGAGTCAGTGTGAGGTAGCTCAAGTTCCCTTTGAGTGGGGGGGGTCTCAGGTACTCTTCAGGTTGCTGTGAGGCCCGCCATGCCTGTTGATTGTCTCTTGGGCAATGATTTGGAGGACTCCCCTTGGGCTAAGGTGGAGAGGAAAGCGCATCTGGAAATGTTGGGTCTGCCTGAGTGGGTGTGTGCGACCACCCGGTCCATGTCAGTTAGTAAGGGTGTTGATGGGGCCCTGGAGCCTGAAAGTATGGCCCAGGTCCCAACCGTGAAGAGAAGGGGCAGGGGGCGCGGGAAACCGTCCCCCATCGTTCCCGCGGTCCAGGAGGGAGCAGACCCTGAGGGGGATGCCCTGGAACCGACAGGAGAACAAGTGGCCGAACTGGGAGACCTGCCCGAGCTGACCCATTGGCAGCAGGATGGTGGTCCCTCCAGGGAGGAATTTTGTGCTGAACAGAAAGTGTGCCCTTCTCTTGTGGGTATGAGGCAGCAGGCCTCAGCCCAAACGACAGGTGATCAGTCAGGATCACATTGGGTCTACTGGGAGAACGACCTCCTGTATAGCGAGCCTAAGGCTGCTGAGCCTGGGTCAGCCCGTGTGCTGGTGGTACCCCAGCGCTTCAGAGCCTTCCTACTGGGGTTGGCTCATGACGTTCCGTTAGCTGGACATCTGGGGCAGGACAAGACCTATGACAGGCTTGTCACCCATTTTTATTGGCCTCAGATGAGAAGGGATTCAGATATCCATTGTAGGACCTGTCAAACTTGCCAGGCAAGTGGGAAAAGTGGGCGGAAGCAGAAGGCTCCCCTCCAACCCTTTCCCGTCGTCAGTACCCCCTTTGAGCGAGTGGGAATTGACATTGTGGGGCCACTGGACCCCAAGACAGCCATGGGCAACAGGTTTATCCTGGTCTTGGTGGACCATGCCACCCGGTACCCGGAAGCCATCCCTCTCCGAACAGTGACGGCCCCCGTGGTGGGACGGGCACTGATGAATGTTTTCTCCCGCATGGGGTTCCCCAGAGAGGTGGTGTCGGACCGGGGCACCAACTTCATTTCGAATTATATGAAGTCTCTGTGGAAGGAGTGTGGGGTAACCTACAAGTTTACCACTCCTTACCACCCTCAAGGTAATGGGCTGGTTGAGAGATTCAACCGGACCCTAAAAGGCATGATCATGGGTCTTGAAGAACCAATGAGGCGTAAATGGGACGTCCTCTTGCCATGCCTGCTGTTTGCTTACCGTGAGGTGCCACAGAAGTCTCTAGGGTTCAGCCCCTTTGAGCTTTTGTATGGTCACCCGGTAAGAGGACCTTTGAGTCTGGTCAAAGAAGGCTGGGAGCAATCTCCCAGGAAACCTCCCCAGGATGTATATAGTTACATGCTGGCCTTTAGGAACCAGACTCGCCGCTTCAGAGATCTTGCTCAGGCAAATCTGGAGGCCAGCCAGGAAGAGATGAAGCGGTGGTACGATCAGAATGCCACTCTGGTTGAGCTTCAACCTGGTCAGAAAGTTTGGGTCATGGCCCCTGTGGAACCTTGTGCGCTCAAGGACAGGTGGACTGGACCATTTGAGGTTGTGGAGAAAAAGAGCGATGTCACCTACTTGGTGGACTTGAAGTCTCCCAGGAACCCCTTAAGGGTCCTGCATATCAACCGGTTAAAGCCCCACTTAGACAGGTCCGAAGTGGGCATGCTCCTTGCCACAGATGCTGGGATGGAGGAGGAGAGTGAGCCTCTTCCTGACCTCCTGTGTGCAAAAGAAAAAGATGGGTCAGTGGATGGTGTTGTCCTCTCTGACACACTGACCCCTGAGCAGCAGCAAGATTGTCGCCATCTGTTGGTACAATTCCCTGATCTGTTCTCCTTAATCCCTGGTCACTCAGTGGTGTGTCCATGATGTGGACACTGGGGACAGCACTCCTGTGAGGCACAAGGCCTACAGGGTGACTGACAAGGTCAGAGCATACATCAAGGAGGAGGTCTCCAAGAGGTTTGCCTTAGGGGTGGTTGAGTCCTCTAGCAGTCCTTGGGCCAGCCCAGTGGTCTTGGTCCCAAAGGCTGCAGCGCCTGGTGCTTCACCAGAACTTCGGTTCTGTGTGGATTACCGAGGACTCAATTCGGTCACCAAGACTGACGCGCGCCCCATCCCCAGAGCTGATGAGCTCATCGATCGGTTGGGGGCTGCCCGGTACCTTAGTACGTTTGATCTAACGTCTGGGTACTGGCAGATCGCCTTGACTGATGGGGCAAAAGAGAGGTCTGCATTCTCCACACCAGATGGGCACTACCAGTTCCGTGTGATGCCCTTTGGGATGAAGAATGCCCCTGCCACATTCCAGAGGTTGGTTAACCAGGTATTGGCCGGGCTGGAAGATTTCAGCGCCGCCTACCTGGACGATATAGCAGTGTTCAGCGCCAGCTGGGAGGAACACTTGCGCCACCTCCAGGAAGTGTTGTTGGCCCTGCGCAGAGCAGGCCTCACAATCAAGGCTAGTAAGTGCCAGATTGGGCAGGGTTCAGTGGTGTACTTGGGGCACCAAGTAGGGAGTGGCAAGGTGGCCCCCCTGCAACCCAAGATAGATACCATCCTGGCTTGGGAACCGCCCAAAACCCAGACTCAGGTGAGAGCCTTCTTGGGTCTCACGGGTTACTACAGGAGGTTTGTCAAGGGGTATGGCAACATTGTGCACCCCTTGACCTCGCTGACTTCCAGGAAGCAGCCGAGACTTGTGATCTGGACTGACGCCTGTCAAAACGCCTTTGACACCCTGAAAACTGCAATGTGTACCGCACCGGTCCTCCAGGCACCCGACTTTTCAAAAGAATTCATTGTCCAGACAGACGCTTCAGAGCATGGTGTGGGGGCTGTTCTAGCACAGATGAATGAGGAGGGCCGAGACTTACCTGTAGCCTTCATCAGCCGGAGGTTACTTCCTGGGGAACAAAGGTGGAGTGCGATAGAGCGTGAGGCATTTGCTGTGGTCTGGGCGCTGAAGAAGCTAAGACCCTACCTGTTTGGGACTCACTTCCGGGTTCAGACAGACCACAGGCCCCTCAGATGGTTAATGCAGATGAGGGGTGAGAACCCAAAGCTGTTGAGGTGGTCCATTTCCCTACAGGGGATGGACTTTATGGTGGAACACCGCCCTGGTACAGATCACGCCAATGCTGATGGTCTGTCCAGATTTTTCCGCCTTAGTGATGAGGACTCCCTGGGTGAAGGGTAGTTCTCCCCACATTTCAGCTGGAGGGGACACGTGTTAGACCTGGCATCATTGGCATGAGTCTCTCCTCCATTTTTTTCTGTTTGCCTCCTCTGTTTACAATGTTTTTGCTGGATTATTGCTTTGGGCACTGTGCCACTGCTGATCAGTGCCACAGTGCAAGTGCTCCCTATGTTAAATTGTTACATTGATTGGTGTTACCATGATTGGCTTGGTTGACTTACTGTTCAGACCCTAGTCTAGTGCACTGCGTGTGCCAAGGGCGTGTAAGTTAATTGCTGCTGGTGGGCTTGCAGCACTGGTTGTGCCACCCACAGAAGCAGCGTGTAAAATGTGTCTCAGGCCTGCCACCGCAGCGCCTGCGTGCAGTCCCTGACTGCCATGTCGACTTGGTAAGGAAACCTACTTACCAGTCTCTAAACCTTCACTTTGCCACATTTCAGACACCTCTATGGTAGGCCCTAGGGCAGGGTGCATTGTTGGTAAAAGGTAGGTCATGCCCTGATGTGTGTGGCATGACCTAATAGTGAATTACAGCCATTTTCGTTTTTCACTATTGAAGGGCTACCTGCCTCCAATAGGCCAGACTGGGCAGACTGATTATTAACTCCATTATAATCTATCTGACTCAGGGAGCATGGTAGCAAGTCGAGTTTAGTATCCCTGAACTCAGAATTTAATAACACACCCTTTAGGATGGATGGTTTTTAAATTCTATGTTTGAAAATAGCACTTTTAGAAAGTGGCTATTTTCTTGTCCAACTATCTACCGGTCTCTGCTGGTTTGGTGTGTGTGTCAGGGGCTGGGTGGCTCTAGAGGTCTGAATGAGTCAGTGTGGGGTGAATGGGGCGTTTACACAGAGTGAGGGAAGAGTAGCCTGCCCTGCCTGACACAATACTGGCTCCGCCTCCTGCTGGGCGACTGATAGCCCTGCTCCTGCCAGTGACAATACTGGCTCCGCCTCCTGCTGGGCGGCTGAGGACTCTGCCCTGCTCAGTGAATAGGCCAGGTGCCTCTGCCTGGCAACACCCACAACAAACCTGAGATGGTGGGAATCTCCCTGCTTGGACAAAGGGAACAAAGGGAAAAAGGGGTATAAGAGAAGGACCCCTGAACCAAGAACTCAGATCACTTCTGACAAGGAAACCTGTACCAAGGACAAGAAGCCTGCTGATCTAAGGACTTGCCTCCCCTTTCTGCCAGAGTGCTGTTTTGCTGTGGAGGAACCTGAAAGCTGCTTCTTTATTTTTGCCAAGGAACAAGGAGAGAGGAACTTGGTGTGTACTCTCTGAACACTTGCTAGGAAATCTCCAAGGACTGGAAGAGTGCCAGTCTCCTGCTGAAGTCACAGGGCCAAAGGACTTCACCATTTGCTGAATTGCTGGAAAGTGTTGTTTCCAGTACACAAGGGAAAATCTGCAGTCTCGACGCCAGCAGCAACGCCAGTGAGCAGTGGGTATCGGCCCCGGCTCCAAGTGACCCCGTCCCGACGCCGGTATCAACGCCAGTGAGGAGTGAGTATCGGCTCTACCTCCAAGCGACCCCGTCCCGACGCCGCTGCTGATCGCATCGACTCGACGCCCTTCTCGACGCCGTGAGCGCTGCTCCGGCCCGACATCCCTCGACGCCGCTGCGGATTGACCCGACTCCGAGGCACGATCAACGCCGACCTCGACGCCGACATCTCGACGCCGTGGATCATCGTTTTTCTTCGTTTCTCAAGGTATTGTACTTGTGGGGTCTGTTGCGACTCCAGGCTCGACGTAGCGCTCCTCGCGGTCGACGCCGAACCTTGGGAATCGTGTAGACTCGACGTCGTGTGACTCCTGGGGGGGTTACATTGTTGCCAAAGAACTGTGCTCAGAAGAATACTTTGCTAAAGAACTATTTGCCAAGAAGAAACCTTACTTGAACTATTATTTTTCCTTCCAAAGAGTATTTATTGAGACTGTGGTATATTTTTGTCGTTATTTGGTCTTGTGCTAAGCCTTATATAAAAATACTATTTTTATAATAACTTCTGTGTCGTGTCCATCTGTAGTGTATTTACTTTATTACTGTATGTGGTCATAAATGCTTAACACACTGCCTCTGAGATAAGCCTGTCTGCTCTGCCAAGCTACCAAGGGGGTAGCAGGGGTTATGTGAGTGTGTAATCCCCTTTCCCTGACTAGAGTTGGTTGGTCCCTATTTGTCAGAAGTGTATACCTCTGCCAACTAGAGACCGCCGGTTCTAACACAGAGCATGTGAGTGATTTTCCTGTTCTGACTTGGGCATGGGTGCGGGGTCTAACTCTGCTACGCCGCGGAGTCTGAGTTTTTGCCTGAACTCCGCGTTCCCTATGTGTTGGAAACAGCCCACTCCCACTCCGCAGGGTGGTGGTGGACTCCCCGAACACACTGTGGTAGCTTGGCTCGAGTGGTCAGGAATCAGGCACCGTGCTAAGCGTACAATATACCCATACAATAACCAGGCGTGCATCCGTTCCAAAAACGACTCTACACCGTAAAAATTATGAAAATATGTTTCTTTATCTTTTTCTCTTAGTTGCTGATTGGGAAAATAAATAGGTCAATCACAATATACAAATTTTAAATAGAGCAGGTCAAATAAATATTATCTGAAAATTCAATAAATAGGGATGATCATAAATACAAGGGACATAAATATCAGTGCAGGTAATACAGGCAATTAAATATTTTGAGGCAATAAATACTGTACCAATAAATATTGTACACCATCAAGTCCTGTGGACCTATAAATATAGTGAAGCAATAAATAGGTAAAAACTCAATAAATACAGTGCCCCCAATAAATTATTAAAAGTATACAGCAACACTCATGTAATCAGATGACTTCAATTTCTAAGGGCTGATTTGGCCCAGGCACAGCTTGTAGGGTTGTGGAAGGCTTGAGGGGGGGGCTACTCCCTGGCTGGGACAAGGCTGAGGCCTAAACTGAGGTAGATCAAAGGGGGGAATACCAGTGCCCTGGCTTTCTCTCTCCACACAACCTCTCTAGGTTAGTCCCAGTTCACCCCAGGCACAGTCAGGTTGGTTTCAGCACCTCCCTAGCCCCTTAGAGCAGTCTCTCAGGTCTCCACAGGGCCTTAGGCGCCCTCTACTCCACTTACTGCCCTTTTTCTGATGTTCCGACGCCGCTGGAGTCGTGTCGACGCCGTGAGGCGGTTCCGGTTCGGTCTCGGCGGCCTCGGCACAATGTCAATTCTTTGACGACGCCGGTAGGCGGTTCCGGTCCGATGTCGGCGGCCTCGGTTCGATCTCGACCTCCGATTCGACGGCGTCGGGCAGTCTCTACTCGATGTCGACTTCGGGCGGCTCCGGTCCGATGGCGCTCTCGGCTTCGATGACGTCAGCCGGCCTGGCCTCGATGTCGACTTCCGGCGACTCCGGGGTGCGATCCTCACCCCCGACCTCCGGTGCTCCTCCTCTCAGGTTCCGGGCGACTCCGGAGTGCGATCCTCACTCCCGACCTCCGGTGCTCCTCTACCTCGGTCTCCGACGACTCCGGAGGGCGGACTTCACTCCTCCGATGACGCCGCTCGCTCGACCTCGGTTCACTTCCTCCTCGACCTCTGGTATTCCTCACGACCTCCGTCGGCGCCCTCTCACGACCTCAGGCGGCTCCGGGTACGACGTCTGCTACTTCAGTCAGCGCCGCTTCTCCACCTCGGGCTCCAGGTCTTCAGGCTACTCGACGCCGGACTCCAGGGAAACCAGTTCTCAGGTCAGAATCTTGCTGTTTTCTTGGTTCTAAGGCCTGTTCCTGCTGTCCAGGTCCTTAGGATAGGCTTTTCTGTCTTCTTCCCACTCAGGGCTATAGGCTGGGATCCATCAGTAGGGACAAGTATCAAGGGTGGGTTTATGGACCCCACTCCAGGCACAAGTTTCCACCCCTGCTGCTTCACTCCTTCCTCCTTCACTCTTGTGCTGCTCTCTCTTCACCAGTCAGGTGCCAACTGCCAGCTCCAACTGCCAACACTCTGTCTTAACCTCCCAACATTCTAAACCGCCTCCAACTGTCACAGAGTTCTGGAATGTTCTGGAAGGTGCTGGTAGGTTCCAGTGGATGCTGGTGATGTCACAGGTGGCCACCATTTTGTGCTCCAGGCCCTCAGACAGAAGTTTCAGGGGTAGCTAAAATGGCTCCCTGAATCTGTAGCAACACGAAAAAGTCTGGTGGTTCCCAAAAAGGAAAAATTCAAACAGGGTTTGAGGCAAAAGTGGGACAAAATAAATAATGATGAGGAGGGACCACCCAAAGGGCTGACAGGTCTAACACGCGTCCCCCCCAGCTGAAAGTGGGGAGAGCTACCCAACCCCTTGGGAGTTCTCATCACTAAGGCGGAAATACCTTGAGAGACCGTCTGCATTGGCGTGGTCCACTCCAGGCCGATGTTCCACCTGAAAGTCCATCCCCTGTAGGGAAATAGACCACCTCAACAACTTGGGATTCTCCCCCTTCATTTGCATCAGCCAACGAAGGGGTCTGTGGTCGGTCTGAACCAGGAAGTGCGAGCCAAACAGGTATGGCCGCAACTTCTTCAGAGCCCATACCACTGCAAAGGCTTCACGCTCTATTGCACTCCACTTCTGTTCCCTGGGAAGTAGTCTCCGGGATAGGAAGACCACGGGTTGATCCAGACCCTCTTCGTTGAGTTGCGATAACACTGCCCCAATGCCATGTTCTGATGCATCTGTCTGGACAATGAACTCCTTGGAAAAGTCTGGGGCCCTTAAGACCGGGGCCTCGCACATGGCTTTCTTCAATCTCTCAAAGGCTTGCTGACAAGCCTCCGTCCAGACTACCCGTCGAGGTTGTTTCTTGGACGTGAGCTCCGTGAGGGGGGCTACGATAGTACCGTACCCCTTCACGAAGCGGCGATAGTATCCCGTGAGGCCCAAAAATGCTCGGACCTCAGTCTGTGTCTTGGGGGGTTCCCAGGCCATGATGGCCTCGATCTTCGCCTGGAGGGGTTGCACCGTTCCCCTACCCACCAAGTGTCCAAGGTACACTACCGACCCCTGCCCGATCTGGCACTTGCTGGCCTTGATCGTCAATCCAGCTTGTCTCAGGGCCTGGAGAACAGCTTGCAGGTGACGCAAGTGATCCTCCCAGCTGTTACTGAAGACGGCTATGTCATCCAGATAAGCAGCAGAGAAACTCTCCATTCCGGTGAGGATCTGGTTTACCAGGCGCTGAAACGTGGCAGGTGCGTTCTTGAGCCCAAAGGGCATCACACAGAACTGGTAGTGGCCATTGGGCGTGGAGAAGGCTGACCTTTCCCTTGCTCCATCAGTCAACGAGATCTGCCAGTACCCCGAAGTAAGGTCAAAGGTACTTAGATATTGGGCAGCTCCCAGCCGGTCAATCAATTCATCCGCCCTAGGGATCGGATGAGCATCAGTTTTTGTCACTGAATTCAGTCCCCGGTAGTCCACACAGAACCTCAGTTCTGGTTGGGCACCCGGTGGTGCAGCTTTTGGTACTAACACCACCGGACTGGACCAGGGGCTGCTAGAAGGTTCAATCACTCCTAGCTCCAGCATCTTAGTGACCTCACTATGAATGCTGGCCTTCACCTTGTCTGACATCCGGTAGATCTTGGACTTCACAGGTGGGCTGTCTCCTGTGTCCACGTCATGGACGCACAGGTGAGTCCTACCCGGGACAAGGGAGAACAACGAAGAGTACTGCCCCAGGACCTGGCGACAGTCCTCCTGCTGTTCAGGAGTTAGAGATGGGGAGAGAATCACTCCCTCCACTGACCCATCCTTTTCTTGAGACGCAAACAGATCAGGGAGAGGCTCGCTTTCCACGTCCTCTCCTCCGTCAGTCACCATCATCAAGATGACTTCGGGCCTCTCGTGGTGGGGTTTGAGGCGGTTGGCATGCAGCACCCGCAGGGGCTGACGAGGGGTCTTCAGGTCCACCAAGTAGGTAGCCTTACCCTTCTTCTCCAACACCTCAAAGGGTCCTGACCAGCGATCCTGGAGGGCGCTAAGCTCTCCTGGTTCGATCACCCACACCTTCTGGCCAGGCTCCAACTCCACCGGGTGAGCGTTGTGGTCATACCACGCCTTCATCACTGCTTGGCTGGCTTCCAAGTTGTCAGAAGCTTGCTTCCACAACTTAGCCATTTGGCTCCGGAAGGCCAGCATGTAGCTCACCACATCCTGGGGGAGCTTTCTGGGAGTTCTTTCCCATCCGTCTCTCACCAGGTTAAGAGGTCCACGTACAGGGTGCCCATACAGAAGCTCGAAGGGGCTGAAGCCCACTCCCTTCTGTGGCACTTCCCTGTATGAAAAGAGTAAACAGGGTAGGAGGACGTCCCATTTCCTCCGCAGGCCTTCAGGCAGACTTCTGATCATGCCTTTTAAGGTTTTGTTAAACCTTTCCACCAGACCATTGGTCTGGGGGTGGTAAGGAGTTGTGAACCGGTAGGTCACTCCACACTCCTTCCACATTGCCCGCATATATGCTGACATGAAGTTGGTCCCCCTGTCGGACACAACTTCCTTGGGAAAACCCACTCGGGTAAAGATTCCCATCAGGGCCCTAGCCACAACAGGTGCTGTTATGGTCCTCAGAGGTATTGCCTCTGGGTACCGTGTGGCATGATCCACCAGAACCAGGATAAACCTGTGACCAGCTGTAGTTGGTGGATCTAATGGACCCACTATGTCGATGCCCACCCTTTCAAAGGGGGTGCTAACGACAGGAAGTGGTTCCAGGGGAGCTTTCAGCTTCACCCCTGTTTTCCCACTGGCTTGGCAAGACGCACATGTCCGGCAGTAGGTATCGGACGACACTTTCATCTGAGGCCAATAAAAGTGTGGGACAAGACGGGCGAAGGTCTTGTCTTGCCCCAGGTGTCCTGCCAATGGTATCTCGTGAGCCAACTCCAAAAGGAAGGCTCGATAACGTTGAGGAACTACCAAGGCTCGTGACGATCCATGTAGGGGTGCCTTGGGTTCACTGTAGAGGAGGCCATCCTCCCAGTAAACACTGTAGTTCCCTTCAACGTTCCCTGCTGCCTGGGCTTCGGCCTGTCGCCTCAGCCCCTCAAGGGTAGGGCACTCCCTCTGGCCCTGGCAGAATTCCTCCCTGGACGGGCCTCCCTCCACGTGCCACTCGGCCGGGATGGGTAAGTCCTCCAGGTTGGTAACGTCCCCCTCCGCAGACTCCTGGCTCACCACCTCCGGTGGCCTATCCGTCCTACGGGGTGGAGACGCCGAGGCAGGCTCCTCCTGTCCTCGGTTCTTCCCTTGACTGGCAGCTGGCTGGGCCTTTGTTCCAGGCTCCAGCCGGAATGAACTCCCTCTTCGGGTAGTCTCGGACCTTGTGCTAACACAGGCCCAGTCAGGTGTACCCAGCATCTCGGTGTGAGTCCGGTATTCCACCTCCTTCCAAGCGTTGTGCTCCATGTCATTGCCCAGCAGACAATCGACTGGCACGGCAGGGCTTACGGCAACTCGAAGTGAACCTGCAACCCCCCCCCATTCAAAGGGAACCTCGGCCACTGGATAGTGACCTGTTCTGCCGTCAGCCATCGCGGCTGGGTGGAGTACATCGGGAATTACCTGCTCTGGAGACACCAGTTGGCTACGCACCATAGTCATACTGGCTCCTGTGTCTCTCAGAGCCTCCCCTCTTTGGCCGTTGATGGTGATCCACTGCCCATACTTTGCGGTATTTGCGGGCACCTGGATCTTAGGAACCATCTCCCGTTCTCCCAGGGACACTAAAGTGACACCCGCCCACTCCCTTCCCTTAGTTAAGGGCATCTCCTCCCCGAGCACTACACTAGCTACTCCGGGGGTCTTTCCTCCAGTGGGAGGGGGTGATCGTTTCTGACACTTCGGATCTCCTTTATAGTGTCCAACGCCACCGCACTCGTAGCAATGGACAACCCTTGGCTGCTGACTCTGGCCAGGATTAGGGTTTCTGGGTGGGTTAGCCTTAGAGGTGAATCCTGTTCCCTTCCCTTGGAAGTTATTTTGGGGGCTTTTGGAGAACTCCTTTTTCTTTTCCCCTCCCTCTTTCTTCTGGGGGGCGCCCTGTCCGGCCTTTTGATTATCCCCTCCAGTCCCCCTTGTGGACACCCGGGTACTAGCCCAAATGTCCGCCTCCTCAGCAAGCTTCCGGGGACTGGTCAGCTTGCTATCCACCAGGTGTTGCCGCAGTTCAGGGAAACATTTCTCGAGTAGGTGTTCCTTCAGTACTAGGTCAAACAGCTCCTCGTAGTTCCTTACTTCACTGCCCTGAATCCAACCTTCCAGTGCCTTCTTTGCATAGTCCAGGAAGTCCACCCAATTCTGTGTGCCCAGTTTGTGACTACCCCTGAACTTCTGTCTGTACTTTTCAGGTGTTAGTCCAAACTTTCTGATGAGCGCCAGTTTCATGGTGGGGTAGTGGGTCTGCTCATCCTCTTCGAGGGCCAATAAAGCATCCCTACCAGCTGGAGGCATGTACCTATACAATCCTCCTCCCCAATACTTCACTGGAACCCCATGGGCCCTCAACGAGACCTCATAGGCTGCTAGCCACTTGGCGATGTCGTCACCCGCCCCATAGCTAGCTACTATGTCCTTGGGCAGGTAAGGTTTGGATTCCCTGGTGATTTCTTGGTCTTTGCTGCCACCATTAGGAACAGTTGGTGCCCCAATTCTTAGGATCTGAAGCTCTATCTCTTTCAGTCTTATCTCATGAGCCATCCTCTCTTTCTCCGTCTCATGAGCCAACCTCTGTTCCTCCTTCTCCTTCTCCAGCTTTGCTAAATCCCATGTGAGCTGTCTTTTCTCTCTCCGATCTGCTAACTCCACGCTGGATAAGCCCCCACTAGAGACAGTGCTGCCCTTCCTAGAAAGTGTCCTGGGCCCTGCTGACAGGTTCCCCACCTCAGGTTGGTACATCTCAGCCCCCTCGGGGTCAGGCTCTCCATCCCTGTCTTCCTCCTCAGCCTTGCTTTCTCGGCGTGCCTCCCCCCAAGCCCTTAAGCTGGTTTGGAGTGCACCCTTCTTTGCTCCTGGGGGACAGTACACCCCCTCCCGCTGGCAAAACTCCCTGAGTTGGGCTACAGTGTACGTTTCTAAATCTTCCAGTACAAACTCCATCTTGCCCACTCAGGTTAGAGGACAGGTTTTGTGCAGTAACAATGCAGGGGGATACCTTTAATAATACCTCCTCCCACCACCAGAGTAAATTTGGAAAAAACAAAAACCCACAATTAGGAAGGCCGCTGTGAGAAAACTCCCGGTGTAGGCCTATGGACTACCCACAGTTATTGTTGAGTATATGTAGGCACAGCTCGATCCCACCACTGAACACCAATTTATGTTGGAAACAGCCCACTCCCACTCCGCAGGGTGGTGGTGGACTCCCCGAACACACTGTGGTAGCTTGGCTCGAGTGGTCAGGAATCAGGCACCGTGCTAAGCGTACAATATACCCATACAATAACCAGGCGTGCATCCGTTCCAAAAACGACTCTACACCGTAAAAATTATGAAAATATGTTTCTTTATCTTTTTCTCTTAGTTGCTGATTGGGAAAATAAATAGGTCAATCACAATATACAAATTTTAAATAGAGCAGGTCAAATAAATATTATCTGAAAATTCAATAAATAGGGATGATCATAAATACAAGGGACATAAATATCAGTGCAGGTAATACAGGCAATTAAATATTTTGAGGCAATAAATACTGTACCAATAAATATTGTACACCATCAAGTCCTGTGGACCTATAAATATAGTGAAGCAATAAATAGGTAAAAACTCAATAAATACAGTGCCCCCAATAAATTATTAAAAGTATACAGCAACACTCATGTAATCAGATGACTTCAATTTCTAAGGGCTGATTTGGCCCAGGCACAGCTTGTAGGGTTGTGGAAGGCTTGAGGGGGGGGCTACTCCCTGGCTGGGACAAGGCTGAGGCCTAAACTGAGGTAGATCAAAGGGGGGAATACCAGTGCCCTGGCTTTCTCTCTCCACACAACCTCTCTAGGTTAGTCCCAGTTCACCCCAGGCACAGTCAGGTTGGTTTCAGCACCTCCCTAGCCCCTTAGAGCAGTCTCTCAGGTCTCCACAGGGCCTTAGGCGCCCTCTACTCCACTTACTGCCCTTTTTCCGATGTTCCGACGCCGCTGGAGTCGTGTCGACGCCGTGAGGCGGTTCCGGTTCGGTCTCGGCGACCTCGGCACAATGTCAATTCTTTGACGACGCCGGTAGGCGGTTCCGGTCCGATGTCGGCGGCCTCGGTTCGATCTCGACCTCCGATTCGACGGCGTCGGGCAGTCTCTACTCGATGTCGACTTCGGGCGGCTCCGGTCCGATGGCGCTCTCGGCTTCGATGACGTCAGCCGGCCTGGCCTCGATGTCGACTTCCGGCGACTCCGGGGTGCGATCCTCACCCCCGACCTCCGGTGCTCCTCCTCTCAGGTTCCGGGCGACTCCGGAGTGCGATCCTCACTCCCGACCTCCGGTGCTCCTCTACCTCGGTCTCCGACGACTCCGGAGGGCGGACTTCACTCCTCCGATGACGCCGCTCGCTCGACCTCGGTTCACTTCCTCCTCGACCTCTGGTATTCCTCACGACCTCCGTCGGCGCCCTCTCACGACCTCAGGCGGCTCCGGGTACGACGTCTGCTACTTCAGTCAGCGCCGCTTCTCCACCTCGGGCTCCAGGTCTTCAGGCTACTCGACGCCGGACTCCAGGGAAACCAGTTCTCAGGTCAGAATCTTGCTGTTTTCTTGGTTCTAAGGCCTGTTCCTGCTGTCCAGGTCCTTAGGATAGGCTTTTCTGTCTTCTTCCCACTCAGGGCTATAGGCTGGGATCCATCAGTAGGGACAAGTATCAAGGGTGGGTTTATGGACCCCACTCCAGGCACAAGTTTCCACCCCTGCTGCTTCACTCCTTCCTCCTTCACTCTTGTGCTGCTCTCTCTTCACCAGTCAGGTGCCAACTGCCAGCTCCAACTGCCAACACTCTGTCTTAACCTCCCAACATTCTAAACCGCCTCCAACTGTCACAGAGTTCTGGAATGTTCTGGAAGGTGCTGGTAGGTTCCAGTGGATGCTGGTGATGTCACAGGTGGCCACCATTTTGTGCTCCAGGCCCTCAGACAGAAGTTTCAGGGGTAGCTAAAATGGCTCCCTGAATCTGTAGCAACACGAAAAAGTCTGGTGGTTCCCAAAAAGGAAAAATTCAAACAGGGTTTGAGGCAAAAGTGGGACAAAATAAATAATGATGAGGAGGGACCACCCAAAGGGCTGACAGGTCTAACACTATGGATCATGAAGTTGGCAGAATTCCACAAACTCCACTGGCGGAGCTCAGTTCGCAACCCCGGCTTAATTAATTGGTGGCACAGTGTAGCTTTGCTCAACACTGGCATCATCCAGATGCACGTATACCATACTCCAAGTCCGAAATGGATCTTGTGGCCCTAGCACCACTGAGAATGCTATTTTCGGTGAGTCTTCCGTTTGACCAGCACGATATACAGACACTATCCACGACTAGCTGGGACTGGTAGAGACTAGCTCATTTGCTGGATAGTCGGTTGCTATATTCCCCTGCGATTCCCCTAACTGAAAACCAATGGCTCCCTATCACACACGAGCATATAGTCCAACGCATATTGTCAAATTATGACATACACACCTTTGGGGATCTCTTTCCTGATGGTCATGTATTCTCCCAAACGGAAGACATAAGGTTTCAGAATGCCCCTTACATGGATCATTTTATACTGCAATGCCTCCAGAGTGCTTTTTGAGCGCAGATCCAATCCTACCCACTGGCACCCGATGAATTTGTACCACTGGCAACAGATGGTAACTGACTTATTTCCAAATTATATCACACTAGTCTAAACCTTATTCCGGCCCGAGACTCCAAGGTACAGACTGCTTGGGAGTCCAATTTAGGTCAGGCCCTGACTGATAAGGTGTGGTACGCCTGCTGCACGCAGACATGTCTTGTTTCCTTCAGTCATAGACATAAGATTATTCATTACAAATTCCTACGCAGGGCATATGTAATGCCTGCTAAATAGGTTGACTATACCACATACCCGTTCGCCTGATTGCCCAAAAGGTAAAATTACATCATACTGGAGGGAAGTATTCAGTGCCCATACTCTTATGACCCATTTAACAAGAGCACCCTCCCCCTTATTAGGACTACTGGGATATGTGCGGATATACCTAAATCTCTGCACCGATATGTCGCAATAGCATTGCTCCTTGCCAAACGTGAAATAGCTATCACCTGGGTAGTAAACACCCACCTACAAAATTGTAATGGATTAAGAGTCTTACGCATTGTGACACTATTAGAGAGCTCTATGCCTCTCTTCAGCCACCCACACCCAGACAGAAAGACATTTGCCGAAAACAGCAGCTGGAGGTTGTAATTATCAGTGACAGTCTCGTTGTGACTCCTTCAAAGCATCACATATGGCCAACATTTCTCGCTCTATACTTGTTTAAGTGTATTCAGCATCATTTCCCCTGTGAGATGGATGGGGGAATCCAAAGAAGCGGGACTTAGAATCCTTTACAAAAGGCAAGGCTTTTGTAATTTAGGTGGTGGCCTCAAACATGTTACCTAGAATCCTGCACTTGACAAATATGTGAAGTGTTATGTAACTCCACAGAGAAAAACAAATCTCTCATGCATTACCTCTTCTTTTTATCAAAGACGTTTCACTTTCCCTTTCTGCATGCACTTCTTCACCTTTTTACCATCTTCTCACCTTTCTCTCTCTCACACACACACACTCCCAAAAAACGTGTGTTCTTCCCACCTGTACACACTGCATTTTCTTTTCCTTTGACGCTGTCATATTTATATTTTATTTGGAAAAGGTCCTTGCCCTGTAAAGGTCCCACTTCAGTTCAAGACCTGCACCCTGTAAAACCTCGTGCTGCGCCTTAACTAGATCTGCGTGAATTCTCATATGAAACATCTTTTTTCTTACAGGCGAATTACATGCTATGAAAAATAGCATACACTGCAGTGTTTCCAAAACAAGATAGTATGATCCAAGTTACTCAACGAACACAGTGGGCGTCCTTCAGATAGAAACTTCACATTCACACCTACTGATTGTGCCTCAGTATAAGAGTATCAATCAATCAATCAATCAACAAAATTTGCATAGCGCGCTACTCACCCGAAGGGTCTCAAGGCGCTGAGGGGGTGGGGGACGCTACTGCTCGAACAGCCAGGTCTTGAGTTGTTTCCTGAAGGAGAGATGGTCCAGGGTCAGCCGTAGGTGGGTGGGGAGGGAGTTCCATGTCTTGGCCGCCAGGTAGGAGAAGGATCTTCCTCCGACGGTGGATTTGCAGATTCGTGGGACGGAGGCGAGGGCGAGGCTGGCGGAGCGGAGTTGGCGGGTGGGTGTGTAGAATGTAAGTCGGCTGTTGAGGTACTTTGGGCCCGTGTTGTGGAGAGCCTTGTGAGCGTGGGTGAGGAGTCTGAACGTGATCCTCTTGCTGACGGGGAGCCAGTGCAGGTCTTTCAGGTGGGCAGAGATGTGGCAGTGGCGGGGGATGTCCAGGATGAGTCGTGCTGAGGCATTTTGAATGCGCTGGAGTCTTTTCTGTAGTTTGGCTGTGGTTCCAGCGTAGAGGGTGTTCCCGTAGTCCAGACAGCTGGTGACGAGGGCCTGGGTAACGGTCCTCCTGGTATCGGTGGGGATCCATCGGAAGATCTTTCGGAGCATGCGCAGGGTGTTGAAGCAGCATGAGGAGACGGCGTGGACTTGCTTGGTCATCGTGAGGGAAGAGTCCAGGATGAAACCTAGGTTGCGAGCGTGGTCCGTTGGCTTGGGTGCGGTTCCCAGGGCGGGGGGCCACCAGGAGTCGTCCCAGGTGGTGGGAGATGGTCCGAGGATGAGGACTTCCGTCTTGTCTGAGTTCAGTTTAAGCCGGCTGATCTTCATCCATTTCGCGACGTCTTTCATTCCTTCCTGGAGGTTGGCTTTGGCGGAGGCGGGGTCGTTGGTGAGGGAGAGGATCAGCTGGGTGTCATCAGCGTAGGAGATGATGTTGAGGTTGTGTTGGCATGCGATGGCTGTGAGAGGGCTCATGTAGACGTTGAAGAGGGTGGGGCTGAGTGAGGATCCTTGCGGAACGCCGCAGATGACTTCGGTGGCCGAGGAGCGGAACGGGGGAGGCGGACTCTCTGCGTTCTTCCGTCGAGTAACGAGATGATCCAATCCAGGGCCGCTCCTTGGATTCCGGTGTTGCTGAGGTGCTGTATCAGGGTGCGGTGGCATACGGTATCGAAGGCTGCTGAGAGGTCCAGGAGGATGAGGGCGGCAGTTTCCCCGTTGTCGAGCAAGGACCTGATGTCGTCGGTGGCTGCGATGAGGGCGGTCTCAGTGCTGTGGTTTGCTCGGAAGCCGGACTGTGAGGGGTCGATGGATCCGTTGGTCTCGATGAAGGCGGAGAGTTGTCTGTTGACGGTCTTCTCGATGACTTTGGCTGGAAAGGGGAGGAGCGAGATGGGGCGGAAGTTCTTGAGGTCCGTGGGGTCCGCGGTGGGTTTCTTCAGGAGGGCGCTCAGCTCGGCATGTTTCCAGCTCTCCGGGAAGGTGGCAGATGCGAAGGAGCTGTTGATGATGTTCCGGAGTTGGGGTGCGATGATGGAGTCGGCTTTGTTGAAGATGTGGTGTGGGCAAGGGTCGGTAGGGGAGCCGGAGTGGATGGTGTTCATCAGGCGGGTGGTGTCTTCAGTGTTGATCGGGGTCCAGGTGCAGATGGTGGTGGTGGGGGGCGTTGGTTCGGTGGTTGGGTCCTTCGCCTGCGCGCCGAAGCTGTTGTGTATATCGGCAATCTTGCGGGGGAAGAATGAGGCGAGTGAGTCGCAGAGGTCTTGTGAGGGTGAGATGTCGTTGTTGCAGGCGCTGGGGTTGGAGAGCTCTTTGGCGATGCTGAAGAGTTCCTTGCTGTTGTGGGTGTTGTTGTCCAGACGTCCTTTGAATGTAGCCTTCTTGGTGGTGCGGATCAGCTGGTGGTGTTTTCGGGTGGCGTTCTTGAGGGCAGTCATGTGTTCTGTTGTCTGGTCGTGGCGCCAGGCTTTCTCGAGGGTGCAGCAGGTTTTCTTGGAGTTCTTGAGTTCGTTGGTAAACCACGAGGCTTTTGGTAGCTGAGTGGGTTATTAAGTACATTACAGAGATCTGTAACCTGTAAGTTCAGTCTTAAATACTCATAGTCCTGGATTCGCATTTCATACAGTAATCCTAGTAATGTTCTATCAGTTCTTTGGTGAAATATCTACTTAGGGCTAGGTGAGATTGTAAATAATAATAAGAAATGTGTTATTTGCCATTTGTTTTGAAATCCGGAATTTTGGCTTTCTGAAATATGCTCAATGAAACACCGATTGCATTATCACAGATCGACCATAAAAAATGCACATCTTGTAAAGTTAAGGGCGTGCATGCAAGACCCACTAATTACCTGTTTCATTGTGTAATGTTTTTAACAGCTGGTGGTGAGCACTAGCATGACATGCCCCATTTAAAGACATGGGAGGGTCACTTGTTATTCTGTAATACCCTCAGGTGGACGAGAATGAAAGCTTATCTTAGCTCTATGTGTTCTGATTTCTGTTTTAACTGTGTTTTAACTGTGTATCTAAACCCTATTTGTTACGGTATTGTTAAAGGCAAAAACTGAAGTTAAAGGTTAATTGGGAATTCAATTCCATATCAAATGAGGAAATAAGGAGAAGACACACTAGAAATTGATGGGATTGTGTAAGGAGGAGATTTTTCTTTGGAGAAAATAACTTGTCTGTGGGGGGCATATTTCTTGCATTCCTAGATATACTCATGCAAAAATGCTAATGGTCTGGCAAAAAACTGCGTTTTATCCAAATGTAGGAGTCAATGTAAGATATTTATGATTTATGTGAAAGTTCATTGCCTTGAATTTAAATGTGCTTCTTGGGACATTTACATCTTGTATAAATATCAACAGCAAGGGATATCCCCATGTTTAAAACTACCACATGCCTCATCATAAAATTGGCAAAACAAGGGTTATAGGTCACTATCGGTTACATTAATACTTGTAAACGTGGATTCAAACTGGAACTACAGAACTTACAGAATTAAATCAATTATCAGGAGACCAACTGCAAGTTATATAACCCTAGGTGGTGTAAGAAATTAGGTTACAGGTTGGGAGGGGGTGAAACCCCACTCAAGCAGCACCCATAATCCTTGTCAGAATGAAGTCACAGCAAAGCTCAAATTAACTTGTGCTCAACTCTCTGGTAGCTTGGCACAGAGCAGTCAAGCTTAACTTAGAGAGAATTTGTAAAGTATTTATGCAGCAATTCAAACGGTAATAAAGTGTAGAACAACACATGACAAATCCCACACCAATTTAGAAACATACAGTAAAATGTAAGAAATAATTTAAGACCAAAATTACAATAATCCAATTAGTAGAGCTGGAGATATGAAATTGTAAAGATTTGAAAATAGTATCAAAAAGCACAAAGTGCCAACTGTGGTTATCTGGTTGCACTATATTGGGACAAAGGTACAAGTTCCGGCTGACTACATTGGAGAACCAGTTAGACCCACTGAAAAAAGTACTAAAAATCCTGGTTGCGGAGTGATGTAGAGTCAGAGATGCGTCGCACAGCAGAGGTGTTGTGAAGTCCTGGGGTGGACCTTCATTGCGCAGTGGCAGTCCCGTGAAGCTGCAATGGCGATGCAGGGTCCTTGTGTGGAGATGTGTTGCACAGCAGCAGTTCCAATGAGCTGCGTGGCTACAATATGAAGTCCTGGATTGGGGATGCATTGTGCAGCAGTTCCAATGTGGAGTCGTGTAAGGAGATGCATCATGCAGTGTCAGTTCTGCTGGGACTGGGATAGCAGAGCACCTTTAGCCCCTCTTCTGAGGGTACAGGACAGTGGTGGCACCACTTGGTGGGGCAGGACTCACAACTCGCAAAGTTAGGGAGCTGGGTTCAGAGTTGCTGGATCCTGTTCTGTCTCTGAGGCTAAGAGCAGGAGGACAGCCAACTAGCCCTGGGAGTCACTATGGAGGTCCTGGGTCCAAGATTCAGGTCCAGTCCTTCTCACTCAGGCGAGAGTTCAGCAGAGCAGCACAGCAGGGCAGCAAAGTGGCAGTCCTTCTTGCAGCAAAGCGGCAGAGCAGTCATTCTTCTGAGTGTTCCACAGGTTCAGAAATGTACTCGAGAACTGGATCTGAGGGTCCAATATTTATATCTGGTGCCCACTTTGAAGTAGTAAAAGGTTCTGGAGGGTTCTACCCCCTGAAGCGTCAGACATCCCCTTCCTTTCTGCCCTGGCCCCAGCTTGTCGGCGGACACAAAAGACTAGTGACAAACCCTTTGAGAATGGGTTCATGCAGGACCTTTGTGATGTACAAGTGTGTTAGATGACAGCTCCACCCCCCTAGTTTAGTCAGAGTGGCCCATCCTGCCAACACCTATCTTCCCTTTGTCTCACTGACTGGAGGCAATACACAAGTGCCAACCGCCAGATACACACAGTCACATGACCCAGGGACAGGCAGCAGGTGCCAAATGGTTAGGATAAGAAAATGCCTACTTTAAACCAAGTGCCATTTTCAGAATTGGGATGTAAAATCCGACTTTACCATGAAAGTAGGCTTTTCATTTTAATTACAATTGTTTAAACACCAAACTCAACCTGTCTACCTGCTTCCAATTGAAAGTTATCACTTATTAAATATAGCAAGAGAGAGAGGTAGGACTTGCAGCGGTGAAAAACGAATTTAGGAGTTTTTCAATATCAGGGCATGTAAAACTTAAAAGTACATGTTAAACCTTTCAGAAACACCGCACCCTAACCACTGGGATGTTCAGAGCTTAACCTAGGGATGACTTGTATGTATTAAAAAGAAAGGTTCAAGGCCTGGCAAAGGTTTATTTTGTCAGGTCGAATGGTAGTTTAAAACTGCACACACAGGCTGCAATGGCAGGCCTGAGCCATGTTTTACAGGGCTACTTAAGTGGGCGACACAGTCAGTGCTAAAGGTCCACTAGTAGCGTTTAATTTATAGGCCCTGGGTACATGGGGTACCACTTTACTAGGGACTTAAAATGTAAGTAAATTGGGGGTGTAGTCTGATCACAAAAGAAGATGGCCGCTTGAGTTGGAGCTCCACGCGGTGGAGGGCCCTATAGAGAGGTGGAATCCATGGGGTAACCCACAGGGACTGAACAATGCCTCCCTGAATGGGGCAACCTACAGGAGGGCCTGTTTCCGCATTCGTGCCCGCTACCAAAGCACGGCAGCAACTAGGGCAGCAACCTGGGCTGAACCTGAAGAGCTGGGCCTACAGGGAGAGGTGAAGCACCGGCGTGTGAGCCGGTAGAGCCTCTCCGCACATCACCCCCGGGGCGCTACCTGCGGAATGGGTACCCTCGCCCCATTGCAGACACACGAGGCATAAAAACTCGGGGACTTCCTGGCCATCGCCGTCCTCTTGTCCACATGGTCCACGGGCCTACGTGCTTCACAAAAGCGGAGGGGAGCTGCACCCCCTGACAGCCACTGCACGGAGGCCGGCCGAGGCAGGAGAAGGGACAAGGACACCATCTTAATAATGGGCCAGAGGGGCCAGCAACTGACTGGCGAAGACTTAAGGGCAGTCTAGTTCACCCGCATCTACAGATGTGGGTGCCCTTCCTTCATGACACTGCGCATTAAAACTGGAGGGTGGCGGCACTGAGACCAGCCTACTGCACTGGAGGGGAAATCCCCCCTGCAACGAACCCTCCCCCACTCTTCTGGACACCTATCCCACTACCCCACCACCCCTGCCCTCCCTTCTTTTCTGCCTCTCCCCCTCAATACTATCCCCCCTCATCCCACCCCCTTCTGTCGCTCCATCCCACCTCGGACATGCCATGCCATGCCCTATACCATGCCCTGCTGTGCTATAGGCAAAACCACCCTGCTTTCAAGCCCTTTGCCAATAACATGGGACCTGTCCCCTCGCCAACACCACCTCACCCCAGTCTGGGAGAAGGCAACCTTCCTGTTCGATACTAACCATGCAGTGCGCCCCCTTCTAGGCCAGCTGGACCCATCCTACCCCATTACTGCTGTATAATAACCCTTGAGGTCCATGTATGCAATGCATGCTCTGCTCGATTCCCTCACAGCAGCACCTCATCTCCTTCCCACTCATTTTGTATTTTGTACTGCTTCTATGTATCGTTTCTTTGGTTTTCAATATAGAATTGCAACACAAAAAATGTAACTAAATTTAATGTTCCAATTGGGTATAAGCCAAATATACCATGTTAAGGGGAGAGAGCACTAACACTTGATCACTGGTTATCAGTGGTAAGGTGCACAGAGTCCGAAGGCCAACAAAGACGAGATCAGCAAGAACAGAAGGGGTGAAGGCAAAAGGTTTGGGGAAGACCACTTAAGGCAGACAGTTCTAACACGGAGTAAGAGGAGGATGTCGGCCCCTTGTTGTTTTAGCCAAAGTGGGTTACTCTGAAGACCATGTGGCATGAAATTTGGCCATCTTATTATTCGAGTGTGTAAGTTATTTCATAGACATCTAATACAGAATGTCATTATATACACATCATACTAGGGGACTGTGCCTGGACTCCAGAAAGCCACAATCTTCAATGGCCACCAATAGTTGTGTACGTAATATTCCCATTACGGATTTCAAGGGGCTTATACAAACGTCTGAATCTGACAAAAGCATTTAGTAAAGGTAACTTGTAATTGGAGGAAAACAAGTCGGTATGTAAATAAAGGCCTAATCATGTTATATTATTTGTAGATTGTTTAGGCCTTCTTGTCCAATGCTCATTGCAATTTCACATAAAATGTGTTTACTCTGTTCGCAAGATGGTACCAACTCCCCAGCATTTCCCAGATGGATTGTCTGTCTGTTGTTTATATTGCTGAAAAGTTGATTGTGACATATATCTTGCTCCATAATTTTGCGTCCTCTTTCCCTGTCCCCGTGACTAATTGGTAACTCCCTGGAAAGTCTATGCATTTGTTTAAAAATTATTTAATTTCTCAATTGACATTTGCTACCAAATGCACGAGTTGATATTTATGAACCCTTTTACTTTCACAAAGCCCAAAGTTAGTTTTACAGTTTTAAAGGGATTTGATTTGGTTTAGCTGAAATAAATAACAGAGCATTCTGCTGCCAACAAATGCAAGCTGGATAATTCTTTCTCAACAACAGCCGTTATGTAATGTTGAATGCTCAAACAGAGCTGATCTAGTGGGCTTTCTCAGATTTAGAAGCCAAAAGATGCCTGCATCTGCTCAGTGACCAACACTTAGATGAGATTTAGTCCTGCATTGTATTATGCAACAGGGTAATATTTTGTAGCAATTAATACATCTACACCCTTAAGATTAACTTTGCAGACAGCTGGTCATTTTAGGTCATAAAGTGCTTTTATGAAGAAAAATTCCTCGCCAAATTCATCCGAGATGCCTGATAGTGCTGCAGAACATTGAGGTCTAGCATCAACATAACTTCTTGGATATTCTGAGCTCTTCGCCCATGACCCTCATGAGCTCTATTGTGTCATTATGGGGTAGGAGAACATCTCTGATAGACTATGGGATAGCCATTGTCTGAAAATGATATGGTACCCTCGAAAGAATGTTATTTTTTGATGGCTACTATCCTACCCAGGGACATATTGGTGAGATGTGCTCAATGCCTCATACTTTGTTTCTAGCTTTCTGAATAAGTGTGTATAGTTAGCCACATAAAGATCCTCCCCACCACTAATATCCCAGGTTTTTAACTTTTCTTTGCTCTAGAGAATTCCAAAAGATCCTTAAATTCTGCCATCTCCTCACTTGACAGTAATGTGTTTGGAATTTCAGATTCATGCTTATTGACTTTAAACCCCAAAGAACCTTTGTGATACCCCAGATCCTGCAGAGATGCAGGAAGGGGTATCTTGTTCAAGAAATAACAGTTCACTGTATCGAAATAGGACAACTTTGTTCTTTTCAACACCATGTGTTGCACCGTATACCTTCTGAATGTCCCTTGTATTTGAATCCATTAATCCTATAGCTACCACAACAAATAGAAATAACAAGGATCAACTTGGTCACATTCCCCACACTTGGAAAAAGGTTTTCAGAAAACTGACAATTTAGCATTATTCTGACCACCGAGGCTGTATAATTTGCTTGGATCCTTCCTTATGATGTTTGTACCTAGACATATTGTTTCCTTATTACAAATGCATATGTTTTCCTATGATAATTATCATGCCGCGGTCTACTGCCCTCGGGAGCATGACAAACCCTCTCACCTCTACTTCCAGTAACATTGCTCTAAACATCAGTTTTGTAGCCAAATAGTAGTAGACCATGTACGTGCTTAAGAACCTTTCCTTGATGAACCTGTCCTCTAGCACTCCTTGAGTACAGACAACAAACCACTATTAATACCACATGATAAAAGATGTCTGTTGGTTGTGTTGGTTGTGTTCATGGCTGTGAACTGGCAGAACACTGAGGAATCTCATTGTCCTCTAGTCCTTCACAAGTTCCACCAGTAACGTAATTTCATACCCCATCTATGTAAATGGATTCTTCTGGAAGGCTATGGGCAAAAAACACTTTTTTCACCTTTTGAATGTTTTTAAGGCAAAAATTCCACCAACTCTTCTCCATGCGATTGAATCAATCCCCGTTAAGGAATGGAGTTTTTTAGATAAGACTGAAGGTCAAATATTACGAAAAATTTGCAATTTTAGCACGGTAATCCCAACGGCAGCAATTAGACTAGAATTTGGGCTGATAAGCTCTTATATTCAAGGCTTATCTAGGGTTCTACGTTGGGGACATCAACTACAAAATAGTGAACCGGACACACTAAGAGGTATTTTGTGTCATGAAATGTTTTATGTAAAGGCAGGTAAATACTCCTTTTGTCAGGATTTTTTATTGGCACAAAAAACCTTTGGTATACAAGAAGAATCAGTGCTTTCACTCCCACCCTTAGGATTTAAATCTTTCCTAAAAACCTTATGTGGCAAAACTAGCTTTAATAAAGATTACATTTTGTAACTCTAAAGAAAGACTAAAGCGAATAGCCAGGACTAGCGTATTGAGAACTCCACAAAAATAAGTATTCTGGAATTTAGAACATGGAATTTGACGCCTGCTAATTTTATGCCGCATGAATCTCCTGCCTCTAAACGACTTAACTGCAAACTGGTCTCGGAATATGAATAATGGAAGAATTTGTCATTTTTGTAACCTGAGCACCCAGGTAGATCATGTTTTGTTTGCTTCTCCGGTATTGATCTCGAGTCGATATCGTTGGCTTCGGCCGATGTTCCTGCTACACAATGTAAAAAATGTAGCATCAGCCCGAGACTATCTTTTTTGTCCAAAAAATGAAGTCGTATGTGTAAAACGTTTTAATCACTTTAAAGAATTTATGTATATATTTTTAATTTGTTATATATTTACATACTTATTTTAATTGGGTAAATTAACTTCCTCGCTTGAGAAAATTCTTTGAAGTACTAGTATCTTGCTTTTTAAATTGTCTTCTGCACATTACTAGCTGCTATTTATTGCTATTTTGCACATTAGGGATATGTTGAGTAAATGTCCCTCTCTGACCTTTCGGGTATTCCTCAAAATTAATTGAAGTGGCATTTTGCTCCTAATGCATGGCTTTTTGCATAGATCGGGCTACGCTTAGTTACTCTGTTACCATGCTGCTATTCCCTAAATAATACTTGAATAGGTTGATATCTACTCCCTTTTGTACATTTGCATATTTAGGAGATGCTTTGTTTCCTTTATCGCCTGGTAATTAATTTTAAGCATTTTTTATGCGAAATAGAATTTTGATATTGTTTGTTGTCTCATCCCTTATGCCACAAATTTTAAGCACCATCCATAGTCGAACTGTTTACGTGTTGTTGAGGTAAATTTTATGATGGCATGTGGAGTGAGCCTTGTTATGTTTTGTTATCTATAATACTATACACGTGATCTTATGTGGACCTCCTAGGAGTTCCAAATCTTGAATAAAATGTTGAATTGAATTGAATGCGTTTAATGATTGAGATGTGCCATGATCTTTCTGGTAAATCCTGGGTTTTGGCATTCTCATTTGACTTCATCCAATAACTGATCCAATAACATCATCTTTTCACTAACGTGATCCCACATGCATTTCCTTCAAGTTTTAGCAAGATGCAAGGGCACCTGCCCAGAGATGCTGCAGATGGTAATTTTGCCACCCTCAAATAAAGTCCCTCTTTTCCTTTAGGCTTTTAAAGCCCACTTTTTACTGTGAATAAATGCAGTTTTATTCTCTAGAGAACATTGCATCCTTGCCTAGCCTACCATGTGTCTGTGGTATTTCTATCTGTACTTCCACTAGGTCTGGGCTTTACAAATCCAGTCCAAATCCTTCTTGTAGTATTCTTGTATCTTCAGTCCCAGATCCGTCTTTGAAACTCAAAGATAGTTTCTACTTCACTATCTCCTTTTAAGATGTTGACCATTTCTCTCAGTCGAGTTGACATTTTGTTCCAGGGTTAGATGTCACAGGTCTCCCTTGGCAGGATAAGATCTTTGTTTGCTATTTTCATTCATGTAATGCCTCCCCTCATACACTATCTGTCAAATTTAGCTTCTTCTATGGAGTCCTGCAGACTACTTTATATCAACTTTTGGGAATTCAATGAAAATCAAAAAGGCTGCTTTAATTAATAGATTTTGAGTGTCCTTAGGTTCTTCTGAGACACCTCTTTTTCTATTAGCTGATTTGCTAGCTACTATGTTTTTATTTAGCAGATTAGTTCCATTACAGCCTCCTGCCCTTCACCGGGCAGCACCACAGCATGGTTCTGATGCTTTGGCATACCTCATAGGTACTTGTTGAGTCAGAGATTGAGGATGTTATGGGGATTTTCTGCTATGCTTTCCCACAGTGGCATACCACCACTCTGCAAAGTGCAGCGGCAGACAACTCTTTTTGCTAGGTATTCAGGAGCAGCTGCTCCATTAGGGCAGAGGAGTGTCGCCCCACTGCTTTCTCGCAGTGCGAGAAGCAGAAACATAAAATGCTAAAACTAGCATTTTATGTTTTTGCTTCTCGCACTGCGAGAAAACAGAAGGGTAGGGTTGGGGGCGGGCGGGGGGAGGGGTCTTCTGGAGTCCAGGGGAGGAGTGGCTTGCCCACTCTGAGGGCGCTGACTAAACAGCACCCTCAGGGCCGACTAAACCAGTCATAAGCACTCTGCATTTTCTCCATGTAGGCTGCATGCAGCCTAAATGGAGAAAATGGCCTCCCCATAGACACCTCTTCGGTCGGCGTTCCAGCCAATCACAACGCTGCCATTGCAGCATTGTGATTGGCTTAGGAGAGGGGAGGAGACGGAGGCTGCCTGCTCTGCATGCTTCCTGTTCCAACGCGGGACCCGGCCGGAGTTTGGTTTATTTTTTTAATTTTTATTAACCCCCCCTGTGCGAAACCCGTGCGAATGACCCACCTGCCCCCCCACCCGCGAGTCATACCGGCTGTGACTGTAGGTATTATAAGTGAACTACTAGTAGTTTATTGGACCATTACTTCTCCAGCCCCACTCTCACCCAGTCTAGTCAAATGTTCAGACTGACCCAAGTATAAAGACATCAAACTTTTTTGAATTTTCCAATCTCGGTTCGATTTAGGTGATTCTCTTCCTGTATATCATGTATATTTTCACCGTTTTTTTTATAGGAGTCCTCATATGGGTTCTCTAAAAGATAGCTGATTCCCATCAAGTCTATGATGTCTTAGCTGCCTTTACTACCTTCCTGGGCAGCCGCCACAGTACCACCCCTGCAGGTTCCACTTTGAGTTTATAATAAATCCTTTTCTAACTTTATGATACAGACACCGACTCTCAATGCGTGGTCACATTAGTCACACTGTTTATGGAATCTAAATTTGTCAGTAACCCTTTTCCATCTAAGGCTACAACAAAAGTCCATTGACTTAAGAAGAATTGAAAGGATGGCCCAGAGCTTCATCACCATGCACGTCAATTAACCAAAATGCCAGGGGTAGCGGAAGTGACATCACATACCCTTTCACCTTCAATTTCATTCACACACACACATGGTTAAACATACATACATATTCACACGTACATACATTCTCTTACGTAAACTCACACTCACCCACAAGCTCGCACACAACATACATTTCGAAGCATTTTTTTCTACTTACCTCAACTTTCAGGGAATATCATACTCCAGCTAATTGTTCTCCTTTTTTATTACACTAATAGTGAGTAATGATTCATTATTCACTATTAGTGTAATAAAAAATTGAGAGAAAACAAAGCAAGTAGAGCCCCAACCGATGACTATAATGAAGAGCTGCCCCAGTGCTCTTGGATCTGATGTTACCCCCTCTGCCCCGCCAGAATCCCCCATCCTCATTCCATAGTCCCTGCCAGCTTGCAGTTCCTGGTTTGCAACAGTGCAGCACAGCCCCGCACCAATGTCTGTTCTCTAAGGAAAAGAACGACAGTCACACTTTGCTCTTCCTGCATACACAGTCTTGACTGTTCTCAAGTGCTTCTCTTCTGAAGAGTGATGTTCCAATTCACCTTCGCCTTTTGGGTCACTGTTGGGGGCAGCAGCCTCTGTTTTCAATAAGGTTTGCGTCATCGCCAATCCACCGACTTGCTAACAGGAGTGGGCTCCCAAAGGCTCTGAGGGTTCAACCACAAGAAGCATTCAAAGCCCAACACATAGCTGGTGTCTAAAAGGACGCCATCTTTGTTGTGACGCAGGTGCCCATCCACTCGGCATGGATCATTACCAGACACCGCAACTAAATGCTTTAAAAACATTAATTAAGTACTACAGAAATCCATGACATGAATTTTACGCTGCTTCTGCTGTCTAATTAACAGTCAGTTGATTAGCCATTGTAAAGGGTGAGCTCAAAGTCAGGGCGAGTCTGCAGTTAAATAAAACAGAACAAAAATAGCGTCTTCCCAAAGGTTCGTAATTATGGTACAGTATTTGGAGGATAAGGCGTCTAGTTTCTATACTTGTAGCATTATTTGTTATCCCAAACATATCCCTGTTATATTTTCTGTACATATAAATGGTGCGCAGCCTGCACACCCGCAGCATCAGGCACAGAGCACAGTTCTTACACAGCTGAAACGCAACCGATCACTTCTATACCATTACAGGGCAAGTGGCCCTCTTTCATAATGTGTGTGAAAGTGTATGGTGACACGTCTATAGCACTAGTGAACCGCTCCTGTCACTTGTAGCTCCAAGAATGCTGGATCTCTGAGGAGTAAAAAAAACGGTTGCGTCATTCAACGAATTGTAGGCAAACACCTACTAAATGACTACTTACATGATTTGTGCTGTTGGGTCCTCCATGCTCTTGTCTCCTCCTCACATACACTGTGCCCTGCACTTCTAACACTAGTGCGTGCACTGGCGTGGGGTAAAATTAGTGCATCAACGCGCTGTTTGCAGAGCAGCCTGCACGCTGCTTCTCCCCGCGCCTGGTAACAGTATTTAAGGGTGTGTGGTAAAACAATATTATCTTACTTTGAGCACACTGAGCTTCATATTCCATCAGTGAATGACAGTATAATATCGTTGTGTTATGGAACGGACGTTTTGCAATGCTGTTGCTAAGTTCCTACTTACCTACAAGTAATGACATCGCTTGAAGTGTTTGCCATGTAAATACGTTCCTTTCGTCGACGAAGAGGGTGTACTTAGCGTGAAGAGGTGAAAACACTTCCAAACATAAGCCCTCTGTACACACATATTGTGTTGTGAAACAGCAAGGCATTTATCCAACGAGCGGGTACTTACATCTAGCAATAGTTGCACAGCGGTCAGCTGATGCCTCGAACAGGTTTTCGTCGCGTGGTCAAGACCGTTTGTACAACTCGGAGGATTTAAACAAAGAAATCGCTGGCTCAACATTGGCGTCTTCTCTCCCACTTAGAACGTTCCGGAACACTATAGGACAGGTCGTGCCATAAATTAATTAATATCTCCCGCATGTGAAAAATTAGGGTCCCCAGCTGAAAGAGAATGCGAGAAGCCCCTCTAATTTGCATACATAGTGATACATAGTGACACACTGAGGGGCTGTTTGCATCTCAACATTGATTCATACCACCATTCATTAACCAACACACAGCACTAGTCAGTCCACGGAATGAGGCAATGCTGCATCAGTTCGAATGGGATCTGAACGTTGCTATTCAGGTGACACACCTGTCTCAACAGTGAGCACTTTACCGACTGAGCTATCATATCAGGTAGCTGGAAATCAGTGAGATTTACAGAAGCGAGTCTAGTCTAGGGATAACCTCTCATGAATTTGCAGGAGAAAGCAGACATCCTTGGAACGGTATCCACAGAAGAGAAGCTGCGCCCTTTAAATAGGCAAGAGGGCACCGTGCGTTGACAGTCACCGCTGCCATCTGCAGCCATCTTAAAGTGGGTCACAAGTTTGAATCCCGGTGGATGGGACACTTTCTGTGCTGGCCAATCCCCTGGGGGCTACAGGTATGTTGGTGTTAGCAGGGCGTATGTTGGTTCTGCAGATTCAGCCTTCCTACCTTTTGAGATCGATAAACTGAGTACAACAGATTTGGTAATAGTATTTTTTGGGGGGGGTGTTTTATACACCGCGAACTCGACCAGAAGGTATCGGAGCGCTTTACATGGGCACCAGTTGCGTTACAGACGGACACGTTCCTTTTTGTTAGGCACGGGGAGATTTAGTGATTTGTCCATATGGTCTGGGACTACCGAATTTCCCCCTCCCCCTGCGCGTAAACCACATTTCTAATGAGGGACATGAGAAGGTAATTACTTTTTGGAGGCGGGGGTCGTACAACCCCCGGCCGTATTTATTAAAATATGAAAACAAAATTAAAATTTTGAAATAAACAATATTTACACAATTATACGCAGAAACATAACACAACATTTGATTACAATTCATATGCACAGATATCAGATGGCTAACCTTAAACTATCTCTAATACATAGTTTTTCTATCCGAATCTAACATCTGGACATAATCATACATTAATTACTTTCTGCGTATCCTATTTGGGCCTACGGCAAGGTCGCTAACCGGTGTCAGATCCTTATCAATTAGCCATGCCCTCCCGTAGGAGTTGCGCATGCGCAGAGGGCCCGCTTACCGAGAGGGTACTTCCCCCCCCCCCGGTTGCCCCATACGTTCCCTGAACTCCATTCCAATTTGGGGGGTCTTGCACTCTGCGCCATTTAATGACGTCCATACCAGTGTGGGGTGGCCAACCAGCCTAAAGAAAGCGCGACTCCCCTCTTTCCCCGCACCCATCCATCCAACCGGATGTACCGCCCCTGGAGTTCTAGGAGAGACCCCTTGTCCCTCCTCCTGGGCGACCCCATCCGTGAATGGCGCCGCCCCCTAAGGACCTTAAATTTACTGCTCACCAGTCATGACCTTACCGCCACAGGCCAGCATAGTTGACCGACTATCTGGCCCCCCCCATCCTAAAACTCAGAAAGGTCATGCCCCTGCCTCTATGCTGCAGCCCTGGCACTCCTGCGCTAACCAGCCAACCTTGGAGATTACCTCCTCCAGCAAGACCCTTCTGCCTAGTGGTATCAAGTCGTTCCCCCACTAACTATAAGAACTATTGTGGCGAAGGACTGTGTCTCTTCAGAAGATCAGTCATAAAAAAAACCCTAAACTGACTGAGGCCAAGGAAAGATATTTGGAAACCACCCTGCTCTCAGCTCTGTCTGTATAGTCTGCAGGTGTAAAAAACGCTAGCTAGCCTCCTCCCTACTGGAATCTATGCAATCCATGCCGAGGTGTACCTCGGGATAGACGTGTCACTTTCCCACTCCCATGCGAAGTATTCCCACTGTTCTACCCAGGCGTAGGGTCCGCAACCCCCTTCCTAGTGTACGATAACACAAATACCAGGACTGACTGAATCAGACAAAATTGACATACCGTCAGGGAGCCACTAAATGGTCTTGATTGAACGCATTGCGATGCAACTCGTTGCAACCCACACCCCTAGTATTATTAGCATCATGCTCTAAACCGTCAGGGTTAACCGGCCACTCACATACCCCGGTACTCATTGCCGATGTGATTATACAATTGTGATACTAACCCAGTAGTGTCCCACAGGCTCCCAAAGAGTTCCCATAAACATACCATGGGCCTCATGAACCATTGAAACCAAACCAATATGCTCTCAGATAGGTTCTGTGTTGGCTGCTGACCCTACTACGGAGCATCCCAACACGCACAGTGACCAATTTAATGACAAGGGGTGTTGAGGAATAGTTTCGTACCCTGTCACTCCCCATTTGCAGGATAATAATGCTACGGGGCTGAATTCATCATAGGGAATGAACCTGCCGTTTGAGCCCTACACCGTGAACTATCTGCATCCGAGCACAATGTTCTGGGATAGGCTCTGTGCCAGCCTATCCCCTACACGGAGCATCCCAACACTGCTCAATGTCCGCACTGAAAGGCGCCTGCGTGCACATGCGCCGTAATGGCAGTTAACCGTTCCATGACACAGGAATTAATGTGTCGCATCTGCCCCTAATACTTGTGTTTTATACCATCGGTAAAGGTATACACCTACAAGGCAGCGAACTGCCACCATAACACGAATGGCAACAATAAATGGGTGACAACCATACCCTCCCACTATAATGCATGAGCAGCTCTGAAGGTATACACCTGCCAGGCAGACGTACTGCCGACTTACCACAAATGGCAACAACAAATGAGTGACAACTATACATTCCAACTATGAAACATATGGAGCACTGTCTCAGGCTAGCACCGCATGAACCACTGGGTTGATCACCCATCCCACTTGATGCCGCCGCTTGCCACTCACGTTCCGGATCCACCAGTCCCCTTGATTGTCCACCTCTTGTAGTCATAGCGGTGTGTAGCACTTCCAGGCATCAGGCGTGGATCCAGGCATACATAAATGAAAATCAAAGATCAATGATTAGTGCCTTATGCTGTGAGGTGCCCAACAACGATTTTTTAAGTCAGCGCCACATCGCGAGACTGTATTCTCCCCCTTTTACCCACACCCCCAGGTTTTTAAAGTGCATCGATACTATTCTTTGGCCCGCCGGACCCATCATTCGTACGCCAAAAGGATGCGTTGATACTGCCGACACTACACCCCTCTCTCGGTGTGACACCGCCAGGTCCCATAATCTGCCGGCCGCCGGGTGCATTGATACTGAGTGGGTCTGACAACATAGGCCCCCAAGTACCCCAAATGTGAACCAGCCCCAGAGAGCGGGTCCAGCGCCACACAACCCAAGAATAACCTGCTTATTTTACAAGTCCAATGCATCCCAGTAATGTGCGACCCCACACATACATTACACTGTGTAAGTGCACGGGCAATGGTGCATATATACAACATGACAAATGCCGCCGTGTATACGCACTAGGGGAGCGACGGTACCATGTGATGCCATACGACGTACAAATAACAAGTGCACAAGCACATAAATGCAGAGATACCGTGTGATACAATACATCATTGTGACTGCATGTATGCGCATAAATGTGTTCCCTGAACTCCAGTGTACAGACACTGAGCAGACATCGTAATACAGTGCCTACGTGTATAATTGGACCGACGCAGAGGCACCGTGTGCCTTAACGCCATCCTGCAGCTTACTTCCCCTGCACATAGCGCCTAGGGCTTCTTGACCCAGACCCCTCCTTCTTATGTACCCCCACACCGCACACACGGATACCCTTGACTGTGTGACACCAAGGCCTATACGTGTTGAGAATTTACTTAAGGGACCCTCCCCTCAGGCCAGTGCCTAGTGGGCCGAACCTCATATCATTTAAAGGCATCGGTTAACATGCTGAGCCTAACTCACGAACTAAGAAATGTCGCACAATGTGCAACCCTGTAGCCTACCATAAAGGTACCTTAAACGTAAAGGAGTGAAGGTTTGTACCAACCTGGCAATTCACCAACTGTTTGAGCAGATCCTACAGTGATAGGTCTGACACACAGTGTTAAAAAAGCGGGGCCTACCACAGCGGGTGGCAATGCTGGTGGTACAGGCTCACCAGCAGTACTTGGCTTACAGGCCATGGCCCACGCCTCTCGTATTCCTAAAAATATTCTTCAGTAGACCTGGTACATTCCCCTAGGACGCTTTCATAGGCAATATTGTCCCGCTTTGCATGAACAAAACACTGACTCCTATTCTTCTGTTCCAATCCCTGCCTACTTCATTTTTTCGTTACCTATAGCCAATCCCCTAACACGGCTTCCTACAGTGTTACCTAATGAATTTGTAATGCAGGCCAAGGCATTGCTTTCAGCCATCTAATGAATCTCCAAACAGTTTGGAATTGGCCCAAATGTAAATGCTGACTCTAAGGCACTGAGTACTGACTTGCATATACCACCCGTATGGGTTCCCAATTGATCCGAAGCCTGGTAATGTTGTAAACTAAAAAACGGCGGTCAACATCAGCCGCCTTCTTCAACTGTATTCACCTGCAGGTGAGACCTACACAATCCGAGAACCTTTGCCATGGGCATCAACCGCAATTGTTAATCAGACTCACAAATGCATCCCCTCCGGATCATTGTAAGTAGACTCCTTTGAGACTGTCCCGCTAGTCTCAACGCCCAAAGAACCTTGAAAACGGACAATACAACTTAAAATGACGCTTAGAATAACGCCAGATGCACTACCTCAGGGACACTAGAATCAGACGTACAATAGGGAGAGCCCTGCATAGCACTGGTAACAGCACACTGAGGTAACATTGGAATCACCCAAAAGGAGAATGCCTACCATGAGCAATACTTGAGGAGTTACGTACACATTTTTCAATTGAGACCTCCTAGCTTAGCACCCGCTGCATAACATAGCACAACATAGTGCTATGTAGTAGACAAAACCTACAAAACCGGACCGTCTTTGTCAAGAGCGTATAACCGCACCCTCAAATTTACACGCAGATCATTAAAGTACCTCAATTTAAAACATTTTTTGGCAATGCCTCTAGATAAGAGGCCGATTTGTTAGTATGTCAGCACTTCATCATACAACTAACAGATTGTGTCCCGCAAGGGGACATAAGACGTGAGTGTTAATTAGCCTGTGAGACCTTGTGTAAGACAGGAAATTATATGGTTCGATTTCAATGTTAAAACCGCGAAATCGCCACAAAGGTATCGGCACGCATTACATATGTGTTGCATCCTCTATCATGAAACCCTGCTTCCTGAAACATGCATTGTTCAGTACACAAGTACAACTGGTTACCACATGAAAAACGCTCCGGAACTTACTCATTAATAATTCTTTGACTTTTGTGACCTTCACCAGCCTATGATCTGCGGCATACTTCTACTTCTTTATTTGCAAAGCTGTCAAGAGCGCTTTTAAAATTGTCTAAAGTCTGCCAAAATAAAAAATGCGCAATAACCATTGTGTCGGTGTGGCTCATAGATCGAGCAAAAGGATTCTGAACGTGGTGCATTGCTGGGGTAGGCAGCGTCTGTGTGTCAACGCTGCGTCAAGGCACTTGTAAAAACTAAACCAAATTGAATGAAATGTCAAAAGGTGTGCCGTGGCCCCACGTGGATGTGAACTAGTATATGCACAATGCAAATACTGTCACGCGTTGGCTTAGCTTAGAACCTTCTGCTTAACATGAAATATCGTGACTCACGTGGTGGTACAAGGGGTGAAATGCCCAAGTGGGTTTGAATGACACAACTTATGCAATACACCAAACGATAATACATGGGAAAGTACAAAAACGAGAAACCCAAGGCTTGACATGGGCAGGTCCTCTACAGTGCCAATGTATAAAATTCAATCAGTATACAGCTAAACTGCAGCCTGGGAAGTTGTGTATGGGGCTAGATATTACCACATTTATCTGCATTGTCACTGAAAACTTGAACTAAACATCAACCAATGCTTTTGTGTTTAGCAACATAAGGGCTTCCCTGCAGGTGGCATGGTGTATGCACAAAGCAGAGTCCTTTGGTACCAGTCGGCCCTCTATTGAGCAGAGCCTCCACAGACCTCTCGTACTGTTCATCCCAGAGCTTTCTCTCTTGCCCCTGTGAAGTGCTACAGCGATGCACGGAGGGAAAGGGAATTTTAAACCGAGTCTCTCGCTACTCTTTCTAGCTCCCCCTTTCTCCATGTACAGTTGCTGCCTCATCTCAAATACCCCATAGTCAAAGCTGTCCTCTTCAGCTGCTGAAGTTGAGGCCAGCAGCACCAACTCGTACGTGTTTTGATCGGGGCGAGATGTAGGCCATCTCAACTCGCATAACTCAAGGAGAGCACTGAGCATAAGAAACATGCAGCAGTCAGTAGCCTAATCAAGCAGGGGGAGGATTAGAATATGTGCCAAACAGAAGAATTGGCCCTGTGCAAATGGTAGCATTAGAACACTTAAATAACAAAATCATGACGCCCATACATTACACATTTTTTCTAATGGCACGGGGAGATTAAGTGATTTGCCCAGAATCACAGCATGTGGACGCTACCTCGTGTCTCAAACATTAACCATTGAGCCGCAGAGACTCCGCATTGCCATGCTGCATGCTCACCATAAAAATAACACGGGCGGAAGGCAGCCCCTCACATCGCTTTCAACGCCCTCTCCGCCGACGAGCCGACACTGGTCATCTCGCGGGTCCTGCGAAGGCAACCTCCATCGATCATGCCACCGATGAGCCCCACGTCGCTCAAGCTCTTCGTCGCCAGCCCGCTCCCGAATCCGCCAATTAAAACCTGAAAAAACAAAGCAAACAAATAGTTAGCAGCCTCCCAGGGGCTGCGTCCGGATGCCTGAGAGCGCGGGACCAAGAGACCGCGTCCCGCGCTCCCCGGCCTTTTATCCAAATACTGGGGGGCAGGCCAGTTCTAACTGGCCTGTCCCCAGCCGCCCCCTTGACCCGGATGCACCTTAATTGCTTCCGGGCCAAGGGTTCCCTGCCGCCACCCAATCCCGGCCGCGACGCGCCCACCGCGTCACACTGACACGGTAGACGCGCCGGGCGAACAGGCGAGGGGGGGAGGGGGTCGGTGCCCCGCCATATCTGCGGCGGGGCCAATACCGGCACCCGCCTTTCTCGAATCACAGGATGTTGAGAGTCCCTGCCGAGACTCGAACAGGGTTCCCCCAATTCAAAGTCGACCGCGGGCGATTAGAAATGGCGGGCGCGCTACTTCCAAAAGCATGTGGCTGGAACAATAGAGCAGCTAAAATAAAATGAAAATAAAACAGCCAAATGAGTGGATGTAGAAAATGCGAGTATGTACTTTTTAAAACAAGTAGCACTAACAACTTGTGCGTACTGTGACAATGGTCGTAGTCGAATTAACAGACTCAAAAGAAGGCCCCTGGACAGTAAAATGTGGGGTGACTCCACTGACAGTGGAAACAACACTAACAAGTAAAATCTGAATAAAACTCAGATCGGCAAACTACCAAAAATAAACAGCAGACCCCTGCTAGCTACATAGTTCAAAAGCAAAGAACCATTGTAGTATGGAGGAAGTCCTCCATTCAGGAAATTATGTGTCAAAATAATGGGGAAAAGGAAATATAACGTCTGTCAATTTTTGCTTTTATCATTTGCTCATAACACAGAAGCAAGAAAGGCATTTTTGTTCCTTGACATGTCCGGATAATGCACTTGACACCAACCGCAATCAGATAAGAGGAGCCTGAATAAACAATGAACAAAAGTCTAACTCAGCAACTTAATAGTGAGCCGGAACATAAGGTAACCTATAATTACCATACCAATCAGAATCATTGCAACTGTAATAAAACCATTGTTGCCCCTGAACTGAGTTGAGTAATACACCAGGCATATATTTAGATTGACATTATGTTAGAAAATAGGCATCAAGTTGGACGCTATATAATAACCCTGTTTTTGATCATGGTTCGTGAAGGAAGATGCAGGGAAATGAAAACCCCACCAGAAATCAAATAAGGATAGCGTAAAACAATGGAAACTCTATTTGAGGAATGCTGACTTCTGAGAGGAATAAGTAATCCAAGAAAAGGGGGGGGGGGGCGGGGCGCTAGAGGGCACATTGCGTAATGGCCGCTCTTTAGAGCTGCTCCGCCGGCCGAGCTCAAGATCCGGCAATTATCCTTGTAATCCTGGCCGTTATCTGCCTCAAACTGCTGTATCAACCTCCCAGACAGCGGCGTACTATGGTGGCTGGGTTTTGGGAGGCACCGCAGCGTCTTTCCAGAGATATTAGCGTGTGAGGCATCGGGCTCGGCATGGACAGCATGGCGGCTCTGGGCGCGCTCGGGTTGGGCGCTTAAGGTAGGCTGCGACTGGCGCTGGGGAGGGCCAGGGGTGCTGGGGCTGTGTGCGGATTCCTGGCCTGGCTTGCGGTGTGCTGTGTGCTGTGTGGGGGGGGCCGGCGATGCTCAGCTGCCTGTATATCGGGCACTGGGTTACCGTCCTACTTCGGGGGCCTTGTCTGCGTGGCCCGCCGGTGGCAGGGTTAGCATTAATATGTGCTGCGTCTCTGGACCTCGCGGCCCGCCGGCGTGGGGTTGCGGGCCTGCTGCGAGCTGCTCGGTGAGCCGGTTCGCGCACTGGGCTGCCGCCACTTAGTGCATGAGATTGGACTGCGCACTGCCTTATAATTTTCTGGTGAGCCTCCCTGCTGCCACTGGCCCTGAGTATTTTGCGACCGCGGAGGTCATCTTGCTGTCTTGTGAGGTTGGCCACATTGAATGGGCTCTAGTTGTGGTGCGCACAGGGAGAACACTGCCGGGCTACGAGATCCTCTGGTGTCTGCCTGCGGATTATAACCCACTGTGTCTGCCTCATCGGCGCTGTCCATACGACGTTCTATCGGCCAGTATCTGTCCTTCCACGTTTGGGCCTACCTTCCACGCCAGCACTTCGGATAGAGGCGTCAGCTCAAGGACCCAGGCCGGCGTAGTTGACTATTGGGGCCTAGTGCTCTGTCATTTCCTCGGGCATAGTGCAGACCTGAGGCACTGGCCGTTTGCTCCGGTATTACTGTCACCATTGGTGCGTGTCTTTCTCGCCTGCACGCTGCTGTGGCGTAGCTACTCTGCTGGTTGAGTCTTTGGAGTTGCTTGGGGAGTACAGGGATTTGAACTGCTGAGGAGTAGACGCTTCTTCTACGCTGCTGTCTACGAGACATCCCGAGTTTCTTGCAGTGCTTTGGCATTACGGTTGCTATCACACAGCCGCTTCCTGGGACAACAGTTCGTTTTGAGCACTGTGACGACCTTCGCGGCCTAACTACTCCAGCTCTGGGTGTGCATCATGGGAAAAAGCCAACCGCGCCTCACATTCGAGCCCCGGAAGACCGGGAGAACAACTCAGCATGTGGCCTCGGACTCGGAGGCGGACGCTCCCACAGATCACTTGATAAACATAGACAAGACTCTCATCGTGGTACAGGCCAGCCTACAATCCATCAATGGCAAGATTGACCACCTTAACCTTCGTATGGATCACGTCATCAAAGCTGGAAAAACATGCGCAGCGTCTGGGGGAGGCTGAGACGCGCATCTCAGATTCAGAAGATGGGCTGCAACAGGTCACTCAGAAGACGACTTCTATGGAAAAGGTCCTTGCTGTCATCCAGGCCCGTAATGAGGATTTGGAAGCTAGATCGCGCCGCAATAACATGCGCATTATAGGCCTGCCAGAATCTACGAATACGGGGCGCCTAGAGACCTACACGGAGAAGCTTATCAGTGATATCTTTGGCCGGGAGCAGTTATCGCAGGTCTTCATTGTGGAGCGTGCCCATCACTCACTGGCGTTACAACAAACAAATGATGGACGGAATGCTGACAATGCAGACATTCTCCCCCAGTCAGGAGATCTGGGTTAAATCCATCGTTCTTTTGCCCACTACGCCACCCCAGTTCAGACATGGCCATATGCAAATCAGTCTCAACCCTGTGCCTCATGGGAACAGTCCAGCCCGAACTGCCAAGCCATGTCTTCCCTGGACCGGAATCAAGCATCCTAGGACCGGTTTCTGGCTATCAGCCGTCATCAGCCAGGATAGCTTGACTCCAGTGGCGTAGTGAGCACGGGTCCCACGTCTGGGAATACCCATCCCACTTAGGGCGAAAAGCGTTACAACAAACAAATGATGGACGGAATGCTGACAATGCAGACATTCTCCCCCAGTCAGGAGATCTGGGTTAAATCCATCGTTCTTTTGCCCACTAAGCCACCCCAGTTCGGACATGGCCATATGCAAATCAGTCTCGACCCTGTGCCTCATGGGAACAGTCAAGCCCGAACTGCCAAGCCATGTCTTCCCTGGACCGGAATCAAGCATCCTAGGACCGGTTTCTGGCTATCAGCCGTCATCAGCCAGGATAGCTTGACTCCAGTGGCGTAGTGAGCACGGGTCCCACGTCTGGGAATACCCATCCCACTTAGGGCGAAAAGCGTTACAACAAACAAATGATGGACGGAATGCTGACAATGCAGACATTCTCCCCCAGTCAGGAGATCTGGGTTAAATCCATCGTTCTTTTGCCCACTACGCCACCCCAGTTCAGACATGGCCATATGCAAATCAGTCTCGACCCTGTGCCTCATGGGAACAGTCCAGCCCGAACTGCGAAGCCATGTCTTCCCTGGACCGGAATCAAGCATCCTAGGACCGGTTTCTGGCTATCAGCCGTCCTCAGCCAGAATAGCTTGACTCCAGTGACGTAGTGAGCACGGGTCCCACGTCTGGGAATACCCATCCCACTTAGGGCGAAAAGCGTTACAACAAACAAATGATGGACGGAATGCTGACAATGCAGACATTCTCCCCCAGTCAGGAGATCTGGGTTAAATCCATCGTTCTTTTGCCCACTACGCCACCCCAGTTCAGACATGGCCATATGCAAATCAGTCTCGACCCTGTGCCTCATGGGAACAGTCCAGCCCGAACTGCCAAGCCATGTCTTCCCTGGACCGGAATCAAGCATCCTAGGACCGGTTTCTGGCTATCAGCCGTCATCAGCCAGGATAGCTTGAAACCAGTGGCGTAGTGAGCACGGGTCCCACGTCTGGGAATACCCATCCCACTTAGGGCGAAAAGTGTTACAACAAACAAATGATGGACGGAATGCTGACAATGCAGACATTCTCCCCCAGTCAGGAGATCTGGGTTAAATCCATCGTTCTTTTGCCCACTACAAGACACAAGACACATACACATACTACGCCACCCCAGTTCAGACATGGCCATATGCAAATCAGTCTCGACCCTGTGCCTCATGGGAACAGTCCATCCCGAACTGCCAAGCCATGTCTTCCCTGGACCGGAATCAAGCATCCTAGGACCGGTTTCTGGCTATCAGCCGTCATCAGCCAGGATAGCTTGACTCCAGTGGCGTAGTGAGCACGGGTCCCACGTCTGGGAATACCCATCCCACTTAGGGCGAAAAGCGTTACAACAAACAAATGATGGACGGAATGCTGACAATGCAGCCATTCTCCCCCAGTCAGGAGATCTGGGTTAAATCCATCGTTCTTTTGCCCACTACGCCACCCCAGTTCAGACATGGCCATATGCAAATCAGTATCGACCCTGTGCCTCATGGGAACAGTCCAGCCCGAACTGCCAAGCCATGTCTTCCCTGGACCGGAATCAAGCATCCTAGGACCGGTTTCTGGCTATCAGCCGTCATCAGCCAGGATAGCTTGACTCCAGTGGCGTAGTGAGCACGGGTCCCACGTCTGGGAATACCCATCCCACTTAGGGCGAAAAGCGTTACAACAAACAATTGATGGACGGAATGCTGACAATGCAGACATTCTCCCCCAGTCAAGAGATCTGGGTTAAATCCATCGTTCTTTTGCCCACTACGCCACCCCAGTTCAGACATGGCCATATGCAAATCAGTCTTGACCCTGTGCCTCATGGGAAGAGACCAGCCCGAACTGCCAAGCCATGTCTTCCCTGGACCGGAATCAAGCATCCTAGGACCGGTTTCTGGCTATCAGCCGTCATCAGCCAGGATAGCTTGACTCCAGTGGCGTAGTGAGCACGGGTCCCACGTCTGGGAATACCGATCCCACATAGGGCGAAAAGCGTTACAACAAACAAATGATGGACGGAATGCTGACAATGCAGACATTCTCCCCAAGTCAAGAGATCTGGGTTAAATCCATCGTTCTTTTGCCCACTACACCACCCCAGTTTAGACATGGCCATATGCAAATCAGTCTTGACCCTGTGCCTCATGGGAACAGTCCAGCCCGAACTGCCAAGCCATGTCTTCCCTAGACCGGAATCAAGCATCCTAGGACCGGTTTCTGGCTATCAGCCGTCATCAGCCAGGATAGCTTGACTCCAGTGGCGTAGTGAGCACGGGTCCCACGTCTGGGAATACCCATCCCACTTAGGGCGAAAAGCGTTACAACAAACAAATGATGGACGGAATGCTGACAATGCAGACATTCTCCCCCAGTCAGGAGATCTGGGTTAAATCCATCGTTCTTTTGCCCACTACGCCACCCCAGTTCAGACATGGCCATATGCAAATCAGTCTCGACCCTGTGCCTCATGGGAACAGTCCAGCCCGAACTGCCAAGCCATGTCTTCCCTGGACCGGAATCAAGCATCCTAGGACCGGTTTCTGGCTATCAGCCGTCATCAGCCAGGATAGCTTGACTCCAGTGGCGTTGTGAGCACGGGTCCCACGTCTGGGAATACCCATCCCACTTAGGGCGAAAAGCGTTACAACAAACAAATGATGGACGGAATGCTGACAATGCAGACATTCTCCCCCAGTCAGGAGATCTGGGTTAAATCCATCGTTCTTTTACCCACTACGCCACCCCAGTTCAGACATGGCCATATGCAAATCAGTCTCGACCCTGTGCCTCATGGGAACAGTCCAGCCCGAACTGCCAAGCCATGTCTTCCCTGGACCGGAATCAAGCATCCTAGGACCGGTTTCTGGCTATCAGCCGTCATCAGCCAGGATAGCTTGACTCCAGTGGCGTAGTGAGCACGGGTCCCACGTCTGGGAATACCCATCCCACTTAGGGCGAAAAGCGTTACAACAAACAATTGATGGACGGAATGCTGACAATGCAGACATTCTCCCCCAGTCAAGAGATCTGGGTTAAATCCATCATTCTTTTGCCCACTACGCCACCCCAGTTCAGACATGGCCATATGCAAATCAGTCTTGACCCTGTGCCTCATGGGAAGAGACCAGCCCGAACTGCCAAGCCATGTCTTCCCTGGACCGGAATCAAGCATCCTAGGACCGGTTTCTGGCTATCAGCCGTCATCAGCCAGGATAGCTGGACTCCAGTGGCGTAGTGAGCACGGGTCCCACGTCTGGGAATACCGATCCCACATAGGGCGAAAAGCGTTACAACAAACAAATGATGGACGGAATGCTGACAATGCAGACATTCTCCCCAAGTCAAGAGATCTGGGTTAAATCCATCGTTCTTTTGCCCACTACACCACCCCAGTTTAGACATGGCCATATGCAAATCAGTCTTGACCCTGTGCCTCATGGGAACAGTCCAGCCCGAACTGCCAAGCCATGTCTTCCCTAGACCGGAATCAAGCATCCTAGGACCGGTTTCTGGCTATCAGCCGTCATCAGCCAGGATAGCTTGACTCCAGTGGCGTAGTGAGCACGGGTCCCACGTCTGGGAATACCCATCCCACTTAGGGCGAAAAGCGTTACAACAAACAAATGATGGACGGAATGCTGACAATGCAGACATTCTCCCCCAGTCAGGAGATCTGGGTTAAATCCATCGTTCTTTTGCCCACTACGCCACCCCAGTTCAGACATGGCCATATACAAATCAGTCTCGACCCTGTGCCTCATGGGAACAGTCCAGCCCGAACTGCCAAGCCATGTCTTCCCTGGACCGGAATCAAGCATCCTAGGACCGGTTTCTGGCTATCAGCCGTCATCAGCCAGGATAGCTTGACTCCAGTGGCGTAGTGAGCACGGGTCCCACGTCTGGGAATACCCATCCCACTTAGGGCGAAAAGCGTTACAACAAACAAATGATGGACGGAATGCTGACAATGCAGACATTCTCCCCCAGTCAGGAGATCTGGGTTAAATCCATCGTTCTTTTGCCCACTACGCCACCCCAGTTCAGACATGGCCATATGCAAATCAGTCTCGACCCTGTGCCTCATGGGAACAGTCCAGCCCGAACTGCCAAGCCATGTCTTCCCTGGACCGGAATCAAGCATCCTAGGACCGGTTTCTGGCTATCAGCCGTCATCAGCCAGGATAGCTTGACTCCAGTGGCGTAGTGAGCACGGGTCCCACGTCTGGGTATACCCATCCCACTTAGGGCGAAAAGCGTTACAACAAACAAATGATGGACGGAATGCTGACAATGCAGACATTCTCCCCCAGTCAGGAGATCTGGGTTAAATCCATCGTTCTTTTGCCCACTACGCCACCCCAGTTCAGACATAGCCATATGCAAATCAGTCTCGACCCTGTGCCTCATGGGAACAGTCCAGCCCGAACTGCCAAGCCATGTCTTCCCTGGACCGCAATCAAGCATCCTAGGACCGGTTTCTGGCTATCAGCCGTCATCAGCCAGGATAGCTTGACTCCAGTGGCGTAGTGAGCACGGGTCCCACGTCTGGGAATACCCATCCCACTTAGGGCGAAAAGCGTTACAACAAACAAATGATGGACGGAATGCTGACAATGCAGACATTCTCCCCCAGTCAGGAGATCTGGGTTAAATCCATCGTTCTTTTGCCCACTACGCCACCCCAGTTCAGACATGGCCATATGCAAATCAGTCTCAACCCTGTGCCTCATGGGAACAGTCCAGCCCGAACTGCCAAGCCATGTCTTCCCTGGACCGGAATCAAGCATCCTAGGACCGGTTTCTGGCTATCAGCCGTCATCAGCCAGGATAGCTTGACTCCAGTGGCGTAGTGAGCACGGGTCCCACGTCTGGGAATACCCATCCCACTTAGGGCGAAAAGCGTTACAACAAACAAATGATGGACGGAATGCTGACAATGCAGACATTCTCCCCCAGTCAGGAGATCTGGGTTAAATCCATCGTTCTTTTGCCCACTACGCCACCCCAGTTCAGACATGGCCATATGCAAATCAGTCTCGACCCTGTGCCTCATGGGAACAGTCCAGCCCGAACTGCCAAGCCATGTCTTCCCTGGACCGGAATCAAGCATCCTAGGACCGGTTTCTGGCTATCAGCCGTCATCAGCCAGGATAGCTTGACTCCAGTGGCGTAGTGAGCACGGGTCCCACGTCTGGGAATACCCATCCCACTTAGGGCGAAAAGCGTTACAACAAACAAATGATGGACGGAATGCTGACAATGCAGACATTCTCCCCCAGTCAGGAGATCTGGGTTAAATCCATCGTTCTTTTGCCCACTACGCCACCCCAGTTCAGACATGGCCATATGCAAATCAGTCTCGACCCTGTGCCTCATGGGAACAGTCCAGCCCGAACTGCCAAGCCATGTCTTCCCTGGACCGGAATCAAGCATCCTAGGACCGGTTTCTGGCTATCAGCCGTCATCAGCCAGGATAGCTTGACTCCAGTGGCGTAGTGAGCACGGGTCCCACGTCTGGGAATACCCATCCCACTTAGGGCGAAAAGCGTTACAACAAACAATTGATGGACGGAATGCTGACAATGCAGACATTCTCCCCCAGTCAAGAGATCTGGGTTAAATCCATCGTTCTTTTGCCCACTACGCCACCCCAGTTCAGACATGGCCATATGCAAATCAGTCTTGACCCTGTGCCTCATGGGAAGAGTCCAGCCCGAACTGCCAAGCCATGTCTTCCCTGGACCGGAATCAAGCATCCTAGGACCGGTTTCTGGCTATCAGCCGTCATCAGCCAGGATAGCTTGACTCCAGTGGCGTAGTGAGCACGGGTCCCACGTCTGGGAATACCCATCCCACTTAGGGCGAAAAGCGTTACAACAAACAAATGATGGACGGAATGCTGACAATGCAGACATTCTCCCCCAGTCAAGAGATCTGGGTTAAATCCATCGTTCTTTTACCCACTACACCACCCCAGTTTAGACATGGCCATATGCAAATCAGTCTTGACCCTGTGCCTCATGGGAACAGTCCAGCCCGAACTGCCAAGCCATGTCTTCCCTAGACCGGAATCAAGCATCCTAGGACCGGTTTCTGGCTATCAGCCGTCATCAGCCAGGATAGCTTGACTCCAGTGGCGTAGTGAGCACCGGTCCCACGTCTGGGAATACCCATCCCACTTAGGGCGAAAAGCGTTACAACAAACAAATGATGGACGGAATGCTGACAATGCAGACATTCTCCCCCAGTCAGGAGATCTGGGTTAAATCCATCGTTCTTTTGCCCACTACGCCACCCCAGTTCAGACATGGCCATATGCAAATCAGTCTCGACCCTGTGCCTCATGGGAACAGTCCAGCCCGAACTGGCAAGCCATGTCTTCCCTGGACCGGAATCAAGCATCCTAGGACCGGTTTCTGGCTATCAGCCGTCATCAGCCAGGATAGCTTGACTCCAGTGGCGTAGTGAGCACGGGTCCCACGTCTGGGAATACCCATCCCACTTAGGGCGAAAAGCGTTACAACAAACAAATGATGGACGGAATGCTGACAATGCAGACATTCTCCCCCAGTCAAGAGATCTGGGTTAAATCCATCGTTCTTTTGCCCACTACACCACCCCAGTTTAGACATGGCCATATGCAAATCAGTCTTGACCCTGTGCCTCATGGGAACAGTCCAGCCCGAACTGCCAAGCCATGTCTTCCCTAGACCGGAATCAAGCATCCTAGGACCGGTTTCTGGCTATCAGCCGTCATCAGCCAGGATAGCTTGACTCCAGTGGCGTAGTGAGCACGGGTCCCACGTCTGGGAATACCCATCCCACTTAGGGCGAAAAGCGTTACAACAAACAAATGATGGACGGAATGCTGACAATGCAGACATTCTCCCCCAGTCAGGAGATCTGGGTTAAATCCATCGTTCTTTTGCCCACTACGCCACCCCAGTTCAGACATGGCCATATGCAAATCAGTCTCGACCCTGTGCCTCATGGGAACAGTCCAGCCCGAACTGCCAAGCCATGTCTTCCCTGGACCGGAATCAAGCATCCTAGGACCGGTTTCTGGCTATCAGCCGTCATCAGCCAGGATAGCTTGACTCCAGTGGCGTAGTGAGCACGGGTCCCACGTCTGGGAATACCCATCCCACTTAGGGCGAAAAGCGTTACAACAAACAAATGATGGACGGAATGCTGACAATGCAGACATTCTCCCCCAGTCAGGAGATCTGGGTTAAATCCATCGTTCTTTTGCCCACTACGCCACCCCAGTTCAGACATGGCCATATGCAAATCAGTCTCGACCCTGTGCCTCATGGGAACAGTCCAGCCCGAACTGCCAAGCCATGTCTTCCCTGGACCGGAATCAAGCATCCTAGGACCGGTTTCTGGCTATCAGCCGTCATCAGCCAGGATAGCTTGACTCCAGTGGCGTAGTGAGCACGGGTCCCATGTCTGGGAATACCCATCCCACTTAGGGCGAAAAGCGTTACAACAAACAAATGATGGACGGAATGCTGACAATGCAGACATTCTCCCCCAGTCAGGAGATCTGGGTTAAATCCATCGTTCTTTTGCCCACTACGCCACCCCAGTTCAGACATGGCCATATGCAAATCAGTCTCGACCCTGTGCCTCATGGGAACAGTCCAGCCCGAACTGCCAAGCCATGTCTTCCCTGGACCGGAATCAAGCATCCTAGGACCGGTTTCTGGCTATCAGCCGTCATCAGCCAGGATAGCTTGACTCCAGTGGCGTAGTGAGCACGGGTCCCACGTCTGGGAATACCCATCCCACTTAGGGCGAAAAGCGTTACAACAAACAAATGATGGATGGAATGCTGACAATGCAGACATTCTCCCCCAGTCAGGAGATCTGGGTTAAATCCATCGTTCTTTTGCCCACTACGCCACCCCAGTTCAGACATGGCCATATGCAAATCAGTCTCGACCCTGTGCCTCATGGGAACAGTCCAGCCCGAACTGCCAAGCCATGTCTTCCCTGGACCGGAATCAAGCATCCTAGGACCGGTTTCTGGCTATCAGCCGTCATCAGCCAGGAAAGCTTGACTCCAGTGGCGTAGTGAGCACGGGTCCCACGTCTGGGAATACCCGTCCCACTTAGGGCAAAAAGCGTTACAACAAACAAATGATGGACGGAATGCTGACAATGCAGACATTCTCCCCCAGTCAGGAGATCTGGGTTAAATCCATCGTTCTTTTGCCCACTACGCCACCCCAGTTCAGACATGGCCATATGCAAATCAGTCTCGACCCTGTGCCTCATGGGAACAGTCCAGCCCGAACTGCCAAGCCATGTCTTCCCTGGACCGGAATCAAGCATCCTAGGACCGGTTTCTGGCTATCAGCCCTCATCAGCCAGGATAGCTTGACTCCAGTGGCGTAGTGAGCACGGGTCCCACGTCTGGGAATACCCATCCCACTTAGGGCGAAAAGCGTTACAACAAACAATTGATGGACGGAATGCTGACAATGCAGACATTCTCCTCCAGTCAAGAGATCTGGGTTAAATCCATCGTTCTTTTGCCCACTACGCCACCCCAGTTCAGACATGGCCATATGCAAATCAGTCTCGACCCTGTGCCTCATGGGAACAGTCCAGCCCGAACTGCCAAGCCATGTCTTCCCTGGACCGGAATCAAGCATCCTAGGACCGGTTTCTGGCTATCAGCCCTCATCAGCCAGGATAGCTTGACTCCAGTGGCGTAGTGAGCACGGGTCCCACGTCTGGGAATACCCATCCCACTTAGGGCGAAAAGCGTTACAACAAACAAATGATGGACGGAATGCTGACAATGCAGACATTCTCCCCCAGTCAGGAGATCTGGGTTAAATCCATCGTTCTTTTGCCCACTACGCCACCCCAGTTCAGACATGGCCATATGCAAATCAGTCTCGACCCAGTGCCTCATGGGAATAGTCCAGCCCGAACTGCCAAGCCATGTCTTCCCTGGACCGGAATCAAGCATCCTAGGACCAGTTTCTGGCTATCAGCCGTCATCAGCCAGGATAGCTTGACTCCAGTGGCGTAGTGAGCACGGGTCCCACGTCTGGGAATACCCATCCCACTTAGGGCGAAAAGCGTTACAACAAACAATTGATGGACGGAATGCTGACAATGCAGACATTCTCCCCCAGTCAAGAGATCTGGGTTAAATCCATCGTTCTTTTGCCCACTACGCCACCCCAGTTCAGACAAGCCATATGCAAATCAGTCTTGACCCTGTGCCTCATGGGAACATTCCAGCCCGAACTGCCAAGCCATGTCTTCCCTGGACCGGAATCAAGCATCCTAGGACCGGTTTCTGGCTATCAGCCGTCATCAGCCAGGATAGCTTGACTCCAGTGGCGTAGTGAGCACGGGTCCCACGTCTGGGAATACCCATCCCACTTAGGGCGAAAAGCGTTACAACAAACAAATGATGGACGGAATGCTGACAATGCAGACATTCTCCCCCAGTCAAGAGATCTGGGTTAAATCCATCGTTCTTTTGCCCACTACACCACCCCAGTTTAGACATGGCCATATGCAAATCAGTCTTGACCCTGTGCCTCATGGGAACAGTCCAGCCCGAACTGCCAAGCCATGTCTTCCCTAGACCGGAATCAAGCATCCTAGGACCGGTTTCTGGCTATCAGCCATCATCAGCCAGGATAGCTTGACTCCAGTGGCGTAGTGAGCACGGGTCCCACGTCTGGGAATACCCATCCCACTTAGGGCGAAAAGCGTTACAACAAACAAATGATGGACGGAATGCTGACAATGCAGACATTCTCCCCCAGTCAAGAGATCTGGGTTAAATCCATCGTTCTTTGGCCCACTACGCCACCCCAGTTCAGACATGGCCATATGCAAATCAGTCTCGACCCTGTGCCTCATGGGAACAGTCCAGCCCGAACTGCCAGCCATGTCTTCCCTGAACCGGAATCAAGCATCCTAGGACCGGTTTCTGGCTATCAGCCGTCATCAGCCAGGATAGCTTGACTCCAGTGGCGTAGTGAGCATGGGTCCCACGTCTGGGAATACCCAACCCACTTAGGGCGAAAAGCGTTACAACAAACAAATGATGGACGGAATGCTGACAATGCAGACATTCTCCCCCAGTCAGGAGATCTGGGTTAAATCCATCGTTCTTTTGCCCACTACGCCATCCCAGTTCAGACATGGCCATATGCAAATCAGTCTCGACCCTGTGCCTCATGGGAACAGTCCAGCCCGAACTGCCAAGCCATGTCTTCCCTGGACCGGAATCAAGCATCCTAGGACCGGTTTCTGGCTATCAGCCGTCATCAGCCAGGATAGCTTGACTCCAGTGGCGTAGTGAGCACGGGTCCCACGTCTGGGAATACCCATCCCACTTAGGGCGAAAAGCGTTACAACAAACAATTGATGGACGGAATGCTGACAATGCAGACATTCTCCTCCAGTCAAGAGATCTGGGTTAAATCCATCGTTCTTTTGCCCACTACGCCACCCCAGTTCAGACATGGCCATATGCAAATCAGTCTTGACCCTGTGCCTCATAGGAACAGTCCAGCCCGAACTGCCAAGCCATGTCTTCCCTGGACCGGAATCAAGCATCCTAGGACCGGTTTCTGGCTATCAGCCGTCATCAGCCAGGATAGCTTGACTCCAGTGGCGTAGTGAGCACGGGTCCCACGTCTGGGAATACCCATCCCACTTAGGGCGAAAAGCGTTACAACAAACAAATGATGGACGGAATGCTGACAATGCAGACATTCTCCCCCAGTCAAGAGATCTGGGTTAAATCCATCGTTCTTTTGCCCACTACACCACCCCAGTTTAGACATGGCCATATGCAAATCAGTCTTGACCCTGTGCCTCATGGGAACAGTCCAGCCCGAACTGCCAAGCCATGTCTTCCCTAGACCGGAATCAAGCATCCTAGGACCGGTTTCTGGCTATCAGCCGTCATCAGCCAGGATAGCTTGACTCCAGTGGCGTAGTGAGCACGGGTCCCACGTCTGGGAATACCCATCCCACTTAGGGCGAAAAGCGTTACAACAAACAAATGATGGACGGAATGCTGACAATGCAGACATTCTCCCCCAGTCAGGAGATCTGGGTTAAATCCATCGTTCTTTTGCCCACTACGCCACCCCAGTTCAGACATGGCCATATGCAAATCAGTCTCGACCCTGTGCCTCATGGGAACAGTCCAGCCCGAACTGCGAAGCCATGTCTTCCCTGGACCGGAATCAAGCATCCTAGGACCGGTTTCTGGCTATCAGCCGTCCTCAGCCAGAATAGCTTGACTCCAGTGACGTAGTGAGCACGGGTCCCACGTCTGGGAATACCCATCCCACTTAGGGCGAAAAGCGTTACAACAAACAAATGATGGACGGAATGCTGACAATGCAGACATTCTCCCCCAGTCAGGAGATCTGGGTTAAATCCATCGTTCTTTTGCCCACTACGCCACCCCAGTTCAGACATGGCCATATGCAAATCAGTCTCGACCCTGTGCCTCATGGGAACAGTCCAGCCCGAACTGCCAAGCCATGTCTTCCCTGGACCGGAATCAAGCATCCTAGGACCGGTTTCTGGCTATCAGCCGTCATCAGCCAGGATAGCTTGAAACCAGTGGCGTAGTGAGCACGGGTCCCACGTCTGGGAATACCCATCCCACTTAGGGCGAAAAGTGTTACAACAAACAAATGATGGACGGAATGCTGACAATGCAGACATTCTCCCCCAGTCAGGAGATCTGGGTTAAATCCATCGTTCTTTTGCCCACTACAAGACACAAGACACATACACATACTACGCCACCCCAGTTCAGACATGGCCATATGCAAATCAGTCTCGACCCTGTGCCTCATGGGAACAGTCCATCCCGAACTGCCAAGCCATGTCTTCCCTGGACCGGAATCAAGCATCCTAGGACCGGTTTCTGGCTATCAGCCGTCATCAGCCAGGATAGCTTGACTCCAGTGGCGTAGTGAGCACGGGTCCCACGTCTGGGAATACCCATCCCACTTAGGGCGAAAAGCGTTACAACAAACAAATGATGGACGGAATGCTGACAATGCAGCCATTCTCCCCCAGTCAGGAGATCTGGGTTAAATCCATCGTTCTTTTGCCCACTACGCCACCCCAGTTCAGACATGGCCATATGCAAATCAGTATCGACCCTGTGCCTCATGGGAACAGTCCAGCCCGAACTGCCAAGCCATGTCTTCCCTGGACCGGAATCAAGCATCCTAGGACCGGTTTCTGGCTATCAGCCGTCATCAGCCAGGATAGCTTGACTCCAGTGGCGTAGTGAGCACGGGTCCCACGTCTGGGAATACCCATCCCACTTAGGGCGAAAAGCGTTACAACAAACAATTGATGGACGGAATGCTGACAATGCAGACATTCTCCCCCAGTCAAGAGATCTGGGTTAAATCCATCGTTCTTTTGCCCACTACGCCACCCCAGTTCAGACATGGCCATATGCAAATCAGTCTTGACCCTGTGCCTCATGGGAAGAGACCAGCCCGAACTGCCAAGCCATGTCTTCCCTGGACCGGAATCAAGCATCCTAGGACCGGTTTCTGGCTATCAGCCGTCATCAGCCAGGATAGCTTGACTCCAGTGGCGTAGTGAGCACGGGTCCCACGTCTGGGAATACCGATCCCACATAGGGCGAAAAGCGTTACAACAAACAAATGATGGACGGAATGCTGACAATGCAGACATTCTCCCCAAGTCAAGAGATCTGGTTTAAATCCATCGTTCTTTTCCCCACTACACCACCCCAGTTTAGACATGGCCATATGCAAATCAGTCTTGACCCTGTGCCTCATGGGAACAGTCCAGCCCGAACTGCCAAGCCATGTCTTCCCTAGACCGGAATCAAGCATCCTAGGACCGGTTTCTGGCTATCAGCCGTCATCAGCCAGGATAGCTTGACTCCAGTGGCGTAGTGAGCACGGGTCCCACGTCTGGGAATACCCATCCCACTTAGGGCGAAAAGCGTTACAACAAACAAATGATGGACGGAATGCTGACAATGCAGACATTCTCCCCCAGTCAGGAGATCTGGGTTAAATCCATCGTTCTTTTGCCCACTACGCCACCCCAGTTCAGACATGGCCATATGCAAATCAGTCTCGACCCTGTGCCTCATGGGAACAGTCCAGCCCGAACTGCCAAGCCATGTCTTCCCTGGACCGGAATCAAGCATCCTAGGACCGGTTTCTGGCTATCAGCCGTCATCAGCCAGGATAGCTTGACTCCAGTGGCGTAGTGAGCACGGGTCCCACGTCTGGGAATACCCATCCCACTTAGGGCGAAAAGCGTTACAACAAACAAATGATGGACGGAATGCTGACAATGCAGACATTCTCCCCCAGTCAGGAGATCTGGGTTAAATCCATCGTTCTTTTGCCCACTACGCCACCCCAGTTCAGACATGGCCATATGCAAATCAGTCTCGACCCTGTGCCTCATGGGAACAGTCCAGCCCGAACTGCCAAGCCATGTCTTCCCTGGACCGGAATCAAGCATCCTAGGACCGGTTTCTGGCTATCAGCCGTCATCAGCCAGGATAGCTTGACTCCAGTGGCGTAGTGAGCACGGGTCCCACGTCTGGGAATACCCATCCCACTTAGGGCGAAAAGCGTTACAACAAACAATTGATGGACGGAATGCTGACAATGCAGACATTCTCCCCCAGTCAAGAGATCTGGGTTAAATCCATCATTCTTTTGCCCACTACGCCACCCCAGTTCAGACATGGCCATATGCAAATCAGTCTTGACCCTGTGCCTCATGGGAAGAGACCAGCCCGAACTGCCAAGCCATGTCTTCCCTGGACCGGAATCAAGCATCCTAGGACCGGTTTCTGGCTATCAGCCGTCATCAGCCAGGATAGCTGGACTCCAGTGGCGTAGTGAGCACGGGTCCCACGTCTGGGAATACCGATCCCACATAGGGCGAAAAGCGTTACAACAAACAAATGATGGACGGAATGCTGACAATGCAGACATTCTCCCCAAGTCAAGAGATCTGGGTTAAATCCATCGTTCTTTTGCCCACTACACCACCCCAGTTTAGACATGGCCATATGCAAATCAGTCTTGACCCTGTGCCTCATGGGAACAGTCCAGCCCGAACTGCCAAGCCATGTCTTCCCTAGACCGGAATCAAGCATCCTAGGACCGGTTTCTGGCTATCAGCCGTCATCAGCCAGGATAGCTTGACTCCAGTGGCGTAGTGAGCACGGGTCCCACGTCTGGGAATACCCATCCCACTTAGGGCGAAAAGCGTTACAACAAACAAATGATGGACGGAATGCTGACAATGCAGACATTCTCCCCCAGTCAGGAGATCTGGGTTAAATCCATCGTTCTTTTGCCCACTACGCCACCCCAGTTCAGACATGGCCATATGCAAATCAGTCTCGACCCTGTGCCTCATGGGAACAGTCCAGCCCGAACTGCCAAGCCATGTCTTCCCTGAACCGGAATCAAGCATCCTAGGACCGGTTTCTGGCTATCAGCCGTCATCAGCCAGGATAGCTTGACTCCAGTGGCGTAGTGAGCACGGGTCCCACGTCTGGGAATACCCATCCCACTTAGGGCGAAAAGCGTTACAACAAACAAATGATGGACGGAATGCTGACAATGCAGACATTCTCCCCCAGTCAGGAGATCTGGGTTAAATCCATCGTTCTTTTGCCCACTACGCCACCCCAGTTCAGACATGGCCATATGCAAATCAGTCTCGACCCTGTGCCTCATGGGAACAGTCCAGCCCGAACTGCCAAGCCATGTCTTCCCTGGACCGGAATCAAGCATCCTAGGACCGGTTTCTGGCTATCAGCCGTCATCAGCCAGGATAGCTTGACTCCAGTGGCGTAGTGAGCACGGGTCCCACGTCTGGGAATACCCATCCCACTTAGGGCGAAAAGCGTTACAACAAACAAATGATGGACGGAATGCTGACAATGCAGACATTCTCCCCCAGTCAGGAGATCTGGGTTAAATCCATCGTTCTTTTGCCCACTACGCCACCCCAGTTCAGACATGGCCATCTGCAAATCAGTCTCGACCCTGTGCCTCATGGGAACAGTCCAGCCTGAACTGCCAAGCCATGTCTTCCCTGGACCGGAATCAAGCATCCTAGGACCGGTTTCTGGCTATCAGCCGTCATCAGCCAGGATAGCTTGACTCCAGTGGCGTAGTGAGCACGGGTCCCACGTCTGGGTATACCCATCCCACTTAGGGCGAAAAGCGTTACAACAAACAAATGATGGACGGAATGCTGACAATGCAGACATTCTCCCCCAGTCAGGAGATCTGGGTTAAATCCATCGTTCTTTTGCCCACTACGCCACCCCAGTTCAGACATAGCCATATGCAAATCAGTCTCGACCCTGTGCCTCATGGGAACAGTCCAGCCCGAACTGCCAAGCCATGTCTTCCCTGGACCGCAATCAAGCATCCTAGGACCGGTTTCTGGCTATCAGCCGTCATCAGCCAGGATAGCTTGACTCCAGTGGCGTAGTGAGCACGGGTCCCACGTCTGGGAATACCCATCCCACTTAGGGCGAAAAGCGTTACAACAAACAAATGATGGACGGAATGCTGACAATGCAGACATTCTCCCCCAGTCAGGAGATCTGGGTTAAATCCATCGTTCTTTTGCCCACTACGCCACCCCAGTTCAGACATGGCCATATGCAAATCAGTCTCGACCCTGTGCCTCATGGGAACAGTCCAGCCCGAACTGCCAAGCCATGTCTTCCCTGAACCGGAATCAAGCATCCTAGGACCGGTTTCTGGCTATCAGCCGTCATCAGCCAGGATAGCTTGACTCCAGTGGCGTAGTGAGCACGGGTCCCACGTCTGGGAATACCCATCCCACTTAGGGCGAAAAGCGTTACAACAAACAAATGATGGACGGAATGCTGACAATGCAGACATTCTCCCCCAGTCAGGAGATCTGGGTTAAATCCATCGTTCTTTTGCCCACTACGCCACCCCAGTTCAGACATGGCCATATGCAAATCAGTCTCGACCCTGTGCCTCATGGGAACAGTCCAGCCCGAACTGCCAAGCCATGTCTTCCCTGGACCGGAATCAAGCATCCTAGGACCGGTTTCTGGCTATCAGCCGTCATCAGCCAGGATAGCTTGACTCCAGTGGCGTAGTGAGCACGGGTCCCACGTCTGGGAATACCCATCCCACTTAGGGCGAAAAGCGTTACAACAAACAAATGATGGACGGAATGCTGACAATGCAGACATTCTCCCCCAGTCAGGAGATCTGGGTTAAATCCATCGTTCTTTTGCCCACTACGCCACCCCAGTTCAGACATGGCCATCTGCAAATCAGTCTCGACCCTGTGCCTCATGGGAACAGTCCAGCCTGAACTGCCAAGCCATGTCTTCCCTGGACCGGAATCAAGCATCCTAGGACCGGTTTCTGGCTATCAGCCGTCATCAGCCAGGATAGCTTGACTCCAGTGGCGTAGTGAGCACGGGTCCCACGTCTGGGTATACCCATCCCACTTAGGGCGAAAAGCGTTACAACAAACAAATGATGGACGGAATGCTGACAATGCAGACATTCTCCCCCAGTCAGGAGATCTGGGTTAAATCCATCGTTCTTTTGCCCACTACGCCACCCCAGTTCAGACATAGCCATATGCAAATCAGTCTCGACCCTGTGCCTCATGGGAACAGTCCAGCCCGAACTGCCAAGCCATGTCTTCCCTGGACCGCAATCAAGCATCCTAGGACCGGTTTCTGGCTATCAGACGTCATCAGCCAGGATAGCTTGACTCCAGTGGCGTAGTGAGCACGGGTCCCACGTCTGGGAATACCCATCCCACTTAGGGCGAAAAGCGTTACAACAAACAAATGATGGACGGAATGCTGACAATGCAGACATTCTCCCCCAGTCAGGAGATCTGGGTTAAATCCATCGTTCTTTTGCCCACTACGCCACCCCAGTTCAGACATGGCCATATGCAAATCAGTCTCGACCCTGTGCCTCATGGGAACAGTCCAGCCCGAACTGCCAAGCCATGTCTTCCCTGGACTGGAATCAAGCATCCTAGGACCGGTTCCTGGCTATCAGCCGTCATCAGCCAGGATAGCTTGACTCCAGTGGCGTAGTGAGCACGGGTCCCACGTCTGGGAATACCCATCCCACTTAGGGCGAAAAGCGTTACAACAAACAAATGATGGACGGAATGCTGACAATGCAGACATTCTCCCCCAGTCAGGAGATCTGGGTTAAATCCATCGTTCTTTTGCCCACTACGCCACCCCAGTTCAGACATGGCCATATGCAAATCAGTCTCGACCCTGTGCCTCATGGGAACAGTCCAGCCCGAACTGCCAAGCCATGTCTTCCCTGGACCGGAATCAAGCATCCTAGGACCGGTTTCTGGCTATCAGCCATCATCAGCCAGGATAGCTTGACTCCAGTGGCGTAGTGAGCACGGGTCCCACGTCTGGGAATACCCATCCCACTTAGGGCGAAAAGCGTTACAACAAACAAATGATGGACGGAATGCTGACAATGCAGACATTCTCCCCCAGTCAGGAGATCTGGGTTAAATCCATCGTTCTTTTGCCCACTACGCCACCCCAGTTCAGACATGGCCATATGCAAATCAGTCTCGACCCTGTGCCTCATGGGAACAGTCCAGCCCGAACTGCCAAGCCATGTCTTCCCTGGACCGGAATCAAGCATCCTAGGACCGGTTTCTGGCTATCAGCCGTCATCAGCCAGGATAGCTTGACTCCAGTGGCGTAGTGAGCACGGGTCCCACGTCTGGGAATACCCATCCCACTTAGGGCGAAAAGCGTTACAACAAACAATTGATGGACGGAATGCTGACAATGCAGACATTCTCCCCCAGTCAAGAGATCTGGGTTAAATCCATCGTTCTTTTGCCCACTACGCCACCCCAGTTCAGACATGGCCATATGCAAATCAGTCTTGACCCTGTGCCTCATGGGAAGAGTCCAGCCCGAACTGCCAAGCCATGTCTTCCCTGGACCGGAATCAAGCATCCTAGGACCGGTTTCTGGCTATCAGCCGTCATCAGCCAGGATAGCTTGACTCCAGTGGCGTAGTGAGCACGGGTCCCACGTCTGGGAATACCCATCCCACTTAGGGCGAAAAGCGTTACAACAAACAAATGATGGACGGAATGCTGACAATGCAGACATTCTCCCCCAGTCAAGAGATCTGGGTTAAATCCATCGTTCTTTTACCCACTACACCACCCCAGTTTAGACATGGCCATATGCAAATCAGTCTTGACCCTGTGCCTCATGGGAACAGTCCAGCCCGAACTGCCAAGCCATGTCTTCCCTAGACCGGAATCAAGCATCCTAGGACCGGTTTCTGGCTATCAGCCGTCATCAGCCAGGATAGCTTGACTCCAGTGGCGTAGTGAGCACCGGTCCCACGTCTGGGAATACCCATCCCACTTAGGGCGAAAAGCGTTACAACAAACAAATGATGGACGGAATGCTGACAATGCAGACATTCTCCCCCAGTCAGGAGATCTGGGTTAAATCCATCGTTCTTTTGCCCACTACGCCACCCCAGTTCAGACATGGCCATATGCAAATCAGTCTCGACCCTGTGCCTCATGGGAACAGTCCAGCCCGAACTGCCAAGCCATGTCTTCCCTGGACCGGAATCAAGCATCCTAGGACCGGTTTCTGGCTATCAGCCGTCATCAGCCAGGATAGCTTGACTCCAGTGGCGTAGTGAGCACGGGTCCCACGTCTGGGAATACCCATCCCACTTAGGGCGAAAAGCGTTACAACAAACAAATGATGGACGGAATGCTGACAATGCAGACATTCTCCCCCAGTCAAGAGATCTGGGTTAAATCCATCGTTCTTTTGCCCACTACACCACCCCAGTTTAGACATGGCCATATGCAAATCAGTCTTGACCCTGTGCCTCATGGGAACAGTCCAGCCCGAACTGCCAAGCCATGTCTTCCCTAGACCGGAATCAAGCATCCTAGGACCGGTTTCTGGCTATCAGCCGTCATCAGCCAGGATAGCTTGACTCCAGTGGCGTAGTGAGCACGGGTCCCACGTCTGGGAATACCCATCCCACTTAGGGCGAAAAGCGTTACAACAAACAAATGATGGACGGAATGCTGACAATGCAGACATTCTCCCCCAGTCAGGAGATCTGGGTTAAATCCATCGTTCTTTTGCCCACTACGCCACCCCAGTTCAGACATGGCCATATGCAAATCAGTCTCGACCCTGTGCCTCATGGGAACAGTCCAGCCCGAACTGCCAAGCCATGTCTTCCCTGGACCGGAATCAAGCATCCTAGGACCGGTTTCTGGCTATCAGCCGTCATCAGCCAGGATAGCTTGACTCCAGTGGCGTAGTGAGCACGGGTCCCACGTCTGGGAATACCCATCCCACTTAGGGCGAAAAGCGTTACAACAAACAAATGATGGACGGAATGCTGACAATGCAGACATTCTCCCCCAGTCAGGAGATCTGGGTTAAATCCATCGTTCTTTTGCCCACTACGCCACCCCAGTTCAGACATGGCCATATGCAAATCAGTCTCGACCCTGTGCCTCATGGGAACAGTCCAGCCCGAACTGCCAAGCCATGTCTTCCCTGGACCGGAATCAAGCATCCTAGGACCGGTTTCTGGCTATCAGCCGTCATCAGCCAGGATAGCTTGACTCCAGTGGCGTAGTGAGCACGGGTCCCATGTCTGGGAATACCCATCCCACTTAGGGCGAAAAGCGTTACAACAAACAAATGATGGACGGAATGCTGACAATGCAGACATTCTCCCCCAGTCAGGAGATCTGGGTTAAATCCATCGTTCTTTTGCCCACTACGCCACCCCAGTTCAGACATGGCCATATGCAAATCAGTCTCGACCCTGTGCCTCATGGGAACAGTCCAGCCCGAACTGCCAAGCCATGTCTTCCCTGGACCGGAATCAAGCATCCTAGGACCGGTTTCTGGCTATCAGCCGTCATCAGCCAGGATAGCTTGACTCCAGTGGCGTAGTGAGCACGGGTCCCACGTCTGGGAATACCCATCCCACTTAGGGCGAAAAGCGTTACAACAAACAAATGATGGATGGAATGCTGACAATGCAGACATTCTCCCCCAGTCAGGAGATCTGGGTTAAATCCATCGTTCTTTTGCCCACTACGCCACCCCAGTTCAGACATGGCCATATGCAAATCAGTCTCGACCCTGTGCCTCATGGGAACAGTCCAGCCCGAACTGCCAAGCCATGTCTTCCCTGGACCGGAATCAAGCATCCTAGGACCGGTTTCTGGCTATCAGCCGTCATCAGCCAGGATAGCTTGACTCCAGTGGCGTAGTGAGCACGGGTCCCACGTCTGGGAATACCCGTCCCACTTAGGGCGAAAAGCGTTACAACAAACAAATGATGGACGGAATGCTGACAATGCAGACATTCTCCCCCAGTCAGGAGATCTGGGTTAAATCCATCGTTCTTTTGCCCACTACGCCACCCCAGTTCAGACATGGCCATATGCAAATCAGTCTCGACCCTGTGCCTCATGGGAACAGTCCAGCCCGAACTGCCAAGCCATGTCTTCCCTGGACCGGAATCAAGCATCCTAGGACCGGTTTCTGGCTATCAGCCCTCATCAGCCAGGATAGCTTGACTCCAGTGGCGTAGTGAGCACGGGTCCCACGTCTGGGAATACCCATCCCACTTAGGGCGAAAAGCGTTACAACAAACAATTGATGGACGGCATGCTGACAATGCAGACATTCTCCTCAAGTCAAGAGATCTGGGTTAAATCCATCGTTCTTTTGCTCACTACGCCACCCCAGTTCAGACATGGCCATATGCAAATCAGTCTCGACCCTGTGCCTCATGGGAACAGTCCAGCCCGAACTGCCAAGCCATGTCTTCCCTGGACCGGAATCAAGCATCCTAGGACCGGTTTCTGGCTATCAGCCCTCATCAGCCAGGATAGCTTGACTCCAGTGGCGTAGTGAGCACGGGTCCCACGTCTGGGAATACCCATCCCACTTAGGGCGAAAAGCGTTACAACAAACAAATGATGGACGGAATGCTGACAATGCAGACATTCTCCCCCAGTCAGGAGATCTGGGTTAAATCCATCGTTCTTTTGCCCACTACGCCACCCCAGTTCAGACATGGCCATATGCAAATCAGTCTCGACCCAGTGCCTCATGGGAATAGTCCAGCCCGAACTGCCAAGCCATGTCTTCCCTGGACCAGAATCAAGCATCCTAGGACCAGTTTCTGGCTATCAGCCGTCATCAGCCAGGATAGCTTGACTCCAGTGGCGTAGTGAGCACGGGTCCCACGTCTGGGAATACCCATCCCACTTAGGGCGAAAAGCGTTACAACAAACAATTGATGGACGGAATGCTGACAATGCAGACATTCTCCCCCAGTCAAGAGATCTGGGTTAAATCCATCGTTCTTTTGCCCATTACGCCACCCCAGTTCAGACAAGCCATATGCAAATCAGTCTTGACCCTGTGCCTCATGGGAACATTCCAGCCCGAACTGCCAAGCCATGTCTTCCCTGGACCGGAATCAAGCATCCTAGGACCGGTTTCTGGCTATCAGCCGTCATCAGCCAGGATAGCTTGACTCCAGTGGCGTAGTGAGCACGGGTCCCACGTCTGGGAATACCCATCCCACTTAGGGCGAAAAGCGTTACAACAAACAAATGATGGACGGAATGCTGACAATGCAGACATTCTCCCCCAGTCAAGAGATCTGGGTTAAATCCATCGTTCTTTTGCCCACTACACCACCCCAGTTTAGACATGGCCATATGCAAATCAGTCTTGACCCTGTGCCTCATGGGAACAGTCCAGCCCGAACTGCCAAGCCATGTCTTCCCTAGACCGGAATCAAGCATCCTAGGACCGGTTTCTGGCTATCAGCCATCATCAGCCAGGATAGCTTGACTCCAGTGGCGTAGTGAGCACGGGTCCCACGTCTGGGAATACCCATCCCACTTAGGGCGAAAAGCGTTACAACAAACAAATGATGGACGGAATGCTGACAATGCAGACATTCTCCCCCAGTCAAGAGATCTGGGTTAAATCCATCGTTCTTTGGCCCACTACGCCACCCCAGTTCAGACATGGCCATATGCAAATCAGTCTCGACCCTGTGCCTCATGGGAACAGTCCAGCCCGAACTGCCAGCCATGTCTTCCCTGAACCGGAATCAAGCATCCTAGGACCGGTTTCTGGCTATCAGCCGTCATCAGCCAGGATAGCTTGACTCCAGTGGCGTAGTGAGCATGGGTCCCACGTCTGGGAATACCCATCCCACTTAGGGCGAAAAGCGTTACAACAAACAAATGATGGACGGAATGCTGACAATGCAAACATTCTCCCCCAGTCAGGAGATCTGGGTTAAATCCATCGTTCTTTTGCCCACTACGCCACCCCAGTTCAGACATGGCCATATGCAAATCAGTCTCGACCCTGTGCCTCATGGGAACAGTCCAGCCCGAACTGCCAAGCCATGTCTTCCCTGGACCGGAATCAAGCATTCTAGGACCGGTTTCTGGCTATCAGCCGTCATCAGCCAGGATAGCTTGACTCCAGTGGCGTAGTGAGCACGGGTCCCACGTCTGGGAATACCCATCCCACTTAGGGCGAAAAGCGTTACAACAAACAATTGATGGACGGAATGCTGACAATGCAGACATTCTCCTCCAGTCAAGAGATCTGGGTTAAATCCATCGTTCTTTTGCCCACTACGCCACCCCAGTTCAGACATGGCCATATGCAAATCAGTCTTGACCCTGTGCCTCATAGGAACAGTCCAGCCCGAACTGCCAAGCCATGTCTTCCCTGGACCGGAATCAAGCATCCTAGGACCGGTTTCTGGCTATCAGCCGTCATCAGCCAGGATAGCTTGACTCCAGTGGCGTAGTGAGCACGGGTCCCACGTCTGGGAATACCCATCCCACTTAGGGCGAAAAGCGTTACAACAAACAAATGATGGACGGAATGCTGACAATGCAGACATTCTCCCCCAGTCAAGAGATCTGGGTTAAATCCATCGTTCTTTTGCCCACTACACCACCCCAGTTTAGACATGGCCATATGCAAATCAGTCTTGACCCTGTGCCTCATGGGAACAGTCCAGCCCGAACTGCCAAGCCATGTCTTCCCTAGACCGGAATCAAGCATCCTAGGACCGGTTTCTGGCTATCAGCCGTCATCAGCCAGGATAGCTTGACTCCAGTGGCGTAGTGAGCACGGGTCCCACGTCTGGGAATACCCATCCCACTTAGGGCGAAAAGCGTTACAACAAACAAATGATGGACGGAATGCTGACAATGCAGACATTCTCCCCCAGTCAGGAGATCTGGGTTAAATCCATCGTTCTTTTGCCCACTACGCCACCCCAGTTCAGACATGGCCATATGCAAATCAGTCTCGACCCTGTGCCTCATGGGAACAGTCCAGCCCGAACTGCCAAGCCAAGACTGATTTGCATATGGCCATGTCTAAACTGGGGTGGTGTAGTGGGCAAAAGAACTATGGATTTAACCCAGATCTCTTGACTGGGGGAGAATGTCTGCATTGTCAGCATTCCGTCCATCAATTGTTTGTTGTAACGCTTTTCGCCCTAAGTGGGATGGGTATTCCCAGACGTGGGACCCGTGCTCACTACGCCACTGGAGTCAAGCTATCCTGGCTGATGACGGCTGATAGCCAGAAACCGGTCCTAGGATGCTTGATTCCGGTCCAGGGAAGACATGGCTTGGCAGTTCGGGCTGGACTGTTCCCATGAGGCACAGGGTCAAGACTGATTTGCATATGGCCATGTCTAAACTGGGGTGGTGTAGTGGGCAAAAGAACGATGGATTTAACCCAGATCTCTTGACTGGAGGAGAATGTCTGCATTGTCAGCATTCCGTCCATCAATTGTTTGTTGTAACGCTTTTCGCCCTAAGTGGGATGGGTATTCCCAGACGTGGGACCCGTGCTCACTACGCCACTGGAGTCAAGCTATCCTGGCTGATGACGGCTGATAGCCAGAAACCGGTCCTAGGATGCTTGATTCCGGTCCAGGGAAGACATGGCTTGTCAGTTCGGGCTGGACTGTTCCCATGAGGCACAGGGTCAAGACTGATTTGCATATGGCCATGTCTAAACTGGGGTGGTGTAGTGGGCAAAAGAACGATGGATTTAACCCAGATCTCTTGACTGGGGGAGAATGTCTGCATTGTCAGCATTCCGTCCATCAATTGTTTGTTGTAACGCTTTTCGCCCTAAGTGGGATGGGTATTCCCAGACGTGGGACCCGTGCTCACTACTCCACTGGAGTCAAGCTATCCTGGCTGATGACGGCTGATAGCCAGAAACCGGTCCTAGGATGCTTGATTCCGGTCCAGGGAAGACATGGCTTGGCAGTTCGGGCTGGACTGTTCCCATGAGGCACAGGGTCAAGACTGATTTGCATATGGCCATGTCTAAACTGGGGTGGTGTAGTGGGCAAAAGAACGATGGATTTAACCCAGATCTCTTGACTGGGGGAGAATGTCTGCATTGTTAGCATGCCGTCCATCAATTGTTTGTTGGAACGCTTTTCGCCCTAAGTGGGATGGGTATTCCCAGACGTGGGACCCGTGCTCACTACGCCACTGGAGTCAAGCTATCCTGGCTGATGACGGCTGATAGCCAGAAACCGGTCCTAGGATGCTTGATTCCGGTCCAGGGAAGACATGGCTTGGCAGTTCGGGCTGGACTGTTCCCATGAGGCACAGGGTCAAGACTGATTTGCATATGGCCATGTCTAAACTGGGGTGGTGTAGTGGGCAAAAGAACAATGGATTTAACCCAGATCTCTTGACTTGGGGAGAATGTCTGCATTGTCAGCATTCCGTCCATCAATTGTTTGTTGTAACGCTTTTCGCCCTAAGTGGGATGGGTATTCCCAGACGTGGGACCCGTGCTCACTACGCCACTGGAGTCAAGCTATCCTGGCTGATGACGGCTGATAGCCAGAAACCGGTCCTAGGATGCTTGATTCCGGTCCAGGGAAGACATGGCTTGGCAGTTCGGGCTGGACTGTTCCCATGAGGCACAGGGTCAAGACTGATTTGCATATGGCCATGTCTAAACTGGGGTGGTGTAGTGGGCAAAAGAACGATGGATTTAACCCAGATCTCTTGACTGGGGGAGAATGTCTGCATTGTCAGCATTCCGTCCATCAATTGTTTGTTGTAACGCATCACTCACTGGCTGCAAGACCTCCACCAGGTGCCCCACCTCGGCCCATTATTGCCCGCCTATTAAATTATAGAGATCGGGATGTGATTCTTTGCCTTGCCAGGGAGAGGGGTACCATCACGCATGATGGAAACACCCCTTCTTTTTATCCGATTTTACTGTGGCAGTACAGGAGGCCCGTCGGGAGTACCAGCCTGCAAAGAAATTACTCCTGGCTGCGCAAATTCCGTACGCTATGCTCTACCCTGCCAGGTTACGTTTTTGTTTCTTTAATTCAACAGATAGACTGTGGGATACTACTTTGAAGGTATTGTCTTTTTTTTAAAAACATTTTGGTATTTTGCTGTATGTTTCAAACAATGTCTTCACTGATGGTGTATTAATTATCAAACTGCACCTTGGCCATCACAGTGACATTTCATAGAATCACTTTCACTTCACGATAACATGTAAAGAGTAAGTCTGACAGTTTTCGATAAAAATTACTGTTGTCCTGTTCTAAGTGATATTTATATTCGGATGATACTTGTTGTTCGCATGCGAAAAATGCACAATACTTTGGTTTCTTTGTTTAGTTCCTTGAGGCACAGAGGGGATGTTTGGGCATATAGGTGAATGAATTGTATTATTCTTTGTGGTATTACAATACAATCATTTGTATTACTTCCAGCCCTGAGGAAGTCGTTGGGTCTACAACCCATATGCGACGAAACGCGTTGGTGTAAGGGAGTGGAAGAATTTTAAAGATTAACAGATTGGACAAGCCCAAGAATATGAAAACTCTTTCTTGTTCATTCATATGACTGTATTATTATTTGTATTTAAATTTCATGTGCTTCAGAAAGTGTTAAACAAGTTACGTGTTGAGGTCAGCGGGAAATACAAGATCTTCACGTGCCCGAAATCAGCACTAGACTTTGCAAAAAATCACATCAAGAGCTTAGGAGTCTGGCTGGATGCAAGATTAGACATGAAGATTAGACATGAAGACACAGGCTAGCAAGGTAGCTGGGTGCTGCTTCGGGATTTTGAAGTCAGCACGAAAGATCTTGCCTCTTCTCCCATTTCATGCAAGAAGACTACTCCTCCAGGCACTGATACTGTCGCGTCTGGACTACGCTAATGCCCTATATTTGGGAGCCCCCCAGTCCACAATATACATACTGCAGAAGGTCCAGAACCATGCGGCAAGAATTATTTTGCAAACCCCGCGGCGAGAATCAGCAAAAAGAGCAATTAGACAATTGCACTGGCTCCCTGTATTGGAAAGGATTAAATTCAAGGCCCTCTGTGTCATGCACAAGATCATGGCCGCGAATGGTCCTTCAATCCTTCAAAGGATAGTTTCTCCATACCATCCCAGAAGGCACCTTCGCTCTGAAAATAAGCGCCTTGCCATGGTACCGAGAATTGTCAGGACCAGGTGTGGAGGTCACTGTTTCTCCTATGTCGCTTCTAAGACTTGGAACACCCTCCCAGACTCTATCCGTTTGGAGGAGGAATACGTGCCCTTCCGACGGCTTTTGAAGACGCATCTTTTTCCTAAGGTATCATTTAATCTGCCCCTCGCCGTCTGGTTCTCAGCGCTGGGAGGCCCTAGGGTAGCCATGCGCTCTATAAATGCCTCTTTCATTTCTTTCATTCATTTCAAAGACTGTGTCCCATCGAAATCGATCCCCCAGGGCCACGGGAGATGCAGATGCTGGGGATCCTGAGGATATAGCTGCAGAACGAGGCGGACGCTGCCATAACTGATTTGCCATAGTGCATTGTTTCTGATCTCTCATCTTTGATGTTGCTTTATGTACAGGTTTGTTGCGACATCTGGGGGAGGTGGTGGCTCCGGAACTGGCGGCAGCAAACTTTTTGATAGCAAGCGGCCTTTAAGTTTATATTGTGTTGAGATGGCTACTCTACATGTACTGGGTGGTTGTATACTTGATGCATATAAGGCTGGTTGATCACGATAGCTTGGCCACCTCCTACTTACACTGGGAGGGAGTTTGCGCTCGGCACCCCCCCTATATGGGTGTTCCACGCCAATGGTTACCTCCTTGGTGCTATGCTGAGGATGTGTTTGAGGGTGTTTGGGATGGCTTTGGCATGTTGGGGTTGCTGAAGTGGGGGGGTTCTTGTGTGGGCGGAGGGAAGGTTTTATGGGTTGTTCATGTGGCCGGACGACTATTTGTTCCGTCGAAGTTTGCTTGTGTTTTTCTATATGCATCCAGGACAAGTGGTAGATTCCGTAAACTATATGCTTCATTTTTACCGTGCATGGTAATGGTGTGACTGTCCGCTGTTTAACATGGAATCTAATGGGGTTAAACTCACCGAAAAAGATCCATCAAGTGCTGGCTCACTTAGATCGTCACAATGTCAGCATTGCCCTACTGCAAGAAACGCACTTGACGCGGCACATGGATCAGCAAGTCGTGGCCCGCTGGGCTGGCATTCGTCTTGCCTCCTCTTAGTCCTCTTATAGTCGGGGGGTTCTTACAATGATATGGAAAGGTCTCTCTTTTACAGCTCATTGCACTCGTAGTGACTCTGAGGGGCGATATGCTATCGTACATGCTACACTGGCAGGTAAACTGGTTACCATAGTCAACTGCTATGGTCCAAATATAGATGACCCTGGGCTATACAAGAACCTTTTAACACTACTGCGCAGCTGGCCCGATGCGGCGATCATGTGGGGGGACCTCAACATGCACCTAGACCCCAGGAAAGATAAGTCTAGTGGCAGGGATGGGCACTCACCGCGAGCAGCACAGGTGTTAAATGCCGGACTGGAAGAGTTCGGCCTGTTAGACATCTGGAGGCATAGACATATGGACACATTTGCCTGCACACATATTTCTTCTATGCACGGCAGCTGGTCACGCCTCGACTACTGGCTGGTGGGGGACGGGGTGGCGGGCTGGGTGATGGAGGTAGAGAATCTGCCGCACACGCTCTCTGATCACTGCCCTGTCCAACTCACTCTATGCATGCCTGCGATAATCACGCGGCCCTTCACGTAGGATTCCGCTCTGAGCACCTGCTAGATCCTCTCTATTTAGAAACCATTTGCGTGGCCATCACACACTACTTCGCTGAGAATGCGGGGTCGGTAGATAGCACCGGAGTATTATGGGAGGGTTTTAAGGCTACCATTCGGGGCACATGCATCAGTACGACGGCTGGCATATTAAAGGATATTCGGGGTCAGATTGCCAAAGTAGAAGCTAAGCTCACTCGACTTGAACGCGACTATGAATGCGCACCTACTGAATTGACTCTGGCGTCTCTAAAAGAAGCCATACTTGAACTTGCGCAGTTGGCAGAAGAAGAAATGAGATATCTATCCAAGCGCTATGTGGATCGCTCTTACGGTGTGGGGGGAAACCCTGGACATCAATTAGCTCAAAAAATCAAACACCGGCTGAGCCACGACATCATCACTAAGATAACAGATGAGTCGGAGCAGGATCATTATAGCATTCCTAACATTGCGGAGCAGTTTAGGCAGACCTATGAGAAATTGTACACATCTCAAGGCGAGACTGACCGGGTGGAATTAGATACATATTTGTCACAGGTGGCTATTGCCTGGCTGTCAGAGAGACAGAGGGAGTATTTGGGTCTTCCTATTGCAGTGGAGGATATTCGTATGGCCATTGCTTCTCTCCCTAACAAGAAGGCCCCGGGCCCGGATGGCTTTACCTCTGAATTTTACAAAGCTTACCCGGAAGAGCTCGCCCCTTTCTTGCTGGTGATGTATGCGAAGGCCTATGATTCGGGTATCCTCCCTCCGCCTCTTCGCGAGGCCTTAATTATCACGCTATTGAAAAAAGACAAATCTCCTGAGCACTGCGACTCTTATAGGCCGCTCTCACTAATTAACACTAACGTGAAAATACTAGCAAAAATTCTGGCCGCACGCCTCCAACCACTAATGCAGAATCTGGTCCTCCCAGATCAATCAGGATTTATACCCACGCGTTCTACATCTTACAACCTCCGTACTTTATTTGCACTGTTCCATACTCTCTCTCCTGAGTTGCCATCTGTGGCTGTTATGCTAGACGCCGCCAAGGCGTTTGATTCAATTGAATGGGGCTATTTATTCTTTATCATGCAATGCATGGGCTTCTCCCCTTTTTTATCAATTGGGTTAAACTACTATATACGCGACTGACGGCGCGGGTTAGGGTGGGGGGTCACATCTCAAGCCCGATTACCATCACTAGGGGCACTCGGCAGGAATGCCCACTGTCACCGCTGCTGTTTGCCCTGACACTAGAGCCTCTGGCCTGTCTTATTCGACAATGCCACAAACAAGCGGCTATAAATCTACATCATCAGCCTCTTATTATTTTGCTTTATGCAGACGACATGCTGCTTTTCATCCGTGAGCCACGCAATCATCTAGCACCGGTACTGCGCGAATATATTCCATTTGCGTGTTTCTCTAGGATGTCTATAAACTGGGCAAAATCGGTGGTACTGCCTTTGACCGTCTGCACGGAGCCACATGAATTGGACTTTCCTCTTGTATGGGTGTGGGAATCGGTCAAGTATCTAGCAATCTGGGTACACCGCGATCCTGATATTGTCTTTCGGGAAAATTATGGTACGGCTATTACGTGGCTGGAATGCCAGATAGATAAATGGATTCGCCTTCCACTTTCTCTTGCGGACCGTCTTGCGCTTATAAAAATGGTGGTGCTGTCCAAATTCTTATATTTATTCAACAACGTGCCTATTCCCCTCACTCAACATTTTTTAAAACATTACAGTCGCTGTTGCTTCGCTTGGTCTGGGGTGAGAAGCAGGCACGAGTGAGCTGGCAGACTCTTCTTCTTGAGTACAAACATGGGGGCTTTAATGCACCTTATTTCTATTTTGTACAATTTATGTGCTCAGGCTCACTATGCACATTTTTGGTTCACGCACCACAATTTCATTCCTCATGTGGCGGTGGAGCACTGGAATGCACATCCCATTCTGCTAAACTCTATCCTTACCCCTAGCCGTTGCCTCACCACCTGTGACGAAATAAATACTGTCAACTCGACGATTGCGGCGTGTCAGGCACTAGGCCGCCTGGCCAGTAAATTACCCTTATATCCGCCACTACTCCCTGTTGCTTATCATGCGGACATCTTGGTGACGCATGAAGAAGGACTTATACGTGTTTTGGCTCAGGCGGGCATTGAAAAGATGCAGGATCTATTCCTTAATGGCTTGTTTCTGACCTCTGCGGATACGGAATATATCCAAAATAAAACCCTGCTGTTTACTTTTACGTTACATAGATTTAGAGGGGCATCGCAGGTTCACTTTCCTACCTTTCCTACGGAACCTCCATCATCAATGGCTTTACATACCTTGCTAATTAGCCCCACTAGGCGCAAGCTTGTCACTAAACTATATCGGGCCGCCAGGGCAGATAGAATATTTCCTGAGGATAAGAGTCTGAATAAATGGAATGAGAACTTAGACCCACCACTCTCTAACGAAGATTGGGAACATTGTTATGCATTAACTGGGGCCCTCACATCTAATGGGAATCTTCGCATCATACATTTCTAGTTTTTTCACCAAATTTATCACACACCACATCGGCTTTTTATATATGGTCTTCAAGAGTCAGATAGGTGTACCTGATGCAGTGCTTATGGGGCAGGTTTTTGGCATCTAGCCTGGCCCGGTGACAAGATACGGACGTACTGGACCGCAGTGACCACCACATTATCAAAAGTCATTGGTGTTACCTTGTTTTGCTCACCCCAGGTGTGCTTATTGGGCCTGCTCCCCCTTTTAAAAGGGGCTATAGGTAAACTAGCCAGAGTAGCATTGCTCATTGCTAAAAGACGAGTGGCGATGGTATGGGACAGTAAACACAGCCCCACAGAGGCGCAATGGCTTAAGGACTTGGCAGACTGTAGGGAGAATCTAGTGTTATATGCGGAAGAGCTACATGTAACCTCCTGGCCAAATGATATTTGGCAATCCCTACTTATTTATTTACGTTCCACTGCTGCACACGATGCCTTTGATGCGGAATCTGTATAACTGCTACTGTTGTCTATGAATATGATATACTGTCATGGTAACCATGTTGCAACACGTGGAATCTACCCTGCTATGTGTATTTAATACGGCCTTTTTCCTTTTGTGCTATTATGTTTGATGATACTATCCCTTTTTTATTAACCTTTTATTGTCCACATTGTCCTTATATTGCATCATCATCGATATGTATTGTGATGCATTGTGAAAATCATAAATAAAACTTTAAAGAAATAAAAAGTAATCCAAGAAAAGATGAACTGAAAGAAATTAGAAAAGTGTATAAAAAATGTCAAAGAAAAAATGGAAGTGTGTGAGGAATTGTTGAAATACTTCAATGAGCATACAATGATCACTGCTGACCAGGAAGGCACAAAAAAAGGAGGATAGTAGTATATGTTTATTGTTGAATTAATTAAAATCTTACAATGCCAGGATTCCTACAAACTTGAGTATTTTAAAGTTAAAACAAGTGCATGCAGTTAATAACGTAAAACATCGGATATATAAACACCAGCAAATGAATTCATGATTCTCTTTAAAGTGCTTGTCTATGAAAAAAAGTCACAAATAGTACTAGAAGGCACAGCGCTTAATTTGTAAACAAATAGGTGCCATGGCCCTAGTCGGTAGGCCACAGCAGCTTGCACTACCTCTTGCCTCTGCCAGCACTGCCAATGATTACCAACGCAACTACTAGCCATCACAGTCCTACAAGTGTGACAGTTCAGACTAATCAAGGCCCCCAAAGCTATAAGAATTGCCTGGGCGGCAGGTATTAGTCATTTTTAATGACTATTGAATAAATCAACAACTGTTGTTTCTGCTCACCTCTAAATGAAACGAACAGCATCACCAGGTAGCAGACTGTCTCAAGTGCCAGTGGTAACAGTTAAGTGCTGGTGCCGAGCACCGGAAACCACCGGTTCAAATTAAGCAGTGAGAAGGCAGCAATACATAGATCTAAAACACCTCGTAAAAATGCAGAGACCTTCACAGTACTGATGTACCTGCTATTAACTATGAAGATTTTCAAATACAGAGTTAATTCCTAGTGGTGGATTTAGAATGAGATAGTCTCGTAAGTTCTAGTTCGCTTGCCACCAGTTTAAAAAACTTTGTAAAATTACAGTTCAGAAAGGTGTCCGATGACTTAAAGCATGCAATTACAGCTTGCTGGCACATACGAACTCCCCGCTGATTAAACGGCATTTCACACAAATAAGGAAGGGACATGGCGGACATGGCAGAATCATGGTAAATCTCTGCCCTGGGACATAGTTAATCTCTGTCCTTACATTTCTGTGGAAGAAATTCCAACAATCACTACCTATTTCAAAGTGGACCAAATCCATATAGCCCAGCCTACTAGTCGCAATTCTCCCCGAGTGCTAAGATCTGGAATTCAATGATAAAAACTGATCTGCTGTATTTATCCAGTAGGCATTTAATGCCAGTGTTAAACTCAATGTCAGGCATGGATTCCTAGAATCAGTAAAAATGGTGATCCCATTAAAGAGGGTAGCAACAAAAGTTTGAGATCCAGTTGAACCAGAAGTTCTAATCAAAAATCTGGATCCACCTAAAGTGAAAGCATTAAACCTGCACGAAGCAGGTGCTGAGACGGTAAGGCCCAAAACTTACACCAAAGTGGGTGGAAGGTGAGAGCTCCATATCAGTGGCGCACAAACAAAGCAGCCCAGAACAGTAGGGCAAGACTGGATTCACAAGCAAGACAAGATTCAGAGAAATAACTTTAGGCCTCATTATAGAATGCAAAGGAGAAAAGGTATACACTGCTGGATGTGGTGTTTCTCTCTCAGTCTGAGTTTTAAGGAAAATATACTATTGGGTGCAATCAGTGCTGGCAACCAATATTAGATTACAAATAATACACAATGACCACATTTCAGAGTTTTCCTCCATGTTAATTGATCCATTTGTAACCTAGAGATATTTGCACAGTGAAAAGCGGTCAGAAATGAAGAAAAGGTGTGGATCTCCAGTACAGTGAATCCACATCTGCATATTATTCCAGAGTCTGACCAGTGTTGTAGGCATGGTGCCACCACTGTCTGGCATTTCATGGGAGTTTGTGAACATATTCCCCATTTTAATGCAACTACTGACAGTGGGAATGAGGCCTGTTAAGGTCAATGCTAATAAACTACTAATATTCATGTATTCATACAGCAACTAAACAAAACCTTAAGGGGAAATATTGGAGAAATTACCCAATAAAAGGTAAAGCAACCAGAAAACCACGATTATATGAAGTGTAAAAGGATCATAAAAGCATACCTTTCTTAAAATTTAGGGCTGGTGATGTAAACAGGAGAGCAGTTGCTGATGGTGATGAAGTACCAAAAGCTCATGGTAGATGGTTACTAACTGAATCTTCAAAGCTAGTGCAAGGAGAAGATAATGCAATCTGTAAACTCTGAATATGGAAAACTCCAATTAGGGAATTCTGAATAAAAAAATAAGGAATTTGATTTCATATCTCTACTATTGCGCCACACTGGTCTTGCCCCAGAGCAAAACACAGCAAAACATGTCTATTGTTACATTGGGAGAATCATATTGAAGTAGAAGTGTGGGACAGACTGTAATGAAAACATATTGTAAGAGGTCGGATACAAACAGGGCCATTGGAATCATGAGACAGGAGTGGGCCAAATTATGCGACAGGGTCGAGTTAATTACGCGTCAAGAAAAGTCAAATAATGCGGCATAATGCGGCACATTTTGCCATAGTATTATTTAATTTTTAAATTTGGTTACACTGTCTGGGCATTGGTTGTACCCCATTAGTACCAATTTAACACCCACATTTTACAATAAGAAACAGAAAGTTGACCATTCAAGCTTTGCAAAGGGCCTTCCAACAAGCAGCAACATGCGTCCCTCCATTTTTAGTAACTTCTGAACAATTTGAGCTAGAAACAACATTCTTTTGGGTTAAAATCTGTAGAATATCGGGCAGTTGGTGGATAATGTGACAAATGCAGCAAATTTATAATCATGCAAAAATCGCTGCCCAATTGCATAATTCCAGTGGCCCGGGAGATAAGGGTTGTTGTAAAGGATGAAGAATCATATTCTCCTACAGGGTACAACTACCATGGTTCTCCATAGCTATTATAATATAATTTTGCAAGCTGGTCCCTTTCACAATGGTTCTCCAGCAGACTGATTCCCAGGAAAACACCCATTACATTGGAGTACCAAGTTTTCAATCAGCATTCTATTAAGCAGATTTTTGTAGGACTAAAGGTATTTCTTGGGAAAACAAATGCTTCAAGCATATCTGATGGGACTTTACTCTCAGGTCTCAGGTCGGGTCAGTGATGCAATGGGATGCTTTTACATTGGGTCATCAAAAAAAGGAATTTGTGAAAATTGATGTAAACTGTAGGTCAAGATAAAAGATCTATGGCAGTAATGAAAGAGAATTTTCAATGCACTTTTTCACATAGTCATACATTCCCAGATAATTCCTTAAACAGTGTCTAGGAGTTGAGCCTATATTGCCCAACAAGATGATGGTTGAATGTGTTAAGAATATCAATTTATTTTGTTTTGTAGTTTGGGTCTGCACTGTAATTTAGAGCGTTTGTCCTTACATACTATGCGCATCTTGGCAGTCAACGCTTTATCCTTCCAATTTTACTTCAATATAAATATAAAGTAATAAATAGAAGGGTGGGGAATACCTTACTATTCAATTTTGAGACTAAGGTGATTGCTATGGCTACAGTTTTTTGTGAATTAAATACGCACTTTTCATACTCAATCCTAAACATTTCTACAGTACCTATTTTCACTAAAATCAGAATTATCAATCATCTTTGAGTGCTGGATTTTTTTGTCTGGCACTCCAAAAAAACAAAACAGGAACAAACATTTCTCCAGGAAATTGATTGAGAATTAATTGGATCATGTTTTTGGTTTCGTTTATGTGATATTACATTACAAATTCACACTGAACATTTTTTAACATATTTATGTTACAACATTTTACTGTAATAAAGCCCTGAAAAATATATGAGTTGGTGAGAAAGTTAGGGATTCTTGTTTTCTGTTATTAAAGACCCAGAACATGGAGCAGCAAGTGTTCACACACCTCATTGGCAGAGGAGATATAAGTTCCCCGACAGAGGCCAGAATCACATTAGCTTATAGGAAAAGCTCGTTCTCTGCAGGGACAAAAGAATTAGAGCGTTAGTATGAAATGAAGTATCCATAGTATACATGTAAGTATTATTAGTATTTCTACAAGATTATGTTCATCAACTGGGAAGTTAACATGTTTGCATTACAGATTTACACATTTACAGATGCATTACTGTGCACATATTTTTTACACTTTTAGGTGCTGGGAGGGTAATTAATTTGTCTGGCAGCACAACCTTTCAATCAATTACCAGGCTTAAGTTCAAACTAGAGCACGGTTCACCACGTTCTAAAGTCAGCAGGTCAGACACTAAGTCATACCTCCTTTCCAGAGGGTGAACAACCAAACAGGACCTAAAGACTGGAGTAGGCTGGAGCTGACTAGACATGAACTGGATAATGCTCACAATAGACAAAACTAGAGAGAAAATTTGAACATGTTGCAAGAGCCAAGGAATGGGGATTACAAATAATGGAAAGTAGAAGCAGAAGAAGACTAGAGTATACTAAATTATACTTTGCATTGACAATGGAAAGCAATCTGTCTCTATACAAAAAAAATCACATTAAGGGCCTGATTTAGATCTTGGCGGGACTACCGTCGTCCCGCCGCTGCCGTAGTCTCAAGCACTCCGTCAAGCTGACAGTGGTAGACTCCGAGCCAATTTAAATGTTCCCATTGTGCTGGCGGTCACCTTGCGGTGGTCTGCTGATGGAGTGAGTTACGGGTGGAGTTCATACTGGTAAGTACAACTTATTGATGTGTCAATAATGTAGGCAATGTGTTATGTCCCTTTGTGTTACATATTGCATGCCTCTCAGAAAACATTTACACACTATTGAGTTCCCATCCACAGGCCCCACAAGCACAACACCCCCAAGCACCACAACAAATATATATTTGTAAGTGTCAATACAGGTGTTTTACCTTTACCTTGATTAGTTGGAAAATGAACACTAATGCGTGACACCTAAGATAAAATATTGCATGTAAGAGCAATGCAGAAATACACAAGGCTACAGCAATACATAGTAGGACCATTGTAGAAGAAGCTTGTCTTTTCTTTCAGCAACAAAAGAGTTGTATGCCATCATTGTGTAGTCAGGGCAGCAAAGTAGGGACCTGGAAGATGCTGTAGGAGACAGAAACGGAAGCACAGAAATTGTAAATTTTACCTCATTTCCTAGGATTCCGGCAACTCAAAGTAGGAGGTATTCCCGCCACAGTTGCCTCAATGGAAAGCCACATAGTAATCAGTTCGACAGGACTCTTGGCTGGAGTCCTGCCACTTCTGCCTATGGCGCCGTCGACCCAAATGAAGATTCCTAGCAGAGGCGACGGGACTGTGGCAGTTTTTCCCCCATGCACTTGTCAACATCTAAATACAGTGGGCAGACCGCCATGTCGGCGTGCGGGAAGACTGTTGAAAAAGCAATGGCGGGACCTTATCGGCCAACATCTAAATCTGGCCCTAAGACAAGTGACCAGACTCTCACAGAGACTATGAGACTCTATGGAATAGAAGTGAGTCTCTGCATAAGGTAACAAGCTTCAGCACAAATTGGCACCACCCGATAATAATAGCTGGATTACTGTAACACAGACACAAGAGAAATACAATAGAAGAGAGTATTCTGACAAAATATTGACTATAAAATATCGTAGGGCAAGAATATTGTGGCAATAATATTGTGAGCGCAAAAATATAATCAACTGTAACACCACAGTTAGAAATATTGTTTTTTAAGTGCTTTTTTAATATCGTTGCTATTAATACTGTTCTTTAAAATGTTTAATATCATTGTTTTATGCTATGTTTTAGGATTTTTAAATCAGCTTTAACGTTTAGTGGTGAGATGTGTGGGGTGTAGGGGAAGAGTATGTGGAGTACATTTTTGTTTATAATGTTTTTAAAATGTGTGCAGTTTGGTATGTACTTTTAATTTCTTTTACATTTCTTTTAAAGTAATATGACATTTTCATATATGTTTAGCTTTTTCGTATATTGTGTTGTATTTTGGAAATGTTTTACCGGGAGGATGTATGATTTATTTTGGACTTGAGTGGGGAGTTTGAAAAAAAGTTTCTTAATTTTTAATTTTTTTATAATAAATTAAAAATTTATAAATGTTTCAAATATTTAAAAAACACTTGATTTCATTATTTTTTATTTCTTACATTTCGTTTGGTAATAATTTAATTGGTTATTTTCTTATGTTTTGCATTTTATCATGACATTTCTATTTATAGTTTCATAAAGTATTATTGGTTGGTTATACATCTCTTTCCTCAGGCATTATTAGCCATTTTAGTGAAAAGATTTTCATTTTATTTTTAATACATTTATTCATTATTACATTTATTGTTAAATATTCTTTATTATATTACACTTAAGTGTTTATATATTTTATTAGGTTGAGATATTAATATGTATGGTTTAACTTGGAGTGGGAGTAGTAACTGTAACCTCATCAAAGTCCAAACCTTGAAGTGGGACGAATAATCTACCCCGTAAAGCTAATCCTTTACCCAGTGTGGTTTAGATTGGAGTGGGAATAGTAAATCTTTGATAATACATTTTGCTTTATATTTAAGGTCATCAAGTGAAAACTCAAATATGACACACTGTTTTTGTAGGGTAAGTGTTATTAATAACATATACAATTGCTTACTTGTTCTGTTTGCATTTCAATACACATTGTCATATATTTTTTAATATAATGTCTAAGGGTGGGTGTCAAATTCCGTTCCGCTTTCGGAATTTGCGATATTTTGACATTTTCGCATTCCGCAGAGAGCGCGAAAATGCCAAACTTTCCGCTATTTGCCACGTTGCGAAGATTTTTTTCATGTTTGCGCTTTGAAAATGCGTTTTCGCGCGCGCGATTGCCTTACCGGGATCCCTGCGCTTGCCGATGAGTTTTCCAATCCGTTCGCGTTCTCGACGAGATGCTGATAACCGCGAGACTTCGCGATCACGTCATTCGCCTCGCCATCAGACAGAGTCTGAGATCGCGAACACGTAATTTTCCACTGCGAGAGAGAGCGTGAGGTCGCAAACACGTCAATCTCCACCGCGGCACAGAGCATGAGATCGCGAACACATCATTTTGGATGCGCCATCGACATCCGTCGGAAGTGTGGTGAAGGTCGCGAACACGGCAAATTTTCAATTTGGAGAAGAATATTAACTCTAGCTGCATAAAACCTTCTGTAAATGATAATTTGGATTGAAAAAACTCCTCAGATTGACATTTGGCTGTCCTTTTTTGTGCAAGGAGTCCTTTTAAAAAAAAAAACGTTTTGGGGTAGAGGGAGGAAGTGCCACAGAGTCTCCAACTTCCTGTTCCTGTCAGCAGGCTCCTCCCAGTGCTTTGTCCATCTCCTGTTCATTCTGCCTTTGGATTTGAGCTGGAAGGATCACTCTTTGTGTCTGCTGCATCATTATCATTGGATTTGAGGACTTTTGAATTTGATATTTTACAAGTAAGTTGGTGTTGTGTCTGTCTGATTGGGGACATTGCAGTTGCTGCAACTACAATGTTGGTACTTATCATTCTTTTTTTTAAATTGTTGGGGGTAGCCAGTAGGCCCAGAGCTAGTCATGGGTGGGTGCATGATGAAGCAACTGTTCCTTTGGTGTGTGTTGAATGTTTTTCAAACATCATTTAGGGCATGGATGGCATTGGATTGAGTTGGAAAATGGGTTTTTTGGGGGTGTTTCTGTTTTTGGGTGTGTGTTAAAGAAATGCCTTTGTTGTTTGTGCCTGGTGTGTTGGTGTGCATCATGCAGACCTTGTTTTGCCCTGTGGATTTTTCGTTTTTGCATTTTATTGCAATAAAAAGGCACAGCAGTGTGGTTTAGCATGCATCTTTTACCTGGCTTCTTTTATAGGCCTTTTGTCAGTTCATTGTTTCCCAGGCCTCCTGGTTGTTGCTTATGATTTGCGAGTGTCCATGTGGCTGGTGGCAATTTCTGGTGGGAGTTATTAGTGTGCTGCTTTTGCCATAAATAGGCCTGCATGGTATTCCTTTGTGGGATAGACTTCTTGTTGTGGGCCTAGCCATGAGGCTGGCGGCCATTTTGAAGGCAAGCAGTTTGTTTTTTACAACAGGACTGCATTGTCTGTCTTCTGTTTCTTGTAGTAGGGTGGGCCTGGCCATCTGGCTGGTGGCCATTTTGAAGCCTAGGCCTGCAAGCTTGTGTGGCCTTGTCTGCCCATGGGCCTGCTTTCATCCAGTAGGCTCAGAGTAGGTAGCCACAGGTGCATTAAGCAAGTGTTTATCTGTGTGTTCTGTTGAATTTAAACATCATTTAGGGCATGGATGGCATTGGATTGAGTTGGAAAATGTGTTTTTTGGGGGGTATTTCTGTTTTTGGGTGTGTGTTAAAGAAATGTCTTTGTTGTGTGTGCCTGGTGTGTTGGTGTGCACCCTGCAGACCTTGGTTTGCCCTGTGGATTTTCGTTTTTGCATTTAATTGCATTAAAAAGGCACAGCAGTGTGGTTTAGCATGCATCTTTTGCCTGGCTATTTTTATAGGCCTTTTGTCAGGTCATTGTTTCCCAGGCCTCCTGGTTGTTGCTTGTGAGTGTCCATGTGGCTGGTGGCCTTTTCTGGTGGGAGTTATAATTAGTGTGCTGCTTTTGCCATATGGACCTGCATGGTTTTCCTATTGGCTTACTGCTTCCATCCATCCCCTTTGCCAGCACCAGTTCCCTTCCATTACATTTGTATTTTGGTTGTTGTTCTTATTTTTTCCTATCCTTCCTGAGAGTGTAGTGTGTACACTGTATTCAGTAAGTAGTATACCATAGCCCTTGTTGCCAAAGTCTCACAAATGGCTACACTCTATCTTTTATTTGTTTGTTTGTGCTAGTAGTAACTGAACCACAACAACAAATGCAACATTTCACTGATGTTCTTCTCCTGACTTATTTGCTTTTAGGTGCACAAAAAGACTGAGGAGGAGGTAACTATCAACATCATCCGTTGTACTGCCAGACAGAAGTCCTGCTGCGCACCACATCACGTCCAACTGTGACCACAGACATCTCTGTAACTTGTGCACCTGCGTCCTGTCTGACCTCTGAAGAAGATGGCCCCAAAGAAAAGTACCAGGTCCTCCAGTACCAAGAAAGTTGCCGGTGAGGAGAAGAAGGAACAGAAAAAGCAAGAGGCACTAACCACCACTGGTGTGCCGGCAAATGTGTTTTTTGGGACCAAAAAACACACGCCTGCAGCAGCGTTGTCCGGCGGGAACCAAGCTAGAAGCAGCACATCGGCACCAGTGGGCCAACCCCACCAACCTAGGCCCAAGCCCATGAGTGTCGCAGAGGTAGCCAGTCTACTAACAAGCAGCGATGTTGAAATGTCATTATCGCAAAGTAGTACACAATCAACGCAGGCGGAAACTCAGCAGATAAGTCTGCAGTAGCAGGTGAAGCCGCAAGAACAGCAGCAGCCGCAAGAACAGCCGCAGCCGCAAGAACAGCCGCAAGAACAGCAGCCACCACAATAACAGCAGCAGCCACAAGAACAGCCACAAGAACAGCCCACAATAGTAGTTGTTCCTCCTGAAGTAGGGGCATTTCAGGAAATCGAGCTTCCTGCAGACAAAGAGGGGCAAGCCACTGTTTCAGAAGATCCATTGTCTTCCAGACCCCCAGCAAGGAAAAGGAGGGTTAGTCCACCATCTTCTTCTTCAAGCCCCGCTTCTGGTGATCTTGATGTCACTTGAAAGCCACCAGCTCAGTCTGAGAGTGATGCACGCCACAAGACAAGGCTAGTGAAAAGGAAGGTTCCAGAAAGCCTTAGAGTTATGGAGGTAGATGTACAAAAGGGGGATGATGATGATGATGATGAGCCAGTCATCATGGACATCACTCCCGGCCCAAAGGATATGGAGACCAACATTATTACCCTATCCAAAATGGCTGCAAGGGATGTAGCAGGGATACCACCAACACAGGTAACACCAACACGACCTCCAGCTTCCATATTTTCATTTGCAAAGGAAAGGCAGGGACCTACATCCAGCTCAACCAACACCTCAGTAGGTAGTGGTAGAAGTCACAGTGTAGCTGCACAGAGTCACATTCCATGCACACCCTCCAGTTCATCTGGTATTGAAAGTGGCACATCCAGCAGCACCAGAAAGTTCTCCTCAGTTTGGGACTTCTTTTCGGTTAGCAGTAAGGAGGAGAACATAGTTATATGCTCAATTTGTCGACATGGTGTTAGGCGGGGTAAGCTTGGTACAAACTATGGTACCGGAGGCCAAACAAGTCATCTCAAAATACACCACACTATCGTGTGGGAGGCTCACCTACTTCGCTTAGAACAAAGTAAAACACAACCCATTGTTATTGGGCATGAAGAATCAGGGGACGATATTATCGAGGTAGAAGGTGAACAAGAGGGAGACATTTCTAGCTCTGTCCCCAGTAGTGTAGTGGTACCACCCACATCCTCCTCAGCAACATCTCAGTGGCACCGCAGTAAAAGTCAGAGTCAGGCTGAGACACCAAGGCGACCGAGCAGTACTGCAATGAAACAAAGTGCGTCGCTGAGCCTAACTGGGTTAAAGAAAACAACTGCACCACAAAGGAAAATAATCCAGCCACCATTGACAGCATGCTTAGGTTGGAGGGGCAGAACCAACGCAACCACCCAACGGCACAGTTGTAAAATGCGCAGCTGGCTAAAATGTTAGCGCTGGACCTTCTCCCTTTTTCATTTGTGGAAGGGGTGGGTTTCCTTGAATTTGTGTCAACCATCTGCCCTAAATGGAAGGTTCCCAGCCGGTCCTATTTCACAAGAGTTGCTGTTCCAGCACTAAATCATGATGTGCTGGAATTGGTTGGACAAGCTTTGCAGCAGAGTGCTGTTCACAATATCCACCCAACAACAGACATGTGGACCAGTTGCCAAGCCAATGATTACATGTGCATCACTGCACACTGGGTCTCATTTGTGGGGGTTAGAGATAAGCTATCTGAAGCAGGTGCTGTTGACACAGCTGAGATTTTTAAAGCTACTAGGAAACATGCAACTGTATCCATGTTCGCCATGGGGAAATCTCAGACTGCTGTAAACATATTGGAAGAGTTTCACAGCAAGGTTTTTGAATGGCTGCACCCAAGAGGGCTTAAGATTGGTTTTGGTTCCACAAATAATGGCAGTAATGTACTTAAGCAATGAAACAATAACTTTCTAGGCAATTAATGGCCATTGGCCCCTTTTCCCATACCAATACCGCAATGGGTTTTGATCAATGTACACCTCTGTTGGGTCATCCAGATAGGCCTGGACCATCCGCTCAATGTTAAGGGGTGCTAAACTTTTTTCGGGCTCTTTTCTCGTTGCATCAGCAGTGGACTTACCAATGCCTTGCTGTAAATACCAATCCTGTAACGATTTTACTGGGCCTGAAGATCCAGTTCTTGCTGTTGTTGATAGTGTTGGTGAGTTTTCTGAGCCAAACGCACTGCCCTCAGGCTCTGTAGTTGAACTTGATGCCGGATTCCCTGCTGCATTTTTTGTTGTGGGTTTATCTAGCGGGCTTTTAATTAGCAGCCGTTCATTTTCCAACTTACTCGCTGACTCAGCTATCCAAGTTTTGTACCGGGCAACATCCATTTCTAAAAAAGGAATTAATGTCTTCAGTCCCCATTTTGTCCGTGGTTCCAGAATTATGGAACAAATGTAATGTTTTTGTGACAAAATCTTATTTTGCACCCTTGTATTGTCAGCTAAGCGACGGGCTAAACTCTCCACCAACTCATATGCTTCTTTTTTTTCCTCTACATCTTTGTATGCTTCAGACACCTCCTTCAGCTGATGCTCTAGCATTTGCAACAATGGGATAGCTTGGCCCATAGTACAGTCCTCCTTGCTGACTTCACGTGTGAAGACCTCGAAAGGCAGAAAAATCTCAGTCAGGCATTTAACTAGGCACTTTGGTCCATCTGAAGGGTCATGCCTTTCACAGTAGCATCCCCTCTTTGCATGACATAATCATTGATTGGCCTGTACTGCTCAAACAGACGGTCAAGCATGTAATAAGTTGAGTTCCAACGTGTTGCCACCTCCTGGATGAGTGCTTTGCCTGGCATTCTATAGTCACGTTGAATGATCCTCAGCTGTTTCCGAACTTTAAAAGAATGGCTGAAATTAGTGCACATTCTTCAGCAGGTGGTCAGTAAGTTGCTGACTATGGCTTCTTTTTTCAGAAAGTCTTGAACAATAATGTTAATGCAGTGCGCCAAACACGAAACCCTGAAATAGGAACCACGCTCCATGGCCTTAAGTACATTACTTATGTGATTAGCTAGGACCCCCTGAGTATAAGAAAGTAAAATTCCTAGGCCAGGGCAATATACAATGAAACAATAACTTCCTAGGCAATTAATGGGTATAAGAGTAGTGATGTCAGAGGAGTGTCAAAAATGGGTTAGCCACAACAAATTAAAAAGTTATACAGTAGTATTTATTATTAATATTTCAAAATATGTATATGTATAATAATGTATAACTTTTTAGCAGGCTGGCGATAAACTATCTGGCTTGCCTGTCGCAAGTGTCTCTTCGGAACATGTTTTCAGTGCTGCTGGTTCCATTGTAACAGTGAGAAGGACCAGTCTCTCGCCCAAAAACGTGGAGAGGTTAACCAGGATCAAAATGAATCAGCACTTTATACCACAGAATTAAACAATACATGAATCAAGGGAGGCAGATGAGGACAGCAGCTCAGGTGACGGAAGTAGTGTGTTAGATGATGATTACCTACTTCTGGTTGAACCCCCAGAGTTTGAGGACGAGCTATACTTCCCTGACAATTGGGCTTGCGCTTCCAGTTCTTACTGTCTTCCTCCCTTATTTTCTTTTATTTGTGTGTCTGTCTTTCTGGTTAGAAACTTCAAATCACAACAAATCCATCACCACCATCTTCTAATTGTTTTATTGCCATATACAAGATTTGGCTGTCTGAATATCACAGTACACTCCTCCGAATTCTGCTCCTCCATCCTCCTGAATCTCCCTAAATCCATTGCCCTCAAGAAGACAGATGATGATTGGATGATGCAAAATAGAAGGAAAAAGAAAATATTTCCTAGTCCCTCCAAAAGAAGTGGAACATGATTGATGATGACTACTATAGCTATCCTTCTTTCTGATCCGAGAGAGACTGCCCATTACCTGAAGATGAGAAGGAACAGGTAATGAATGATGCCATGCATTGGACGCTGACTGAGTGATTTTGTTGTTGTTTGTTGTGCATGAAGTTACTTCATTGTGTACTTTTTGTAATAATCTACACACTAAAAGTAACTCAAGTCCCTTTTCCCTTCTTGTATTTTTAATAACAAATTTGTACTTCTACTGCAGGCCGATACATTGTATTTTGAATATAGGAAGGGGACTCACTAGGTACACTGCAGACTGAGTTGAACAACACCATCATAATTACCACAGTGACATAGTATCTTCACAGTCACTCAGTACACGGATCAAAGATGATTACCGCCGAAATTGTCTCAGTTTTTTCCAATTTTTGAAGCTACCACGAAAGATCTCATCCAACCTTTAATAGCCCAAACCAAATCGGGTTCACCTTTTGATCCTTGCCCTCCAGGCATTCTTAATCTCATTTCTGAAGCTATTGCCCCGTCACTATCTACCATCTGTAATGCAATGTTTACAACGGGCATCTACCCTTCTGTCTGGAAGGAATTGACCATCAAACCTCTTTTAAAAAAAAACACCCTAGACCCCCGCCTCCCTGCCAGCTACAGGCCCATCGCATGTCTCCCGTTCCCTGCTAAGATTTTTGAAAAAATCATGAACACCCAGTTGTCAACTTACATACATAACAACAACCCGCTGGACGACACCCAGTTTGGGTTTCGACAGGGCCACGGAACAGAGACTGCACTCATAAAAGCAGCGGATGAGATAAGGTCCATTATGGACAACGGAGGCTCAGCGATCCTGATACTCCTAGATCTCTCCGCGGCATTCGACACGGTTGATCATGTCACCTTGATCAACCGTGTCACGGCCATGGGAATAAAAGACAAAGCTAAAGATCTTCTTGCATCATTTTTGTCTGACCGCCCACAAACAGTGAAGATAGGCAACTATATCTCTCAGACTTTCTCCTTGCCTTGTGGAGTACCGCAGGGATCCTCGCTAAGCCCGACACTTTTCAACATATATGTGTCGGACTTGGCGAGGGTCATAAAATCCTATGGAATCTCACTCACTACATACGCTGACGACACCCAATTGGTGTTGTCTGTGTACAATGACGGCACCTCTGTGGCAGCCAATTTCCAAAATGGAATGAGGGCAATAAGCTCCTGGATGTCATCCAATTGTCTAAACAGAAGTGATGACATTCGGGAGACTGCAACCTACTTGGTCCCCGCAATGGTGGCCATCTCAGATGGGACAACCTCCTGAACCAGTGACCAAGGTACGAAACCTGGGTGCCATCTTCGATAATAAGATGTCCTTCCAGCAACACGCTAATTCGGTGGTCTCCACATCCTAAAAAGGATTAAAAAACTAATCCCATACCTTCCTCCATCTGCAGGCAAAACCTTGGTCAGCTCACTAGTCCTCTCCAAAGTAGACTATTGCAATGCCCTCCTACTAAATGCACAACAAAAGGTCCTCAATAAATTGCAGACAGTGCAAAATACGGCAGCCAGGACACTGCTATCCATCCCCAAGTATGCATCCATCTCCCCTTATATCAAACAGTTACATTGGCTGCCGGTGAGAAGCCGGATCAAATTTAAGGCTTTATGCATAGCATTCAAAGCTATCCACAACCAAGGCCCTCTATTCTTAAGACAAGCCTCCCGCCCGCTTGAACACCTTAGAACATTACGCTCATCCACAGCTCATTTACTAAGGGTCCCTCGAACAAGAAGAGCTAATTGGGGAGACAAGCGCTTCTCTGTCGCCACAGCCAAGTTGTGGAACACGCTCCCCCTCCACATTAAATCTGCGCCAACACTGCTCAATTTCAGGAAAAAACTAAAAACTTGGTTGTTCCCAGCCTAAATACTCCCCGATTCATTGGATGTTCTACAATTACAGCGTCGAGACACCCTTGGGTATTTGCGCGCTCTAAAAATCGCTCAAAATAAATAAATAAAATAAATTGATGGAATAAGTCAGGGCGTTTCATGAGTGACTTAAAAGGTAAACAAGTAAACAACAACCACAGCAGACCTAAATGTCTGTGTAGCGGTGGAGTCAAGTGTAGCGGTGGTATGACTGCGGTGCATTGATTTAGTCACTTAAATTGTAAAATGCTATGTTGCTGGATATGTGCTTTGTCCAACTCTTTCAAAAAATGTATGCTAAATGGAGGATGTGCTAAGGGTGCCATCACCGTGGGCCTGCTCTGTCCTGTTGGTGTTGTAGGTTAATGCTAGAAACAGACTAGAGTAGAGATGATGCATCCATGCCGCCTCGGAAAGTGTTCTTGTCACACTACACCATAACTTGTGCATTTTTTTCAACTTGGTTTCTCAATACCCCTTTTGTTTTTGCATCTACAATTACAGGCCGGGCCTTACCCTATGCTACACTTGGGAAAACAATGAATCTACATCTGCCAGGCAGGCAGTGTTATCACCCAAGATTGATGGATGGAGCATCCATGGAAGGGAGGACCAAGAGGAATGCCGAGATTCAACTCCCCATTTGACCAGGATAACACAGTAACAGTATCAACTTTCATCATCTTTTAAATAATTTGATTAATTTTTTTGTCTACAATTATTGTTGTTGTTATTATTATTATTATCATTAGGTTTGCTCTCTGTCTCAAATTCATCCCTACAGATATTTTTTAATTTTCTTTGCTATCTGTAAAAGTAAGCCCGGTAACACTGAATACAAACTGTATGTAATCCGGGTCTCCTTATCATCATCATGCATGCATTTCCTTTTTCTCCCTTAACATATTGTATGGATATGGTAGTCTACAAAGATTCTGTCGTTTGATGTTTGTCCATGAGTACTGTTTTTCTTTCTCAAACCTTTCCCCAAACCCCCCTTCCCAACCATTCAACAAACCCTAACCCTCTTCCCCCGGGCTGTGTGACTTATTGAGGTGTGACTACATTAAATGTACAACAATAATTTAACACATGCTTGCTGGGGCGGATGTGGCAAAAACAACAGTACTTCAATTTCAAGGCAGGGCGGGGATCTTCTTCTGCTTGCCCACCCATGAGCAGTATATTTGTGAGGTAATTTTTTTACCAAAGGAACCTAATACATCAGCATTAATTGCCGGCATTGATTGGATTAATGGATTTCATTTGTTGTCATCCTCCTACACAGCACTAACAGTTACGCTTGTGTCCAGTGAACTGTAGGCCTAGTCAAGTGACTCGACACAACTAGAGTTTATAACTTTTTTGCAAATGCTGCTGCCAGTGTCTACTACTACTACTACCACCACAACCATGGCATGGTTAGGAAAGAAAACCATCATCACCATGCAGCCATCGCTGTGCTTAAGTTAAACATCAAGCAAAGGTAACAGAAGTTTGGGGGAGGCATAATTAATAATGGACATGTTTTCATTAATTCAATTTCACACACCCCTTTGAGTCCAATTGCAGAGTGCCTAGAGTAGAAGTCACTCAGTGGGGGTGTCGCATCTATCTGTTTCTGTCTTACAAAGTCATCCAATTATTAAAATCAAACACTGGCTGTGGAAGGCCCTGCACCAGCATGGAAAGAAGGATTCAGTGTGATGTAACACAGTATCCCCACCCTGAAAACATTAACAACATTGTATGTAAAGTAGGAACATATTATTTAATACTCTAACAAAAATAAACTATGTAAAAAAATCCCACAACTTCTGACCCACCCCTCTCCCTAACCCCAACCAATGTCCGTAAAGAAAATGTCCAATTGTCCAATGAAAAGAGAAAACCCAACACCCGATCCCACCCACCCAAAGAATAATTTAAAAATGGGCAATAAACAGGGTCTAAGTTCGGCGGGCTTGACTCTGGAGGACACGAACTTGCTCCTCCAGGCGGGCAACACGGCGCTTCAATGCGTGGCAGTTGCATACATGGGGGGCAGCACTGATGGAGGGGCGGCGGCGGGCGGCTGCCAGACCGTGGCACCGTACCACAGGAGGGCGGTGGCTGGGGGCCGAGGCATTGGAGGAGGCTGCAGCTGCTGCCGCCTCCTCCTCCTCTTCCAGAACCACCAGCCGATGATATTCAGTCTGTATGGCCTTCAGCTTCCGGCGCCGGGCCTTGGCTGCCAACTCCTTCCTGTCAGGTTTCCCCTTGGAAGGAGTAGCTATATATGAAGAAGAAAAACAAGACTATTGTAAAATATACTCTTAGCAAAGCAGTAAGACAAATTATTTCTACACATAGTATCACGGTAGCACTAGAAAGCACAGTACATAACATTTCTTGGACTTTCTTGGACTTTAACATTTGTGGGAGTTTCAGGCATTCAACCAACCATGCATCTAATTCCTATCAGCCACCTATGCATGCTGCATGCGTCCCACAAATCCTTCTCTGCCAGTCATAAATATTAAATCTCGCCCGTCCTTCTTCCTTCCACTCTTCTTTCCCTTTTCGTTCAACCCATCCATAAAGGTCATCTGATCTGACTTTTAGTCTTCTCCATAAAACTTTCACAGCTGAGTTGAAATCAGATAGAAGAGGCCATTGGTTACTCAACACTCCCGCCGCTAATGCTTTTACTAATGCTAAGTAAAGGGTGTCTTCAACCGTTCACAACAACTTCTTACTTTGGAAGTCTCAACTGTACAGTATTATACAGTACACCCTTGCAGTGAGTGTAATGTCAATAAGTAAGGATTAGGAATCTAACTTACCACCGCACAGCACTGCTGCTGACTCACCCCCTGCAGCTCCTTCTGCAACTGCCGCATCCACTCCTCCGTCAGCAGCCGTGTCGCCTTCACCGCTGGCCCCGGCACTGGTGGTTGGTAGTGCACCTTGAAAAAACATTACACATTTTTCAGGTATCATATACACCTCCACCCTATTTTTCACTAGCAAGATTGAAAAATGAGTTAATAGTAATACATACATATACAACATACATCACTAGTACAAATCAGGTAGTAGTAGAGTAGACACTAGTAGTTATATGGTCCCTAGGGTCATTTTAGTCTTTGCTTAGTTAGCCTGAGCCATACAACCATTTTACCTTTGTGTCTTTTATTTTGGCACATGCGTCATTACCTCGCAGCTTGTTGTATAAAGAGTAACGCCTTTTAGCCCACATGGGCTCATACTGCTACTGTCTAAGCACTGCGTACAAGGTCAAACAAAACAAGCCACTTTGTTATGGAGTTCTGGTGTTAGTCCATATTGCTTATCCAAAATGCTACACTTTTTGGCACGACTGAGAAATGCTTGCAATATACTAACGCGCACCATTTTTCTCCTAACAGACGGAAGATTCCCTTCTATGAACCAGAGCTTTGCAGAGCTTATGATGTAAACAGTACTAGGTTCTTCTAAGGTGAGGTGTCCACAGAATTCGCTCAGAGATCTTCATTTATAATTTTATTTAAACTATATTCCTACAAAGGGGATGGTGGTGCTTCCACCACTGTTCAGTTATCATGATTTCACATTTTTTTTTCTTCGTTCTATGGACTTGTAGTTGTTGGAAGTGTAACTAAGTGTAACAATGTTTATAGTTTTAATATTATGCATTTTGCTGTTGGTGCTACATTATAGAACAACGTACAGAGCTTGTCAGTTGCAAATAAAACTTTTAAACTTACATGGACTCGGTGGTATTTGGTGTGGATGGACTTACAAAAGTGAGCGAGCGAAAGGAAGGGTGTGCAAACTGTGCATGTGCATTGATTCCACGACTGCGAGGTCTGGAGTGTTATGTTCTGGGTTGTCTACTCATTGGGTATCTTGGGGGGGTTGGGAGAGCTAATAGTAATGAAACACTATTAAAACTAGTCGGGCAGGGGATTGTGGTGGGTTCTTCTGTTCTGATTGAGGTGTGAGGAAGGTCCAACCTCCCATCACCAACATCCTATTTTCTTGTGCAAAGTTCTGTATGTGGAAAATCCCTACAACAGTAGTAGTATGTCCTATCCTATCAAAATAGTAAAATCTGGTTGGGCATTTGGTTGGTGGGAATTGTCAAAAAACATCAAGATTAATAAATCCTCAAACATTAAGAAGACTAGAAGGAGTACAAGAGGACAACCCAAAGGACTGTACTCAATGGCTAGAGCTACTGGTGAATCTGAGTTTTATTTAAAACCTTTTAAATAAAGAGTGGCCAACTGGGCATGCTTAGCTACAGACAGACTAATAGTAGTGGTACAGAGAGCCATAGCAGAGGCAGTTAGAGGCAGGGATAACAAGAATTTAGAAACAGATAGTCTAGATCGAAGGATAATTGTTGGTAAAAAATAGCATTAGGAAATGGAAACAATAGTTAGGAAAAGAAAATATGGTGCAGTTAAAGTTAGTGAATAAGATTTATTAATATTAAAAACAGGAAGACTTACGGGGACCAGCAGACGAGCCCTCGTTCTGGTCCTCCTGTCCTTGTTGTTCTGGAACTGCTTCTGCCGACTCTCCCCCGTCTTCTTGCCCCTGGGTGCCGATCATGAAAGATATAAGAAAGAAAGAGACAAACATTGATGATTGGTGTGAAACAAATAAAATATTTTTATAAGACTGCCAAAAAAACATTTGTGTAAACAACAATTGCAATAAAATTGACCTATCTAATCTGGTCAACAAGTAGTATCTGGGGATTCGCGGACCGACTAGCTATTATTTATCTACACTAATCCAGTGTTCCATTCTGATTCCAGACTACTAACTAAGCCTAAGTAGTACGTACCACCTGACCTAGCGCACCTATTTCAGGTGTGCCAATTGTACATTAAGTAAGCATTTCCACTTCTTTTAGTCCTCAAAAATGCATGAATGGAGGACACATGCCTTCATTTTTGCATACACCAAATTGTTGGTTTGTTGATGCTGATGTTCAGCTAGTGCTAAGCCTATTACCATTCACTGAACAAACTATAAAACGTTCTACTAAGGACTGGGGTAAGCACTAGCAGCACTCAGCAGCACGTGACGTAACAGAGGGGGCGTCACGCATCGCAGACCACTAAAAAATTACAAACTTATAATAAGTAACTAAACCTAAGTATCAATCCACCCCTATCTCTTAGGGACAGGACAAAGGAAGGACTAGAGTCACTCTAGCATTACCTAACTTAAGTTTTCTAAAATAAACTCTCACATAATCACGCAAAACGAGCGCAAACGCAAAGTTGCAAATAACAAGATTAGTAGTGCAGAGCACCTGTGTCACAACAATCACAGAAGACTTTTAAACGTAAATTACCTGTAATGTAAGCAGCAGCATTCTAGCTGGTCGGAAAAAATATATATTCGCAATATATAACACAGAGCAGAAGAACAGACACAAAGTAGTAATAATTAAATAGCTACTCACCAAGACCCAGGACCTCCACTCCTAGCAGGTTCAGCAGGTCCTGCTCCCGATCCAGGATATCGGACCACCGGTGCGTCAACTGGTTCTGGCTGTGCCGGACACCAGAGCAGCGAAACACTGCCCGGCGCACCTTTCTCCATCGCTGCCGACGCTCCCGGAGCCCGTACCCAGACCCAGGCCTGCTGCCAGGGCTAAGGGGAGGTGGCGCTGCACAAAAAAAACCAGTGCGGCCAACTCCACCTCCCTAAATAAGGGCCGTGCCTGCACCCCTTGTGGGCGCTGCCTTACGCAAGGAAGGCGGTCACGGCTCTGGCTGCGATGCGCCCTGTGGCCCTTTGCCGTGGTTCTGGGGTAGGCGGGGGCGGAAAAGAAAAGGTAAAAATTAAAAAAGTAAGTAAAAGAAATGAAAAAGGCAGGTAATAGAAAAAGAGTGAAAAAGGATTTAAAAAACACACAAAAAGTAGACAAAAACAAAAAATATAGAATCAGGAAAATAGAGAGGGAGATAATAAATAAAAAAGATCAAAAAAAGTTTTCAGAAACAAAGGATTGAAAAGATAGAGGGAGGATTGAAAAGCAGGCCCCAGAACCATAGCAATAGAGTGAAAAACAAGATGGCCGCGCCCATTGCGACCGCATGGGCAAGTTCGCAAGATATTTTCCCCCCGAGCATGCAAAAAGCGTCGCGAAAACGTAATATGTGTTCCCAAACAGGAAATACCTATCGCGAACGGGCACGAGCATGCATTGCGCGACCCGGAACAGGAAATAGCATCGCGAGCAGGCGGGACAAGTGAAAACAAGATGGCCGCGCCCATTAGCGACCGCATGGGCAAGTTAGTGACACATTTCCAACGCGATGATGCAAAAAACATCGCAAACAGGGGGGACAAAAACTTCCGCATCTTCGCGATATTTCCGCGTCTTCGCGATGATTTTTAACGTTTTCGCGAAGATTTGCGTAACGTGATTGCGCAAATTCTACCCACCCCTAATAATGTCCACATACATTTTTTTATCAATGTGAATATTTTTATACATATATTTCTTTTGTATTGTTTCATATATTTTTATTATAAAAGTTAAACATTTTCCATTTTAATTTGTTTAACATTTTTATATTTTTCACATTATGTTTTCCTACATATTAGGCAGTTTTCTTCATACATACAATCTATTTTATATATGGAGTACTCAAACACATTTCTAATATATGAAAAGTTCCATTAGTTCCATTAGCAAATGCACAGTCCTTTTAATATATTTTTACATTTGTTGCATATGTATATATTTGACTATCTTAATATATGTTTTTAATATAAAATATTTTTACATAATAAAATTCTTTTTTATGTTTGCTTAGAAGCCATCCTTTCCCCAATTTATTTTGTAGTTGTGTTATTTTGAAGGGTTCCTGGTTCATTTTAGCATTTTTCTCCATCCTGTTCTCTGGCTCAGGTAAAAAAAAGAACTAAGCCCACATTATGATGTAGTGCAGGCCGCCATTGACAGGCCATTGGTGGTGGTCCGCCCGACATACAGGGCATTGGTCCGACCGCCGCATTTCAATGCAGGTGGTCAGAGTGATAATGTCGAGGGAAAGACCGCAGCCTTCGACAGGATACTAAATCCTGTCGGGGCAGCAGTCGGACACCTATCCCTACAATGAAGGTGGTGCCTTTGCAGGCACAGCCGTAGGGATTAGGATATCCTTTTCCGCTTGCCTTTTCATGGCGGTCCCACCACCATGAATAGGCAGATGGAAAAGGACTTTGGCGGCATGAAGGAGGGCCCCTGTCCCCCATGGGCCACTGCTAAGTGGCATGGGGACATATGTGCCCCCCCACACATCCATGCACTGTGTGCCAGGCACCACATGGTGTCTGCCACACGGTGCATGGATGTTCACAAAGTGCCTTCTTCTTCTGTGGCTTGTTCTACAGCCCTTTTCCTTGGCCGCAGCAAAAGCTGCAGAAGAAAAAAGCATTTTACGACCTCCTGCACTGCATCATATCCTAATAGGGCGGGACCACCGACTAATTGTCGGACAGTTCCTGCCCGAAACGATGACTGAGCGCCATCACAATAGGGCCCTATACTTTCTGGGGATTTGGTGCTATGGAGTGGCTATAGAATTGGTTGAGCTACTTTAAGTTAGTGTTGTTTAGTAGCTTGTTTAGTTGGTTTCAGAACTGTGTTGCAGTTATAGTAGTCAAGTGTGGTAGACCTTATTATATTGTAGTTACAGGTTTACTGTGTTTCTTACTTGCACATTGATTCTATTTGTTTTATGATATTGTTTGTTGCATTGTTATAGTTCCGGGGTTTATGTGCTTGCGTGGATGCATGTTTTGTATTGCTTTTACAGGTTTCGCCATTGGGATGTCAGAGATGGCATTTTTTTAGATGCTTGATTTTCAAGGAAATAAATGTGGTTATTTTTTTAAGCCAATTTCATTTTCAATTCTCTTGATTTTAAGTCTTCGTAGAGCCCTTTCTGTTGTTTTAACTTTTTGGGGTTCGGATGTTCTCAAAGGATGTTATCAAGTCTTCAGAATGTTATTTTTCTATTTGATATTTATTATTATTAATTTTTTAATTATGGATTATTTGTTACCTTTTGGATTGCCCGGGATTTTACATTTCTTCAGTTACAAAACTAGTAATGTTTCTTTTATAATTTTTACAGGTTGTGAAATATTATTTTCTAATATGTCATTTATTAGAAATTAGGTTTTCATGCTCTGTATATGTTATACTGCATTTTGTAATAAATGTTATGGTTTGGAAAAGTGGAATTTGTTTTGTTGAATATTTATTTTTTCATTTTTCTTCCAGTATTTTTACTATTCAATCTTATTTATTCATTTGTTATGCTTATCATACATATAGGATTGGATAATAAAATTATCAAAACAATTCTCATAAATATTTTTTTTTAGTTGTTTATAGGTCATTGGGATTGAGTTTGGTGCTGTTTTTGGGATTGTTAAATTTACAGTAAGCTTTCTGCTATGGGGTCTGAGTATGAAAGACCTTGTTTGTTGGCAACGAATTGGGCTTTGCTTTGCAATATGTTGTGCATTTCGATAGCTTTGTTGCTTTGTTTAAATGTCTAAAAAATTGCATAGGGTAGGGTGGCTTTGTCCAATGGTTCTTTTTTTTTTTTTATTAAACATTTTTGCAATGTCAACGACAATAATACAACCAACAAAACCTGCCAGCCAGCATTATAGTGCAACCATATACAGTATGCTTCTAGGTGTCATACATAAAAGGAAAGATTGCAATAGTCAACATGTCTATTTCAAAGTAGGCAACGCTTACAATTACTTTGGATGCAGGAGATCTGGGGGCCACCACACGCAGCATCAACACCTGAAAAGAGCAATTATACAGGACTTCACAGGCAATATACAGAGCTGTTTTAGTGGTACAAGTTCTGCTCCATTAATGGGAGGAAATAACGTGCCCTCCCGCCATATATGCCGCCCCCTCATCCCAACCTCCCTCAGAGAGATCAGTCATTCAAGATATCACCTTCTGACTCCATTCTTTGTCGCTCCCGAGCCCAAGTCACAAATGGATCCCAGATATCGCGAGGACGCGACGCAGGAGGCCGCAACTCCCAAAACGTGTTGAGCTGCGTATATCCATATGTTACATCAGCCAGCCAGCCTTTCACTGTGGGCACCCTTCGTCTACCCCAATGGATCGCTACTTGTCGTTTAGCAAACAATAGAAGCAGCGCATGCAGCTTTCGCGATTTCGGCGGAGTGTCTCTGACATATCCCAGTATCCCAAGCAGAGGGGACGGGACGTCCGAGCGACCCACAATCTGGTTTACCAAATAAAAACTTGAGGCCAATAGCTCTCCAACCTCGGGCAGGACCACGCTATGTGTAGAAAAGAAGCCGATGTATGCCCACACCTCCAACACTCATCCGTCTCTCGAAGCCCCATTTTTCTCAGGCTGATAGGGGTTCTATAGAACCTATGCAAGTATTCAAAATGTATTAATCATAACTTATAGTTGGGCGAAAGCTCAGTAAGCTGCCCACAGCAGAATTCCCACTGCTCTTCAGATATCGCGAGTTGGAGCTCTTCGTTCCAATACTGTAGGGATTTAGGCGTTACCACCGGCGCCACCTTCGTCATTTGTCGATATATACGAGTGACTAGCTTACGGGAGGACGGGGAGCTCACAACCACCTCCAAAGCCGTAAAGGTTGGCGCTGCTTCAGGGAAGTCTCCACTCAGTGCTCGGCATGCCGTTCTCAATTTATGATTGGAAGCAACACATTATATCAGATAGCATTGATGCGCATGGGCGGCCAAATTTACAATCCACTAGGACATATAGGAGCCCACAGTGAGTCAGGAATCGTTACCCTGTAGATGCACCATACGAGACCCATGAATAATCATTGTCACTCAGCCTGCCTTCAAGCGCCTCCGCTCCACCACGGGGACGTTTCGTGGATTTACTTCCCACATGTTTGGCGAACTTCATCGCCGCCTTAGCGTCCGTAAATATGTGGGCGGTCCCCTCAAATGACATCTTTAGCTTAGCAGGGTAGAGGAGAGAGTACGGAATCTGTGCCTGCAGGAGAGCTCGCTTTGCTGGGAGAAATTCCCGGCGGGCAGCCTTAACCGCCGGGGTGAAGTCAGGGTAGAAGGAAATATTATTGCCTTTATGCGTGATGCTTCCTCTTTCCTTGGCCAGTTTTAGGATTAGATCACGATCCTGGTAGTTCAATAATCTTGCAATAATAGGCCGGGGTGGCGCCCCAACCGGGGGCCTCTGACCCAGGGACCTGTGCGCCCTCTCCACCACAAATACCGCGGACAGGTTAGGGTCAAACAGTTCATGCAAGAGATCAGTGATGTAAGTTTCCATTTTAGATATTGCAGTTGTCTCCGGAATACCCGTGACGCGTAGATTATTGTGCCGGGACCTCGCTTCTAAGTCCTCGTTCTTAGCTCGGATTATGCCCAACAATTTGTCCATGTGCAACAGCTGGTCTTTCGTTTCAACCTGGAATTCATGAAACTCCGATTGGCGAGTTTCAAGGGTATCCAACCGCGTCTCGTGTGTCGCCACCTGCGTTTTCACAGAGTCTAATTGACTGGTTAGATTGTCAAGTTTAGTGTCAATATTTCGTAGGCTAGAACGCATCTCAAGCATAAGTGTGCGCAAATCTTCACCATGGTCATCAGCCGCCTGGCTGCGCCTCTCCTCTGCTCGAGACTCCGGCTCCAACTCCAGCTGCCTCGTGGAGCGCTTATGGTCAAAGTTCAGCTTCGGCTGCTTAGAGTCTTGCTTGCCCATTATTAATATAGTGCCTCAGTAGCCTGCTTCGAATTACTAGTAAGGGCCCCCAACCACTCCCCTGTCAGGTGCCCTATGGCAGGTCACCCCCACACCACATTTATCTCTCTCGCTTACTGTTCCCAACTAGGGAGTCGTGAGGCGTATCCTGCAGCCACCTCACAGCACTCTCAGCAGCAGGTCATCTTTGTTTGCCTCTATAACCAGCGCTCGTGCCCCCAGCAGGTGAACACAGATCATCCCCACAAGCTGGAGTTAGACCTCAGCCAAGCCCCCAGCAGACTGTCGCCGAACCATACCGCATGTAGGGGGGGGTGACACCACAGCACCCTCTTGCAGTCGACAAACTTCAGGCAGGGCCACGGCAGTGCTTATTTACGCGTCCGCCACCTCCGAATGTGCAGCCCACTCACCGCCACAGGCACAACGATGCCGCCGCACAGGCCCCCAGTTGCTCCGTCTGCATCGCCAGGGCCACATCAAGTGCAACTCCCAGCCAGGACAAGTAGCGTTGCAGCAGAGACGAGAAACACGGACGATCAATAGCGTCCACTGGCCGGCCCGCACCTCCACCACAAGGGCTTCCGCCACCACGTGCACAGCGCTCTCTTCAGCCGTGAAGCGGCACTACGGTTTCTCTCCAGGTGGTCACGCCGCTCTCAAGTGCCCTCACGCCTCACCTCGGTTGCACCGGACCTCCACAAAATGGCGGCCACACACTCCGCCAGTCGCCAACCACAGGCGCGCAGCAGGATCTTCGCCGGTTGCACTCGGGTACCCATGTACCACATAACCCGCTCTTCTTGCTCCACAGTGTATTATGTATCCGGGCCGCCAATCTGATTTTCGCCGCTTGGGATGGCAATCAGCGCACACAGATCGTATCCTCCGCTTACCTCCGCCTCCACATACAACCCGCTCGGTGCCAGGCGCAGCACCCGCCACCGCACTCCAATCCACGCACGGGGGGGCAGCTGGCACCGGGGGCAGCCCAGGCCGGAGTCACCAGCCACACTTCTTCCACCCGGCCGAGGCCTTTCTCCCCGAAACAGCCACGGGCTCAAGTTGCAGCTTCCCTTGTTCACGCTCCAGCAGGAGCCGCCGCCAGCACCGCCCACAGACCCCGCAGGCTCTGACCCCGTTCAGGCCAGGAGAGGGCGGGAACAGTGCACCTCCGCCGATGCCCCACCGTCTCCTCCGCAATTTCTGCCGGTCCGGGCAGCTCAGTCTCACCCCGATGTGCAGGATAATGTCAGGATCGTTTTCCGGCCAGCGGAGCTCACTCAGAGAGCGGCCATCTCGCTGCTCAGCAGGCCACGCCCCCCTTGTCCAATGGTTCCTTGGTACAAATTGTGCCATCCTTCCACTACTTTGTTGCTTTTCTCCTTTTGTACCATGGTACTATTGTAAACATTCCACCATGGTATATGACGCTTAGGTTGACATCTGTGACCAGAATGGTGCAGTCTGCCAACCCAAGTATCTTCAAAGCAGTCCTTTAGGGGAGTTAGCTTTAGTTCAGGTCTTTGATAGTAAGGTGGTTCTATTACTAGGTTGTAATGTTTTGCTACTTCAGTTATAGGGGCTTATGCTGGGGCAATGACATTTTAAATTTAATCTGAAAATTCACATGTTGTGAAGAATTTTACACTTAAGGATCATTTTTTAGGTATCTCCAGATACTTTCATTGAAGTGATGGGAACACCCTTGAATGGCTCTATATGGATATATTTTTAATATGGTAGAAATAACTGCTTGCTCAAAGTCAACCATTATTGTTTGAGGAATATAATTATTATTTGTGTTTCATTTTTCATTTAGGAGTTCCTGGTATGGTTTACTTTGTTTATTAGATAAAAGACTATGGGGTCATCAGTGTTTTGCTATTCTCCATGGACTGTGTAGATCTGTGTGAATGAGGGTAGGCACGGTTTTAAAATGCCATCTATCATCCTTGTGTTGCTCTTGGTAAGATTTAGCAGGTTACTGTCAGTATCATGTATATTTTGTCTCTCATTGTTGTCATTGGGATGTCATAGCAAGTTCCTCAGACACCCTCCTGCAGGCTACTTGTATTGCCCTAAATCTGGAGAAGGCCGTTAACTCTCTCCACTGGGACAACATGCTAGAGGTCCTGAAGGGGATAGGCGCTGGTCCTAATTGGTGTGAATGGATCCACCTCGTATATGCGAATCCTGACAGGTAGGGTCCGGACAGGGCAGTGTATCGCACGCTCCATTTCTACAGGTAGAGGCACCGGTCAAGGATGCCCCCTTTAGTCATTGCTTTTTGCAATAGCAATGGAGCCACAGGTGATTCTATTGAAACAAGAGGGCGTGCACTGGGATATACCTCTCAGGGCCGCTTTCCATGTAGCAGCACTTTATGCTGACGATATATTTCTTTACGTCCAGGATGGCCAATTTGACCTTACCTCCATAGCCCAATTCATGACCAACTTCAAAGAGATATCTGGACAATTGGTCCGAATCCTGCAACTTCCCTCTCAGCGCTAGTTATGCACTCCCAGCTTCTCTCCAGTTAGATTCTTAACTTGGTCTAGAACTGGTCACATTTAAATAACTCGGGATTAATGTGCACCATACATTGGTGGATCTGTCGGATGCTGACATAAGCAGAGCAATACAGTTGTTGAGGACGCAATTTGCTTTTTGGACAACCCTGCCCTTATAATTGTTACTATATCTGATTTATTTTCAGCTGGCGATCTGCTAACATTCAACACACTTAGGGGAGCCTACTCAATCCCTCCAGGCCACTTCCTCACTGATGCTCAAATTAAACAAGTGCTGGGAACGATATTCCTGGTCTAAGATGTGGAACCCCCACTTCCCTCCCTTTAACGCTGTCATTCAAGTGTTCTACAGCACACTAGACAGTGCACACTTAATCCACTGGCTATACCAAATGCATCTCCAGCATGGAGAGTGGACCAGAACATGCATTCAAGAGAAATGGGATGATGATATAGCCCGCCCCATGCACGATTAGCAAGGATGACGCATTCTTTCAAATCCGCATAAAGTGTCTCACAACTCACATTTCAAATATATGTAATTTAATATTCTGAATACAACATATCTTATCCCTTGTCATATTTCTAAGATTTAACAGGGGACTTTGTTATTCTTCTCTCGTTGCCGCTCCCCAAACGCAGCCCACTCCCACTCATCCATTATGGTCATATGGGTTGTAGCACAATGATTGGACTGGAATCATAAGCATACTCCACTAAGTTACAGGGCGCTGTTTAAACAATTCCTTAGAGGAACTGCTGTTAGGCCTTTTACTCCACCCACACTCAGACAGGACCTCAACTAAATTCCTGGACCTGACCCTGTTATTAGTGAGATGTCATATTACCCTGCACCACCGACAGTACAGTCCTAAATACAGGTGACCACCCCCTGACTGATATCTGAAAGAACCCATCTTTATAAGGAAGAGAGGGGGGCCTACATAAAAGCCCCATTCCTCAAGATTGGGATTCTTTGGCTGAGGTGTTTTCTAAAATCAAAGGCGATACATGCCCCCCCAACATCCCACTATAGCCACACCATCTTATTAGTTATTCAACTTGAAAGAGATAGACAGAACTGGGAAAGATCATAGTCGATATTGTAGGCAGAGCAGCCTATAGCAGAGCATTACTATTTGACGATGACAGTTACCATAGGTAGGGACTGCCCTATAGTGTAGGTTCTATAGTACCCTTCATGCAGGACCTGCGCTGTTTTTGGATAACATATACTGTGGGTCTGGTGTCAGACTGACTCTGTACACCCCCGCCGAGTATGTTGGCCTATTTTTGCATTAGCTAGCTCACAGTGCCACTAGAATCTCCTTTTATCAGAGAGATTAGTTTTTGGCAACTTCAGAACACAACAAACCCTGATTCCTCAGACTCGTGGAAACAATATACTACTTTTCACCCAGCCAATCGTGCTTACTCGCTATCTCTCAGAGAGATACACAGAAGAAACAGTCGGGCGTGTTTACAATAATAATTTATTGCACTGTTGTTCTTCTCGTGTAAATTATATACATACATCCTGATCTACGAAGATAAAAGGAACAAGTTGGGGTAGGGGGTAAATAGCGTGGATGTTGCCATGAAAGAGGTGGGCAGGAGGGTATTTTGGGACATTACATCATTGGACAATAATGGCAACTCAAATTAACTCTCCTATGCAAAATAATGCACTCACATTGCTGTAAACTGTATTTACTTGATGATTGCCAATAAGAAATTATTTTTTTTTAAATCTGGTGGTAGGTGAAGTTTCTACATTCACGGGTTCAGTGACTTCCTGATCTATGTCAGGTGTTTCTTCCACTGGTTCTGTTTAGGGACATTATATATATAATTATGGTGCTCATATTTTAAATAACATATACATATATTGTTATTGAAATTATAATATTACATTGTATTATCCATTCACAGCTACCATTATTATACAAAATTATTTTCTATGTTTTATGAATGTCGTTTTTTCAGGTATCTGAAAAAAGATTTTGGTTGACGTTAATCAACAGAAAAAATAAATGATGGACTATATTATCCATAATTCTACTAAAGGCTTTTGTAAAACTCAATATGTATTTTTGTTTGGATTTTGTGTTAAAAGGTTTTGTAAATAGTTATGTTATTTTTTTATTTAAATATAACACATTAGTAAATAATAAAGTATTTAACTTGTAAATTGAGCTTTCTTCCTTGGTGCAGAAGAAAGAAGAATAAATATTACAAACTTGTGAGTTGTTTTGATTAATTGCACCAAAGGCAATAGTGTTTTCTCTGAACTGGGTCCCTACCTGTTGCAACAGCCTACTGTCTCCTGGTGTTTTTTTTTTCTTTTGTTCTTGACCTAAGGTCCTTCCACCTTTAAAGAATACCTTCCACACTTCTATTTGTCACCAATACAAGATAAACAATAATTTATTTTGGTTTCGAGTCATCTCCAAATCTGTTTTTTGTTGACTCTGGGACTGTAAGGGAGGATTTGCCAAGCAATCTTTCATTCCAATATACTCCTCAACAAGGATTTGTAGCTCCTTGTCATTAAATTTTCTCTCCCCTCTGCAGCTCCTGTGAGGACATTTTCGTCACTTTAAGGATGAGCTGTCGAGATCTGCTGGCTGCACTCTGAGGATCGGAATGAATAATTTAACAACAGATCCTGAACCTGCGATGTCATAATTCGTAGACACTGCGACGTTCGCAGCAGTGATTCACTTTTTGTGATTACAAACATTAAAAAATAGGGAATTGTGACGTAAAAATAGCATATAATAAGAAATTGTCATTTGGTAACTAGTAGGGGCCATATGTATCAAAGGGTTTTACCCATTCTGTGTCTATGGGAAAATGTGCTCATACATATGGCCCTAGAATGCATAAAACAATTAATTCTGCTGTTTGAAAATAGCGATTCATAAAAATCGCCATTTCTGGATTATAAAAACACACTTTGTGAAATCAGGCCCTTCATTCTGTAAATACGTCAAAGAAATAGTCATTTTTAGGTCACTGTGTTAATGCACATTTACTTTATTAAACAATGAGCGCCTATTTTTTTATTTTTAAGCCCTTATTACGAGTTTGGCGGTCCAATGGACCACCGAACCCATGGTGGTGGTCCGCTGTCCGCCTCATTAGGACTGTGGTGGTTGGACTGCCATCGGAAGGCTGCTGCGGCCAGGGATCCACGATCCCAGGTGGTGGTGCAGCGATCTGAGGCACCTAATATACTGGCGGTGCTGCTGCAGCACCGCCAAGCATATTAGAAGTTTCCTCATTGCCACGCTTTTCATGGCGGTGCAAACGCCATGAAAAGTGTGGCAGTGAGGAAACAATGGGGGCCCAACAGGGGCCACTGCACTATGGAGTGCCGGCAAAATGCGATGCAGCGCGCGCTACAAAATTTGTTTTATTTATTTACACCCTTATGCATCAAGCCAAAATCCAGTCGGTAAAATACCGATTCCTTATTAGCTCCCGGTATTAAGTAAAAAATACCCAATCCCAATGCATCAACCCAAAAGCAGAAATCGGTATTTAAGGAATCCTTAAATAGCGATTCTTTAAATAGGGATTCCTTAAATACCGATTCCTTAAATAGCGATTGCATTTAAGGAATCCCAAAGTGAGATTCCTTAAATGCAATGCATCAAAGTTAAAAAATTAGCGATTTCGCTAATAAGGGGAGCAAATTACCATGAAGATGAACTGCATGGTAATTTGCAAAAACTTTGAAAAATGCACTTTTGTGCATTTTTCAAAGTTTCATGTTGCGCACACACATGCCCTTAGAGCATGTGTGTGTGCAACATATGTGCACATATCATTTTCAGGGGTGCAACAGGGTGTCTTTTTGACACCCTGGCACCCTTGAAAGTGCTCCCGCTATTAGCGATTCGGTAATACCGAATCGCTAATACAGAATGGCTTTACATTCATTCCTATGGGCCTCCAAGCCCATAGGAATGAATGGGTAGGTATTCCTTATTACCGATTCGGTATTACCGATTCGGTAATAAGGAATGTTAAGGAATCGCTATTTGAATAGCGATTCCTACATGCATAGCCTTTTGCTATTCCTTATTAGCGATTCCTTATTTTTCGCTAATAAGGAATCGCAAATGCTAATGTTGATGCATATGCCCCTTAATTGTTTATTTACCTGCAATTATCCATATTCCGGTTTTTAGAACCCCCCACCCTGCCCCTCCCCCGCCCCGCCTTACCGCCCCACGGAACTCCCTCCACGGGCCGCGGCTGCCTTCGGGAACTGCTTTTGATGCTCCCATTGCGGTGCCTTTCTCAAAGACACTGCAGTGGGATCACCACAGAACCACCCACCAGAGTAAAAATAAATTGTACTCAGGCAGGCGGTCTTTAATGGCTTTGGCGGTCTCGTAGTCGGGGGACAGCGTAGCAGCCCTGCTCCAAGACCGCCAAAGTCATAATAAGACTCATAGACTCTAATCCTAAATTCATTTTGGCCTGTTGGAAATATTTTATCGTGCTTGAGATTATTTTACCAACCATAGTCTAGAGATTCCATTGTCTATATGTTCGATGCCATCCTTGATTGACTTTAAACCTTTATTACAATGCCTTGCACACCATGACCTCTGTCTTGGATCAAGCCATGAACTGGGCAAAGCTACAAAAGGGTCAACCAAGTGTAACGTACGGAGTCTGAGTTCATCTCTATCCATAAACAACGTGTCAATGTTTGGTGGGAGGTTTGTGTTATATTTTTAGGCAAGTCGTAGTCATCCATGGTTTTTGCATTGGACATGGACAACGGCTTAAGGGCCTAATATGATGTTGATTGGAAAGCCTCCGACTTGGGGTTGGAGGCTTTCCGACTGACATCTCCGGTTTCACTCTTGATCGCTGTATTACAATGAAGATCGCCGGTGGTGAAACCGGCCGGTCATTCCGGCTGGCTTCCGATGGGCTCAAGGAGCCTGTCGGTCAGTCTGAACTGGCACGTAATCCCTTAAGGACGGCGTTTCCACTGTCGGGATTACAATGTTGGGTTCCCACAGGATTTCCATGTTGGGCTTTCCGACATGGAAAGCCTGTTGGGAAGCGAATTTGGGGGCCCCTAGCAGGCCCTCCCTTCTCCGTGTGGCCTCCAGTTGGGGGCCAAGGGGGCCCCTATCCTGCCCCCCTTTTAATCTCGGTACAAAAGGGGGTGGTGATGGCCTTCAGCCAGGCTTGCTTGAATCCAGTGGCAAAGTGAGCAAGGGACTCACGTCTGAGCATACCCTGCCAACTTATGGCGAACAAAGCGGTACAAAAGGGGGTGGTGATTCAAGCAAGCCTGGCTGAAGACGGCTGAAATGCCAGAAACCGGTCCTAGGAAGCTTGTTTCCGGTCCAGGGAAGGCATGGTTTGGCAGTTCGGGCTGGACTGTTGCCATGAGGCACAGGGTCAGACTGATTTGCATATGGCCATGTCTGAACTGGGGTGGCAGAGTGAGCTAAAAAAAAAGGGTGTTTGCAATTGCAAAACACAGCTTCGCTATGTAAGAGACACATTCCGTTCACAATATTGCTAATCGCAAAATTAGCGATTAGCAAATCTGCGAATCATACTTTATTGCGATTTATTTGCGAAATCACAAAATGTGACACAACAATAGCGAAACTCGCAATTGTAGAGCTCGCAATTTGCGATTTCACTAAACGGAATGCATGAAAAAATCGCAAATTGAGAATTGTCGAAATTCGCAAATAAGAGAATCGCAATTAACACCAAGTCTGAGCAGGTGGTAACCAGATGCAAACTATTTATAGAGGCCCACAATGCAACAGAATTTTTCCGCAATGGCTGGGCTGTGTGTGAGAGCCAGGAGGCTGCAACTCAGAGCTGCTGCACAGAGAAGGAGACGCCAGGAAAGGATCTTTTGAGCGCGCATAACCCTGTTCCAGCGGACTGAGGAGGAGATCCATACAAACTACAGGCTGGATGAAGAGAGCATCCTGGAATTAATAGCGGAGCTCAAACCTATACTTGAATACCAAACACGCAGGACACACACCATTCCCACCCATATTCAGCTCCTGTGTTCACTGCACCTTTTAGCATCAGGTAGCTTCCAGGGGGTGATAGCCACAGCAGGAGGGGTCTCACAGAGTGCATTGTCACGCTTTTTCCACGCGTTCCTTAATGCCATGGTACAGAGGCTACATCACCACATCCACTTCCCCAGCACACTACAGGCATTAGACCAGACCAAGCAGGAGTTCTGTCAGATTGCACAATTTCCCCACGTCATTGGATGCATAGATGGGACCCTTGTCGCCATATCCCCCCCGCTACCAGAACGAGTATGTGTTCAGGAATCGCAAATCCAACCATTCCGTGAACATACAGGTGGTGTGTAATGCAAAGCACATTATCACCGACATCGTCGCAAAATACCCAGGCAGCACACACGACTCTTACATCTTCCGCCACAGTGGGATACACCGTCGACTCACAAGTGGGGAGTTTGGTGAGGGATACCTACTAGGTAATTGCATTTGTTCGAAGGACACACTAGTAAAGGACAGCATTGGCAGGACAGTGTTTAACCATATTCCTCCCACCCCACAGTTGACAGTGCGTATGCGGTCCGTGAATACATACTGACTCCTTACCTGAATCCTGCCAACGCTGAGGAGCGGAGGTACAACAGTGCCCACATAGCAACCAGATGTACCATTGAGCGGACCTTCGGAATACTCAAGAGCTGTTTCTGATGCCTACATAAGAGTGGAGGGGCACTACAATACAGCCCCCAGACCTGTTGCAAGATAGTGGTAGTGTGTGCCATGCTGCACAACATCGCCACCAGGAAAGGCATACCAGTGGAGCTCACCGAATCGGAATCATCAGATGAGGAGGGGCCAGCTCCAGGACGCATGCCAGCCGGTGTAATTGGTGCAACTTCTGCTGGGCGCCAGAGGCAAGATGAGATCACACAGAACTATTTCTAGGTAAGAAAAGATGACACAATGCTAAATATCTATTACGAGACTGCGTTTAATTTCCTTTAGTATAGGATATATATCGGCACACAGCCTGTGTTGCACACAATGTATTGTTCAATGTCCAGCACATGTTAGATTCACAGTGCAAATGAACAATCTTGACCAAGTGTCTGTGTACACTGGGTTGATGCACCCATCTCCATGTCCAAGTCTCAGCACCTCAACTGCGGCGCTGTCGGCCCGTAGCCCCTCGCTGTGGGTGCACAGTGCCCTCTTCACCTGTCTCAGAAGCCCTGCTGTGACGCACACTACGGCGCCTGTACGGTGGGGGCGGTGGTGTAATGCTGCTCCTGCTAGATTGGGCGTCCTCATCTGTTGGAGTGAGGACTCCTGGGCCAGAAGTGGCAGCTGCCCGCAGCTGATCCACAGCACATGTCACCTGTACCAGGCCCCTGGCCACGTCCTGGCTGCAGGTGTGCCACCTCATGCTGCATACTGATGCTGCGCCTTGGCAGCACAGCGGTCGCTGAGGAAAGGCGGTTGACCGCCCTGGTGTAGAGGTCTAGGCGGGTGTGTAGGTGCTGCCTTTCCCTGCACATAGCAGCACGATCCGCCCTCAGTTCAGCAGAGTGCCTCCAGGGCACCCGTCAGGCCCATGAGGCCAACCCTGATTTGCCTCTGGATTGACCATATGTTTCTTGCCTGCAGGTGCTGGAATTCTAACATGTGGCCCTCCAGCCCTCTGAAGACCGTGTCCTCTCCTGTGACTGCTGCACTGGTGGATGCACGTGCCCTGCGCCTGGATGGTATTGGCGGTATTGGATCTGCACACGGTCGAACACAGGGTTGTGGCTCTGACTGTCCCTGGACTGGTTGTTCATCGACCTAGGTGTCCTGGGCTTCCTCCTCCAGCGGGGGCAATGGTGGCACTGCAATCCGCCTGCTGCGTTTTGGAGGGATAACTGGGCTGCCCTCCTCCTCTTCCTCCTCCTCCTCTTGCCCTGTCGCCTCTGGGTTGGGGGATTCATCCTCGCCTCCACTGATTGTTCCCTGTGTTTCTGCTGGTGCTGTGGACGTAAATGCACACATTACTTTTCTGTCCTGCCTCTCATTTGTCATGCATTAAATTTTACTGTTTGGCGTTACATGGGTCCTGTCTGTCTGTATTTTGCCTTTCATGATGCGCACATACTGGTTGAGACTGGCTGGGTGTCAATGCTCCACTGTTAGGTGCATGTGACTACATCTCCCATAATGCATTGCTGTGTGTGCTTGTGTACCTGCACTGGACTTATAGTTTTGTTGTGCCCCTGGCTCTCTCCTGGGTGTGTGGGGGAAGTAGGGAGGTATCAGGGGTGTGATGGCATGCTTATTACCGTGTCTTGGCTCCGGGTGGTCGGAGCTGTCCAGGTCTGCCACGCCCATAACTCTCTCCAGAAGCAGGGTCCCCTCAACCATTTCCTCGAGTGGTGTTGAAGCGGTGGCAGTGGAGGTCCCACCACCGGTCTTCTTAGCCTGCTCCAACCTGGCAGCAACCTTCTCCTTTGAGCGCTGGCGCATGTCATACCAGCGCTTTCTTAGGTCTTCGACGCTTCGGTGGGTGACGCCAATTGCATTGACTTTACGCTGGATGTCTGCCCATATCCTTCTCTTGCGTGTCTCAGGCACACGCAGGGACTTCTTGCCAAAGAGGAGCTCATGGTTAACAACCATCTCCTGAATCAGGACCTCCAGCTCACTTTCTGGGAACTTGTGTTTTCTCTTTCTGGGTGTCTCCCCCGGCTGCTTGTTCTTGCTGGCCATGTCTCCAATCTCTGCCATTAAGTGTAGCACTGCAGTGATGCCTCATCTCAACTCCTAGTCTCTCACTGTGCTTCTGAAACTCAGATGCAGCATGGGTAGTCCCACTTCCTGGTTGTGATGTCATCAAGCTGCACCTGAGTTTCCGATTCTGAGAATTGGGAATTCGCTAATTTGCGATTTTTCAAATAAGGAATCGCTATTTGGCAAATCGCAATTGAAATAGCGATTTTTACAGAATCGCTATTTTTTGCGAGTTTTTATTTACATACCGTTTTGCGATTCTCAAATTGCGATTCGCTAGAAATCGCAAATTGAGAATCGCAAAAAGGGAGTTTGATATATATGTCCCAGAGTCACGAGATGGGTCCCTACCACAACCAGAGGTAAGCACTGCAGCAGCTAGTAACTCCTCGCATTGCCTTTGGTGAATTATACACAGTTGCAAAAGAGATGTATGAAGTTGTTGCAGTTTTCATTTTGAATTTCGAACTTTGAAAAATGTAATACTACTAATACTCTTCCTTAAAATGAGTTTGTGTGTTTAAGTCGGTTTAGTCAGTCCATCTCTTCCTTATAATTTCTAAATATGCAGCCAGCCTGCATTCTGCACTTAGCTGCATTCATATTCACTCTGTGGTGTGTACTCTTTGCTTTACGGGAAGTCTCTTTGTGGTTTCCAGTCACTGCTTGGCATGGCCTGAACTGTCTGAGTGAATTACTCAGTGCCAACAGTGCATTCTGAAGAGAATGGACAGCATTTGCAGAATTACTATGATCCCAGCAGCCCAAAATTGATCGTGGGCATCAGCCCTACGAGAACAACCCACCAGGTCTCTCATACATGACACTATTTGGGAACAAAAGAGATTTAAAATAAATGGCAGAAATGTATTTTCCTGTATACTTGCATTGAAGTGGATGATTCTAAGTGGACTAAAACTGAAATAAACTCATTGTTGACTGAAAAAAAGGTGGCCCCACTGGCTCATAAAGCATGTGGTTGCTTCTGAGGGCTTTCACAAAAGAACAAAATGGTCTTTGCCTTTCTTATGTTTGGCCACTCCCCCTTTTCCCAGGTGGTAGTGGACAGAAGTGGGAGTGGCCATCCTGGGAAGTTATTGAAAGGAACCGGAACCCAGTCTTTGGGGTTCGGTGACCAAACGAGCAAATGTAGAGTTTATGTGTGTCCGTTATTTACTGCATCCTGGTCCCACTGCTAAAGCCCCAAAGATGTATTCCTTACATGTACAAAATAGAACAGCCTTCTACTACCTCTTTGTCCTGCAACTTTGGGAACTAAAGGCATCAGTATGCACCCTGTTCCTCCCCTTGCACAGTTATTTGGGCACTCTGGGCCCGCATTGCCCCTTGAATTATCAAAAAAGAATGTGCTGTGTTCGTGCTTGATTAAAGTGAAGCACTATGCAGTGGGGTTTGTCCCTTTTAGTTTGTTTTTATGTTGTGATCTTATCATGCTTTTTGGATTTTCACAGTCCACTATTTGCTTCTTTCAAACTCCTATTTGTAATTTGTAGTGGATGTGATCCAGAGTTTTTCTTGCGTTTATTTTACCATGTATACTTTTGTGATTTTCGTGAAAAATCGAGTAAAGTTTCACTTACTTATTTACACTATGCAGTATTTTCAAACTAGAATGCACACATATGAGCAAGTGGGTAATTAAAGTATTTGCGATCTGTGTTGAGAACAACATAAGCAAGTACACAGTCCCACAGAGTAACTTGGATGCTGTTTTGAAGCTGGTCACCATAAATGTTCCAGTAATCTTTCTTCTGCCTGCACTACAGTTCCTCTCTCTCTCTGTGGGTGGGGTCACAATATGATTGGCATTGGCAACAAAAATAATTTTTTAATATTGGCTGATCCATTTCCGTTTCAATGTATGCTATCCTGTGGGTTGATCCAAAATGTGAATAACATTCAAAGCAAGTGATGATAAAAGGGGCTTAACCAAAGCCTCTCTCTATATATTATTATATTATATATTTTTCAATTAACACATCAGGGTATGAGGCAACGAAAGTTGTGAAGCCAGGCCTAAAAAGAGCCACCAGATGAGGTTGGAGAATACCATTCAGGAAGCTCAAACTATTATATGTATGTCCTGCATCTAACAGCGCAAAACCAAAGGGGATGATGGACGGAGTGTTGAACATTGGAAGCACTCACCCCCAGTCAACTGATCTGGATTTAATCCATCATCATTCTTTAGCTCACTCTGCCACCCCAGTTCAGACATGGCCATATGCAAATCAGTCTGACCCTGTGCCTCATGGGAACAGTCCATCCCGAACTGCCAAGCCATGTCTGAACTGGGGTGGCGGAGTGAGCTAAAGAATGATGATGGATTAAACCCAGATCAGTTGACTGGGGGTGAGTGCTTGCAATGTTCAACACTCTGTCCATCATCCCCTATGGTTATGCTTTACTCGCCCTAAGTTGGCAGGGTATGCCCAGATGTGGGTCCCTTGCTCACTTTGCTACTGGATTCAAGCTAGCCTGGCTGATGACGGCTGATTAGCCAGAAACCGGTCCCAGGATGCTTGTTTCCAGTCCAGGAAAGACATGGCTTGGCAGTTCTTGCTGGACTGTTCCCATGAGGCACAGGATCAGACTGATTTGCATATGGCCATGTCTGAACTGGGGTGGCAGAGTGAGCTAAAGAATGATGATGGATTAAACCCAGATCAGTTGACTAGGGGTGAGTGCTTGCAATGTTCAACACTCCGTCTATCATCCCCTTTGGTTTTGCTTTGTTCACCCTACGTTGGCAGGGTATGCCCAGACGTGGGTCACTTCCTCACTTTGCCACTGGATTCCAGAGAGCCTGGCTGATGAGGGTTATGAACCCGAAACAGGTCCCAGGATGCTTGTTTCCGGTCCAGGGAAGACATGGCTTGGCAGTTCGGCAGGACTGTTCCCACGAGGCACAGGGTCAGACTGATTTGCACATGGTCATTTCGGAACTGGGGTGGTGGAGTAAGCTAAAGAATGATGATGGGTTAAACCGAGATCAGTTGACTGGGGGTGAGTGTTCGATTTGCTCAAACGCTCTGTCCATCATTCCTTTGGTATCACTGCATCTAACAGCAGCTGTTTTTGCCCACTTGAAAAATAACAATGACCCACTAAAGTCTATTCTGCTGAAATTTTCAGTACCAAGTCCATCGTGTGTGAACCCACAAAATTAACATTTGATCTAGCTCAGCAGTAGCTGGAAGGCAAGGTGCGGTATTACATATGAAAATAATTAAATAAATGCAAAAACGAATAGCTTGATTCCAATATTCAAAGAATGTCCGGAGACTAGAAAAAAATAAAATCTATTGAACCTTTAATGTCTGGATTATATTATTAAATGAAAGTATCACAGCTCATAGACTGTACCCAGCATTATCTAATGTAAATACTGTACAGTCGTGTGGAAAACAAAACACAATAATTTAAATTAGTCCAATAACAAAACTATAACTGCGAGCAGTAAAAGGGAAGCAACTTTAATGCAAAGTAATTTGTTGGCAATTGAATATATACAGTAATTCAAGAGCATGCATAATGGAAGCCTAAGGAGTAAATGTTGAAGTAACTTATATGTAATGTTTAAGCTGTAGAAAATGGTAATAAACGTCCACAATATAAAAGCAATTACAGAACATTGTAATTTCTAGTGCTGCAGAAATAGAACTGTTTCAAAACTGATATTGCTTGGCTTAACATTATGTTCTACAAATCATATTGGTCTATGGCCTTTGTGGTAAATCTCTTACATTACCACCATACAGTTTTTGCCCAAATTTACAAGACGTTTGCGTCAGGTTTGTGTTACTTTTTTATTGCAATGCGCCACAAAGTCTTCTGCTGCGATTTACAAACCAATGCAAATCATAATGTGCGTTGGTTTGCGACCCAAAGTGAAGCAATGCAGCACAATGCGTAGCTTTACATTACTTTGTGTCATGAGCGCGTTCCATGGATGATGCATGGGTGTTCCGGGTAACCACCCATGGGTTTTGACAGCACTAACTTTCGACAAATGTCACAGTAAGTTTGGCCTATTTGGCACAGGTGGAACTGAGTAATGCTGTTGCAGTGAGGAATAGCTAGGTGGACTTACTAAGGCCCTGGTTACCCAGTTGTTTTTGTCTACCAAATGTAAATAGAAGTTAAACTTTTGTACAATTAATTAAGAGAATACATAAAATGTCCATGGTGCTCACCGTTAAACAATAATTGTTTGTCGCACAAATAAGAACACAAACATGACACAAAAGGTGGGGGGCATAGCCTATTGTAAACAAAGCATGTGCCTAAAGATGTATTGATACTGAGTATGCGAAAATTAAACACAGGTGACTAGGAACTTACTCTATTTTTTTAAGAACAAACATTACTAGTCATTAAGGCTATAACAAGTCTTTTCGAGATTTACTGCTGATGAAATTCACATTAGACAATTATCTATAGATATTTTGATTGTAGATTTTCGGGAAGTATGTCTTTGGATATCATCACAGCTTTTACTAGCTAGAGAATTTCAAAACAGTTTAATGCTTTTGCATTGCTGAACACTGTTATGAGACAAGACATAGGAGCATTAATTTCTAATATGGAAGAACAGTGAATAAAAACCTAACTTCAGAACTTCTGTGCAATAGAGCAATCAATTAACCTGTGGGATAGATTAGCATCTTTTGAATTACATCTCCAAAAATTCAAATTTGATGTTAAATTTAGTTTGGGCATTTGTTTGAAAATTATTCTTTATGGAGTGTGGATTGTTTCCAGAGAGAAGTGTATCTTTAAAATTGTATTGCCATGATTCTTCCACATTTTAACAGTGATAACTAAATATATTTATGTAAGCCTCTTTGAGCTGTAATGGATTAATATCTCAAGGGCAGTATTGACAATTAACAAGTATGCAATTCTCTACCGCTGCACTTTCCGCATAATTATGGATTTGCCTTACTTGCCACATAATCTTTCTACATAATTTTCAGATTTTAACATATAGAATTATAGATGGGTAACAGTGACTTTTGGAAATGTTTTTCACAGAGGGGTTCTGATTGACATTAAATAGACAACAAGTGAAGTTTGCCTTGTCTATGATGTCACTCAGAACCCAGAGATGAAAAACAAAACCTGTAATTCACATTTTACCCACCTATATTTTTATGCTGTGTACGGCCCCTACAACCATTTGCCTATGCTCTCGACTACTATGCAGGAGCAGAGGACTCACGGAGGAGCCCTACATAACATTGGGTAATGTTTACTGCCAAAGACCCTATTCATAATAAACACGTAAAACAATGCTGAATGCAGCAAAAGCAATAGCAAACGACAGATAGTGCAACAGTGTACATGGCAGCCTTCAAAAGAAGAAATGTAAGCCTATCTTTTGTGTACAGTGTTAGTGGGGCCGAACACCCTCAATTGTAATATCTCGCAACTTGACAGCCGTAGGTGTAAAAGTTAACATCTGGAGCTCCACACTCGAGAAAGTCCCATCCTTGAGAGTAAGGTGAAGAGAGAACACTGCCTGGCATACCAGCGCACAATTTGCCCAAATGTAGTGCTTGATAACACTCACTTCAATTGAAAAGCTATAGTTTTCACCATTGTTGGTGCAACCAGTGCTGTGTATCTCTAGACACATGATTCTGGATTTTTGTCCTTATTCAGTAGATAGTATTAGTTTGAATGTGGGGGTGCTCGCAATGCTGCACACAGTCTTGTCATATCCCTGTGCCACTCAAGAATGCCGGTGCATCCTAGTGAGCTCGTTGGCCCAATAACCAAACAAGGAGCCAATCAAAACAAGGGATGAGGGAGCACACTGCCTGGCATACCAGCACGCATTTACCAAAATGCATTGTAGAAAATGCAGTGATTGATGACACTAATGTCAGCTGAAAGTCTTTAGTTGTGACCATTGTTGGTGCAGCCGGTGCTGTGTATCTCTAAATACATGCTTCATGATGTTTGTACTTCTGCAGCAACAAGTAAGACTGTGAGGGGGCTGGCAGCACTGCTCATTCTCCTCACGGTTTCTGCACCTCAATGAGCTTGTAAGTCCAGTAACATAGCAAGGAACCTATCAAAACACGAGGGGAGGGAACACAATGCCTGGCATACCAAAACACAATTTGCCCAAATGCACTGTAGTAAAGCAGTGCTTGTTAATACTCACTTCAGTTGAACGTCTTTAATTCTAACCATTGTTTGTGCACTCATTGCTGTGTATCTCTAGACACCTGCTTCTGGATGCTTGTCTTTCTTCAGCAGAGAGTAACACTTCAAATGTGGGGTGCAGGAAATGTTGCACACAGTCTTCTCATGTTTCTGTATCTCTCTGAGAGTCCATGCACATCCCAATGACCTTTTCAGTCTAATAATTCAGTAAGGAGACAATCAAAACAAGGTGGAAGGAGCATACTGCCTGGTATTCCAACACACATTTCCCCCCAAAACTCGTGGTAAATGCAGTGCTTGATAATACCCACATCAGTTTTTAGTTCTCACCATTTTTCATGCATCCATTGCTGTGCATCGCTAGACATTTGTTTCAGGATGCTTGTCCTTCTTCAGCAGAGAGTAACACTTTAAATGTGAGGGTGCTGGCAATGCTGCCCACCGTCCTCTCAGGTTTCTGTACCACTCCAAGAGTACAGGTGCATCCCAATGAGCTTGTGAGCCAAATATCTCAGCAAGGAGCGAATTAAAACAAGGAAGGAGGGAGCACACTGCATTGCATACCAGTGCACAGTTTGCCCAAATGCATTGTGGTAAATGCAGTGCTTGATAGCACTCCCTTCTGATGAAAGTCTTTAATGCTTACCATCGTTGGGGTAGCCAGTGCTGTGTATCTCTAGATCCGTGTTTCAGGATGTTTGCTAATGAGGGGGCAGATCTCTGTCTGGCTCTCAAAAATGGATGCACTCTTGGTAGATTTCCCGTGGACCTCAGAAACATGGAGACAACCTGCGGACCTCTGGAGCTGGAAAAGCATAGAGGGTCATATGTATCAAGCCCATTTCCCATTCGCAAACGGGCTGATTCTCAGAATCGGCCCGTTTGCGAACAGGAAAAAGCCTTTTGGAATGTATCATCCCTGAAGGTCCTCGCAAAATAGGGAATCGAAAAATTAGCAATTCCCTATTTTGCAAATGCATTTAAGGAATCGCAAATTGTGATTCCTTAAATGCAATGCAGGAAGCACCCAAGTTGTGCGATTTCTTTGAAATATGCACTTTTTTGCACTTTTCAAAGTGCCATGTGGCACACATACATGCCCTTAGGGCATGTATGTGTGCCACGTGTACACACATACATATTTCAGGGGTGCAACAGGGAGTCCTTGTGACACCCTTGCACCCTTGAAATTGCGAATGTTTTCTCATTCATTCCTATGGGACTCTAGGCCCATAGGAATGAATGAAAAGGTATGCCTTAATTGCGATTCGCAATTTGCAAGTCACAATCAAGGTCTATGTAGGAATCGCAATTATTATTGCGATTCCTAAATACATTGCATTTTGCGAGTCCTGAATAGCGATTCGCAAAGAAATCGCTATTAACGACTCGCAAAATGTTTTTTTAATATATATGCCCCAGAGGGTCTTACAAACCCACCTATGGGCTGTTTTGCTGGGAGTGACCATCTGGAGACGGTGTCAGGCACGCCACAGACAGGGTTGTTTTTGTAGCGCCCCTCCTTCAATCTAACAAGACAGAGAATACAACAATGTAAGGGCGTAGGTACACATCTTTATTGTATGCTAGCCTACTGTAGCCAATGTGACAAGCAAGCATTTGCAATGACTTTTGGAGCATTGGCAAAGGCAAATAATGAGAAATTAATGGAATGTGTGCAGTCCTCAATTGATCAGCAGTCCAAGTCCACAGACATATCACACTCTCAGGGTTTGGAGTTTCCTATCAGCATAGCATTTTCCTCCCTCTTAGTACCAGCTAAAGCACTGGCTAACTATACTATTATGAATTTAATTTAAAAAAGTGGGAACAGATTCATCTTTTTCTCTGTTTTTTTTGTGAAAATGAGTCATGACATTCACAGATGATTAAGACCCGAGGCTAGAATGAATATTCTATTCTATTAATACAAAGCCCCATATTGTGCTACCCTACACAACAACAGGAGCCAAAGGTCATAGGTTATAAATGTATGAGCTTGCTGAAACTTCCCTATAGGCCACATAGGCATTTCATGGTCCACCTAGCTAACAAGTCAACTAAAACGGGACAGTCAAAGCAGTGATACGAAAAATAACAAAATAACAAATGGTCATGTAATAAGGAATTATGATTTCCATTCAAAGTTATCATACAATTTATCTACATTTGTAGCAATAGATTTCTTGAACAGCCTTGCTTCAATCTCTGGCCAGAAGCTGGGGCTGAGATACATTGATACACAATGTTATGTTGTATTGATTTGTATAGTGCACTAATCACTGAAAAGGGTATCCAGGTGCTTGGGCGGGTGTGTAGGTGTGTGGTCCCAAAGTTGCTTATACAAAGAGACAGATCTTCAGCTTCTAGGAGAACTCAAGAAGAGAGAAGGAGGCTCTGAAGTGTTGAAGGAGGTTGTTCCATGTCTTGGGTGCTATGTAGGAAAATGAGCGACCTCCAGTTTTGCTTTCACGGATGCGGGGAAGGGTAGGAGTGAGAGTGAGAGTGAGGCAGAGCTTAGGTGTCTGGATGGGCTGGTGCAAGAGTATGCACCTGTTCAGGTCTTTTGGCCTTGTGTTGTGTGGGGCTATGTATGTGTGTGTGAATGGTAGCCACTGAAGCTTCTTGAGGTGCAGTGTGGGTGTGGCATGGGAGGTCGAGTAAAAGTCTTGCAGCAGTGTTCTGGATGATCTGGAGTCTGTGTAGGAATTGTTTGGCAATTCTGACTTGGAGAATGTTACCGTAGTCCAGCCTGCTGTTGATGAGTGCTTGTGTGATGGACTGTCTGGTGTTCTGAGGCAAACATTTGAGGATCCTCCGCAGCATGTATAGTATGTGGAAGCAGGAGGTGCACACTGCACTGACTTGAACCATCATGTTGAGCTTGTCACCTAGGATGATCCCTAGATTTATTGCAAGGTCTCTGGGTGTGAATGTTGGTCCTAGCTCCGACGGCCACCAGGTGGAGTCCCATGGGGAGGTCTTGTTGCTGAAGACAAGTACCTCCATCTTCTCAGAGTTGACCATCAGGCACTTCGCTGGCATCCAGTCTGCTACCATGGTCATGCAGTTGGTGGAGTTAGTTCTGGTGGTGGTTGTCTTGTCCATCAGGGAGAGAATCAGTTAGGTGTCATTGGCGTGGGACATGTTGGTTAGCGGTTTCATGTATATGTTGAAAAATGGTGGTGCTGCGGGATGATCTCTGTGGGACTCTGCATATATATTTCTTGGTCTCTGATGTAAAGGGTGGCACCCTGACCCTTTGCATTCTTCTGGTGAGGAATGAACAGATCCATTTGAAAGCAGATCCGTGTATGCCAATCTCGTGAAGTCTTCTGATGAGGGTGTAATGAAAGACATTGTTGAAAGCCGCGGAGAGGTCAAGCAGGATGAGGGACGCTGTTTCTCCTCGATCCAGGATGATTTGGATGTCGTTGGTGGCCGCAATGAGTGCTGATCAGTGCTGTAGTCCTTTCAGAAACCTGACTGAGTGCTGTCTAGGAGATGGTGAATTTTGAGGTGGGTTGTGAGTTGCTTGTTGATGGCCTTCTCAATTGCTTTGGCTGGATAGATGAGCACTGAGTTGCTCAGTTGATTCGGGTCGGCTGTGGCTTCTTGAGGAAGGCACTGATTTCTACATTGGGAGAAAGTGGCAGACATGATGAAGGTGTAAGGTGAAAATTTCAATGAACTCCCCGCATACAGCCAACCCATGCTGCTCACAGCCTTCACGTGGTGTCCCAGGAGCCATTAAAGGTGCAGGCTGTGTGGCCCCCTCCCTTTTGCTTCAAGTTGCAGGCCTGTAGGATGAGGTCCCCAGGTCCTTTTTCAGGTGCGGTGGCAGTGCTGCATGGCCCCCTCCCCTTTTGTTACATTTCTGCCTTGGATGATGGGGTCCCCTGTGCCTAATTTGGCTCAGGGAGGGGGGCTGCATGCCCGTTTCCATCATCTATTTATGCGGCCCCAGGGAATGGGGTCTGTGGGGCATTGCTAGGCTCCGGGAGGGAGGCTGCGGAGACCCCCCTACCATTTTGAAGTATTTGGCCCCATGAGATGGGGTCCTTGGGGCCCTTTTAGGCTCGGGAGGGGGCTGCATGCCCCCCTCTCATTTATTAAAATGACAGCTCTGGAGATTGGGGTCCCTGATTTATTAGGCTGGGGAGGCCACACTCCCTTGCCTCTTAAGTAATATATGCCCCATCCCGAGTCCTAGGCCACCCCGGGGGGGGGGGGGGGGGTGGTTTAATAAAACAAGCAAGGGAGCCCCTACTTTTAAACATTTTTGGTTTTTGGAAGCGGTCCCTCTGGGACACCACCACCAGGTCTAGCATGTCAGGGTATGCCTTTGTTTGCTTTTTTTATGACTCAGGGCATATTCCCATGTCCTAAAATGGCTGCCACTACTTCCTAATTGAGGTGGTGGCAGGCAATCAGATCTCTGGATGAGATCTGTCAGCCCCGTGGATCCTCCACAGCGTGAACAATACAATTTTTCAAACCTTAATTTCTCCAAAACTACTGGACAGATTTACACCAAAACACAACGAACACCCTTTTTGGACCAAGATCTAGCTTTCTGCCAAATGTGGTGTAAATCCGTTCAGCAGTTTGGGCTGTAGGTGTGGCTAAAATTCCTATAGAAACATGAATGGGGAAAACAGGTTTTGGGACCCTCCCTTTTTCTCAAACCCGGTTTGACAGATCACCGCATAACTTTCCATGGGTAAACTAGTCAAAATGTAGCACTTTTTTAGATAGTTTTGTGGAAATTCATCAAACGGTGGCAAAATTATTAGCAACAAAAATAAGGCATTTCCTATGGAAACAGTCCTTCTATCAGTACACTACCCCTCCATCACGTGAGCTGGACTGCTACCTTCAATGCACCAGGAACACCACTCAGGCACCAAGATGGAAATGTGGCAATGATCATCAAGAATGTTCAGGGTACACATAAAGAATCAGAATTCATCTATTTTTGGACACGGATCAACTGTGCATACACATCATATTCTTCATATATTAGAGTATCAATTTGCATCCCAAACTCTAAGGTGGGACGATCATTAAATACTTGCACAAAAAAACAAACATTCAAATTTAGCAGTATGACATCGATTCATATCGACATAAAGAAGAAAAAAGACCATGATATTGAATCATTCCACCTAGAATAAAGAGAGGTATAATCAATTACAGGATATCACATTCCCAACACAGGCTCATGATGGAATAGATACTGCCAATGTCTATCTATTGACTCAATGACACAATGATCAGAGTCCTATCATGATTAGAAAGTGCAAAATGCAATTCATTAGCAGTGATAACAATCATATAAAGTGTTCATGCCCAAATCCCTAGCAACAATATTATTCATTTAAAATGTTCTTGTGCAAATCATAATATGCTCATGCCAGGCATATATTAACCAATGACACCATTATAGAATTGGGTATCATAATACCACATTTACTGATACAGGTCCCTGTATACACATCGTATTCATTTCCATTCTATGGGATGGTGAGGTCTAGTCCTAGACCACTTTGGATAGAGTCCAACACATACAGATATGTTTAAAATTTCAAATAGCCAACCTCGACTTCCATTTCTGTGCATTTTTCAATGACGCTCTATTCGGACATTAATAAAATGGTATGAAAAATTTTTAACGTATGCCGCATAAGCAAATTGATACATTTTTATAACCATGTAACAGTCATATCTATAGAAAGTGTCCAAGTGCAAGATCATAAAGTGCTGGTGTCATAAAGTGCTGTTGTTAGATTTGGGTCTACAATGAATGGGATCCCCATATGTTGATAGTCATCGCACAGGGCGGCCAGGTGTAATGAGTCTGAAAATGTGTCTGAGGCCACAACTCCCCCACCCCCAATCTCAAGAAAACAGCAGTATACTCTGGAAGTAGCAGCAATAGTCAAGTAAAGGAATAGTTGCCTATGAGATGCGGATTGCCTAGTTTGTTGGATGGCACTGAAATACATAAATGCCCATATGTCTATATCTCTGCATCTACGTTCCATAGCAAATATTGGGAGTGATTTGTTGCCCTGGGTACACACACATACTAACATATATGCACAAAGAGAGAGTGAGAGTATTTTTTATATCTAAATATATTTTGATATTTTTTTATAATCCTTACATGCTGTGACATAGATGTTTTCATAGAAAAGAAGCCTAAAGCCCTAAACACATACTCTACCACATATATTATGTATATAAAATATATTTGTTCTGGACAATGGCATATTATAATTGTGGAATTTGAAAGAAAATCTGTTGTTCATAGTCTTAAACATTTTCATTTTGGGTAATTTGGGATGATCAGAAGCTTTCCCCTGCTGTAATAGACTCCTGCAGCCATTGTGTGTTTGTTCTTTATGTCAGTCAATCAATCAATCCGGATTTATAAAGCGTGGCTAATCACCCGATAGGGTTTCCAGGCGCTTGCAGTTTATGAACAGCCAGGTCCTGAGGGCCATTCGCAATTCCGGAACTGAGGTGATGGTCCGGAGGTGCGTGTGGAGGCTGTTCTAGGTCTTTGCTGTGATGTGGACGAAGGAGCGTACTCTGCTTCTGCTTTGATAAATGCGGGGAGAATGGGCAAGTGAAATAGTCTTCTCGATGGTTTGTGGAAGTTCAGACAATGGTTAATGTATGTGGGTCCTTGGCTGTGTATAGCCTTGGGTGCGTAGGTCAGCAGCTTGAATTGGCATCTCTTCTGTACAGGGAGCCAATGGAGTTGTCTGAGGTGGGGTGTGATGTGGGTTAGTTGGGGAAGGCCGAGGCTGAGTCTGGCTGCAGTGTTCTGTATGGTTTGAAGTCTCTGTAAGACTTATGTAGCTCGACTGACCAAGCAAGATACAAGGAACATATGTGAATTGATATTGTGCAAATACAATGCTCCTGACTAATATCTTATAGTGTGAAATATCGGAATATTTCAAAAGTTTCTTTTCAGGACAACATCTAACCTCAATGGCCATGTAAAGTGACACCAGTAAAAATCTGATCCTGTGGAAGAACTTAAAAAATACTGCAGCATTATTTCTATGGACAATAGAAACTCTCTGACATTATTGATTGCATTTAGTTAATTATTTTCTCTGCTTAACATGCTAGATGTTTCAGTTAACAAGACTTTACATGCACATATGGTTTCATTCCAAATTGTGTGCAAATTGCATAATCGAGCGCAATCAGTTTTCACAATTGGTTTTGCACTTTGCATCCAATGTAGCATGAGTGCAAATACAGGGCACTCTCTTTTTCTGTATGTACAATTTCCTTCTTATCTAACCTAGAAGAAGTTTGGAGTGCAAGACTGTGGGCTGCTATAATACTGTGCGAAAAATCAGTCACAAAAAAATGTTTGTGCATATTAGGCCAGATGTACATAGACTTCGTTTGCGATTTCCTAATAGCTAATTTTTATGATTTGCTATTAGGAAGTCACAAACAGCTATGTACAACAGTGTGTTTTACACTGTTTGTGATTCCCAATGGGTCACAAGGGACCTGCCTCATTAATATTTATGAGGCAGGCCGTAATTTGTGACCCATTGGGAATGGCCGGCACTCACAGGGATGTTGGCCTGCTGGGGTCAGCAAACAACCATGTCTGTGACTGCTTTTTAAATAGGCAGAGGACCGTGGGACCACTGCCTGCTCTTAAAAAATGTTGGTGCCCACATTCACAAAGGACAAGTGGTCCTTTAGGGACCCCTTCCCAGTTGCGAATGGGTTACCACCTCCTTCATGGAGTCGGTAAAGTATGAATCAAATGCGACCGCATTCCTTGGCATGCCCCTTCCTAACAGTGATTTGCAAACCCAATTTGTGATTCGGTGATAGCTCACCAAATCGCAAATAGGCCTTTGTACATTTAAAAATGCCTTTTTCAGGTCCCAAAAGGCCCAATTCTGCGAATCAAGCCATTTGAGAGCTAAAAAAAATCTTCGTACATCTGGCCTATTATTCCCAAATATTCACAGCGAATGTAAGATACAGGAGCAAAAAGCGCTCTAAACCTTTTGCTCATTATTACTGACCAACTCGGAATTAAACCCAAGCAAAAGACCCATTGCTACCAATTCTTTAAAATAATATACAGTGGGCTTTGGCTCTACCCACAGCACATGAATATTGCTTTCTCCCCTTATGTTAGTGGCTGTTTTATGCATCATTCCACCTTCTTTAAATGCTTCAATTGCAAAACATGAGGCATTAATTTTACCATTTAAAAGTACAATCATCCAGGTGTTTTGCACGGTCAATTCATTATCCGCTACATACATTCTATTAGAAAGGAATCCTTGATTGCTACTTTTTCCTAGCATAGGGAAGTCCAATTGAGTAGGCTTTAAAGGGGCCATACTGTGTAGAAAGTAGCAGTTCTCTTTACTCAGTCCTGCCTCTCTAACAATCACCAATGATATGCTTTCCAGAAGGTTGCTTTATTTGATGACGTCATTCAATGGACGACCCATTTAATGTCACATACGACATTTGTGCATGAAACACGTGTAAGCCGCATTTGTCATTGCCTCGTTTTACGTGTGATGGCCCATTAAAGCCAGGCCTTTTATCTTTGCCAATGCTTGTATTTCCTTGCTGAGGTGAACCGTTGTGCTAACCCAGAGTGCTAACTCAAACGCCATATCACCACCGATGATGAACTTAAATACTTTTGAAATGAAACAGTCAATTTCAGAACAGGACAACTTCAAATGGATATTGCTGGAGTTTTGTTGAAAACATTTTCTGCTCATCCTACCTGACTCCACTGCTTAAAAAAAAAACAGTCTTCTGAGAAATCTCCACTCAAAGAAAATGTGTTTGAACACCGGCTATATGATGTGCCTCTCCACGGCAAGCGTTTTCTTTTGCAGACGGAAAGGCACTGTGAAGTACTGCCTTTTAAGTCCCACGCCAGCCTTTGTATATTGACATTTTCCCTTCGGAATCAGAATGTATTTGCTATGACTGGAACTGTCACCTCTTGCTCGCGAGAGGGGCGCGAGGCTGCTGCGTGCCTCGGTATTTGGAACGCGTGTTTGTTTTTTCCCGGTGATGTGGCCCGTCTCACGAAAGCTGCGAGGAGCAAATGAGAAATGTGCAGCCAAGGTTTCCCAAACATGTAAAAAAAAAAAAACTGAATTAATTTGTTCGAATCGATCTAAGATTTGTGTAAATATGTAGGTACTGCCTGAATGCGCGAGAGCACCAATAGACCGTAACACCTGCTGGCTGTACAAGGTGGAAACCGGCGCGTTCCTCAGGACGCGCGCCAGGGCATGCTTTGTTTTGAATCTCTGAAGCGTAATGGTATGTAAATAAAAGCTGAAGCAGTACGTGAATAGTGGCACAAAAATGGCGCCTCAATGGAATTTCCATAAATCAGGGAATAGAATCCAAGGCTTTTCACTAAGATTAAACTGCCGACTTTTTTCATTAATATAATCAAGCACAGTTTGTTTCCCCTTCTCAAAACGTGTTTTCTATGTAGATTATGCCTCTGGGGCGAGCGTATTACTTTTTACTAGAATCAGGGAAAATTAATATGTGTGCGATATTGCATGAAATTGTCTACTCTTTTTAGCACGTAAAAACAGCCTAGAGTATAAACTGCTCTGTTCACCCTAAAAGTTGCAGCGCCATCCGATGACGCAACCTCTATCATTCGGGGTGAGCCCTAACCAGTGGCGTTCCTCCTTAGGAGCAAAAAGCGTGAAAAAAAAAGTATTAATAAAATAAAACCAGGACCAGTGCATCATTGCTGCTGATTGGCAGCAATGAGGAGTGGCCACTTCATTTTGAAGTGCGCATTTTGGTTTGGCCGGCTATCTGTCTACGGCCAGCCCGACATGCCCATTTCAAACATCTCCAATCCAGCTGTCTTAGAAAGCTGGGTTGAGAGCCGGCGCAGGCCTCCAGTGCCTTTTTTGGTGCGCTGAGCCAGCCTGCTCCAGCCAATCCACACACTTCACTCATGATGCTTAACACTGTTAAAGGTATGAGAGCTGAGTCTGGATTAGATGGGCCGTGCACTCCGAGGAGTCTGGCGCCAGGAACATCGAGGATGTGCTATAGGCAGTGTGGTCAGTTAAACTTTTATTTGCCTCTTACTTGCACGGTAACTGCGCTGGGCGTTATAGCAGCATGCTGCGGCCCTAACACAGGCGCTCGTACCATAGCACTTCTCCCCCTTGAACCCTGAAAGCGAACCGCACATTTAGGGTGAAGGGGAAATGTTCGGACAGGTTGGTGCACTGAGCATAAGGCTGGAAACACTTCAAAACCTTGAGAGGTGCCAATCCATTGTACAAAGAGCCCCTCCATTACTTAGTAATAAATGGAAAGTGTCAATCAACGTGGCAAGATGTGTGTTGGACAACATAAGTCAATAATCTTTTCAGCAGGTGCGTCCAATTTTCTTCTGGTAATATGTTGTTTTAGCTTTTTTGCCTCAAATCTGTTTCCCAGTTAAAGCTGTATTCAAACCGTATGTGTAGAGAACACTGCATAGGACACACATCAGAGAATAAACCGTTCTGTTTGCACAGTTTAGTGCAGAGATGGGCAGTGGTTTACAGAAATAAGGCTACAGAGGATGCATAAGTGACTACCAGGAGACGGACAGGCGCACTGGTGAAAGAAGCGCCCAGCTGGGAACAGTGTGCACATTTAAGAGCCGATTCCAATGCGGTTTGGAAGGCATCCTAACTGCATTAGCTCCGTCCGAATCGGATTGGGAACGTGTCTTTCCAATCGAATCGGAAAGTTTTCTGACCAAGTACGATGCGAGTTAGGCATTAGGAATATCCTGATCCGAACCCAACGGCATTTAGAATGACTGAGCCGTACAGAGCAGAATCGTACCTCTCTATGGGCCGTGTTTCAGAATGACCGATTACAATGCTGGATTCGGACAGCCTTTCTGAATCGTGCCGCCTGACTCGCATCAGCAGTCGGAATCAGACTTTGGGGGCCCATAGCGGACCCTCTTGCACTCAGAACCTTCCCAATCGAGCCCGTCGGGGTACCCATGGGTCCCCTCTTACCATCCATGCACAGTGTGGCAGGCACCAGGGGGTGCCCACCACATGGTGCCCGATTATACCCAACCAACTTTTTCTTCAATGGGAGCCCATACATTCGGTTGGAACATAGGCTCCCATTGAAGTCAATAGGAGTCCAACCAAATAGTCTCTGGAAGCATCCGGATGCATCGTAATCGGTCAGACTCAAACCAATTTGGTCGGGAAGATTTCCAAACCTCATCGGAATCGGGCCCTTAGTGTGCATAGGAATGGTGACAGACAGGGGGCTGGGGTGGGGCTTGGGCGGTGGGGTACCTCTCAGTTAAGTATCTTTGTGTACTTCAACTGTATGCTACCAGAGCAGTGAGACAGGATTAAACAACTCCCCTCTCCCCTCCCCCGCTGATACAATTGCCATCCCAAAGCAGAAGGCTGATTTGAAAATGACATTACAGGAATAATTAACAGGCACATTTCTAAATAATATGGCACAGACTGAAATGAACCTGTTCTTGTTGGACAATGGTTAGTTTGTGTTTTTTATGTGTTAGGGAAATGTCAGTGTGCGGAAGAGGGGAAAGTGTGCCCTTCTGCCACTGTGCAAGGCGGCAGAAGTGGCCTGCACCAGTGTAGGGAAGCAGCCAATTAACTCCGACACGAAATGCCAACAGAAACGTAGAGCCGAGCACAAAGAGTATTGAGGGGAGCTGAGGGTCAGACCTCACAAGACAGCAGGACAAGAAACCAAGGGTCTCAGAGAAGCAGAGCCAATTTCACTGAAAAGAGAATCGAGGAAATAGGGGCAGCAGGACATCTGAAGCCGAGGGCACACAAGCATTTTATACTCTATGATCAATGGAAAAATATAAACTCAAACAGGGGTTGGTGCATTTGTTGGAGAGCTGTTATAAGTAAAGTCTGTTTATAAAAACACTGTTTAAGCCCACACTGATTTTCATGATGTCATTTTATGTATTGGTTTTCTGTCTTTTTAAGACGCCTCCATACCAGGCATCCTTGCAGAGACCAGCTGCACATGAGGATGTGGCATAACGACCAGAGCTGCCGTCTTTAGAGCTGTGGAACCAGGTTTGAGTCTCTGCAACGGCTTAACATCCTGTGATACTGAGCAAATCATAATCTCCTGTGCACCAAAAAACCTAATGTGTCCTTGTGTAATGTAACGGGGGTCTATTTAAAGTGCTCCAATATGCTCAGGCCGAGTTCTCTCTATATAAAATTGCACATATCTTAACCAAGATAAGCAATAAATGAGGGGCCAATAAGCAAGAGGAGACATTAACAGAAGAGCCACGCGTCTAAGGCTTTGCAAAAGGAGGGTAGTAAATGTTAGGCACGTTCAGCCCTGCTCCAAGAGATATTTAGATATGCTTATCAGTTGGGAGGTGATCCATGTCCCCTCTTTAATAGTGTGCAACATGTGTATAAATGGGCACTGTGTGTGCTGTCTCTATAGCCTTCCTGCATATCTAGCAAAACTGTTTCTGTACTGTGACTGGACCTTAATCCTGATTGCAAGTTCCTAAAGAGCTCATTACCAAATCACTTGGTTAGTAACCACTGCTCAGATGTAAATATATGAATAAATGGATAAACTGGATTTAGAGAGAGATTTTTTTGTATAATGGATTAATAGAGGCATGCGTCAAGCATCGCTGGAACTAACTCCTCAAAAAGAAGCATCTTCTAATCTCACTTGGTTATTCTCACCTGCACACGACTAAGCTCCTTTATCAGAGTGGAAAGGCATAATAGATACTGCATGATTCCCACAAAGTTTTCTGGCTAGAGATCGTTCATATGACTCTCAGAGTATTTTTAATCCAGGCCCCAGAACCCACTTTTGTTTTTATACTCCTAGCTATTAAATGAATTGTATGTCATACCAGTGAGCAACCTCTGATCTAGAGTGGGCCACCCTCACCATGTCCCTATGTAAGAAACAACACTAGGAGATCTGGTTATTCCCACAGTTATCTGCCGCTCACCTTTTTTGCTACCCCATCTTGTCTTAGCTTCTTGGACAATATAAAAGCCATTTCAGGGTCATGATACCACACACTCGTTGTAAGGTACCACAAAAGTCAACTAAGGGCAACTAGTACACTGACAGAATGCCTAAATCATTTTGGCCATTCAAGTGTTAACGTGGCTTCTTACCTGCACCCTGTCATTTGTGTATGTATCGGAACGAGTAAAATAAATCATTAATTCCCTGGAGTCAATTCCAATTTATTTTGTCGTGTTTCGTAGCAAAGTGAGAAATGTTTATAGCCAACACGGGCTTCCTCAGGGTGTTATCACCTCACCCTCAGCCACTGTCAACAACACTGCTGCCTCCCAATATCTCTGCAACAACCTATCTAACTTCTTCCAGAGCGAAATCACAAACATCTACAGCAACTTCACACATCAAACCAACCCCAGAGAACTTGTTGCTAAGCTACCCACTGACAACTAAGAAAGCCACCTGATGAAATGGACAACCCTCACCTGAAACAACACAGCAACAATCATGCGGACCATCCACTCAAGGGCCCCTATGGACCCATGCCCCCACTACAGCTACAGCCTGGGAACATCACCAATAAACACCACCCTGACCCAACGGTACCTTAACCTTTGATTGTTTCATTGAATATATATATTCACTGAAATCCAAAGGCTAAAGTAATGTTATAGTTTGGTGAAAATTTCAATGACAACATAAGTGCCGATTACGATCTGGTAAAAAATGTCCCCGTACGACTCGCATCCGGTCTTTTTACCGTACGAATCGTACAAGTGCCGTACAAACTACCAATTACGATTCGCATGGGAAAAAGACCATACGAATCGCATTGGGAATCATTCCCCACACGTCCTCGGGTCGGAAAATGTGTCCGACACGTCCCCGGACGATTTACCGTACAAATGTGAAAGGTGAAGTCCGACCGCGGAATCACGATCCATCCAGTGCGTCCGACGTTACAACCGTATGGAAAAAACACCGTCTGCACCGAACTCCCATAGCAACCATGGAGACATGTGCCCGCATATGCGCCCCACACCCCCCCCAGCCCCCGTACGTTCGAGTCGTACCCCCCCTGTGTATGTACACCTGTGTACGTTCGACTCGTACCCCCACCCGTGTATGTACACCCGTGTACGTGTCCTACCCCCGTGTATGTACACCCCTGTACGTGTCGTACCCCCGTGTATGTACACCCCTGTACGTGTCGTACCCCCACCCGTGCATGTATATCCGTGCACGTTCGAGTCGTACCCCCCGTGTATGTACACCCGTGTACGAGTCGTACCCCCATGCATGTACACCCGTGTACGTTCGAGTCGTACCCCCGTGTATGTACACCCGTGTACGTTCGAGTCGTACCCCCACCCGTGTATGTACACCCGTGTACGTGTCCTACCCCCGTGTATGTACACCTCTGTACGTGTCGTACCCCCGTGTATGTACACCCCTGTACGTGTCGTACCCCCACCCGTGCATGTATATCCGTGTACGTTCGAGTCGTACCCCCCGTGTATGTACACCCGTGTACGAGTCGTACCCCCATGCATGTACACCCGTGTACGTTCGAGTCGTACCCCCGTGTATGTACACCCGTGTACGTTCGAGTCGTACCCCCACCCGTGTATGTACACCCGTGTACGTGTCCTACACCCCGTGTATGTACACCCCTGTACGTGTCATACCCCCCGTGTATGTACACCCGTGTACGTGTCGTACCCCCCGTGTATGTACACCCGTGTACGAGTCGTACCCCCACCCGTGCATGTACACCCATGTACATGTCCTACCCCCGTGTATGTACACCCCTGTACGTGTCGTACCCCCGTGTATGTACACCCATGTACGTGTCGTACCCCCGTGTATGTACACCCGTGTACGTGTCATACGCCCCGTGTATGTACACCCGTGTACGAGTCGTACCCCCACCCGTGCATGTACACCCGTGTACGTTCGAGTCGTACCCCCACCCGTGTATGTACACCCATGTACGTGTCCTACCCCCGTGTATGTACACCTCTGTACGTGTCATACCCCCCGTGTATTTACACCCCTGTACGTGTCATACCCCCGTGTATGTACACCCCTGTACGTGTCATACCCCCGTGTATGTATACCCGTGTACGTGTCATACCCCCGTGTATGTACACCCGTGTATGTTCGAGTCGTACCCCCACCCGTGTATGTATACCCGTGTACGTGTCCTACCCCCGTGTATGTACACCCCTGTACGTGTCGTACCCCCCGTGTATGTACACCCCTGTACGTGTCGTACCCCCACCCGTGCATGTACACCCGTGTACGTGTCCTACCCCCGTGTATTTACACCCCTGTACGTGTCGTACATACACACGTGTCGTACCCCCGTGTATGTACACCCCTGTACGTGTCGTACCCCCCGTGTATGTACATCCCTGTACGTGTCGTACCCCCACCCGTGCATGTACACCCGTGTACGTGTCCTACCCCCTGTGTATGTACACCCCTGTACGTGTCGTACCCCCGTGTATGTACACCCCTGTACATGTCGTACCCCCACCCGTGCATGTACACCCGTGTACGTGTCGTACCCCCAACCGTGTATGTACGACCCGTACCCTCACCCGCGGACGAATGGAGCGTACCCCAGGCCCCAACACCAGCACCTCCACACAACATCGCGCATGTACGAGTCGTACCAAGCCAGACACAAGGACAGCACATTACAACAAAATGCCCGAAGTACACACCGTACACACGCTAAAAACGCACGTACACAACCAGGACAAAGCAAAACAACACAAGAATACACCATTCGAATGGCACAAAGCCACTAAACATGTCCAACAAGCTCAAAAACAACACAATCACTGACCTGCAACTGCCAAAATCCAAAACAGAGGCCCAAAACACAACCACTCCTTATAACACACCCACCCAAAGTTCAAACACAGCCACACCCACCAATGGACCAATAAAAAGGGCCCACACAGACAAACCATGAGCCTTTGCAACAGACTCACTGCTGCCAGACCCCACAGACAACCTACAGCACCATACTAGAAGCTTTACCACACCTTACACTTGCACACCTTCACACACACACCTTCACAAACACCCCCACATCACATTCACACACACACCTGCACAACCACACCCACACACCCACAACCATCCACCCCCCCACCATCCACACCCACACCCCTCACCATGCCCACTAACAAGAATCCAAAGTTCACTAGCCGAGAGTTGGAGGTCCTTGTCGATGAAATCCTCAGAGTTGAGCCACACCTCTTTGGAACATTGGTCAGACAGACCACCATTTCAGAAAAAACATCCATGTGGCAGACCATCGTCGATGCTGTGAATGCTGTTGCGGACACCAGAAGGACCAGGCATGAATGCCAAGCCAGGTGGTACGATCTGCGGAGGAGGGTCCGAGCCAAAATGACGGACGAACACAACCAGGCCAACGTCACTGGAGGAGGGCTGCCCCGCAGACGCGTACAATACCATCCCTGGGAGGAGAGGGTGATGGCCATACTGCCGGTGGTGGCAGTGGACGGATTAGACGGACTCCGAGACCCGGGTGAGTACACAAACAACTCACCTCACATGGGGGGAACGTCATCCACAACTAAACTCACAAACAGGCACGCAACCACCCCAAGCTATCGCATGACTCAACCACACTCCATGAACACGCACATGCCACTAGCGCCACCATGCCCCATGCACCCAGCTGGACAATGTCAAGTCACAGGCCACAGAAAACACCAACACAAGACACGGTAACCCGGATGGTGGGAATGTGGGCCCCAAAAATCACATAGTGCTACTCAGAAGCAGACAACAATGCCCTCTGCCCATATGGCCTAGGTCACAGCCAGACAAACAGTGTGACCCCACACAGGAAAGACTCACCAGCAAATGGCGGACGCCTTGCAACAACACATGGGGGTGACGGCACGTTCTTGCACATGACAGCAGATAATGAACAGCCAACACTGTGAAAGAGTGGCAGCACACACCACCACAGCAGCAGTGCAGACACACACACTACACCCAATGGGTGCCTGGAGATCAGAAACAAACTCACATCAACAATCCAAGGGCCATCCAAAGATCTGCTAACAGTCTGTGCCCAGGAAGCTGGGCTGAGGTGACAGAGGGTGACACACAGAGGGAGGGAGAGGGGGACAGAGAGGGAGGGAGACACAGGGAGACGGACAGAGGGAGGAGGCTGACACACGGAGGGAGGGAGAGGGGGACAGAGAGGGAGGGAGACACAGGGAGACGGACAGAGGGAGGAGGCTGACACACGGAGGGAGGGAGAGGGGGACAGAGAGGGAGCGAGAAAGGGACACACAGGGAGAGCAAATCAGCCTTGTGGGGTGTGGGGATGTCTGCTCCTCAGCAGGTGGACTGCGTGCATGTAGACAAGGGTGGCCAGTGCCAGAACCCCCCCTCTTCTCCATGGCAAAACACTGGGCCATGTCACAACCTGTGCACAAGCACAACGACAGCTACCTGCATCATATAAGTGTGTGGAACCACTCCATGTGCACAAGTACAGTGCTACAGGGAAGGTGCCAATGCATGGCTCGCCACACCTGCCCACTCCACTGCTGACTGCTGTCACAATTGACGCAGCAAGTAAGACTGTGCCACACATAGGTAAAGTCTCAAAAGCTGTGGCCAAGGGACATACCCATGCACAAGTGCACTGTGAGTGGAATGCAAGACATATCCTAATTCCCCGAGGAAATGTGCCAACTTTGAAAACAATGAAACATGGATGTTGCATGGAACACAATTAACATTGTCTCTCTCACACACAGGTCAACGTCGTGGATCACCCCCCAACACTGGGGGTGAAGACTCACAGGACCCGGCTCGGCGGGATGACGGAGCCACCGGCAGCGACAACTCTCACCACTCTGTGGACGAACCCGACCCCGACCAACCTGGCCCCTCTGGTGTCCAACGACCTGCAGCACCTGCGTCAGGTACAACTGGGCCAACCACCACCCCCACTCCTGCCACATCCCAGGAGACACCCAGGATCCCTGCCCCACTACCACAAAGCAGCCAGGCTGGCCAGGAGGGACACGGTGTCCCGGGCACCCAGGAGGAGGCAGGCGACAACGCAAATGCCACCCCTCAGGGGTCCCGGAGACCCGATGTGCCCACAAGGGTAGGCCAGGTGCAAGTGGGCAGGGGTGGTGGGAGTGGAGGACGGCGGAGGCACGAGCCTGACCGGTTGGCTGGGGAACCGGTATATTCCCATGTCCGAAACATCCTGGACACATACCGGCAGGACACCACGGGCATGGCCCAGGTTGTGTCCACCCTCAACGATATGAAGGGGACCCTCGATGAGATCAAGACCCAGCAGGCCCAGCAACATGCGGAGCAACATGCCTGTCTACTGCAACACCAACGGAGGATGGAGGACAGACAGGCTGAGCTCGTGACGGTGTTCACGGGAATTCACAGTACACTCCGTCGGATGGCCGACAACATGGGCAACCCTCCCTGTGCCAGAAGGCGTAGAATATCACCACCCACAGGGAGGGATGAGGAGGAGGAGGAGACATCCGACGGAGCATCCCAAACATCGTCACAGCCTGCTTCTGAGGGTCCCCGCAGGAGGGCGGGTCGTCCACGGAAAAGACTGTGAGGGTCGGCGCAACAGCACCATCTCCCAGGACACCTGGCCTGGCACCTGGACCACTGGAGCAACAGCAGCACAGCATCAAAAGTCATTCTCTGCCACATGGACTTGCTGGTCACTGTCTGACCAATGTTGACAAAGACTGTGGCATGGACTCTGAGGATTTCAAATGGCAAGGACACCAACTCCCCTAGTGAACTTTGGATTCCACACACCCGGAAAGCCCCTCATGTCAAACCCCCGTCCCCCTACCCCAACCAAAATAAAAAAGTCACACCATAAAGAGAAGATGCCTACTGATTGCATTATTACCTTACATGTGTCTTGTAAAGTCTAACTATGCCTGAGTTCTCATTTGACTGCAACCATCCACACCCTGGGGCCTGAGTCTGGCACAGGACACACATGGGTCACATTGTCTTAGGCAAGACAGACATGGAGCACCATACACACCCGTGATGGGCCCAACCAGCTGAGGGGGTGGCCGCACAACCGTGTCGACAGACATATTGAGTACAGCGACAGCCATGCGCAGAGGTCAGGGATCATGTGGAGTGTCCTGGGGGACACCCAGGTATGTGTGGACAGGTGGCAGAACCATGTCCTGCAAGCTTCAGTCAGGTGGATGCAGGGAATGGTGGCCTGGCCAACGTTGGATGCATGGGGATGGCACATATCACAATACCCACACAGTCATTGACTACATGCACAATACAGAGTCTAATCCCACACAAACAGCTTGCATCTTGCTACTCTACACATAGACACATAGCCACTATCACGGAAAACCATGCCAGACATGCCGGATGCACCGTGGCAACACACCAGCATTGACTGAGAAGAGGCACCTTGGAGGCATAGGGACACCTTTATTAGTCATGTATTCGGGATTGCAGAGGCAACTCGGAGTACACATGAACGGGTCATGTGGAGTAACATGTGGGTCCAACACTGGAACCCCCCTTCTGCAGCCCAAATGCGTGATAGCCATGGAACTGGCACACAAGTGTCGGCTAACAGCTAAACACCCCCTGCTGCTCACGGAGAGACTGCCATACACCATTGATCCGCTGATGTGGAAGTCCCACAGCATGTCAAGCCAAGGCAAACCGTATGTGTCCGAGGGCAGTGTAACACACATTGATGCCATCATCACATTCCACAATCCCATCACTGATGACTGTCAACAAGTCTGACCATCTATTCAGGTGTACCCAGCTGCATGTAATGTGTACCATGGTGATGCGACATGTCTGCAGAGGAACCAAACATCAACAGGGGCAGTGTGCATACATCATGAACAACTGCCACACCCAATACACCCCTGATGCATCCCTTACCCTAAGGAGACTTCCAAACTTGTCCGTGCGTGTAACGCTGAGTCAGCACACGATGACGTGCCCATGAGGAATAGCAGTGCCACAACAATGCAACCAGCAGACGGCATGCCAAAGTACCTGGGGATGAGAGACACACAAGAAGTCAGCCACAAAAAGCACAGCCACTTGCATGTGCATGTACTCGACACATGTAAGGATGACAACATGCCAGGTCACAATTATGGCTGGGGAAATACACATCACTGCCACCATCACTCCAGTGACACATCCACACACACCTCTGACTCACGTGGCATACATGCAGATGGACACACACATCGCAACACATGCCACACGGGGACCAATGCGTGCACACACAGACACTGGTACTCACCACTAAGCAAAGAAGTCGCGTATGAGCCGAGTCCGGATGTCCTCTTGCGGAACCACGTCCTCCACATCACTAGCCCCATTGCCAAGACATTCGTCCTCCACGGGTGGATGGTCCTGATCATCTTGATCCAGGATGAGTGGCACAGCTTTCTCAACTGCCATGTTGTGCAGCATGCAGCAGACCATGAAGATTTTGCAGACCTTCGCCGGGGCATATGGGAGCGCGCCGCCGTTCTTGTGGAGGCATCGGAATCGGCTCTTCAGGAGGCCAAATGTCCTCTCTATCACTCGCCTTGTCCGGCCATGGGCGGTGTTGTAGCGGAGCTGGGCCGGCGTGATGGGGTTGCGGAGAGGTGTGATCAGCCATGGCATGTTGGGATAGCCAGTGTCCCCTACATGGAAAGCACATGGACATAAGTAGGACAGGAGAAGCGGTCGTGCTGGAAGTCTACGCAAAATACAGGACAGACAGACTGTACCCACCAACAACACATGCTCGTTCGTTGCGCAGCTGCGTCATCATTTCAGGCATCCTGCTACGCCTCATGATGTAGGCATCGTGTGCTGATCCTGGAAAACGAGCACAGACATGTGAAATCACCATGTTGGACAGACACACCACAAGGGCATTGATGGAGTGGTAGGGCTTGCGATTCCTGTATGCTATCTCCTGTGCCTGTGGTGGTACCAAAGCCACATGTGTCCCATCTATGGACCCAATGACATGGGGCATCCCTCCCAGGGCATAGAATCCACGCTTGACCCCAGTCAACATTTCAGGGGTTGGGAAATGGATGAAGTCATCCAGGTGAATCAACATGGCCTCTAAGAAATCATGCAGCACACGGCAGAACATGCTCTGGGACATGCCACCAACATGAGCTATGGTATTTTGAAAGGTACCCGTGGCAAGAAAATGTAGGGTGCCATTACCTTCAGCTTGGGTGTCAGTGCCGTAGGATACCTGTGCAGCGGTTGCAGGTGTGGTGCCAGTCTCGCCGTCAACTCCAGAATCAACGGTTGCGGGAAGCGGTAGCACCGGATACAGTCATTCTCCCGCATGGCAGCCAAGTCCGGAATTGGTCGGGGAAGAGGCGGCGCTCTGGAGTAATTTGGAAGTGACAAGGAAGAGTGAGTGCACCACAACAACAATTTATTTGTACTGAGCACATGTTAATCTGTCAATACACATATGCTACATACGGAGTCAGGTATGTGCCACATGCCCTGGACACGTATAGCTGCCAGGTGACACTCCTACCAAGACCCAGCTACACACGGAGATTGTGAACCTCCACATGCCATGGCATGGGATTAGCTGTGTCCCAGTGAAAGTGAACAGCCAGACGCAACACAGGAGTGACATACATCCACAATTCAGCAGAAGTAGGATGTCGATTGCAGAGACTGGTAGCGGAACACTAGAGCCACAGGTCACATGACATTACACTAGGACAGCCCACACACCTTGCCATGAAGGTGTACATGTGATGACTCACCACACATTCATAGAGAGGATGCAGACATGTCCTTGTTACGCTACTCAGTGTCCCATGCATACATACGCACCTCACATCGGATACCACATGTGGCATGGTGTGCGGAACAGTGTGCCATGTCAATCTACACACAGACACATGTTGGTTGCTGCAACAGCTGCTGCTTTTGAGGGAGCTCCAACATCAACCTAATGGGAACCCCCCACACATACATGACATAGTCACATCGTGCACCGTGGGTAGTGACATGTCAGGTGTGGTGACCCCTGTACCGGGCCTCAGGGGACACTTGCGTGTGTTGTTGTCCGTGCCATGCCAGTGACGCCCATCCCAAGTGTGCAGTACGACATGCACACATGTCAAAGGAGTCAAGGGCATGCCTGGCACACATTGCACCATCACACATTACATGTGTACACATCTCATCATACATCTGGTGCCTTCTCGACTCAGGAGTAATGTGCCACATCACAGCCTTTCACACCTGTGCCCCACACATGTAGTACTGCCCAGACAATGCCTTGATGTCCATCCATGGACAAGTATGTCAGCCCTATTCCTTCCTGTGTGCTGCCTGTCACCACTGTGATGTGTGAAAAGCACCGTACTTTCGCCAAGAGGGCCTGTGTACGTTCCCGTATCACTATGGGAGTGCTGCCGTATGTGTACCCATAGTGATAGTGAGCGTACAGGCGTGTGTACGGTCCGTATCACTATGGGTACGCATACGCGAGAACACCCATAGTGAGACGGGCCGTACACGCGTGTGTACGCTCCGTACCACTATGGGTGTTCTCGCGTATGCGTACTCATGGTGGTACGGACCGTACACACGCCTGTACGGGCCGTTGATATGCATTTGGGGTGCCCTAGGGACCCGGAACGCACCGTACCTGTGTGTGAAGCTCCAAATTACATAGGGGACACATGAGGGACAAGTATAAAGGCCTACATGCATGCTGGTTGTCATGGAGACCAAGTTTAAAGTTTGAATTTGTTCCGGAAGGTGCACAGCAGAAGTCAGTTGGAATGAATCTACTTTGTTGCAATGTGTTTGTGGAGTTGACATCATGCTGAAGAAAAAAACACAATAAGAACCCACTGACTGTGCTAGGTTTGAAGGGATTGGAGGAAACATAGGATGCAAATGTGAGTGACCAATCACTCTGTACTCCTGTGCATGAAACAGGCCAGCAAGGCAGATATAAGGTAGCCAGGTCCCATGAGGGAGCACTTTCCTGCACATCTTTGTATTCCACGACCCAGCTGCTGCTACTGATTCCCTGGAACCATGTCAAGGTCTGTGGAGAGGTCACAGTCTTTCACCCTGGAGGAGAACCTGGCTTTGCTGGATGTGATCCTCCCACAGTACCCCATGCTGTATGGGCGACCAGGGTATCAGGTGAGTGCAGAGTCCACTGGTACAGACTGTGTCCCTTTTTTGTGACTGTGACTTCTGGCATTGTGTCCAGGTGTGGCAAACATGCTATGTACTGTAGGGGGGGTCCCGGGGGGGGAATGCCTGATGTCTCCCAGCCAGAGCATGCTGTGGTGCATGTCTGCCGTCCTCACTTGCATTGTGTTTACTGTGACAATCACTGCATGGTGTATGCCACATTCTGCCTGTCTTACCCTCCTGGGAATGTAGCCTCTACAGTCCTCATGTGATTATGTGGTCAGCCCAGTGTGACAGGTGACTGTACTCACAGATGTGTGTTAGTTCTGTGTACCTGTGCTGAGAGTGTCCACATGATGTGGGCGTACCCTGGACATCGGTGTGTGTGTAAGTCCCCTGTCATGTGGGTGGGTGCATATGTGGGGTGTGGCACCCGGGCTGCATGAGGGATGGATATACCCTGCCCATGTGATGTGAGCAGGGAGCAGTGCTGTATGTCTGACATGCAGAGCCAGCCCCACACCTGTGAGCCCCCCCCCCGTCTAGTGGCACATGTGCAGAGTGAGTTTTGTCGCAGCATTTGGCAATGGAAGGTGAATGTCCTGTGCCTGTGTGTGTCTGTGTACTCTGCTGCGGTAGCATCAGTGGCCTGTGGCATGTAACTGCCTAGATGTGCTGCACATTATCCTGGTGTACCTTGTGATGCACAGTGTGAGCCTGGATCATTGATTGTGTAGTTGCCCTCATTCCACCTGTGTACTTTCAATGGCACGTACTGCTTTTGCCCTTCCCCAGAGGATGATGTCCCTATGACAAAGGTGCAATGTGTTGGATGCATACTATGCCTTGTTGTACACAGCACATTTGTTCTAATATGTCTCTCTGTGACATGTGCCTGGTGTATTGATGTAGTGTCACTTGTTCATCCTCACAGGTGGGCGCCTCTGCCAAGAAGCAGATATGGCTGACCGCCGTCAGTGCCGTGAGGAGTGCGGATGGTCGGAAGCGGCGCCTGTCCCAGGTGAGGAAACGCTGGCAGGATATCCGGTGCTGGACGCGGAGGATCGCACGGGTCCTGCTGGGGGACTCACCTGAGACCCATAAGAACCGGGGGCACCGCCGTCTGACCCACATCCACAAGCGTGTGCCGGCGGTGGTATTTCCAGACTTGGAGAGGCGCTTACAGGAGAAGCAGCAGCAGGAAGGGGGAAGATACATGTGTGTTTGTTGTGTGTCACCAGCATTTGTAAGTGCAGAGTTGCATGGATTCACTGCCAGGTTTTAAAGGTGCTGTGCAGATCCAGTTACCCACAGTATAGCTGTGCTCTCCTGCCTCCCTTCTCCTCCTTGCAATGTGTTCCCTGGTCTGTGTGTAGTCACTCCTTCACAAGGTTATCTAGGCTGGCACTTTCTCCACGTGAACTATGCCTGTAGCATCATGTGTGGGGGTGGTGTGTAACAGGTTTTGGGACCTTGCCTGTGCCCTGTCCAGTTCAGTACATGTGGGTTCCATGTCAGTTGGCACTGATGCCGAGTCCAGACATGGGAGTTAGTCTCTCAAGTGTCATGCCTTACAGCGCGCATGTCTTATGTTGTGGCCTGTGACATGATGTGCATGAGTGTGCGATACGCATAGTGCAGGGATGGTGGCGTGTGTTGCAGTCATTCCCATTCAGGACCATGGAGTTGTGTGGCCACTACTGTCCCCTGGGGCATATTTTCCTAGGTGTCATGTGTGTCATCACAAAACGTGGACACTCTCAGTGTCTACAGCATAGGTTGTGCTCTGTGCCATTGTCCCCTGGCACCATGTATATTGACGTGAAATGTAGTACAAGTGTCCACTGCACAGCCTGACCTGATTTCCCTTGTTCATAGTCACAGTGGCCAGTGCCTGTGTGTCTTGTTACAATCATCTGATGATGGCCATTAGTACATGATTCTTTGGACAGGCGCACCTTGGGAATTTGGCGTCCAATCTTGCATTTATGCAGCCCCTGTGTATTTCACCCAGACTTAGAGATGTAAGTGCTTCCTGTGTCTCAACAAATTGTCTCATGTAGGGGGTGGTTGGTGCGGGCAAAGCCTACATGTCAAAACCAGAAATATCCTTGCTAGGTCTGGCCAGTGTGTGATGTTTGTCTGGACATACACTCAAGGTGCAGTGAGACAGTCATGTTGGCCATGTTTTCAGTATTACCTATGCAGCATGCGCCTCAAGTTCATGGATATGGTCCCTGCTCATCCCTATTTTCGGCAACGCTGTGTGGTGCAGATGCAGTGCTGGATTGTCCCCAGGGCCTGGCTCCTATGTCAGACTCCATTTCATGTCATTTGCAATTGTGTCATGCTCTCCATGGATTTTCAGTGGCATGGTGGGTCTACCAACTGTGTGTTGCATGCCCTACATCTGTACCTTGTTTTGTAGATGTTACTGATCTTTCTTTTCAGGCTATGCACTGTAACCTATGTAGATTGGACTCATGTGACATATGTATACAGGTGTGTGATTAATTGCTGTCTCTTCACCTTGCCCACAGCATCGTCGGGGGACACGGAGGGAGACATGAGCACAGACGAAGCGGAGGGACCGAGCACCAGTGCCAGCGTTGACATCGTGGCTGGCACATTGAGTGGTACGGAGGCGGAGGAGAGTGAGGCCGAGGACCTGTCCACTGGCACGACTGAATATGAAGCTGACGGGTCCGAGGATTATCTCTCCGAGTGGGCGGAGGCTGCACTAGCAGCTGACAGCGGCACAACATCGCACCCCGCCCCCTCCATTGCCATCAGCCGCCTCCCACTTGCTCGTGTCCCTTCCCAGCGTGCCCGGTCACCACATGTCTCCTTCCTGCCAGGCACCGCACCCACTGCCCCTGTCTCCACTGCTGCCGCCAATGCCGAGTCTGTGGACATACAGCGGCAGTTGCAGATTGGTCAGGCTGCGATCCTTAATGTCCTCCATGGCCACAGCCAAGTGCTGCACAACATGGAGGCATACTTGGAGGGCATTTTTTCATCGCAGGCTGACCAACGCCAGTTGCTGAGGTCCATAGACTCGACACTGACTGCAGCAGTGGGTCTCCTGCAGCGCTACGTCCCACCCACTACCCCTGCCCCATCCACACTTCCCACTCCCATGCCTGTCCCACGTACACCCAGACGTCAGCGTGCACCCACCACAACAGACACAGGCACCACACCAGCAGGGAAGGTCATACGCACACCTCCTGGCACGCACACACAGGGTGAAGTAGGCACACCCACTGTGTCGGGGGGCAAACGTAAGTCATGCAGCCAGAGTGGGAGTCCGAATTCCACCCAATCCACTCCCTCCAAATCCCCTCCCCTCAGCTCTCCTGGCCACATATCCAGCAAGGACTCCTTCATGGCCGCTCTGTCCCTGAGCCCCACTGTGACACCACCCCGCAAGCGGTCAAGGGAGTCTCCGGTCAGGGTGGTTGAGTCCCCCCCTGTCCACACCCTCCCCCTGTGGCGCTGCGACCCATCCCTCTGCCCCCCCCCCCTCCTTGGGGCCTGTGGTTCCTTCGGGTGCAGGGGAGACGCTGGAGGACCTTGCAAAGGTGTGCAGCGCCATCCTGGCCTCCGCCTTTGGCCCTGACCCACCCCCTGTGGTGGAGTTCTCCATCCCTGCACCCACGACGCCTGCCCTTCGCCCTCATGTCCCTGCGGTGCCTGGTCCTTCCCCCCCACATGATGCCCTCCCCGCTCTGGAAGACGATGGAGTCTGACTGTGCAGGCAAGCTAGGGGACACGCGTCCCACTGTGTCCCCCACCTGGATTCGAACTTTGTTTAGCCCTATGGGCATAGTACTTTTTGAACTTTGAAGGGAATAACATATGTTTTGGATGCTGATTAAAGCAATTTATTTTTCCTTAGTACACTACTGTCTGTCTGGTATTGCTGTTGGTCGACCTGCCCCATTATTTTGGGTGGTGATTATGTGTTGGGTGTGTGGGAATTGTCATCTTGTGCTGGTCATAGGGTGGATCCTGGTATCTGTGTGCCATCACAAGCTGTTGGCTACATAACTTTGTTCATGTAAGCAGTTACTGCATGGTGACATCGTCCCAAGGTGTGTTCCTTCCTCTGTGTAACCTGACTTCTTCCCTGCAGGGTCTTTCCAATATGTGGGGCTGAGCTGTGTCTACATTGGCTGGGTGTGTGACGGACTCGTTAGACTTGGCCCATGCATGCTGAGCGATGTCTCCACCTGCATCATTCGTGGCGTCCTTGGTGGTCACTGTACTTGTGTATGTAGACTTTTGCCATGACTTCATGTGTACATGTATTCTTTTAGGCGCTATGCATATGTATACTTCCAGCCTCGCACACATGTGGTACATGTACTGCAGGATCTTTGTGCACCTGACTGACATTTGTGGGCATTGGATCTGTGGGTACTCCACCCTTTTCTGTGCAGGGGCACTGCTGTGAGTGTTAGGCACCCACCCCTCCTGTGTCTGGGCACTGCTGGGAGGACTCTGCACACACCCCTCCTGCATCTGGGCACTGCTGGGAGGACTCTGCACACACCCCTCCTGTGACTGGGCACTGCTGGGAGTGTTAGGCACCCACCCCTCCTGTGTCTGGGCACTGCTGGGAGGACTCTGCACACACCCGTCCTGCATCTGGGCTCTGCTGGGAGGACTCTGCACACACCCCTCCTGTGACTGGGCACTGCTGGGAGTGTTAGGCACCCACCCCTCCTGTGTCTGGGCACTGCTGGGAGGACTCTGCACACACCCCTCCTGTGACTGGGCACTGCTGGGAGTGTTAGGCACCCACCCCTCCTGTGTCTGGGCACTGCTGGGAGGACTCTGCACACACCCGTCCTGCGTCTGGGCACTGCTGGGAGGACTCTGCACACACCCCTCCTGTGACTGGGCACTGCTGGGAGTGTTAGGCACCCACCCCTCCTGTGTCTGGGCACTGCTGGGAGGACTCTGCACACACCCCTCCTGTGACTGGGCACTGCTGGGAGTGTTAGGCACCCACCACTCCTGTGTCTGGGCACTGCTGGGAGGACTCTGCACACACCCCTCCTGTGACTGGGCACTGCTGGGAGTGTTAGGCACCCACCCCTCCTGTGTCTGGACACTGCTGGGAGGACTCTGCACACACCCGTCCTGCGTCTGGGCACTGCTGGGAGGACTCTGCACACACCCCTCCTGTGACTGGGTACTGCTGGGAGTGTTAGGCACCCACCCCTCCTGTGTCTGGGCACTGCTGGGAGGACTCTGCACACACCCCTCCTGTGACTGGGCACTGCTGGGAGTGTTAGGCACCCAACCCTCCTGTGTCTGGGCACTGCTGGGAGGACTCTGCACACACCCGTCCTGCGTCTGGGCACTGCTGGGAGGACTCTGCACACACCCCTCCTGTGACTGGGCACTGCTGGGAGTGTTAGGCACCCACCCCTCCTGTGTCTGGGCACTGCTAGGAAGACTCTACACACACCCCTCCTGTGACTGGGCACTGCTGGGAGTGTTAGGCACCCACCCCTCCTGTGTCTGGGCACTGCTGGGAGGACTCTGCACACACCCCTCCTGTGACTGGGCACTGCTGGGAGTGTTAGGCACCCACCCCTCCTGTGTCTGGGCACTGCTGGGAGGACTCTGCACACACCCGTCCTGTGTCTGGGCACTGCTGGGAGGACTCTGCACACACCCCTCCTGTGACTGGGCACTGCTGGGAGTGTTAGGCACCCACCCCTCCTGTGTCTGGGAACTGCTGGGAGGACTCTGCACACACCCCTCCTGTGACTGGGCACTGCTGGGAGTGTTAGGCACCCACCCCTCCTGTGTCTGGGCACTGCTGGGAGGACTCTGCACACACCCGTCCTGCGTCTGAGCACTGCTGGGAGGACTCTGCACACACCCCTCCTATTTCAGGATATGTACGCTTAGAACATACACGTGTGTGGGTTCGCTCCATGCATACGCGGGTGAGGGTACGGGTCGTACTTACACTGTTGGGGTGGGGGGTACGCTCCATGCATACGCGGGTGGGGTTACGGTCCGTACGTACACTGTTGGGGTGGGGGGTATGCTCCATACGTACGCGGGTGAGGGTACGGGTCATACTTACACTGTTGGGGTGGGGGGTACGCTCCATACGTACGCGGGTGAGGGTACGGGTCGTACTTACACTGTTGGGGTGGGGGGTACGCTCCATGCATACGCGGGTGAGGGTAGGGGTCGTACTTACACTGTTGGGGTGGGGGGTACGCTCCATACGTATGCTGGTGAGGGTACGGGTCGTACATACACGGTTGGGGTGGGGGTGCGCTCCATACGTACGCGGGTGAGGGTAGGGGTCGTACTTACACTGTTGGGGTGGGGGGTACGCTCCATACGTACGCGGGTGAGGGTACGGGTCGTACTTACACTGTTGGGGTGGGGGGTACGCTCCATGCATATGCGGGTGAGGGTAGGGGTCGTACTTACACTGTTGGGGTGGGGGGTACGCTCAATACGTACGCGGGTGAGGGTACGGGTCGTACATACACGGTTGGGGTGGGGGTGCGCTCCATATGTACGCGGGTGAGGGTACGGGTCGTACATACACGGTTGGGGTGGGGGTGCGTTCCATGCGTACGCGGGTGAGGGTACGGGTCGTACTTACACTGTTGGGGTGGGGGGTACGCTCCATACGTACGCGGGTGAGGGTACGGGTCGTACATACACGGCTGGGGGGGGGGTGCGCTCCATATGTACGCGGGTGAGGGTTCGGGTTGTACATACACGGTTGGGGTGGGGGTGCGCTCCATACGTACGCGGGTGAGGGTACGGGTCGTACTTACACTGTTTGGGTGGGGGGTACGCTCCATACGTACGCGGGTGAGGGTACGGGTCGTACCTTCACTGTTGGGGTGGGGGTACGCTCCATACGTATGCGGGTGAGGGTACAGGTCGTACTTACACTGTTGGGGTGGGGGGTACGCTCCATACGTACGCGGGTGAGGGTAGGGGTCGTACTTACACTGTTGGGGTGGGGGGTACGCTCCATGCATACGCGGGTGGGGTTACGATCCGTACGTACACTGTTGGCATGGGGGGTACGCTCCATACGTACGCGGGTGGGGGTACGGGTCGTACTTACACTGTTGGGGTTGGGGGTACGCTCCATGCATACGGGGTGGGGGTACGGTCCGTACATATCCGTACCCACGCTGTGGAATGCTTGTGCGGGCCGTACCCAGGCCTTTGCCACATGGGTACAGCCGTCCCGCCATTGTTAGGATGACGTAGGTGTGGGCGGGGTACGACTCGTACCCACGCTCTTAAGGCGTGGGTACGGACGTACCTGTATTGTTGTGTTGCCGGTTCGCGACGTCAAGCACTTCCGTTGTGGCGGACGCTGGCTTTGCTGGACACGCCCCCACCCCCTCGGTAGTGACCAGGGCCTGAGGGTCAGGTATGTCCAGGGCATGTGTGCTGTGTGACTTTGGTGGGGGTTTTGTGGCCTGCCCCTGCCCCTGCCCCTGCCCCTCCCCCTTTCCCTCCTCCCTTTGTTGTTCTGACCTTCTGCGGCGTCTGCGTCGGAACCTGTAGAGGAGGTCGACTGCTATGAGGGCCGGGATGACACGTAGGTTCGGGTCCATGTCTGTCCGTCGCGTACAGGTACTCCTTGTTCGCATCGTCCTGATTTCCCGGCAGTGTTTGGCAGCCGGAAAATATTCACCATGCGGGATGACGTCGGTGCGAATCGTGATTCCTGGTTCGTGAATGGCAGGCTGCGTGCGTCCCGACGTCACGTCGGCGCTTTCCCGGATCGCATTTGTACGTTTATTTTCGTCGGTCGGGGTTTTGTACGATTCGTACGGAAATGGTGTTTCCGTGCGAATCGTAATTCCATGTTTGTATATTTTTTCGACCGGGTACGCGTCGGACGGAGAATATGGTCCGTCCGACGGTTCGTACCGGGTTTTTACCGGATCGTGATCGGCACCATAATGTTTTAAAAGTACAAAACCACTGAAATTCACCAGTTATAGTTCTCTCAAGTAACTATAACGTGTGCCCTATGGTAACTATAGCTTGAAATCCTGCCATGCACAGTATTCTCAATAATAATTTCATTGCAAGTGTTGCAGTGATATTATATTCTTACTCAGAAATGAGCAACTGGACCAATAAAAAACAGGTCTTAGTTCGTTTGTCTTCCTGGGGTATCCAAAGATATTGGAGTAGAAACCTCACTCACTTTTCGTGGCATGCTTCATCATTGGTGCCTATCCACACCCTAGAAGGGTAGTACCACCTGGGCGGACTCAACCAAGGAAAAGCCCTTGGACGTTCTTAGAAAAATTTGAAACTGGACAATAGTGTTGTGGTGTGCTTTTTCTTGATCCAGTTGCTTATATGTGAGTGAGTGTTTGTTTCTGGGAGAGCACAGGTAGATGAAAAATTTCCCGCTCTCTGGAAGTGAGACAATTAATATCAATAATGTCATAGAAGATGTCATGAGTGACGTAATTAGCAGTGCATGGCGAGGGTGCAAGTTATAGTTAGTTAAGGTCCCTAGGCCTTTTTTTTTTTTAAGGGAGTGGATGTCCGGCCCTCTTCCTGAGGCATTATGGGCCCCAGGGATACCATCCCTGGAGCCTTCTTTTCTAATTAAGGAGGGTGCATGACCCCCCCTCCCAGTAGCAGCCGGTGTGTTGATAGAGTGGAGGGAGGGAGGAAAGGATGGACGAGACAAATAAAAAGACCACTTACCTGCTGCATCGCCATATTACGTCCCTCTCTTCTGCAGACACATGCTCCCAGAGTGCACTGCAGCCAATCCTGATGCTGCTTTCATACTGCTGAAAGCAGTGTCAGGATTGGCCTGAGCACCAATGATTTGCACTCCCAGTTAGACTGGGAGGCGTTGTCTGCTCTCTCCAACCAAGCAACGCAGTTCAGGTTGGAGAGAGCTTCAGTGAACATGAAGGTTTGGCCGGCCTGAGACAGCCGGCCAAACCGTCATGTGCACTGAGTAGCAGTGCAACCACTCCTCCACCAGCGTGTCATCACCTTGGCCCTGTCTCAAACCTCGGCTCAAAGAGAAAAAATAAAACGACAATATGCAAGAGTTTATTATCGCTTTATTTTTAAACATTTTTTCTGATGGCAGGTGGGGGGTTGCTGTTCCGTCATAGCGGAGTAGCCGCCGCTGCCCCCTACCCAAGCCAATAGTGGAATGAGGAACCCCATTCCCCAGGGTCAAAACATATTTGTTAAGGGAAGGGGGAGCACTGTTCCCCCCTCCCCAAACTACAAGGGGCCCTGGGGACCCATTCCTCCAAGGCTTTTAATGGGAAATAGCCACACAGCCTCCCTCCCTGAGCCAATACTAGCCCGGAATCCCCATCACCAGGACCTTACATTGATGTGGGTGAGTGCCCTGGTGCCCAAATGGAGCACCCACCAAACAGTACGTTGGGGCAGCCCTAGATCTTCTCCTAGCACTGCCGGCTCCCCACATGCACCCGCTGTCAAGACCCTCAAGAAGAATAATGTACATGCTCATCTGAGCATTTTGTACAGCATATGACATAAGTCAAACAAAACGTTATGCTGCAACAAAAGGAGTCAGGGCACTGACCTGGAGGTCAAAATAGCACAATTTAATCCTCAAGATAGTGGCCACTGAGCATAGTAGTTCTGGCTCTAGTTATTTCCTTGAGTCTTGCAATTTCCCCAAGGAAACTGCGAAGTGAGCGCACTACGCTCTCAGTGGCGCACTTCATTGTAGAATTCACCTCAGGAAGCATCGTTTCGTTATGCGTGCGCAATATCTGCTTAGTTGGTCAGGGATAGTGTATTTCCTTAGCGTATCAGGAATAGAGAGATTACGGTCTTGTTTGTGTTTTTTCAGAATTTCTGAGCAGGAAGAAATTAGTTGAGGAGAAACAGAGTAAAAACAAACTAATAGTTTACAGTACCTTTGTGAAATGTCTGGGAAGAACACTGGAAGCCAAGTCTTCTCCCTCTGGTCATGCAAGTATCCCACCTGGGAATTCAAAAGAAGGACACTTTTAACATGTTTAAGAGCTGAGGTAGTACATTTAAAATTAGTGTAAAGAAAATGTTCTAAGTATGTAAGAAGAAGAATGATAAAATGTAAATAGTACATGACAAAAGAGGTTAAAGAAGAAATATGTATTGAAAGTCAAGTTTAATTAATGAGAATGAATATTAGAGAAGTATAAGATCATTGTCATGAGGTTCTCTCAGCATTAACGAAAACAAAAATGCCAGAAAAGAACAGGTAGTGGTGAATAGTGAGCAGAGCTAGACGATCTAGACAAAGACAGTCTCTTTTCTTAAACCCCCATCTGCTTTTCACCTTGGCGCACTCTTAGTCTTACATAGTTATTGTGGAGATTGAGAGGGTTCTAGGTGAAGCATTGGGAAAAGTGCATCATTCTGCTTCTGCGAAGATTGGGAATCATACTGTACGTATCTAACAGACCCTGACACCTATCTAGGTTGATGTGGTAGCCGGCATGGTGGGAACAGCTGTTTCTGCTTGCTCCCGCCAGGCGGAGCAATGTGATCCTCCCTGCTCACAAGAGCACAGGTAGGGAAACAGAAGTCTGCTCCAACACAGCGGGTGCATTTTCAAAGCTCCCTCTAGGTGGGAACAGACATATGTTTCCCTGACCAGGTTCTTACGGCCCTGGGGAATGGGGCCCCAAGCGTTCAAAGGCTTGGGGACAACAGCTATGCACCCTCGCCCCCTTTTAAATGATGAAGGCCATGGGGAATGGGGTCCCCAGGGCCTATTGAGGCTCGAGGAAGGAGGCCGCGTGCCACACTTCCTTTAATATAGCACCGGACCTAGGGCCTATTGAGGCTCAGGAAGAGGGGCCATGCGCCACTCTTTTAAATTCATATTGGCTGAGGATCAGGGCCTTAAGGCCTCCCAGAAGCTTGGGGAGGGGAGCCATGCACCCCTTGCCGTAAATAATGCTTTGCACCTCCCCCAGGGCCCTAGCCTACCCTGGGAATGTTTTGTTGTAGCAATTTTTGCTTTATTTTGTCACAGAATTGCAGATATTTTTTGAATATGAGGCACAATTAAAAAAGAAAAAACCTTTTTTGGCCCAAGGCGGGATCCTCTGGGAACACACAACATGCCTAGGGGGTCGGGGTATCACTACCCTGCCACCTGTCTTTTTTTAAGCTTACTGTTAGGACATCTTTGGTGGCTACCCTCAACCAGATAGCTTAACACCGGTGCAGAGACAGAATATCGACGTGGATTTATGGAATTGCATTAATATCGATGGTGTAAAATATCGAGGTAAGTTTTTTAGTTGTTCAAAATATCTATTTTTATGTAATGCAGAAATATCGATTTCGTAAATATCGTTGTTAAAAATATTGTTGTTATTAATTTAGTATTAGTTATTATACGTTTTTTAAATAAAAAGAATATGTTAAAATATTTGTTTTCTTTTTTCAATGAAGTTTTAGGAGCGGGATGTTTGGTTTATAGGGGCTAGGGTGGGGAGTAATTTAAAAATTCAGGATTAAAATGTAATTTTTTTAAATCTTTTTAAAAGTTTTAGGAGTGGGATGTTGGGTTTATAGGGGATAAGGGTGGGGAGTAATTTAAAAAAAATTGTATAAAATGTAAATATTTTTTAAAAAATTGTAACATTTTTGGAGCGGGATATTGGGTTTATAGGGGATAAGGGCGGGGAGTGATTTAAAAAATAAAAATTAAAAAAAGGTTAAACAAAATATTTTAAATATTTAGTTGTGGGATGTTGGCTTTATAGGGGATTAGGATGTGGAGTAATTTACAAATTTAGGATTGAAATTTGATATTTTAGAAAATTTGTAAAGTTTAAGGAGCGGGATAAGGGTGGGGAGTAATTTGAAAATATTGTTTGTAAATTTTATTTTTTTTTTATTTTATTTTTTAAAAACCTTTATTACAATTTCGAAAAGATACAAGTATGGGCCTACAACCAACAGGCCGGCCGCTAAACGCAGTGTAAACCTAGGCATGACTTAATATGCACATCAGTGAGGCAACAAAAGAGTTACTACAGTGTTAATCATCGCAGTCAGCCAAAGCCGCAGTCCATAAACAAACAGGAAAGGTTTCATATTTTTGGAAAACAGAAAACATCAAACACACAAGGCAAAGAAGGTTAATGGCAGGAACATGTGCTCCTCGTAGCGAGGGAGTAAACCAACCCGGGTAGACAGAGGGGGGGGGGAGGGGGGCAAGACAGAAGCGACAAATTTGCATGTTGCAGGAGCATACAGGAATGCAGGGGCTAGGGAGACAGAGCGGCATCCATCTCACGCGTCTGGGGCGGGGCGCAAATACCTCCACGATAGGAGTTCCAGGGACCCCACACCTTAATCCACTTCCCAGGCTTGCCTCTCGCCACATACACCGTTTTCTCTCTAAACACACACCAGTCCATGTGTTCCTTCCACTCGGAGACCGTTGGCGGCCTCTGTGAGCCCCACAATTGTGCGATGTCACGCTTCGCTATCATATAGCCTAGAGTCACCCATTGCGTCTGCGTCACATTATAATCAGTCGGTTCCCAGACATTCAGCAAGCATCTACGTGCCTCCGGCAACAAGGCAACATGCGTGACTTCCTCCAACACCGCATGCACTCTGCACCAAAACCGAGTCACCTCCGGACACTCCCACAAGATATGGAGAAAAGTCCCCAATAGCCCACAGCCTCGCTTACACAAACCATCCACCGAATACCCCATACGCATCAAACCAGGCCCCGTGACGTACACTCTATGCAGTATCTTAAGCTGGACGAACCGCAATTCGGCCGGGATAGCCACCTCTTTCGGGGAGGCCACCGCTGACACCCAATCCTCGTCGTCCAGCTCTATACCGTCGGCAATCCATGTCTCCCGCAATGAGGCCAGCAAACCCATTCGATCATTGATAAGCTTTTTATAAATCAACGAAATGGTGCTATCCGGCACATAGCCGTCCAATACTCTGTCTTCCAACGGGGAATGCTCCGGAATAGACGCCACATCTGAAAACACGGAACACAAGGCATGATGAACTTGAACATACCGATAGTATTCCCTATCATTCAACTGGTATTCCGTTTTCAGCATGTCGAACGTCTTAAATTTCCCTTTCGTCCAGAGATCCCCTACTGTGCTGATACCAATCGTATCCCACCTCTCGAAGCCTTTCGTAGTATACAGACAACCCAAACGCTGGGACACATACAATGGTGTAGCCCGGGTCAAGCGATCCCTCCACCCCATCGCCGCATTTGCTGCATGCCACACCTGCACCGCGACCCGCGTCGGGCCCGTCAACCGCGCATCAAGGGACCCCGAGTATAATGCTCGATTATAATCTCCGCCTGGCAGTAGCAATTTGTCCATCTCAAAGGCCGGGTTCAAAGCAGGGCCATACATCCCGTGATTAACGGCTGCCAACTGGGAGGCCCAGTAATATCGCTTAATGTCAGGGAGGGCGACCCCCCCATCATACCATGGTAAAGTCAGTTTGGCAAGTGCAATCCGCGGCCGCCCATCCCAAAACAATCGACGCTGGAGACACTCCACCTCCCGAAAATAACGGGCCGGCACTACGTCCATAGTGTTCTGCAGGGCGTACAAAAAGCGTGGTAGCGACATCATTTTGAACAATGCTGCCCGGCCGAGCGGCGAGAGCGGCAGCCGCCGCCAACCCGCCACATCCGCCCGTAGGCATTGAAGGGGGGGGAGAAGATTCTGTTCATACCGGGCCACCGGATCCAGGGTTATAAAGATACCCAAATACGTGAACCCCGATTCTGCAATCTGGATAGGGCACCCCCGCGGAAGGGGGGGGGCCTCCCCGGAGAGAACTTAGACACAAGACTTAGCCCAGTTAATTACCAATCCGGAATTGCGACCAAAGGAGCTCAACACATCCACCAAGACAATGAGCGATTTGCGCGGAGATGCGAGATACAAGAGGATATCATCCGCATATAAGGAAACACGATCCTCGTATTCCGGCGTCCATCTAAGGCCACGTATCGAGGGGTGCCACCGCAACCATTCCGCAAGGGGCTCCAAACAAAGGGCAAAGAGAAGGGGCGACAGTGGACATCCCTGTCGGGTGCCCCTACCCAAAACAAAGGGAGCCGACACCCGTCCGTTGACCACTACCTGTGCCAGTGGGTTATCATAAAGCAACTTCACCCAACCGATAAACCCCGGGCCAAACCCAAACTTCGCCAACGCCGCCCAGATGTATGGCCATTCCAAGGTGTCGAACGCCATGGTAGCGTCCAAGGACGCCAAGATGGCTGGTTCTCGAATGAAGGGGGCGCGAGCAAGGACGCCATGCAATCGTCGCAGGTTCAAAGCGGTATTGCGATGGGGTATAAAACCGGATTGATCCTGATGAATCAGGTCGCCGACAACCCGGATCAGACGATTGGCCAGTACCTTGGCGAGGATTTTGGGCTCCGCGTTTAACAAAGAGCTGGGCCTGTAAGAAGTACACCGATCCCGCGGCTTCCCTTCCTTATAGATAACAACAATAGTAGCAAGACGTTGGTCAGAAGGGAGGGAGCCCGCCGCCTGAGCCTCAAGGAACATGTCCCGAAGATACGGGGCGATCGCATCTGGACGCAGCTTATACAATTCGATGGGAAGTCCATTAGGACCCATGGCCTTACCCGAGGCAATGGAGCGAATGGCCAAAGCAATCTCATCTGGCGATAGGGCCGCATCCATCAATACTTTATCCTCATCAGAGAGGGAAGGCAGAGTAATATCTCGAAGTAGCAGTCGGGAGTCTTCCTCCGATCGCTCTGAGACCGAAGAGTAGACCCCGTGAAAATACTCCGCAAAGCAATCAACAATGTCGCCGGGGTCCGTCACACACACACCATCCACCCTCTCAATCTCTGGCACCACTCGACTCGCTCTCTCCTTCTTATCCAACCAGGCAATCAACTTCCCGGCCTTATCACCCATATCGTACAACCGCCCCTGTTGCTCCCTGCTCATACTCCTAGCAGATTCAGTAACCAGCGCCTTATAGTCGGCCTGCTTAAGCTCCAGCACATGCAATCTGTCATCCGTAACACCTTGCTCCAAATCACTCTCCAACTCGGTGATCTCATTTTCTAGCCGAACAACCTCCTGCGCCTCGCATTTTTTGGTGTGGGAAATGAGAGATAGGGCCTGGCCCCGGAGCACCGTCTTAAAGGCCTCCCAAAGGGAGATGGCGGAAGACACTGACCCCACGTTATCAGCAAAATAGTGTTCCAAAGACTTAACCAGGTCTGCACGAATCGTGGGGTTCCGGAGGTACCAGGGGTTGATCGGGGCCACCCTCCCCTCCGCCCCCAGGGCGATATCTAGATGTAGCAAAAGGGGGGAGTGATCAGATATACCGCGCGCCAAGTGTCGCACCTCTCCGATCATCCCCGCCTGGGCCGCAGGCACTAGCATATAGTCAAGCCTCGAAAGACTACCGTGGGCCCCGGAGTGAAAGGTATATTGCGCTTGTCCAGGGTGTTTCAACCGCCAGCAATCTATCAGTCCTAGGGTATCCAGAAAGCCCCCCAGCCAGTTCTGGGCCCGAGGGAGGTCCCTAGGGGGATAGCGATCCTCAACACCGGAAACCACCGCATTAAAGTCCCCCCCAGCACCAACACCCCCCCCCGGGAGCCCAAGCAGCAGGCGCCCCAAATCAGCGTAGGTGGCTGTCTGCAGGCCCGGCGGCACGTAGACCGCGACCAGCGAAATCAATCTACCCTCCCACCTCCCCACCAGCGCAGTGTAGCGCCCTCTGTCGTCATGGAGCACCTCATCCACCACCAGCGGGAGAGAGGTCCTGACTAAGATGCCCTCTCCCCTCGAGCCAGAGGTGAAACCAGAATGGGCCAGGAGGCGATATCCTCGTCTGTTCATGGCATGAAAAGAGTTCCCTATGAGGTGCGTTTCCTGCAAGAACACAATGTCAGGCGAGATACGCTTCAGGAACTGCAGGACTACCCCCCGCTTAATCCTGTCCCCCAGCCCGTTCACATTCCAGGAAAGAAGTCTCAGTCCCCTACCCCCATCCCTCCCAGCACAAAATATCCCCCTCCCGGGGAGCACAATCATAATAGCACAGCAAAAAATATTACCCCGCCTTGTGAAACAAACAAACAAACCCCAACCCCCCCATCAACCCCAAAAAAACTCCCCCCTCCCTGCACCCCTGCGTGAGCCCGAACAGCCCCCCCAACATGCAGTGTGCCTGTCGCCCCGATATGAACAAAGACAAGAAAAAACCCCAGAAGGAGGAAAGGGCCCCAGCAAGCCCCCCGCAACCTCCAAATACCACGGGGCAAAACGTTACAAACTGGAGTCCAGTGCAGCCACAGGTGCAAAACGTTACCAATACCGTCCATCACCAGGATCACAGTTCCAGTCCTATTCCGTCAGCCCTTCTCCGCTCTCCGCCATCCGACCCTCCTGGTCCCGACTCTTGGGCAGGGCATCCAGCCACCCTACCACCGCCTCCGGCCGGTCGAAGAAGTGGGAGCGACCATCCAACTCGACCCGCAGCCTAGCCGGGAATAGCATCGCATACTTGAACTCCATGTCTCTCAAGCACCGTTTGATGGCCGAGAACCCCATCCGTTGCTTTTGAACCGCTTGTGTAAAGTCTGGGTAAAAGCTAACATTAGAGTTCTCGAATCGTAGTGGCCCAGCCACCCTCGACGCCTGCAGGATAGCATCTCTATCCCGAAAATTAAAAAGTCGGGCAATGATAGGCCGCGGGGGGGCACCCACCTTGGGCGCACCCCCTGGAATCCTGTGGGCCCGTTCCACAGCGAAGAACTTGCTCAACCCTTTGGATGCTAGATGATTCACCACCAGATCCTCCACAAAAAGATCCACAGCAGACTCCTCCGACCGTTTGGGCACGCCGATAATGCGGACGTTGTTCCGTCTGGCCCTGCCTTCGGAGTCCTCAAGGCGACGATCGGTCAGGTCACTGGCGAGCTGCAACCGCCGCACCGTCATCTGCAAGGCGGCCACATCTACCGTTAGGCTCGACGCTGCTTGGGTCAATGAGTCGACCCGGTCATTGGTTTTCGACAGGTCCGCTCTGACCAAGGTGATATCGATCAGCACCGAATCCAATTTGTTAGCCAGAGTGTCCAATTGCTGGTTCACAGTCACCTTCATCTCCTCAATGGCCCCCATGACATCCAACAGGGTCAATTCGGATGATGCGCCCGAGGCCTCCTTGGGCGGCTCAGGCGATTTACGCGATCCACTAGGGGATCCCTTTGGCTGTGCATAGCGGTCCATATTGTTGGCCTGGGAATAGGCTCCCCTCCGGGTAGATTTGGGTTTCAGGTTGTCGCCGTCCACTCTCGTGGTCAGCGATCAGCAACGTCAGCACCTTCCAGCACCCGGAGGAAGGCCAGGAGATCCGGGCCGCCAACTGAGAGAGGCCCGTTTACAGCTCAAGGCTAGGCCTTGCACGCCGTACCCCGCGCAGCTCTCCCAATGTCCCACGCATCAGTTTCAGCGGCTCAACTCGAAACCGAAAGTGAAAGCACGGGGCCCGGGGCAAGCCCAGCCTGGCAGGCCGCTGTTGTTCAATTCGCAGCCGGGCACCTCACCAACCCGAGTTCGGCACCAAGGCCGGAGAAGGTCGCAAACTTTGGATCGCCAAAAAAACACGTTCCCGGAGTCCAATTTCGATTCGGAAAACGAGTGGCACCTTAGCGCAAGATCATAAACAGAAGCCCATCGAAAAAATCAGGATTATGACAGGATAGACGTGGGAGGTTGCGGAGGCCCTCGGGAGCCACAAGCCTACGCGGCCATCTTGGTTGCGCGCTAGGCTCCTCCCCTGTTTGTAAATTTTTAATTATTGTTGGGGGGAATTTTTAGAAAGAATTTAGTAGTGTGATGTTTTATAGGGCATAAAGTTAGGGAATAGTTTTTTTTAATGTTTAAAAAAAATTGTTAAAAATACAATTTTAAAATTTGTTACAATTTTTTAAACAATTTAAATTTTAAAATTAAACAAAAATAACAAATGTGAGGTTATATTTGTGTTTGAGTATATTTATCTATATTTTTTGTAATTTAATTCAAAATAATAATTTGTAGAAAAGTATTATTACTTTAGTAATTTAAAATATTATTACAAAAATAATTTTGGTAAAAATGTATTTTATTGATTATAAATTTGGAGTTGTTATTGTAATTTATTATATTTTATTATCCAGCTATTTCTTTAAGTTTAGTTGTTTTGGAGTTAGAATAGTAGTTTAATTTGGTTTGTTATCCAGCACTTTCCCTGAGTTTATTTTGTTTTGGAGTTGGAATAGTAATTTAATTTGATTTATTATCCAGCACTTTCCCTGAGTTTTGTTAGTTTTGGAGCTGGAATAGTAATTTATTATGTTTTATTATCCAGCACTCTTCCTGAGAGTTTAATTTGTTTTGGAGTTGGAATAGTAATGTAATGAGATGTATTATCTAGCACTTTCCCTGAGTTTAGTTGGTTTTGGAGTTGGGATAGCAATTTATATGTTTTATTATCCAGTACTTTTCCTGTGTTTATTTTCTTTTGGAGTTGGAATAGTAATTTAATTTGGTTTATTATCCAGCACTATCCCTGAGTATTTTTGTTTGTTTTGGAGTTGGAATAGTAATTTATTATGTTTCATCATCCAGCACTTTCTCTGAGTTTATTTTTTTTTGGGGAGTAGGAATAGTAATTTAGGCGGTCATTACGATGCAGAGACTGGGACTGCCCGCCTGTAAGGGGGATGTACCGCACCCCGATTATGATGCGATCATGGCAGTCACATCCTGCAACTTTAACACTGCAGTGGGTGCTCCTGGCTGCTGCACCCGCTGCATTGTCCAAGAACCATGCCGTGTGTTTCCCTGCACTACGTGGCATGCACCACACGGTGCCTGCTACCTGGTGCAGGGAAATGGGGGTACCCCCCAATGCACAACCACCTCCTCCCCACAAGGGGGGCCCGCAAAGTGCCCCCGAATCCAATCCCCACCAGCTTTCCATGGCAGTTTCACCGCCATGTAAAGGCTGGCTATAAGCTGCAACTTAATTTGGCAGACGGTGTCTGTTAGGCACCGCCACCATTAAACGCATGCTGGCCGGGTCCGCCAGGCAATCATAACGAGTGCCTGTGTTGCCTGTGGCAGACCCTTGGTGGGCGAAATTTGCATCCGCCGGCACACCGCCCGCCATCATAATATGGCAGGCGGAGAAGTGCTTGGCGATGGTGGTAAAACCGCCACTTTCCCCTAGTTTATTTTTGGGGGGGAGTTGGAATAGTAATTTAGGGCCTGATTATGATGGCGGTGTTGGGTTCACCGCTATCGTAAGGCCATACTCCGCACGCCAGATTGTGATGGTGGGCTGTGTGCTGGTGGGCGGAAAGCCCGACCGCCACGGGTCTGACATAGGCAATCGATATGATTGCCTGTCGGACCCGCCCGCATCCACAGAATGGTGGCGGTGTCTAGCAGGCACCGCCCGCCAGATTTGGATGCTGGATTCCTGCTAGCCTTTCCATGGCAGGGATGTACTTTGGGGGCCCTTTGCGACCCCCTTTGTGCAGGGTCAGTTGGTGTGTGCACTTGTCCCTGCACCATGTGGCAGGCACTTAATGCAGGGAACTGTCAACAGTTTTGGCATTTTTAACATTGTGGCAGGTGCTGCTAGCTAGCAATTATATAATATGTATTTCACATATTTGTTTGTATATTTTTAAGATTTAGTATATTGAATATTATTTGTATTCAAATAGTTTTTAATATAGTAAATAAATTACACATATATTTTCACATATATTTTTTAATTATACATTTTATTATGTTTGGTACATTTACAGTACATGAAATAAACATACATTTTAATATATATTAAATGTTATATTTTTAGATTTTTGATAATATAATATTTAATATACATTTTACATATTTTGTATAGTTGTGAAAAATTTGTAAAAATTTGTACAATATATAAAAGTATACATTAATTATTTGCATTTTAATAATATTTCTCCATTCTTTTGTATGGGAAGTAAGACTTTTCTTACGCTGCCATTTTTTTCCACATTTTTCTATCTATCTTATTCATTTTTAGGTCAGTTTGGAAGACAGAACCTCGCGGTTGGAGCTGCGTTTCGTCACTTAAGGTAAGTTTGATTCAATTAACTTTTAGGGTAGTTTTAGGGTAGGGGCAAGGGGCAAGATAGTTATACTGTAATTAGCTGAGAAACATATTTGTTTGTTTTTGGTGTAGTTAGGTGTTATTTTGGTAGTTTAGAGTTTTATGTGTTTGCTATAGTGTTGGATTAGAATAGAGTGTTATGTAGCGTTAGTTATATGTTGTTTAATTGTGTTATTTTGTGTTTATTGTTAATGTTAATGTTTGTGGATTTGTACGTTTTATTGTGAGTGGGTGTTCTTTTTTTTTTTGCTTTTACAGGTATTCCGGATCTTGAACAGATGGTGGTGTCTGCCCATTTTTTTTTTTTTTTAAAAAGAAAAATGTATTTTGTTTATTTGATACAAGTTATTTTACATTTCTTTTTATCTTTTCGGGTTTGTTGAAGCGTTTTTTTTAAAAGCTTTTTGGGGTTTTTGAACATTTCGTTATTGACCAGATTGCGTCGTTGGAGCCTTTTTTGTATAGTTAAACTTTTGCGGCTTTTTTAACACAGGGGCCAGTTCCGATCCGGGTCGGAAGGGCACCGAACACGATCCGGCTGGAAAAACTACGAGCCGTACGCGTGTTTTCCACCCGACTCGTACAGCAGTACGAGCGAGCAAGTATGATGCGAGCTACGTGAAATTCACCGACTGAGTCGTTTCCGGGTCCGAACCGCTCCGTATGTCTCGGCCGTAAGCTAACCGTAGCGTGCAATGGATGCGATTTACGACCGAGCCAGTACGATGCATGCGTCGGACAGCCGGTGCAAGCCGGAGTGTCCGACTCGCAAAATGTCTGGGAAGTTGCCTTTGGGCGTCTGCGTCAGACCCCCTGTCACCCGCAGCCCTATGACTTGGACACAGGGGGAGGCCCAAGGGTCTCCCCAATACAGGCATGTACGGTGCGGATGGCACTGACGCGCACCCACTGTAGGGGGCGCCCTTGAGCGAGACGTACCCATGCAGTCAATGGGAGCCCATGTACGCGTCGTACGACCAGCTCCTATTGACTTCTATGGGAGTCCGACCGAACCGAGTCCGGCAGCATACGGCCGCATCGTACTCGCTCGGTCGGACTGCAGGACTCCGGCTCGGTCGGAAAACACTCCGGATCCGGCTCGGTCGGAGAGCTTTCCGACCCGGATCGGAATCAGCCCCTATGACCTCGACGGAGCTGGATCCGGAGTGTTTTCCGACCAAGCCGGAAATCCTGCAGTCCGACCAAGCGAGTACGATGTGGCCGTATGCTGACAGACTCGGTTCGGTCGGACTCCCATAAATCCCCCCCGTAAATCGCATCCATTGCACGCAACGGTTAGCTTACGGCTGAGACGTACGGAGCGGTTCGGACCCGGAAATGACTCGGTCGGTGAATTTCACGCAGCTCGCATCGTACTTGCTCGCTCGTACAGCTGTACGAGTCAGGCGGAAAACACACGTATGGCTCGTAGTTTTTCCAGCTGGATCACATTCGGTTCCCTTCTGACCCGGATCGGAATCGGCCCCTAAGTTTCAGGTTTTTGAGGGTTACATCATTGAGAGGATTTCGTTGTTGGATCATTTTTTCCACGGTTGTATTTTTGCATTATTTTGGGGGTTGTCTTTTCGAATGGATTTGTTTTTCTATTTATCTTCTATGGATTTATTGCATTTACAGGGTCGTCTACTGCAACATAACTGTAAGTTATTTTTTTATTAATATGGGTGGGAAATGTTTTTTGTTACATTGATTTGTTTGTTTTTTTATTTTAATAATTATATTATATCATATTTATTTGTGTTATTTAAAAAAAAAATTATGATAGAGTTATAATTATAAATTTTTTAAATAGAGTTGAATTATGTTGTTTAAATGTTTGGAAATTTGAAATGTTTATGGTGTTTAGTATTGTTTTTTTTTACAGTATAGATTAAGCTATCATGTCTAAGTATTCTAGACCTGTGGTTTTTTGCAAATAGGCTCGTTTTATGTTATAGATATTCATACATCGTTTTAGTTTGTTCACTTAGTTTACAGACGATTTTAGTTAGGGATTGCTCTAGCCTTAGCTCTTGATAGCTTTGTTCTTTTTTTATAGTGTCTATAAGTTTATGTAGGGTTGGTTGTCCTCTTCCTATTGTGGCTTGGAAGGCATTGTGCCATCCTTCCACTGTATTGTTTGTTTTTGTTTTTTGAGCTACAGTACTGTCATATACATTCCACCAAGGTATTTGGAATTTGGGTTGCCTACCGTGTCCTGACCTAAAGAGCCTTCCCACTCAAGTATCTTCAAAGTAGTCTAGGAAGGGAGTTATTTTAGTTTCATTTGCCTGATAGAAGGGGCTTTCAAGAAGTTGGTTATAAAGGTTTGTTACTTCAGTTGTTGGTACGTAGGTCAGGGTTATTAATTTTTTTATTTGCTAGGCAAAGTTGCTATTGGTGTCGTAATCTATACTTAAATTAGATTTTTGTAGGTGCATCCAGATACTCTGATTAAAGTGGTAGTAGGAACCTTGTATTTCAGTGTGTGGGTATATTTTTAAAATTGATTGAATCATTGATTGTTCAAAATCAATGATCATTTTTTGTTGATAGTAGTTGTTGGTGTATTGTTTTAATATTGTTAGGAGCTCTATGTATGTGGTGTTTTGTTTATTAGGGAGTGGTGTATATATGAATGGTCTGTTAGTTTCTTCAAATTCGCAGTGGATTGTATATAACTGATAAAAAGCTTGGGGCAAACTTTGAATGTGCCATCCATCATCCACGTCTCGCAGTTTTAAAGTTTTTTTAGTTGTTATTTGTTGCGATGAATATTCGTTTTTCATGAGTTTTATTGTCATGGAAAAGGAATTTTTCATCTTTGTTAGTGATGGTATATGCAGGTAATATTTGCATTTCAGAAAAAGTTTGAGGGGTGGGTGGTGTTTGAGCTGTTGCTCTTTTAGTTTGGGAAATCAATCTCTTCAGAGTGGGGATAGATGGTAGTTGTCCCATGACATGCTCTGGTACCCTAGTTAACACGTTTTTAATTATTTGGGTACTTGTTTGTTGTGAGCTGGTACTTGCCTCTCTGATTGTATCGAGAGCATCTCTAACTTCAATTTTAGTTACAGTGGGGGTATGGTTATGTTCTTTGATATTTACTACATTGGATTCTATCGTAGTGGCTCTCCCATGACAAGAGTAAGAGAAATATTTACTGCATTTCCAATGTGTTTTGCTGCCACTCATTTTCTCTTGGGCATAGGTGTAGCCCATGTAGCAGAGAAGTAGTTTACCCTTTTGTGAAGTAATGAATTTTGCTCCCTCTGCCATTACTTGGTTAATCTATGAATATAATATAGAAAAACATACCTTGGCACTCCAAGGGGTCTATTAGGATGGCAGTCGGAAAACCACCCTGACCGCCATGGTAGCGGAAATCAACCATCCGCTGGTACCGCAGCAAAACCGGCGGTCCGATTAGGATCAACCGCCAAAAATATCCGACCATGACGGAACGAGGCCACCAAAGAACGACCGTAGCGGGCGGAGCAGGCAAAAATCCGTCTGCGGCGGTCGGATTTGCGGGATAAACACACCAAACCGCCGCCAGGACGGCGGAGAGACCGCACGGAAAATTAGGATATCCCCGATGTTACAGTGGTACATTCTGCTGTTTCCAACTGCCGTGGTCGCAAACAGTGATGAATGAGAGAGCCGGCGGAAGGGCTGTAGCATAGCCATTGCTGCGGACGCCCCGTGAAAAAAATAGCGGCCGACCAAAAAGAATTACAACAAGGCTACCAAGTGCACACAGCAAACTAGCCCAGCCCCCCAAAACACCTAACAAGGCCTGCACTACTACTCCCACCATGCCCCCTTGTTCCCCAGCTAATCAAGATGGAGCGCTCCCTCCCACCCAGAAGCATATGGCAGCCATTGTATTGTTCACCCTCACCTAACGGGTAGGTAGCTATCTTAACAGGGAGGGGTGTGTGTGTGTGTGTGTGAGGCCAGCACAACAACTCCCAACAGTCCCCCTTGTCCCACCCTTAGCACGATGTAGCACTATACCACACCCAGAAGCATGTGGCAGCCATTGTATTACAACAAACAAACTTACAGGTAGGTAGCCATCTCCACAGGGAGGAGTGTTTGAGGGTGGGAGGCCTGCACTACAACTCCCACCAGACCCCACTCTGAGCAGGATGTAGCACTCTACCACACCCAGAAGCATGTGGCAGCCATTGCACTGTTCACCTTCAACCAACAGGTAGGTAACCATCTTCCCAGGGAATGGTGTTTGAGCGTGGAAGGCCTGTACTACAACTCCCACCAGCCCCCCTTCTCCCAACCCTGAGCATGATGTAGCACTCCACCACACCCAGAAGCATGTGGCAGCCACTGTATTACAACAACCAAACGTACAGGTAGGTAGCTATCTTCCCAGGTTGTACTGTTTGGGGGTGGGAGGCCTGCACTACTACTCCCACCATGCCCCCTTGTTCCCCAGCTAATCAAGATGGAGCGCTCCCTCCCACCCAGAAGCATGTGGCAGCTATTGTATTGTTCACCCTCTCCTAACAAGTAGGTAGCCATCTTAACAGGGAGGGGTGTGTGTGTGTGAGGCCAGCACTACAACTCCCAACAGTCCCCCTTGTCCCACCCCTGAGCAGGATGGAGCACTTCCTCCCACCCAGAAGCATGTGGCAGCCATTGTATTGTTCACCTTCACCTAACGAATAGGTAGCCATCTTAACAGGGAGGGGTGTGTGTGTGTGTGTGTGTGGGGCCAGCACAACAACTCCCAACAGTCCCCCTTGATCCACCCCTGAGAAGGATGTAGCACTCCACCACACCCAGAAGCATGTGGCAGCCATTGTATCGTTCACCTTCACCTAACAGGTAGGTAGCCATCTTCCCCGGTCGTGCTATTTGGGGCTGGGAGGCCTGCACTACTACACCCACCAGGCACCCCTGTCCCACCCCTGAGCAGGATGTGGCACTCCCCCCCCACCCAGAAGCATGTGGCAGTCATCGTAGTACAACAACCAAACTTACAGGTAGGTAGCTATCTTTCCAGGTCGTACAGTTTGGGGCTGGGAGACCTGTACTACTACTCCCACCAGGCACACCTGTCCCACCCCTGAGCAGGATGTGGCCCTCCCTCCCACCCAGAAGCATGTTGCAGCCATTGCATTGTTCACCTTCACCTAACAGGTAGGCAGCCATCGTATGCTCTCTTGTCCCACCCCGGAGCAGGATGGAGCACTCCAACTCACATCCAGAGAGATGTGTCACAAATTCCAACCAAATGTGACAACAGGACAGGTAAGTAGACAGTGCAAGCACCCTGCCATTCCTCACAAAAAGCATGGAGCCAAATGACAACACCAGCCCTCACATCCCAATACAAATGACACAGATACAATATCAAATCATAGTGTGCAGACAGCTAAGCGTATGTAACTGTCACAGAAACAAAACTGTAACTCACCAAATCCCATGTTGAAGCAAATCAGGTTACAAACATGCACAGCACTGAATGCTATCTGTAAGTTCCATGGGGGCTGAGCTTTAAGGACCGTATGAAAATAAAACAAGCATGGTCTGTAGTATAAATAAATGAAAGCACAGGACATGACAAAGGATGACAATGGCTAGTTCATGCGCAGATGTAACGCCTGCCAGGCCGTTGTATTGCCACCAGTTGTCAGAGGACAACATGTCCTCATAATCACAAAAATCTGCACGTGGAGCATGGTATCCATTGACATGTCACACAATGGCAAATTAATGTATGTACCTCCAGATCATGTCATGATGCACATTACTGTGCAGACATACAATGTGATAAATAGTTAACTGTGTGTTGCATAACCTGTAAATAAGATACATCAAACACCAAGCTTGAGGGGTGCACGTCAATGACCATTTCCCCTCTGTCCCACAGGTGACCAAGAACTGACTGCATAGGACGACAACATCAACCTGCAGAGCCAGTCTCTACCCCCGGAACATGGACTCTCGGATGAGGACTCCCTGGATTTCGAGGACGCTGAGCTTGAAGCTGGCCCATCTGGTGAGCCAGGGGCGCAACAGTTCCCAGGACACCACTGTCCCCCATACCACCTCTGCAGCAGTAACAATATCTATGCTGACCCCTGCTGTAACGACCTGTGCGGCCTACACCACCACCACCACCAGTGCTGCCTGCAACACTCTACCTGCCCCAGAGGATGACCACCCCACCCCACCAACTGAGGAAGGCAGGAAGAGTAGGCAGGTGCCTACAGTGGTGAGGCAACAGGTTTGTGGCAGCAGGGCAGGTGGGAGGGCAAGGGTACGTGGGAGGGCAAGGGTGTTGTCCGAAGCCCTGGACAACATCACCAGAGTCCTTGGGGCCTATGAACGGGCCCAGGGTCGAATGGGCTGGGCTAAGGAACATTCATGTGAGCTCCGCCTGCTGCTGAGGTCCATTGACACCCGCTTGGGCCAAATTGTGGACCTCTTGGGCCAGCTAGTGGCGGTTCTGAGGGACAGGCCTGCCGCACAACCAACACCTCCACCTCCCTCTGGTCGCCCGCAGGTTGACAGTTCCACATCCTCCCCTGCGGGTACGGAGAGGGGGGACTCCTTAGACCCCACTGGCCCTGCAGCAGTAGCCCCCCCTACCAAAGGACCAAGGGGCAGTCCAAAGAAATCCGAGGGAGGAAGCCGTGGCAAAGCACCTGCTAAACAACAGTCAAGGAGCCAGCCATATTGGCAACCCTCTTCAATATTGCATAGACTTTGTTGACTGTCCTTCCACACACTGCCTTGCTAATGGCATCCATCTGTTGGACTGGGTCACCACATCAATGTGGTGACTACTCGATTGTCTCATCTACCATCACTGACAACTCACAGCTTCACTATTCATCTTTTTGTTTTAAATGTCCACTCCCCTGTCACATGTACCCATTGTAAATAAACACACCTTACACACACATGTTGTTGTGTCAGCTCTGCGTTTATTCCAGGATGTGCAGTCTTCACCATGATTACAATGTGCCTGGAGTACGGATTGTTTGTAGGCAAGGAGAGGCAGAAGCGACCTAGGAAAACACAACAGAACAAAATTCACTAGTCAGGTGGTGGCATCACAGCCATCACATAACACTTGTCATCAGGGTACTCCATCTGCACACATTACAATGAGCAACAGTACCGACATAAACATCCTGTATCTGTACCAAACGACCCTGTCCCAGAAACATTGGCATCCAGCACTGAGTCGACAACAGGCTGCAGTCACAAAGCTCACATACACCTTTCAAACAATAACAACATCAGCAGACAATGGCTCCGTTGTACATTGTCACTCACCTTCAAGTGAAGTAACGGTGGATGAGCTGTTGATGCAGGTCGACACCTTCCTCCTCTCCACTATCCTCGTCACTGGACATGGGTTGGTTTGCAGGCGGGGGCCTTTGCTGCTCATCAGCATCCAGGAGCAGGGGGATCTCCTTACACAAGGTTGTGGATCATGCAGCATGCAACTACAATCTGACACCTTTTTGGGCGAGTACATCAGTGCACCTCCGGTCTTGTCCAGGCAGTGAAAACGTGACTTCAGGAGACCGAAAGTACGCTCCACCACACGACGTGTCCTCCCATGGGCATCATTGTAGCGGACTTCAGCTGGCGTCCTGGGATTCCGCAGTGGGCTCAGCAACCAGGGACGGTTGGGATATGCTGAATCACCTAGGTGTGAGATACACAGAGCAACTTTGTAATGTAACTGTGGCAAAGGACAGCATCTCACACACACAGCACGCTACCTGACTCTTCGTACTCACCCACCATCCATGCATGCTCCGGAAGCAGATTATCCATCAGTCGGGGCACAATGCTATTACGCATGATGTACGAGTCATGGGCCGAGCCAGGGAATTTGGCACAGACATGTGAGATGATCATATCCACCTGGCACACCACTTGCACATTGATTGAATGGAATTGCTTCCTGTTCCTGTAGATGTGCTCACGTGCCTGTGGTGGAACCAGGCCAACATGTTTGCAGTCAATGGCACCAACAACATTGGGGATGTGCCCAACTGCATAAAAATCTCCCTTCACAGCTGCCAACTCATGCCTCCTGGGGAAATGGATATACCTGTCCTTGCAGATCATTATAGCAGACAGGACATCACGTAACACCATGCTGAACATAGGTTGCGACATCCCACCTGCGCTGGACACCGTTTACAGGAATGATCCAGAAGCAAAAAAATGCAGGGCCGCCATCACCTTAGAGGTTGGTGTGAAAGCATTCAGATATGTCCTGTGAGGCTGCAGGTTGGGCGCCAACATAGCACATCGGTCTTGGAGGGTATCTCGATCCAGACGGAATTTCCGTATGACCTCCTCATCCTCCATGTCTGCCAGCACTGTGAAGGGACGATGCACATTTAGTCTCCTCCTAGGTGAGATGAAAGCGGACACATGTCAATGCAATCCACCAGGAGATGTGTCTGAAATCTTACGTTTTGACTGACACAACGCCAAACAATGACTAACATCACAGTGCAGCTTACAGCACAACACAAATGTAGGGAAACCTTCAGCTACAACATGTCTAATTTTCACACAGCTAGCACCTCCTAAACAATATCAGACTATGTGAATGCCCAAAGGGAAATGGCCTCATCTTGCATGATCAGCCCTGGGAGTAGTTTCTACAGCATATGTGTGAAACAGCAACACTACTGTCTTCTACCTAGCTGTTGTACCTGCCACACCTTCTTGCGTAAGTCAAACCGGGCACACATCAACAACACAATGAGCCCAGTCTCTGCGTAAACAACAAGTCTATGCATGAGCCACAACAAGTAGAGAGTCAAATATGTGTAGTCAGACATTCAACACTGTGAGTTGCTATACCCTTTAACACATTAACATGTGTACCCATTGTAGAGTCCATCACAACACTGTTCTGTGTACATGCCCAGCAATATCACAAGTGACATGAGAGGGAGTTCATTCCAATGTTTAAAATCATATACACAAACATGGCATGTGTAGTCATCAGTGGGGTAAATGTTATATTGGCATTGTGTGCACAATCATGTGCCATTAATCATGTGGCCACTGTGCACTGTTGAGAACTGCCTATTGGCCGTTGATACAGCATGATGTGTCCACAGGTGCTGTCAAAGTGCTCCGCCACCCAAATCATGGTCATTCTTAGCAATGTATGCCAGCCATATCGCGGTAGCTACCGCCTGGCCCCTGCGGTGTCTCACCGCCAATGCCCAAGCCACAGTCTCAGTAGTGATAGTGATATGTGTATTGCCAAATGGCGGTTGGCATGCTCCGCCGCCCAAATCACGGTCATTCTTAGCAATGTATGGCACACATATCGCGGTAGCTACCGCCTGTCCCCTGCGGTGTGTAACCACCAATTCCCAAGCCACAATATCAGTAGTGATAGTGATATGTGTATTGCCAAATGGCAGTTGGCATGCTCCGCCACCCAAATCACGGTAATTCTTAGCAATGTATGGCACACATATAGCGGGTAGGTACCGCCTGGCCCCTGCGGTGTGTCACCGCCAATGGCCAAGCCACAGTCACGGTAGTGATAGGCATATACCCACGGTCAAATGGCGGTTGGCATTCTCCGCTACCCAAATCATCGCCATGGCCCATGCCCATACAGCCAATGGGAACCGCAATCGCGGTAGACTAATGCAATTTTGAAAATCGCGGTAGGTGGTGATCCCGCCATCGCGGGGCCAGTCATTGGATGCAATTGAAAGATACACGACCGCGGTAGCGACCGCCTGGCCCCTGCGATGTGTCACCTCCATGGCCCATGCCCTCACAGCCAATGGGAACCGCAATCGCAGTAGACTAATGCAATCTTGAAAATCGCGGTAGGCGTGCTCCGCCACTGCGGGGCTGGTCATTGGATGCAATTGAAAGATACACGACCGCGGTAGCGACCGCCTGGCCCCTGCGGTGTGTCACCTCCATGGCCCATGCCCTCACAGCCAATGGGAACCGCATTCGCGGTAAACTAATGCAATCTTGAAAATCGCGGTAGGCGTGCTCCGCCACCGCGGAGCCGGTCATTGGATGCATTTGAAAAAGGCTGACCTGGAACACCAATTGCAGCAGCTTAGAACCACTGAAGCTACCCCAGGGGTCTATATATGTGTGTAGAGAGCCTCACATTTCCACAGCTCCCAGAGCCTACTGCCTGACACCCCTCACCACCAACTGCTGCTGCTGCTGTCTCCTGAGCCTGCTGCCTGACACCCCTCACCACCAACTGCTGCTTCTCCTGTCTCCAGAGCCTGCTGCCTGACACCCCTCACCACTAACTGCTGCTGCTCCTGTCTCCTGGACACAGTGATGGCAAGGACTCAGAAGATCCGGGCCAGTCCCTTCACCACCGAGGAGCTGGAGGTCCTGGTGGACAAGGTGCTCACACAGTATGGGAGGCTATATGGTGCTCCAAATGTCGTGGTAAGTGTTTCAGAGTGGAAGTGAGAGTGCAGGGGGTACACACATGACGTGTGGGGTAGTGTCATGCACTGCCTAGCAGGCTGTCACCAGGGGAAAGGGGTGTGTAGCCTATTTCACACGTTTCCCTACCTGCACATTAAAATTGGAGGGACATGTATTGTCTTGTCAGCCATACAGTGATGCAGCATGTTGGTAATGCAGGAGTCAGGACAGTAATTGCTTGTGTAAATGGATGTGTGGGTCCCTGATGTCTTTCACAGGCTCATCTGCGGCCTTAGCAAGGGTTTACGTCCAGAGGGTAGTGATGGAATTGTGTCTGACTCATAATTAGCATCATGTATAGGTCAGCACTATGCTCAGGACTTTAATACCATAACACCAGAGGGTGACACTCTTGGTGGGAATTCACCTATGACACAGCAGATTGTCGAACTTTTGTGCACAGCCCCTTCCATTTCCACCAGCATGTGTACTGACTGGCATGTGTAGGCACTGTTTACGCTCTCAATTTGTCCCTTCATGTGACATTTCTGATGCCCCACGTTGGACCTCAGTGTGATCCCACCTGCCCTGCACAATCACTGCCCAATCTGACAGGGACACATCACAAAATGTACAGAGTGTAACATGTGTGTTGTTTGCTAGACTATCCATCAAAGAGCCATTTCAGCCCTATAGATTGCAGACGACAGGCCTTGTGAGAAGGGTGTGGGATTGTAAGATCATGTCCCTCAATGTGACCTCCATGACACAGTGAGCCATTCACAGAGCAAGGACATTGTTGGCTGCGCAGTGTTGGACACAGTGAGTCTGCCCCTAAACATATATTGAAATCTAATGTATGTCTTGCTCACCCTCAAACTGGATAGTAGATGTGGGCAGCCTACATATAGCTTTCTGTGCTGGCATCCTGCATGTGTATGAGATGGGCAGGTACTGTGTCCACCCTCATACCTGCATGCATTTTTATATGATTCTCCCATGATAATGTGCCATGTGAGATGCTGTATTGTCTCTGCTAGACATATCTGTGAAGTTGGGCTGAGTTAGTATCATGCTCCTGTACGGAGAGATAGTAGTACATAACACTGTGTCACTGATTTTTCCTCCTCTTGTCTCCCATGCCTGCAGCGCAAAGTCCACCAGCGTAAGGCTGTGTGGAGGGCCATTGCACACAAGGTGCGGGCTCTGGATGTCTCCAACCGATGGCGCACACACTGTCACAAGAGGTGGTATGACATCTGCTGGCTGAGCAAAAACGTTGCAGAGATGACACTGGGGCTGATCCCTCCGACTGGCAGGTTGGCGCGCAGGAGCATGACACCACTAATGGCCCGCATCTTCGCTGTGACACAGCCTGAGCTAGATGCACGTTTGAAGGAGCATCAGCAGCAAGCTGGGGTGAGTATTCTGGGAAGGGTGACTTTAGTTGTGAGTGGCTGCATGTGTTCACAGCCTGGGCCAGCGCTGGGCTCTGTGATGTTGGTAGTGTGATGCAATGGCTTGTAAGTGGCCTCTATGTTGGATGCAGCTGTCATGCATTTGCCCTACCTGTAGTTTCTCATGTCATTGGAGTATTGGCCCTTGACATTGCATTCTGAGTCGTGGCCTTTTGGCATCGTCTGCATTGGGGTAGTCAGGGACATCCCATGGAAGGGAATGGCAGTGTGCATCATCTGAGAGTGCTTTCATCAATGTGTGCATTGCCTGACATCAGAATTGTGGGGACTAAACATCTGACACCAATGTGCAACTGTAGTTGTGCCCCAAAGTACAACATGGTGGATGGCATGAGCTCATGTCCATTGTGGACTGTTATGTTGGAGTCTGTATCTGTGTTGTCCACTTCTGCTCCCTCCAGATTTGACAGTGGCAACATGTTGTGAGGTACATCTTTTCCCCCCTCAGGGCCCTTGGTGTGCTCAGAGGGATTTGTGTGTCTGGTTACACAGAGCCACCGGCAGGCTATTTGGCTGTGTGGTCATCACATGGCTCACTTATGCCACGTTTGCATGATAACACGCAAAATTCGAATTTAGAATTGAGGTTGCACAATGTTACTGCACAGGGTGGTGTGCAACACGGGGATATCATCATCTTGTTGAGTGCTTTGCTTGCATATGATGGTTGTGTTGATGCCACTGAACTGACCCTACATCTCCGTCACAAGCAGCATCTCCGGTGGGCACGGAAGGACAGGGGACGGACACCAGTGGCGAGGAATCAAGCACGACTACTACACACGAGCACAGTGACACTAATGGGACCAGCTCCTCGGAGGGGGACAGGAGTCTGCTTGAAGAATCACAGCCAGAGACACCAACCTCAATGTCATCTGACGCCAGCGGTGAGACATCTATGTTGGCGGGCACAGGGAGCAGGAACTCTGCCTCCTCTTCCACCACACAGTGTACAGTGCCCACCCTCCCACCTACTTCCACTAGTGCTGCCCGTGTTCACACCAGTAAGAAGGGAAGAGTATCCTTCACCCCAGGCACCACTGCCCCTGCCCCTGTCTACCCCACTGCCATCAGTGTTGAGTCTGTGGACCTTTTGCATCAGCTGTGTTTTTGCCAGACAACTCTCATCAACGCCTTCCTAGACCACGACAAAAAGTTGGCACAGGTCGTTGCTTTCATTGAGGGCATTCATTCAGATGTGGGTGGGCTACACCAGACTGTCCAGTCTTTGTCCTCCGCAGTTACGGCAGACATTCAACTGGCACAATCTCAGAGTCCAGCTCCAGTCCCTTTGGCCACCCCCCTGCCAGTGGCTACATCTGACAATAGTGACCACACACCACAGACCGCAAGGTCAAGATACAGCACATGCAGCACACAACAGCAGCAGCCCAAGTGGTCCAGAGCGCAGACACCATTAGCCCCCCAAAAACGAAACCCACCCCAGAGCGCAAAGGCAAAAGCCCTTCAGGCGACACACAGGGCCACAAAGCCAAGAAACAGGCCTCAGGCTCACATGCCTCAGAGGGTCCCTAATCAACAAATACAGTAGTAAACTTTCTATCCAACATAGGTTATTGAGGGGAATAGTAAATCACAGTAATACAATGCACAACAATATTATTAAGTCAGAACAACTTAAGGTATTTTTGTGCAAAAAACAAATACAATTTGATCAAGAATCAGCAATGATTTAAGCACATTTCATATAAAAACATTCATATAAAAAAGCCATGTAAAATACATCAATACAAAATTACAGAAAAATTCATATTAAAATACATCCATGCAAGAAAACAAAAAAGTTGATGCTGCGTTTCGGTGGATGAATGATCGTTCACCTTCTTCAGGACAGTTTTCTTTAATTTAGGTATCAATTAGTAGGTTGTTCATTCGTGCCACCGTTATGTGCTCAGTAAAATCAAGAGGAAATATCTTTGAGGTTAAAGTTTCTGACGGTCACTGTTTATGGGTCAACACTGTTAATGGGTCAACCTCAGTTTCAATTATGTTGTTTGCCAATATAGAGGCCTAACACAATCCTTGTTCCATTTTTAGGTCTCGCTAGCGTAGCAGCGCGAATGCACTGCCATCGCTTTGCGAGGCATGCAGTATACAGTTTGGTGTGGAAGCTTCGTGGAAGCCCCTCCCACTCTCCGCCCATCATTATCATTGGCTAGTGTCTCAAATCCTGCCTTCTGATTCGTTGTAGGCTTGTTAGTCCCTCCTTATGACGAGAATGTCGTCATTTGTATCCTTCCATGGCTACTGGCCCCTTCACTCCAAAAACTATTTTCTTTCCGTGGTACTGGCTGAAGCTGGCACACTTCAATGGAGAGCAGAAAGAAGCGAAGCGCCCGGCATTCATTACAGGACAAAGCCCTGGGGCTGCATGTGTAACAGGATCTGGGGCTCGCCTAAGATCTCCGTTTGTTTACCAGGCAGCAGTGCGTCCCCTCTCCAACCACTCCCACTGGTATCTGTAATTAGATGCCTTTAGTTAAGCGCCTTATTGATTCTCCTGGTGCTGTAAATTGATACCGCGTTTTTGGTAAAATCGCATTCGCCGGACCCGCGTGATCACTACGAACATGCCCTCCTCTGTCTTTCCATCCCCGGGTCGTTGCTCGCTTAGGAATCTGTCTGTACACCCATCTAGCACCCCGTAAAGGGCTTCCGTGTTTAGAAATGGATGCAGAGAGTAACGAACTGCATTGACAATTTTCCACATGTCGCACGATACCGTACCTAACCCTTCAGCACCAATAGTATTGGATATGGGGCGGGGGACTCCGTCGCTTCAAGCAGCATTTCCCTTTGTTTTGAGCAAGAAGAACCGCGTTTGTTGCTCTAAACTGGGGATGGTCCGTGGAAGCACCCCGGTACTGGAAAATGGCCCCAGGGACGTAAAGAAGGCTCCTGCATTGGATGGGGGTGAATGGTCCCTCCATTAATTTCAAGGGCTATAAAAAATCTGTGCGAAATTGGCGGCCTAAAGCACATTCAGAAGAGGTGGGGGCATCATTTTCCGTCACACGATTGGAAGGGTACGGGTGCGTAAGGGGCACATTCGGCTCATGTGTTATATGGCCTGTGTGACTTAAGATGTACATAATGAAGCAGCTCCCACCCCATTCCTTAGCGGGGCCATTCTACAACCGGGAGGCTTCACACAATGCACGCCGAGCCCGCCACTCCTCTGACTGGAACAACACCCTCACATGAAAGGATGTGCCTTGAGCGGCGAGCTGACAAGAGGCAGCACATGGGCTCATCCTCTCGCCTAGCATCTGAGCCGCAGCAGGTCGCCTTCACGCATTTATATGTCACTGGTCGATGATCTAATGATTGCATGCTTGCTGCTGTATAGATACAATGATATGGGGACCATGGCGTGCTCAGAGTACATGGCTCGTGTCAGGGAGCTATAAAATGGTCAGAACTTGAATTAATGTTTTCTATTTGAACCACAGCCAAGGGACCACATTAATTTAAACTACTGTAACAATTATAGCCTCCGACGGCATTCAAGGTCAGAGATCAAACAGCTCCGCCGCACGCAATGTAGACATAATTTCTATTTCTCAAAGTCTGCTGCATCTGTTCCATTATTACGATATTTCTGTTTACATGAACTAAGATTTTCGGGGTTATTTCAAACACGATTCAGTCTCAGAAAATATTTAAGGAAACACCGACGGAAATTTGAGTTGACCATTTGAATTATTCCTATTAGACCAAAGAGGTACAAACATGGGGGTTATGCTGGTTAGAAAGATTCCAATAAAACCAAATGCGATAGATGCAGAAACCATTCCCAGAGATAACCAGAAACCATTTCGTATTCCTCCATGTTTTCTTTCATAATTCCACAGACGCAGTTGACTTCCCACTGTCAGTTGGAATTTCCCCCAGGGTACAATCTAACCTTTACACCTGACACGTCATTGGTGCTGCTCGCTTTGATGTCACCCGTTTTTTGTTAGAAAACAGAGTATTTCAGTCTAGCCTCAACATATTGTAAAAGGAAACATTTATTTTCTGAATCGATTTTCAACTTACTACGAGCAATGTACGTCTTTCTTTTCTGATGTGTTCTTTGGTTCTATTGGCATTACTATTATTGTTATTTACATTATGTTATGTTTTGACGTTATGCTGTCACGTCATCATGCTATGATTCACCGTCGAATGGGCAGCACACCATGCAAAAGGCATTAGGTTTTTGTGTGTAAATACTGTCCACGCGTGACCTGCTTGGTGCTTGGAAAGTGTTTTTGTATTTGAGCTCATTAAGTCGCATCAACAATATGCAGTTAGGCAGAATATAAATTGTACTTTATTATTGATTTTTGCCTTTTTGGACTGTTGTATCCAACGGTGCAGTCGGATGAGGTTTCGGTACATTAATAAGGATGCCACCTTACTACCCAATACCATTTCTCATTTGCATAAAACATGCACACGCTCCACTTTCCGGTAGTGTGTACTCGCCATGCAAGAAGCTTCTTCACCTCTTATGGCTATAAATAGGGCATTCAAGCGGACAGGCTCATGGCCAATATAGTTGGCCTAATGTGGCACCGTGGGGGCCAGTTCAGACGGGGACTCGCAATTTTATCTCAATGGGAAGCTGATATACTCCAGTATACAATGGGAGTGGCGGCAGCCCTAGTATGCAGCTGTGAAAGCAGTGGGTATTTTTATCCACGCAAGCAGAGCCTTCGCAGACTCGCCTCAATGAAACAGGGCCGCTTCACTAAAAAAGAAAAATGTAGATGCAGTGGGCATTCATCAAAATATACAGAGCTGAAGTGTTTAGCCAACCTTCGCCTGTCATATCCAAAGCAGGGCCTTCTCTGCTGCATTGGAGCAGTGCAGTATATTACAGGCGTGGCTTGTTAAATTATGCTAACCCAGTGTTATTGAAACAAGGGAATTCTGGGAGCTCTATGGAATAGAACAGTGAGTAGTAATGGGCTGTGTTGACTGACTCAGGTCCCCAGCTGCACAATGTCCATGTTTGTCCTCTGTCCATCTATGTTTGAATTTGAGTCTTATGCGTCAAAGGGTGGAATGTTCTACATCCATTATAGCCCTTCTCACAGAGTATTGTTTGTTGGTATATGTCATCACCATTATTATGCACATTCTTCTGCGGCTCTGACCTGTGACTAGGGGAGTCAACATAGAATTAGAGTATAGTCCTGGGCTGCAACTATAATGCTGCATTACATAGTTGTTATTGAGTGCCTGGATACCCGCCAGTGGGGGTTGTGTGCTCCACAAATACACAGAACATAACATTTATGCTTGTAATGTTACTTACTGCCCCAATGTCTTCAGGAGAATAAGTTATCAAACTGCTTTAAGAAGCATTCACTGCCAAGACAGGCATTCCTTCGAAAGAGGTTAAAATCACTCTCAGTACAATGTTCTCAGCTTTTAAAATTAAATCTCTTTTCTGAGTAACCAAGGGCTCCACCTCAAGGCCTAGTGCATGCCCGGCACGAGTCAGAGCAAGCCGAGGCTCACAGCTGAGAGGGCGAAGCCTCATACTAGGTTTTAAACCAGCGTACCAACTTTAAACTGAGAACTTTTCAATTACTTTAAAAAATCTATGGGCCATATTAGCAAGAAACTGCGATAAACATAATTATCACCTGCTATCGCTGGAATATATCACCATGCTAACGCTGTATTAGCAACAATTAGCGCCATGGCGATAAATAATCCAGCCATAGCGGGAGAAATGGGCCAACATCGCTACAAAACCAGCGATGTTGCATGGGGGACGGGGGAAACCTTGCTGATACGACCCTGTGGTCGTATCAGCATAATCCAACCCCCATGTTAGTATGCACTAGTCAGATTTTGGGCAGGTGTTAACCCCGGTTAGCTCGACTTTTAACGTCACTAACCGGGGCCAGGGCCTCATTGCTAATAGGCGATAGGCCTGTTAGCAGCTGTTTTCCTGGTCTTGTGGTCGGGGTCGCCTACATTGCATGTCATTAGCGATAAATATCGCTGACATGCAAAGCGGCACCCAACACGGTCGCTTTCGCGAGAAAGCTGTCGCTAACAGCTGTTAGCGACAGCTTGCGGATAGGGCGATAATAATATTGCCGCTTTAGCAGCAAAAAGTGCAGCTAAAGCGGTGATATTCCCCTCGCTAATATGCTTCTAAATGACCACTTAACATCAGCTGCAGAATTATTTCAACACTGAGAGCTAGTCTTAGGCACCACCCCCGGGAATGGGCCAGAAATAAACACGCCTGCCTCTGACGTTGTTAATAGAGGAAATGATGATAGCTCCCTGTCGTCTTTACACTAGCTGTCACAGTCACTCTAGAGCAGTAATGACATGAAATGTCATCCAACGCACACCATATTTTGCTTGGTGAAAGCATGAATGCTTAAGGCCTTGCATGGAAGCTTTCACAATGCCTACCTTGGAGCATATCTGGCAACAGGTTTTGCTCATAAGCTTCTCTCACATCAATGGATGGATTACAGATTTGAATTAGACCATTGGTTGCCAATAGTGAATAGGACTTATGTCAAGATTTTTATATTGGTCCATAAAAACATAAAAAGCATTAAAACTACCTTCTCACTGGGCTTGGCCTATTTGAGGTACACTGACAGATAGAGTAACTAGGGTAGGACTGCTGTGGAAAACTGCAGTTTACATAACTCGCGATCTGGAGCCACTAATGGGCAGTAACTTTGACTCCATTAATTCAGTGAAAACCAGAACAAGTCAGCATTAATGTACACAGTACAAAAAATACCTGTTAAATCTATCACCTTATTGCCTTATATAAGAATATCTGTCACTGATTTCCTTTTTATTATTAATAACAACACATGATACCTCTGTCACCATAAATCAAGGGGTCGATTTCTTAAAGTGGATTTTTATTTTCCACCTTGTACATGTAATATTCATGGGCTGAGTTTTATCTTTTTCATCAAGGTCTGTTCAGTGCTGTACAACTTTAAATCAGATTACAAAAAACATTTAGAAACACTTAACAATAAAAACCAAATCGACAATTGGACAATCATATGCAACAACAGTATTTACATAGAAAGACAAAAAATATTTACATGGAAAGACAAAGACAGTTCTAAGTGGTCCTTTTTGAATAACGGAATGTGAAATAATCAACAAGCAAGGGGAGTCCTACACATTTCATATAAGATACCGGGGACCTATTCTTTTAGTCCTCGCAGACTAACAGTATTTTCGGAGTGCCAGTAGGAGGAAGCCTCCAGACAGTAGGGAACAGGTTTATGACACTATACTTGGGTGTCGGGCAAATGTTTTTTAAGGACTTGACGTCACTCTTGTTCCTTGGAGTTCTTAATACGGCTTGCCTCCTTTTGAAACCAACGCGTTTCGACCTTCTATGTGGCACTTGTTGTGGAAGGTCTTCGTCAGGGTAAACACATGTTTGTGCAAAGGACTGGGTGTATCGTATGGGAGGTCCTATAGGAGTCCGGTAATTGAGTTTCCTGCGACTCCAAGTGTAGACGCTGTTTGGATGCAGCGAAAAAACGGGTGGGAAAGGGAAGGAGGAGGGGGCGGCCTCCAAGCAATGGAGGTCGAGCACCCCAGTACCAGCTTGTGCCGGGGTCAGGAGTTCTCCTTGGCTCCTACGAATCGAAGTCCTGAGAGTTGTGACGCCGAGTTTCACTTTCTCGCTGGCGTGGCAGTACAGCATGCAGCTCGGGGGCAGTCAGTCATCCCTCCAGAGTGACACTCTGGAGGGATGACTGACTGCCCCCGAGCTGCATGCTGTACTGCCACGCCAGCGAGAAAGTCACAACTCGGAGCCGTATTAAGAACTCCAAGGAACAAGAGTGACGTCAAGTCCTTAAAAAACATTTGCCCGACACCCAAGTATAGTGTCATAAACCTGTTCCCTACTGTCTGGAGGCTTCCTCCTACTGGCACTCCGAAAATACTGTTAGTCTGCGAGGACTAAAAGAATAGGTCCCCGGTATCTTATATGAAATGTGTAGGACTCCCCTTGCTTGTTGATTATTTCACATTCCGTTATTCAAAAAGGACCACTTAGAACTGTCTTTGTCTTTCCATGTAAATATTTTTTGTCTTTCTATGTAAATACTGTTGTTGCACATGATTGTCCAATTGTCGATTTGGTTTTTATAGCTTGCAACACCTACAATACTATGTCATTGATACGGTACCACCACAAGGTAGAGGTGGTGATCGAGAATTAAAACTAAGGCGCTTTGAAACACGGTACATTCTAGAACTAGACACGAAACAACCAGGGGTTCTCAATACCAGCGAGGATTTACATACTTATCTTGACTAGAGAGAGACACATCAGACTACCCGCACCATTTCTCTTTTCAGAAACCAACACACTTACACATGGATGGGATTATGCATACATGTATGTATTTACAGATATGTTTGTATGGGTTTATCCATATTTGTATTTATATTTATGCATACTCGTACTTCATATTCCTCATTGTTTGCTAAAAATATCTCCATTCTTATCTTTTTGACATAAGGTTTTTTTTAACCTCATGCTTTTGAAATATTTAATTGATCTATTTGCACAGGACATAATTTTATAAAAAGATCTGATTTTATGATAGTTTTAGGGGTAATTTTAGGAATGAAACTGTAATTTTTGATACTGTATTTATATATTTAATATTTAATATTTATTATTCAATATTTATTGTATTAACTATATCAACATGGTATGAGGATGTAATTGCCTCACACAGTTCTACCTTCCCAGGAATAATCAATCTATGTTCAGAAATTTTCGAATAGTCTTGTTAGCCATACAGATAAGAACATCCTTTCATCTTATTCACAAAATTTATTTATTTGTTATGACTTATAGCTCAGATAAATTAGGTCTGTGACACAAGTATTAGCTTTAAAGTCATTTTTGTATATACTTATACACATTATTTTCGAAGTACATTTTTCATATACTTCCTTTGCACAGGCACTTTAATATTTTAGCACCGGTTCTTTAACTTTTTATAATTATATTGGGTACACTGTTTTATTTATGGTTGGCACACAGGGTCTAAATCTATTTAATAGATATCAACTCAAAACATAATGTCTCCCGCATTTATGCTGTTATGTTGTTAGGATTGACACTGATTAGATTATACATAAAATACATATATAGAGTAGCTACAGAACTCCGGACATTGAAATGTAATATGCATTTAAGCAATTAATTTTCTTTGTGTCACGGAATGCATCTGTGTATATATATATATATATATATATATATATTCCTCCAAATTGCTCCTGCAGCTTTTGAAGAAGCACTCGACAAGCAGGTAAGTGAAACCACTTTATTGCAGAAGATGGAAATGTCTTTTCATCCGTTTCTTTTCGTCTTTCTGCCTACGCGTTTCGGAGTTGTGCACTCCTTCTTCTTGGGCTGGTTGGTGAGAAGCGGAATTAGCAGTCTTAGATGGCTTCCCGTGATTGGTTGCACTTAGTAGTGAGCAAGTCCAATTAAAACTGTAGTAGCTGCAAAGTATGCTGGGGCGTGTAGTTTGCCATCTATCATGCTTTCAACCCCACGTGGGTCCCGCAAGCCACCAATACTTTTAAAAGGTTTCAGGGATTAAGTACGAGTCCTCTGAATTTTAAAGCGCTCCAGTGCGCCCCGGATGAAAGGGCACATCCATTAGTGTAATGCCCCTGCTGTGCCGGTTAAAGCAGGACACTACCTGCTTTCACGGCCCCTGTTTCATCGGCTCCTGCCCTCCATAGGTGGTGCTCCTTCCACGACCAGAGGCAGCCGTGTTAACATATTCCTCCAAATTGCTCCTGCAGCTTTTGAAGAAGCACTCGACAAGCAGGTAAGTGAAACCACTTTATTGCAGAAGATGGAAATGTCTTTTCATCCGTTTCTTTTCGTCTTTCTGCCTACGCGTTTCGGAGTTGTGCACTCCTTCTTCTTGGGCTGGTTGGTGAGAAGCGGAATTAGCAGTCTTAGATGGCTTCCCGTGATTGGTTGCACTTAGTAGTGAGCAAGTCCAATTAAAACTGTAGTAGCTGCAAAGTATGCTGGGGCGTGTAGTTTGCCATCTATCATGCTTTCAACCCCACGTGGGTCCCGCAAGCCACCAATACTTTTAAAAGGTTTCAGGGATTAAGTACGAGTCCTCTGAATTTTAAAGCGCTCCAGTGCGCCCCGGATGAAAGGGCACATCCATTAGTGTAATGCCCCTGCTGTGCCGGTTAAAGCAGGACACTACCTGCTTTCACGGCCCCTGTTTCATCGGCTCCTGCCCTCCATAGGTGGTGCTCCTTCCACGACCAGAGGCAGCCGTGTTAACATATTCCTCCAAATTGCTCCTGCAGCTTTTGAAGAAGCACTCGACAAGCAGGTAAGTGAAACCACTTTATTGCAGAAGATGGAAATGTCTTTTCATCCGTTTCTTTTCGTCTTTCTGCCTACGCGTTTCGGAGTTGTGCACTCCTTCTTCTTGGGCTGGTTGGTGAGAAGCGGAATTAGCAGTCTTAGATGGCTTCCCGTGATTGGTTGCACTTAGTAGTGAGCAAGTCCAATTAAAACTGTAGTAGCTGCAAAGTATGCTGGGGCGTGTAGTTTGCCATCTATCATGCTTTCAACCCCACGTGGGTCCCGCAAGCCACCAATACTTTTAAAAGGTTTCAGGGATTAAGTACGAGTCCTCTGAATTTTAAAGCGCTCCAGTGCGCCCCGGATGAAAGGGCACATCCATTAGTGTAATGCCCCTGCTGTGCCGGTTAAAGCAGGACACTACCTGCTTTCACGGCCCCTGTTTCATCGGCTCCTGCCCTCCATAGGTGGTGCTCCTTCCACGACCAGAGGCAGCCGTGTTAACATATTCCTCCAAATTGCTCCTGCAGCTTTTGAAGAAGCACTCGACAAGCAGGTAAGTGAAACCACTTTATTGCAGAAGATGGAAATGTCTTTTCATCCGTTTCTTTTCGTCTTTCTGCCTACGCGTTTCGGAGTTGTGCACTCCTTCTTCTTGGGCTGGTTGGTGAGAAGCGGAATTAGCAGTCTTAGATGGCTTCCCGTGATTGGTTGCACTTAGTAGTGAGCAAGTCCAATTAAAACTGTAGTAGCTGCAAAGTATGCTGGGGCGTGTAGTTTGCCATCTATCATGCTTTCAACCCCACGTGGGTCCCGCAAGCCACCAATACTTTTAAAAGGTTTCAGGGATTAAGTACGAGTCCTCTGAATTTTAAAGCGCTCCAGTGCGCCCCGGATGAAAGGGCACATCCATTAGTGTAATGCCCCTGCTGTGCCGGTTAAAGCAGGACACTACCTGCTTTCACGGCCCCTGTTTCATCGGCTCCTGCCCTCCATAGGTGGTGCTCCTTCCACGACCAGAGGCAGCCGTGTTAACATATTCCTCCAAATTGCTCCTGCAGCTTTTGAAGAAGCACTCGACAAGCAGGTAAGTGAAACCACTTTATTGCAGAAGATGGAAATGTCTTTTCATCCGTTTCTTTTCGTCTTTCTGCCTACGCGTTTCGGAGTTGTGCACTCCTTCTTCTTGGGCTGGTTGGTGAGAAGCGGAATTAGCAGTCTTAGATGGCTTCCCGTGATTGGTTGCACTTAGTAGTGAGCAAGTCCAATTAAAACTGTAGTAGCTGCAAAGTATGCTGGGGCGTGTAGTTTGCCATCTATCATGCTTTCAACCCCACGTGGGTCCCGCAAGCCACCAATACTTTTAAAGGGTTCAGGGATTAAGTACGAGTCCTCTGAATTTTAAAGCGCTCCAGTGCGCCCCGGATGAAAGGGCACATCCATTAGTGTAATGCCCCTGCTGTGCCGGTTAAAGCAGGACACTACCTGCTTTCACGGCCCCTGTTTCATCGGCTCCTGCCCTCCATAGGTGGTGCTCCTTCCACGACCAGAGGCAGCCGTGTTAACATATTCCTCCAAATTGCTCCTGCAGCTTTTGAAGAAGCACTCGACAAGCAGGTAAGTGAAACCACTTTATTGCAGAAGATGGAAATGTCTTTTCATCCGTTTCTTTTCGTCTTTCTGCCTACGCGTTTCGGAGTTGTGCACTCCTTCTTCTTGGGCTGGTTGGTGAGAAGCGGAATTAGCAGTCTTAGATGGCTTCCCGTGATTGGTTGCACTTAGCAGTTGCCGAGTGCGTTCTCAAAGCTGAAGGGCACCATTGGAATCAATTAATGTCACGGCGGCCTGCGTCGTGGAGAACAGCACCATCTTTCAATATTAAGAGGCTGAGGATTGAAAACTGTGTTCAAACCACTTTCAGCGCATTCTGCCAGATGAAAAGAACTTGTGCCAGTGTTTGGGAGCCTACAAGAGGAAAATAATGGACTTTTACTATACAAAGAGTGCACGAACCCACTGTGGGAAAGGTACTATTTTTCTCCTTAGGACTACGAGTCCCAACATGCTCTAAGCACTAAGCACAACCCACTGAGGATAATGAGCCAATTAAACAACGTCTTTAAAAGGAGAACATTCGTGTACTAACTTTGTTTAAGCAGCCCATGATTAAGGGGTGAAGTACCCTGAAACGCGTCGGGCGATGATTTAATTCCAGGAATGCTGACACAAGCTGATGTTTAAACCCCACGGGAGGCAGTTGCCGAGTGCGTTCTCAAAGCTGAAGGGCACCATTGGAATCAATTAATGTCACGGCGGCCTGCGTCGTGGAGAACAGCACCATCTTTCAATATTAAGAGGCTGAGGATTGAAAACTGTGTTCAAACCACTTTCAGCGCATTCTGCCAGATGAAAAGAACTTGTGCCAGTGTTTGGGAGCCTACAAGAGGAAAATAATGGACTTTTACTATACAAAGAGTGCACGAACCCACTGTGGGAAAGGTACTATTTTTCTCCTTAGGACTACGAGTCCCAACATGCTCTAAGCACTAAGCACAACCCACTGAGGATAATGAGCCAATTAAACAACGTCTTTAAAAGGAGAACATTCGTGTACTAACTTTGTTTAAGCAGCCCATGATTAAGGGGTGAAGTACCCTGAAACGCGTCGGGCGATGATTTAATTCCAGGAATGCTGACACAAGCTGATGTTTAAACCCCACGGGAGGCAGTTGCCGAGTGCGTTCTCAAAGCTGAAGGGCACCATTGGAATCAATTAATGTCACGGCGGCCTGCGTCGTGGAGAACAGCACCATCTTTCAATATTAAGAGGCTGAGGATTGAAAACTGTGTTCAAACCACTTTCAGCGCATTCTGCCAGATGAAAAGAACTTGTGCCAGTGTTTGGGAGCCTACAAGAGGAAAATAATGGACTTTTACTATACAAAGAGTGCACGAACCCACTGTGGGAAAGGTACTATTTTTCTCCTTAGGACTACGAGTCCCAACATGCTCTAAGCACTAAGCACAACCCACTGAGGATAATGAGCCAATTAAACAACGTCTTTAAAAGGAGAACATTCGTGTACTAACTTTGTTTAAGCAGCCCATGATTAAGGGGTGAAGTACCCTGAAACGCGTCGGGCGATGATTTAATTCCAGGAATGCTGACACAAGCTGATGTTTAAACCCCACGGGAGGCAGTTGCCGAGTGCGTTCTCAAAGCTGAAGGGCACCATTGGAATCAATTAATGTCACGGCGGCCTGCGTCGTGGAGAACAGCACCATCTTTCAATATTAAGAGGCTGAGGATTGAAAACTGTGTTCAAACCACTTTCAGCGCATTCTGCCAGATGAAAAGAACTTGTGCCAGTGTTTGGGAGCCTACAAGAGGAAAATAATGGACTTTTACTATACAAAGAGTGCACGAACCCACTGTGGGAAAGGTACTATTTTTCTCCTTAGGACTACGAGTCCCAACATGCTCTAAGCACTAAGCACAACCCACTGAGGATAATGAGCCAATTAAACAACGTCTTTAAAAGGAGAACATTCGTGTACTAACTTTGTTTAAGCAGCCCATGATTAAGGGGTGAAGTACCCTGAAACGCGTCGGGCGATGATTTAATTCCAGGAATGCTGACACAAGCTGATGTTTAAACCCCACGGGAGGCAGTTGCCGAGTGCGTTCTCAAAGCTGAAGGGCACCATTGGAATCAATTAATGTCACGGCGGCCTGCGTCGTGGAGAACAGCACCATCTTTCAATATTAAGAGGCTGAGGATTGAAAACTGTGTTCAAACCACTTTCAGCGCATTCTGCCAGATGAAAAGAACTTGTGCCAGTGTTTGGGAGCCTACAAGAGGAAAATAATGGACTTTTACTATACAAAGAGTGCACGAACCCACTGTGGGAAAGGTACTATTTTTCTCCTTAGGACTACGAGTCCCAACATGCTCTAAGCACTAAGCACAACCCACTGAGGATAATGAGCCAATTAAACAACGTCTTTAAAAGGAGAACATTCGTGTACTAACTTTGTTTAAGCAGCCCATGATTAAGGGGTGAAGTACCCTGAAACGCGTCGGGCGATGATTTAATTCCAGGAATGCTGACACAAGCTGATGTTTAAACCCCACGGGAGGCAGTTGCCGAGTGCGTTCTCAAAGCTGAAGGGCACCATTGGAATCAATTAATGTCACGGCGGCCTGCGTCGTGGAGAACAGCACCATCTTTCAATATTAAGAGGCTGAGGATTGAAAACTGTGTTCAAACCACTTTCAGCGCATTCTGCCAGATGAAAAGAACTTGTGCCAGTGTTTGGGAGCCTACAAGAGGAAAATAATGGACTTTTACTATACAAAGAGTGCACGAACCCACTGTGGGAAAGGTACTATTTTTCTCCTTAGGACTACGAGTCCCAACATGCTCTAAGCACTAAGCACAACCCACTGAGGATAATGAGCCAATTAAACAACGTCTTTAAAAGGAGAACATTCGTGTACTAACTTTGTTTAAGCAGCCCATGATTAAGGGGTGAAGTACCCTGAAACGCGTCGGGCGATGATTTAATTCCAGGAATGCTGACACAAGCTGATGTTTAAACCCCACGGGAGGCAGTTGCCGAGTGCGTTCTCAAAGCTGAAGGGCACCATTGGAATCAATTAATGTCACGGCGGCCTGCGTCGTGGAGAACAGCACCATCTTTCAATATTAAGAGGCTGAGGATTGAAAACTGTGTTCAAACCACTTTCAGCGCATTCTGCCAGATGAAAAGAACTTGTGCCAGTGTTTGGGAGCCTACAAGAGGAAAATAATGGACTTTTACTATACAAAGAGTGCACGAACCCACTGTGGGAAAGGTACTATTTTTCTCCTTAGGACTACGAGTCCCAACATGCTCTAAGCACTAAGCACAACCCACTGAGGATAATGAGCCAATTAAACAACGTCTTTAAAAGGAGAACATTCGTGTACTAACTTTGTTTAAGCAGCCCATGATTAAGGGGTGAAGTACCCTGAAACGCGTCGGGCGATGATTTAATTCCAGGAATGCTGACACAAGCTGATGTTTAAACCCCACGGGAGGCAGTTGCCGAGTGCGTTCTCAAAGCTGAAGGGCACCATTGGAATCAATTAATGTCACGGCGGCCTGCGTCGTGGAGAACAGCACCATCTTTCAATATTAAGAGGCTGAGGATTGAAAACTGTGTTCAAACCACTTTCAGCGCATTCTGCCAGATGAAAAGAACTTGTGCCAGTGTTTGGGAGCCTACAAGAGGAAAATAATGGACTTTTACTATACAAAGAGTGCACGAACCCACTGTGGGAAAGGTACTATTTTTCTCCTTAGGACTACGAGTCCCAACATGCTCTAAGCACTAAGCACAACCCACTGAGGATAATGAGCCAATTAAACAACGTCTTTAAAAGGAGAACATTCGTGTACTAACTTTGTTTAAGCAGCCCATGATTAAGGGGTGAAGTACCCTGAAACGCGTCGGGCGATGATTTAATTCCAGGAATGCTGACACAAGCTGATGTTTAAACCCCACGGGAGGCAGTTGCCGAGTGCGTTCTCAAAGCTGAAGGGCACCATTGGAATCAATTAATGTCACGGCGGCCTGCGTCGTGGAGAACAGCACCATCTTTCAATATTAAGAGGCTGAGGATTGAAAACTGTGTTCAAACCACTTTCAGCGCATTCTGCCAGATGAAAAGAACTTGTGCCAGTGTTTGGGAGCCTACAAGAGGAAAATAATGGACTTTTACTATACAAAGAGTGCACGAACCCACTGTGGGAAAGGTACTATTTTTCTCCTTAGGACTACGAGTCCCAACATGCTCTAAGCACTAAGCACAACCCACTGAGGATAATGAGCCAATTAAACAACGTCTTTAAAAGGAGAACATTCGTGTACTAACTTTGTTTAAGCAGCCCATGATTAAGGGGTGAAGTACCCTGAAACGCGTCGGGCGATGATTTAATTCCAGGAATGCTGACACAAGCTGATGTTTAAACCCCACGGGAGGCAGTTGCCGAGTGCGTTCTCAAAGCTGAAGGGCACCATTGGAATCAATTAATGTCACGGCGGCCTGCGTCGTGGAGAACAGCACCATCTTTCAATATTAAGAGGCTGAGGATTGAAAACTGTGTTCAAACCACTTTCAGCGCATTCTGCCAGATGAAAAGAACTTGTGCCAGTGTTTGGGAGCCTACAAGAGGAAAATAATGGACTTTTACTATACAAAGAGTGCACGAACCCACTGTGGGAAAGGTACTATTTTTCTCCTTAGGACTACGAGTCCCAACATGCTCTAAGCACTAAGCACAACCCACTGAGGATAATGAGCCAATTAAACAACGTCTTTAAAAGGAGAACATTCGTGTACTAACTTTGTTTAAGCAGCCCATGATTAAGGGGTGAAGTACCCTGAAACGCGTCGGGCGATGATTTAATTCCAGGAATGCTGACACAAGCTGATGTTTAAACCCCACGGGAGGCAGTTGCCGAGTGCGTTCTCAAAGCTGAAGGGCACCATTGGAATCAATTAATGTCACGGCGGCCTGCGTCGTGGAGAACAGCACCATCTTTCAATATTAAGAGGCTGAGGATTGAAAACTGTGTTCAAACCACTTTCAGCGCATTCTGCCAGATGAAAAGAACTTGTGCCAGTGTTTGGGAGCCTACAAGAGGAAAATAATGGACTTTTACTATACAAAGAGTGCACGAACCCACTGTGGGAAAGGTACTATTTTTCTCCTTAGGACTACGAGTCCCAACATGCTCTAAGCACTAAGCACAACCCACTGAGGATAATGAGCCAATTAAACAACGTCTTTAAAAGGAGAACATTCGTGTACTAACTTTGTTTAAGCAGCCCATGATTAAGGGGTGAAGTACCCTGAAACGCGTCGGGCGATGATTTAATTCCAGGAATGCTGACACAAGCTGATGTTTAAACCCCACGGGAGGCAGTTGCCGAGTGCGTTCTCAAAGCTGAAGGGCACCATTGGAATCAATTAATGTCACGGCGGCCTGCGTCGTGGAGAACAGCACCATCTTTCAATATTAAGAGGCTGAGGATTGAAAACTGTGTTCAAACCACTTTCAGCGCATTCTGCCAGATGAAAAGAACTTGTGCCAGTGTTTGGGAGCCTACAAGAGGAAAATAATGGACTTTTACTATACAAAGAGTGCACGAACCCACTGTGGGAAAGGTACTATTTTTCTCCTTAGGACTACGAGTCCCAACATGCTCTAAGCACTAAGCACAACCCACTGAGGATAATGAGCCAATTAAACAACGTCTTTAAAAGGAGAACATTCGTGTACTAACTTTGTTTAAGCAGCCCATGATTAAGGGGTGAAGTACCCTGAAACGCGTCGGGCGATGATTTAATTCCAGGAATGCTGACACAAGCTGATGTTTAAACCCCACGGGAGGCAGTTGCCGAGTGCGTTCTCAAAGCTGAAGGGCACCATTGGAATCAATTAATGTCACGGCGGCCTGCGTCGTGGAGAACAGCACCATCTTTCAATATTAAGAGGCTGAGGATTGAAAACTGTGTTCAAACCACTTTCAGCGCATTCTGCCAGATGAAAAGAACTTGTGCCAGTGTTTGGGAGCCTACAAGAGGAAAATAATGGACTTTTACTATACAAAGAGTGCACGAACCCACTGTGGGAAAGGTACTATTTTTCTCCTTAGGACTACGAGTCCCAACATGCTCTAAGCACTAAGCACAACCCACTGAGGATAATGAGCCAATTAAACAACGTCTTTAAAAGGAGAACATTCGTGTACTAACTTTGTTTAAGCAGCCCATGATTAAGGGGTGAAGTACCCTGAAACGCGTCGGGCGATGATTTAATTCCAGGAATGCTGACACAAGCTGATGTTTAAACCCCACGGGAGGCAGTTGCCGAGTGCGTTCTCAAAGCTGAAGGGCACCATTGGAATCAATTAATGTCACGGCGGCCTGCGTCGTGGAGAACAGCACCATCTTTCAATATTAAGAGGCTGAGGATTGAAAACTGTGTTCAAACCACTTTCAGCGCATTCTGCCAGATGAAAAGAACTTGTGCCAGTGTTTGGGAGCCTACAAGAGGAAAATAATGGACTTTTACTATACAAAGAGTGCACGAACCCACTGTGGGAAAGGTACTATTTTTCTCCTTAGGACTACGAGTCCCAACATGCTCTAAGCACTAAGCACAACCCACTGAGGATAATGAGCCAATTAAACAACGTCTTTAAAAGGAGAACATTCGTGTACTAACTTTGTTTAAGCAGCCCATGATTAAGGGGTGAAGTACCCTGAAACGCGTCGGGCGATGATTTAATTCCAGGAATGCTGACACAAGCTGATGTTTAAACCCCACGGGAGGCAGTTGCCGAGTGCGTTCTCAAAGCTGAAGGGCACCATTGGAATCAATTAATGTCACGGCGGCCTGCGTCGTGGAGAACAGCACCATCTTTCAATATTAAGAGGCTGAGGATTGAAAACTGTGTTCAAACCACTTTCAGCGCATTCTGCCAGATGAAAAGAACTTGTGCCAGTGTTTGGGAGCCTACAAGAGGAAAATAATGGACTTTTACTATACAAAGAGTGCACGAACCCACTGTGGGAAAGGTACTATTTTTCTCCTTAGGACTACGAGTCCCAACATGCTCTAAGCACTAAGCACAACCCACTGAGGATAATGAGCCAATTAAACAACGTCTTTAAAAGGAGAACATTCGTGTACTAACTTTGTTTAAGCAGCCCATGATTAAGGGGTGAAGTACCCTGAAACGCGTCGGGCGATGATTTAATTCCAGGAATGCTGACACAAGCTGATGTTTAAACCCCACGGGAGGCAGTTGCCGAGTGCGTTCTCAAAGCTGAAGGGCACCATTGGAATCAATATATATATATATATACATATTTTTTCTATGTCTATTGAAACATGTGACCCGGCACTTGCACTTTAAAAATGATGATCCTCCATGTGAGCGCTGTCATGTGATCAAGGCAGAGGAGCTGCCGAAACGCGTCATTGCGGAGTGTTAAGTACCTAATTGGGTCCATTCTCGTTCTGTTCCAGCGGAGTTGCAAGGAGTTGCAAGGCGAGCTTTCTTCATACTTATATGTGTATGTACTTTGTGGGCTCTGGAGATCCTCTCTAGGACTTGTCTGCTTCCGCGTAAGGACTTTGTTTTCTGTTGAACTGCCTCTATTTTTTAACTGTCTTGATAGAAAACGACCAGCAGAGGTCAGTAAAGTAGAAGAATCACTTTAGCATTCTCTAGATTCTAGTCCATAGAAATTGTCTTCCACAAGCACCTGTAGACAATATTTTTTTCAAATCTTGTATTTTCAGTGATATGACCACCGAAGGCCCTGCTTTTATATTAAAAACAGAGCTTTGGACTATACCATTTCCCCCTGAAAGGCAATATTTCTCTCCATGTGTTCCCATACCTGGCGTGTCATGCAGTTTACTTTCCCTCCATGTTAAAAAACAGTAGTTTCAGCCCCAGGCTAATGTGCTGCATAGCTAAATACATATAAGGTCCCAAAGGCGAGACCGATTGCATTGCAAATGCTTGTTAACTTTTGGGGTTGCCGTTATTGACGTGCATCTAAAGATATAAGCGCCTTGCTCAATTGTTGTGATGAGCTTGAATGCGGAGAATTTAAAAAACCTCTTAGAAAAGTGACGGCCTCCTTGCACGTAGATGAACAACTTCCGGGTCAGGATACAGAATGTCACATGAAGGGACCCATTAACAGTGACCGTCAGAAACTTTAACCTCAAAGATATTTCTTCTTGATTTTACTTAGCACATAATGGTGGCACGAATGAACAACCTACTAATTGATACCTAAATTAAAGAAAACTGTCCTGAAGAAGGTGAACGATCATTCATCCACCGAAACGCAGCGTCGACTTTTTTGTTTTCTTGCATAGATGTATTTTAATATGAATTTTCTGTAATTTTGTATTGATGTATTTTACATGGCTTTTTATATGAATATTTTTATATGAAATGTGCTTAAATCATTGCTGATTCTTGATTAAATTGTATTTGTTTTTTACACAAAAATACCTTAAGTTGTTCTGACTTATTAATATTGTTGTGCATTGTATTACTGTGATTTACTATTCGCCTCAATAACCTATGTTGGATAGAAAGTTTACTACTGTATTTGTTGAATAGGGACCCTTTGTGTTTTCAACTGATATTGACCCTGTCCCAGATTGGATTTTAGGGTCACTCCTCTCTTTTTTCACATGCCTCAGAGGCATCCCCAGCCAAGGACTCTCCTGTCCCAAAAGCATCTCGGAAAGACAAGCAGACAGTTGCTGTGCCCGCTGAGAAGCTGGTGCCTGCTAATAACCTTGAATTTGTAAAGTGCACAGCTACCTCCAAAGTGGTTTCCCGGCGCTGGGGGCCCTTGGGAAGATTAAGCGAGCTATTGCCCAGAGTCACATGGTGCCGGGCTGACATGCCGCCAGCACCGGGGATCGAACCGTGAACCCCGTGGTCCAGAGTCAGGCACTCTGGCCGCTGCGCCCCACCTCTTCCACTCTTCCAAGAGTCCACATAAAAAGAGTTCCAAGACAGATTCACCCACAACCTCAACTCCCATCAGAGCCCTTTGAAGCAGGGAAAGGAGGACACTGTAGGGGGTACACCTGGTGAACAGGGGATGTATGGACAAAGGCAAAGCCAGGCCAAGCGTACCGCTGGATCCAGCATGTCCCCAGAGGGAGGGCCACCGGCTGCACCTGATGCAGCTTTTGTGGAGAGTGTGCCTGTTGTGCTCGCCCCACTTACCACTCCTCCCAAGACAGGGAAGCCATTTAGAATCCTCAAGAAGTGGAAAGGCACCCCTCCACATTTACCCACCCCCACTGTATCTCACGGCAGCATGACTCCACCTCCATATGCCACAACACCACCCGGTCCAAGCAGCCCTCTGGCTTCCAAAGCCACTGAGGCCTCTACCTCAGCTGGGCCTCTCTCTCCCTAGTCCAGTCCTCTAACTGTCCCTGACACTCAGCCACCTCCCAGTCTGACTGACAGCCAAGTCTGAGTGGAAGTCCCCCTCACACACCTGTCTCTCCCACAGCGGTGCCTGGACTGCCCAGTGTTATCCCCCTGACTGTGTTGCTGACCATGGCAGGGTACAGTCTCATCCATTCCCTGTGCAACTTCTCATGTACCTCATCTGCACTTTGTACTGGCCACTGGCCTTGATGTTCACTGCTGTTTACCCATTCCCTGTGCAGCTTCTCATGTACCTACTCTGCACCTTGGGCTGGCCACTGGCCTTGATGTTCACAGCTGTTTGCCCATTCCCTGTGCAGCTTCTCATGTACCTACTCTGCACTTTGTACTGCCCACTGGCCTTGCTCTTGTCTACTTTTGGTGCCCATCTGTGTAATATGTGAATAAAGACAGTTACTCCTGTTGTCTGCTTTGTCAGTGTCCTTGCTAAATAAAGGGTTTTCTGTGTGGGTATGGTTTACTGTGACACATGCTCTGCATGCCACTTCAACATTGGCAATGGCTTGTTTCACTTTTTCAGGGTTTTGCAGAGGTGACAGGCACGTCAGTTCTTTTTGACTCTGAGGCTTGGGGGTGCAATGATGGTGGATTGTGATGAACTACTGTTATCATAATCATTCTTTGATCAGGTTAGCTATATTGTACACATGTCATGTTTGTGTGCACTGCCAGCACAAAGTGGGATTCTATCCACAGGATTGCAGGCAGGCTGGCCAGAGTCATCATGTCTATGTGATCTTTATTGATGTGTGACCAGCAGTGTTGGTGTATGCTCATCTTGTGATGGCCAGTCATTCTAGTCACATGGGTTAATTTCAATGTGTGCACTTGTGTGGTCAAGAAGTGTGCAATGTGAAGGGGGTGACTTTGTCAGTAGTGTTGATGTGTGTGTGCCCCTGCAATGTCAACTGCACACATGTGTCACCCAGAAGTTGAGTGCCTGTTAGTTGGATTGGTCAGCCCTGTGCTTGTGATTGTGTGCACATGTGGGAGTTGTAGGTTGTGCACTGTGCAGTGTGTTGGTGTGCCCTTGCACTTCTGGGGGACACCTACTTGGTGCCAATTGTGAGTATGCAGAGTGTGTGACTGGCAAGTCAGTGTTGTGTTTTATTGATCAGCCATGTGTCTTGATACTGTTTGTACTCACTTTGCAGACCTGCTCAGCCACACTGAAATTGTGGGTGCGTTTTCTCATGCATTGCTGTCACTTGAGGCTTTTTTGGCTCCAGTATGGCATGTGGGGTGTGGAGTCATAACATCCCCTATCTGTGCTTCTGATGCCTACCCATTGTGAGTCTGCACTCCATCTATTTTTGTATGGGGCACTCCTCACCTGTCCACTACTGACGTACACACCACTTCACTCTCATGTCAGCTGTCCCCTTGGGCTGCCAGTGTGTGTGCCTCCCCACCACTTCATTCGTTACACTATGCTTTGTGGTGCTGATCTGTGCACAGGATCAATGTGCCACTCAGGACAGTTTCCAAATTGGTTATATGTGATTTTCTTGTACTGTTTTGCAGCCATGGTTGCTTATATGCCGTTCAACTGTTTGTGCTGCACAGTGCTCTGGTCATGTTGTTTTCACCTGGGTGTCCCAGGTGAAAACAACTGGGACACTGATTGTTGATGTTTATCCACTTGTTTTTTTCTGTTGATTTAAAAGTAAAATGTTTTTGTTGTTCAAGTGTTACATTTTATTGTGTCATTTTTTTTAGATTAGGTTATATTTTTATTTAGTTGAGAAAAAAATACTTAAAATTTTTTGTTGATGTTTTTTTCAATGATTTTGTTGTAGGTTGTAGTTTGTAGAAGCTTGCAAGAGAAAAATATTTGTTAGTTATATTTGCTTTTTAGTTTATTTTAATTTTGTTAATTAGTTTGTTGTATTTGTTGGTTAATTTATATACTTACTCAATTTAATATTTTTCTGTAATGTTGTTTCTGTCTACGTTTTCTAAGTTAATTCTTAGTTTGTTGTTTTAAGGTGGACTTTTATTGAAGTGTAACATGTGAAATATAAAATAAAAGGTTATACTTTTAGTATATTTGTTTATTTTGCTTTTTAGTGTGTATATATATATATAATTGAAGAAGAAAAAAATACTTACTGAATACAGTTGGTGAAGTTTCTTTCCTTTATGTTGTTTTTTGTTGAATTTTGTAGTAGCTGTTAAGAGAAACGTATTTCTTAGTAGTAAATAGTTTCTAATAAATTTATTGTTTTTTTAATAGTTAGGTCTGTTTCTTGGTTATTTTATATACTTACTTTGGGGCTGATTCCAATGTCGGACGGACCTGAGTCTGTCCGACATCGGTCAGGAACCGTAACCGACCAACCTACTGTCGTTGGTTACAGCCCTGCAAGTACGATGCAACTGGACCCTGTTCGTTCGCACGCGTATGTTGCACAATGGGAGCATGCATTCTGAGCAGAATGCATGCCTGCATTGTGAAATCAAGGGGTGCAGTTAATCCCTGCACCCTGTGGTCGGCACCCCAAGGTTCAGGGATCCACAGAGGGGCACCATGGTGACCCCAGGCCACCATTCGGTGGCCTCACACCAATGGGGGCCCTATTGGGGGCTCCCAAAGACAGTTTCTGACTGCCTTTTCGTGCTGGAAAGACCGGCATGAAAAGGCAGTGGAAAACTGCCATCGTACTCCCACGCCGTAAAGAGGCGGCCAGGGGAGCACTGAAGGATTTCCGGGTGGCAGACGGGCTCTCCGAGCCCGTTGGTAACCGTCCAGAAATCCGAGGCGGATTCCTTTCCGACCGAGCCCATCGGAATGGCTCGGTTGGAAAGGAATCTGAACAGCACCTTCCGATGCGGACGGATCGGAGCCCTTCCGTCTGACATCGGAATTGGCCCCAAAGTGTTGTAACTATCTCTTATCTTGATTTAGTATTTTTTTTTCAAGCAAAACAAAATGTTTGTTTTGGGGTTTTTGGGTGGAGTTGTTGTGAAGTATAATCTATGAAAAATAAAATATTACGTTGTAATTTTAGTTAATTTGATTATTTATATTATTAAGGTGCCGATTCCGATCCGTTAAAAAAATTTACCGTCCGACTCATATCCGTATTTTTTTACATACGAATCGTACAAGTCCCGTACAAACAGCGAAGTACGATTCGTACGTGAAAAATACATACGAATGACCTCGGGAAAAGTCTACGAGACGTCCCCGGACAGTTTTATGTACGAGTCGTAAAACTGAAGTCCGAGCGCACAAGTCCAATCCATACCGGCGTCCCGAATTCCCAAGCGTATGGAAAACATCCCGTACGGAGCGAACTTTGCACGACCCCTAACCCGGGAACACTTGTGCCTGGGGTACGAGCCGTACGGCCCCCCCAGCCTCCCACCCCTCCCGCGTACGTCCGCACCATACCACCCACCCCCTGTATGTACGTGCCATACCCCCAGCCCCGTATGTACGCGCCGTACCCCCAGCCCCATATGTACGCGCCGTACCTCCAGCCCCCCCGTATGTACGCGCCGTACCCCCAGCCCCGTATGTACGCGCCGTACCCCCAGCCCCCTGTATGGATGTGCCGTACCCCCAGCCCCCCGTATGTACGCGCCATACCCCCAGCCCCCCGTATGTACGTGCCGTACCCCCAGCCCCGTATGTACGCACCATACCCCCAGCCCCCGTATGTACGCACCGTACCCCCAGCCCCGTATGTATGTGCCGTACCCCCAGCCCCCCGTATGTACGCGCCGTACCCCCAGCCCCCCCGTATGTACGCGCCATACCCCCAGCCCTGTATGTACGCACCGTACCCCCAGCCCCCCCGTATGTACGTGCCATACCCCCAGCCCCGTATGTATGCGCCGTACCCCCAGCCCCTCGTATGTACGTGCCGTACCCCCAGCCCCCTGTATGTACGCGCCGTACCCCCAGCCCCCCGTATGTACGCGCCATACCCCCACCCCCTGTACGTATGCGCCCAGCCCCCCGTATGTACACGCCTACCCCTAGCCCCCATATGTACTCGCCGTACCCCCAGCACCGTATGTACGCACCGTACCCCCAGCCCCCCCGTATGTACGCGCCGTACCCCCAGCCCCCCCGTATGTACGCGCCGTACCCCCAGCCCCGTATGTACGCGCCGTACCCCCAGCCCCCCGTATGTGCGCGCTGTACCCCCAGCCCTGTATGTACGTGCCATACCCCTATGCGCTGGGGGTACGGCGCGTACATACGGGGCTGGGGGTACGGCACGTACATACGGGGGGCTGGGGATACGGCGCATACATATGGGGCTGGGGGTATGGCGTGTACATACGGGGGGCTGGGGGTACGGCGTGTACATACGGGGGGCTGGGGGTACGGTGTGTACATACGGGGGGCACGGCTTGTACATACGGGGCTGGGGTACGGCAGGTACATACGGGGGGGCTGGGGGTACGGTGCATACATATGGGGGGCTGGGGGTATGGCGCGTACATATGGGGGTGCTGGGGGTACGGCGCGTACATACGGGGGGCTGGGGGTACGGCACGTAGCGGGCCCCCTTTTCCTCGTGCATCGCGGCGTACTTAGTTTTTCCGGCACTTTTTGGCTCCCGTAAAAATATAGCCGTGCGAAGTGCTGTGGGTACGAATCGTACTTGCTGGTCCGTAAAACGCTGCCTGTCCAGGATCGGAATAGTATGTATTTCTTAGCCGTACGGTGTTTTTTACGATTCGTACGGAAATTGTATTTCTGTACGAATCGTACTTGCTGGTTTGTATGGTGGAATTCCCGGGTACGAGTCGTACGGAGAAAACGCTCCGTACGACCATTTGTACCCGGGTTTTACAGGATTGGAATCGGCACCTAAGTGTTTATTTTTCTTTATTTGTAATTAAATAAATATACTTACCCTTTTAGTTGATGCAGTGTGCTTGGTAGATGTTGTGGTTTTGTCGATTGTTTTAGAAGCTTTTACAAAAAAACACTTGTTAGCTATGTTTCGCTATTTTATTAAGTTTAGTACTTTAATATAATCTACGTTAATTGTTGGTGAAGTCATGTACTTACTGTGTGTTATATTCTATTGTTGTTGTGGGTCCCACCACCCCAAATATGATGCAACCGCCACTACAGCGGTCGCATCTGGGATTTTAACATTGCGGCGGGTGCTGCTGGGTGCAGCACCCGCCGCAATGTTAAAATGCCATGTTGTGCATTGGCATGCACAACGTGGCAGGCACCGCACCCCAAGTGCAGCCCTCCACACCCCCAGGGGACCGCAACAGGCCCCCGAAGTGAATCCCCACCAGCCTTTCCATGATGACATCGCCGCCATGGAAAGGCCTTTAAAACCATACATCCTAATATGGAGGGCGGTGCCTGCTAGACTCCACCACCATATTGTGCCCCAGCTCTGACCGGCCGGCAGACAGAATTTCCGTCCGCCACGATACCCACAGCCATCCTAATATGGCGGTGGGTAATTCACCTTGTGACCGCGGGCGGATCGTCACAGCTGGGCCTGCGGTGGCGATTCCCCCGCCATCATAATAACCCCCTTATTGAGGTTGAATCTGTTATAGGTAAAGGAAAATATGTTATAAAATTTTACAAGCTTTTTTCATTTATTTATTTACAAAGTTGTGTATTTTTCTTTATTGCGGGATGTTTGGAATAGTTTTCGGTGTAGTTGTTTTTCGTTTTGTCTTTTCTCTCTCAAAGGTTCGCTTTTCCTTTGTGGTCGTCTGTTATACGGTAAATTTTATGTTAATTATTTGGTTGTTTTTATAGTGTTCGTTTAATTAGTTAGAGTTCTCTATTGGTTTGTGTGTTTTAAATTTATTGGTTGAGATAGCTTTTTAGAATTTTTTAGCTGTTACCTTGTGTTTTATTCAAAGTTCATTATTGTTAGTTTTTATTTTGTTTATTGTTGTTATTTAATTTAACATGTAGATAAATGTGTCATTTTTTTATATAAAACATATATATTTATGTATGTTTATTTTCCTTATTTTTGATATATTTTTTATGTTCTATTGTTTGCTTATTAATTTATATTGTGTTTTTAATGTATTTGTTTAAATTAATGTTATTAATTCATAATTATTATCTTTATTTGTTTTAAATATGTGGCATATGTTATTTGATTCTATTATCCTAAATAGTTTTTTTTTATGTTTAAATTTTATTTTGGATATAGTTTATATGTATTTTATCAATGTTTGTGTTGTCGATATTGTTTTTATTGATGTTTTTTTGTGTTTCATTTTATTTTAATGTTATAGATATTTTTTGTTCTATATTTTTGTTGTCGATATTTTCAAGATTTATTTATTTTTTAATCAATGTTATTGTTCTTTCTTTTTTGTGTTGATATTTTTCTTTACAATATTATTGACTCGATAATTCTGCAGTTCGATGTTATCAATCAATCAATCAATCAAGAAATTTATATAGCGCGCTACTCACCCGGAGGGTCTCAAGGCGCTTGGGGGGGGTCTGCTACTGCTCGAACAACCAGCTCTTGAGTTGCTTCCTGAAGGAGAGGTGGTCTTGTGTCTGGCAGAGGTGGATGGGGAGGGAGTTCCATGTCTTGGCTGCCAGGTAGGAGAAGGATCTTCCTCCCATGGTGGTTCTTCGGATGCATGGAACGGCGGCGAGGGCGTGGCTGGTCGTTTGAAGCTGGCGGGTGGGAGTGTAGAAGGTCAGGCGGTTGTTGAGGTACCTGGGGCCCAGGTTGTGGAGAGCCTTATGTGCGTGGGTGAGGAGTCGGAACGTGATTCTCTTGTTGACAGGGAGCCAGTGCAGGTCTCTCAGGTGTCCGAAGATGTGGCTGTGACGGGGGATGTCCAGGATGAGTCGTGCGGAGGCGTTCTGGATGCGTTGGAGTCTCTTCTGTAGCTTGGCTGTGGTTCCGGTGTAGAGGGTGTTTCCGTAGTCCAGTCGGCTGGTGACGAGTGCCTGGATGACCATCTTCCTGGTTTCGGTGGGGATCCATCGGAAGATCTTACGGAGCATGCGTAGGATGTTGAAGCATGAAGATGAGACGGCGTTGACTTGTCTGGTCATCGAGAGGGAGGAGTCCAGGTTGAAGCCCAGGTTGCGTGCGTGGTCCGAAGGTTTGGGTGCGCTGCCCAGGGCAGGGGGCCACCAGGAGTCATCCCAGGCGGAGGAAGATGGTCCCAGGATGAGGACTTCCATCTTGTCTGAGTTCAGTTTCAGACGGCTGTTCTGCATCCACTCGGCTACGTCTTTCATCCCTTCGTGTAGGTTAGTTCTGGCGGTGGCTGGGTCGTTGGTGAGGGAGAGGACCAGCTGAGTGTCGTCGGCATAGGAGATGATGTTGAGGTTGTGTTGGCGTGCGATGGCCGCGAGGGGGCTCATGTAGATGTTGAAGAGGGTGGGGCTGAGTGAAGATCCTTGTGGTACGCCGCAGATGACTTCGGTGGCCTCGGATCTGAACCGGGGGAGGCGGACTCTCTGGGTTCTTCCGGCAAGGAACGAGATGATCCACTCCAGAGCCTTCTCTTGGATTCCGACATTGCTGAGGCATTGTACTAGGGTGCGGTGGCAAACAGTGTCGAACGCTGCGGAGAGATCCAGGAGGATGAGGGCCGCTGTTTCCCCATTGTCGAGCAGGGCTCGGATGTCGTCAGTGGCTGTGATGAGGGCGGTCTCGGTGCTGTGATTGGCACGGAAGCCGGACTGCGAGGGGTCGAGGGATCCGTTCGTCTCGAGGAAGGCGGCAAGCTGTCGGTTGATGGTCTTCTCGATGACTTTGGCAGGAAAAGGGAGGAGCGAGATGGGGCGGTAGTTCTTGAGGTCGGTGGGGTCTGCTGAAGGTTTCTTCAGGAGGGCGCTGAGTTCTGCATGCTTCTAGCTCTCCGGGAAGGTGGCGGTGTTGAAGGAGCAGTTGATGATGTCTCAGAGTTGGGGTGCGATGACGGAGGCGGCCTTGTTGAAGACGTGGTGGGGGCATGGGTCGGTTGGTGATCCGGCGTGGATGGTGTTCATTGTGTGGATGGTGTCTTCGGTGCTGACCGGGTTCCAGGCGTGGAGGGTGGTGGTGGGGTGCGTCGGTTCGGTGGTTGGGTGCGTGGGCTGTGTGCCGAAGCTGTTGTGTATGTCGGCGATCTTGCTGTGGAAGAACGAGGCGAGTGAGTCGCAGAGTTCTTGCGAGGGGGTGATGGCGTTGGTTTCAGCGCTGGGGTTGGAGAGTTCTTTGACGATGCTGAAGAGTTCCTTGCTGTTGTGTGAGTTGTTGTCTAGTCGTTCCTTGAATGCTGTCTTCTTGGTGGTGTGGATCAGCTGGTGGTGTTTGCGGGTGGCGTGCTTGAGGGCAGTCATGTTGTCTGTAGTCGGGTCTTTGCGCCAGGCTTTCTCGAGGGTGCGGCAGTTCTTCTTGGAGTTCTTGAGATCTTCGTTGAACCAGGAAGCCTTCTTGCTGCCGGGCCTGCTGGGATGGTTTTTCAGGGGTGCGAGGTCGTCAGCGCAGTTGGTGATTCACTGTGTGAGGTTGTTGGCTGCTTGATTGGGGTCCGTTGAGCTGGCGGGAGGATTCTGGTTCAGGGATGTGGAGATCTGGTCAGAGGTGATCTTGTTCCAGCTCCTACGGGAAACCGGCTGCGGAGTCAATGTATTATCAAGGACCCCTTAATACCATCTGTGTGGCTCAACCAACCCAGTGGTAACTTATAGCTGTTCGTTGTCTGGACAAATGTGGGGATCCAGTTATAAAAATGGTTGTGGGGATATCCCAAATATCTCCTTTTATTTACTGGGTACCCATACCATGGTTATAAATTGAATATTGGGATGTTTAGTGAAAATCCAATGAGTTCAACATGCTATATTACTAACTGGGAGGATGTACAGAGGTCATAGTTACATTATTTCTGTCTCTTGGTGTGTGAGACTAGTGGGTGTGGTTCTCCTTGGAACTCATGTTGCCAAGGAGAATAGCATTTACTGTATAAACTACAAAATCCTTCAGTCTCTCTGGTTCATTTGTCAAGCAAATTTGGGCAGTTTTTCTAGCCCAATTTTGCTCGGGCACAAATTAAAAGACGGACAGATTTCACCTAAATTGCATTATATCAAATAGTTTTACTCACCCGTTGTTACACATACTGATTAAGGGGGTCATTGCGATGGCAGTCGGACTTTCGTCCGACTGCCATCGTTGCAGGGATCGGGACCACCTGCCATGCATGTGGCGGTCCCGCACTCCAAATTAGGATGTGACCGCCACCATGGCGGTCGCATTTTGCAATTTAACATTGCGGCGGGTGCTGCTGACTGCAGCACCCGCCGCGATGTTAAAAATGCATATTGTGCATTTCACTACACTGCGTGGCAAGCACCACACGGTGCCTGCCACTTAGTGCAGTGAAATGAAGTAGGATGGTACCCCCCAGTTCACCTTCCCCAACACAAAGGGGGCCCGCAACGTGTCCCCAAAACCAATCCCCGCCAGCTTGTCCATGGCGGTTTTGCCTCCATGGAAAGGTTGGCTGTTGCCAGCATCGTAATTTTGCTTGCTAGGCACCACCACCATTATACATATGGAGACCACTCTGCCAGGCAATCATGACAATTGCCTGTGGCGGATCCTTGGTGGGCGGTCTTTGCACCCGCCACGGTCACCATCTGGATCCGCCCGCCATCCTAATCTGGCTGGCGGTGAATCGTTGTTCGATGGTGGAGGGATCGCCACTGCACGACTGGCGGTGGCGCTCCTTCCCCCATTGTGATAACCCCCAAAGTCCTTGACTCTCATCACTAAACATTCACTCTGACGCATTTTCAAATGATGTGGTCTGTCTACTCTGGGCACCATTTCACTCATTATTAAACGTTTGTAATATAGAACATCTCTTTGTTCTCTGCTTACAATTTTAATCTTATTCATTTTAGTAATGCCTCTTTTATCCATGGACTGATTATTTTTCCATTCCTATTTCCACTGTCTTATTTCAAATGTTGCTCGACTGTTGTAGGGTTTTGGGATTTGCTGAAATTTGTCATTATTCTGATTTATGCACAACAAAGCCAAATCTTTTAAAGGTTTCACCACTGCAGAGACTTATCCTTCTATTAAGTTGATTATTTTCTTATTTTGCACTTTCTGGGCACTGTTGGCATAAAATGTGCATAATACCACTGTTTCCTTCCAGTTTGCTACCAGTGTAAGAGTGTTGGGAACCTCATTCCAAAGTCTGAGTGGATCCACCAAGAAAGTCTGCTTGATATTTCTTCATTATTGGACTTCTAACCCTACCAGAATGCCAAAAGATGTCAATTTATATAGCAATGTACATAGGTTCTCTTATAGTTCATTGTCTTGAACATAATAGAGAAGTTTATGAATACATTGTGACCTGGGAGAACCAGCTAAAGTAATGAATAGCCAATGGTTAAACACCATCCTGTCCAAGATTAGATGAATGGCTCACGAAAGGCGGCATATAAGGTGCTGGTCTGGTGCCTTATAGGATAAGCCTGGGCAAAGCACTACGCTACGCTCGCGTAGTTTGCGAAGTTTGCGCTACTTCGCACTACGCGAATTGCATGTAGCACAGTGCAAACACGCGTAGCGTAGTGTTGCGTAGTGCAGCGGTCATTTTTTGCTTGCTCGCGGTCCTCAACGTCAAGTTGGCGACCGCGAGCAAGCAAAATGACATCCCGGCGAGACTTTTTCCTCGTTTTCGATCAGCAACATCAATTTGGCGATCACGAGCATGGAAAATAAACCTCCCGGCGAGATTCTCAACGCGAGGAGGTCATGTTTCTCATTGCGAGTGGTTGCGTATGCTCGCGACCGCTCGCGATGAGAAACTACCAGTCCGCGTTGAGAAAGCTGCTGCTCGAGTAAAAATCTACTCGAGCAGCAGAAAACTACAGCTCGCACTGTGCAAGATGCCGTTTTCAATGATTGCACAGTGCCAGTTGCTTGTCCGCACAGTGCAATCATTGAAAACGACATCTTGCACAGTGCGAAAAGGGTACTACGCAGTTCGCGAAGTGCTACGCGTAGCTCGCATAGTGCGAAGTGCACTTTGCGTAGCTTCGCGTAGTGCTACTTCGCTAACTACGCCCAGGGTTATTATAGGATGGCAAGATGTATATAGCTTGATTGCTTGTCAGGTTGTTTTTTTCTTTTTTTAAATCATCAATTTTCTTTTGCACACCTGTCTTACTTCTTATCATCTTTTATGGGGCCACTTAGGTATAAGTGAGAACTGCTTCAGACATGGGTCCCTATGCGCCTACCGTGAATTTAAACAGGCAGAGTACCTTGTGCAAAGCTCCCTTCTTTGCCCATAAAAGGCCTCATGGTTTCTCGTGAGTTCTTCAGTGCTTCTTAATGTCTTCAATAGGTTTTGGTTGATTTCCCTTTGAGTCAGGACACAGTCACTTCACATGAGTTGTGACTCCTGCATTGAGTCAGGAAGAAAGATGTCAAGTTATAGTACTATTTTTTTAATTATGACTAAATGTATTTTCTAACATTGATGGTTCAATACACTTAAATTACTTTTATTTTACATACCCTAGAGGAAGTAATGAAGCACTTAGTCACTTCATTTTCAAAATGTTTCAAAGTTCGAAATTTATGTAGTATTGTTGTGAATACTCAGCCATTTATTTGCACCTTAAAAGTAGTGAGCTATCTAAGTTGACTTATGCATCTACTCTAAACAGACAAATGTCTCTAATATGAATTTCTGGTGGTGACACTAAAGGGCTCATTACGATGGTGGAGGGACCGTCACCACCGGCCCGGCGGTGGCGGTCCCTCCGCCATCTGGCTCCCATTTCCCCCCGATACATTAGGATAGCGGGGAAAATCGCTTACTGACCGCAGCGGTCACAAAGACCGCCCTCCACGCTTCCGCCACCGCAATCATCATGATTGCCTGACGGCGCGGTCAGCATGTGTGAAATGGCGGCGATGCCTAGCAGGCACTGCCTGCCAGATTACAATGCTGGCGTTGGCCAGCCTAAAAGGCTGGCAGAGGCTGGGTTCTGGGGCCCATTGCGGGACCCCTCTGTATGGAGGAGGGTCAATGTGCACTTGGGGTACCCGTGGTACCCCCCTACATTTCCATGCACAAGGTAGCAGGCACTGAGTGGTGCCTGCCACGTTGTGCATGGAAATGCACCACGTGCCATTTGTGCATTGCGTACGGTGCTGCAGCCAGAAGCACCGTCCACAATGATCAGGGGTCTGGATGCGCCCGCCATAGTGGTGGGCACATCCTAATACACTGAGCAGGACCGCCGCCTTACCGGCGGCCGGTCCCAGCTTCGCAGCAATGGCGGGCGGACTGATGTCTGCCCGCCATCGTAATCAGCCCCCAAGGCTCACAGCCTGGCAATGTTGAGAAAATTAATAACAATAAGGTTTGCAATAATATAATCTGATAACAGTCCCTAGTGACAATTCAGTTTGAAAACGGTACTATATAATTCTGGATATTACTGTAATTAGAAAAGTGGAATGTTGGGAGCTCCATTGAAGACAGTGAAGTGGTGCAGGGCCAATAATGGCCAGTATAGACCATTTGTTGCTACACTATAATGCTTTACTTTCTGTTTTCCCTGTTTATTTTAGAACATTCTACCCTCAGTATGTGGGATATTCTAATAGCTTTACTGCCCTCCAGTCTCTGGTTATAATAGCTCTCAAAAGTCCTCTCCCTCGAAGAAAGGACTTCAACAATGATTATAGCCCTCGGCAGCAGTCTAAAATGCTATATTATGTCTCATTGTCATTGTCGGCTAAGGCAGCAGAATAAAAATACTAAGCCATATAGTTTAATTAAACTGATCAATGAGGTGATCATTCTCAACATTACACTAGCAAAACAGTTTATGGCACAATTAGACTTAAAACTAGTCATGAATTGTATAGTGTTTCTGTAGTATGGTAGATGTGATGCAAAGAATAAACATGCCAACTTCATTCTCTCTAGTTTTGTCACACTCTTTCAACCAATGTGGATTAAAACATCTCTCTGTTCTTGATTCTTCTGCTTTCCCTGATGCACGGGTGTCCCCTCTTCCTCCTCCACATTTCATTTCCTCCCCAATCCCAGCATCTGGGTTCAGATTTATCAACACTTTGCACCGGTGCAACGTCACCAATAGTGACGTAAACTGGTACAAAGTTTTGATTCGTAATTTACTTTTCAGAGCAAAATTTGTTTTGCACTGATAAGCTGTCTAAAAGTAATGCAGAGTAGCACTGTGTGCTACTTTGCACTGCTTTGCATCAAGGAAGCATCTCATGGGTTGTGCATGGGCTTTTCCGATGCAGCCATTTATGGTTTTGGGTGGAAACTTTGAGCCAAAAAAGTACACCATCTTGAGGTAGGTGCAAAGGAGGAGAAACATTTCTTTTCTCCAAGATTTGCTAATTCTGCATGGGTGCTTCACTGTAGAGCGCATGCAGAATGTCGGAAAAGTTTATTCTTCCAGTACAAAACCTATGCTAGGCTTATGCAGGCAGCTTTGCACTATGGGGCAAAGGTGAATGCATGGTGCTAGATAGCCAGAAAATGTGACAGTGATTGGGAAGATATGGCACTATCCTGCTCTATTCTTTTCACACAATGCAGCACAGAAACTTTAGTTAAAGCACTGTGCTGCATGAAAAAAATAGTAAATTTTCCCCCTGGTGTCTACCTGCCAGAGTGGAGTCCTACTGTAGGCCAGACCTGCTGCTCAACTCGGGATGTCTTTAACACAGATAAAGGAAAAGACTAGAAGGAGAGAGATCACACAACTGTGTTCTAATTGAAACTAAAGATACTTATCTTTGAAAAAGTGTTTCTTATAGGGACTCCTCGGTGATACATGTTGTACGAATTCTGGACCTAATTCACAAAGAACCTCTGCACTCGTGGTGGAGGCCCCGCAGTTGTGGGGAGTCTCCGCACTCTGGAGGAATTTCCGTAATGAGAATTCTCAGTGCGGAGGCCCTTTGTGACTCAGGCCCTCTGTGTTGGGGGTCATCGGAAGCTTCTAAAATAAAATCCTCCAGTAATATGCTGATAGTCCCTAAGTAAGTGCATCAACAGCTTCCAGAAGCACTTTAATGTCATTAAGTGATAGATAAGTGCCCCTAAACTGAAAAAATGGACATAAACCTTCTCTGCTTGGGCAAGTAGTTCGTGGGAGTTAATCTGCATTACTTTATCGCACCTATAACTATGTATCCCTCGTAGTACAAACTTATTACGCCACTACAGAATTGTGGGATTGTTGACCTTGAACCAAATGCTATGGTGCCAAACCTAGTGAACCGAAAGACTCCATCTTTACCCACTTTATGGAGATTGTTGTAAGACTTCGCATACACACTTTAAACTAACCCTTCTCTTTTTCTTTATGAAATAATGAGTTTTGAGAAGAATCTGCCATTAGGTTACCAGAGCCAGAGTCCCCGCAGATCCCCATGACTGTCCAATATTGACTTTATAACTTTATAGTCAGATCAAAAGTTTATAGATCAACTATTGATCTGTGAATGCTTAATGATGTGGCGAATCAATGTCGGGCTACAAAATGAATGCTGAGCACGCCTCTCTAATACAGTGTTTATATGCTTCACAAACAGGGGAAATGGTGGAGCAGATGTGTAGGTGGCAACCTTTGCAAGGATACAAAGCATGCACCCGGGTGGGGATATATGACCTGAATTACAATAAACATGTTTCTATTTCACTTGTGGAATCAATTTACCACATGCAGAGCCGCATGGCCGAGCCAGGACTAAATCACTCCAATCCGGAGTCACCCATCTCATTCTGCCGATTATGGGCAGCAGCACGAGAGGCGAACAGCAGCCCAATCTGTGCACGCGGCTGATGAGAATTCCATACATGCAACTGCATATAATCACCAGCAATCCGATGAGTTAGTGCGGGGCCTTGAGACGCTGCATAATAATAAGGAGCAGTAAGTAATGCATTATTCACAAACTCTGGGAATGAGCACAAGCACTGCATACACGAAGGCATTGGGCTAGGGAGGGCACAAAACGCAACGGCGCTGCCACTTCGTTGAAGTACGAGACGTTACAGCCCTTTGGCTGTTTCCTAGGAAATGACGCATGACCACCTCGATGACGGATAAGGAAGCACGCGCGCATTTTCCTAGTTAAATCAATACATTGCGCCCAGTTTCTCAACACCTGTATCGCTCTACTCCAAGAAGCAATATTCATCACTTTGGAAAGATGGGGCACCGCAGGCCTTTGCAAACTACTCCAGGTGAAACGCATTAAAAATCCATCCAAATTCCCGATTTACAAAGCCATTACCAAGTGTAAGTACAACTTTCTCATGAAATGGATTGATTTACGGGTGCACAAAATCTGAATTTAGATCTGTAAATGTATTTACTCGATATTTAATTTTGAAGAAGCGTGGTAAAATATTGCTAATGGGTAAATGTGTTCAGGGCCGGAGTGGCCGTAGCGGGCACCGGGCAATCCCCTGGTGCGCCGCACGGGTGGGGGCCGGTTTTGGGCCCCTGGGGGCCGTTTTTGCAGCATAGCTGCAAAATCGGCCCTGTAACAAAATCGTCCGAAAACCGGCCCTCGCAAAGAGCTAGGCGGCACCCCAAGCCCGGGGGACCAGCCGAGCACTTTGCCAGGGCCGGTTTTGGTTCCCAGTCCGGCCCTGAATGTGTTACCTTGGGTGAAGAGTGTGCGTCGAGGAAGGAAAAACCCTCAAACAATCATATTACACTCCAAAAAAAAGTCTGAGTTTGTGGGTAAGCTCAAACTTTTTTTTAGCTCATTCTCACACTGGAAACTGTGGGGGAGTTACTCCTGTCAAGTACAGAAGTAAATCAGAGTCCAGGTCGGAAAGTGTAGGGATGTAAAATCATTTGCTATTTCTTATTAACCCCTTCGCTGCTAGGTCTTTTCCCCCGTGCCAAGCCTTTTTTTGGCTATTTGGGGTAGCTCGCGCTTAGGCCCCTGTAACTTTTTGACCACATAAGGTATCCACGCTAAATTTGCGTCCTTTTTTTCCAACATCATGGGGATTCTAAAGGTACCCAGGGTTTGTGGATTTCCCTGGAGGGGACCCAGAAATCAGCCAAAATACAGGTACCTTTGTTTTTGGGGGGGGGGGGAATGGGGAAAAAGGGCTCCAGATGAAAGCGTCTGGATTTTTTCCCTGCAAATGGTATAAAAAAAGGGGTTGTGGTGCTGGAATCACCATCTTCCCAGCTTTCAGGGACAAGCAGACTTTTGTCAGAAAACCAACATTTTTTACACAGTTTTGTCATTTTTCTGGGACATGGCCTATTTTTGCTATTTTTTGTGCTTTCAACCTTCTTCCAGTTATTGGTAGAAATGGGTATGAAAGCAATAATGGATCCTGGAAAGCTATGCATTTTAAAAAAGTAGACGAAATTCTGAATTCAGCAAGGTGTCATTTGTGTAAACCCTTCAAGGTTTCTTTATAGAAACTAACAGTTAAATATAGGAAAAATTGAAAATCAATTGAAAAAACAGCAGTTTGTGTTAACGTTTTCACCTGTAACTTTTTCCAATTATGACAGCTGTTTGAAAGCAATATACTGTTACATCCGCTGGATCTTCCTGGTTGTGGGGATATATAGGACTTGTAGGTTCACTAAGAACCCGACAACCCCAGAGCCAATAACTGAGCAGCGACTTGCAATGGTTTTTTATTATATACCGGGTATATAGCAATTAATCTGGGAAAATGTATACATGGAAAAATCGGTATGAAAGACACCTATGTATTTCTAAAATTGGAACAAAATATAGAGTTTAGAAACAGTTGATATTTGCACATTTCCAAAATTGGGAATACCCATACTAGCATGAGAATTATAGGACATTTTTCAAAATGACTTCTTTTTTACACATTGTCTTTCATTTGGAAGGCAGAAATGCATCGAAAGTCAATAGGTAATAACAGTTGCGCTACAATTCTGTGTAACTCTAAGTCTCCCGATAAAAATGGTACCACACATGTGTGGGTAGGCTTAGTGCCCACAACAGGAAACGGCTCAAAATGTAACGTGGAGGTTTGCAGGGGATTCTGGATAAGAAAACATTGGGGGATCCACGCAAGCCATACCTCCCTGGAATCCCCCGGGTGTCTAGTTTTCAGAAATGTGTGGGTTTGGTAGGTTTCCCTAGCTGGACGCAGAGCACGGGGCCAAAAACCCAGGTGACCACCCTTGCAAATCCTGGTTGTTTTGTGATAGGCAATTTTGATGTCGCCTCACTACGTTTTGGGCCCTTGCCTGTCGCGGGTACTTGGGTCTCCCACACGAGTGAGGCACCATTTTCATCAGGAGACCCAGGGAAACACTGAGTGGTAGGAAATTTGTCTCAGCCCGGTGATGCCACAACCTTCCCACACAAAAATGTGTGGTAAAAGTGATTTTTTTCAGCTAAATTTGAGGTTTGCAGAGGATTCTTGGTAGCCAGCCCACGCACAGTGCATACGACCATCCTTCCGCACAATTCTTCGCAAGCAGACTCTACATCTCTTACAGGGATTGTTTTTTTTGGGTGTGGGAGGAATTAAATCACGAAAGTAGCGATCTTTCAATCTAGCCACATCCTCCACCACTCCAACTCTAGGAACACTTGCCTGTGCCACAACAACAAGGCTTCCTATCACAGACTCCTGAAACGGAACAAAAGTCATCTTTGACGCTGGAGAACACACCTTGTACACAACAAAAGCAATGAAAGTTGCTAAATTGAAGAGATGGATGGCCAACTTCTTATACCAAATGTAAGCCTTATGAATAGCAGTGTAAGGTTCCGACCTCTGATCTACTCTATCGACACCACCCATGTGCTTATTGTAGTCTACAATGCACACAGGTTTGCGCACTTCAGCAGCCTGACCCCAAACAGTCACAGGTGAAGTACTCTCATCATGAATGGTAGTCAGCATGTACACATCCCTCCTGTCCACAAATTTCACAGCTAGCAGTTTCTCACTACGCAAGGCACTGCACTGTCCCCTCTGAAGCTTTTTGGAAGCAAGCTCTTTTGGGTAACCTTTACGGTTAGAGTGGATTGTGCCACAAGCAAAAGTGTCCACTTTGAACAATTCCTTAAACAATTGCACAGCAGTGTAGAAGTTATCAAGGTACAAATGGTGGCCTCTGTTAAACAGTCCTCTAGCAAGATCCCACACAATTTTCTCAGAAACTCCAAAAGGGTTTGGACAACCGGGGGGGGTCAATAGTGGAATCCCTACCAGTGTACACCCGGAAATTACAGACATATCCTGCCCTACTCTCAGACTACATATACATCTTAATTCCATAACATGCCCTCTTGCTAGGAATGTATTGCCTAAAACCCAAACGGCCCTTGAACAGGACCAAAGACTCATCAAGAGATATTTCTTTGCCTGAAGTATAGATCTCTGAAAATCGATCTACAAAGTGATCAAGAACAGGCCAAATCTTAAAAAGACGGTCACAGTCAGGGTTATCTCATGGCAACGTCAAAGCATTATTAACAAAATGCAGCATCCGAAGCTAAAGTAAATACCGATCATGACTCACTATTGAAGAAAATATGGCCGTTGCCATCAAGGGACCGGTACACCAATATGAAGCCAGGCACAGCTTCCTTATCAAGCCCATCAAAAAAGTCAAACCCAAAAACTTCTTCATCTCATCTAGATTTGTAGGAGTCTAATGGGTAGCTCTAGAGTGGGGCCTATGTCTGGCACTGTTGTCCCTCAAAAACTGTTCAGCATACAAATTAGTCTGCTTAACAATCTCACCCAAAAATACATCATCCATGAACAACTGAAAAAACTGTATAGGCAAAATAAATTCTCAAACCACTCTACACCCTGCATCACCACTAAAGGCCGGCAGCATCGGCTGCACCATGTTTGGATCAACCCAGAGTCCAGCACTTCCAGTAGGAAGTCTAGCAGCCTCAGACGGCAATCCAGATACCTCTTGCACCATCGGCACATCAGTGTCCTCCTCTAAAACAGGCACTTCATCCACACTGAGAGTAGCGTCATCATCCGATGATTCCATGTGGAGAGAAAACTCACTGCCTGAATCTTCCCCTCCCTCCTCTCCCTCAGTTGCACTGTCAATCTCATAATCCTGTTCAGAGGAAGATTCAAGAAGCATACCAACCACCTGCTGAGTAGTAATTCTATGGCTAGCCATACTGCTTACTAATAAAGGTAACTTGTCAAACCAGTCAACAACAACAAACCCTTTGTAAAAACAGGTATATAGAGGGATGGAGGATTGTGCCCTCTTAATATGTCAAAATGAGTCCGGATAAATAGTCAAGCGTCTTCTTATGTTATTCGTGCTTTGTTTTTATGAAAGATAGCCGACACGTGTCGGCTATCTTTCAATAGTCTGTTTCTCATCCTCACGGAAAAAGTCTAATAAAAACAAAGCACCAATAACATAAGAAGACTTGACTATTTATCCGGACTCATTTTGACATATTAATCCATCCCTCTATATACCTATTTTCACAATGGCTCTTGGGTGTAGCCATTTACGAGGAATGTGCCACCTATAAACCATGGGCATTTAAAGCTGTAGCACCAGAAATCCAGAGACTTCCACCCACACAGCTACCCATACCTTGGTAAAAACAGAAATAAACAAAATGTAGCTTTATCACAAAGACCTATATACTCCAACACTATACCACTCACTTGCAAGAAGGAGCTAGACTCACCACCACCTACTCTGCACAGACACAGTACGGACCAACATTATCCCACTAAAAAAGAAAAAAAGAAGAAAATGACACATAAGACAACGCAAAACACATCGCAAAGAATTTCATGCACAAAACACTAACTAAATATGCTTCTATTATAACACCACTTACAAAAAATTCATCCATGCATGACAATAATACTCATTCGGAGTAAATACAACAAAAATATTATTCTTACCAAAAAAATGCAAATACACAAAACTGCAGAACAACCACTGCCAAAATCGCAAACAAGAATCAAAAGCTTTACACTAGAATAAAAAGGAGAAAAAAAACCATTATAATCACATATGCATATAATGCACCAGTCCACACACAATCCATCAGCCAAGCTAAGGGGTAGGTGGGCCTAAGAGTATAAATAAAATATTCACCCCCATAAAAGGAGAGCAACCCTTGCCCAAGAGGCCAATCCCCAACACCAAAATTAAAAAACCCTGGTGTCTCGTGGCTTCTGCCCAGATGGGCATAAAAACATACTGCTGATCTGCCACCCAAAGAGGGCAGAAATGGCCCCAATCATTCTCCCATAAAGGGGAGCAAACCTTGCCCAAGAGGCCGCTCCCCAATATAACAAATAAAAATCCCTGGTGGCCTAGTGGCCATATGAAAAAAAAGAAATCCGCCGATCTGTCCCCCAGGGGGGCAGAAACGGCCAAATTAATGCTCCCCAAAGGGGAGCGACCCTTGCCCAAGGGGCCACTCCCCATAAATGTATCCCTGGTGGTCTAGGGGGCCACTTTAACTTAAAATAATGGCGCAATCTCCCCTCTAGGGGGGCGAACACAGCCAAAACATATTGCCCCCAAATAGGGGAGCGACCCTTGCCTAAGGGGCCGCTCCCCAAAACACAACGAATCCCTGGTGGCCCAGTGGGCACATACATGCTTATAAAAAATAGTTTGCTCCCCCCAAGGGGGGCAGAACAAAGTAAAACAATTGTTCCCCCAAGGGGAGAGACCCTTGCCCAAGGGGACACTCCCCGAAACAAAATGGCCATTAAAAAAAATAAAATCCCTGGTGGCCCAGTGGGCACCTATTCATTTAAATAACTTATTTTGGTCGATCGGCCCCCACCCCAAGGGGGGAAGAACAAAGGGAAAACATTGGGCTCCCAAGGGGAGCGACCCTTGCCCTAGGGGCCGCTCCCCGAAACAAAATGTTCATAAAAATAAAACAGGCATTTCTGCTGCACGATCGCGCCCCAGACACAATCGTGCAGCAGGAATACTTTTTTAAAAGACATCGGAGGAAAGGAAAACCCTTCCTTTCCTCCAATGCCTTTTAAAAATCCCCCCCACCCTCCCCGAGGACAAACTTACCTCTTCCTCGCCAAACGCACTGGAAGCAAATGGCTTCCAGTGCATCCGGTATCCCCTAAAGACGCCAGCGCGCCTCACGTGCTGATGTCATTAGATGACATGGAGGGAGGGGGTGGGAGGCAGGGGAAGGGCTTCCCCTGCCTTCTCCGGTGGGTGCAGCTTTTAGGGCGACCCACGGAGGGAGCGCCAGCGCTTCCCCGTGGGTGGGTGCAAGGACGGCCGGGAGCCATCCCACGCACACGCCACCCATGACGTCGGATGGCTCCCGGCCGTCCGACGCACGGAAAGGGTTAATGTGATGGCTAACTAACATCCTTGTCATTTTGTTTACAGCCATTTTGTATGCTTCTGGTATGGTTGTTTAATACTTCTCGCTTTACACGTGAGCAGCCTCATTTTCTCATGTGAAAGCCGAACCACATCTTTCCTATGAGAAGTATGCAAAAGTACATTGAAACTAAGGGGCTTATTAGGTCCGCCCGCCACCCTAGCGGTGCTGGGACCGGCCGCCAGTGGTGCAGTGGTGCAGTGGTCCCACACCAGCAATTAGGATGCCACCGCCACGGTGCCAGTCGTCCATGCAAATGTACACCCCCACCCCCCAACATCCTGGGGGCCCGCAGCAGGCACCCAACTGTGGAATCTGCATCTCTTTCCCGCAACAGAAAGGCTGCTTCCCGCTGCAATTGTAATATGGATGGCGGTGTCTAGCAGAAACCGCCACCATATTCAACCCTTTTCCGCCCGCTCGACGAGAAAGCGGAGGATGGTCTTCCCGTCCGCCGCAGTACCCCCGCCATCATAATATGGCAGGGGGAAATGGGAGGCAGGCGGGGGATGATGTTGGGCGGTTCGCCACCGCCATGCGGGCGGTGGCAATCCGCCCGACATCATAATAGACCCCTAAGATACAGGGAGGAAGAATCATCTGCTGAGCTAACAGGATCCTGAATTCTTGCTTTTGAGTGCCGGGTACAAAAACGAGGCTCCTCATGTGCAAAGTGAAAAGGCCTAATCAACTATGATACACAAAGGCATATAAAATGGCTCTGATCAAAACAACATGGATGTTAATAAGGCATTATATATATTTTACCTACTAGTGGTCACCAGTAGGTAAGTATAGTTGGGACATAGTTTCCATAGGAAGAGTGATTTTTAATTTGGCAATAACTGTGGCGTCTATTGACAAATCCTCGTGAAATTTTCAAAATTAGCATTACGCTCACTCTAGCTGCTGTCTTGAAAGTTTCGGGTTGATCTGCCCAGCGGGGTCGAGAATAAGAAGGGGGGCCCAAAACACGTTTTCCCAATGCTAATTCCCATAGAGACAACTGCAGCCCTAACTGCTGAACGGAATTACACCAAATTTAGCAGAAAGGTAGCTGTTGGTCCATAAAGCAATCTTTTTGTAAAGTGGCATAAATCCATTTAGTAGTTGTTCAGATTTTAGGATAAAAAACTATTTGTATATACAGGGATGCAAAGGCTCCAACACTTCAAACCAGGAAGCGTTGGCAGCCATCTTGGGACTCAGCTTGAGCCCAGCTCTACAAAACAATGTTTTTAAAAAATGAGAAGGGAGCACGGTAAGAATAACCTGACCCCCCAGGCCTTCTTTGGGGGGAGTCCTTGGGACCCAGCCAGAGCGCACAAAAAAAAGAAACTCATCAGGAGCCGTATTGGAGCTGCAGCTGCTGCTGAAAATGTTTTTAAAAAGAAGCACGGGCCACTTGGTTCTGGTCATCAGAACTGTGTCGTCTGCATATAGTAGCACCAGGAGCGATCTCATCCCTACATTTGGGCAATCAACCTCACAGAATGAAGGGCTTGCTCTAACCCATTTACATAAGGGGTAACCAAAAAGGGGCAAGAATACAAGCTTGTTGAACCTCCCTACTGTTTCCAAAGTGTTGGGTACAAGTCGAGTCCTGGGTATGCTGAACAGATGCTGTGGTGTGTGCATGTAAAATTTCTTGTAGAGAAGTACAATATCAGGGTCCACCCCCAATGAAGCAAACTCTGCTACTTCTCTCAGTTGACCCTATCAAAGGCAGACGTGAGATCCAAAAAAGACAGGTGGATCGAACTGGCCTGAGACCATATTGTAGCTCAGAGATTATGTTGTTCACATCCGCCCACAACATTAACCTATCTAGAAGCACCCTACCCAGGACCTAAACAACAGCATCAATCACTGATATTGGCCGATAACATTGAGCGTTATCGTTATTCCCCTTCTTGAATACGGGAACAATTACAGTGGTAGGCCATGAGGGCAAAGGACCCTATCTTACAGTAGCCTTTAAAACCATCATCAGACTGGATCTCATATCTAAATATTGCCCAAACACAGGTCAGGAGTTTTCCAGGCGGCCCAGGGGCCTTGTTTCATGATAGAGCTAAAATGCCCTGGCTAACTTCCTCTAAATTAAAAACGAGATTGGATCTTCTACCCAAGGAGACACGCACCACATCACTTCCCACAGGACGCTTGCAATTATAAACCCCTTCAAAATGTACTATCCATTGGTGCTCTTGGATGTGGCAGCATAAAGCAGGACCGTTATCACTTGCAAAACAGGACCGATTGATTACACGCCAGAACAAAGAGTGATCTTTGCTGGCACAAGCCTGGGCTAAATCAGCCCATGCTCTCTCTCTCTTAAAAGGATTTTGCAGTTTGTAAGTTCCACTTTATATGCCCTGCATCAAGCAACAATACAATCCTTATCTCTAGGGACCACTTTAGTGTTTCCTTCAGACTTCGTAAAGCTTGGCGCAATAGTGGTCAAGCCATTTTAATTTATGGGACATAATGATCGTCGTGGGTGCCTCAAGTAAGACTGACACATTACGCGGGATAGCCACATAGCCCGATAGAACTGAACCACTCGAGGAGCAGTAATCGAAACATATAAAAATCTCATTCCTACATCCTGAGAAGAGAGATTTTTTGAAGTGCATAGGCTCCATCTGGGACCCCCTTAAACATCTACCTTGGCCTGTTAGATAAAACACCCATGTAACTCTGGTGTATCTCTAGTACAAGAACTTATCCCACTCTTTGCTAAAGAAAGAGGGTTATGATCACTAAATAAAAATCAACAAAAACAGCAGAGATGAAACAAAAATTAAATCAATTACAAAAGCACAACTCCTACCCATACAAGTTGGTAAAATACAGGGATTGATAGAATTGACTAGTTTCTCTACAGAAAATCAAGATTATAGTTAGTTAAAATTAGGTTAAGTTCAGATCCCTCCCTACTATGGGCCATATGTAGCCCCTCTACCAGAGTACATTTAGGGCCTGATTTAGAACTATGCGGATGGGTTACTCCATCACATCGTTGACGAATATCCCATCCACTGAAATATAATTCCCATTCCATCCTATGGGATTTGTATTTCGGCGGACGCGATATCCATCATCACTGTGATGGAGTATTCTGTTCACCGAGTTCTAAATCAGACACATAGACTTGGTGTTAGTTGAATCCAAGAGGCACTCACATAGGTGGGTGTTAAAATCACTGTTAAAATTAAGTTATCCAGACCATGCCTGCTGCCAGTTAGTGTGCCAATAGCTGTACTTAAAGTAGTGAGGTCAGATGACCCAACAGACCAAGCTTTTGCATTATAAAAGTCAATTAGTGCAATAGATATGGAGCCCGGAAACATTAACTTCAGCATTTGTATCAAATCTGAGCCCCAAGCAAGATCCTTGATCTTCCCATGAAAGTCCAAAGAAACAAAGGTGACCAAACCCCCTTTAACTCTCCCGGTCGCCGGAACCACTGCCGGGGTTAAATAAGTTTTGCACCCTTCAAGAAAAAAGCAGTTTAACTCTTCCCATGTTCCCTGATCACATGCTATTGCCTTTCAAAAGATACCCAATTGCAATTGTTAAACTTGGGCGCCAGGCCTGCGATGTTCCATGATAGCAAAAGGAAATCATGATGGTTTCTACCATGCGTAGCTACGGGGGGGGACTGTGGACAAGGGAATACTAGGAGGCAAAGGTGAATCAGGGTGGGCGAGTCAGTCACTAGAGTACAAGTTACTCAAGGGCACAAATGTATTAACAGTCCTCAAAACTGCAAAAGCAGGGAAAACTGGAGATTCTCTTTCCCGAGAACCTATGCAGCACCTGTTCCAATGAAGCAGAGAAAACCACTTCCACTTCCAGCGTTTAAAAAAAAATCAGAAACAGCCTGGATAGCCGACGGCTTGCTGAACCTAAATTAACTTAGGCTGTTAAAACACACACTGCTGTTATGGGGCTGGTAAAATTGATCACCACCCAGTCCCTTGCCCACCTCTTGATGTCACACCCCATTCAACTCAACCATCTCACCATATTAATAGATCCATATATATGCAGGCCCAAGTTGAAATGCGTGTTTAGCGAAAGAACCACTTTGTTTTTAAGCTCAAAATAGGATTCTGACATGGGCCTAGTTAGTGGATGCACATTCCTCAGAACCAGGGTAACTTCCGGGGGTAGATTGAGGTAAATAGAGTAAGCCATGTTAAAAGGTGAAACTTGGGGTGGCAACTGTAGGAGAGTAGGATCTGCACTTATGTTACCCCCACTTTTTTTCTGATGTATACACTGGTTTCTGGTTATAGTCTGGCTGGGTCCCTGCTAATCAGGGCCCCAGTCTCTCTGTTCTCTCTAAACGACTTGGTGTGCATATTAGATGCACTAGTGATTGGATACTGTGGTACCTTATGAGCCCCTAGTATATGGTACCTTAGGTACCTAGGGCATTGGCACTTCACAGGCCTACCAGGGGCTGAAGCATGTATTATGCCACCCCTGGGAAGCAGACTCAATCTGACACCACAGGCCTGCTACTGCAGCCTGTTTGAGGTAGTGTTAGCACTCCTCACAGAGGTATAGGTTCCTATATCTCACCATACACACACATATAAACCTATCAGCCACCCCTATGGCAGGCCCTATCATTCCTGGGTGCAGGGGGCTTGGTTTACTATGTGAGGGGGTGCCTCTGCCTGAGCAGGGCCCCGCTGCAGCTGGCAGGGTCTATTCCCTGTGGCTGTTTGTGGATGCGGTTAAACCATATACTCTTAAGTGCATTATAACCTTGCGGTAAGTGCTAACTTTGGAATGGTGTCAAACAACTTGGAATCATACCCCCACACCAGTAACTGGTGTGGGAGTATGATCCCACCCTTCTAGAGGGGATGACATGTACCCACTGTACTAAACAACAGAAATCCTATAGAGCCCTGGCATCACAAAATGGATGCCACAAGCACAGACACTGGGCTGCCCTCCTGCTGCTGACTGAAACTCGCAGTGGAGGAGGCCCAACAAAAGGCATCCTGTCACATGGAGGTGTCACCACCTTCCAGACAGGATTTAGTGTATTGGAGCTGGGTGGGTGCACTCCTAGAGTGCTTTGAAGTCCTGCACTGGGGAGCAGTAGGCTCCTCTGTGCATATGCCAGCTCAAACCGGTTCAGGGGCTACCTGCCCCTGCTCTGGCGCGAAACTGGACAAAGGGAAGTGGGTGTAACCACCCCCTCCCCTGACCCTCCTAGAGGAGTGGTCATAGAGCTAGCCCCTCCCCTATCTTCACTAGAAGATAGCAAGCATTGCCTTTACAAATCAGATAACCCTGGATGACGCTCTGCAAAGAAGAATCCTGGCTCTTCGATGTTCCACTACCTTTGGAAGACAGAAGAATCTCCCTTGGAGTCAAGGAGTGACTCCCCTGTTTGGCTGGCACCAAAAACCTTAATCAACGGTTGCAAACTTTCCCGCTCCCGCCGGAGTTCGAAGTCCCTGCTGCCCTGGAAGTAGATTTCCTGACTTCTCGATGGCCATTGTGAGTCCCCAGCGAAGCTGTGGCGAGTGGACACCACGTGTGATGAGGAACAGCAATACCCGGGGACCGTGCACTATTGTCGAGTGCAAACCCTAAACAACGTTCTACAAACTTGTGTATTGGACCATTTGTGGCGCAAGCCTCCAGCAGGTCTTGCACCACAAATCAGTGGTCTACCCCGTCCCGAGTGACCGTGGGCTCCTGCAAATCATTTCCTGAAGAGGCATCTTCGCGATCACTTGCCCGTTGGCTAGTGGGTCCCCCGAAGACTTTCCTTTCAACTCAAAGGGCTCCCCTGATTGCTCCAGGCCTGCCCCCACTTACCCTTGCTGGGTGAGTCCCTCAGACCTTGCTGTTCTGCACCATCGACTTTCTTCTGTCTACACAAGACTTGCCGTTGCCAAGGCTTGTTTGCTCCAATCTAGTTGCCAACACTGCCATCAGCTGCAGACATTGTGGGACACTCCGAATCCAGCCGCTGGTCATCATCGATCTCTCCTGGACCTCGTGAGAGAAGAGTCAAAACACCATCGACGACCTGAAATCACCCGACATCCGTGGTCCTCCATCTTCCTGGCCACCGGTCACTGGTAAGTGACTTTGAACAATGTCCCTTCAATTTTCAGGTCTTCTCCATCTTGAATCCAGGCTTGGATTCCACCGGACACTTCTTCAGACGACGCAAGCAGCAAGTCTTCTTTGGGCTCCATAGAAAACAGCGACGCGACCCGACACCAAAAAACACCTGTGCACCCGGCTTCCCTAGGTGAGGTAACTTGTGCACTCCGGTTCCCAAGTGTGTGTTGGCCCTCGAAGTACTTACCTTGTAAATGGCTTGCTTGTAGTCTTCCTCGAAGTACCCTAGAACTTTAAAAATCTAACCGTGACTTGCACCTTTATAACCAATAGGGAACCCGCGGCTGTGTTCACACACTGCACGCGTCTCCCGTGGGCCTGTTACTTACCTGCTAACACTGCAGTAGTGAAGCCCCAGCGATTCCCCAGGGCCGAGGCCTTGTTGTTTTGCAAGTCGACATCCTCATACCACTTTCTTAGTATATGGTCTGGTACGCCCCTAGGGCTCCAGTCATATTGGTGCTTAATTTATTGTGAAACGTTGACATTTGAATGTGTACCTGGTTTCTAATCTCATAAAGAGATTAGTAGAGTGTGTCTAGTAATAAATACATATTATTCCAACAATGGCCCGAAAGCTTCGACGTCGCACTCCCAGCAAAAGTAACCTTTCGGCAATTTCATAAGGAAAACCAGCCTTTGCACATTAGGGTAAAGTTTCTTTATTGCCAACGCGTTTCGAGGCAGGCAGCCTCTTCTATTTAGGCAGCTGAAAAAATTGTGGTACAGAGTTCCTCGTTGCATGCATCTCATTTATACTGCCCCCAGTGGGCCGCATTGAATTGCGCTCGCTCTTTGATGCTTGCAGGGACTTGTAGTCCTGGAGATTTAATTAGTTGACCTCAGTGGGTTCTGTGCCATCATTAAAATTCATACAGCAGTGTCTATATTCAAGAGCCCTCAGTGGGCCCCACGATGTCAGACAGGTTTAATTAATTCCCCATTTGCTGTGCTGATCGCAAGTTTGACATAGTTCCGGTTCGCGCAGCCTCTCACCTTCCAGAGATGGTGCGACCTCGCACGGCAGGGCAGCCGTGTTTTTTAATTATTCCAACAATGGCCCGAAAGCTTCGACGTCGCACTCCCAGCAAAAGTAACCTTTCGGCAATTTCATAAGGAAAACCAGCCTTTGCACATTAGGGTAAAGTTTCTTTATTGCCAACGCGTTTCGAGGCAGGCAGCCTCTTCTTCTTAGGCAGCTGAAAAAATGTGGTACAGAGTTCCTCGTTGCATGCATCTCATTTATACTGCCCCCAGTGGGCCGCATTGAATTGCACTCGCTCTTTGATGCTTGCAGGGACTTGTAATCCTGGAGATTTAATTAGTTGCCCTCAGTGGGTTCTGTGCCATCATTAAAATTCATACAGCATTGTCTATATTCAAGAGCCCTCAGTGGGCCCCACGATGTCAGACAGGTTTAATTAATTCCCCATATGCTGTGCTGATCTCAAGTTTGACATAGTTCCAGTTTGCGCAGCCTCTCACCTTCCAGAGATGGTGCGACCTCGCACGGCAGGGCAGCCGTGTTCTTTAATTATTCCAACAATGGCCCGAAAGCTTCGACGTCGCACTCCCAGCAAAAGTAACCTTTCAGCAATTTCAAAAGGAAAACCAGCCTTTGCACATTAGGATAACGTTTCTTTATTGCCAACGCGTTTCGAGGCAGGCAGCCTCTTCTTCTTAGGCAGCTGAAAAAATGTGGTACAGAGTTCCTCGTTGCATGCATCACATTTATACTGCCCCCAGTGGGCCGCATTGAATTGCGCTCGCTCTTTGATGCTTGCAGGGACTTGCAATCCTGGAGATTTAATTAGTTGCCCTCAGTGGGTTCTGTGCCATCATTAAAATTCATACAGCATTGTCTATATTCAAGAGCCCTAATTAATTAAATCTCCAGGACTACAAGTCCCTGCAAATATCAAAGAGCGAGCGCAATTCAATGCGGCCCACTGGGGGCAGTATAAATGAGATGCATGCAACGAGGAACTCTGTACCACATTTTTTCAGCTGCCTAAGAAGAAGAGGCTGCCTGCCTCGAAACGCGTTGGCAATAAAGAAACTTTACCCTAATGTGCAAAGGCTGGTTTTCCTTATGAAATTGCCGAAAGGTTACTTTTGCTGGGAGTGCGACGTCAAAGCTTTCGGGCCATTGTTGGAATAATTAAAAAACACGACTGCCCTGCCGTGCGAGGTCGCACCATCTCTGGAAGGTGACAGGCTGCGCAAACCGGAACTATGTCAAACTTGCGATCAGCACAGCAAATGGGGAATCAATTAAACCTGTCTGACATCGTGGGGCCCACTGAGGGCTCTTGAATATAGACAATGCTGTATGAATTTTAATGATGGCACAGAACCCACTGAGGGCAACTAATAAATCTCCAGGACTACAAGTCCCTGCAAGCATCAAAGAGCGAGCGCAATTCAATGCGGCCCACTGGGGGCAGTATAAATGAGATGCATGCAACGAGGAACTCTGTACCACATTTTTTCAGCTGCCTAAGAAGAAGAGGCTGCCTGCCTCGAAACGCGTTGGCAATAAAGAAACTTTACCCTAATGTGCAAAGGCTGGTTTTCCTTATGAAATTGCCGAAAGGTTACTTTTGCTGGGAGTGCGACGTCGAAGCTTTAGGGCCATTGTTGGAATAATTAAAAAACACGGCTGCCCTGCCGTGCGAGGTCGCACCATCTCTGGAACGTGAGAGGCTGCGCAAACCGGAACTATGTCAAACTTGCGATCAGCACAGCAAATGGGGAGTTAATTAAACCTGTCTGACATCGTGGGGCCCACTGAGGGCTCTTGAATATAGACAATGCTGTATGAATTTTAATGATGGCACAGAACCCACTGAGGGCAACTAATTAAATCTCCAGGACTACAAGTCCCTGCAAGCATCAAAGAGCGAGCGCAATTCAATGCGGCCCACTGGGGGCAGTATAAATGAGATGCATGCAACGAGGAACTCTGTACCACATTTTTTCAGCTGCCTAAGAAGAAGAGGCTGCCTGCCTCGAAACGCGTTGGCAATAAAGAAACTTTACCCTAATGTGCAAAGGCTGGTTTTCCTTATGAAATTGCCGAAAGGTTACTTTTGCTGGGAGTGCGACGTCGAAGCTTTCGGGCCATTGTTGGAATAATTAAAAAACACGGCTGCCCTACCGTGCGAGGTCGCACCATCTCTGGAAGGTGAGAGGCTGCGCAAACCGGAACTATGTCAAACTTGCGATCAGCGCAGCAAATGGGGAATTAATTAAACCTGTCTGACATCGTGGGGCCCACTGAGGGCTCTTGAATATAGACTATGCTGTATGAATTTTAATGATGGCACAGAACCCACTGAGGGCAACTAATTAATTAAATCTCCAGGACTACAAGTCCCTGCAAGCATCAAAGAGTGAGCGCAATTCAATGCGGCCCACTGGGGGCAGTATAAATGAGATGCATGCAACGAGGAACTCTGTACCACATTTTTTCAGCTGCCTAAGAAGAGGCTGCCTGCCTCGAAACGCGTTGGCAATAAAGAAACTTTACCCTAATGTGCAAAGGCTGGTTTTCCTTATGAAATTGCCGAAAGGTTACTTTTGCTGGGAGTGCGACGTCGAAGCTTTCGGGCCATTGTTGGAATAATTAAAAAACACGGCTGCCCTGCCGTGCGAGGTCGCACCATCTCTGGAACGTGAGAGGCTGCGCAAACCGGAACTATGTCAAACTTGCGATCAGCACAGCAAATGGGGAATTAATTAAACCTGTCTGACATCGTGGGGCCCACTGAGGGCTCTAGAATATAGACAATGCTGTATTAATTTTAATGATGGCACAGAACCCACTGAGGGCAACTAATTAAATCTCCAGGACTACAAGTCCCTGCAAGCATCAAAGAGCGAGCGCAGTTCAATGCGGCCCACTGGGGGCAGTATAAATGAGATGCATGCAACGAGGAACTCTGTACCACATTTTTTCAGCTGCCTAAGAAGAAGAGGCTGCCTGCCTCGAAACGCGTTGGCAATAAAGAAACTTTACCCTAATGTGCAAAGGCTGGCTTTCCTTATGAAATTGCCGAAAGGTTACTTTTGCTGGGAGTGCGACGTCGAAGCTTTCGGGCCATTGTTGGAATAATTAAAAAACACGACTGCCCTGCCGTGCGAGGTCGCACCATCTCTGGAAGGTGAGAGGCTGCGCAAACCGGAACTATGTCAAACTTGCGATCAGCACAGCAAATGGGGAATTAATTAAACCTGTCTGACATCGTGGGGCCTAATGAGGGCTCTTGAATATAGACAATGCTGTATGAATTTTAATGATGGCACAGAACCCACTGAGGGCAACTAATTAAATCTCCAGGACTACAAGTCCCTGCAAGCATCAAAGAGCGAGCGCAGTTCAATGCGGCCCACTGGGGACAGTATAAATGAGATGCATGCAACGAGGAACTCTGTACCACATTTTTTCAGCTGCCTAAGAAGAAGAGGCTGCCTGCCTCGAAACGCGTTGGCAATAAAGAAACTTTACCCTAATGTGCAAAGGCTGGTTTTCCTTATGAAATTGCCGAAAGGTTACTTTTGCTGGGAGTGCGACGTCGAAGCTTTCGGGCCATTGTTGGAATAATTAAAAAACACGGCTGCCCTGCCGTGCGAGGTCGCACCATCTCTGGAAGGTGAGAGGCTGCGCAAACCGGAACTATGTCAAACTTGCGATCAGCACAGCAAATGGGGAATTAATTAAACCTGTCTGACATCGTGGGGCCTAATGAGGGCTCTTGAATATAGACAATGCTGTATGAATTTTAATGATGGCACAGAACCCACTGAGGGCAACTAATTAAATCTCCAGGACTACAAGTCCCTGCAAGCATCAAAGAGCGAGCGCAATTCAATGCGGCCCACTGGGGGCAGTATAAATGAGATGCATGCAACGAGGAACTCTGTACCACATTTTTTCAGCTGCCTAAGAAGAAGAGGCTGCCTGCCTCGAAACGCGTTGGCAATAAAGAAACTTTACCCTAATGTGCAAAGGCTGGTTTTCCTTATGAAATTGCCAAAAGGTTACTTTTGCTGGGAGTGCGACGTCGAAGCTTTCGCGCCATTGTTGGAATAATTAAAAAACATGGCTGCACTGCCGTGTGAGGTCGCACAATCTCTAGAAGGTGAGAGGCTGCGCAAACCGGATCTATGTCAAACTTGCGATCAGCACAGCAAATGGGGAATTAATTAAACCTGTCTGACATCGTGGGGCCCACTGAGGGCTCTTGAATATAGACAATGCTGTATGAATTTTAATGATGGCACAGAACCCACTGAGGGCAACTAATTAAATCTCCAGGACTACAAGTCCCTGCAAGCATCAAAGAGCGAGCGCAATTCAATGCGGCCCACTGGGGGCAGTATAAATGAGATGCATGCAACGAGGAACTCTATACCACATTTTTTCAGCTGCCTAAGAAGAAGAGGTTGCCTGCCTCGAAACGCGTTGGCAATAAAGAAACTTTACCCTAATGTGCAAAGGCTGGTTTTCCTTATGAAATTGCCGAAAGGTTACTTTTGCTGGGAGTGCGACGTCGAAGCTTTCGGGCCATTGTTGGAATAATTAAAAAACACGGCTGCCCTGCCGTGCGAGGTCGCACCATCTCTGGAAGGTGAGAGGCTGCGCAAACCGGAACTATGTCAAACTTGCGATCAGCACAGCAAATGGGGAATTAATTAAACCTGTCTGACATCGTGGGGCCCACTGAGGGCTCTTGAATATAGACAATGCTGTATGAATTTTAATGATGGCACAGAACCCACTGAGGGCAACTAATTAAATCTCCAAGACTACAAGTCCCGGCAAGCATCAAAGAGCGAGCGCAATTCAATGCGGCCCACTGGGGGCAGTATAAATGAGATGCATGCAACGAGGAATTCTGTACCACATTTTTTCAGCTGCCTAAGAAGAAGAGGCTGCCTGCCTCGAAACGCGTTGGCAATAAAGAAACTTTACCCTAATGTGCAAAGGCTGGTTTTCCTTATGAAATTGCCGAAAGGTTACTTTTGCTGGGAGTGCGACGTCGAAGCTTTCGGGCCATTGTTGGAATAATTAAAAAACACGGCTGCCCTGCCGTGCGAGGTCGCACCATATCTGGAAGGTGAGAGGCTGCGCAAACCGGAACTATGTCAAACTTGCGATCAGCACAGCAAATGGGGAATTAATTAAACCTGTCTCACATCGTGGGGCCCACTGAGGGCTCTTGAATAGAGACAATGCTGTATGAATTTTAATGATGGCGCAGAACCCACTGAGGGCAACTAATTAAATCTCCAGGACTACAAGCCCCTGCAAGCATCAAAGAGCGAGCGCAATTCAATGCGGCCCACTGGGGGCAGTATAAATGAGATGCATGCAACGAGGAACTCTGTACCACATTTTTTCAGCTGCCTAAGAAGAAGAGGCTGCCTGCCTCGAAACGCGTTGGCAATAAAGAAACTTTACCCTAATGTGCAAAGGCTGGTTTTCCTTATGAAATTGCCGAAAGGTTACTTTTGCTGGGAGTGCGACGTCGAAGCTTTCGGGCCATTGTTGGAATAATTAAAAAACACGGCTGCCCTGCCGTGCAAGGTCGCACCATCTCTGGAAGGTGAGAGGCTGCGCAAACCGGAACTATGTCAAACTTGCGATCAGCACAGCAAATGGGGAATTAATTAAACCTGTCTGACATCGTGGGGCCCACTGAGGGCTCTTGAATATAGACAATGCTGTATGAATTTTAATGATGGCACAGAACCCACTGAGGGCAACTAATTAAATCTCCAAGACTACAAGTCCCGGCAAGCATCAAAGAGCGAGCGCAATTCAATGCGGCCCACTGGGGGCAGTATAAATGAGATGCATGCAACGAGGAATTCTGTACCACATTTTTTCAGCTGCCTAAGAAGAAGAGGCTGCCTGCCTCGAAACGCGTTGGCAATAAAGAAACTTTACCCTAATGTGCAAAGGCTGGTTTTCCTTATGAAATTGCCGAAAGGTTACTTTTGCTGGGAGTGCGACGTCGAAGCTTTCGGGCCATTGTTGGAATAATAAATACATATATATTTGATATATATACCTGTGTGGTGTCCTTTCAATTGGTAATTCAAGAGATCATAAGGTAAAACAAGCTGCTTTACATTCCTCTGAGACTTAGTCTGAAGGCTGCTCTCCACAGCTACCACTAGGATAACTTTCTTTAAAAGGTTATCTTAAACCTATCTACCATAAGAGTCGAATTGGACAGGTGCAAGGTGGCCACTATAACTAGTGACCAGCATATGCCAAGCCAACTTCTCACATTGGTGGGCAGCGTGTGGGATTCCAGCTTGCCATTGTTTTACCAGAAAATCTCAATTTGAATTACTAACTGAAAACCACTTAAGGTACTCAAGATACATATAAAGTCAAGCTAGTATCAATAAGTTCTACTGAACTTAGAGCTGTTTGTGAAGGGATAAGCAAACCCTTGCTACAGCTCAAGTTAGGTTCAGTAGGCCACAAACTAGTGTAGGTAGTACAACACTGCATAACACTAGAATGTCCTCAAGGGATGGAGCCAGTGGGTCCACCCAGCCTCAGTACAAGGACATGACCTACTATGACTTGAAGGCAATGTGTTTTGAAAGACACCTGAAGCAAGGACAGAGTCCCTACACACAACACCTGATAAATCTACTAGAAGCTGATGATCTTAGACTGGCTCTAGAAGCTGGTGGATCTGGATCAGGGGGTGGGTCAGCCATAGTCTCTGGGTCTGATGATGAAAATCAAGATGACCTGGAGTCTGTGATTGAAGGGCCAGACCCAGAAAGGTCTGAACAGGACAGAGGAATCCTCCCTAAGAGGGCTGATAGAGTAGAAGAGAGGCCTAGGCCCCCTTAAAGGGAATATGACCATTCATATCACTCTAACAGAGATTCTGTCCATGAGAGGAACTCATACTCACATACAGAGACCTCCTCTGAAAGAAGGTACAAGATGCTCCAGTATGAGGAAGCTAGGCTTGCCCTCAGAACCAAGCAATTGGCCTTAGATAGACAAGCCTTTGAGCTCCAGAGAGGTTCTAGAAAAGAGGGGTTAGATACCCCTGGGGGCAGCAACATTGTCCCTAGAGATTACATTCCAGACCATAGGAACCTGTCCAAGGTTGTTCCTCTCTACCAGAGTGGGCATGATATCCACAAATGGATAACTGCTATGGAGAGGGCCTGTAAAGTTCAACAGGTTCCCTAGAAACAGTGGGCAGCAATCTTGTGGCTCTCCTTTTCAGATAAAGGTAGAGATAAGCTCCTCACTGTTAGAGAAGAGGATGCTGAGGACTATGAAGCCATGAAGAGTGCATTAATAGATGGGTTTGGCTTAACCACTGAACAGTACAGGTTGAAGTTCAGAGATACCCAGAAAGCACAGACTCAGGATTGGACTGACTTTGTTGATTGTGCAACCAAGGCTCTAGAAGGTTGGCTGGTTGGTAGTAGAGTTACTGATTTTAAGGGATTGTATAATCTTATAATGAGAGAACAGATCCTTAATAATTGCCTAAAACAGTGGTTGCATCAGTACCTGGTGGACTCTGATCTGACCTCTCCCCAAGAATTGGGAAAGAAGGCAGACAAATGGGTCAGAACCAGGGTGAGGCAGAAAACCCAGAACCAAGGGGGTGACACCAAGTAGCAAGATCCTAAAGGCTCAGATAAAGGTGGGGATAAGTCAAAAGACCAGAAGTCTTCACAAGGGCCCCAAAAATCTGCAACTGGTGGGGATTCACAGTCTACAAAGGGAAAAGGCCAAAAGAAGCCCTGGTGCAAATTCTGTAAACAGAAAGAGCACTGGACATCTGACTGTACCAAGTCCAAAGACCAAACCACCACCACTCCAGCCCCTAAGGCAGCTGTTCCCCCTAGTGCAGTCATTGGTGGAGGTGGTAACCAGAATAAGGGTGTAGTAGGGTTGACCCTGGGTTCTGATGTGGACTCTGGCCTAGTCAGAGTACCAACACAGGCACTGCTAGTTTGTAAGGGAGACCTTGATATGTCCTTCCTAGTGAGCCCCAGTAATCTGGGTAAGTACAAACAGCAGCCTATCTTTAATGGCAAACAGGCTTTGGCATTCAGGGACACAGGTGCTAGTGTCACCATGGCGGCAGAGGATCTAGTGGACCCTGCACAGATCATCCTGGGTGAAATGTACCAGGTGACCAATGCAAGCAATGTCAGGACCAACCATAGTCTGGCAGTTGTGAACTTCTCCTGGGGAGGGGTAACTGGCCTCAAAAAAGTAGTAGTCAGTGAAGACCTCCCTGTCGAATGTTTGTTGGGCAATGATCTGGAGACTTCAGCCTGGTCTGAAGTAGAATTATGGACTCATGCTGAGATGTTAGGCATACCTGCAGAGGTGTTTGCTGTGACCAGGTCACAGGCCAAAATGCATAAAGCTGAACCAGCTCTGGATCCTGAAACTATGGACCAGATGCTACCCAAGAGGAGGAGCAGTAGGGTTAAGGCTGTGCCTTCCCCTCCGTCTCAGATCTCAGATTCCCCTCCTGAGAGAGGAGAAGCAGATCCTGAAGAAGGAACTGCCCCACAGGGACTTGAGCCTGATCAGGTTGAGTTCTTGGGGGCAGGGGGACCTTCCATGGAAGATCTGAGTAAGGAGCAACAGTGCTGCCCTTCTCTTGAACCCCTCAGACAGCAAACTGCTGCTGAGGCTGCTGGGAGTGCTAGTGGGTCCCATACAGTTTATTGGGATGAGGGGCTCCTATATTCTGAGGCTAGAGATCCTACCCCTGGAGCCACCAGGAGGTTGGTAATACCTCAGAAGTTTAGGGGGTTCCTCTTGACCCTAGCACATGACATCCCATTGGCAGGACACTTGGGCCAAAACAAGACCTGGGACAGGCTTGTCCCTCATTTTCATTGGCCACACATGTCTGAGGACACCAAGGAGTTTTGTCGCTCCTGTGTCACTTGCCAAGCCAGTGGCAAGTCAGGTGGCACAACAAAGGCCCCCCTGATACCACTACCTGTGGTGGGGGTTCCCTTTGAAAGGGTAGGGATTTACATTGTTGGTCCCCTTGACCCTCCAACTGCATCTGGGCACAGATTTATACTGGTGGTAGTGGATCATGCCACCAGGTATCCAGAAGCTATACCCCTCAGGACTACCACAGCCCCTGTGGTAGCAAGAGCCCTCATTGGCGTTTTCTCCAAAGTGGGTTTCCCTAAGGAGGTCATATCGGACAGAGGTACAAACTTTTTGTCAGGATATCTAAAAGCAATGTGGAAGGAGTGTGGTGTTAATCACAAATTCACTACTCCCTATCACCCACAATGCAATGGGTTAGTTGAGAGATTCAACAAAACCCTAAAGGGAATGATTAAAGGCCTCCGAGAAAAGCTTAGGCGAAAATGGGACCTTTTACTTCCCTGCCTTCTGTTTGCATACAGGGAGGTTCCACAGAAGGGGGTTGGCTACAGCCCTTTTAAACTTCTGTTTGGGCACCCTGTAAGAGGACCCTTATGTCTGGTGAAGGAGTGATGGGAGTTACCTCTCAAACCTCCCAAACAGGATGTGATGGACTATGTACTTGGTCTCTGCTCCCAGATGGCAGAGTACATGAAGAAGGCAACTAAAAACCTTGAGGCTAGCCAAGAATTACAAAAAGCTTGGCATGACCAAAAGGCTGTCCTGACTGTTTATCAGCCAGACCAGAAAGTGTGGGTGTTGGAGCCTGTGGCCCCAGCAGCTCTCCAGGACAAATGGAGTGGCCCCCATACAATTGTTGAGAAAAAGGGAGAAGTCACCTACTTGGTGGACCTTGGAACTCCCAGGAGCCCCCTTAGGGGGCTTCATGTCAACAGACTTAAGCCATATGTGGACAGGGCTGAAATGGGCTTGCTCATGGCAACTGATGAGGACCAGAAGGAGGAGAGTGACCCTCTCCCTGACCTGCTCTCACAGAACCCTGATGATGGGTCAGTTGATGGTGTTGCTTTGGCAAGCAGCCTCACTGAGCATCAGCTAACTGAATGTAGACAAGTGATACAACAGTTTAGACATATGTTTAGCCTGACCCCAAGTCAGACTTCCTGATGCACCCATGAGGTGGACACTGGAGACTGCCTGTAAAGAGTAAAATCTACAGGCAACCTGACCATGTAAGGGATTGTATCAGGACTGAAGTCCAGAAAATGTTGGAACCAGGTGTTATTGAGCCCTCAGCTAACCCTTGGGCTAGCCCAGTAGTCCTTGTGCCAAAACCTCATACCAAGGGTGGTAAGAAAGAAATGAGGTTTTGTGTTGACTACAGGGGCCTCAATGCAGTCACCAGGGCTGATGCCAATCCAATTCCCAGGGCAGATGAACTTATAGACACTTTGGCCTCAGCCAAGTATCTTAGTACATCTGACCTAACAGCTGACTGGGTACTATAGGAGGGTGTTAAGGGATATGGATCTATAGTGACCCCCTTAAATGATCTGACCTCCAAGAAAATGCCAAAAAAGGTTCAGTGGACAGCTAGCTGTCAAAAGGCATTTGATGACCTCAAGCAGGCAATGTGCACTGCTCCCCATCTTACAGAGTCCAGATTACCAAAAGAAGTTAATTGTTCAAACAGATGCTTCAGAGCTGGATGTGGGAGCTGTACTGTCTCAACTTAATTATGAAGGTCAAGACCAGCCAGTAGCTTTCATAAGCAGAAGGCTGACCCCTAGAGAGAAACGTTGGTCAGCTATAGAGAGGGAGGCCTTTGCTGTGGTGTGGGCCCTGAAGAAGCTGAGGCCATACTTGTTTGGCACTCACTTCATAGTTCAGACTGACCACAAGCCCCTCCTATGGCTCAAACAGATGAAAGGTGAAAATCCTAAATTGCTCAGGTGGTCCATTTCCCTACAGGGGATGGACTATACAGTGGAACATAGACCTGGGACCCAACATGCCAATGCAGATGGACTCTCAAGGTATTTCCACTTAGAACATGAAGACTCAACTGGTCAAGGTTAGTTTAATGTCCCTGCGTTTGGGGGGGGGGGGGTTGTATAGGAGAGTAGAATCTACACTTATGTTGCCCCCACTTTTTTTCTGATGTATACACTGGTTTCTGGTTATAGTCTGGCTGGGTCCCTGCTAATCAGGGCCCCAGTCTCTCTGTTCTCTCTAAACGACTTGGTGTGCATATTAGATGCACTAGTGATTGGATACTGTGGTACCTTATGAGCCCCTAGTATATGGTACCTTAGGTACCTAGGGCATTGGTACTTCACAGGCCTACCAGGGGCTGAAGCATGTATTATGCCACCCCTGGGAAGCAGACTCAATCTGACACCACAGGCCTGCTACTGCAGCCTGTGTGAGGTAGTGTTAGCACCCCTCACAGAGATATAGGTTCCTATATCTCACCATACACATACATATAAACCTATCAGCCACCCCTATGGCAGGCCCTATCAATCCTGAGGGCAGGGTGCTTGGTTTACTATGTGAGGGGGTGCTTCTGCCTGAGCAGGGCCCCTCTGCAGCTGGCAGGGTCTATTCCCTGTGGCTGTTTGTGGATGCGGTTAAACCATATACTCTTAAGTGCATTATAACCTTGCGGTAAATGCTAACTTTGGAATGACTGCATCAAAACATGTCGTGTTTGGTGTCAAACAACTTGGAATCATTCCCCCACACCAGTAACTGGTGTGGGAGTATGATCCCACCCTTCTAGAGGGGATGACATGTACCCACTGTACTAAACGACAGAAATCCTATAGAGCCCTGGCATCACAAAATGGATGTCACCAGCACAGACACTGGGCTGCCCTCCTGCTGCTGACTGAAACTCGCAGTGGAGGAGGCCCAACAAAAGGCATCCTGTCACAGGGAGGTGTCACCACCTTCCAGACAGGATTTAGTGTATTGGAGCTGGGTGGGTGCACTCCTAGAGTGCTTTGAAGTCCGGCACTGGGGAAGCAGTAGGCTCCTCTGTGCATATGCCAGCTCAAACCGGTTCAGGGGCTACCTGCCCCTGCTCTGGTGCGAAGCTGGACAAAGGGAAGTGGGTGTAACCACCCCCTCCCCTGACCCTCCTAGAGGAGTGGTCATAGAGCTAGTCCCTCCCCTATCTTCACTATAAGATAGCAAGCATTGCCTTTACAAATCAGATAACCCTGGACGACGCTCTACAAAGAAGAATCCTGGCCCTTTGACGTTCCACTACCTTTGGAAGACAGAAGAATCTCCCTTGGAGTCAAGGAGTGACTCCCCTGCCTGGCAGGCACCAAAAACCTTACTCAACAGTTGCAAACTTTCCCGCTCCCGCCGGAGTTCGAAGTCCCTGCTGCCTCGGAAGTAGATTTCCTGACTTCTCGGCAGCCATGGTGAGTCCCCAGTGAGTCTGTGGTGAGTGGACCCCACGAGGGAAGAGGAACAGCAATACCCGGGGACGGTGCACTATTGTCGAGTGCAAACCCTAAACAACGTTCTACGAACTTGTGCATTAGATCATTTGTGGCCCAAGCCTCCAGCAGGTCTTGCAGCAACAATCAGTGGCCTACCCCGTCCCGAGTGACCGTGGGCTCCTGTGAAGCATTTCCTGAAGAGGCGTCTTTGTGATCACTTGCCCATTGGCTAGTGGGTCCCCTGAAGACTTTCCTATAAACTCAAATGGCTCCCCTGGATGCTACAGGCCTGCCCGCACTTACCCTTGCAGGGTGAGTCCCTCAGACCTTGCTGGTCTGCACCATTGACTTTCTTCAGTCTACATGAGACCTGCCGTTGCCAAGGCTTGTTTGCTCCAATCTGGTTGCCGACACTGCCATCAGCTGCAGACGTAGTGGGACACTCCAAATCCAGCCGCTGGTCATCATTGATCTCTCCTGGACCTCGTGAGCGAAGAGTCAAAACACCATCGATGACCTGAAATCACCCGACATCCGTGGTCATCCATCTTCCTGGCCACCGGTCACTGGCAAGTGACTTTGAACACTGTCCCTTCAATTTTCAGGTCTTCTCCATCTTGAATCCAGGCTTGGATTCCACCGGACACTTCTTCAGACGACGCAAGCAGCAAGTCTTCTTTGGGCTCCATAGAAAACAGCGACGCGACCCGACACCAAAAGACACCTAAGCACCCGGCTTCCCTGGGTGAGGTAACTCGTGCACTCCGGTGCCCAAGACTGTGTTGGCCCTCGAAGTACTTACCTTGTAAGTGGCTTGCTTGTAGTCTTCCTCAAAGTACCCTAGAACTTTAAAAACGTGACTTTCACCATTATAACCAATAGGGAACCCGCGGCTGTGTTCACACACTGCACACGTCTCCCGTGGGCCTGTTACTTACCTGCTAACACTGCAGTAGTGAAGCCCCAGCAATTCCCCAGGCCCTAGGCCTTGTTATTTTGCAAGTCGACATCCTCATACCACTTTCTTAGTATATGGTCTGGTACGCCCCTAGGGCTCCAGCCATGTTTGTGCTTAATTTATTGTGAAACATTGACATTTGAATGTGTACCTGGTTTATAATCTCATAAAGAGATTAGTAGAGTGTGTCTAGTAATAAATACATATATATTTGATATATATACCTGTGTGGTGTCCTTTCATTTGGTAATTCAAGAGATTATAAGGTAAAACAAGCTGCTTTACATTCCTCTGAGACTTAGCCTGAAGGCTGCTCTCCACAGCTATCACTAGGATAGCTTTCTTTAAAAGGTTGTCTTAAACCTATCTACCATAAGAGTCTAATTGGACTGGTGCAAGGTGACCACTATAACTAGTGACCAGCATATGCCAAGCCAACTTCTCACAGCAACTAAGAGTCCAATGGAAACAAGTGGATTGCTATTTGGTGCCCTACAAGATTGGTGTGTTTCAAAAAAGACATCTGGCCTAGCACCCTTCTCTTGAGGGGTCCGTGAATAAGCAAGAAGGGCCTTATTAGTTAAACTACAAATTGAGGGGATACGTTCAGGTGCCAATTACACCAACATTGTTCAAGATATCCATGATCGTAGAAAGTCTAGAATCAATAAGCATTAACCTTGAAAGAATTGGATCCAGTTGAGCACTGAGAACAGCATTCAACTCCATCAAATGAGCATCATTCAAGGTATCCCATGGGGAAGAGGAACACTGAAATAACTCAGTTTGCATGTTCATAGTAACATGACTCCATACACTTTTGGCACTGCCTCTTGTGCTTATTCTTTGGGCTTAAGCTTGGGCACAAACATTGTGTAGGCTCTCATGTTAAGTCATGTAGTAGACCTGGACCTGATGGCAAAAACGGAGAAACCAAATCAAGATCCTGAATGCCCCCTGTCAAGCGACTCACATCTGCGTTATCTGGTTTAAAATGCTCAGGATACATAGAGGGATCAGCAAGTGTTGTGTAGTTTCCACTTATCCATAGGATCTGTGCGTTTGTTGGACAACTTAAACTTTGGGTGAGGTGCCCAAACTGATTCCGAGTACCCCACAGGATATGGTGATCTAGAGACCAGCTAGCTCACAGTACCACCATAAGCTCCCCTAACCCTACCAGGGAGCGAATGATTTCTGGCAACCACTGACCATGACAACCAAGACCTCTCAGGGATCGTGGTAACAGTTCAGAAGCTTTTGCTCAGTCCCTAGTGCGTACTTGTACTCAGAGAAATACAAAGAATACACATTGGGACGTATTTAATATACTTATTGAACCAACGTTATTCTTGCATAGAATACATGTGCTGCGATAACCAGTAGACAGAAGCAGATGAAAGTGATTACAAGCACCAAAAAAGTTCATAGTAAATATAGTTCTACCATGGTGCTAAAACAGTGTATATATGCAGGCATATAAACAAGGTAGTAATCAGTTGTAGTCCTACTATGCAAACCCTACTTTGCATGTACCTAGATAGAGTGTGTGTAATTGTGAAGCCTAGAATCCCCCCAAGGGATGATCCAAACCCAAGTCTTCCTAAGTTGGAACACTTTGATAGTGAAGGCTGGGGAAGCGGCGCACACTCAATACTGGTAGTTAAATGCACGTAATTTCAATGTCCACGTATTCCAATCGGTGCTCAGGAGGAGGGAGAGCCACCAAATCTTCCTCAACTGAAAAAGAAACTTCTCCTCAATAGTTCAAAATTACTCCAAGCACTCAATGTCAAAATAAGTAAAATTGTATGCAGAAGTGTCCAATGTATTTTATTCAGACATCCAGGCTTTATTTCAATAATTATTATCCATCATACATATCACTCCTTGCCATCAATACAGCTCCTTGCCAACATTTGTTCCGTCCGTTTATATACAACAAGACTTCATCAGGGCTGAAACATAAAACAATGGCATCATAAGGAATGTAGGGAGTCATGGGATTTAGAATTAAGCCCATCTCCAAAGTATATCACGCGAGTCATGCTATATACATTATTTTGGTGTCTATTAGAGTGCTCTCCACCCTTTTATGTAAATTTAGGATTATCGGGTGGCGATGAGAGCATGAAAATACAAATGGTTTATACATATGCTGAATGATACTTCGAAATAGTGATGACAGTGTTTTGGCCCGGTTAAGATTAACGGGTGGTAGATTTTGCCGCACGTAGGCGTAATGATCATAGATTGTAAATGCTGACTGCCACAATCAGGACACTGCATTGGAGTGTTTTCTCGCCCCGGTTCATTATTTAAGGATTCAAAGGGGCGAAGCGAGTATGGAATATATAGATGGCTCTACATAGATACTGACTTACATCCTTAAAATAATGTTGACGGCGTTTTGCCCTGTTACGAGAAATATGGTGCTTACGTACGCCATGGGATCACACATTGTGACTCCAAGTTCTTCCATTCATATTACAGATTCACGGAATGGCAGATTTAGTCTTTTAATACTCATTATGTACGGACTGATGAAACTTTGGTAAGTGAGGCCTTTTGAGTACCCATATCGCCAGTATGTATAACTACTAATTCTACTTCACAGATACTTTGACGTGACGTAAGAGAGTATAATTGCTTATGCTGACAAGGACGATAGAGATCACTGATTTGGTGAGCTCCTGTTTTCTTCCAGACCTCTTAGTTAGGGCCGATCAGTATGAGTGTAGCATGGCTTAATACAATAAGGGGACGCACTTGGGAAGCAATGGTTCTAGCGGTGATTCATCACATACATGGGTGACTTGTACCTATGCGTTTTCTTCTCTTTTCCTCCACTTTATATACTGGTATTCAACCTTTCTTTAAATTTGAGTTGTTAATAGACAACAGATATTAATCACAAAACACCGAAATAATGTGTATGGCACGACTCGGTGATATACTTTGGAGATGGGCTTAATTCTAACTCTCATGACTCCCTACATTCCTTATGATGCCATTGTTTTATGTTTCAGCCCTAATGAAGTCTTGTTGTATATAAATGGACGAAACACGTGTTGGCAAGGAGCTGTATTTATGGCAAGGAGTGATATGTATGACGGATAATAATTACTGAGAAAAAGCCTGGCTGTCTGAATAAAAGACATTGGACACTTCTACATATAATTATGCTTATTTTGACTTTGAGTGCTCGGTGTAATTTTGAACAAAATGTAGGAGGGTGTGTTGGTCAGGAACTGGACACCCCCTCACAGAGATGTCAGACCACTGTGGGGTAAAGTCTCAGCATGAAGGGACCCTCAGTTTCAGTTGAAGTTCCTCCTCTGCTAAACTTTTGTGATGCTCATTTATAATAGAAATCATCCTTGTGATGTACGCATAGATTAGCAATGTTATGGATATGTAAATAGCCGTGACGCCTTGTGAATAAAGATAGAATGACATTTGTACATTAGCGTAAAAAGGCCTTGTATATAGTGTTCAACGCATCGTGATAATGTTATGTGAAGGTCGATGTGTAAACAGAATTAGTTTCAAAGAAATTAAGCCAATGTTGTTACACATGCAAATATTTTACAAAAGTTCACAGCAGAAATGTTATTGTGCAAAATTAGGACAATGTAAGAAAATGTGTGGCTTTGTTACTTGGGTCTAACCCAGGCACATAACACCCACTCCTCATACTAGTGGTCAATATATACATGCTATCTAAAAAGCCAACAGGCCATAATAAGAATTCAACCTAAAAAGGTCTGAAACCACTTTTAAAATCATCTAAAAGCAAGCTTCCCTTTAAAATATTCATTAAAAGCCCTAAAAAAGTCAATATACTGTTTGAAATCCCAAGCACTCAAAAAGCCATGGTGCCTAGAAAAGCAGAAAATGTATTGTTTTGATGCAGTTTTGTTGTTAAAATTAGGCCAAATAGTTCCCATCACATGGAATAGCCAATTGTATATGTGCTCCAAGTGGTAGACGCAACATTGCTGTTGCCCACAACCGTGGACTACATTCCAAGTGTCATCTGCGAATACCTAGGAGTCGATTTGATGCTCAATTAGGGTCCTCCTCTTGATCGTCTCAATTCTGACGCATAAAACAACACAGAACCTTGATCAGAGCAAGCGAGAGAAGCGAGAGAAGGAAGGGAAGGGAACAGCAGATTGGAATTCAAGATTCCTGAGGGACTCAAGCGATTGGAAACTGAATCCTTTAATCTTCCAGAGGATTCAAAATTTATGGGGCCCCTTCGATACAGACATTTTCGCCAGCAGACTGACGTCCCAGATAGACCAATTTTTCAGCTGGAGACCAGACCCTCTCGCTCTAGCGGTAGACGCACTTCTCCAACCTTGGAACAATCTCAATTGTTATGCCTTCCCTCTTTTTGCTCTAATCCAGAGGACTCTTCTGAAGGTTCGTTCAGATCATTGCCGAATTGTTCTAATCACTCCTTTTTTGGAATTCACAAATTTGGTTCCCAGGTGTGATGGAATTGGCCATGGAAGTTCCTCGTCTTATCCCAGGGAATTTAGATCTTCTACAGGGACTGGAAGGAGAATTACACCCTCTTCTTTTAGAAGGAAACATGAACCTTCTTGTCTGGAAGATTTCAGGGAATCTTCAAGATACTCAGGTCTTTCAGGAGAAGCTAAGAGCCTTTTGGATGAATCATGGGCCCCCGGAACCAGAAAAAGATACACCAGTGCTTGGAAAAGATGGTGTGGTTGGTGCATGGAACGGAATATGGATCCCGTGGAAGCACCTGTAGTTGAAGTAGCAAATTTTCTAGCGGATCTCTTTAATTCAGGTCTATGCTATAGAACCGTTAATTGCTATAGATCTGCAATTTCAGCAGGACACTCCTTGTTAAACGATTTCTCTATTGGTACCGATCCTTTAATCCGCAGAGTAATGAAAGGTATTAGAATCAAACGTCCTCCCAAACCCAAATATGATTCATTATGGAACGTTAATCTGGTTTTTGACCTTTTTTCATCCTGGCCAGACAACTCTTTTCTTTCAAGGAAGCAAATATCCTCTAAGCCAGCTACCTTACTTTGTCTTATTCCTTTTAGAAGAGTATCCGATGTTAAAGCCCTAGAAATATGTAATAGATGTTACTCCCCTGATGGAGTAGTTTTTGAAATATGTAAAAGGACTAAAACCATGTCAGAGAACATCTTTTATCCCCTTTTTCCTGACTCTCCAAAACTATGTGTAGTTAGTTGCATGAAAGTTTATGAACAAATGATGAGTGCCTTTAGACCTCGCAGTGAAATGCAATTACTAATTTCCTATGTAAAACCTTTCAAAGCCGTTTCTTCTGCAACTATTGCTAGATGGGTAAGATCTGTCATGTTTGAAGCAGGAATAGATTTGTCTAAATTCGGTGCACATTCCTCACGTGCCGCTATGGCAAGTAAGGTTTTTTGGGGTGGAGGATCACTTTCAGATATTCTTAAAGCAGCTGATTGGTCTAACGCTTCAACTTTTGTTAAATTTTATCTTAAACCTGTTGAACATGTAAGCAATGTTGCACTGAGGAGCTTTGAACTTGCATAATGTAGCCTCCGGTCTTGTAATGAAATGACGATTCTCCAATTATCATACAGAGAGAATCTTGATTTCATTAAAGACAACGGAGGCTGACATTATCCCTCCCACCACTCCCAGGTGGTTGTTTTATTAATGTTGGACTTGAGATTGTTTATTTCTCTTGATGTAATGTACCCCTTTTTTAATGTGAACTTTGTCACCTTTTATGGTCAATACTACCCTGTTTGCTTTTTTCTTTCAGATTCTTCATCGTTATAACCATTTGTTTTTCATGGAAGAAATTTAAGCTACAGTTATCCTTTTCTTCGCAGCTCTAAGAACCTAGAAGAGAAATACACACATTAGCTACGTTACCAGCACCACAGTAATGCAAACAGAAGTAAAGACTTCTATAGACCTGTAAAGAAAATAAAGGCAGGCTGCATTGTAAAACGTCCTTTTTAAATCCTTAAGCACTGTAGGAATTTAAGCCTGTAATACACAGAAGGCACAAACAATGTTGATGAACACAAACACCCTCAAATGTCTCGCTATATCTACAGAAGAACCAGTACCTACCAAAAGGTATTAAATGCCGAGTGTCACAGGGGAAGAGAAGATACTTCACCAGAGATCCTCCCCTGTTAAATGGCAATAGAGAAAATATGGTACAATTAGAGCCTCAATGGATCCGTGCCATAATACCATAAATCATGTTAGCAGTTCCCATGAAGATAACACCTGCAGGGTTGTTCCCACTCATGCAGTGGAGGAAGAGGCAAGGTCACTATGATCAATACACAGCCATATCCATGAAAAAATTACAGACTCCTCCGAATCTAAACCAAAACTAAACATCTCTCCTTGAGGTTTGGAAATAAACACAGACTCTACTGAGTCAATTTGGGAACCAAAAACCTCTCCTTGAGGTGTATGAGGTGCCCACTGCTAGTAGATATTCAGACCCAATAGAAACAATGAGCCACAGACCAGGGAAACCACTGTACAAGAATGTTGAGGCAAATATAGCAAAGGCATAAGTCAAGTGTCAAAAGGTACGCGAGGAACAACCACGCACCAACCCAGAAATGTTACCCATTGTAGAATAGTAAAATACGGGTCCACAGGAACTGCTTCAGACACGGTTCATGCTCAAGCAGCAGGAATGAATAATCTGCCTCGAGCCGATCGCGCAACCACACCTTAAGGCTGAAGGATTATGACCGGAAATCCTTGCCGTCCTTCGAGCCCGGAACAGGAAGCGGTACATGGAATCATGGGAGTTGCAGTTCAGTACTGCTTTCTCCCAGTTTCGTCCATTCCAAACCGAGTAAGCAACAACGTTCAAATCTACGGACACAAGGTAATTCATGACAGTACATCCCTCGCCCCCGGGAATGCTGTCACGGGCCGGTCTTCCGAGAAACACGTACATGAAATCTCTGAACACATCTGGGAGCATGAACCCCAGAAACAGGCTCCCAGGAATTCTCCTCCGGGCCATACCCCTTCCAGGAAATCAAATACCATAGTTTACGTCCCCTTAATTTGGAGTCGAGAATGCTCTGCACTTCATACTCCAATTCTTGATCAACCCAAACAGGAGCAGGCAATCTCCTTACCGGGGTGAGTGATGGTTTCAACAACGAAACATGGAAGACCGGGTGTATTCTTAGGTGTTTAGGTAAAGCCATCTTTACAGCAAGAGAGTTGATCACCTTAAAAATTCTGTATGGACCAATGTAACGTGGTTTAAAGATGCTATACCTTCTGAAACGTAGATTCTTAGTGTACAGCCATACGGCATCTCCCTTCCGGTATCTTGGTTCTCTTCTCCGATGGAAATCTGCATACTTCTTATACCTGACCTTAGGTTCGACTACCTTTTTTCTGGTTTCGATCAAGGTTCTTTGTATGAATGTCACCCTTTCCCGCATCTCTGGAAGTTTGTCAGTGATTTGAGGATGCATGAAAGGTATGAACCGAGGATGAAATCCATTTGTGCTATAAAATGGTGCGGATCGAGTCATGCTATGTTGTGCACTATTGTAGGCCACCTCTGCTAGGGGTGGGCGGAATTTGCGTAGTAGCGCTACGCAAAGCTCCAGGAAACGGTAAAAAATCTCTGCGAGCATGCAGAAATTCCGCAAACACGCAGCATTGCTTGTTCGCGATGCTTTTTTCCTGTTGGCGAACACTGTTTGCGTGCTCGGGGGGAAATATCTCGCAAACACGCATTTTGAGAACGCGAACAAGCAAAATATTCCGCAAAGCCATGGAACGCAGAATTTTTATGCAATTCCACGTTCTCCGTGAAATGGGAAATTACCCAAACTCCACAAGCGGAACGGAATTTACCACCCAGGCCTACTCTGCTATCCACAACCATTCCACCCACAATTCGGCATTAGTATCCACATAACACCATAGGTATTGATTGAGAGTCTGATTTCATTTCTCAGTTTGACCATCTGTTTGTGGGTGGAAACTTGTGGAGGTAGTGGCTGAGATATTCAAGGCGGAACAACACACCTTCCAGAAATGTGCCGTAAACTGGACCCCCTGTCTGATACAATTGCCTGCGGGAGCCCATGTAAATGAACGATGTTAGCTAATAACTGCTGTGCTACCTTTCCAGACAAAGGGGCATGACTACACGCGATGAAATTACCCATCTTAGCGAGACTGTCTATCACCACCAGTATGGTTGTGCACCCTTGATCCATAGGCAGCCCTACTATGAAATCCAAAGAGACATGCTCCCAAGGTTTCACAGGGGTTGGTAAAGGACGTAAACAACCATAAGGCTTACCCCACTCTGACTTCATTTGAGCACAGATCTCACATTTTCGAACCATAGACGTTATATCCATTCTTACTGAAGGCCACCAGAACTGTTGCAACATTCTTACTAATGTTTTTCCCACTCCGTTGTGACCAGCTGCTGGAGTTGAATGACACCATTTCATCACCTCCTTGCGTAACCTAAGGGAAGGAACTAAGATGTGATTGCCTCTCATTGGAATCCCTTTTTTCAAACACCAGTCCCCATGTTTTTCTAACAAAGCTTTCCATGTAGGGCTATATACCTCTCTAGAATGCAACAAACATACAACTTTTTCTGGGCTGATGATGGCTTGAATCGGGTTCTCAGTGGGTGAAGTCGGAAGGTCTTGTCTATTGCCCTTCCCTTGTCTATAAGTGAGAACGAACTAAAATTCTTCAAAGAAGAGCATCGATCGCAATTGTCTGGGAGACAAAACTCGAGCTGACTTCATGGATTGTAGATTACGGTGGTCAGTGTATCTATACAAAGGTGTGTTTTGCTTCCATCAAATAGTGATGCTATTCTTTGAACACTTCCTTAATGGCCAGGAGTTCTTTTTCGGCCTCAGTATAGTGTTGCTCTGCGTCATTGAGTTTTCTAGACATGTAGGCCACTGGATGCAACAGCCCATTGTCAGCATTTCTTTGAGATAACACTGCTCCTATGGCAACATCAGAAGCATCTGCTTCTACCGTGTCAGGTTTCTCAGGGTTAAGATGAGCCAAGATAGGGGCTGAGGTAAATGCCGATTTTAACAGCTGAAAGGCCTGTTGGTCTTCCTCAGTCCACCCAAATTTGGTTTTCTTCTTCAATTAACAGGTTATGGGTGACACAACCTTAGAGAACTGGTCAATAAATCAACGATAAAAATTGGCACAGCCCAGAAAACACTGTATGTCACGGATGGTGTTAGGAATGGGCCAATCCTTTACCGCCTTGATCTTCCTTTCTGACATTTCTTGCCCCTGTTCAGATAACATGACCCCTAAAAACTCAACTCGGAAAACCTGAAACTCACATTTGCTGAGTTTACAGAAAAGATTGTTCTCCTGCACGGCCTGTAATACCAGTTTCACATTCTCACTGTGGATTTTAGTGGTGGGGGAGTATATGATAATGTCATCAATATAGACAATGGTGAATATGTCCAGATATTCTCTCAATACCTCGTTCAGGAAATATTGGAAGGCCGCTGGGGCATTACAGAGCCCGAAAGGCATCACCCAGTATTCAAATAGCCCATACCTGGTGCGGAGGGCGGTCTTCCATTTGTCGCCTTGTCTCATCCTCAGTAAATCAAGTTTAGTGAAAAAGACTGTGTTCTTTACTTGATCCAATAGTAAACTGATCAATGGAAGGGGATATAATTTTTTTACGGTCACTAAATTGAGCGCTCTAATGTCAATACAGGTCCTCAACTCGCCATTCGCCATGGATATAAAAAAACGAAGGAGAAGCAACGGAGGTCTTGTACGGGCGGATAAACCGTTTGGCTAAATATGCATCCAAATATTTCTTCAAATGCTTGTTCTCAGATTCTGAAAGGGCATAGATGCGACCAAATGGTACTACTGCCCCTGGGACAAGATCGATCTGACAATCATATTGTCTATGTGGTGGCAGCCTTTCTGATTTCTTGTTACAAAACACCTCCTGATACTCCTGATACTGCTCAGGCAGCACAGTATCTCGTTCAGCGGCAGTAGCTATTGCGTGTTCTGTAACCAGCTCTTGCAACAGAAAAGGCATCTGAACTAAACCATAGCGCATACAAAACATTGATTTGAAAATTACTGTCTTTTTCACCCAATCTATGGCAGGATTGTATTTTTGCAGCCAAGGGAGCCCTAATATAAGGCCATACTGAGATGCCTTGATGATATTAAATGCAATCCTTTCAACATGCGACCCCATACATATCATTTCTACTTCGTGTGTTTGCCATTGTATAGGTCCTGATTCAAGATTTCTCCCATCAACTGCAAAAACAATTTCCAACTCTGTCTTCTTTTCTGTTTTAATACCTAACTGTTTACCAGTGTTTCATCCATGAACAACCCCGTAGCCCCAGAGTCCAATAATTCCTTTATCTCATGGGAACTAGAACCATCAACTAACTGGATGTCTACATAGAAATGCTCCTTGAAGGTGCATACCGATTGATGTGCAGAAGGGATTACTACCTTGCCCTTGGGATACCTTACCACCAACCCAGGGCGTTTTAGTTTTCCGACCACTTAAGGAGGGTAACAGGGGTCTTTTGATCCACCCCATATTTACCCTTGGGTTTTGAAAAGCAATTCCTCTCATAATGGCCTTTTTTGCACAGACCTAGTTTCCTACAATGTTTTTTCTCTTTGTTTGTTAAAGAAGCCTGTACAGTTCTTCTCCCCATAGGTTCGGGAGTAACAGGACCTTTCCCCCCTTGTGTGATGCTTTTATCATACCGAAGTGAAGTATACTCCCTCCTCCTTTTCTCCCCCTTACATTCATTAATCCTGTGATCCATTTGCAAGGTCAGGTTAATCAAATCTAAACAAGAGGTGGGTTGAGGATCTATCTGTGCTAGAACATCCTTCAATTCCTCTGTTAAACCCTGGTAAAACAGAGCAGTTTTTTTTTTCCTCTGGCCATCGGGTTTCAGCTATCAGTGTCTGAAACGTAGTGATATTCCACACTAGCTCTTTGTGACCCTGTCTCAGCTCCAACAGATCTCTATCAGCCGTAAATGTGGATGCTCTGTAGTCAAACATGCGCTCAAACTCTGTTTGAAAACCATCCCAATGATACACCAACGCATCAATCATCCTTTCTGACCAAAGGGACCGCCCATTGCACCGCATCCCCAACCAAGTAGGAAATCACAGATGCTACTCTGGCTTGATTTGTGGCAAAGACTTTAGGACGACAAGAAAAATGCAATAATATCTGTGTCATGAACACCTGCACCTTGGTAGGATCACCATTAAACCTTTCGGGGACCGTTTATGGTATCTGAACCGGCATTTCTACTGTGCTAGGGGCAGATGTCGTTGTGGGACCTCTCGAGACCATGTAAACCCTTGCTGAGCACGGCAACCTGTTGCATCAAAGGGATTCTTCTGTAACCTCGTAACCTATCCACCCTTTCTTGCAATGCTGCGGTTTGATCTCTTGATGCAGCTAACTCAGTTTGTAAGGCAACTATTACGTCATCTAAGGTGGCCATATTTAAGCAGCCAATCGACCGGGAGGTTAGAAAACGTGGGCAGATTATTCTGTCATCTGCGAATACCTCAGGGTTGATTTGATGCTCAATTAGAGTCCCCCTCTTGATCGTCTCAATTCTGCCGCACAAAACAACACTGAATCTTGATCGGATCAAGCGAGGGAAGGAAGAGAAGGGAACAGCGGGAAAGGAAACCTAGAAGAGAAATACACACATTAGCTACCGTTACCAGCACCACAGAAATTCAAACAGAAGTAAAGACTTCTATATACCTGTAAAGAAAATAAAGCCAGGCTGCAATGTAAAACGTCCTTTTTAAATACTTAAGCAATGTAGGAATTTAAGCCTGTAATACACAGAAGGCACAAATAATGTTGATGAACCCAAACACCCACAAATGTCACGCTATATCCTGTATGCTCTACAAAAGAACCAGTACCTACCAAAAGGTATAAAATGCCGAGCGTCACAGGGGAGGAGAAGATACTTCACCAGAGATCCTCCCCTGTAAAATGGCAATAGAGAAAATATGGTATAATTACAGCCTCAATGGATCAGTGCCATCATACCATAAATCATGTTAGCAGGTCCCATGAAAGTAACACCTGCAGGGTTGTTCCCAACCATTCAGTGGAGAAAGAGGCAAGGTCACTATGATCAATACACAGCCATATACATGAAGAAAGTACAGACTCCTTTGGGTCTAAATGAAAACATAACACCTCTCCTTTAGGTTTGGAAATAAACACAGACTCTACTGAGTCAATTCGGGAACCAGAAACCTCTCCTTGAGTTGTATGAGGTGTCCACTGCTAGTAGATATTCAGACCCAATAGAAACAATGAGCCACAGACCAGGGAAACCACTGTACAAGAATGTTGAGGCAAAAATAAGCAAGGCACAAGTCAAGTGTCAAAAGGTACGCAAGCAACGACCGCGCACCAACCCAGATACATTACCCGTCGTAGAATAGTAAAATATGGGTCCACAGGAACTGCTTCAGACACAGTTCACACTCGAGCGGCAGGAACAAAAAATCTGCCTCGAGCTGATTGTGAAACCGCACCTTAAGGATTCTGACCGAAATTCCTTGCCGTCCTTCCTGCCCGGAACAGCAAGCGGTACACGGACTCATGGGAGTTGTAGTCCAGTACTGCTTTCTCCCAGTTTCGTTTGTTCCGAACCAAGGAAGCAACAGCATTCAAATCTACGGACACAAGGTAATTCATGACACCAGGGGTGCACCTGGAAGCATGTTTATGGAGCAAAGGTGGTTCCGTCCAATTCCCACAGCTGCTGCTGAGGGTGGACTGCATCCAGTAAGCGTATCGTGGAGCCAGTACCCAGTTCACTAAAAGCAAAAGCATCCCAGGGTAGCTCGAAGAATTCATTAATCAGAAATGAAATATATGCTGGAGACAAAAGTACCCATGGGACTTTAACGGGTCCATTAGTACTTCAGTGTCCAAAGGAACAACCGACTGTGATCCAAGGCATAGACCCAATACACATTTATGGAACCACAACAGGCAACGGAATACAGGTTGTACGCAGTGAAGCCAAACTGGCCTGAAGGACAAGAACCAGTGCTCATGTAGGGGCATATCAGCAAGGGCCGGCGATAATTATCGCTCAGCGCGCTTAGCGCGAGGATAATTATCGCCGGCTAACGCTGAATATTACCGCTGAGATAGCGTGCTATCAGCAACACTTATCTCAACAGCGATAAAATTCCAGGTGCAAGCTGCCAAATGTGCGATTATCGCTGGAAATCCAGCGATAATCGCACAACGTTTGGCGATAGCTTGTTGATAGGGCAGGGCAGACTCAGCCATGATATCCACCTTCCATTGGATATCATGGCTAAGTCAGATGAAAAGCAGGCGTAAGGAAAGTAGCGATAACCGCGGTTAGCGCTACTTTTCTTATCGCTCTGCAGGTTAGCATAAGGCTAAATAATAGGAGAAATTTCAGTTAGCGGCATTTCTCACTTTCTTTTGGGAAGGAACGCCCACTTTGCATCTCATTAGAGATGCAAAGCTGGGCGTTATGGGGAAGGGTGCTAAGTCAAGGATTCACGCGATAGCGTGACCTTGCTGATAAAGCGATAAAATTATCGCCGCTTTTCAGCCGAAAAAGCGGTGATAATTTTATAGCGCCGCCTTGATGATATGCCCCTTAGTTCTCAAAGAGGTGTGCAGAAGCAGTGTATCATGCGCTCATGGCATCACAGCACAAACAGTGCTGTCTCCATTCTGGGTTGAACTGGGATGTCCATTGCAGAGCAGAAAAATTTTAATCAGGATTCCTACCAAGTAGTAGGACAAGCAGGAGAGCTCCAAACAAGCTTCCTAACACGGAGTGTATGAAAGATGGTATAACTCCGAAAATCATCTGAAAGGTGCTAACCAGTTCAGAGCCAATACATTTTAAAAAGTGTGCTATACCCTTTGTATCAGACATTAAAGATATGTTGGACCAGATCCTTAAAATGCAATGGGAAGTTATTATGGAGTATCATCTGTGTCTCAGACGAGGACCTGGAGATCAAACGTCTCTCTGGCTGATGTTAAGGCCACATCCTTTTGAAAAAAACATGGGTTTCAGTTTGCTCAGAGAATCAAAATGTATGTTGGAAACATTTAACGAAGGCCATAGCGTTGCCTCCATAACTGTGCATACAGCTGGAAACAGTACTTGTGTGCAACAAGTGACAATGGAGTTAACTGTTACCAGATAAGCGATGCCTATTTTCATTCTGCAGCAACCTTGATCATTCAGCATCAAATAGCTCCTATTCGTGAGCAGCTTCATGACCGAATAAATCATGGCAGGCGTGGAACCCTTCAAATAACAGGACAAGTTTGCAACTGAAGCATTCATTCCCTTGAAGTGAAATGTCCTTGCAAACAATTGAACCACTTAAAGCATCCTCCTGTTCGGAACCACTAAGGAAAACGTCTGTGTCCTTGTACCTGCATCTAAACCTGTTGGAAAGTGGACTATTGGTAGGGGCAAATGTAGGTCTACCACTGGCAATAAGGCCACTAACACAGCATAGGGCTCAGAATAGGTCTTAGAAAATTATTACCATGCTCAACCCTTGGTAGCTTGGCTGCGAGTAGGCAGGCTTAACTTCAAAGATAGGTATGAAAAGCATTTAAAAACACCAATTCAGTAAATAATTAGGACAAAACCATAATAAAAATCCAACACCAATTTATAAAAATAGGAAATATTTGTATCTTGAAAATGACATCAAAACAACAAAGATCCAATGTAGGGAACCGGAGATATGAATTTCTAAAGAGTTATCACTTTATAGCACTTAGAAACATATAGAACCATATTTGGACATCTGGTCGCAATAGACCGGCTCAAAGTCAAAGTTTGAGGCCGACCGCGATGGAGCCCTGAGCGGCTACCATTCGCGGTAGGTCCCAGTCACAGTTTTTACCTTCGGACTTAGAAGCTTTTCTAGAGCTTTTTCTCACAGGGTCCCTCGGTGCTCTTCACCAGGCCGGATTTGGTGAGGGTTCGCCGGCCTCAGATTTCTTCTACTCCCGGTCAAACTCTGGAAGTCAGACCTACGGAGCTTTTAGTAAAACGGGCCTGGATGGCTTGGCCGGCTCGCTGTTGAAGGCAGGCGGCTTGGCTGGCCAGGTTGAGTCGGTCCCCCTATGGAGTTTTTTTTCAATGTTGCTCCAAAGTTCTCCAAAGTTCTCGAATTTCTTCCTGAAGTTCCCCAAGGAGTCCCAAAGTGTCTCAAAACTCACTCCAAGGGTCTGGAAGCTCCAAGATGGTCCTTGAAAGTTGAGGACTTCAGTTCCCACAATCCACTTGGACAAAACCCTTACAAATCCGCTGGTCGTTCTCCAGGTTGAGGATCCTTGGTGGTGATGTTCCAGGTGAGCTCTGTTAACCTGTAGCTTGCAGGGAGTCCACTCTTTAGTTCTTTTACAGCAAGGTAATCCACAGGGCTGTAGTTTCAGCTGGTGCAGTCTTCATAGGGCAGGCCTTAGAATTTTGCACCCCAACTTCTCAGCATGGCAACGTCTTGCTTTCTTAAGTTTCAAGCAGCATATCTGAGAGTCTCCGCCCCTCTCAGATACTTAATCCAAGTTCTCTGGGTCAGGCAGGAGGTCACTGCTGACCAATGGGAGTAGGGCAACTCCCCAAGTATATGAGCACATACTGTAGAGTGTGGCATTATTTTGTCCCAGAGTGCACCAAATCCTCCAAATTCATAATGGCTGATTTTCCACCAGGGAGGTAAGAGCTAGCTAAGCACACCCCTAGGATGGCTACTTTCCATAGTCTCTCCCCCTTGCACCTGTGCATTCCTTCCATAAGCCTAGCTCTGGCTTTAGGGTCAAAATAGTGAAGTTGTAAATGCCACTAAGGCCTCCTCTTCTCTTTGAAGACCATGGTTTACGACTCCTCCCCCTGCTCTGGCATTCTTGTGTAACAGCACACTGCCCTCCCAGCAGAGCTGGTTAACCCCAGGGGCTCTTTATCACCTCTTCAAGGCAGCCTGGCTAATCCACTTAACTCTGACCAATCAGGACAGACCACTGGAAGGCTGAATCTGAACTTACAAACAAGAAAGTCTTATAACTTCTTGTCTTGAACATTTTAGGAGAAATTCAACAATATCATATTGTTGGATTTAGCACTACCATTCGGGGAAGTCTTTGAATGGAAGTTCTATCATTCTCCTATCAGGAGTCATTAGTTAATAACCTATTGCCATGTTAACCTATGTGGCATGGGATTTGCAATGGGAAAAATGACTTGGGCCATTTTTCCAGCACCAGGACGTACAAAAACATATTTTATAAGTACTTCACTTATATCTACAGGACCCCCACTCCATGAGACAACTAAGGGAGACTTTAGGGGTATTGAATCTTTAGAAATATTGCAGATCCTCCCTCCAGAGTGCTCCTAGCATCAAAGTCGATGTTGGGAGTAAAAGGTAAAAAAAAAAAAGAAATGAGAAATTTCAATTAACCCAGGGCATATAAAACTCATTTTATAAGGATCTACCTTATAAATACCTGCCCCCATCTCTGGGACACCTAGGGGAGAACCTGGGGGTTCCTAATATGCCAAAACATTGTAGGTTACCCACTTTTAAGTGCCCCAAACACCCAGGTTGAGTTTGGGCACAATTTACTTTTTAAAAGCAGTCCTACCACCCAGGGCTACTTTTAAACTGATCTCAGGCTTCAGCAGTGCGTACATGCAACTGCAGAAAAATCTGCTGGCCTCTAAACTGCCATTCCCTATTGTGGACTAGGGACTTCTAGATAGTTTTAACCCCACTGCCCTATTATTTAGTGGAGTCTGATAGGGTAGGTCAAGCCAATCACAGGGGTACCCCATACCATAGTGTACCCTAGTGCATGTAGGTGTTTTCACTGTATTCTAAATGTGTCTCTTTCAGCATAGCACTGGCCCTGGGCCTGGTTAGGCAGAGCCCAGGGTCAGTCAGAGTCAGTTACCACCAGTATCATTCAGCAAAATGTTGGGGGGTGGCCAGGGCTCAGGATGACTTTGCAACAAAACCTGACTAGTAGTTCCCAGTATACATGAACATAACATTCTCCTATTGCTTCGTATCTGCCCACTTGGTAGTATTGTAGGCAATATTAAAATAGGAAAGTCGTGACCGGTAGAGTGATGTAATCATGGATTATGCAGTCTGTGGATGGTCTCACCCATGGAGAAAGGTAATAGGTCAATTCTTTCAATGTGCAACATGGTATATCTAGCATCTCTTCATGCCATAAATATCTGTCTCTCAGTCAGGTTGTATGTGGAAAGGAGATTTGTGCTGTTGATATAACACCACAGCATGTGGCCAGAACGTAATGTTTGCAATGTCCAGCTTAATAATACAATGAACCGTAGTTGTGAATGTCCATGCTGTAAAATAGACATATTTTGTTGCATTGTGTCAATTGCAGAAGATACTATGTTGCTCAGGGAATAAATTCTGATGTTAATGATGTCATACCATTGTCAGCCACAGCCAAAGCCTTTTCTAAATTAACCCTGTCAATCGTGCGCAGTCCCCCAGCAGCTTCCTGTAGAGAAACGTAGACAGCTCTTTTTATATTGGATATAAGAAGTGCTTTTGAGGTGGGTTCCGGGGACCTAATAAAAAATCTCTGGGATCCATGTCATCAGAAAGAAGGGACAATTGTTGCTTCACCTGAGAAAGTGTTGTGGTTTTTATCCAAACAAGGCACAACCTCCCAACACTATATGATGTCTCCACCCCTGAGTGTTCTGATTGTACCTATCCCTGATCATGCCTATTGATCCTAAATCCTTAAGTGTTGCCCAGTAATCTAGATTGAAACTCATTTGTGTCCTAAGGCCTAACCAATCATCAATTCCAATTAGGGTCAGATGAATTGTAAGAACCATTTCGTATCATGGTATCTAGTGTATCCTCACTGTATTGTGTGAAATGCTGCAAGCTCTCAAAGCGTGACAATGCAGGAATGCGATGTGTGTTGAAATCCTTCATCTTGGCTATTCCAAGACAGGATGTCTATTGCACTGTTTTGTTCAGAAACAATATCTGGTATGAGGCATGCTCTGAATAAGGCCTCTGTTAACTGAAACTGCCAATATTTTGTCCCAGAGACAGATTTTGCGTCTAGGGTGTCTTTTCAAAAGTCGAAACCCTGTACAGACAGCTGGGAAAGGAAAGAAGCAGAGTATATCAGCTTGGTTTTGTTAGCATATTTTTCTTTGTGAGTGTTGGTGCAAGCCTATAGTAGTAAGAGTAGTCTGATGTGTCAAAACCAGAAAAATAAGCAAACTTTTGTGCAAAAGTTTTTGAACTATCTTTTGATGGTGTTGGGCAGTGTTCCCATTGAGTATAATTATATACAGCACGTGGGATACTAGCTTTGTGCAAGAAATGGTGACCATAATGTTGATAGCAAAACATATCACTGAAATTAGATGTACCATTACACAGTTTATCAGAAGAAAACACAGCTGATTGCTATAGATCTGCAAGCAAATTGTGCACTGTTTCAATGTCTCAATCATCAGAGAACGTTCTAGAGGAGATGATATAATGTAAGGACATTTTAAACAAATATGGCATTTGTAAAAGTTCAGTAGGACCATACACATCATACAATACCCTATCCCACACTATTCCTTCTGCAACTGGAACTGCTATATTATCCACCAGGGTCAAGCCACCTTAGTTCATGGTGCGATGATGCATGTTGTTTCAGAACCAAGTTCACAAGTTGTACTGCAGAGGGTACTGGGAGATAGTGTCCATTCAGGAGTAGGAAAAAGACAGTTACCAAACCAATCCTAAGGACCAAGAAAAGTAATCCAATTGTAATCCACAGATGTAATCAAGGAGTAACAAAAGATGTCCTTTTCAGCCAAAGATAGAGTGCATGCACTTGTAGCTTGAAAAGGAGAGGTTGTGGTATCTCAGGTTCGCTTGAATCCGAAGAGATGCCGTCATAATGCATGAAGTAGCCAGATGCTATCTGGTCTATTTCTGGCAGCTCAGCAGGTTTTGTAGAGCTGGGAGATGACTCAATATGTGGTATGTTCACATAAACGTCGTCAATTTTCCGAATTGAGATTTGTGTTTCTGTACTTGTTGACTGTACAGTGGCAGTTGTTTCAACGGGAAGAATTAATACTTCATTGTTTACAGTTTCTCTTTGAAGAGGAGAATATTCTGTGGGTATTAAAGCTCCTGAATGGTAGCAAGAGCAGTGCGGCGGCTACCCAGGAGCCCACGTGGTCTACTGCTTGAGAATCGGCCACATAGTCTGGTTTGATCAGATCAATGGAGAGAAAGCTTATGTCTTGGCGGTCGGCAAGAGGTGGAAGAAGTACAGTTCTGATATCTTCGACAGCTAGGACAGGTACAGGTGCTTTGTAAGATGGCCGAAAATAATTTTTTGTCCAATATTTTTTCCCTGACCAGATCCCCGATCTTCGGGCCCTAGCCAGGTCTTGCCGGTACAATCTTTACTTCTCCAGAGGCGGTAAATTTTACTTGGACATTGCTTTGTGAGCCCCAGAATTCATTGAGTTCCTGTAAAACAGCCAAACTTTCAATGATGTCAAACGGTGTTTCCGCCGCAACTGCACTGACATTATCAAGGTCTGTCACCCACATTCTCACACCAAACTGGATTTCATATGGAGAACGACTACCCAGGGATTTTCTGGGCATGTTATTGAGGGCCTCTGGACCCCATATAGGTGATTGACCGAACTGCAACGAGAGCCTAATAACCTTGCTATTAAGGACTGCTTTAAGTCACAGTTTTACATCTCAACTATCGAATTTCCCTCGCGATGATAGGGGGAAGAGTACTGCCAGGCCACACTGAAACCTCCCATGGCTTCTCTGTAAGCCCGAGAGCTAAACGCTGGCCGGAATGTAGTGTGCCAATTGCATAAGCCCTGATGAATACTCACAAATCTTTAATAACAGTTTGAATGTCTTCCGACCGCTGTGGCCAAACCTACAGGAATCTGGAGCATGAATGCACTGCCACCAAGATGTACTTGCAAGCCCCATCTGAGTGTAAGGGGCCTCAGTGATCCGAATAGACAACTGGTAGAGGCTTGTCTGAAATCAATAGAGGTGTTTGTGAAAGACCTGCTATGGTGGAACCCTTCCTCTGCAGGCAGATGTCACATTTGAGGACACCGTTCTTGGTCTGTTTTGTAAGACCTGGCCACCAATAGCGCTGTTTCAGTAATGAAACTGTAGCAATAACCCCTGTCCGTGCTGAACCCAGACCCTCCTGTGCAGCTAGTATTAAACCCAATCTGTGATCAGTGTTAGATATAACTATATCCCCCACTCCTTGAATCTGAGCATATGGAATCTTTTGTGCATCTAATTTGTTTGAGTACTTAATTTTATGCTATGTTATGTTAAAACAATTTATAAAGTGTGCAAATACCCATAGGTGTCTTGGCGCTAAGTGCTACAGAAGGTAAGGCCTGGATGAAAAAGAAACTATTAATTGAATAGCCATGTTTTTATTTGTTTCCTGAATGACAATAGAATGGGACTGGCTTTAATCTGCGAGGGGAGAGAGTTCCACAGCTTAGCTGTGGCAACTACAAAACTTCTGTCACCCCAGTTGGATCTATAGGTTCTTGGGACGATGAGAAGGTTAGCACCTGCTGAACGCAGCGATCTGATGGGAGTGTAAAATTTAAATGAGTTCTTCAAACAATCATCAGGCCCTATGTTGTGAATGGCTTTATAGGCAATGCAAAGTGCTTTGAATTTTGTTCTGCTTCTTTTAGGCAGCCAGTGGAGCTGTCTAACCACCTTAGAGATAGACTTAAATTTCGGAGTGCCCGACAGTATCCTAGCAGCCGCATTCTGCACCAACTGCAGCTTACTAAGAACCATTTCCTGTGCATTCATAGATAGGTTGTTACAGCAATCAACTCTGGACATAACCAAAGCTGATATTAACTTTCTACTGGCACTGATCGTGATAAACCAAAGCTGTGTCTTAACCATTTTTAGGATATAAAAGGATGAGGAAACCACTGTGTTTGCATGATATTTAAAAGACAGCTTATCGTCAAGAATGACACTCAGGTTCTTGGTTTTAGTGAGCAGGATGGGCGGCGATCCCAATTTGTCCGGCCCCAAGCCTCTGTCTTGGAGAAATTTAATTTAAGGCAGTGTCTTGACATCCAAGTACTGATGGCCAGCATGCCATCATGGAAGCTAGCCAACATGGTGTCCCCGTTTTTATGAACGGCGAGCGCCAATTGGGTGTCATCTGCATATGACGTGAGAGCTAATCCAAAACATTTGATCACCCGTGCTAAGTCGGTGATGTAAATGTTGAACAGCATCAGACTTATCGAGGATCCCTGCGGGACTCCGCATGGAAGTGAAAAAACTGGAGAGCTAACTAGCTGGGTATGTTTAGATGAAAATTAGGTCAAAAAGGGATTTTGCCCTGTTCCCAATGCCTAGTGCAGAGACACGGTTGATCAACAAGGCATGAACAACCTTGTCAAATGCTGCTGATAAGTCCAATAGCACAAGTACGGTTGCACATCCTTTGTCTAACACAAACCTAATCTCATCAGTAGCTTTGATGAGTGCGGTTTCTGCACTGTGGTGTTTCCTAAAGCCAAACTCTGTTTCATCCAGCAGGTTGTTCTCATATATGTATTGGGCCAATTGATCGTTCATAATTTTCTCAGCAAGTTTAGCAGGCAAAGGGAGACGTGCAATTGGTCGATAATTGTTAGTATCCCCTGAGTCCAAATTAGGTTTTTTAACAGTGGGATGATTGAATCCTTTTTCTATTGGGATGGATAGATGCCTGAGCTAAACATAGAGTTGAAAATAAAATGAATTGTCTAGTTTCATTACAGGAAATAAGGTATTATTCATGGTTGAGGTGTAATTTCCTATCACACATTGACATTCAAGTTTTTCTAGGATTTCCCCAACTTGCCTTTTAGCTTCATGTTCTATTGGATATTGTCTCTGGGGTTGAGGAACAGATTTTAATGGGATTTTGTGATGAGGTGACTCATCATCCCACCCAACATGATTTCGGTTTAGTGCAGGAGCTAGCTTTAATTCCCATGCCTTGGTGTATGAATGTTTAATAGATTCTGGAACAAGGTCAGAGAAAGCAGGTAAAATAGCAGTTTACCCCACTGGGCATTCTGTTACGAACTCAGGTGGTCAGTCTTTTTTCAGCAAAAATAATGTAACCCTATGTCAAGTTCTCCCAAAAGAGAGCCTTGATGTTCCTGGGTATGTCCCCCTCCGAATTGTAGTGTAATTTTGTATAAACAATGGGGAACACTTACCTTTGTATCAGGTGTTTCCACCGTGATATCAGGTTCCGGCCAGTTATTGTGACTTCTGCTGTGCTATCCAGCATCGTCACTGCCCATTCCCCAATCAGAAGCAGAGTCCTCCGTAGCCTGGGCATGTATTATTTTAATCCCAGCAACCTTTTTTTTTTTTTAATGGAGGTTTAGGAGCCTTAGACTTGTCTTATTTTTTGGTGATGTAGTCTGATGAATGCTGTGATTCCCTCTTCAATTTACATACTCGTCTAATCTGTGCTCTGGCCTTACAACTCTCCCTGAATGTGTATTACATGAATCCTGAAAGGAACAAGACCAATGTGTGTCAGTATCCTGATACCTGTCAGGCTTTCTAATATTATCACAGTTTCTCAGATTATATGTCTTTTCAGTGGTTTCCTATTGAGAAGACCAACCTCGTGATTGTGTCTTTTATTATTTATTTTTTTGTTTATTGTCCAATTTCTTCTTGGAAGAATGGGGTGCTTGCTTAGAGTTACCCTTTTCAAAATTACTCTTAACCTGTGGTTTCCCAGGTTTGGCTCCCAAATTATCCATTTATGCTACTTAACATAATGGCTGATACTGCAGCAAAATTGCCTATCAGTTGCAACTCCAAGTCCAGGGAAGGTGCTGCCCTGTACTTATTCTGTACCTGTTTCAGTACACAAGGCATGACAGCCAAAGAAAGGGGTACCATGTGTTCTGGTGAAGACAGCAGCGAAGACTGTACCCCAAGTGGCACAATTTTCCACCGGCTGAGGCATACCCATGGGCAAGCAGATCATTAATATTCAGTGTTTTTCCTGTGAGCCTGTACAGGAAAAAAACGCTCAAGCTGACTTGTGTTTTTGTGCTATACAAAAGAGAATAAGCTCCTGACTGGTTGGAATCATGTTCATTACGACATTCAGCATTTGTGGGCTGATACCCATAGCAGCCAATTGTGGTTGTGCAGCCTGAGCAGTCCACACAGGGTCAATTGTGAGTGTTCGCATTATGAAGATATCTGTAAATCTTTATTAGATCTTCGTATAGTGTTGTTAATTCTGCTGTAGCTAAATTAGCAAGATTAGGATGTGGTGTATAAGCAGCTAAGACTGGCCATGTCACTCCTTCTTTACTAAGCGGACCGAGTCTCACATTTTCTATGGTGTGGGGGAGGGTGCCTTTAAACCAATGTATGTGTTCTTGGTAAGTATATCCAAATATGGAATGTATTAATCTTGTGTTCCATCTTCAATGTAAGTGTGAAATAATCCTGTGCATGCGTCCGCAGCTGGGTATGTAACCCAAGAATAGAAAACCTCTGTTCAGAATGCTTTGTCTGCCTCTGAAGAACCAGAACCTTTTGGACCTGGCGGTGCAGGGTACGCCCTCTGTCTCCGGAGTTCACCTGCTTCGCTACACAAAGACACGGGACACTCTGTCGGCGTTAGAAGATTGGATCTATATAGCTGCAGCTAGTACAGTTATCCTAGAAGTACACAAAGTAGGTTCTCAGGAGACTGCCACTTCACTCTGTGGCGCATCAGGTTAAATACTATACAATACACAATTATTAACGAGATACGCTCCCAAAGCATATAAGAAAAGAGCCAATAGGGAAAGTTGGAAAACAGAAATATCAGGTGACTCGAAGAGACTTCTCCTCTAAATGTGTTTGTCACCCCACCCTCAAACTAATTCATTAACAGATTATAACTAACTTGCAGGTGGTGAGATACGTTTGTGTGTATTGGAGGACAGTCGTGACACGAGAGAATGCTAGCAGGAGACAGTGAAGGCCAGTCGATAAGATATGATCAGGAAAGAATAGTGTGAGCCAACAGATAGTTGAAACAGGGATTAGGAAAGCCAGACAGGGATTAGTGTACTCGGCTAGTTCTAACACCAGCTTCGCAAGTAAAGGCCGAGGACGTATTTTGACACCAGGCTACAGAAAAAGCAGAATAGACTTCGTTCGTCATGCTGCCTGAGTGATGGCAACGCAAAATGGCAGTGGGTCACAAAATGGCGGGTCGATTCGATCGTGATCGAAAATCGAAGTTCCTCAGACCCTCCTTTTGCCAGAACTCAGGCAAGGTAGACTCACGTTAATCTGAGTCCACGTCAATAGCCATGAGGTCATCGAGCTGTTGCTGTAACATCATTCCTATGTTTTCCGTTACTTGTGGCTTGGGTTTTGGGATGCACATAGTAGCACAAAGATCACAGATAGCGGGACCACAGTGCATACAAAGGCAGCAAGAAATTATAATGGTCAAGATTATTCCAAGAAATGTCAATGCTTTCCAACCCCATTTGGACAGTAGTCCCCAAAACCACTCCGTTAAAGACCAATCTCCTTCGTCCTGATGAATAGACTCGGAGATTATGTGCAACTTGGAGATAGCTTGGTATACTGTCGGAGCATCATTAGGAATGAAAATACAGCAACTTGACCCGATCAATTTACACACTCCACAACGATCGACAAGAATAAAGTCTAAGGCAACTCAATTTTGCAAGGTCATAAGATGATCCGCCTGTAGTTCTGCCGTGATATTACTTAAGGCTCCTACAGTGATGTCTATTGTAGTCTCTACGACACGGACCAGTTGCCTTATATTTCTGCTGTTAGCCATTGGACCCCAGAAGGGAAGAAAACCTTTAAGGAAATCTCCTCCCTCTTGTCCCGCTGTGTCCTTTGAATCAATAATCCCTCTGCCGTAACGGGTTCGGTGATAATTGGCAGAAGCAGTGTAAGTAGGAGGAAGAAGAAAGGCTATATAGCAAGTACTAGAGAAACCCGTTGGTAACCAAGTATAAGCTCTATCATAGCAGATGAAATAGGTGCCTTGAGACGGCACTAGAGGAGGCGAGTTTTGAGAGGAATAAATGTACGTGTAGGAGCAGTTACTCTTTTGTGCAGTGTCAGAAGAGCGATCGTTTATCTGTAAACAGAAGTTACCTTGATGCGGTATAGTCCAGATTGGCGAGGACTTTCCTTTTCCCACTTTACTATTAAGACTCAACATATATTGGGTGACGTTCCAATTGGTGTATGCTTTCCTTTCGTCAATGGAAATTTTGCTGTTCTCCATGATTTTAGCCATAACTACCATACCCTTAATCAAAGAACTATGACTAAAATCCGGATAATTAATTTGTGAAGTAACAGACCGTCTGAATTTGCTTTGATAAGCATTGGAGAAAATGACGAAGAATGCCCAAGCAGAACCCTCATAAGAAAAAGGAAGAACTAGATATGGCATTCCTTTCTCGGTGGTATGTGGCATAAGACCACACACCCAACAATCAGTTGTGTTAACCACTAATTGATGCTGATGTAATAGTTGGATAAAGGAATTGTTGTAATACTCGGTTCTTCTGACAAGTTCATGTGAAGGAAGAGTATGAAAGAGGTGTGGAGAGATAGTAGGAGAAGGCAAAGAGGAAGAAGGGGAGGTATTTCTTGGCTGCAAAGCATAAATTGTCCAACCAATAATCGTCAAAGCAATACATAATGATATAAAAACACATAAAGTTATACTAAAATGACTGTACATTATTTTACAGGATGCTTTCTTCATTTCATCTCTTCTTTCTTTATTATTTAGTGTAGTTTCCATCTTACTATGGATGCTCACGGCAATCTTCCTCAATCACTGAAGTCACGATGCTCTACCGTCCTATGACACTGAAGATCCTGCAGACCTATTGTCACTACTCAGGTCGTGACCTAGACTCCTACCATGACCCTGCAACCGAAACAGAACACTACACAAGGGAGAAGAGAGTCTCAAATGTTCTTTTGTCTGGGCCTGAGATTATAATGTTCCTTCCCCAGAACACTCTGATTTTGAAACAATGTTCTTGGTTCAGTTGTATCCAAGCGACGATGTGATGGAAATGCTTCCTGTAAAATGTCGTCGTTCTCTTTCTCAGACAGTGTCCCATTCAGGTGTGCATCGCTAAAGGGTACAAATCGTGGAACTGTTTCGCCTTCACAGTCACCAACCCCTCTACGAACCCACTGATCAAAAGGCAAAGGTACTTTCTTGCAATGCACACCGTGAATCCAATTTTTCTTTCCTTCGACTTTGACTGCTGTCCTTGTGGTCAACAACACCACTCGAGGCTCCCGCCACCTGGGCTGCAGATTATTGGACCTTTGAAAATTCTTCACGCAGACCCAGTCACCTGGCCGGATGGAATGACCTGGGTCTGTGGAGGCCTCCGGCAGAGCACTCTGAACCTGTTGATGAAGAACACGCAATTTAGTTGTAAGGTCATGCAGATAGTCAATCAACATTGGATAGGGCAAGTCTGAGAATTTCTTAGGGCGAGGTATTCCCCATACATTGGCCAGACGGCCAAATACCCCTTCGTAAGGGCTAAGTCCCAAACGAGAGTGTACTGCAGTTCTGGTGGATAGCAGAGCTAACGGCAAAGCATCAGGCCTATTGAGTCCCGTACTTGCTTGAACCTTTGCTAATTTCAACTTCAAAGTTCCATTGTAACATTTACTAAACCCGCTGATTGTGGATGATTCGCCGCGTGGAACCTTTGCTTGATTCCAAGACCTGCACAAACTTTCTGCATGACTTGGCCAACAAATTCGCTCCCATTGTCACTCCAGACAATGCGCGGCAAACCAAACCTGGGGAAGAACTCTTTTAGAAGGATTTTAGCCGTGGATAAAGCTGTGTTGTCTTTTAGAGGGTATGCTTCTATCCACCTCGAAAAGGCACATACTACCACCAGAACATATTTGAGGTTGTTGCATCGATTCATATGAATGTAATCGATTTGCAACACCTCAAATGGGTATGTCGGAGGAGCAAAGTGACCTGCTGGAGTTGGGGTTCCCTTTCCTGGATTGTACATTAGACAAACAATACAGTGCTTTATTACATCGTCTGCACATTTTGGGATGCCCTCATTCTGCCACACTGGAGCCAGAAGTTTACAAATGCCTTTTGCACTTAGGTGAGCGGGACCATGAGCCATAGTAACCACTGGGAGTACATAAGCATTTGGTAACAGCCAACGTTGATGTTCGGATAATTCTACCCAACAACCCATCTCATCCAACATTCCCGTACTTTCTTTCCACTTGCTCATCTCTCTCTCTGAAGCCTCTTTCTGAATCGCTTTTACGCTTTCCACTGTATTCTCACACATTCCTCTCTCTCTGACCCAATTCGCAGGACCTGCCACATACATTCGACTCGTTGAATCTCTCGCTGTTTTCTTTGCTATTTCATCAGCAAATGCATTTCCTCGTCCAACATCATCCGTAATCTTCTTGTGTGCACTACACTTCACTATCGCTATTTGGATGGGTAAAGCAAGTGACTCAAGGAGATCAGTCACTAACTGACCATGCTGTATTTTGGTGCCATGTGAAGTTAGGAATCCCCTTTCCTTCCAGAGACGCCCAAAACTGAACGCTACACCAAAAGCATATTGGCTGTCAGCGTACACGTTCACTCTTTTCCCTTTCGATAATACACAAGCTCTCGTCAGTGCTATCAACTCTGCTGCTTGCGCTGAATTGTGTCTAATGCGTGCAGTTTCCACAATCGTATGTAAGGTAGTTACAGCATAGACTGAAACCGTATCTCCATTAGGCATTTTGAAACAAGAACCATCTACCCATAGAATCCCATCCGGATTCTCTAGCGGTGTGTCTCTCAGGTCAATTCTTCCTTTTGTCTCTTCCTCAGTACGGAAGAAACAATCATGCTGATCCTCAACACTCTCCTCATTTGGAAGGGGCAACAAAGTAGCTGGATTCAGGGTATTACATCGTTTGATGTGTACGTGACTAGCCAAAAGCGTCAGCTCGTAACCAGTTAAACGTGCACTCGTAAGATGCTGTGTTTTTGTTCTGTTTAGCAAAGTATCCACTGCATGACAATGAGAGGGTTATCCAACACCATTCCAGCAGACTGTCGGATAGAAATTGCTGCTGCTGCTGTTGCTTTGAGACAACTGGGCAATGCTTTAGCTACGGGATCTAATGTAGCCGTAAAATAGGCACATGGCTGCTGTCTGTCTCCAAATTGCTGTGTCAAGACTGACAATGCACAACCTTCTCTCTCGTGAACATACAGCGTAAAAGGCTTAGTGTAATCTGGGGTGCCTAGTACAGGAGCAGAACAGAGAGCAGTGCGTAAATCAGTGAAACTCCTTTGGCACTCATCAGTCCAAGGAAGGGGCTGAGGCGTATCATTTAAAGTGAGTGCCAACATAGGTTTGGCGATCAAAGAGAAGTTAGGGATCCACTGTCTACAATAAGAAGTAATACCCAGAAAGGCACGTACTTCCCTTTGTGTGGATGGTACAGACATTCGTGCAATCGCCTGAATTTGTTCTGGTGTCAACCGTCGTCCCTCCTTTGATAGGAGATGACCCAAGTAGGTAACTTCTTGACAAACATATTGTAGTTTGGAAGGTGAAACCTTGTGATTCAGTTTAAACAAGTGGCGTAACAGTGCGACAGGGACATCTTTGCAGATATCTTTTGTATCGGCGGCGACTAACAAGTCGTCCATGTATTGAATAAGAGCAGCAACAATCGGCAAGTAAAAAGTATCAAGATGACATTTTAAAGCTTGGCTATAAATGGAGGGACTTTCACAATAGCCTTGGGGTGCGCGCTTAAATCGGAAGCTTCGGCCTCCAAGAGAGAAACCAAAAATTTCCCTACTCTCTTCTGCAATGGGAATACTGAAGAAGGCATTCTTCAGATCAATAACAGAAAACCAAGTCGCTGTGGAAGGTATCATTGTCAACAAAGCAGTGATATCTGGAACAACAGGAAATTGTGGAATCACAATTTTGTTTACTTCTCGCAGATGAATTACAAAACGGTACTAAGGAGGCTGAGAAGGATCAGTACGTTTAAGAACAGGAAGAATAGGACTATTGCATGTATTACCTCTTGTTTCTTCAACCACATCCTTCCGAATTAAGTCATGAATGATTTCCAAAAGCGCTTTTTCCCCTTCAGCAGAAATTCTATATTGTGGGATACGTGGTAATTCAACATTGGGCTTGAGAGTGACAACATAAGGCGGAATCTCAAGACAACCCACATCTTTCGGACCCGTGGCCCAAAGCGCTGTTGGAAGAGAAAGCAACTCAGGAGAAAACTGATCTTTGGACAAATACATTGGGGAGATCAACTTCTGACCTAGAGTGAGATGTACGTCAGAAGGAGAAACAGGCAACACCGGATAGCATTTATCTATCGCCATACGATGTTGTCTTTCTGAAATTTCAGTCGCGTTATCAATCTCATCATTTTTGAACTGTTGGGCAGCCTGTATAATTGTCATACCCTGTGCTTTCCTATCTCGTTTTGCTTGTTTAATTTCTTTCTGTTTGGCTTCCTTACACCAAAGGCGGAAAGAGTCAAACATTGCCGGCCGGGCTTTTCTTTTGAACAAAACTGCTTCCAAATTGTCTAGCACATCAGGATCAAAACTACCGTTTTCTGGCCATTTGAGAACACCATCTTTCTTCGTGTATCGAGTCCATGTATCGTTAAAGGCAATGGGGCTGATACCATGTTTCGAATAGAGCTCATATGTGGGAGTTCCAACCGAAGGAATCGGACAAGAGTCCTCAAGTCGGGAATCCCTATTACAACCAAGACAACAAATTCTTCCAAACTTAGTCAGACAAGGCATCTCGAGATGTCTCTGGACTGTTCACAAACTTCAAGGGAGTAAAACTCAGTTTACGCAGCACAAATGCACTTACCCTCGGCTTTAGCCTTTGCAAAAGCTAAATCTAAGAAACCTAAGGACATCAAACAAAGAACCAAATTGTGGGCGCGACCCACGAAAATACTTAACTAAGGACGTTTTCTTCCACCAACAGAGGCCCGTCTATCGTCTCGCCTTACTATACATCATCAAAGGAATGGGCCAAAGCAGGGCGGCAGTCAGGGCAGTGGTCGTCAGCAGCCGTCAGGAAGGAGTAACCGCGCTGCAAAAGACCTTCGGACCACTTTCGACATACAGGGGTCGCTTAGTGTGACTCGCGAACCCTCCGGAATTTTCTTGCGGGGTTCCTCACGACCTTCGAGCAGAACCGGTACCACTGAAGCCGCCCAATGTTGGGCGCCAATTGAAGAACCAGAACCTTTTGGACATGGCGGCGCAGGGTACGCCCTCTGTATCCGGAGTTCACCTGCTTCGCTACACAGAGACACGGGACACTCTGTTGGCGTTAGAAGATTGGATTTATTTAGCTGCAGCTAGTACAGTTATCATAGAAGTACACAAAGTAGGTTCTCAGGAGACTGCCACTTCACTCTGTGGCGCATCAGGTTAAATACTATACAATATACAATTATTAACGAGATACGCTCCCAAAGCATATAAGAAAAGAGCCAATAGGGAAAGTTGGAAAACAAAGCGGAACCAATAGGAAAGGTTCGAAAACAGAAATATCAGGTGACTCGAAGAGACTTCTCTAACTGTGTTTGTCACCCCACCCTCAAACTAATTCATTAACAGATTATAACTAACTTGCAGGTGGTGAGATACGTTTGTGTGTATTGGAGGACAGTCGTGACACGAGAGAATGCTAGCAGGAGACAGTGAAGGCCAGTCGATAAGAAATTATCAGGATAGAATAGTGTGAGCCAATCGATAGTTGAAACAGGGATTAGGAAAGCCAGACAGGGATTAGTGTACTCTGCTAGTTCTAACACCAGCTTCGCAAATAAAGGCCGAGGACGTATTTTGACACCAGGCTACAGAAAAAGCAGAATAGACTTCGTTCGTCGTGCTGCGTGATGGCAACGCAAAATGGCGGTGGGTCACAAAATGGCGGGTCGATTCGATCGTGATCGAAAATCGAAGTTCCTCACCTCAACCACGAAGGTAACATCTCCACCCATGGAGAAGGTTGGTGGAGTGGTGCACTGCTTATTGTTACGAAGATGATGGTCAATGAATCAATAAGTCTTGTTAAGTGATAAGTCTTATTTATTTCCCAAGACATAGATTGCCAGCCAACGCATTTCGCTCATTAGATGAACTTCTTCAGGGCATGTGTAGGCGTACTGGTCAAACCACAATCTACAGATATATGACATGTAGTCACACTACATGTCATTTTCGTGAGGGAACGAGTCCTTCGGTTCCCGCCTCACAGAACACTGCGCACCCAGGCCCTTATCATGGTGGCCCTCGCGCTGAACTATTTCTACCTATATCTGTAGATTGTGATTTGACCAGTACGCCTACACATGCCCTGAAGAAGTTCATCTAATGAACGAAATGCGTTGGCTGGCAATCTATGTCTTGGGAAATAAATAAGACTTATCACTTAACAAGACTTATTGATTCATTGACCATCATCTTCGTAACAATAAGCAGTGCACCACTCCACCAACTTTCTCCTTCAGTTCTCTGCATAGCAGTTCGCACTCCTCAATGGCGAGTGCTGGAGTTTGTTTTGTGCACGCTCACTCTATTTATTGAATCACACTATGGGAACTATACAGGTCAGTGCGGTCTCTGTGTCCGCCGTTTTCTGGAACCACAAAATTAACATCTCCACATCTGGGGGTGCCGCTCGTAGGCTTGCCACTGCTGCTGAACTGTTGTGGGCTCTGCTCGAGGACGCTGTGCTGCTTGGGGGGTGTTACTTACCAGGACCATCGTAAACCGGGACTGCGAGGACCAGGCTGCTTGGCGGTGATCGCAGCTGTCTCCTCTTCCCGACTCCTCCTTCAGACGGTACTTGATGCCTCACGGCCCCCGCTTCGCGGGGGCCGCTCGTAGGCTTGCCACTGTTGCTGAACTATTGTGGGCTCTGCTCGAGGACGCTGTGCTGCTTGGGGGGTGTTACTTACCAGGACCATCGTAAACCGGGACTGCGAGGACCAGGCTGCTTGGCGGTGATCGCAGCTGTCTCCTCTTCCCGACTCCTCCTTCAGACGGTACTTGACACCTCGCGGCCCCCGCTTCGCGGATGGCGCTCGTAGGCTTGCCACTGTTGCTGAACTATTGTGGGCTCTGCTCGAGGACGCTGTGCTGCTTGGGGGGTGTTACTTACCAGGACCATCGTAAACCGGGACTGCGAGGACCAGGCTGCTTGGCGGTGATCGCAGCTGTCTCCTCTTCCCGACTCCTCCTTCAGACGGTACTTGACGCCTCGCGGCCCCCACTTCGCGGGAGCCGCTCGTAGGCTTGCCACTGTTGCTGAACTATTGTGGGCTCTGCTCGAGGACGCTGTGCTGCTTGGGGGGTGTTACTTACCAGGACCATCGTAAACCGGGACTGCGAGGACCAGGCTGCTTGGCGGTGATCGCAGCTGTCTCCTCTTCCCGACTCCTCCTTCAGACGGTACTTGACGCCTCGCGGCCCCCGCTTCGCGGGAGCCGCTCGTAGGCTTGCCACTGTTGCTGAACTATTGTGGGCTCTGCTCGAGGACGCTGTGCTGCTTGGCGGGTGTTACTTACCAGGACCATCGTAAACCGGGACTGCGAGGACCAGGCTGCTTGGCGGTGATCGCAGCTGTCTCCTCTTCCCAACTCCTCCCTTTCCGCCCCTCCACCTGTTTTAGCACAGCCCTGATTCCGCGCGCAAGCGGGATGCGCGCGGGACTTAGCCCGGGGCGAAGACCGGGCAAAGAGCGGGCCGTTTGAGGCCGTTCGAGTACGGGCGAGCCAGGCCCAGGCCCCATTACTTTCATTCATTGCGGTAAGCCTAGGGCTTTTTGAGGTTCCCCGCTTGATCCTTATCATGTCTGCTAGAGAAACTAGAAGTAAATCTGCGCTAGCTGCTGGAGCTGCCCCCGGCACTTTGGATCGGTATTTCGCTAAGGCTGGTTCTTTGTTGATCGACGGAATTACCATCTTAGAAAGGCGCATCTCTCAGGAGATAGATTGGGTAAGGAGATCCTCCTTGGGACCTCTTGCACAGGCTATTTCTCCAGCTCACGCCCATGACCTCACGTCACCTAATGCAGCCCTTGAATCCGGTACCTCAGAACCAGATTTGCTGATTTCTTCTGTTACTGATTACGACATTTCAGCCCCAACTGAGTTAAGTATTTCTTCCCTCCCTCCACCTAGATTGCACCCCGCTCAACATAATTTAAACCTTCTAATCCCTGATCAGGCTAATACCCCTTGTAGTAATTCTCCAACTAAACAACCTAGCCAGGGGGAGCGGGAAGGTGCAATCCCGAAGAGGAAAAGAAAGGTACCAACTACCAGAGGGCAAAAGCCCAAAATTGCCAAGCCTAACTTGAGGAGTGTACCTAATCAATTAAGACCAACTGAAACAGGGCCAGTTCCACTAGATATACCTGCCTATACACTTCAGAATCATACCCCAACACCATTTGTGGCTGGCTTCTCTTCCCTGGATCTAAGTTCACTCCTGAAGAAATTACTCATTCCACTACTAGACCGTTTGGCTCTAATAGAAACATCTTTAGTGAACCTTCAGAGGGGAATTCAATCACTCCTAGAAGTATCTAGACCAGATAGTCAACAGGCAAACACCACCCAAACACTTCCAGTAAAAGAAGGTTGTCCTCCACCTAAGCTTTCTCAGCCACACAACCTCATTGCACCTACCCCTCACATAATCGAACCCTCGACCGTACCTTGCACCATTGATTCCAGTTCTCACGGGTTGGCATTGGAATCTATAGCAGGGACGCAAGATATTGATATTGGACACAGGCCAATCCATCTGCCGCCGGAGGCTGCCCCCTACACTGTCATTTTAACCGGCATTCCCGAACTAGGACCTCTTGCTAAAGAACCAGTTGACGCTCTAAAAAATAAGGTCATCCACTGGCTCTCTCTTAATAGACCCCTCCCCCAGGGTATCTATAGCGAGGTTCTTATGGTGAGGCGGGCCCCATGGCTGGGAAACACCAGCAAATCTATCAAAGGAGACTGTGTACTGATTAATTTCAGGGACCCCCGCACGGTTTCTCATATTTGCAGGTGGCCTCAAACCACCCAGGGATCCCTTATCCAACCCTACCCACTGTCATTTTTCTACCCGGATACGACGCCCGATCAGGAGGAAGATCGCTGGGTATTTGTTGGCAGGAGAGGGAAACGGAGTGGCCAAGGGTTCAGTAGGGACCACCTTTCTATGGTTCCTTCTCGTTATGACTATTTCCCCACATACAATAGATTTAGGGCCACATGCATCAACGAGAAAACTGGTCGCAAACGGGCAGATTAGCAGAATCTGCCCCTTTGCGACCGGTATTTTTGCATTTGGGATGATGCATCCCAAATGCAAAAATCGCAATTTAAGGAATCTCTAAATAGCGATTCCTTAAATTGCGATTGCATTTAAGGAATCCCAAATTGAGATTCCTTAAATGCAATGCATTAAAGTTAAAAAATTAGCAATTTCGCTAATAGGGGGAGCAAATTATCATGAAGTTGAACTTCATGGTAATTTGCAAAAACTTTGAAAAATGCACTTTTGTGCATTTTTCAAAGATTCATGTTGCGCACACACATGCCCTTAGAGCATGTGTGTGTGCAACATATGTGCACAGATCAATTTCAGGGGTGCAATAGGGTGTCATTTTGACACCCTTGCACCCTTGAAATTGCATGAGCAATTTGCGAGTACATACTGGTACTCGCAATTTGCTCATGCAATCTCCAATTCATTCCTATGGGCCTGGAGGCCCATAGGAATGATTGGGACGGCATTCCTTAATTGCGACTCGCAATTTGCGACTCGCAATTAAGGAATTTGTAGGAATCGCTATTTTTATAGCGATTCCTACATGCATAGGCTTTTGCAATTCCTTAATTGCGATTCCTTAAAAATCGCAATTAAGGATTCGCAAAAGTCTTTGTTGATGCATGTGCCAGTTAGTTCTTTAGATATGGTGGATTGACCGCCCGCTTGGGGGGGTGGCGTAGTCCTGCATCAAACCATGCCTTGCATTTCCCTTGCCCATCCCGATACTTCAACTGTGCAGGAGCATTTGACCCACTTGGATTGTAATCATCCAAATACAGAAGGTCCCGTGGGGGTTATCTGCCTTCCGCCTAATTCGACCATGGCTATGAATTCTTATATCCCTAATTCCTTTTCTAACTTACACAAGGGCTCGAGCCCCGAACCGGCTCATATCCCAGTTGCATATCCCGCGACGGATGCTTTGTCTCCCCTCAAGATTTTATCTTGGAACGTCGCGGGCCTAGCCACCAAATGGATTAATCCGGCCTGGAGCTCCTTTATTGGGGATAAAGATATTTGCTTGCTTCAGGAGACCTGGGAAAGGGAGGAGATTTCCCACGTTGGCTTCGCTGTATTTTCTGCACACGCAACCTGGGGGGGGGAAAGGCCGCCCGTCCGGAGGCCTAGCCATATGGGTGGCTATTGATTTGGGGTGTAAGGCCTCCATCTTCCCGACAGATTCCGCAGATATTCTAGCCGTACTGCTGGAATGGCCCAACTCTCATAATCTTTTATTGATTAATATCTATGCTAGGCCAGTGAACATTGCACAGGAATCGTCTACAATTGCGGAGCTAGTGACGGTCCTGGAAACAATCCCGGAGGGCACCCCTTTATAATTGGTGGCGATTTAAACTGCCAGTATGAGCCCCTCCCAGGTATAATGGAGGGGTTGACCTCGGAAGAAGATCTCCTGTGGTCCATCCCTCCTCCGCAGGCCCCGGCTGCTAGAGCATGCTCCCCCCTAGCCTTACAAATCACTTCCCTGTCCCTCCAATTTGGTCTCAGGGCCTGCAATGGAAGGTTCAAGTCAGACATCCCTTCCAGATGTACTTTTAATCGAAGGGGCAGTGAATCGCGTTTAGATTATGTCATGGTTCTCTTGTCTTTATGGACTCACATAAGGGATTTTAGTGTTTTAGCCAGGGAGGACAGCGACCACAATGCCCTTCAACTAGTTTACGATCACCCTGGGTTGGAGGTTAGAGACATTACAAGGACCAACGCGGAGAATTCCTTGAATCTCGCTAATAATAGGCGCAGAATAAGATGGGAGCACTTAGCCTCACACCATGGGAAGATACCTCTACTATATGCCCAGGTTGTTCCCATATTCGAAAAGCTTGAGGCACTTAAAATGGAAGAAACTCCCCAGAACATTTTTAAGCAATTGGGGCAGATTCATGAGGATTTGATCAAACATCTTTCCAAATGTCTAACCCAAAATATAAATAGGCTTGGCAGGAAAATATCCCTCCCCTCCTGGTTTAACAATGCTTGTCGGAAGGCAAAAACCGAACTTTTGCTCCTCATTAAAGAGGGAAAGGGTAAAGATGAAATCAGGGCAAGCAGAGTAGCTTATAAATCCCTGACCATTAATGCTAAAAGCGAATGGGAGCATGACAAATGGGCAAGATTGACTTCCTTCCTGGCCAGTGGAGACTCACGCAAATTCTGGTGTTGTGTCAACTCTGGCCTGGAGGAGCTGACCCCGGCCACACTATCTAACATATCACCAAAGGCCTGGCAGGAACATTTCCAGTCTCTTTATAAACTACCGCAGGACGCCCCGACTAGTACCACCCCTACTCCACAGCAGGGAGGGACGGGGGACCTCTTCGAGGTGGGTGAGGTGCGCGTGGCTGTAGCCGGCCTGGCATCTGGAAAGGCACCAGGGTTGGATGGTATGCCTGGTGACTTATTTAAACAGGAGCCGGATGTTTGGGCGCCCTATTTTACGATCCTCTTTAATGCTATCCTTGAAGGCATGGCTATTCCGGGTACTTGGCTGAGCGCTGAGATTGTCCCAGTCTTTAAGAAGGGCTCTCCTCTGCTCCCAGCCAACTACAGACCTATTAGCCTTATTGATGTCCCACAAAAGATCTTTGGTAGACTCATGTTAAATCGCCTCCAGGACTGGATCGAAACAAATGAGATCCTGAGCCCATATCAGGCAGGTTTCCAAAGGGGCATCTCGACTACTCATCAAATCTTCCGCTTGCACCTCATCTACTGGAAGACGGTTCTCTCCGAGGGCGGCAGTCTATACACGGTTTTCGTGGATTTACGTGCCGCCTTCGATTTGGTCCCAAGAGACAAACTGTGGGCAGTCCTTTCGGACCTGGGGGTCCCGGTTGACATTCTAACGATTCTTAGGAGACTGCACCAGGGGAACTTTGCCAGGGTAAGGTGTGGCAGGGATGGTTCCCTCTCTGATGCTTTCCCCGTTGACAGGGGGGTCAGGCAGGGGTGCGTTCTTGCACCTACCCTCTTCTGCCTCTTTGTCAACGGGGTCATAAGCTTTCTTCAAGAGCTGAGTAACATCGACGCCCCTAGGCTTGACGGCAGCAGGGTTCCCGCAATTATGTTTGCGGATGATACCCTGCTGCTTTCTAAATCCCCCATGGGTTTGCAGAGGGTCTTGGACGGGTTTGCGTGTTTTTGTGCGGACCAGGGATTGGAGATCAATGCTGCAAAAACAAAATACATGATCTTCAATCCCCCCTCCAGGACCCGAGCTCCCCCCTTTATAGGGACATCAAGTTTAGAACGGGTGTACACATTTGAATATTTGGGGTTGGTATTAAATCAGTCCATGTCATGGGACCCTCACTTAACTAAGATGAATATGAAACTCTCCCAGCTTGTGGGGGGCATTGCAAGGATGGCGAAAGGATTATCGTATAGGCCATTCGCGCCCCGCTTGCAGATTTACAAAACCCAAGCCAGAGCATCAGCGACATATGGAGCTGAATTATGGGGCCATACTATGGGACTGAAGCTCCAGACCACGGAAAATAATTTACTCAGACAACTGACTGTCTTACCAATTAGCACCCCACTTCTGCCGCTAAGATTGGATCTGGGTTTAAGACCGATTTCAGAGGTCCTGGGTCTTAAACCCCTGACCTTCTGGTGTAAAATCTGGTCTTCCCCGGATCTTTTGAAATATAGAGCTGAGCTGGTGGAGATTCTGCGTTTGTGTAAAAGTATTCCAATCCCATGGCTCAGTTATATTAAACGCATCTGTGAAGCACTTGGCAGATCAGAATTGTGGTCTGATCCGGCATCGGCCTGCCCTAAGGTCTCCCGAAGGTTTATATCCAAAGTTTATTATGACTATCATCTGAATCTGGCAATTACGAGCGCACGAGTGGGCTCACAAACAGCACATTTTTTAGGATTCAAAGATTTTTTCCGTCTTGAGCTCACTTATGATGATATGGGCCCGCCTTTAACGAGGAAACTCTTTATGCAATGGCGTTATAACACACTGCCCTTAAGGGCTTACACGGCTCGGTGGGCACACTCAAATCACACTGCTCAATGCCCTATATGTTCACTCCCTGAGGAAACGGATCTACATATTATATTTTTCTGCCCGGCCTACCGCAGAGCAAGGAACTACTGGCTCCGCCCCCTTCTGATTAACATGGATTTTAGATATTTTGACCCCGCTTTTAGAATACTGAAATCAGACCTCTCGCCTCCGATAGTATTCGCGGTGGCAAAAATTTTAACATCAATGTGGTTTACTCGCATGCGCCACCTCAAGTCTTTCCCACCGAGTCCAATACCCTGATGAGCTCAATTTATTGTTTATGAATTGTTTTTATTGTCTTTTATTTTGTTTAAGTAATGATGTATATTTGTACTCTTTTATGGCCCTTGTGGCCGAAATAAAGATTTGATGATGATGACATCTCCACCCATTGCTGGGAGACAATATTGTAGTAATTTCATAGTAACTGCATGCCTGCCTGCAATTTTCTGTAATAATTTGAGCTGCTACTTCCTCTTCACCTGCTTCTCCATTTATGGACATTATGAGAAGAGAGAAGACATGTATTAAATGGATTTATGGAGATAGGGTTTGGATAATGTGGGAATTTTTGTATCCTACAAGCTTGAATAACCTACAGCCACCACAGACGTCTCCAGTTTGGAGGTGAGTAGGGGTCTCTGAGAAAAGCACAATTGAACTACTCAGAAATACTGTTAAATAGGAACCCAACTGGCGTTGAGCAGCAATGTTGTGTAGTTCCTACTAATCAGTAGGATCTGCGCATTTGTAGGAGAACATAAACTTTGGATGAGGTGCCCAAACTGATTCCAAGCACCCCCGTAGGATATGTTGGCCTAGAAACTAGCTAGCTCACAGTGCCACCATAAGCTCCCCTAACCCTACCGGGGAACAAATGGTTTCTGGCAACCACTGGCCATGACAACCCTGACCCCTCAGGGATTGTGGTAACATATCAGAACCTTTCGCTGAGTTACTCATTCTTGTTTGGGCTCAGAGAAATATACAAAGAATATACAGTGGGACGTTTTCAATATATTTATTGAACCAAATGTATTCTTGCATAGAATACATGTGCTGCAATAATCAGTAGACAGAAGCAGATGAAAGTCATTACTGGCACCGAAAGATTGAATAGTAGATATAGTTCAACCATGGTGCTAAAACAGTATATACATGCAGGCATATAAAAAAGGTAGTATTCAGGTGTACTCCTACTATGCAAACACTACTTTGCTTGTACCTAGAGGGTATGTAGGTGTGAAGCCAAGAATCCCCCCAAGGGACGATCCAGCCCCATTACCTGTAGGCAGAGAATGTAGGAGCACGTGTAGGTCATGAACTGGACACCCCCTCATGGAGATGTCAGACTGCTGCATGGTGAAGTCTCAGCATGCAGGGACCCTCTGTGTCAGCGTAAGTGCTTCCTCTGCTAATCTTTTGTGATGCTCATTATTAATAATAGAAAGCATCCTTATGATGTATGCATAGATTAGCGATGTTATGAATTTGTAGATAGCCCTGGCACCCCGTGGATGAAGATAGAACAACATTTGTACATTGGACGTAAAAAGGCCTTGTTCATGGTGTTTGACGCCTCGAGATAATGTTGTGCAAAGCTAAATGTGTAAACAGAAGTAGTTTCAGAAAAACAAATTTATTAATATGTGCAAAAGGTCACAGCAGAAATGTTATTATACAAAATTAGGACAATGTAAAAAATGAGTATCTTCGGTTCTTGGGCTTAATCCAGGCACATAACACCATTGTATAGGGAACACTTAACTGTACAAGAGAAGAGACAAACCCAGTCAAGAATAGGTGGTGCTCCGCTGCTCAATCTCCTTCGACACTATCCCCACCGCACGTGCCAAGAAACTATCAATGGTGGGAACTCTCGGTGCCACTTGTGGGGGGTGATGGCTCAAAGAGGCTGCCTTTTTTTCTCCACTGACACTACACTACAGTCAGGCATTGAACAAAAAACAAGACTGGGGAAGACAGTACCTGTTGAAGCTCAGAGAAAGAAGCCAAGGAGGGTGGCCAAACCCGGCTGATGTAAGGAGATGATGGGCAAAGACGTGCCCGGTCTTCACCCAGGCATGTTCCCGCACGCATCCCATGTGCTGTGCTGTTCTGTACGGCCCCATGCAATCTCACCTCCTCCAAACCAGTCCATTACTACTGCCACAGAAACAGACTCCCAGTGTGTCCTGCGTCCATGAGAGCACACCATGCTGAAATGTGCACGCTGTGCTGTCCAACCTCATGCATCCTTGCCTCCTCCAAGCCAAGCGTCCTTTTGGTAGGGGTAGTCCATTACTGCTGCCACAGGAAAAGACTCCTAGTGTGTCCCATGTCCGCAGGAGCACACCACAGCGAAATGCATTCACTGTTCTGTATGGTTGGTGCAGCCCCGCCTCCACCAAGTCAGGCGTCCTTATGGTAGTGGTAGTCCGTTACTACTGCTACAAGAAAAGACTCCAAGGGGTATATTTACAATGACCCTGCAGCACTTTTACGCTGCCAGGATGTCACTTTTGTGAAGCTTCGGAGGCGCAGTGTGCCCGCCCATATTTACAAGGCCATGCAAAGCCACCCTGCGTGGCTTTTCATGGCCTTGTAAATATGAAGTAAGGCAATGCCTTACTCTGTGTGGAAGGGGAATTCCATGGGTGTTGCTGTGGGTGTTCCCACCATTGGTTTTACATGGATTTACAACATAGCATAAATCTGGGGCAGAGCCAAAACTAACGCATTCCCAAAGCAGGCGTAAGGGGGAGAAATGTTAAAATGTTTCCTCGTTTTTTTCTTCTTTCCATGTGTGCTGCATTCTGCAAGACACAAAGAATGAGGAAAACCGCTCCTTTGATCGTTTTTCTGAAGGAAAGTGTCCCTTCCTGCACAAAAGCAGTCATGCCAACAACACAGACACCCTTGCACCATGGTGCAAGAATGCCTGCATTGGCACCCAGCTACAGTTTGTACGCCTGCACTGGCAAAAAGTACAGGAATGCGGCATATCTTGTAGATACAGTGCAGTCCTGCCCTTTTCTTTTGATGTAGGGCAGCACAGCTAGAAGGCCTGTGGTGCTGCCCTATGCCAAAATATTGTAAATATGCCCTCAAGTGTGTCAGTATAGATGCATACCTTTGCGTGCGGCAACCTGCAGTTCCCTTCAAATCACTGGTGCAGACTGGCATAACAGTGCACAGTACACTATAGACTGACGTCCAGCACACTAGTCCGCGCTGTGCATATCACAAACCTGTTTTTCCTCATAATATTACCATGCCTTCCGTGGTGATAGAAAAGCAATGAAATGTACTAAAAAATGCAGAAATTGTGAGTGATGTGAAGAGAAAGTGCAATTCTTTTCACCACTGATTATCAGCAGCAGCTCCTCTGCTATGGCAGAGGAGCTTTTCCTCACCTGCCAGCAGCCTCAAAACTTAGAAAAATAAAATGATAATAAAACATATTTATTATAATTTTATTTTTCTTTCCCAGGCCATGGCAGGAGCTACTAGGTGACCGGCTGCAGGAGGAATGGTGTGGACTGCTGTCAGTCTGCATGTCGGTTTGGCTGGCCATCTTAAAATGGCCAAACCGACATGTTCGCTGAGATGTCTCCAACCCGAGGTCCATTGCCGGGTTGGTGACAGCAGGCACAGGCTTCCAGTCTCTCTGGGAGCGCAAATCCAGGGTGCACTGGCCAATCCTGATGAAGCTGTCATCATGAGAGCAGCGTCTGGATTGGCTGCAGGGTAGTCTGAGTGCTGGTGCCTGCTGTTGCACTTGAGCCAGAGAGGAGCAGAACAGCAGTGATGTGGGGGTTCTTTTTTTATTTTATTTATTTGTATTTTTGTAATTGTCCATTGTCCCTCCCCCATTTGCCACCCCCCTGCCTCGCCACTTTTCCCTGACACCAGCTTCTACTGCTGATTATCTGCACATTTTCCTCTTCTTGCATAATTATGGAAACTGAAATGTCTACCACGTATGCCACAAACCACATTTATAAACTGCCTGAATTTAGCTGGGTGTTTATGGAGGAAAAATTGGATTACCATAGCAAATTTGGTTGTCAGCCTGAGAACAGCTCATACTCGTGAAGTGCTTGAGCTTTCATGGCAACTGATTAAAGCACTTTAACTTTAACCATCTCACTAGCATTGTCATTTCATCAACTTTTTATCAACAAAATAGTATTCAAAATTCCACAACTTCTCAAGTAAATCACGATCCCTAGTATATGATTGTTCTTACCAGAGTATGGTCTCCTTTGTCACTGGTAGCAGCAGATGGCTTATTGGTTATGTAACCATATGATGGATACACCAATGGAACAACCCCATGAATAATCTGCATAATTAAAGTGGGGTTGTGTTCAGTGATTTTAGAAAGGCACTGAGCTCCTTTATGCGGTGAAAGTCATGTACTGTGTGTCATGGTTTTTGTGCACACATGGGGAAAAGGGGAAATCCTGCAGGCTTCTACAGCGTGTAAGTCTATTATCTCTATTCATCAAATAAAATGTAAAATTGTGTTTTCTTTAATTAAAAACAGTAGAGACAAATAAATAATTGGAAAATTCACTTATATAGCCCAAGGACAAATAGAATACACAAATGTGTTTAGATACAAAGGCTAGGGTCCGATATTTCAAAAACAAAGCAGGCAAAAGTATTCTTTGTAAAGTGAAACAACCTTCAAAGTTGTTTAGAATTCCATGTAAAGCTGCTGGCTGTCATGGGAATGTAAAAGAATATTTCAGCCAAGAATTAACGTAGAGTGTCATCGACGGCACAGCAGCGGCTCAGCCTCTGCCAGAATAATTTGATACAGAAGCGGTCTGCAAATATTAAACGTTAAACTTGGGCTCCTGCGTGATCTCCATGGAATGCCGTAAATATTCCCCTTTGCAAAGCTGACATCATGAAGGGGAGCCAATCCGTTCCCTAAACCGAAGGTGTCAGTGGTGATAATTTCTGCAGTTGTCTCAGGAGATATACATATATTTTTGGTTCTATCAACCCAACAGAGAATTGTGACTGAACTGAAGAATATTGCTTGATCTTGCAGCTCCTCTCAGCCTGGGGTATCAATATTAGGGGCGCATCATGGTTCTTCATGTGCTAGTGTGGGACCATAATCCTGAACGGCAATTATAATGCACCCCAAATTTTAGAACACCCCGGGCCTTATTTATGAGCCCTTTGCGCTGCTGTCGCGTCTAGGGTGACCAACTGGCATAGGTGCAAATTCAGGATAGTGAGTGTAAAAATTCAGGACAAAGGGTCAAAATTCAGGACAAAAGGTACTTTTTACAGATACATCAGAGGATGAGGCCTAATAGTACATACGTAAGTAAATAGACAGCCAACATAAGTACACGTCAAAATAAGTTTATATTAGTTTGAGACAATCGCGCACTTCACTTTCTGTCACCGTTTTTGGCTACTTTGGCACCCTTTAGCCCCCTCCCCACAACTGCATCACGGTGATTATGCTGCTGTGTTCATTTATTATTCTGTTTTATGCTGACCTAAGAGCCACAGATCAAAGTCAGAGCCGGCCAAGAAACACTTATATCTGACCCCGTGACACGCCCACTTAAGCAGATATAGTGGGTGCGTCACTACGCCTTTGGCCCATTGTCGTTCTTTATGTGATAATCGTCCACAGCCAGAATAACAATGGGCCTGTCCACAGACTGAGCCAGGTCGGGGAGGGGCTGCTGCAGCCTCTAGAATTCAAAAGAGAAGTGTGAGCTGGGGAACAGCACACTCCCATCCCCAAAATTATGGACAAAAGGCGTCCGTGAAAGAAATCCTGACGGATAATGGACAAGAGGCCAAATAGGTTGGTTACTCTAGTCACGTCATCACTTTTTGTGACACTGCAGCGGCGTAAAATATGTGCCACACTGTGCCATATTTACAAAGGGATGCATCTAGGCAGATGTGTCACTTTGTAAACCCCTACACTACATTATACCTGCATCAGGTGCAATGTATGAATGGTGGGCATTCCCCCACAAAGAAGGCTGGTAGTAGTGGCGCACTAAAATCTATAAGATTTCACTGCACCACTTTTAGGATGCCAGTGAGTCAAATCCTTACACCTGCTTCACATCAGGCATAAGGGGTGACTCAGGCCCTTTCATATGGGGCTTGCCCCATGTGAAAGGTCACATTGCAGGAGTTGCATCTGTTTTCAGGCACACCCCAGCAATGTGCCACTTTTGCGGCTACAGAAACGTCAGGAATACTGATGTATATGTAAATGCTTGCGACATGAAGCGCATGACAATTAATACGTTGCATCCATGGTGTCGCAAGGATGGCGGACTGAAAAGTGTTGCATCGCTGTTTTCACGCCGTAATGCAACACTTTTCATAAATGATGCCCCCCCCAAATTTACTTGAAGACCCGCTCTGGCACCCTTGATCTTGCGATAAAGGATACCCTCCTCAGCATCAAACCTAACATTAGTTAAGCAGAGTAAAAAAGATGTATCTGGGAGCACTCAATAACTGAGTTCTAGATCAGTGTTTTATTACAAAATCTCAATTAGGAAGTACAGAAAAATATAACTATCTGCATGAAGGCTCAAATACAGAATATATAGTCAAGAAATCAGTTATAAGTCCCAACAAACAGCAAAAATGATAAGGGGAACAGACAGCATCCCTAGAGGAAAATCAAAAATCTCTAAATATATTAAATTGGACAGAGTCTCAGAAGGAGAAGAATAAGTCTCTGTCTCTGAAATAAACCTGACCGTCTCTAGGAGAAAGAAAAAGCCATCTGTCTCACCCCCAAAAGCAAGGGTGTTTACACACATTTTATGAATAGGTAATAAGCAAAACCTGCAAATTCAGCAGGACATGACTAGAGATATCACAAATTGGACGAATCAGAGGTTAAAGCATCCCAATAATGCACGTAACACTAACCAACTTTTAAGAAAGGCTCCAGCAGCTTCTGAGCACTTGGTGTCCGGATATGCACAAAACAATGTAAAAAAAATTCAAACAATAACCCATACACTTGGCCCACACATGAGCTGTGGCAGAAATGTCTTTGGGGTTACAACATTTAATTTAATGTTTTTAATTTATTCATTCGCAGTGCATGCACTCTAAGGGAAATAAACAATTATGTCACAATATCCTGTGCTCTGTGAAGTCTGTGGAGAGAGAAAACAAGCAGGGGTACATTGATTGGGAGGGAGAATGAGCAGGAGCCAGATGAACAGAACATCAGAATAACATCCAGAATATTAAAATGGTGTTTTAGTGAAAATGTGGCACAACTAAATCACATAAACACACTTGTAATGTCAAATAAAAATAGTTTTAAGGGCAATGTTATTGTTTCAGCATTTACGGGTAGAATTCATCATAATAGTCATTAGTGTTCAAAATAATTTGTCGCCCAAAATTGTGCAGTTAGAAAAAAACTTTGACAATATCATGTAAATCGCACTATAAAGCAAATTGAAGCTCATTTTGTTGATTTTTAAAAAAGTTTAAAGGCCATTATCTTACTCTCTCAAACAGCACCATTGATCCAATGCATTAAGAGTATGCCACTTATCCACAGTCTCCGTATGGGGATCTGAAAGTTTTCTTCCCATTTTCATCAAATGTTTTGAATTATTTAACAGGTAGCCATGTCTCTTTTCTCTGGATGTCACACTCTATCCTGCAAATGTCTCTTCTTCCTGGGTCAAGACCCCTTCGAACAGAGGCCCAGTTATGAAGAGACTTGGCTCTACCCTGGGGGCATTATTTTGAAGGAAATCTGTTACCTTTCCGGAGTCCCTATTTACACTGGCGTAACGAAAGCTGAGGGGGCCCCCATGCACGGTACACGGAGGGGCCCACACTCCGGATTTAATCCGCAGCTTTAAGGCCTGAGTACTGGGCTGAGGGGGCCCCCTGCAGCTCGGGGGCGCCCCCACATCGCGGGGGATGCGGGAGCCTGTGTTACACCCCTGCCTATTTATGGTGAACTCCATGCCCCAACCTGAGACCGTTGTTTAGTGGGGAGTAAGCAGCCCTCTGCTAATTCACTACTTTGTGACTAATATGTTCATCCCCCCACTACAAGGTATAGTGGGGATTCATTGCCCAATCCCAGCTTGGTATTTTAAGAGGAGTCGATGCCTTCTTGTACCAATAGGACCTCTTACTCCTGGTGTGTGCTGTGTAAGAGTGTGTCATTAAGCGGGGCATATGTTTTATAACATTGCTGAGGTGCTGTGAAAGTACAGAAATATTAGGCTGAACAGAGAAATGTTGCTCAGCCCTCATCCAAAAACCAGCATTATACTGTGCAATCTAGGATTATGTGTGGCGGCGATCACCACAGGCTAATTGGCCCTTCTGAACTACCCAACAGTTCATATCACATTGTAGGGGGTCTGTGGGTCATCCAATGGGACTGAAGAAGCCAAGAGATCGCTGTCTGTATCAGATAAATCCTATAGGTTTGCCCGAAATGCTATCTCCTAGGTAGGTGTGGAGTTTTATATAGCGCAAACCAGGGGCGGTTCCTCTGCTAAGGCAGAGGAGCGTTGCCCCACTGCTCTCAGATCAGAGCAGCTCAAATAAAATGATACTATTGTTATTATCATTTTATTTTTTTTAGCTGCAGGGCTAGGTTAGGGAAGACGGGCTGGGCTGATGGCACATGGGGAGGAGTGGTTTGTGCTCTTCCTATTCGGCCCTCTTGGGCACTTTGATTGTTCCCCACCAGGCTGCATTACACAGCCAGGTGAGGAACATGGCAGATCCCCCCATCCCTGTCTGAGCGCTGAACCACGGCACTCAGACCAATCACAACGCTCCATTGCAGCGTTGTGATTGGCTCAGGGGATCACCGAAGCCGGGTGCTTCCTTCTGCTGGGAGTGCAGGAAGAAGGAAGCTGAACAAGACGGAGGAGAGGCGGCAGCGAAAAGGTAAGTGGTATTTTTTCATTATTTGTTTTCTTTTCTCATCCACCCCCACCCGCCTCTCCACTGCAGTTTCCTGCCTGCCGCTACTGGTGCGAACTTAACCTGAAGGTATCAGAGCGGTTTACATGAGCACCAGTTGCGTTACAGTTAGGCACTGGGAGATTAAGGGGCATGTGTAGAGGGGCTAACGCCGCCTTAGAGGTACTTTTCTGACGGTTTTGTGGCGATATTATTATCGCCATATGTACAAGCTGTCGCTAACCTCTGTTAGCGGCAGTTTTCTGGCAAAAACATCCATTATAAAGATTGCCACTTATGTTAGCGATAATGACATGCAAGGGAGGCGTTCCTGTGCCAAAACGGCCGCAAACCCCACTTTGCGATACTTACAAGGGGATTCCTGGACTTTGGAGGACCAAGAAAACTGCCTTTAACTGCTGTTAGAGGAAGTTTTTTAAGACCAGAAAATAGCTGGTCTTAAAAATGGACATAACACTTGGGGTCTCTTTCCAGCAGGTTTTGGCGCTGCAAGCAATGTTGCAGTGCTGCCATACGACTAAACTACAGGGCAGGACTGCGCACCATCAATACGATAGTGCGCATTCCTGGGCCTCAGTCATGAAAAGTGTTGCAGCGCTGTGACAAGACAGCGTTGAAACACTCTTCACTGCGCCCTTCTTGCAACACCACGGATGCGCAGTATTCACTGGACAGCGCTCCATGACGCAAGTAATGACAGATACGTCTGGAATCCTGACGTATCTGCGCTAACGTCACGCATTGCTGCAGTCGTGTCACAAGCATGATGCAACTACAGCAATGCAAAGGGCCAGCCTATACCTGTGGCGCTGCGTCACCCTTACGCCTGCCACTAGGCAGGCGTAAAGTACTGCTCAGTGCCGTCCTACAATTGTTACAGTGAAATCTGAGGGATTTCACTGTGCCACTCCTATGAGGCCTTATCGCGTGGGAACGCACACCCTGAGTTCATCATACCTGATGCAGGTGTGATGTGGCACAGGGCTTCACAATGTCACGCACATGCCTACATGCGTCACTTTGCAAATACGGCACAACATGGTGCTAGTTTTGCCTGGTCCTCATCTAGATACGCAGTGGGTTTGGTGTTGGTGCACATATTTTCTCTTCATTTTCCTATCACGAGGTTTCGGTCTATTTATCTATCTTGGAGCTCATCTAGTTCTCTTCTGTTCATTATTCTTTGGCCATCCTGATCGTTATGAAGAAATATAGGATCTTAACGCACAGGGTTCGCATCTTATCTATCCCGTCTGATCTGTTGGCTGTACCTATATTCCTTTTATGTCTATGAAGAATGTCATCCCCTTCACCTCCATTTATACAATGTATGTCGAGCAACCTATACACTCTGTCTACACCTGGCTCATTTCACTTTTAAAATATATACCGTGTTATTGGTTTTGGTTTTCTATTCTGCACTCTATTCCAATTTTTAATCTGATTTTGATTAAACCATATATCGTTGCTTCTACCACTGGCAAACCGTGTTTATAAAAACCTATTTATAATATTCAGGTTATACCCCGTATGGTTGGGGTTCATCATTGATTGACCCCTATGGAATTCATTAACTGCATCCTTCATGCACTATTGGAGGCTTGATTATATGTGCAAATGTAATTAAATGATCATGCTATGTTATTATATAATCTGTAGTTGCTCGTTTTTTCCATTGTTCATATTTTACTTGTTTACAGGTGTGCCTGTCCCTCCATCTGTGTCCTCCTTTGCCCTGAAGAAGGTGCAGCCCCTGTTGGGGCTTGATCACCGAAACGCGCGTTGGCACTGTGTTATCGCACCCCTGGCTACTACCAACGTGGAATTTTGTCGCATGCCTTTTTAGCCGCTTGGACTGTTTCTAGTCCTTTTATGTCTTAGAATTTTGCTGTTAAACAATCATTTCATTTTGCTATATGTTTTTATAAAAATGTATTAATGTTATATGTTCCCCTATGTGGTTGTTGGTATGAATGTTTGTTTTGTCTGAAGGAGCACCCTTGGGACTATTAGCAACTGCCTGTATAGAAACAGTATTATCTTGATATTTTGTCTCACCATTCCTTTTGATTCAGTCTGTTTAATTCCCCACTATATGTACTAAAAATGAATCCCTTATCTACAATAATCACTATTATGAAATAAAATAAAAAATATTTTTTCTAAAAACACTTTTATTTACTTAGACCTTATTTGTTTGTTTTCTCGATCTTGAACTGGTTTGCCCTTTGGTCGTTGTCTCTGAAGCATCTGGACCCTTCTCTAGGGCCTCTTTGTGATTTATTCGTGGCAGGTACTCTTTTTTCTTTTTGAATTCCATTCTTGAGGGGTGCCAGGGTGTTGGCGCTGTTGGAGAGCCATCAGTGGCAGTTGCGCGCTGTGGTGTCATCGTCTGTAAGCGTTGGCGGAGTGATGGTGCTGAGGGAGTTGACGAGACGTTCTTCGGTGGCCTTGATCCAGCTGTGAGGGGGCGATGATGGGAATGTGTACAGTGGGCATGGTGAAGATATTATGCATACAATGATAGTCGGTCCAGGAGAGTCCGGTGGTGTGGCTGTAGTTGAAGTTGCCGCTGGCGGAGGAGACATGCTCGACTGTGTGTCCTGCTATGTGGCTTGCTGCGATGACTAGTTGCTTGAGTCTGATGTTGGGGAGCTTCGCCAGGAGGGGCTGGTGTTCTGGTCACTGGGGTTGTCCAGGTAGAACATGAGTTCGCCGAGTAGGATGTTGTCGGTGGATGGGAGAGCCTGGTGTGCAATGAGGTTTACAATGGTATCGGAGAATGGGTGTCCATGGCCCAGGGGGCCTGCAGATGAGGGTGCTGCAGAGGATGGGGTTGGTCCGGATCTGGAAGTTGAGGTGTTCTATGGTCACCGTTGGGTCATTAGAGTGCGCGGTCAATTGAAGTGTGCTTCTGTAGGTGATGGCAATGCCTCCTCCTGGACGGTTGGGGTGGTCCTTGCGGGTGATTTAGTAGCCGTCAATGATGACGATGGTGATGTCCGGTCCAGAGCAAATGTTGGTCCTTGCAGGCGATGTGGCATCTAGGGTTGATGGCGAGGAGGGTGCTGGCGCCATAGTGGTGGAGTGTCCGAGAGGAAGGGTCCTTGGTGCTGAGCGTGGTACAGGGACATATGGACGCAGACAGGCTTGCCTACGGCTTGCTTTTGGCATGGGAGATGTCCAATACAAGACAGGCATTACATCGTAATGCATTTACAACGTGCCTCCTTATAAATGCCTGTATGCCCAGGCCTGTTAGGAATCAGACGATGTGGTACAATCAACATCCAGGTTCGATCAATACCATTGAGAATAGTGATGTAATCCAAAAGAGGTCCAGAGGTAGCCATGAGGTAGGTTGTTAGTAAGAGATTTATTAAGCTTAGTTACAGGTCAGGTATAGATGGTAAGTAGAAGATATGAGGTTGAGCAAGTCCTCGCTTTACTCCACAGGTACATGTTTTATATTGTTGAAGCCTTAGACGTCATTATCTATAATTAGAGGCTCATAGAAGTTGTGGTTGCGGCTGTGCAAACATACCTGGCCTTGGATTCCAACAGATTTTCTTCAAAACTCTGCAAATGTTCCGTCACAGCACACACCAAAAAGCGCTGCTCTTTTATGTGAATTCTTTGAATGGAATTAACATATTTGCTTTCAGAAAATGCTTTAATAAACCACTGTGCAAGTGAACAAGTTGTCTATGTACAGGTTAATGTTTAAGTAAGGGGATGCACAACGGCTACACTCCCTATAGCGGCGCCATACAGCAGACTCAAACGTCATAAAATGATGATGGAGAAATTATTATGCGATACTTAATAGTTTTTAATAATTGAGCTAGCTAGGGCTAAAGAGCTTATGCTTCCATCCTTCACGCCCCTTTGCCTGGCTCTAACAGTTCAGGTCACATACTTGAGTGGAAGGAAAATTGAGAGGGAGACAATTAGACAGTCAATATACTATAACAGAAGAATGTAGTCAGGATTGGAAGATTCCCAGCAAAATGAACACACCCCCCTCGTAAAAAAAAGTTAGCTCGATCTGTCACACAGATACACACTCATACATATTCTCTCATGCAAACTGAAATCAGCCCTGCCTATGGAAGTATCATCACAAATGTATGCAAAACGCCCACACACATATATAAACGCGTGCATTCTGCACTCAACTTCCTATTATGCACATGAAAATTACTCTGCTCTTCCTCTCTCACGCTATATCAGTCTTTACCTCTCACACAAACACACATATATTCCTACACATTTCTCTGTACCCTCAAACATCATCATTCCAAAAAATCCAAAGACCGGCATTGACAAAAAAGTTTGATACACAAAACAACCACACCCAGCATATCTCACAGGTACATTACAAGCTCGTATATCCATAATCACGCCTTGTCTCAATGCAAGACACCCACAGGCACTATACAATCATATCTATATAATTTAATATAGATTAATTCGCCAAATCTTTACACTGAGGAAAACATGTTGAATGTCCAGGTGACTGGGTCATTTCAAAGCCACATTGTCACCCCATTATATGGTTTAGAAAGAAAAGCCAAATCTGAATGTCCCGCCTTATTCTGTCTGTAACTTTAATCCTAGGATGCGACTCCATAACACCCGCCATCGCAAATTCCATCTGCCAACAGAAAGCCCTGCCAGGAGACACTACTTTGGATGCCAAATTCAGGTTTCCAAAGAGGAGCTGCATTTTCCTTTCCCTGCATTTCTCCCCAGCTAACACTTTTCGCAACAATAATTGTCATCTCATCAATTTATCATCATTCATTCTAGTGTGTCCATAAGTCTGCTGCACTCACTGTAAACACATGATCTCCATACTTAAAAAACATCCTCAAGGCAGTGGAGCAATTGGTTGGACACCGCTTCCCCTTTCACTGCCCACGTGAAAGCACATCATCGACCACTATCAAAGGTTCTAGCTACATCATCAACAATTATTCACCCAGACACCGATCTGCCGATACTCATCCCCAACTTTCTTTGTTGCCATCTCAATGGCAATACAATCACCTAAGGAATTAGCCAACTTGAAACAGACCCTCTCTCCTGCCACCTCACACTTCATTCATGAGCTTGTTTTGTACAATAATTGTCTTGTCATTTTAACAGAAAATTATTCAGCCATGACAAGGACCCTCATAAAGAATCTGAAATCCTAGTGAATATCCTTATTGTAATAAACTTCTCTTCTACAGTTTCCAAAGTAATTGGAGTATTGGCCATTGTCCACCATCCTCTATTATTTCCTTTCTCTTAGCCCTGAATTAAGCCCCAGGCCCTTGGCATACAAAATATCAGCTGGGAGTTTCTCCCCACAATTCTAACACTTATGTTTGAATTTGCATAGAAAACAATAACATATTCCCTGATCGGCGGGATTTCTTTCAAACTGGGGGGTGGCAATTGCTTGCTTATTCTTTGCGTGGCAGCGAGTCTTGACAATGATTTCACACACACCCCATTTGTTAGTGCAATGCAGTACTCAACGGGATCCACAGAAGGGGCTTCTGGTACCTGGTCAGTTTCAGGTCGGCTCAGTGTTCAGTGCTCCGGCAGCTTGGCAATGCACCCTCAACTATACCAGCCCGGTACTCCTCCGGCACGCCACTTGGTCTATCAGACCCAGGGGCTGCGTGCAGGGTAGGGTTAGACCGGTCCCCGGTCTTGGTGGCTGAGTTGCTCTGTTCTGTGTGGCAGCAGTAGCAGCACCATTTTGAAGACAGCCCCGGTGAGGCTTGCAGCCTTACTAGGACGCCCAGAAGAAGAGTCACAAAAGCGTCCGATGCAGACGCTGTTTCTTAGCACCATTGATTTTGTTAAAGCCAGCTCAAGCCCTAAACTTCTAGACCTAAAAGAAAGGAAATCACAACCGCTCAGTCAAATAGGCGAGGTGCTGCCTGAGTGTGTGAGAGGGTGCAAGAGTAAGTGCCCTCCTTGAAGTTGATATCGATGGGAGGCTTTGTTGTTGGCATGGTTACAGTTTGCCCAAAGTCTATGAGAGCTCCCTAGAATCATGTTTCCAATATTTCCTAACCTTTTCAACAGGAACTTTATCAGCTTTCAAAACATTAATGTGATAATGCACGCGGATCGCCTTAGATAAGAGATCAACACTACCCTCTGCTATAGAAGGAACCAAAAGAACAGAAACAAAGATGGTACAACCACTCTGAAAAAACATTTGTCTAGGAAAATGACTGAAAAGGGAAACATATCAAAACCTACTGTCTGCGGCCAAAAATATATGCAAAATGTATAATTTTTTCACGTGCTCCACTGCTCAGCCTGAACCTGACCATTTGACACAACTGGAAATCATTAGCCACAAGGAAATTGAACAGTGTAAAGAGACATCTTGGAATGAGGCATCCCAAAAAAAACAGACAAGCACAAAGAAAGAAAGTGGATAGAGATCTATCCAATAATTTGTTTTTGGCTGTTAACACAGAAAATAAGTCCTCCTCTTAAGTTGATTTAACCTCACCCCAAATTCCTTTAGTGCTCTTGCATTTATTGCATCTACCATCAGATTGGAAAACTTGCTGGGAGTGATCACAACACAGCCCTCATATAGTACATTCTTCGCGACTCTCTCATGGTGAATATGGTCACACCTCCTGCTGGTCGATATTCCCCAGTTCACTAATTGAAACCGTGAAAGCTTTGAACTATCAATCAACTGAACTGGAATTACAAATTGACCTTCTGCAAATAATGGCACTAGCAATTGCGGCACATTGTAAAAAGGTTGAATTACTTTGTTCAGTTATCAATAGCACAGCTTCAGTGGTGCTCTCAAAGCCTGTAATAAATGGTAACTATATAAATAATGAAAAGCAATGCTCCTGCCATCCTATGGAAGTAAACTTTAAGATCTCCTGGAAATACTGAGTCTAATAATCTCAGAATTAAAAACAAAAAAATATTCACCCAAGGAAAATTCACTGAGTCAAATAAAAGCTTTAACAATTATTAACATCAAGATTCTTAATAGAGTACAAGTCCATAAGTAACTGGGAGTTATTAGAATCTCAATTCTAGATTCTCCTACTTTTGAAAAACCACAGACTTTAATAAGTAACACCATCCAATCAGAAACTTATAACAGTTCACGGAATAACAAAAAAAAGTCTTCAACAGCTACACAAAATTCATCCCAGCAGCTTCTGAAAACACCCAATAAAAAACAGTACAAAAGAGTGCAGTTCATCTGAAGGTCAATACAGTTCCAACAAGTTCAAACACATTAAATAATTTGAAACCATTTCCTATTTTAACAAAACAAGCCACAAGTGTGAATAAGACTGACTCTCCCTCTCCCCTTGAGATTACTATAAGATCACTGTCTCAACCTAAACCATGGAGGATGCCAAGATTCCAATGTACAACGTAAAATTAGAACTTATCTCCAGACCTACTCCACTGTTGAAGCCCTATGGACAACAGAAGCAACTAGAGTTAGATCTTGCAATGGAAAATGAATGCAATAAGCCTCTAGATATAGCGTTGGCAGTGAGTTCTGATGTAGCAGAAGAGCTCGATACTACGGGCCCGATTCATAGAACTAACTTAAGACAAAATTCTAAACTTACTACCATTTTGGTATTCACAGAAGGCACTTACTCATTTTGGTATTCACAGAAGGCACTTACTCATTTCGGTATTCACAGAAGTTAGGACTCCTAACTTTAGGACTTTAGGATGCCTTCTGTGAATACCAAAATGGTAGTAAGTTTAGGATTTTGGCTTAAGTTAGTTCTGTGAATCGGGCCCATCGGGATCAAACAGCAACAATGCAAGCAGACTTAGGGGTTGACTTATAATATGGTGGACAGAGGTTTAGCAGTCAGTGCACCATGGCCTTGACTGCACCTCTGCCCACCAAATTATGAAATGACCTCCAAGCTGGCAGTCATTTTTTAAAGCATTGCCAGGAACCCCCGCAACAGTGGTCCTGCAGTTTGACATACTGCTCGGTCAAGCATGATGGAGCTGTACAACAAACTGTTTTCTTTTTTATTTTCCCAAAAACAAATAGCGAGGGGTGCATTTTGTAGTTTTCACTGCCCCCTACAGACAGTATTTTCTGGGCAGTGAAAATCGACCTCTAATTCCACACATTTAATTTAGGTGAATGGAATTAGAGGTCAACGTCTGACGGGCCTCACTCTGTCGTGCCGTCGGAGTGGTTTAATCACGGCAGAGACAGAGTAGTCACCGCCGTGATTAAACCAAATGTCCACCCTCATTTAAATAGGGCAGGCAAACCAGTCTGAGTGGTATGGATAAATTGCAGCAGAGTACCTATACTACCAAGATGTACACCAGGCGGTAAATGACCTTTACAAAGTGGTCGTTACACCATAATACAGTTACATCATGGTCATTACAACGCAAGTCGTTACAACAACTTGCACTGGATGGAGCTATACACTAAGGAACAGTATGATTTACTAGTCCAACACCTTCCCTACTGTTACATAGGCTGAAGTTGGAATATTAAATCATACTATTCCTAAATGCAGCGCCCTCCAGCGCAAGTTGTTGTAACGACTTGCGTTGTAATAACTGCGATGTAACGTACCGTGATTTAAATCATCGCGTTGTAATGTCACATATTCACACCAGGCTCTTCAACGCCTAGCTTGAGATCATTTCACTCAGCTCAAACATACTGTACGTGAGCACTGGAGTTCCTGCATCTTACCATCAAGAAGGCGTTGTACTTCCCCCAGACTCCCTCACTTTTTAGCAAAAATGACCAGCAACTGATGATTCAGCCAGAATATCAGTCAAGAGGTCAGTTCGATATTTTGAACAGAGGAAATATAATGAAGTTAATTGCTACCAATTCAGATTTGCAACATCTCTCATCCAGATACATCTTGTTGATAGAGTTTATTAAAGGTGATAAGTTGGCACAAGAGGAGTCCACATTAGTAACATGGAGTTCTGCGGAAGTGGGCAGTTTTGTTTACTCAAGAAAGGCTATTTTCAGTGAATGGGCTATTATTATAAACAACCCCCCTTGCGAATATATCCGGATCCTCTCTACCCAAAACTCTCAGACATTTCGAACTTTCAATCAAACAACAGACAAAGTGGCAAGAACTACTTGAGTAAAACAAATCAGTACTTAATAATGCAGTAGGCAAAATCAATTGAGCCACTTCGACTTCAAGGCAATCTATTGGTAATCTCCGTGAAAACATTGGAATTATCGCACCAAAAGGTCATGAAAACACCCCAAACTCAACAACGAAGATTGGGGTTGGTTAGCTTTCGTGCTAAATGAGGGGAAAAGAGTATGAAAAAGATCACTCTAAATGAACAACAAACAATTAATATATGTTCTGGGAATTTGGGTGCTCTATTATGACTACCCCAGGATGAAGACAATCATTAGTTAATTCAGGTTGTTCGAAATTCACTTTCTCCAGTAAACATGTAGTGGTTCACATACAGATTGCTGGCTTTAAAACACTGCATACATTGTCAAACAAGCATTTGCAATGCAATAGGTCTCGCATTTTATCTGTTTTGATAATTAACACACAGAAACTGCCCTCATCGCCGCCACTGATGCCATCAGGGCCCTGCTGGACAATGGCAAAACCACAGCCCTCATCCTCCTGGGCCTATCAGCCGCCTTCGACACTGTCTGCCACCGCACCCTACGCACATGCCTCCACAAAGCAGGGATCCAAGACAAGGCTCTGGAATGGACCACCTCCTTCCTCTCCGGCAGAGCCCAGAGCGTCCGCCTCCCCCCTTTCCGTTCCAAAGCCTTCGAGATCATCTGCGGCGTACCCCAAGGATCATCCCTCAGCCCAACATTGTTCAACGTCTACATGGCTCCACTTGCCCACGTCGCCCGACGGCACGACCTCAACATCATCTCTTACGCCGACTACACCAAGCTGATCCTCTCCCTCACCAAGGACCCCCTCACCGCCAAAACCAACCTCCACTAAGAAATGAAAGCTGTCGCCGAGTGGAGGAAGAACAGCCGTCTGAAGCTGAACTCGGACAAAATGGAGGTCCTCATCCTCGGCTCCACCCCCTGAGCTTGGGACGACTCCTGGTGGCCGACTGCACTGGGAGCAGCACCAACACCCACCGACAACGCACGCAACCTGGGGTTTATTCTCGACTCAACACTCTCCATGACCAAGCAAGTCAACGCAGCCTCATCCTCCTGCTCCAACACCCTCCGCATGCTCCGCAAGATCTACAGGTGGATCCCCACAGAAACAAGAAGGACGGTCACCCAGGCCCTCGTCAGCAGCAGGCTGGACTATGGAAACGTCCTCTACACAGGAGCATCGGTCAAACTCCTGAAACATCTACAACGCATACAGAACACCTCGGCACGCCTGATGCTCGACATCCCCCGCCACCGCCACATCACACCCCACCTGAGAGACATGCACTGGCTTCCCGTCAACAAGAGGATCGACTTCAAGCCCCTCACCCACCCACACAAGGCACTCCACAACACCGGACCAGCATACCTCAACAGACGACTCACCATCTACACCCCGAATCGCCAGCTCCGCTCCGCCGACCTTGCCCTCTCCACCGTCCCCCGCATCCGAAGAGCGACCACCAGCGGCAGATCGGTCTCCCACCGAGCCGCCAAAACCTGGAACACCCTTCCCATCCTCCTACAGCAGACCCAGGACCTATTAACCTTCAGGAGGCTGCTCAAGACCTGGCTATTCGAGCAGTAGCAGCACCCCCCCCCTCAGTGCCTTGTGACCCTCACGGGTGAGTAGTGCGCTTTACAAATGTCTTGATTGATTGATTGAACACATAAATAAAAGGCATTGTCATTTACAATGCCAATAGCTCAAACTCTTGAAAATGCGAGACCTATTTAATTTCAAAGAAGCGGCCGCCATTGTCCCGGGCTGCTTGGAAAGTGAAAATAGTGCTTACAGACTAAATAAGATGTACAGTGTACAACAGAAGTAAAAGGGCAGTCCTTGTCAGAGGTTACAAATGAAGACAAGGCGGTACTAAGGAGGGACTAACAAGCCTATTAACAAATCAGAAGGCAGAATTGACATAGGATAACGGCACAAGCCAATGAAACATATGGGCAGACAGTGGGCGGAGCTTCAACTCCATACTCGAATACAGCATGCCTCGCAGATCAGCAAATGCACTGCCCAGACTCGACCTAAAAAGGTTCCCAGAATTGGGGACCCAAAAGAGGGTTAGCCTATCAATTAAAGTTGACCTACCCTTGAATTGACAACTGGTCACTGGGCAATACTACGCTATGCTTGTTAATTATGAATGTATGCATATATCCAGTTTACAAACAGAAAAAAATTAATATAAGGGATGTCCTGGAATCTATTACCAGCTTAATTCACAGGTTCTGCACAGACCATTTGTTGATACCTGGAGACCTTCATCTCTGTGGCAAATTCCACAAGTAGAATTTATGCTTCAAAAAAGAGATTCCCCAAGGGGAACGCCATTAAGGTAGTCCACATTTGCTAACCCTAAGAGCACTCAGTGGGAAATATCCAGATGACATGCAAGCAAAACCAATCAATTGCTCTGTATATAGGAATGCCATTTTAGACTATACAATAGTTTAGACCTCACTCCATGCCTGGACGTTTTCTCATTTCCTCTTAGAATGTGGGGGACGTTCTTGCGTTTTCTTGTTTAGAACTGCTATGCCTTTAATGGTACTCATGAACAGGTTAAACCTATAAAACGCGTTAATCGATAGAGAAACTAAAAACGCAATGCGCTAAAAACATAAACATCTTTCTTTAAACATACAAGAGGAGTACGCAAGGCTACAAGTTTGTATGCATGCTTCATTAGATGGTGTACACAAAGTTTCATCATAAAGTAGAGGACACTTCCTGACTGAGCCAACCAGCTGTCAGAAGTTATAGCAATACACTGAGACATGCCCATGGGCAAATAGTATGTTCCTAGAAAACAATCAAATCTGGTTTCTATTCACAAACATAAACAAATGTGTATGACCAAATTCATCTTTTTACACCTACCAGAAATTCACAAAGAGATTACTGGCAGGCCTGTTTAAGGGGCAGAGATCTCTGCCTTAACTGTGGCGATCACCACAGCAGTAAATCCCACTCAGGGGTGGGAAAGTGGATGTGCCAAGGTGTAGCTTGCCATGGACATTTAGGAATGCCTACAAACTCATACATTTGTGGGCATTCCGAAACTGATCCATATCCTTTCTACCCTGTAAAAGGTCGCAAATTAACCCCAGCAAATGACTGAAATGGATCACCCCCAGATTTGGTGGAGATGTAAAAGGGCTTTCTTCATGGGAAATACATGTTCCTGTAAAAACTGCACCCTCTTGGTACTACCAAGCACACAAATCGAGATCTCGACTGTTTTGTCACTAGTGGAATGGTTATACAGGGTCGTAGTGTGCTGTTTCTTGTGTGTGGGGTTATAGGTGAATGTGTTTAGTTTGACTTCTGCAACCCCTTATGTTGGTCTTTTTCTTCATCACTGGATATTTTGGCATTCTTCAGAGGGCTTCCCATGTGTGTATTTCATTGTTTGCTTGTTTTTGTGAAGGGAGAGATTTGTGGTATCCTGTCCTCCTTCACGCCAATGATATCATGGAACGATATTTGTTGGAAGTCCAGAGTTGACTGTCCCTAATAGCTAGACCAGGGATGAATTGCCTGAAACATCTACTCCTGGTGGTGTCTGCTATATATGTTTGTACCTGTGCCTGCCTACTGAATAAAGCCTCTTGTGAACTCTTTCCAGGTGCCCCTGAGTCCCAGCATTTACTACTTGCCTACCTAGATCCTTACAACCACTATATTCCCATAAATATCCTAGATTGTGCCTCTAGGTCGAAAATGATATCACCTGGCGCATGCACAGTTGTAACTCCATCCCCACAGGAAAAAAAGAAATTCTCAATATCATACCTGATTCAGTCAGTCAAATTGCTGAACTGCTTCAGCACTTCCTCCCGTCCTTTTATCTCCCATGATTGGCGAGGCACCTCTCCCTGGCCCCTACGTGCAAGCTGTCTCTGATCTGTGTTCACCAAAAGCACATCCTTAAGCAAATGTGAATCTATGATTCACCTATCACCAGTTCACCTTCCTCCCTAAAAAACTATGTCCTGGCTAGAAGATACGTAATGGTCTTTGCTGGCTGTGGATCGTAGCTTTTGTGGCTGAAATGGGGTTGTTACGCTACTGATCCCCGTAAGTAGTTGTTTCAAATGTCCCTTTAAATGCAGGCAGAGTCGGAATGTTCATAGTCTATAAGATGTTTTGATATACTATGGAATGTGGCTGAGTTATGCACAGGCAAGGTAACATAATTTTAATCAAAATGGGTCTAAGTATGAGATTGAGGAAATACTGGGAGCAGGCTAAATCGCTGGGTAAGTTTTCTACTTTTACCAAAAGTCTAACTTTACTACTTTTTGGTATTCACAAATGTACACGTAGACCAACAGTCTAAGCTTACTAGTAGTAACTCACCTTTATCAATACCAAATGTAGGAAAGTTAGACTTCTGGTCTAAGTTTATCTTTGTGAATACCGAAAAGTAGTAAACTTACACAAAAGTGTAAGTTTCCCTTTGTGAATCGGGCCCACTGTTTGCAACTGATCCCATTATTCTAAGATGTGCTATAATATTACACCGCTGAGATTTTTTTCTCTGCACATTTGCGGGGGAAAGAAGATCAGTAATGAGGAAAAAGTGTGGCTTTTGGATGTGGTAACATCAAATCCGAACTTTATTTCCCATTTTAAAATCAGTAGCTCAGAACTGGACTGTACTTTTGTGCCAGGGTGAAACATGCAAAGCAAAGTATAACATTTTCCCTCTGAGAAAATACAGCAGAGTATTTAACCTAAATTCATAGATGAGGGCCGAGACAGAGTTGGATTCAGAAGTATGAAAATTACTTCATCTAGGGAGGATTACATACATTGCACACCTACCTGAGCAACATTGCTCCAAAATTCTTGGAACACATCAGGAATATTCACAAATTTGAATTTGGTTGTAAACATGTGTTTATGACTAAATTGACCTTTCTTATGTCTAACTTGAATTCACAAATTGATTCCAAAAAGGCGTAAATCCATTTACAGAATGGAAATCTCCACCACAAATGACAAGATCCCATCTGTAAATCCTGCTAAAGGAGTGGGAAATAGGCATTCCAAAGTGTGGTTTGCCTTGGAAGTTTCGGAAGGCCCACAAACATGTAGGTTTGTGGGCATTACCAAACTCTGATCCAGCCCCTTTCCTTCCTGGACAAGTTTGTTAATTTTCTCCACCACAGCGCTGACATTATTCCTCTTACAGCGTGGGAAGGGCAGTGGGTGTAGGGGCAGGCCTTTTCGACAGGGAAAATTATTTTCCCGTTGAGAAGAAAACTACATTCGCACAAGGGATCTTACTCCCACTATCCTGAGTTCTCCACTATGGTGAACTCTGAACAGTGAGTGGAATTACAACCCTGCATATAATGTCACATGAACTTCTCAGGAGTACGCTTCACAAGCCATAAACATTCAAGAAAAAGAAAACCTACAACCGTTCCTTCCCTGGAATGGCCCCTATAATCTGGAACTCTCTACCCATGGAGAGCAGATGCAACCTCCCTGGAATGGCCCCTATTATCTAGAACTCTCTACCCATGGAGAGCAGATGCAACCTCCCTGGAATGGCCCCTATAATCTGGAACTCTCTACCCATGGAGAGCAGATGCAACCTCCCTGGAATGGCCCCTATTATCTAGAACTCTCTACCCATGGAGAGCAGATGCAACCTCCCTGGAATGGCCCCTATTATCTGGAACTCTCTACCCATGGAGAGCAGATGCAACCTCCCTGGAATGGCCCCTATTATCTGGAACTCTCTACCCATGGAGAGCAGATGCAACCTCCCTGGAATGGCCCCTATTATCTGGAACTCTCTACCCATGGAGAGCAGATGCAACCGCCCTGGAATGGCCCCTATAATCTGGAACTCTCTACCCATGGAGAGCAGATGCAACCTCCCTGGAATGGCCCCTATTATCTGGAACTCTCTACCCATGGAGAGCAGATGCAACCTCCCTGGAATGGCCCCTATTATCTGGAACTCTCTACCCATGGAGAGCAGATGCAACCTCCCTGGAATGGCCCCTATTATCTGGAACTCTCTACCCATGGAGAGCAGATGCAACCTCCCTGGAATGGCCCCTATTATCTGGAACTCCATACCCATGGAAAGCAGATGCAACCTCCCTGGAATGGCCCCTATAATCTGGAACTCTCTACCCATGGAGAGCAGATGCAACCTCCCTGGAATGGCCCCTATTATCTGGAACTCTCTACCCATGGAGAGCAGATGCAACCTCCCTGGAATGGCCCCTATAAGCTGGAACTCTCTACCCATGGAGAGCAGATGCAACCTCCCTGGAATGGCCCCTATAATCTGGAACTCTCTACCCATGGAGAGCAGATGCAACCTCCCTGGAATGGCCCCTATAATCTGGAACTCTCTACCCATGGAGAGCAGATGCAACCTCCCTGGAATGGCCCCTATAATCTGGAACTCTCTACCCATGGAGAGCAGATGCAACCTCCCTGGAATGACCCCTATTATCTGGAACTCTCTACCCATGGAGAGCAGATGCAACCGATTCACATCCTTCTTCAGGAAATAAGTAAAAATGTTTCTATCCAACAAATTCCTCTCTCACTAGGACTCGGCCACTGGTACGCCTTCCCCAAACCCCACACATAACCTGTGCATCACTACCGCAGGGAAAACTATGCCTCTGCTCTCCCCACCCTGTAACTCCCGCCCACTTCTACCTCAGAACGTTGCGTTCATATGTTCTACTGTATTTTATGTGTTTACATCCTTTATATTTTGTTACTTTGTATTTTTATGTATGATTATGTAACCCGAGTAATTGCTTCTATTTTGCCTACATATACCACTGTATATCGTTTACTCTTTTTTTTTACCGTACTATGTATTTTTATTTACTCTTTATGTTCCTTGTGTTATTCTGTTGTGCTTACTGTAAAGCGCTCTGACACCTTCAGGTCATGTTCGCACTATATAAAACTCCTCAAATAAATAAATAAAAGAAGCCCACCCCTAGTACAGCTTTCCAGGCATACTCCTGGGAGTGTTAACAAATACAAAAAAAAAAGAAAGGAAAATACTTTTAGGCAGAGGCGTTCATATTTTACTTACCTATTTTTGTGACTGTGGACCGTAGATTACGCTGACTAAGCACAATTTGCACAGACATGTAACTGTCAAGCGAAACAAGCATTGGCAAAGCCAAATAGGGAGGCGGTAGACTTGACAGAAAGGGCTGTATTTGTAAAGTTGTCCCTCATGGGACGCAGTACAACCACTGATTGGAGGTAGACATACCCAAAAAGACAAAGTCACAAGATGAGAGATGGATACTCAGTTGGGCCAATATATTATTGACAAAGTCTTAAGCCAGAGTCTTAAAGAGACTCGTTGAAGAAAGCCAATGGTTGGAAGGGACTCAGCTAAAAACCACTCCATGTACATTTTAAGTAATGGGTCAATTTGACAGATGAGCCTCGAAATCCCAGAAAGAAAAAGGACATTTAGAGCTCTTGACTAATTCATAAACTACATTTTGCAGCAGTTGGTTTATCCAAAATTTTTTACAAAACTGCATCCCCAATCTTTGCAATATAAATCATCCAGAAAAACTAGAGAAAAATTCCTCTGCACAAGTGTGTTATATGCAATCTGTTTAGAGTTTCAAAAACGAGTTCCCTTTATGAAAGAACAACCAACCGATTGCGCAAGGTGCTAAATATAGTTCTCGTTCTACATGTTTAATACAATTCTGCCACCTATTGGATAACTACTGTGTTGCTCTCCGAGTATTTTGACAGCTGCGGAAGCATATAAAGCTCTGTTATCTTTATACATATAGTTATGGTTTCATAAGTACAACCCAACAAACCAACTCACACCACCCAACGAATGCCCCCAGTCTCATTTTTATTACATAGTGGCACTGCGATAACTTTGAGGAAAATATATGCTTCGGAAGGATGATGTAATGTGCATTAAAAAGTATGCCACTTCTTTCAGCCACTCACCCTGACTCCTCCCCTATTTACTACTGAGTAGTAAACTTACATGTGTAAGGGGTCGGGGGAGTGGCTGAAAGAAGTGGCATACTAGGGTGGAGGAAAGAGGGGTGTAAGGAGGGCTACGGAGGTGTTTAGGAAAGGACATGAACCCTCTCACAAAAGAGAAGCCCATTGCTATTCACAAACTGCACTTCTAAGTATGAACCATAAAGGGTCCCGCACCACACACAGCCAACCACTGATATTACAACATAGAATATAATGGAGGTAGAAACTTGAACTTAAACCCCTTGGGAAATAATCTTAAATTAAATTGTAAAAAAAATTAAATAGTTAAAAATATAAATAAATATAATTCAATCTTTACAAAAATATAAATCTAAAACATATTTATTATTTCATTATAAAATATGTTATCATGCTTTTTTGAAGGTGTATTATTAGTGGTTGGCCAAGTGTGGTGCAGGGCTTGAGACTGTTTATTTTTTTTGCAGTAGTAACTTGCATTTGTAAATTTGGCTCCACCTCCTTTTAAAAGGGGTGGAGACATGTAACTTTGCACTCAGATTTTGTGACTAGCCAAAGTAGTAAAGTTACTTAAAAGTGCAAGAGTAAATAACAGGTGCAAATTACTCACAAGTGTAAAATACCTATGTGAATAGCCCATATTTCTGCAGGGACTTGAGATTGTGAAGTTAAGACCAAACTGTTGTATGTTGAAATTGGTGAATCCTTCAAGTTGTTTTAAGATGAATCAAACAAACAGTCAATGACAAGAAAGCAACACAATGTCTGAGATGGTTAATCAACTTTTTTATGTAACACATCTATTGTGGTGATAGTAGAGAACGAAGCATGAAGGCAACTCCTTTTTTCAATAGTTTACTGCAGACTTAAAATGGCACACAACCTCCCTTCAACACTGGCCAAGGGAAGGTTGTGTCTCTGGTGAATTTATGTTGTTTCTAAAAATGAAAGATGAACTGAGTCTGTAAGCGGTTTTGGCCCTAAGAGGTAATATGTTGATTCCGCCAACAGAATTAAGAACATATTTGATCAGATGTTCCCTCTAAGGACATGTTGGAGGAACAGACACTAATAAAAAACTGAAAACATATTATTGGTTGCCAGGAATGGATACAGAGGTGGACATGTTTTTGTCTGGTGGTGATTGATTATCACTCAAAGTTAACTTATGAACAGTGAATCAAAACACCCTGCAAATATTTCGGTTTGTGAGTCAATCTCTTGACTCTGCCATCCTTGTAAAGCGGGTAAATTGAAGGAGCATATTGAATAATTTTTCTGCCACACTTCTCGTAGACACCATTTAATAACTACCACTCACTCCCTTAGTCTCTCCTCAGGAATACTCACAGAGGCACAATTTTCTGCACAATCATCCAGACAAAATCCCTCATCCTGCCATCTAGACAAACTCACTCATCCTGCTATCCCCACCTCTTGCATGCATAAACGTTCATCATTCATCTCACTTAAATATTGCTTTTCATCCTTAGCTAAACCCCTCTTACTCCACAATTTGCCATTTTCTGCCATGACAGCATGCTTAGACAACTAAACAGTAGTTGTGATGGAGTAAAAATGTAAGCACTCTTTCCTTGAATTTGACGGCATCTTGATTTTGACTACATCTTCCACTTGAAAATCCTTTTGTTTAACACTATTCAGATCATCATACCTCCCTGTACCCTTCTCTTGGGCAATTATCATTCTGCAACTTACTTCACTCACTCACTCAATCAATCAATCAATCAATCAATCAATCAATTAATCAATCAAGGATTGGTAAAGCACAACTACTCACCCACGAGTTTCTCAAGGTGCTGGGGGGGGCGGCTAAGTTGAGTGCTGGGGTCACCAGAAAAGCCAGTCTTGAGGTCCTTCCTGAACTGGGGCAGTATGGGGCTTGCCTGAGGTGGATGGGGAGGTCATTCCAGGCCTTGGCTGTGAGATAGGAAAAGGATTTGCCTCCCATTCTGGTCTTGTAGCTGCATGGGACGGAGGCCAGAGAGAGGTGAGCTCATCGGCGGTGTCATTTGGGTGCTTGGAAGGACAGGCAGTTGTTCAGGTATGTTGGTCCGGTGTTGTGAAGGGCCTTGTATGCATGGGTGAGGAGTTTGAAGGTTATTCTTCTTTCTACTGGAGCCAGTGGAGATTACTGAGGTGTTGGGTGATGTGGCTGTGGTGGGGATGTTGAGGATCAGTCTGGCTGCAGCGTTCTGTACGGTATGGAATCTGCGAAGGAGTTTCTTGCTGATCCCAGCTTAGAGAGCATTACTGTAGCCCACCCTGCTACTGATGAGAGAGCACGTGATCGTTTTTCTGGAGTCGGATGGGATCCATTTGAACGTCTTTCAAAGCATGCGGAGGGTACTGAAGCAAGTTGATGATACGGCATTGATCTGGCAGTTCATTGTGAGTGAGGAGTGTAATATGATTTCGAGGTTTCATGCGTGGTCCATCAGGGTGGAGGTATTTCCGAGGGTGGGGAAGGGCACCAGGAATCGTCCCACGCAGAGAGGTTGGAGCCAAGGATGAGGACTTCTGTTTTCTCTGAGTTGAGTTTCAGGCAGCTGTTCTTTATCCAGGTGGCAACTGCTTTCATCACTTCTTGGAAGTTGTGTTTGGTGATATTGGGTTTGTTGGTGAGGGAGAGGATAAGCTGGGTGTCGTCGGCGTAAGAGAAGATGTTGAGCCCATGGTTCCTGATGATAGTTGCAGGGGGCCATGTGGATGTTGAAGAGGGTGGGGCCGAGGGAGAAGCCCTGGGGCACTCCACAGTTGGTTTCTATTGGTTCCGAGTGGTAGAGCAGGAGACTGACTCGCTGAGTTCTACTGGTGAGGAATGAGCAAATCCAGTCAGGGGCCTTGTTGTGGATGCCAGCTTTGTGTAGTTTGATCGCTAGCGTGTGGTGGGAGATGGTGTCGAAAGCAGCCAAGAGGTCCAGCAGGATGAGGGCTGCCATTTCACCAAGCCGAAGAAGGAGTGGATGTCGTCGGTGGCGGCGATTACGGCACAAACACTCTTTCTCAGCGTACTTCTGCAAAACCTAACCAGGAGGCAGTTTGTTCAAAGTGTTCCTACCACGCAACAACAAGGAAAGGGTAGCTGTTAAGGACGTCATGCACAAATGTAAACATTAACATAGCACCACTACATTAACACAAACCACTAACAAAACTTAAGCCCACATAAACAGACCAGGCCTTTTGTGGCGTCCTACTATTCTGTCACATTCTCAACCCCAAAGGCAGCGGTGTAGCACAGGTCCCTGCAGCTTCTGCCTTCACTGATAGGCCTGGCCTGGCCCGCAGGGTAGTCTGGGAGTGCTAGAAAAGCTGGTCTGACTGGTCAGTTTGTGGGCTTTTTTTCATTTTTGTGGGCCAGTTTTATGGGCTTTTATGACAGAACTATAAGTATTGTTTGCAGCAAGTGCAGAGGCAGCCGGCCTTCCATACCTAAAAAAAACATCAAGACAGTGTGTGTTTACAAGTTCGAAACTTCCCCACTTTGCAAATATGAGCCCCTATTTTAGCTATCTGATTCACTAATGTGGCCCACTTTTATTTTGGTGCTTTGGTCTATTTTCTGTTTTAGTCAGACCCTGCCTGCGGTGCAGGGGGGCCAACTTCCCTTTAGGCCCCACTCTCATTCAGAGCAAGGCTTATACATCATCCTGTGATATAGGAGTGTCAGCGGACCTTCACCACATTCTGCATCATTTTGTTCCACGCCACTGAATCAAGGATGGTCTTTTGTATATTAAAATGAAAGCTTATGCTTAATGCCATCGGATTCATGCAATGTCACGAGACGTGAGTTATTAGGGTATACCTGCCTGACTCCAGCAGCTGAACAAAAATATGGTGATTTGAAGTTGTCTTTTGAAAGTTTAGCCCATACTTCCTACATCTGAACATGACCCAGTAGAGGGTGCAGCACAGGTTTACCAAGTGGCTTGTCATCTCTTCATACACAAACCGCAGCAATCTGGCGCAGCAGGTTAATTTCAATGGAACCAACATTGCAAGTCCCAGAAAGGCAGCTTGTTACACGTGCTAGCCTGGATTTGGTAATATGGTTCCCTCTTTGGCATGTTTTTAGGGTAGTGTGGGAAATGAATATTTGAAAGTTTACGTATGTTTAAATCATCAATGCTTAGAAACACTCACATTAAGTAATTGTTCTGAAGTAAAAGGCTTATACATCCTAAAATGTAAACAGTATTTTGATGACTCTCATGATGCTTGTTCCATTATATATAATGTATATAATGTATTATATATACACACATACACACACACACACACATGTATATATATATATATATATATATATATATATATATATATATATATATATACATTACCTACTGGCGGTCGCCAGTAGGTAGTTATAGTTAGGACCAAGTTTCCATAGGAAAACCTCAACATTCTATTTTGAATAACTTTGGCGCCGGTCGACGAATCCTCGCGAATTTCTCAAAATAGGTGGGACGCTACGCTCCGCTCCTACCCTGAAAGTCTCGGGGGGATCCGTCAAGCGGGGGCTGAGATAAAAGGGGGGTCCCAAAACGCGTTTTTCCCATGCATTTTTCCATAGGACCTTTAGAACGAGCTACAGCCCGAACGGCTGAACAGAATTACTCAAAATTTGGCAGAGAGGTAGTCCCTAGGTCAAGGAAGTGCCTTTTGTAGGTTTGGTGTAAATCTGTTCAGTAGATTCTGAGAAAATAGCCTTTAAATCAATATATATATCTGAGCCCGCTTACGGTACGCTTACCGTACGCTTACGGTAAGCGTACGGTGGCGTGCGCGAGCGCGATTCTGATTTGCTCTTAGATCTTAGTAAACATTCGAATCGGCCGAAACCAGGAAGCGGCGGCCGCCATTTTGTGTATTTCACTCTGAAAAAAAAGAGTGAAAACAAGGAAAGGGGGCAATGAGGAGAGTTACAGACCCCCTAACATTTGTGAGGGGGTCAAAGAAGGACTGTAAAGTACAAAGAAAACATTTATTGATTTTAAAAAAAATCACGGGGTACGCGTACGGTAAGCTTACGGTAAGCGTATGGTAGAAAAAATAAAAAAAAATAAATGAAAAGCAGATTTAAGAGTTTAGATATTAGGGAGCTCTAAAAAGAGCCGTTGTGTTTATGAAATGATTTTTTAGTGGTACCTACAAGTAAGTACCGATGCAGAGTCTAAGGTTCAAGAGGAAGACTCTGTTCCCTTCATCATTGAAGTGCACACCATCTCCTCTATAAATGTCTTGCATGTCATAACGCAAGTTGTTGTGGTAAATGGCACCCATACCATAGTCACGGAGGAAAGCAGAAACAGATTTGTTGACGTGCTTTCTTGCTTTGTCATCGCACCGCGTGCCCACCGTGCGTGCACGGCACTAACTGCGTAAAGTGGGCGCACGGTGCACGAAGCGCACCGCGTGCTCACTGTGCGCGCACGGTGCGCGAAGCGCACCGTGCGCGCACGGAACGCGCACGGAACGAACTGCGTTAAGTGGGCGCGCACGCCACGAATGGCGTAAAGTAACTTAGCATTTAAAAAACCGTACAAATTCACTGAAAAAACCATAGGTTTCACACACGTTATAGTTAGGAATTAGCATTTAAAAAACCTTGCAAATTCACTGAAAAAACCATAGGTTTCACACATGTTATAGTTAGCGGAAATTTTACTGATAAAAAACCAATGAAATTCCCCCGTTATAGTTAGTGCAGGCAACTATAACTCACGCGACCGCAATCTTCTGCTGATGACATATGTGTCTTTATGAAAAAAAAATATTTGTAATATATGTATAGCTAAAAATGTATGGAAGAAGACATGGGCAAATAAGTGTCTAAATACAGTATTAGCATCAGCAGAGGATTGCGGTCGTGTGAGTTATAGTTGCCTGCACTAACTATAACGGGGGAATTTCATTGGTTTTTTATCAGTAAAATTTCCGCTAACTATAACATGTGTGAAACCTATGGTTTTTTCAGTGAATATATATATATATACATATACATATATATATCAAAGAAAGTTGCTGAGGCCAATTCACGGAATCACAGTATTTATTCTCCAAGTGAAGAGTGGCTGCAGATTAGAAAGTCTATCATTTCCTGACGCGTTTCAGCAGTTACGCCTTAGTCATAGGATCGAGGTATAAACAGTGTCCAGACACAGGTGCTTTAAATCTCCTGCATCACGTGATCAAAGAACAACCTTCAAGTCCCAGGATGCATTGGTGAAGTACCTTAGTGTTGTGGTAAGTATGCTGGTATTGCTAATAGCGTTTTTCACTACCACCATCAAACACATTTCATAATTTGCATGCATCCTGTTAATAAAGTGTCACGTGCATAGTAAAAATGTAAACATTTCAAAGAGTTCTGGACAGATTTCGTTTTTCAGTCTGTAAGCCACATAGAGCACAATGTCTCATAAAATAAGTGGAAACCGGAATTGCAAGGGAGAGGACATCTCTCCCTTCTCCCTTTCTCACCTCCGTGCTTTTTTGTAGCTGGCAAATCCATCTCTGTGCACAAAGACAAGAGGGTCATGCCCCCCAATTAATAACCACAAAAACTCCTTCGTCGTCGGGGGCCCCCAACCCTGCAGGGCGGCTTCAGCTGCCAGGGACGAAGCATCCTGGTAATAAATACACCAAAGAAAGTTGCTGAGGCCAATTCACGGAATCACAGTATTTATTCTCCAAGTGAAGAGTGGCTGCAGATTAGAAAGTCTATCATTTCCTGACGCGTGTGTCTGGACACTGTTTATACCTCGATCCTATGACTAAGGCGTAACTGCTGAAAGGTGAAGCAATGTTATGAACATGCTTCCATTGATAGGTCAAGCATACCAGAGAGAGCATGCTTCCTGGTTGTGAAAGACCTGCTGTTAGCTTACAGTGGTCTTACCGCCCATCCACCGATTACCAGTGGTTGCTTTTATTATCCCTCTCATTTGCTTGATTCTTTTTCGATGTCTTGTCTTCCTATTATTGTGTTCATCCCTCCACTGGAGCACAGTCTCTTTAAAATCTGTTGGATTGTCTGACGTGTATCCTTCCACTGCTCACACTTAGAGAATAATTTAAATTTTTATTCAGCACTCCACATGAGTGCACGTGTTTTCTAGCTCCTTCCCTTGTGTGGTGCCGCATTCCTCGCCAGTGCTGCACTGCTCACCATCCCTCCCAGCTTGTCTCTAAAAGCACAGGTACAGGAGTATTTTTGCTGGGGTATGGCTGAAGAGCAGACTTTAAAGGGTTGTTTTCGTTTAACCTCCTGCATTCCACATAGTGCATGACAGCACAAGCTAGGGCACGCAAAGGCTTTTATGGTGCTGTGGGAAGGGCCACCTAGTGCATCAAATCAACTGGCATCTGAGGCAGAAGGTGTTCTTAGCATGGCACTTCTTCTGGAGGTCCATAAATCTGCTTTCCGATACACTGCAGAGGAGCAAATGGCTGAAGCCTATAGAATGCAAGGTAGCTCTTGGCAAGCATTTGTCAGGCTTGCTCCACTCCCAGCCAGACTTGCGGTGAGGGTGGCTCATTGATGGCATAAAGCCGGCCTTCCCAAGAGGAAGATCGCTTTGCGTTCCAGTTGACGTGCGTGCAATCTTTCTGCTCTCTCTCACTTACCTTTTCTGCTCCCTGGGTCACTATATGTTGTGGTCGACGTCTCTCATGGGCTGCTGTTCAGTGGACCTCTTTGATATTGCTCAGTGTCCTCCTCAGCTTTTGCCCCGCTGCTTATTACGTGGCTGGCTCTACCTGCAAAACACAAAGGACAAGATACTTAAAGAATTAAGTACTTCATCGGTCACAGAACATGAATGGTTAAGGCATGAGTGGCATATAGGTTACAGACAGATCTCTGGAACGGGTGCTGAGTCACTGAGATGAATGTATATGTGTTTGAGGGAGTTAATGTGCGAGTTTTGACAGCTTTCTTGCTTAAGTGATATTCAAAGTCAGCACCCTGAAAGTCCTACTGCTGTCATCTGGGGGCCTGCTGTTTGTGTTGATTCTGTTGTGTTCATTGGAATTTTGGGAGCTCCATTGAAGACATTAGAGAACTCTGGGCTTCTAATGGCCATTAAAAGCCTAGAGCTCCAACATCCCAATATCTGTCATTCACAGCTGTTGTGAAGAAAAGCACATAGAGCCAGAGAGGATTTAAATCTGCTTGGGCTCACCGAGGCCTTTGTTTTATTTGTTAGATTATTCTGCCCTCGAGTGGCGGAATGTTCTAACAGCCTTATTGCCCACCGTAGGTGGGCTATACCAGCCATTAAAGGCCTGCTTCTTTGTGAAAGACCTTCGACTTGGGCCTTTAACACTGGAGTGGGCCTTTAATGGCCAGCATAGCCCGCTACGATGGTCTATAAGGCTATAGTGCATCATCTAATAGGTCATTGCTATTTGGAGCAGCCTCAGGACAGCCTAACTAACTGTGCTTTTAACAGGCAACCCAGAGCCAAGCTCTTTGGTAAGTTTTGAATGTACGTGCACCAGGCACTGTGCAAACATAGGCTCAGTCCTGCACCTGTTCAAAGTGCTGAGGGCTGACAGTAGAGCACAGAAGTCCGCTATGCTGTAATGCGCTGGGGGAGAGCACACTGGTGAAAAGTTTTTATATTTCTGCCCTCTCAATAACAAAAAAAAGGAGCTCTGCGGGGAGACAGCGCAGCTCTTCACGATATGGCTCTTAAAGTTCACAACGTGACTGAAACCTGATTTCTTTGGAAATCCTGCACCTATGCACTGATAGGGAGGCCTCTGAGATGCAAGCAGCACTGTCTGAAACAAACCTAGCTACAAAAAGCAATAAATAAAATGAAAATTCAGTAAATCTTCCCAGGTTAAGCAGGTAGTCTGCTTAAGACCTTATGGTGGATGATAGAGAAAACTCAATATAGATCCAGTTCTTGCTGCCTTAAAAACAGAGGGGCATATTCCCAAGAACGTGTGATAACCATCGCAAAAGTAAGTTAACGCAACTCCCAACATCGCAGTCTATCTCAGGAAATTTACGCCGTGTTAACCAAGTATTCACAACTTGGCGGTACCATACGATAGTCACCAGACAAAACGCCAAATTGCTGCGTTAAAATCAATGCCACACCGCAAAAATGTGAAACACAAATGCAAAAAAGGCTGCGATGAGGCCAATTACGATACAAATATCAGTGAAACCAACGACAGGCCTGCAATCCACTTGCGTCAGGCGGGAACAATCACCATAAAAGTTGAAAAAAAACAGACAAACAAATGCCAAACAACAGCGAAGAACCATGGATGTTGCTGGAGCAAGTACGGAGGAGAACCAGAACCCCTCAAGCCCCCCGGATGACCTGCCTGGGACCTCGGGGTCAGTAAAAGCCAAGGAGAAGAAGAGTAGGAAGAAGCGCTTCAGTCCGTAGGAAAACAGGATCCTGATAACGGAGGTGGTTGAACACCATCAACAACTGTTCGTCACCTCCACTGTGTCATGGCAACAAAAAATGGACTATGGCACGCCATCGTGGACAAGGTGAATGCAGTGGGAGTGCTGAAGAGGACAACGGATGAGGTCAAGAGGCGCTAGAATTACATCAAGCGCAAAACCAAGCTGAAACTCACCAACAACCGGAAGGCAGCAATGCAGACTAGAGGTGAGTGTCCTGCGCCACAGGAGGAGCTGGACGAGATGGAGGAAATGGTGGCCACAGTCATCAGTGCGGAGACGGGGGCAGGAGTTGGGGGCCCGGACACTGCACAACAGGACCGGACACAACAGCAACAGGGTGAGTAACGACCAGGGACTGGGGGGACGGGGGGAGATGGGCACAATGGCACACATGCCTTGCACAAGTAAGCATAGCACATCTGCAAACAACCCATGCCCCAGACCACCAACTCCCACCAAGAGACCAATGTACCCAAGTATGCAACATGTCAGCACTGTATGAGCACAGAAGTCAGAGGCACACCACGTGTAAGGGATAAGGGGCAGCTAAATCAGAGCTGCAGGGGCAACTCCTCCAAAATGCAGCACAGACACATCACTTGCAGAGCACATCAACATTAACAATGATGTGGCACAAACCGCAACACGTTTACCACAGAACAGAGGACACAACTGGTGCCCGCTGGGTGTAGACACTGGCCAATCACAAGTGGCATTGCAGAGAAATGTGAGTTGATAATGTACAAGTACAAACACACAGCCGTGATGTCGAAAAGGCCACTGTCCCGCAGCAAATGGACAGCCCCTCCGAAACAGCCACGATGTACACAGTCATGCAGTCTGTATGTAAACATGTACCATGCGACAACACACATGTGAACACATTGTTAAACTGCATCTCCCCTTCACATTGCAGAGGGAGAATCAACACCTCCTGCAGAGCAGTCCCAACCTCTCTTCTCTGATGACAAAGAGGACCACCACACTTTTGACGCCGACGCCCTCCAACAGCTCATGGAGAGCCTCTGCAGCCTACTTCCAGGAGCAGGGCAGCCCAGCTGCTATGAGGAGAACCCACCCCCTGCACTGTACACACAGCAGGCAACACCCACATCCACGGCTGCCTCCCAGGACCCCCACGAAGAACACATGGCCTTCCAACGCCGTGTGTTGGGGTGCCAGGAGCAGCTGGCTGAACAGGTGCGGGTGGGCTTCGACCGCATGGCAGCCAAACTAGATGCTATACGTGGGTGTCTAAGTCCCATCAGGGACCACTCACAGTCCCTAACGGACACCAACAGTTTGCTCCATGCTCTCCAACGAACCATGGCTGACATCGCTAGAGTCCTGACTGTGAGACAAGAAACACTGTCTAGTCAGAGTGGCTCCAGCGAGCTCGCCCGGGAGTTGGGACTCATGCGGAGGCTCATGGAGAACATGGAGCGGGCCAATGCAGAAAGAGCGGCTACCACGGCTGCACACCAGCGAGAGGTAGCTGGGTTCCACAATGACCTCAAAACCATCTTCATGGCATTGCTGCCTCAAGGCCTGGCGCTGATGCATGCTGCTGCTACCACTACATCCACATCGCCGCCCCCTGAAGTGTCAGTGCCACACAGTGCGGCAGACATTCCGCCTCCGGCCCCTGAGGTGTCACTGCAACACATTGCTGGAGAAAGTCTAGCACCACCCATGCGTGAGGCACATGAAACAGCAGAGGAAGAGGATGTGGATGAATCTGTCCTCGTTGTCAGAAGGAAACGGTAGCATTCATCTCCGCCTCATGGCCGGTTTCAGCTTGGTTCTGCCCTCTGCGTCAACACCTTCCACTGTTCCCCAATACACTCTGCGACACTCACCTTGAACCTCACAATGGACTGCCATATTCTGTTTGATCGCCAATGACACAGCTATCAGACTGCGGACTGAACTCTTCCACTTCCTTTGGACTAGTCATTCCTTGAATGACTCTGGCTGACCCACCACATGCCAACATTTGAAAGTGGGGTTTGCATGGCCCTGTACTGCTCCAGATGCAAAACTCCACTGAATGTGCATTAAACATTCCGAATCACACAGATGTGTCGTCTCTATGGTCTTTCAAGTGTGGCAGTATGGCTGAATGTAGGGTCAGTGAATTCCTCTTACGTCCATGGGGCTCATGTCGTTGGACTTGGGTCACAGAGTGACACATTGCCGATTGTCGTCCGGGTGGCGCCAACGCAACAACAGCGACACACGCATTTGTTACTACCTTGTCCAGCCCCGTACGGAAACACGCCCAGAGCCCCGGCATCATTTTCCAAACCCTTACACTGGACTGGCAAACGCCAGGCCAGCCCACTACGCTTACACTCCAGGGGGGGACAACAACGCCACATGTGCCAGGACTCCCCTGAAGGGATATGCTGTTCACAGGTCTGGTTGTCAGTATGCCACGGTCACTCCCTCATGGATGGTTTACACCCACACCACACCCATCCAGCACATGCGTCAAGGCACATGTGACCCTGCCAATAAAAAGGGCTGGGCGCACGTGCACGACGCCATTTCCAACCTCTCTCGGGGTGTGCCGTGTGGTGTGCATGTAGGCCTGGGGGCCCAGGGGCCAGCGACATCACATTCCGCAGGCCCGGAGCTGACATGATGGCGTACGCACCATGATACCCAATCATAGAGGGTCCATGACTTGCGGGGCACAGACTTGGCGGCACGGGATACACTGCCACGGGACGGTGACTTTCCATGAACTGAGGTAGGGGCACCTTAAGTTCTGAGCGGGTGTACAGCCTGCGATGAAGCCCCGTCCCGGCGGTCCGGAGGACTCAGGTTTTGTGTGCCCTGCTTGACCGCAGTGTAGGCCTGTTCCAGCGGGCAGTGTGGGCCTACCGCCACGTGGCATCGCCTCCTGGATCACAGAGTTAGTGGCACCTATGAGGCTGAGCGGGTATGCAGCCTGCAGACCCAGCACCAAATGTGAGACCTGATGTGGACGGTGCCATGTCGCGGGCCCCGGGCTTGTGGCTTGCAGCGGCACGTGGTGGGCCCTCTTTTCTACACGCCGGTGGCGGAAGGTGAGCAGTGAGGCCTACGTGTGCAGGGGCGGGAATGCACCGCTGGGCAGTGGGAGGGGCTGGGGTGCATCTGCCTGGGTGCCCAGGGGTGGGCATGCTCCGCTGGGCGGCGGGAGGGGCTGTGGTGCAGCTGCCTGGGTGCGCAGGGGCGGACAGGAGACGATGTTGTGTGCAATTGTATGTACTTTGCCATTCAGGTATCTGGACTCTGTTTCAGATGACGGGTCTATCTCAGATGTGGGACCTGGTGAACTGCACTACATACCAGCACGTGGTTGAAGACACACCGGTGGCAGCAGGTGAGCAGTGTGGCCTGGGTGCCCAGTGTCGGCACTCTTTCTCCCTGTCCCTCTCTACTTTTCTCTATCTCTCTCTCCCTCTCTGTCTGTCTATCTCTCTATCCCCCTCTGTCCGTCTATCTCTCTCTCCCCTCTCTGTCCGTCTATCTCTCTCTCCAACTCTCTGTCCGTCTATCTCTCTCCGTCTATCTCTCCCCTCTCTGTCCGTCTATCTCTCTCTCTCCCCCTCTCTGTCCGTCTATCTCTCTCTCCCCCTTTCTGTCCGTCTATCTCTCTCTACCCCTCTCTGTCCATCTCCCCTTCTCTGTCCGTCTATCTCTCTCTCTCCCTCTCTGTCCATCTGTGTCTCTCTCCCCCTCTTTGTCCGTCTATCTCTCGCTCTCCCTCTCTGTCCGTCTATCTCTCTCTCCCTCTCTTTCTCTCTCTCTCCTACGCTCTCTCTCTGTCCCTTGATGTGCGCAGGACACACCTTCTCATCATGATTTTTGTCCTGCAGGCTGTGACCTAGGGATTGTCCCGAGGGGAGCCGCCATGTGTCTTCATTTCTGTTCTGTGTTTATTTTAATAAATTATCATTTGTGGCTTCGAAGGTGAATGTGTGATGCTCATTTTTTTGATGACACATGCATGTCACCAGATGTGATTGTGCGACATCATGCGGGTTATTCGGTATATGATTCCGTGTAGTTGATGTGGGATGTCTTTGGCCGGGGGTAGGGCGGGAAGGGGGTGGTCCAGGGTGTGGTGGCGGTGGGTGTTGTGGCCCTCTTGGGTGTCCGGCACGCATGTTTAGTTGCTCCATGGCATCTGTTGTTCTTCAGGTGTGGCTCTGGGCTGGGCTCTCTTTTGTGGTGCAGGTTGTAGTCCGACTTTGCACCAGGTCAGAGCAGGTGTTAGTTTCCTGGTGCTAACGCGCCTTATCACATGTTTTGTGATCTTATCGCAGATCAGGCTGGTCGTTGTGAATGTTGCGGAATGGTGTTATTGCGGCTTTTTGCTCGGTAACGCCTACTCTGCATCTCATTAGCGATAGTTGCCGGGGTCATCCGTGGCGATGTTTTTTGCGGATGCTATCGCCGGAAACCTGGTGATACCGGCTGTTTGCACCAGCTTGTGAATGGGGTGGTAGATTTATCGCAAATTTGGCTGCGATAAAGTGCCGTTAACTCGGGGATCACTCCTTGAGAATATGGCCCAGAGTTTGCAATCAAAGAGCAGAGTAATCATAAAATATAAGCTAAAAAGAGTCTGCTATGAATCAATACCAATACAATTTAGACCCTTAATACAATGCTGCCACCTCCTGGATATTTAAGGTAACTTACCTTCTGTGTATATCGCTATATGATGTAATTACTGGAATCATTTTTAGAAGGGATTGCAGCGATGTACCGTTTTTTTTTTTTTCAACCGTCCGTCGTGAAAATATATGTAAAACATGAGAAATAAACTAAGTTTGCTCAAATTTTGATTGAGGACTTCCCCTAAATCAACGAGGCTTCTGAAACATAATTCTGAAAACATAATCATGTAAATTGACATCCAGTGTGAATGGGTATTAGATTTCACGAAGTCCACATATCTTCATTTCATTTTAAATGAAACTTCTGTCACTTTTTTCTAAGGTGTGTGAGGCTCGCATGGCAATGCACCCACATACAGTAACAAAGTATCATGTGTCTCATTTCTGCTTGAAATGTGTCAGAGACTAGCCATGAGGGAGAAAGATAATGGTTGTAACATTTAGATGTAAAAGTAGGAGAAAAGTGAGGGAAGTTGGTTTGGACAAGATAAAATGACTGGATGCTTCTGGGCCAATCACGGACCAAAAAGTGTTGGGATGCGGAAGTCTCCCTTCCCCAACCCCTCTAACGCTGTGCAATAAGGAGCGTTGCACAATGTAAACGCTGTGCACTAAGGAGCTTTGCACAATGTCATCTTGAAAAGAAATAATTCTACATGCATTTCAAACGTAATTGGAAAATGTTGAAAACTACCGGAAGACAAACTGTCTGATCATTAAAACGAATAAACTAGACGTAGGGAATTCTGGTAAACCAGCCGCCATTTAATGGTTTAAAGCCAGAGAGGGCATCACTCTATAAATACATTGGCTTTGCATTAAATTATACTTTGACTATAAATGATCCTACCCAGCAGGTGTTCCCTAGTGGCTGTCCGCAGTGTCTGATCTGTGTCAATCCAGCTGTTTACACCGAGGCTATAGTCCCCTGTTAAAAGCCCACCTTGGAGAACTTGCTCCTGTTCCCAAAAATGGTTTTCTGGACCTCGTCGTGTAGGAGCCCCCAGCTTTCAAAGTCTTTTAGGGACACGCATTGCGAAGAGCTCTACGTGTTCCTATAGTAGTAGCTGTTGAGGAGCTATGCCGAGAGCTGTTTGCGTGTTCCCTAATGCATAAAGTTCATACCCTCTCCAATCACATTGTTCATTCAATTTTGTCTGATTGTCTTTACCACAGTGTTGGAAATTTGCCTTTTTGGCAGGGTCAGCCTGACTTTTTTGGCCTTTATACTGAGCCCTCTTTATGCTGGCTACAGAACTCTGTGCACTTTAGCCCTGCTAACTAGTAGTAAGATGCTTGTGCTGATCCTTTCCACTTGGTAAAATTGGCAACTGCTAACTGGCATATTTGGCTTAACAATAAGCCCCTGCTATATGCTACCCACAGTGTACGCCGGGCCAGTAATGAAGTGACAATGTTAACGAGTGCTATCGCTGCTGATCGCTGCGGGGGGGGGGGGGGCTTCTTTTGTTTACGTTTTAAGGTCGTTATAAGAATTTAAAGTACGTTGTAGTATATAGTAACCCACTAGGCGAGTGGAGCTGGCTGTATGTTGGCAAGTGAACAACGATCACGAAAGAATGATGGACATCATGTAATATGTACATGACAAATGTTTATGATGTGATATGATGCAATGTTACCAATAAAAACAAGCTTAAAAAAAATGAAGTGACATGCAAACATGACTGCAAGCCATCACCGCAAAATCCACATACAAAGCCGCCCTCAACCTCTATCACGACCAACTACGAGATGGAAAGAAAAAGGCCCTAAGTGCCAGCTTCAACAACAGCAAATAACTCTTCACCATCGACAAGGAGTACTCCAATCCTGCAGCTGCCAACAATGACGTCATCCATCCCAAGCACTCTACCACGACCTCTCAAAACTTCTTCAAACAGAAGACTGCCAAGATCTACAACACATTCGGCCCACAACATACTGATACAAACTCCCCCAACCAGCCTGACACCTCCTTCATCTCCAAAAAGCCGCTAAGCAACTGGTAGCCCCTCTCTAGCAAAGAAACCACCGCCCTGATCAAAACTATCCACTTAGGAGCCCCCTCAGACCCATGCCCCCACTTCATATACAACTTTGGAAGAACCATCTTCTCCCACATATTCACCAATATCATCAACTTCCCCATACCCACCTTCACCTTCCGGTCTTGCTGGAATAAGTCAGAAGTCAACACACTATTTAAGAAAAAAACAGCGGACCCCAACACCCTCACCAGCTACAGAACCATCTCACTCCTGCCATTTCCAGCTAAAGTCATGGAGAAAGCCATCAATACCCACCTCGCAGACCACCTAGAACTCCATCAACTCCTAGACAGCTCTCAAGCAGGCTTCCGCACTAACCACAGCACAAAGACAGACCTCATTGCGGTCACTGATGACATCAGAAGCATCCTTGGCTGAGGAGAAATGGCCACACTCATCCTCTTCGACCTCTCCGCAGCTTTCGATACGGTCTCCCACAAGTCACTCACCAGAAAGCTTCCGCACTTTCATATCTGCGGACCAGCCTTCAAGTGGATATCCTCCTTCATCATGGACAGAACTTAATGAGTTACACTTTGTCCCTACACCTCAGAACCCAAGAAACTCATCTGCAGGGTCCATCAAGGATCGTCCCTCAGCCTCAATGTCTACATGATGCCCATTGCAGACATTGTTAGAGCCCACGGTATCAACATAGTATCCTGCGCGACACACAGCTCATCCCCTCGAGGCGGACGCTCAGCAAGTGTCAGCTGCAGGGTATGTCCTGGCTCTACCCATGTCTTTTGTGGTTACAAGTTATTGATTGTGCAAACTGAAATCTTATCTGTCGTTTGATAAATAGTGCTGCTGCCACTATCTGGTTTTAATTGCGCTGTGCGCTCAGCTAATTATTTTTATCTGCTTTTAAATTAGCAGCCTACAGTCTTCGGTCCGCCACGGCTTGTACCGATTGAGCGGAGGGACAATAAGGTATACAACATCACTTCCGGTCGTACAACCGGAATCGCAATCAGTGCACTAGCTCCCGCATCCATCTTTCAAGCCTACAAAAGGCAGGTAGGGCGCGGACGCACGGGGCGGACTCTCTACGAGCGTTAGCTGCGGGGTATGTCCTGGCTCTACGCCTGTCTTTTGTGGTTACAAGTTATTGATTGTGTGTGAGAAAGTGTCATCTTTCTTGCATGGTATGCCCCCACTTTTTGCTGAATTGCTGATGTCCTCTGACTGAGTGTGCCCTGGGCTCCTGCCAATCATGTACCCAGGGCCTACGTTCCTTTCCTAAAACTCTGTTGAAGCCTAAACCCAATTGGCATCTCTGGCCATATGTCAGCCCCTGGAAAATGGTACACTAGGTACCCAGGGCCTTGTGACCAGAGAAGGCCCCTAAGGGCTGCAGCACTTATTGTGCCACCCTTAGAGGCCCTGTACCCTGACACACACAGACTACCCTTGCAGGCTGAGTGTCTGGGTGCAGAACAAAACAGAGAGTCGACATGGCACACATCCCTGTGTGCCATGTCCACAACACACACTGCTCTGGCATACCTCATTCACCACTCTCGCTGGGTGCCCTATGCCAGTGGTGTGGGTACAGATGCATAAGCCCTGTGCCCCTACAGTACCCAGGTCCATTCCTGGGCACTGTAAGTGCAGTGCTGCCATTAAGAGTATATGGTGCTGGGAGGTCATCAACATGAACTCCACAGCACCATGATGGCAACACTGAAGAATGAGAAGTTTGGTATCAAACTTCTCAGCACATTAAACCCTCACTGATGCCAGTGTGGGATTTAATGTACAATGCACGACAGAGGGCATCTTAGAGATGCCCCCTGAAACTAACCTGCAATCCACGTCTTGTCTGAGGGGCTGCCTAGGCTACCACACAGCAGACATGTTGCTGGACCCCTGGGTAGAGAGCCATCCGCTCTCCTGGGCCTGCAACAATGCACATCCTGGGCGAGGTGCTAGGTCTCCTCCCCCAGGATGGGCAGGGGAAGCTTAAAAGGCATGCCGCCTTTGTGAGCTTCTCCAGGCCACTTGCTGTACTCAGCAACTGGCCCCTACCGGTTCTGACCCCCACTCTGGCGGGAAGACTGGCAGGAAACCCCAAGGAAGGAAAGGGGGTGTGCCAGCCTCTGCCAACCCCACCCCTCAAGTGGGGGAGGCGAGGTGAAGCACATCTCCGGGCTCTCGCCATCTTGAAGATGGGAAGCTCTGCCCAATCAGGACTAGGCTACTGTCCCCCTCCCACAGGAGAGTGGCCGGATAGGGGGTGCACCCACCCCAGGGAAGGGACCCATTGGTCCCTGCCCTTTACCTACCTGTAACGCCCCTAAATTTAGTATTTAGCGGCACCCTGAACCTTCCTTCCTCAGATCCAGATTCCGAAACAAGAAAGAAGAACAAGGAACAAGAAGACCTGCCGTGCAGCTGCTAACAAGAGGAAGACACCAACTGCTTTGGCCCCAGCCCTACCGGCCTGTCGACCCTCGAACCTGCTACTGCTAAACCCCGGCATCTCCAGTGGTCAGCAACCTCAAATACCCCGGAGGACCTGACTGCCTTGTGACTCTGACTACCTGGGACTCTCAAGAGCAGTGGTACTGCTCAAAGCAAGTAACTGACCCCTGGCATCAGCCAGGAACTGCGAACCCTGCACACTGTGCACCCGCCACGCCTGGCCTGTGCCGGAGTGGACAAAGACCTCGAGGACGTCCCCCCGGTGACTGTGACCCCGAATCCAGCACCCAAGGACCCACCTCAATGCTCCTGACAACACCTGCAGCCTCAGAACCAGGGCCCCTTCCAACCGCGACCAGCAGAGTGTAAGATTTCCCGACGCTAAAAGTCACCCCTGCACCCGGCGCCCTGCGGCCCCCTGTGCCCAACTCCTGGGTGCCTACCTATCCTCCAACTACCCAACTTACCTCTCGAAGTGGTGGTCGCACCTTAAGAATCTTCGTCCCCAAGCTTGCAGCCTTTGTTCGTTCTTGAGCTTCTCCATTGCAATCCATTGAGCGCTCGACGGCTCAAAAGCACCGTGCACCCAGCCTCCCGAGTGCCCATAGCAGTGCAACCTCTACTCTAATCTACTTCCCCATCTGCCCTGAACAAGTGACCAGGAGCCCAGCTCCCACAGCCGCGTGGCCTGCTAGCTAGCAGCCACCAACCAAAGGCCCCCTGCCTCCCAGAGGATAACATTGGGCCTAACTCACTCTGCACCCGGCTGCCCCTGTGCCGCTGAGGGTGTAACAACTATACTTACCTGACCCTGGGAGACCCCTGAGTCTCTGCCCAGAACCTTAACTCTGCCAGTCGAGTACTTACCCAAAAGCTGATAGTTCACTTTTCTTCCATAGGGTAACATTGACTGGTTTCACTTGGAAATTCTTCTAAGTGTCGAATTTGGAAACTTTAAAATATTCATCTAAAATCAGCCGAATTACGAGAATGAATTTACTCACCTGTTATCAGGAGAGATCCCAGTGCTGGATCTTGGTGCCCAGCACTGACCCTGAAAAGTAATTACAACCGTACTTACCTTTAACTTGATTTTCCTCCATAGGATAACATTGCCTGGTTTTCACCAGAAATTTTTCTACGTGTCGATTTTGCAAACTTACAAATATTCGCTACACATCGCCTGTATAACAAAATCACATTCTTCCAACTGTTTACAGGAGATGCCCCAGTGCTGGATCCAGGATCCAACACTGAGTTAGAAAAAATAACAATAATCCCACTTACCTGCTAAGTGAATTTCCTCCCATAGGATAACATTGGTGATTCTATGTGAAAAAGTTTCTAAGTGTCAACTTTTAAAATAAAATAATATTCCTTAAAAATCACAACTGTAACCAAAACGTTTTTACTCAACTGTTTACAGGAGATGTCCCAGGACTGAATCTAGGATCCAGTCCTGTGGTAAGAAAAGTAATCCAAAAAGTAATCAATTGCATTTAACTAGAAATTCCCATTGAGCTCAATGTTATATTGTGTTTGAAATTGTGTTGCCTATTGAAACAACTGTAACTATTGCATTCAAAAGTCTATTGCCTATTGAAAGTATTTATCTAAAGCATCTCATTCTGAGAAAGTCTATTTTGATACCTATTGTTGGTTCCAAAATAAAACAAGCATATATTTTTATATACAAACCATTGGCCTAGAGTTCAGTTCTTGAGTGTGTGAGACCATTTGCTGACTGAGTGTGTACAACAAATGTTTTACACTGTCCTCTGATACTGCCTTACTGCTCGACCAAGCTACCACTTTAGAGAGTAAGGTTATATCTAACTTTAGCCTCTGCCAAACCTCTGGGGACTGTGGACTCTGAGCACACTGTACCTATTTGGGAACAGTATATACAGATCCACTTTCTTACATTGTGCGAACTGAAATTTTACCTGTCGTAGTAGTGCTGCTGCCACTATCTGGTTTTAATTGCGCCGTGCGCTCAGCTAATTCTTTTTACCTACTTTTAAATTAGCAGCCTGTAGTCCTCAGTCCGCCACGGCTTGTGCCGATTGAGCGGAGGGACGATAAGGCATACGACATGACAGGAAGCGCAATCAGCGCACTTGCTCCTGCATCCATCTTTCAAGCCTACAAAAGGTGGGGCAGGGCACGGACGTGCACAGCGGCACGCCAGCGACGCGCCAAAGGCAAGACCGTCTGCGCCCGTCCACGCCAGACCGCCGCCAGCCACCAGGATCTCGTCTTCCTTCACCTATGAGCCTGTGTTTATTCGGTAAGTGACCAAAATGGCTAAGTTAAACTACTCTAGTCAAGAACTCAAACATCTTAAATATTTCCATCCAGAACAGTCAGTCACACAGGGAGATACAACTACTATCAGGGTGCATGACATTCCATGTTTCAACGAATTGGCCCCATCGAGCAAAACACCAACATATTGTAACTTGAACAACATCAAAACCCCCAAATTATTAAAGGCTATATATTTTAACACACGCTCAATTCCAAAACATACCATCGAAATATGGAGCCTCATGGACATGGAATCACCAGACATCTGTTTTATAACGAAAACTTGGCTTCATGAGCATGCCTCCACAGATGTGGCAATTGCCTTTTCACCTCAGTACAGACAAAAGAGGAGGAGGTTTACTCATAGCCACTATCCCTGGAGTGAGCATCACCTCCTTAGAAACCATGAGCGTTGATCAACTAGAACGATGTATTTTTAGAATAGAGGGTCCTTCTCGCGGCACTTGGAGAGGAGCTCTAGTATACAGACCTCCCAGCCCTAAAACTGGCTTTATACATACGTTGCTTGTGACAATTGCCCCGCATGTATTGGCCTCTGATATTTTCCTTTTAATAGGAGATTGTAATTATCATGCAGAGATATTGAACTCGGATACAGATCAGCTGATCACAAATATGAGTACTCTGGGACTAGCCCAATTGGTGACAGGTCCCACCCACACTGCCGGCCATACACTCGACTTACTGTTCACAAATTCAAAAGATATCACAGTAGAACCTCCATCCTCACTACTATGGTCAGACCCTGACCTATTAAAATTTGCTATTCTAGTCCACAAGACCAAAATTGATTACCAGCATGAATCAATATGGCCAAGGTCATGGCGAAAAGTCACCTCTTCCTCATTCACAACCTACTTCAGCCCCCCACAAAATAGCCTAGAAGTCAACATTGATCAGGCAGCGATCTCCTTTGAGAGAGCAATAACAGAGGTGCTAAACAAAATCGCCCCTCTTACCAGGGCAAAAATAAAATCTAGAGCTGCTCCCTGGTTCACGGAGCAACTGAAGATAGCGAAGCTCTCCTGCAGGGCAGCGGAGAGGAAATGGAGAAAAAGTAAAGATCCGATGGACCACGAAAAATACAGATGTATCCACCGCAGTTATCTGGAGAATATTAGGCAAACAAAAAAAGTGTTTCTCTTAAATCGGATCGAAATGGCGGCTAACTCTAATAAGGAGCTCTATAAAATCCTAAAAGAATTTACGACGCCTCCGGCTAAGACACACGCTCATATCTCACAGGACTGGACGGATTCTCTTTCCAAATTCTTTGACGATAAAATCTTTGCAATTCATAACTCCTTTCCGCCTCAAGACAATATAAACCTCTTAGGTAACCATTCCGCTGTATCTACGGGCATTCCTCCAATTTTGGAGGAATTCTCCCTGTGTAATTCATAGGAACTGGCTAGAGCCATGCTAAAAATCAAATCGGGTTCACCTGTGGACCCGGTGCCATCGCTTTTCCTCCCAATCATCGCTCCGGTACTGCTCGACAGTCTCACTGACCTATTTAATAGGTCACTGTCACAATCAGAGGTCCCACAGATATGGAAAGCAGTCAGAGTTAGGCCAATCCTTAAAAAACCTACAGCAGACCCTAAACTCCCCACTAACTATCGTCCTATCTCGTTGTTCCCTCACTTCGGGAAGATGCTTGAGTCACTGGTCAACCAACAGCTCATTATCCATCTCGAGAGCCATGGACTACTGGATCCATCACAATCAGGCTAACAGGAGGTTATCATTGGACAGTAGGCAGTCATCTATTCTCATCCTGTTAGATCTATCAGCAGCTTTTGACACCATCTCCCACAGCATTCTCGAACTTCGGCTCTGGGAGATTGGTGTCAGAGGGAAGGCCCTGACGTGGCTCAGAAGCTATTTAACGGACCGAGCTACCACAGTACAGATAGGCGATACCGTCTCATGTAGTAGGCCAGTTAGGATGGGAGTGCTGCAGGGCTCCATTTTGAGCCATATGCATTTTTAATCTATATTTGACTCCGCTGGCAAGGGTGATCAGATCTTTCGGCTTTGATGTTGTGTCATACGCCGATGATACTCAGATCCTGATCACCCTTGCTCCAGACCCAACTGAAATAAATCACGCTTCAAAGACTGCATGTCCCATGTTGACAGGTGGATGAGCACAAATCATCTGCAACTAAATGGAGGCAAAATAGAGATTGTACTGTTTGGAAAGGCTCACGAAGATTGGTCTAGTGACTGGTGGCCTTTAAATCTCGGCCATTGCCCAGTCCCAAGACAGACAGTGCGAAACTTAGGAATCCAAATGGATAACCAATTATCAATCAAAAAGCAGATCAACAATATAATTGGCACATGTTTTGGCATCATGCGTAACTTACACAAAGTCTTCAAATGGATTCCAATAGAAGCCAGGAAACCACTAGTCCAGGGGCTGATCATCAACCGTATGGATTACGGAAATGAAGATCTTCTCTCCAGGCTTCAGGTTCTGCAGAACACCACAGCCAGGCTTGTTCTCAATCTCCAGTCAAGATCCCCCTCGGCCCCTATTCTGAGATTCCTCCACTGGCTCCCTGTCAGAAAGCAAATTCATTTTAAGACCCTTTGTTTAACACATAAAAATATGTACGGTAGAGGTCCGGGTTATTGGGCCAAAAAGCTAAGCTGGTACCAACCTCACAGGACTCTGGTATCCAGCAATAGATCACTTCTTACACCTCTCAGAATCCGTACTATTGAAAATGGAGGAAGGTCATTCTCCTTTCTCGCACCCGCTCTCTGGAACAAACTGACCCCGCATCTCCGCAACATCACTGATCATTTTCGCAGAGAGCTGAAGACATGGCTGTTCGACAACAAACTAGTCCTCCCCTTCCGAGCTGACCTCCAAGCTGTCCGCAAGCGCCATGAGACTTTCGGGAGATTTGTGCGTTTTATAAATGCCCCTTGATTTTATTTGATTTACCTACTTGACCAGAAACCTTCAACATCTGCATGAGCAACATCGCTGCCTGAATGATAAAACAACTGCCTCCAGCTCAACACAGACAAAACCAAAGTACTAATCTTTGGCAACAACCACTTGGACGACTCTTGGTGGTCCTCTGAACTTGCCCCCCCCCCCACCTGCGGACCAGAATCTACTGTCTGAGACCTGAGAAGAGCCTAGCAGACTGGACCTCCTCCACCTCCTGTGTCCAGAAAAAAGAAGAGGACTGCAAGTGTGATAAGGCTGACCTCCTCTTAAAGCTACACGGTCACAATAAGCTTCAAGAGGCCTTTTCCAGCAACTGCTCAGCTGACCAATTGCAACTGGACCTGGAATGGACCCTGCTGTGGTGCTGCCTGACAACCTGTGAGTCTTTATGTGCCTCCCCTGATTTCCTGGTGAGCTTCAGAAGTGTCAGTACACTTAGGGGCATATTCACAAGAAACTATCGCCGAGCCAATGGCACTTTATCGCAGCCAAAGTTGCGATAAATCCATCGCCCCATTCACAAGCTGGTGTTAACAGCCCACAGCACAAGTTTACCCGCGATAGCAGCCGCAAAAAACATCGCCACAGAGGACCCGCGCAACTATCGCTAATGAGATGCAGAGTGGGCGTTCCCGTGCCAAAGCCACGACAACATCACACCTCAACATTCTCAACAACCAGACAGAACTGCGATAAAAACACAAAACAGGCGATAAGGCGCGTTAGCACCATGAAATCTGCACCTGCTCTGACTTGGTGTAAAATCGGACGGCAGCCTGCACCACAAAAGGGAGACCAGCCCAGGGCCACACCCGAAGGGCAACAGAAGCCATAGAGCCACCCATCATGCGGCCCGGACACCCAAGAGGGCTACAAAACCCATCGACACCACCCCTAGGACCACCCCTCCCTGGCACCCCGACCAAAGACATGCCACATCAGCTACACCCAAACATGCACAAAATAATCCGCCTGACGTCGCACAATAACAACTGATGACATGCATGTTTCGACACAGAAAAGAGCAGCACACAATCACTTTCGAAGCAACAAATGAAACTTTATTAAAATGAACACTGAAATGAAATGAAGACACATGGCCGCTCCCCGTAGGTCCCAGCCTGCAAGACAAAAATCATGATGAGAAGGTGTGTCCTGTGCACATCACAGGACAGAGAGAGAGCGAAGTGGAGAGAGAGGAAGAGGGGGGGGGGAAGAGAGAGAGAGAAGAAGAGAGGAGGAGAGAGAGAGACAGAGAGAAGAGAGAGGGAGAGAGGAGAAGAAGAGAGGGGGAGAGAGGGAAGAAGAGAGGGGGAGAGAAAGAAGAAGAGAGTGAGAGAGAGAGAATAAGTGAGGGAGGAGAGAGAGAGAGAGAAGAGAGGGGGAGAGAGAGACAGTCCGCCCCTGCGCACCCAGGCCACACTGCTCACCTGTTGCCACCGGTGTGTCTCCAACCATGTGCAGGTATGTATCGCAGTTCACCTGGTCACACATCTGAGTCAGAGCCGCCAGCTGAAACAGAGTCCAGATTCATGACTGGCACAGTACACACACCTGCACAAGACAACAGTGCCTGCCCGCACATGCACACCCAGGCAGAGGCATCCCAACCCCTCCCGCCTCCCAAGGGAACACGCCCGCCCATGCACACCCAGGCCTCACTGCTCACCTTCCACCACCGGCGCGTAGACGGGAGGTCCAACCATGTGCAGCTGCAAGCCACAAGCCCAGGGCCTGAAGACATGGCATCATCCACACCATGCAGCCCCGCTCCGCAGGCCACCAGGTCTCACGTTTGGTGCTGGGTCTTGATAAATCCATGGCAGAGGACATACCAGTGCACCCGGCACCATCGCAGGCTGCACACCCACTCCGTCCAATGGGTGCCACTGACTCTGGGATCCCGGAAGCGACGCCATGTGGCGGTAGGCCTGCACTGCCCACTGGCTCTGGCCTACACTGCGGTCCAGCAGGGCACACAAAACCTGAGCTGTCCGGACTGCCGTGACGGGGCATCATCGCAGGCTGAACACCCACTCAGCAGCTTAAGGTGACACTGACTCAGTGCACCCAAAGTCACCGTCCCATGGTGGGGTGCCTGTGCGGGCCGCAATGCTCCAAGTGCCTCTAACCCTGTGCAACCCCAATCAGCGCCACGTGGTGGCAGGCCTGTGCCAGTCGCAAGGTCTCGGGTGCCACTAACCCTGTGCAACCCCAGTCAACACCATGTGGCGGTAGGCCAGTGTCGTGCGCCAGGCCTCAGGTGCCACCAATCCTGTGCGCAACAATTCATGGGCCCTTTATGAATGAGGAGCGTGGAGCGGCCGTCATCCAGTCACCACCAGAAGAGGGGAATGTGACGTCTTCGGCCCCTCATGTTGGTGGAGTCACATGGCCAGTGACGCCTGTGCCAGATAGGTGTTTGCAAACTTGCCCTCAGGGAGTGGCTGTGACATGCTGACGACTAGACCAGTGACCTGCACACCACCAGCGAGTACGCCTGCGATGGGTAGCAATGATGACCCCCCCTCGGTGCGTCATCGGAGTGGTCTTGCCTGCTGTACGCCATACCAGTGCAGGGCTTGCCACAATTACGGGTCGGCTCGGGGTGTGCTCCAGTCCATATCCGGACGAGGAAGTGACTGATGCGTGTGTCCCTGTTGTAGTGTTCACGGGACCAGGTACACAAAATGCAATGTCGCACCCTCTGACTCGCATCCCACAGGATGAACATCATTGACTCAAGGGAAGGCACTTTCCCCACATTCATCCACACATCCATTCCTGAATGATGTAAGACATGACACAGCAGTGCGTCACTGGATGTTTATTTGCACATCCCGTGCAGTTCTGCAGCTGGAGCGATACAGGGCAATGCCGAGCACACTACACAATATGGGCCCGTGGAGGGCCAGCCAGAGTCCATCCGAGGATGATATGTAATGCGGAAGAGGAAGGGTCCAGTCCGCAATCTGTCCGCCGTGTCATTGCTCATCGAACAGTATGTGGCAGTCCATGTCGCTGTCCAAGGTGAGTACATCGGAGTGTATCGGGTGTCAGTGGAAGGGCATGAGGCCATGTGCGGCACCAAGCAGAAACAGGCCAGGTGGCGAAAATGATTGCTAGTGCCTCCTGATCACAAACCCATCCATATCCGCGTCTTCGGATGTGTGCCCTGCCCTCCTGTGGGTGTTGCAGTCCCGGCCGCGGCACTGTGTGCCACTGACACATCAGGGGCCTGGGTAAATATATCTGCCGCACTGTGAGGCACTGACACACCAGGGGGCGGGGATGTGGATGGTGTGGGGGCAGCAGCATTCATCAGCTCCACGCCTTGTGGCGGCAATGCCATGAAGGAGGTCTGCAGGGCATGATAGATACTAGCTACATTCCGATGATGTGCAGCGGTGACTCTGCCATCCTTTCCGCCTCCATATGCACCATGTCCTCCATGAGCCTCCGCATGTGTGCCAGCTCATGGCTGGTATCGCTGGAGCCACTCTGAGCGGACAGCTGTTCTACGCTCCGTGGCATGACTCCAGCGATGTCAGTCAGGGCTCATTGGAGACCAGGGGGCGGACATAGACACCCAAGGATGGCATCCAGTTTGGCAGCCATGAGTTCGAACCCCACCCGCACCTGCTCAGCCGTCTCCCTCTGGCCCTCCAGCAACATGGCGTGGAAGGCCATTTGTTGTTCCTGGGGGACTTGGGAGGGTGCCAGGGCAGTGGGTGCCTCCTGTTGGGTGGTTTGGGTGGTGGGTGGGGTCTCCTCGATGTAGCTGGGCTGCACTGATCCTGGAGGTGAGTCGCGGATGAGGTCAATGATGTCTAGGAGGGCTTGTGCGTCGATGCTGGTGTTGTCCTCCTCGTCATAAGTGAAGAGTGGCTGGGACTGCTCTGCAGGAGGTGTTGACGATGCCCCTGCAATGTGAAGGGGAGATGGTGTATTACAATGTGTCCACATGTATGTAGCCGCATGGTACAGGTTGACATTCTGACAGCATGGCATTGTACATTGTGACAGTCTGTGGATCTGTGCGATGAGCCAGGGTCATTGTGGGTGTGTACTGTGCCCTGCTTGATTGTGCATGTGTGCCATCGTGGCCATCTCTACCCGTCCCCCCAGTAACTGGTGGTCACTCACCCTGTTGCGGTTGTGTTGTGTCCTGTCGAGCAGTGTCCGGTCCCCCGACTCCGGCCAGAGTATCCACACTGATGACTGTCGACACTAGCTCATCCATGTCAACCAGCTCGAGTTGTGGCGCTGGGCCCCCACCTCCGGTCTGCTGCCTTCTGGTTGGCGGAGAGTTTCTCCTTGGTCTTCCGCTTGATGTCATTCCATCGCCTCTTGACCTCGTCCATTGTCCGCTTGTGCTCTTCCACGGCATTCACCTTGTCAATGATGTCCTGCCATATTCCAGTAGTTTTGGTGCCCAATGACACGTTGGAGGTGACGAAGAGTTGTTGATGGTGTTCCATCACCTCTGTGACTATGATCCTGTTCGCCTGCGGACTGAACTTCGTCTTCCTCGTCTTTTTGTCCTTGCCCTTCCCAGTCACCGATGTCCCGGGCTGGTCGGCCGGGGTGCTTGTGGGGTTGCGCTCGTCCCCTGCGCCAGCTCCGGCTGCCTCCATGGTGCTTGGGTGTATGTCAGTTTGAGTGTGGGTGTTTTTTCAACTTTTATGGTGATTTTATCGGCCTGCCAGGTGTGTGTTGCAGGCCTGGCGCCGCTTATCGCTGATTTCCTCATCGCGCTTTGGTCCATTGCGTGTTTTTTGGTGTTGTGGTTTGTGTTTTTATCTCCGTTGTGGTGGTTGTATCGCGGACATTGTCCGCGGTGTCAGAGGACTATCGCACGGTAACGCCTTGTAGTGAATTCCACGTTGACACAGGGTTATTTTCCCGGGATGGGCTGCGATATTGGAAGTTGCGTTACACTACTCTTGCGGTAGTTATCACACATTCTTGTGAATATCTCCCTTACTGTGGTGGATTGGGGCTTAAAAGACTACTGTCAGAAAGTAAAATCTTTGACCAGGATGAACCTTGCTAGTGTATCTGGCACGTGCTCCATTGCAGTCACTGTCAAATTGCACGTAGGTCCTGGTCTACTACAACTATTTACTATGATTGGTACTTGGGCTTCTTGGCACTATTTATGCTTAAAACTTTAAAAATTCATTTTGCTGTCTCTTCTTATTTGATATTTGTGATTTTCATGTCATATTGTTGATTACATTTTACTATTTCATTTTGGGATTTGAATTGTGTTGCATTTCAACTTTGTTACTGGTTGGGTACTACATAAATACTTTACACATTACGTCCAAGTTAAGCCTGTCTGCTCTGTGCCACAGCTTCCAGGGGATTGAGCTTGGGTTCAATTAGTGACTTTAGTGGTTCACCCTGACAAGGACTATGGTTTTTATTTGAGGTGGGTACCACCGCACTCAATTAATACCCCAATTCCGTACACATAGGATATGGCAGATATGTAAGAACCTCTAGTTGAGGCAAGGCTTGTGTCTTTTGATCACAAGGTAGTCCTTTCCGAATCAGGCCCTAGTAGCACCAAAGAAGCAGTTGAAATTGAACATGTATCATGTGCTATTCATAAAATCTAGAGCTGCTCCCTGGTTCATGGAGTAACTGAAGATAGCGAAGCTCTCCTGCAGGGCAGCAGAGAGGAAATGGAGAAAAAGTAAAGATCCGACGGACCACGAAAAATACAGATGTATCCACCGCAGTTATCTGGAGAATATTAGGCAAACAAAAAAAGTGTTTCTCTTAAATCGGATCGAAATGGCGGCTAACTCTAATAAGGAGCTCTATAAAATCCTAAAAGAATTCACGACGCCTCCGGCTAAGACACACGCTCATATCTTACAGGACTGGACAGATTCTCTTTCCAAATTCTTTGACGATAAAATCTTTGCAACTCTTAACTCCTTTCCACCTCAAGACAGTATAAACCTCTTAGGTAAACATTCCGCTATATCTACGGGCTTTCCTCCTATTTTGGAGGAATTCTCCCAGTGTAATTCAGAGGAAGTGGCTAGAGCCATGCTAAAAATCAAACCGGGTGCCATCACTTTTCCTCCCAATCATCGCTCCGGTACTGCTCGACAGTCTCACTGACCTATTTAATAGGTCACTGTCACAATTAGAGGTCCCACAGATATGGAAAGCGGTCAGAGTTAGGCCAATCCTCAAAAAACCTACCGCAGACCCTAAAGTCCCCACTAACTATCGTCCTATCTCGTTGCTCCCTCACTTCGGGAAGATGCTCAAGTCACTGGTCAACCAACAGCTTGTTATCCATCTCAAAAGCCATGGACTACTGGACCCATCATAATCAGGCTTCAGGGCCACCCCTATCACAGAAACAGCGCTGTTAGAAGTAACCGATAACAGCAGGTTAGCATTGGACAGTGGGCAGTCATCTATTCTCATCCTGCTAGATCTATCAGCAGCTTTTGACACCATCTCCCACAGCATTCTCGAACTTCGGCTCTGGGAGATTGGTGTCAGAGGGAAGGTCCTCAAGTGGCTCAGAAGCTATTTAGTGGAACGAGCTACCACAGTACAGATAGGCGATACCGTTTCATGTAGTAGGCCAGTTAGGATGGGAGAGCCGCAGGGCTCCATTTTGAGCCCCATGCTTTTCAATCTATACGTGACTCCGCTGGCAAGGGTGATCAGATCTTTCGGCTTTGATGTTGTGTCATACGCCGATGATACTCAGATCCTGATCATCCTTGGTCTAGATCCAACTGAAACAAAATCACGCTCTAAAGACTGCATGTCCCATGTTGACAGGTGGATGAGCACAAATCATCTACAACTAAATGGAGGCAAAACAGAGATTGTACTGTTTGGCAAGGCTCACAAACATTGGTCTAGTGACTGGTGGCCTTTAAATCTCGGCCATGGATAACCAATTATCAATGAAAAAGCAGGTCAACAATATAATTGGCACAAGTTTTGGCATCATGCGTAACTTACGCAAAATCTTCAAATGGATTCCAATAGAAGCCAGGAAACCACTAGTCCAGAGGCTGATCATCAACCGTTTGGATTACGGAAATGCCCTGCTTTCCTCAATAAATGAAGATCTTCTCTCCAGGCTTCAGGTTCTGCAGAACACCACAGCCAGGCTTGTTCTCAACCTCCCGTCAAGATCCCCCTCGGCCCCTAATCTGAGATTCCTCCACTGGCTCCCTGTCAGGAAGCAAATTCATTTTAAGACCCTTTGTTTAACACATAAAAATATGTATGGTAGAGGTCCGGGTTATTGGGCCAAAAAGCTAAGCTGGTACCAACTTCGCAGGACTATGAGATCCAGCAATAGATCACTTCTTACACCTCTCAGAATCCGTACTATTAGAAATGGAGGAAGGTCATTCTCCTTTCTCGCACCCGCTCTCTGGAACAAACTGACCCCGCATCTCCGCAACATCACTGATCATAACTGTTTTCGCAGAGAGCTGAAGACATGGCTATTCAACAACAAACTAGTTCTCCCCTTCCAAGCTGACCCCCACGCTGTCCGCAAGCGCCATGAGACTTTATGGTGATTTGTGCGCTTTATAAATGCCTCTTGATTTTATTTGATTTACCAACTTAACCAGAAACCTTCAAATCTACATGAGCAACATCGCTGCCTGAATGATAAAACAACTGCCTCAAGCTCAACACAGACAAAACCAAAGTACTAATCTTTGGCAACAACCACTTGGACGACTCTTGGTGGTCCTCTGAACTTGCCCCCCCCCCCCACCTGCGGACCAGAATCTACTGTCTGAGACCTGAGAAGAGCCTAGTAGACTGGACCTCCTCCACCTCCTGTGTCCAGAAAAAAGAAGAGGACTGCCAGTGTGATAAGGCTGACCTCCTCTTAAAGCTACACGGTCACAATAAGCTTCAAGAAGCCTTTTCCAGCAACTGCTCAGCTGACCAATTGCAACTGGACCTGGAATGGACCCTGCTGTGGTGGTGCCTGACAACTTGTGAGTCTTTATGTGCCTCCCCTGATTTCCTGGTGGGCTTCAGAAGTGTCAGTACACTTAGGGGCATATTCACAAGAAACTATCGCCGAGTCAATGGCACTTTATCGCAGCCAAAGTTGCGATAAATCCATCGCCCCATTCACAAGCTGGTGTTAACAGCCCACAGCACCAGTTTACCCACGATAGCAGCCGCAAAAAACATCGCCACAGAGGACCCGCGCAACTATCGCTAATGAGATGCAGAGTGGGCGTTCCCGTGCCAAAAGCTGCGACAACATCACACCTCAACATTCTCAACGACCAGACAGAACTGCGATAAAAACACAAAACAGGCGATAAGGCGCGTTAGCACCATGAAATCTGCACCTGCTCTGACCTGGTGTAAAATTGGACGCCAGCTTGCACCACAAAAGGGAGACCAGCCCAGGGCCACACCCGAAGGGCAACAGAAGCCATGGAGCCACCCATCATGCGGCCCGGACACCCAAGAGGGCTACAAAACCCATCGACACCACCGCTAGGACCACCCCTCCCTGGCACCCCCGACCAAAGACATGCCACATCAGCTACACCCAAACATGCACAAAATAATCCGCCTGACGTCCCACAATAACAACTGATGACATACATGTTTCGACACAGAAAAGAGCAGCACACAATCACTTTCGAAGCAACAAATTAAACTTTATTGAAATGAAATGAAGACACATGGCCGCTCCCCTCAGGACAATCCGTAGGTCCCAGCCTGCAAGACAAAAATCATGATGAGAAGGTGTGTCCTGTGCACATCACAGGACAGAGAGAGAGCGAAGTGGAGAGAGAGGAAGAGAGGGGGAGAGAGTGAGAGAGAAGAAGAGAGGAGGAGAGAGAGAGACAGAGAGAGAGAAGAGAGAGGGAGAGAGGAGAAGAAGAGAGGGGGAGAGAGAGAAGAAGAGAGAGGGAGCGAAAGAAGAAGAGAGGGAGAGAGAGAGAATAAGTGAGGGAGGAGAGAGAGAGAGAGAGAGAAGAGAGGGGGAGAGAGAGACAGTTCCGCCCCTGCGCACCCAGGTCACACTGCTCACCTGTTGCCACCGGTGTGTCTCCAACCATGTGCAGGTATGTATCGCAGTTCACCTGGTCACACATCTGAGTCAGAGCCGCCAGCTGAAACAGAGTCCAGATTCATGACTGGCACAGTACACACACCTGCACAAGACAACAGTGCCTGCCCGCCCATGCACACCCAGGCAGAGGCACCCCAACCCCTCCCGCCTCCCAATGGAACATGCCCGCCCATGCACACCCAGGCCTCACTGCTCACCTTCCACCACCGGCGCATAGACGGGAGGTCCCACCATGTGCCGCTGCAAGCCACAAGCCCAGGGCCCGAAGACATGGCACCGTCCACACCCTGCAGCCCCGCTCCGCAGGCCACCAGGTCTCACGTTTGGTGCTGGGTCTTGATAAATCCATGGCAGAGGACATACCAGTGCACCCGGCACCATCGCAGGCTGCACACCCACTCCGTCCAATGGGTGCCACTGACTCTGGGATCCCGGAAGCGACGCCATGTGGCGGTAGGCCCGCGCTGCCCGATGGCTCTGGCCTACACTGCGGTCCAGCAGGGCACACAAAACCTGAGCTGTCCGGGCCGCCGTGACGGGGCATCATCGCAGGCTGCACACCCACTCAGCAGCTTAAGGTGACACTGACTCAGTGCACCCAAAGTCACCGTCCCATGGCGGGGTGCCTGTGCCGGCTGCAACGCTCCAAGTGCCTCTAACCCTGTGCAGCCCCAGTCAGCGCCACGTGGTGGCAGGCCCGTGCCAGTCGCAAGGTCTCGGGTGCCACTAACCCTGTGCAACCCCAGTCAGCACCATGTGGCGGTAGGCCAGTGTCGTGTGCCAGGCCTCAGGTGCCACCAACCCTGTGCGCAGCAATTCATGGGCCCTTTATGAATGAGGAGCGTGGAGCGGCCGTCATCCAGTCACCACCAGAAGAGGGGAATGTGACGTCTTCGGCCCCTCATGTTGGTGGAGTCACATGGCCAGTGACGCCTGTGCCGGATAGGTGTGTGCAAACTTGCCCTCAGGGAGAGGCTGTGACATGCTGATGACTAGACCAGTGACCTGCACACCACCATCGAGTACGCCTGCAATGGGTAGCACTGATGACCCCCCCTCGGTGCGTCATCGGAGTGGTCTTGCCTGCTGTACGCCAGACCAGTGCAGGGCTTGCCACAATGACCCGTGGTTTCGGGGTGTGCTCCAGTCCATATCCGGACGAGGAAGTGACTAATGCGTGTGTCCCTGTTGTAGTGTTCACGGGACCAGGTACACAAAATGCAATGTTGCACCCTCTGACTCACATCCCACAGGATGAACATCATTGACACAAGGGAAGGCACTTTCCCCACATTCATCCACACATCCATTCCTGAATGATGTAAGACATGACACAGCGGTGCGTCACTGGATGTTTATTTGCACATCCCGTGCAGTTCTGCAGCTGGAGCGATACAGGGCAATGCCGAGCACACTACACAATATGGGCCCGTGGAGGGCCAGCCAGAGTCTATCCGGGGATGATATGTACTGCGGAAGAGGAAGGGTCCAGTCCGCAATCTGTCCGCCGTGTCATTGCTCATCGAACAGTATGTGGCAGTCCATGTCGCTGTCCAAGGTGAGTACATCGGAGTGTATCGGGTGTCAGTGGAAGGGCATGATGCCATGTGCGGCACCAAGCAGAAACAGGCCAGGTGGCAAAAATGATTGCTAGTGCCTCCTGATCACAAACCCATCCATATACTCGTCTTCGGATGTGTGCCCTGCCCTCCTGTGGGTGTTGCAGTCCCGGCTGCGGCACTGTGTGCCACTGACACATCAGGGGCCTGGGTAGATACATCTGCCGCACTGTGAGGCACTGACACACCAGGGGGCGGGGATGTGGATGGTGTGGGGGCAGCAGCATTCATCAGCTCCACGGCTTGTGGCGGCAATGCCATGATGGAGGTCTGCAGAGCATGATAGATCCTAGCTACATTCCGATGATGTGCAGCGGTGACTGCCCTCCTTTCCACCTCCATATGCACCATGTCCTCCATGAGCCTCCGCATGTGTCCCAGCTCATGGCTGGTGTCGCTGGAGCCACTCTGAGCGGACAGCTGTTCTACGCTCCTTGGCATGACTACAGCGATGTCAGTCAGGGCTCTTTGGAGACCAGGGGGCGGACATAGACACCCAAGGATGGCATCCAGTTTGGCAGCCATGAGTTCGAACCCCACCCGCACCTGCTCAGCCGTCTCCCTCTGGCCCTCCAGCAACATGGCGTGGAAGGCCATTTGTTGTTCCTGGGGGACTTAGGAGGGTGCCAGGGCTGTGGGTGCCTCCTGCTGGGTGGTTTGGGTGGTGGGTGGGGTCTCCTCGATGTAGCTGGGCTGCACTGATCCTGGAGGTGAGTCGCGGATGAGGTCAATGATGTCTAGGAGGGCTTGTGCGTCGATGCTGGTGTTGTCCTCCTCGTCATAAGTGAAGAGTGGCTGGGACTGCTCTGCAGGAGGTGTTGACGATGCCCCTGCAATGTGAAGGGGAGATGGTGTATTACAATGTGTCCACATGTATGTAGCCGCATGGTACAGGTTGACATTCTGACAGCATGGCATTGTACATTGTGACAGTCTGTGGGTCTGTGCGATGAGCCAGGGTCATTGTAGGTGTGTACTGTGCCCTGCTTGATTGTGCATGTGTGCCATCGTGGCCATCTCTACCCGTCCCCCCAGTAACTGGTGGTCACTCACCCTGTTGCGGTTGTGTTGTGTCCTGTCGAGCAGTGTCCGGTCCCCTAACTCCGGCCAGAGTATCCACACTGATGACTGTCGACACCAGCTCCTCCATGTCAACCAGCTCGAGTTGTGGCGCTGGGACCCCACCTCCGGTCTGCTGCCTTCTGGTTGGCGGAGAGTTTCTCCTTGGTCTTCCGCTTGATGTCATTCCATCGCCTCTTGACCTCATCCATTGTCCGCTTGTGCTCTTCCACGGCATTCACCTTGTCGATGATGTCCTGCCATATTCCAGTAGTTTTGGTACCCAATGACACGTTGGAGGTGACGAAGAGTTGTTGATGGTGTTCCATCACCTCTGTGACTATGATTCTGTGCGCCTGCGGACTGAACTTCGTCTTCCTCGTCTTTTTGTCCTTGCCCTTCCCAGTCCCCGATGTCCCCGGCTGGTCGTCCGGGGTGCTTGTGGGGTTGCGCTCGTCCCCTGCGCCTGCTCTGGCTGCCTCCATGGTGCTTGGGTGTATGTCAGTTTGGGTGTGGGTGTTTTTTCAACTTTTATGGTGATTTTATCGGCCTGCCAGGTGTGTGTTGCAGGCCTGGCGCTGCTTATCGCTGATTTCCTCATCGCGCTTTGGTCCATTGCGTGTTTTTTGGTGTTTTGGTTTGTGTTTTTATCTCCGTTGTGGTGGTTGTATCGCGGACATTGTCCGCGGTGTCGGAGGACTATCGCATGGTAACCCCTTGTAGTGAATTCCACGTTGACACAGGGTTATTTTCCCGCGATGGGCTGCGATATTGGAAGTTGCGTTACACTACTCTTGTGGTAGTTATCACACATTCTTGTGAATATCTCCCTTACTGTGGTGGATTGGGGCTTAAAGGACTAATGTCAGAAAGTAAAATCTTTGACCAGGATGAACCTTGCTAGTGTATCTGGCACGTGCTCGATTGCAGTCACTGTCAAATTGCACGTAGGTCCTGGTCTACTACAACTATTTACTATGATTGGTACTTGGGCTTCTTGGCACTATTTGTGCTTAAAACTTTAAAAATTCAATTTGCTGTCTCTTGGATATTTGTGATTTTCATGTCATATTGTTGATTACATTTTATTCTATTTCATTTTGGGATTTGTATTGTTTTGCATTTCAACTTTGTTACTGGTTGGGTACTGCATAAATACTTTACACATTACGTCCAAGTTAAGCCTGTCTGCTCTGTGCCACAGCTTCCAGGGGATTGACCTTGGGTTCAATTAGTGACTTTAGTGATTCACCCAGACAAGGACTATGGTTTTTATTTGAGGTGGGTACCACCGCACTCAATTAATACCCCAATTCCGTACACATAGGATAAGGCAGATATGTAAGAACCTCTAGTTGAGGCAAGGCTTGTGTCTTTTGATCACAAGGTGGTCCTTTCCGAATCAGGCCCTAGTAGCACCAAAGAAGCAGTTGAAATTGAACATGTATCATGTGCTATTCATAAAATCTAGAACTGCTCCCTGGTTCACGGAGTAACTGAAGATAGCGAAGCTCTCCTGCAGGACAGCAGAGAGGAAATGGATAAAAAGTAAAGATCCGACGGACCACGAAAAATACAGATGTATCCACCACAGTTATCTGGAGAATATTAGGCAAACAAAAAAAGTGTTTCTCTTAAATCGCATCGAAATGGCGGCTAACTCTAATAAGGAGCGCTATAAAATTCTAAAAGAATTTACGACGCCTTTGGCTAAGACACACGCTCATATCTTACAGGACTGGACGGATTCTCTTTCCAAATTCTTTGACGATAAAATCTTTGCAATTCATAACTCCTTTCCACCTTAAGACAATATAAACCTCTTAGGTAACCATTCCGCTATATCTACGGGCTTTCCTCCTATTTTGGATGAATTCTCCCAGTGTAATTCAGGGGAAGTGGCTAGAGCCATGCTAAAAATCAAATCGGGTTCACCTGTGGACCCGGTGCCATCGCTTTTCCTCCCAATCTTCGCTCCGGTACTGCTCGACAGTCTCACTGACCTATTTAATAGGTCACTGTCACAATTAGAGGTCCCACAGATATGGAAAGCGGTCAGAGTTAGGCCAATCCTCAAAAAACCTACCGCAGACCCTAAAGTCCCCACTAACTATCATCCTATCTCGTTGCTCCCTCACTTCGGGAAGATGCTCAAGTCACTGGTCAACCAACAGCTTGTTATCCATCTCGAGAGCCATGGACTACTGGACCCATCATAATCAGGCTTCAGGGCCACCCCTAGCACAGAAACAGCGCTGTGAGAAGTAACCGATAACAGCAGGTTAGCATTGGACAGTGGGCAGTCATCTATTCTCATCCTGCTAGATCAGGGGTACTCATAGTACGGCCCGCGGGCCGCCAGCAGCCCGGCAAGCCTTTCTTGGTGGCCCGCGGACCTTGCAGACATCGTACCGGTGTTTGTTTAACAGTGTCAGCAAACACAAACTCTGCTCTATGGGGGCCGGGGGATTCAAGCGATAGTCAGAGTGGAGCTGCTGGGGCGCTAAGAGGTGAAATACAACAAAGCCTCGTCATCATGCAAATGGTCACTTAAAGACCTGTGAAGTACTCGTGTGGGGCTGTGTGTGTGCCCTGGAAGGGAAGCTGCCTCAGCTGCCAGGGGCATAACGCAGCCCCCGTGGTGCGGGGGGGGGGCCACAATCCAGGGGCCCTCACTCTAAGCGAGGGAGACGGCTGCGCCTGGAAGCAATCCTCTTCAGCCTCCCCAAGTCCCCATAAATTAAGCTGTGCGCACACACGCCACGGTGACGGCATCTAAGCCTCCGAGTCTTCCCTCTCATTCTACCTCGCTCCTTAATGAAAACCGAGAGTTCAAGAAACGGGTATTACCCTCTCTTTCCTCCTTTCGTTTATTTGCTCCCCTGTGAAATGGATCAAAAAAAGAATAACATTTTTGCTGGAAATGTTGTCTTTCTCTGACACAAGTGCAGCCTCCGGGTGGAGAGAAATAAAACATTCCAAATGTGAAAAATAAATAACTAATTAAAGTAAGACAGAGTGGTTGCAAGATGTCCAGATTGATTTATTTACACCTAAACACATTAGTGCCACTTTACAGTGTTTGCCAGTGAAGTGATACTTTTGTTTACTCCTCTCTCTTTGAACAACATAGCTTTCCCTGTGTGGGAAAGTGCACCTTGCCTGGAGGTACTGCAATACCTGCTTGATGGGTGAATTGGAAAACAAAATGTGTACAGCGACTGTGTGTTTACGAATGTGGTCTTTTTATACCATACTGCCTATGTTTTGAAATAATATAAGCAATGGGCACTGAAACGGGTCCCTTCCGGGCCCTGTAGTCATGGCCTTACCTTTTCATGCAAAAGCACTCACTAATTTCAGAATAATGAGTGTAAAAGGAAAAAGGTAACCATGACTGAGAGGGAGGGAGACGGGGAGAGGGAGGGAGACGGAGAGGGAGGGAGAGAGGGAAGAGGGGGAGAGGGGGATGGAGGGAGGGAGAAGGAGAGGGAGGGAGACGGAGAGAGAGGGAGAGAGAGAGGGAGGGAGACAGGGAGGGAGGGAGACAGGGAGGGAGGGAGACAGAGGGGGGAGACAGAGAGGGGGAGGCAGAGAGAGGGAGACAGAAAGGGGGGAGACAGAGGGAAATGGAGAGGGAGGGAGAGAGACAGGGGGAGAGAGAGGGAGGGAGACATGGAGGGAGACAGAGGGGGGAGGGAGACAGAGGGGGGAGGGAGACAGAGGGGGGAGGGAGACAGAGGGGGGAGGGAGACAGAGAGGGGGAGACAGAGACGGAGAGGGAGGGAGACGGAGAGGGAGGGAGACGGAGGGAGAGGGAGGGAGACGGAGGGAGAGGGAGGGAGACGGAGGACGGAGGGAGACGGAGGAGGGAGGGAGACGGAGGAGGGAGGGAGACGGAGGAGGGAGGGAGATAGAGAGAGGGAGAGAGAGAGATATGTGTATGCCGGGTCCGGTGGCTCAGTGGACGAAAGCGTCCGCTGCAGGGACCTGTGTTCCACCTCATGGTCACAGTTTGTTTTTGTTTCTCTAGCCCCGCCCCCTCCCCAATGACCCCGCCCCCAAGGTGCGGCCCTCGGCTACAAACCACACTGTAAATTTGGACCCCAAGAGAAAGTTTGTGAGTACCCCTGTGCTAGATTTATCAGCAGCTTTTGACACCATCTCCCACAGCGTTCTCGAACTTCGGCTCTGGGAGATTGGTGTCAGAGGGAAGGTCCTCAAGTGGCTCAGAAGCTATTTAGTGGAACGAGCTACCACAGTACAGATAGGCGATACCGTTTCATGTAGTAGGCCAGTTAGGATGGGAGTGCCGCAGGGCTCTATTTTGAGCCCTATGCTTTTCAATCTATATGTGACTCCGCTGGCAAGGGGGATCAGATCTTTCGGCTTTGATGTTGTGTCATACGCCGATGATACTCAGATCCTGATCATCCTTGGTCCAGATCCAACTGAAACAAAATCACGCTCTAAAGACTGCATGTCCCATGTTGACAGGTGGATGAGCACAAATCATCTACAACTAAATGGAGGCAAAACAGAGATTGTACTGTTTGGCAAGGCTCACGAACATTGGTCTAGTGACTGGTGGCCTTTAAATCTCGGCCATTGCCCAGTCCCAAGACAGACAGTGCGAAACTTAGGAATCCAAATGGATAACCAATTATCAATGAAAAAGCAGGTCAAAAATATAATTGGCACATGTTTTGGCATCATGCGTAACTTACGCAAAATCTTCAAATGGATTCCAATAGAAGCCAGGAAACCACTAGTCCAGGGGCTGATCATCAACCGTTTGGATTAAGGAAATGCCCTGCTTTCTTCAATAAATGAAGATCTTCTCTCCAGGCTTCAGGTTCTGCAGAACACCACAGCCAGGCTTGTTCTCAACCTCCCGTCAAGATCCCCCTCGGCCCCTAATCTGAGATTCCTCCACTGGCTCCCTGTCAGGAAGCAAATTCATTTTAAGACCCTTTGTTTAACACATAAAAATATGTATGGTAGAGGTCCGGGTTATTGGGCCAAAAAGCTAAGCTGGTACCAACCTCGCAGGACTATGAGATCCAGCAACAGATCACTTCGTACGCCTCTCAGAATCCGTACTATTAGAAATGGAGGAAGGTCATTCTCCTTTCTCGCACCCGCTCTCTGGAACAAACTGACCCCGCATCTCCGCAACATCACTGATCATAACTGTTTTCGCAGAGAGCTGAAGACATGGCTGTTCGACAACGAACTAGTTCTCCCCTTCCAAGCTGACCCCCACGCTGTCCGCAAGCGCCATGAGACTTTCGGGTGATTTGTGCGCTTTATAAATGCCCCTTGATTTTATTTGATTTACCAACTTAACCAGAAACCTTCAAATCTACATGAGCAACATCGCTGCCTGAATGATAAAACAACTGCCTCCAGCTCAACACAGACAAAACCAAAGTACTAATCTTTGGCAACAACCACTTGGACGACTCTTGGTGGTCCTCTGAACTTGCCCCCCCCCCCCACCTGCGGACCAGAATCTACTGTCTGAGACCTGAGAAGAGCCTAGTAGACTGGACCTCCTCCACCTCCTGTGTCCAGAAAAAAGAAGAGGACTGCAAGTGTGATAAGGCTGACCTCTTCTTAAAGCTACACGGTCACAATAAGCTTCAAGAAGCCTTTTCCAGCAACTGGTCAGCTGACCAATTGCAACTGGACCTGGAATGGATGCTGCTGTGGTGGTGACTGACAACTTGTGAGTCTTTATGTGCCTCCCCTGATTTCCTGGTGGGCTTCAGAAGTGTCAGTACACTTAGGGGCATATTCACAAGAAACTATCGCCGAGTCAATGGCACTTTATCGCAGCCAAAGTTGCGATAAATCCATCGCCCCATTCACAAGCTGGTGTTAACAGCCCACAGCACCAGTTTACCCACGATAGCAGCCGCAAAAGACATCGCCACAGAGGACCCGCGCAACTATCGCTAATGAGATGCAGAGTGGGCGCTCCCTTGACAAAAGCTGCGACAACATTACACCTCAACATTCTCAATGACCAGACAGAACTGCGATAAAAACACAAAACAGGCGATAAGGCGCGTTAGCACCATGAAATCTACACCTGCTCTGACCTGGTGTAAAGTCGGACGGCAGCCTGCACCACAAAAGAGAGACCAGCCCAGGGCCACACCCGAAGGGCAACAGAAGCCATGGAGCCACCCATCATGCTGCCCGGACACCCAAGAGGGCCACAAAACCCACCAACACCACCCCTAGGACCACCCCTCCCTGGCATCCCCCGACCAAAGAAATGCCACATCTGCTACACCCAAACATGCACAAAATAATCCGCCTGACGTCGCACAATAACAACTGATGACATGAATGTGTCGACACAGTAAAGAGCAGCACACAATCACTTTCGAAGCAACATATGAAACTTTATTAAAATGAACACTGAAATGAAATGAAGACACATGGCCGCTCCCCTTGGGACAATCCGTAGGTCCCAGCCTGCAAGACAAAAATCATGATGAGAAGGTGTGTCCTGCGCACATCAAAGGACAGAGAGAGAGCGAAGTGGAGTGAGAGGAAGAGAGGGGGAGAGAGAGAGAGAGAAGAAGAGAGGAGGAGAGAGAGAGAGAGAGAGAGAGAGAGAGAGAGAGAGAGAGAGAAGAGAGGGGGAGAGAGGAGAAGAAGAGAGGGAGATAGAGAGAGAGGAGAGGGGAAGAGAGAGAAGAAGAGAGGGGGAGAGAGAGAATAAGTGAGGGGGAGAGAGAGACAGTTCCGTCCCTGCGCACCCAGGCCACACTGCTCACCTGTTGCCACTGGTGTGTCTCCAACCATGTGCAGGTATGTATTGCAGTTCACCTGAGCCGCCAGCTGAAATAGAGTCTAGATTCATGACTGGCACAGTACACACACCTGCACAAGACAACAGCGCCTGCCCGCCTATGCACACCCAGGCAGAAGCACCTCAACCCCTCCCGGCTCCCATTGGAGCATGCCCACCCATGCACACCCAGGCCTCACTGCTCACCTTCCACCACCGGCGCGTAGACGGGAGGTCCCACCACGTGCCACTTTAAGCCACAAGCCCGGGGCCCGCGGACATGGCACCCTCCACACCATGCAGCCCCAATCCGCAGGCCACCAGGTCTCACGCTCGGTGCTGGGTCTTGATAACTCCATGGCAGAGGACATACCAGTGCACCCGGCACCATTACAGGCTGCACACCCACTCCGCCCAATGGGAGCCACTAACTCTGGGATCCCGGAAGCGATGCCATGTGGCGGTAGGCCCGCGCTGCCCGCTGGCTTTGGCCTACACTGCGGTCCAGCAGGGTACATAAAACCTGAGCTGTTCGGACCGCCAGGACGGGGCATAATCGCAGGCTGCACACCCACTCAGCAGCTTAAGGTGACACTGACTCTGTGCACCCAAAGTCACCGTCCCGTGGCGGGGTGCTTGTGCCGGCTGCAATGCTCCAAGTGCCTCTAACCCTGTGCAACCCCAGCCAGCGCCACGTGGTGGCAGGCCCGTGCTAGCCGCAAGGTCTCAGGTGCCACTAACCCTGTGCAACCCCAGTCAGCACCATGTGGTGGTAGGCCCGTGTCGTGCGCCAGGCCTCAGATGCCACCAACCCTGTGCGCAACAATTCATGGGCCCTTTATGAATGAGAAGCGTGGAGCGGCCGTCATCCAGTCACCGCCGGTAGAGGGGAATGTGACGTCTGCGGCCCCTCATGTTGGTGGAGTCACATGGCCAATGACGCCTGTGCCAGATGGGTGTGTGCAAACCTGCCCTCAGGGAGTGGCTGTGACATGCTGACGACTAGACCAGTGACCTGCACACCACCAGCGAGTACGCCTGCGACAGGTAGCAATGATGGCCCCCCCTCGGTGCGTCATCGGAGTGGTCTTGTCTGCTGTATGCCAGACCAGTGAAGGGCTTGCCACAATGACTCGTGGGCTCGGGCGTGGCCCAGTCCATGTCCGGACGAGGAATTGACTGATGGGTTTGTCCCTGTTGTAGTGTTCACGGGACCAGGTACACAAAATGCAATGTCGCACCCTCTTACTCGCATTCCACAGGATGAACATCATTGACACAAGGGAAGGAACTTTCCCCACATTCATCCACACATCCATTCCTGAATGATGTAAGACATGACACAGCAGTGCGTCACTGGATGTTTATTTGCACATCCCGTGCAGTTCTGCAGCTGGAGCGGTACAGGGCAATGACGAGCACACTACACAATATGGGCCCGTGGGGGGCCAGCCAGAGTCCATCCGGGGATGACATGTACTGCGGAAGAGGAAGGGTCCAGTCCGCAGTCTGTCCGCCGTGTCATTGGTCATCGAACAGGATGTGGCAGTCCATGTCGCTGTCCAAGGTGAGTACATCGGAGTGTATCAGGGGTCAATGGAAGGGCATGAGGCCATGTGTGGCACCAAGCAGAAACAGGCCAGGTGGCGAAAATGAATGCTAGTGCCTCCTGATCCCAAACCCATCCATGTCCTCGTCCCCGGATGTGTGCTGCCCCCCTGTTGGTGTTGCAGTCCCGGCTGCGGCACTATGGGGCCGATTCACAGAATTAACTTAAGACAAAATCCTAAACTTTCTACTTTTGGTATTCACAGAAATTAGGATTTTGTCTTAAGTTTGTCTTAAGACAAACTTAAGACAGACTTAAGACAGACGTAAGACAAACTTAAGACAAACTTAAGACAGACTTAAGACTGACTTAAGACACACTTAAGACAAACTTAAGACAAAATCCTAACTTAAGTCTGTCTTAAGTCTGTCTTAAGTCTGTCTTAAGTTTGTCTTAAGTCTGTCTTAAGTCTGTCTTAAGTTTGTCTTAAGTTTGTCTTAAGTCTGTCTTAAGTCTGTCTTAAGTTTGTCTTAAGACAAACTTAAGACAAAATCCTAACTTCTGTGAATACCAAAAGTAGTAAGTTTAGGATTTGTCTTAAGTTAGTTCTGTGAATCGGGCCCTATGTGCCACTGACACATCAGGGGCCTGGGTAGATACATCTGCCGCACTGTGAGGCACTGACACACCAGGGGGTGGGGATGTGGATGGTGTGGTGGCAGCAGCATTCATCAGCTCCACGCCTTGTGGCGGCAATGCCACAATGGAGGTCTGCAGGGCATGATAGATCCTAGCTACATTCCGATGATGTGCAGCGGTGGCTGCCATCCTTTCCGCCTCCATGAGCCTCTGCATGTGTGCCAGCTCATGGCTGGTATTGCTGGAGCCACTCTGAGTGGACAGCTGTTCTACTCTCCGTGTCATGACTCCAGCGATGTCAGTCAGGGCTTGTTGGAGACCAGGGGGCAGACATAGACACCCAAGAATGGCATCCAGTTTGGCAACCATGAGTTTAAACCCCACCCGCACCTGCTCAGCCGTCTCCCTCTGGCCCTCCAGCAACACGGCGTTGGAAGGCCATTTGTTGTTCCTGGTGGACTTGGGAGGGTGCCGGGCTGTGGGTGCCTCCTGCTGGGTGGTTTGGGTGGTGGGTGGGGTCTCCTCGATGTAGCTGGGCTGCACTGATCCTGGAGGTGAGTCGCGGATGAGGTCAATGATCTCTAGGAGGGCTTGTGCGTCGATGCTGGTGTTGTCCTCCTCGTCATCAGTGAAGAGTGGCTGGGATTGCTCTGCAGGAGGTGTTGACGATGCCCCTGCAATGTGAAGGGGAGATGGTGTATTACAATGTGTCCACATGTATGTAGCCGCATGGTACAGGTTGACATTCTGACAGCATGACATTGTACATTGTGACAGTCTGTGGGTCTGTGCGAGGAGCCAGGGTCATTGTGGGTGTGTACTGTGCCCTGCTTGATTGTGCATGTGTGCCATCGTGGCCATCTCCACCCGTCCCCCCAGTACCTGGTGGTCACTCACCCTGTTGCGGTTGTGTTGTGTCCTGTTGAGCAGTGTCCGGTCCCCCGACTCCGGCCAGAGTCTTCACACTGATGACTGTCGAAACCAGCTCCTCCATGTCATCCAGCTTGAGTTGTGGCGCTGGGCCCCCACCTCCGGTCTGCTGCCTTCTGGTTGGCGGAGAGTTTCTCCTTGGTCTTCCGCTTGATGTCATTCCATCGCCTCTTGACCTCGTCCATTGTCCACTTGTGCTCTTCGACGGCATTCACCTTGTCGACGATATCCTGCCATATTCCAGTACTTTTGGTGCCCAATGACACGTTGGAGGTGACGAAGAGTTGTTGATGGTGTTCCATCACCTCTGTGACTATGATCCTGTGCGCCTGCGGACTGAACTTCGTCTTCCTCTTCTTTTTGTCCTTGCCCTTCCCAGTCCCCGATGTCCCCGGCTGGTCGTCCGGGGTGCTTGTGGGGTTGCGCTCGTCCCCTGCGCCTGCTCCGGCTGCCTCCATGGTGCTTGGGTGTAGGTCAGTTTGGGTGTGGGTGTTTTTTCTACTTTTATGGTGATTTTTTCGGCCTGCCAGGTGTGTGTTGCAGGCCTGGTGCTGCTTATCGCTGATTTCCTCATCGCGCTTTGGCCCATTGAGTATTTTTTGGCGTTGTGGTTTGTGTTTTTATCTCCGTTGTGGTGGTTGTATCGTGGACATTGTCCGCGGTGTCGGAGGACTATCGCATGGTACCGCCTTGTTGCAAATTCCTCGTTGACATGCGGTTATTTTCCCGCGATGGTCTGCGATATTGGAAGTTGCGTTACGCTACTCTTGCGGTAGTTATCACACATTCTTGTGAATAGCCCCCTTACTGTGGTGGATTGGGACTTAAACGACTAATCTCAGAAAGTAAAATCTTTGACCAGGAGGAACCTTGCTAGTGTATCTGGCACGTGCTCCATTGGGGTCACTGTCAAATTGCACGTACGTCCTGGTCTACTACAACTATTTACTATTTTTGGTACTTGGGCTTCTTGGCACTATTTATGCTTAAAACTTTAAAAATTCATTTTGCTGTCTCTTCTTATTGGATATTTGTGATTTTCATGTCATATTGTTGATTACATTTTACTCTATTTTTCTATTTAATTTTGGGATTTGTATTGTTTTGTATTTCAACTTTGTTACTGGTTGGGTACTGCATAAATACTTTACACATTACGTCCAAGTTAAGCCTGTCTGCTCTGTGCCACAGCTTCCAGGGGATTGACCTTGGGTTCAATTAGTGACTTTAGTGGTTCACCCAGACAAGGACTTTGGTTTTTATTTGAGGTGGGTACCACCGCACTCAATTAATACCCCAATTCCGTACACATAGGATAAGGCAGATATGTAAGAACCTCTAGTTGAGGCAAGGCTTGTGTCTTTTGATCACAAGGTGGTCCTTTCCGAATCAGGCCCTAGTAGCAGCAAAGAAGCAGTTGAAATTGAACATGTATCATGTGCTATTCATTGCAAACCAAAGCTTTATTAAAAATGAAAAATGTCTGACTCGCTGTTTTACTGTGATGGCTTTGCCATGCGCAGCTAATTGTCTGTTAAATGTCCCCAATCCTAATCTGCACAGAGAACTCCTACTAGTTTTGATGAAGGTTCAAACTAATTGACACTGGCTGAGTGGGTCTAAATATTTGCCAAAATGCTGCTGTCAAGTTTATTCTGTACTTTGTATAAGGCATTGAGGATAAAATTATTCAATCCCTTATTCATCAAATTAAATGTAATGTAAAATTTGGAGCCTGACAAGGAAGCAATAGCAGATGCGTTGACTTATGAAATATGTCATTTTGTAATTTAAATTTATGTTTAGGTTTGTTTTGTGGACAAAAAGTCTTAAAAAAAAGAATTATTAACTCTAAGAAAGTACATTTGCTTGCATGTGTGCCTTACTACTTGCAAATATACTGTGGAAATACCAATTCCGATGTGTGCTTTAGTATGTCTCGTTACATTTTATTAATCATAAGCACATTTTAGTTGATCCATTCTAGTAAGCATAGCCTGGTTCTGACATTGGCACACCAAAGCAAAGATTGTAGAGATTAGTGTAGTCAGTCTTTTGCTCGAGTAACCTGTTGCTATCTTCCAATGTCTTCTCGCACTCTTCCCACAAGAACATCCAGAAACCTGCTTATTAGTGCCTATATGTAGATTACATTTTTATCATGTTTTCTTGTTTCCATTTACTTTCACTAAGTTTTTTAATGTAGCACCAAAATGTATGGAGTTTGGCAGCACATGCTTCAACTGATCGAATTAGAAGTTCTCGACCATCGAAATGGCAATTGCCTTGCTTATTTTTAATGCTTGCTGTCTATTTTGGCATTAAATACATTTTAGATTTCTATGCGCTGTACTTAGTGTTTGTGTTTTCTTTTACAATGCATACATACTGTTGGAACTGGCAAGCTATGGTTGGCTGAGGCGAGGCCCAGCCAGGCAGAACCTACCACTCCCAACAAAGGTGGGTGATTACACTCATTGTATCCCCCTTGGTTAGCTTGGCACTGAGCAGTCAGGCTATCACTGAGGCAATGTGTAAAGATTGGCACAGCACCCAAAAGAGACTTCTCATGTGGTCTATGTAAATAAAGTTTGTATTCAACACACACATTAATTACCACAACATGAACATCATGTATTTCTGGGCACAAATCACATTTGGAAATATCACTAGCAGTGCTAGGCCCAACCATGTTAAAATGATATCAGTAATATGCACACTTGGGAAAGATCCTATTTTACCCCGCAGCACCTTATGCGGTGCAAAACGTTGTCAGAACGAGGCCGACCCTGGCAATTATTATAATTCAAAACCACACAGTTATAGGGTCCACCCCAGATCACAACAATATCAGAAATGTGTACACACAGATAATTACAACACTTAAACAGCACCGTGGTCCAAGGCCGCACGGGCAAAAACCAATCTCAAACAGTATTCTTTTGACAGGGAATCAAAGTGTAAAACAACACCACCATGCGGTGTCTTTATTAACAAGCAGTCACTCCCACACATTCACACAGAACTGATATGTGGTGCCACGGATATCTCGCACACACATGCACACGGGAACATAATGTGGTGCAACTGATATAGGGCAGGTCAGTTGATAATGCAGATGGACCCAAGCCCTCCTCCACCATTCAGCTAACCCAGACTACCCTACACCCTCGGACTGGAGATAAAGAAAACCTTCCCCCTGATCTAGTCTGAAAATGGCTGAAGTCACACTTAGTCTGCATCCCAGGGACGAAAGTAGGTGTAGGTAGAAGGGCTAATCATTGGGCAGTCGACTAATGGGGGTTTGGCCACTACTTAGGAAGTCCACCCATGGTATGCGGAGCAGAAGCGGGCTGAGGGAGATAATCATTCAATCAAAGGATTCCGCACTGTCCCTTCCAGCACCAGCCCATTCTACGAAGCACAGGGGAGGTCATGCAGTCTTTTGACCCATTCACGATCACTCTCGGAAGATTTCCTTAGCCCAGTCAATTATTCTCACCGCCCCAGCGTGGTCCGAGCAATACTACCTGAGATAATGAAGTCGTTGGGGGCAGGGAAGGAGAGGGCAGTTGGTCCGCTGCACTGAGGGCACAAAAGGAACAATCGATGAATGGGGGTCAAATCAAGGGAGCCTCTCGGAAGATGGAGGCACCCTGTCATACACACATCAATCAAAGTAACATCCAGGCAATACGGGCTCCACAGAACACAAATCCACTTCTTTGCGCCTCTCTGAAAATGGGCACAATGTCTGGTTGCGAGTAGCACCAGACAGTTCCAGTCACACACTACGAAGAGCTGCAAATTCTGTACCTCCCTGAAAATGAGGCACAACCTCTGGTGAGCGTTGATACAGGTCTTACCAGACATTTCCGGTCACACACAAGTAAGAGGTGCAAATTCTGTACCACCATGGAAATGAGGCACAACATTTGGTGCACATTGCTACGGGTCACACCAGACAATTCCAGCTACACACATAGGTTCAAGCTCAGCAGTGCTGCACGAGGCAGAATGAGGCACCACTATGGGTATGCCCTCACCTCCAAGAGTCGCAGCCTGTGAATCGGACACCGCACACAATGAGGATGCAGTCGGCGTGTCCTACGAGAGAGATGCGGCACAATTGACAAAGCAGGCCACGTGGGGTCCCGCAACCAGTGAATCCGCTCACCACCAGCAAGATGCTGATGCGTGTTGAGGACCACGATGCAGGGGCCACTCTCCTTAGAAGCAAGTGGTTCTTTTGAGGCTCTGCACAAGGCAATCGAGTCTATAGGCACAATACTTTATTTAACGCTCACACCGCGCCACCAGTTGGGATCCAGCTGACGATGTGGGCACTTAAGAGGGCACCGCACTCCAAGTGCCACAAGTAAATGGTGTGGGTCCCTCGTGGGAGGTCTTTGATGTCCCTGAGACCTCCACAAAAGAACAGGGGCAAGCCAACATGCCCTTGGAGAGCACATTTCAGGGTGCCACACAGCAGCAGGTTGTCATCCCACGCCAGCCACTATTCAGGAAGGGTGCCCAGTCCCTTCCAATGGCAGTAATCCTCCTTGTGCATTACAGATTCCTCTGGCAGTGTGCACCACATAGTTCCAGGATCTCAGATCCCATTTCTCCAAAAGTGTATCTCTACCCTGCTGAAGTATGGCACCAGTAGTTATACTGTAGTGTGCCTTTGAAGTTGGGGGTGGTTCAGAGGGTTTGCCTTTGAACCACAGATGTCTCCCCTAAATCTTAGTCCTGTCTGCCATGGAGCCATGGAATGCAGATCTTAATCTTTTGTGAGGCCATGATCTGGCTTTCCAGAGGCCTATTGTCAAAACCTCTTCCTCTAATATGTCCAGCCAGGCTCTTAAATGGCAGAGGTCTGTCATTCCAGTTGGAAATAGAAATGGAAAAGTTATGACCAGTCAGTTCATTAAAATCTTTACAGTAACATGAGCATAAACAGATACTTATCACCTTCCTCAACCTACTCTCCTAATACCAAAACAACTTGGCTCCTCCGTGCATTTATCTTCTAAATGCCTTGTTGTTTTCCTTTGCAGATAAAAACCAAACATCGGTTGATATTATGATACTTTTCATACATTAAAATTGTCCCACCATAAAAACAAGTTTGTTAAAAGTCCCTAATTTAACTTGTTGATAATTGTGATTGGCTATGCAGTCCCTCTGCCTGGTTAAAAATATTGATCTCAGCCTTGACATGCAATGTGCTATCCCCTGAAACCCAGTGCAATTCCTTGACAGCCGACTGGAACACACCAGTAAGATTTGGGATTCAAGATATAATGTTTATGTGCTTACTTAGGGTTACCCAATATAAATAGTTCATTTACGGTTGCTATCAATGTGTTCTACAGAACCCATGGAGTACAAAAAAAGGCGTTGTGCAGGTAGACAGGTTATAAAGTGCGGTAGCCCTATCCTTTACATAACCGCCAGCTGTTACTCTTCTATTCACTTGGGAATCCCAGACTGATTGTCCTTATATTGGAGTTCAGCGGCTCTTGTTGTACGCTCCTTTTACTCTTGCTGGCTAGGTGCTCTGTCACGTCTACATAGCGATGGAAATACTCATGCTGCTTGAACATGCATGAGCTACCTGTAATTGGTCTAAAATAACTGGTGACCCTGTGGGGTAGCTCTAGTGCCACATGCAGGTTATTTGTGCATTATTTGGCCTGTTAGTGGACTTTGTCCAAACCGCTTGGTGTTTACCTATAGATCGAGGTGCTTTGTACCGGTTACATCATGGAGTGTCTTAGTCCATCCCCGGGTTATAAACCCTGAGGCTGCTCATCAAGTGCCAATCTGATTAAGTGCGTATACTTCACCATTCTTCCTAGACTTGCCTCTGTTTTGGCAAAACAAAAGTCCAAGTCCTCCTTGCAGATTCTCACTCCCTTGGCCCTAAAGTTTGGTTGAAACGGCCATTACCGATCCACGGCCATAGTGGGACAGCAACACAACAGGTGCAGCCAAGATTCCTTTCTGTGTGAGCATAACCTGCATGAAACATTTTCCCCCTTGTGTGCCCATTCTAGTTTAAAATCTGTTTTTCTTAATGCTGTAAACCGTATAAAAAGAATTTTCCTGCATGCCTGAACTGACAATGCTTTGCGTAAGTAGGGCTGGACTCTCCCCAGAGTATATGTTGGGCCCGATTCACAGAACTAACTTAAGACAAAATCCTAAACTTACTACTTTTGGTATTCACAGAAGGCATTTAGTAGTAGTAAAGTTAGGATTTTGTCTTAAGTCTGTCCTAAGTTTGTCTTAAGTCTGTCTTAAGTCTATCTTAAGTCTGTCCTAAGTTTGTCTTAAGTCTGTCTTATGTCTGTCTTAAGTCTGTCTTAAGTCTGTCCTACTACTTTTTGTATTCACAGAAGGCATTTAGTAGTAGTAAAGTTAGGATTTTGTCTTAAGTTTGACTTTAGACAGACTTAAGACAGACTTAAGACAGGCTTAAGAAAAACTTAAGACAGACTTAAGACGAACTTAAGACAAACTTAGGACAGACTTAAGACAGACTTAAGACAGACTTAAGACAAAATCCTAACTTTACTACTACTAAATGCCTTCTGTGAATACCAAAAGTAGTAAGTTTAGGATTTTATCTTAAGTTAGTTCTGTGAATCGGGCCCGTTGTGTCCAATGCAGCGGTGATGGAATTAAACTGAAATGTTCCAGTGTCTATTTCAGCCGAGATGATCTGTACCTGCCTCTTCACCACTTTTTCCATTCTGATATCGGGATTGAAGGTAAGTGCAGGCTTTCAGCTAAAATCCTCAGCCTGCTGATCGCTTGCCCCAGACTGAAGTACTAGGGTGAGTGCTCTCCCTTGTAAATCGTTCCCAGGTGGTGTTTGAGTGTGTTTTCTACAGTTCTCAAGACTCTAATGTAAAACGTTATGGGATACCCCTATTACTCCAACTCTGGTCTCCCGAGACCAAGCCCCAGTCTTAGCCTTGCTCTTCTGGCATGCCGCAGGGTTAGCATCACTGATTTATAAGCTTTGGCCTGTGCTGCTGTTAGAAAACTATCCAACACGCCCGAAAAGGCCAGATGGCCATAACTAAGAGGCGGGTAAGTTCTGCTTTAAAGACTGTCAGCACTGGATCAGCTGTTGGGCTTAACAGTCATTGCCCCAATCGCCTCAATGAGTGGGTGACACTATCGGCCTTTACCCTAAGGTGTTTTAGATGAGTGGCTAATCTTGCCTTCTCCGAAAACCAGGCTCCAAGATAATTGTAGGCTGTAGTTGTCCCAATTTGATAGTCGCCCAGCTGCCAGTGGGCGTGCTTCTTTTTTGCATATTTTTCAAACACAATTATCTTAGTTTTTCCCTGGTTGACTTGCAGGTGGTTTTCCTGATTGTAGCCATGGAGTCCACTGAGGGATCTCTGAAGGCCCACGCTAGTGTGGTCCATTATTACTGTGCCATCTGTGTATTGTAGGATTGGGGGCCTCACCTTTCTCAACTTTGGAACAACTAAACTGGCTCCTTGCATTGCGGCCCCCAAGTCTACGGTGTATATATTGAAAAGTAAGGGGGCCATGACACTGCCCTGCTTGAGCCCGTTGTTTGTGGCTATTCTTGATGTTACTGTGGTGGGGCTCGTTTTGACCTGGACCCATATTCCCTGATATAGGGATATGATAGCCTTCAGTAGCTTGGGAGGGATTCCCCAGGAGGATAGCTTCCCCCAATGCCTACCTCGGTCCACCCTATCAAATGCCGTGCTCAGTCTATGAAACAGCAGTGCAAGGGTGTTTTTTTTTCTTAACTGCTTGTTTGGAAAGTTATGCCAGTGGCATGATATTGTCCATTGCTTAAGTGTGGCCTGAATCCTTACTGGTAAATTGGGAGAATTCCTTTTTCTTTTGCCCATGTCTCCAACTCCTTTAGTAAAATGCGGACAAAAGCCTTGGCTTCTATGTCAAGCAAAGCTACCAGCCTGTATTTTGCTGGGTTAGTTCGTTCACCTTTTTTTATATGGAGTGTACAATTGAGCCTCTCCAGGACTGTGGCGTTGTTGCTGTCAAATAATGGGGTAAAAATCTGTGTAAAATATGCCTGAGCTGTTTTAAATACTGGAGCTGGGATCCCGTTGGGACATGGGGCACTGTTAGAAATGGGGGTCTCTAGTTGGCAATGGTTTGTACCTTTGTCCAAATAGGGACCCTTGCTTCTAGTCAGGGGCAGGGGATACACTCCTAAAATAACCCCTGCTCGCCCCCTTGGTAGCTTGGCATGAGCAAACAGGCTTATCTCAGAGGCAGTGTGTAAAGCATTTGTGAACACATACAGTAACACAGTGAAAACACTACAAATGGACACCACACCAATTTAGAATAATAGGTAACTTTATCTAAGCAAGACCAAATGACAAAAATCCACAATACAGTTTTAAAAATAAGACTTTCAAATGGTAGAGATAGTTCAGTTCAATGCAAGTTGTAAATGCAACACTTTTCCAACAAAGTACCTCAGATGCGTCACGCAAAACAAACAAAAGGGTCGCATGGAAGGTGATGCGTTGGTTCCTTGCTTCGGGGGAATTGATGCGTCGGTTCCCTATTGCAGCGCAGGGGAGGTGATGCGTCGGTTCTTTACTAGAGAGGAGGTGATGCGTCGGTTACTTACTGCATTCCGGTTATGATGCGACAAGATGGCACCTCGATGCAACGCGATGATCCGGTGCGATACGACAAAATGGCGGCTTGATGCAATGCGACGATCCGGTACGATGCATGTACGTTTGCAGCTGCATGGCAGGTGCTGCGACGGTCTTCTCGGCGAGGCGTCGGAACCAAGTGCAGATGCGCCAAGCTTCTTCCCCGTGACTCGGTGATGCGCCGGTAATCGCTTCTTCTTGTTACGTCAATCTTCCAGCTCCCAGCGACCAACAGTCTCTAGAGGCCCTAAACAGCAGCAGGCACCACTGTGCAGGATAGAATTCCCAGCAAGGAAATTCATGGGAGCTGGTGGTGAAGTCTTTGTGTCCCTGATACTTCAGACAGGAGGCAAGCTCAGTTTCAAGCCCTTGGAGATCTTTTTTTTCAAGCAGGTGACAAAGCAAACAGCAAAGTCCTTATTCTCTTTTCCTTGGCAGCAAGCAGCCACTGCAGGCCAACCCCGGACAGCAAACAGCACAGGGGCAGTATTGCTACTTCAGCATATCCGGCTCTTCTCCTTGGCAAAGGTTCCTCTTGATTTCCCTGAAGTGATCTAAAAGTCTGGGGTCTGTGTCCCCCTTTTTATACACACAAATTCTTTGTTCTCTTAAAGCATAGAGTGTCTGTACCCAGCCAAAACCAGTTCTGTCCTCAGTGGTGCAGCTTCCTGGCAGGAGGTGGAGACAGTATTGTTGAAGGCAGACCAGGTCAATTCAGATGAAATGAAATCTCCTCCCCGTACTCTAAATTCAACCCAGGTCCCATTCAGCCCAGCCCTGACTCATCAGATTCCTGGAGCCGCAGCCCTCTCCCCAGCTCCGGTCACACACAAGCCAGACATGCAATACACAAACCTAGCAGAGGCATACTGGATGGTTAGGCAAAAAAATACCCACTTTCTAAAAGTGGTATTTTCAAACACAGAATGTAAAAATCACCCACACTAAAAGATGCACTTTAACATTCTGAGTTCAGTCATACTAAACTTTATGTTCCTATCTGGTTCCTAGGGCCAGTTATGTTTATAAGATGTTATAAACTAACTGCCCATTCTGGCTTATGGGAACAGATAGCCTTGCAATAGTGAAAAGTGAAATTGGCAGTTTTTCACTATCTGGACATGCCACACACATCAGGGCATGTCTTACCTATCACATACAATGCACCCTGCCCACAGGGGTACCTTTGGCCTAGCTTAGGGGTGACTAACATGCAGAAAAGGATAGGTTTAGGGACTGGCATGTGTGTGCACTTGCCAAGTCGACATGGCAGTCCCAGACTGCACACAGGCTCTGAAATGGCAGGCCTGAGCCACATTTTACAAGCTGTGTCTCTGGGTGGCACAACCAGTGCTGCAAACCCAACAGCAGCATTTGATTTACGGGCCCTGGGCGCACATGGTGCACTGTACTAGGGTCTGACAAGAAAATCAAATAACCAGTCATGGAGTCACTAATCCACAACATCAATTTACAGCAGGGAGCACTTGTAATTTGGTACTGGACAGCAGTGGAAAAGTGCCCAAAGCATCTAAACCAGCAAAAACACAGGAGGCAACAGCAAAAAATGGAAGGGAGACCCACGGTAATGGTGCCAGGTCTAAGAGGCACCATCATTCCTCATTTTCTGACGACTTTGGTAACTTCACCCTAAGTGGTTAGAGTGCCTTCGATGTTGTGAGTAGCTGCTCCTACACAGCTCGTATCGGAATTGGCGGCTTCCCCTTCTGCAGTTGGATTACCTTTGATGTCGTGGCTATCAGCTTCAGGTCTGCTCCAGTCTTTTGTATAAAATTTTTTAACTTACCTTTCTCAGTCTGTTTTGGCTACCCCATTCTCCTTTGACATACATTGGTTTTATGTATCTCTACATTGTTTTGATTATTTTCTTTCAGAATGGAAAACACTTTCAGCCATTCCCCTTCGATGTATCCCTTTTGTGCTCCCATAATCTTTTTTTATATGCTGACCTTAAAGTAACTATGGAGAGCCCCTCTGGTGGTTTGCCACCTCTTTTCTTGGATCTCAATACCCTTCGGAGGGCACGTTTGGTCTGAACCAGACCTTTTTGTTGTTGGGGTGCTTGATGTGTCATTTCTAAACTCTTTCTCTGGGTCTTGTGTTGAACTTCCCCCAAGTTCTGCTGTAAGTCTGTAATCAAGGCTTCCCAGCCACTTATCACTGAGATTGGGGTGACTGACTTTGAGCATTTTTCCGCATTTCTACGCACACCTTCAGGTTATCACCAAGGTTGATTAACCATTTGATTCTTCGGAGAACCTTGTGCCGCTCTTTACCCGTAGGTCCACCTACCACTAGGCTTACTGTTAATTGCAGAGTAACATGCAGTGGCCTGTGGTCACTTTCCCCTCTGTCATCCACTTCAAAAACCTGCAATCTGACTTCTACCTTTTCACTGACTAATATATAGTCAATTGTAGACGTGTTTTTAGACATGGGTTTATAGCACCATGAAGAAAAGCGTACAGCTTTTAGTGAGTGGGTTGAATATAGTTTGTTGTTATGGAGGAAGATGAGGAAGAGTGTGACCTTACTCCTATGCCTGTGCATGTCAGTTTTCCTTTCCAGGCCCCTCATATTGAAGTCTCCAGCAACGAGCATGTGATGTGTATCGTATTTGGTGAACAAGTCTTCCAGTGTATCTATAAACTGTGTTATGGCAGTAAAGACAGCACGATTATAATGAAAGTGCCATTTATTTAAATGAGTAACAAATACAAGGCCCACAGGCATAAATACATAGAGAGTCCACACAGGACTTAAGAGTAATCAAGAATGCCCCAACATTCCATGACATCATATAAATAGAGCATCATGGTTCTATGATGACATACAATGACATAGGGCTATGATAGGCTAAATAGGCATGAATGCAAATGAAGGGAAAGAAACTACAATAGATATGGAGGAAATAAAACACACTAAAGGTACAACATCTCCCTTTTTTTACAAAGTGAAAAATTAATTAATACATAGCAAAATTGTAAAAATGTTTAGGTAAACTCACTGTTCTACCATAAGAACTTTGTGCAGCATTAAAAGTAGAACAAGCATCAGGTATGTCAGCATTCTGATCACAATGAACATTCTCAGTGCCTATGTTTGGTTTAGGAACATCTTGCACAAGTTCTTGCACATCAAATTCTGCATTAACTTAATCTCTATTTCCGTTATTGACAACAACAGGTGTGGACATAGGTGTAGTATAGGTATGACCACCAAAGTTTCCATACTGACATGGAAACTAGAATCACTCAAAGTCACTTCTTCATAGCCTAACACACTTTGTTCGAGTATGTCCTCGCTTTGTGCATCTTTTTTAGTGAGTAGTTTTTATAGGCCAGGTTTCAGTCTAACTACATCACTTTTGCTCCACCAACCTTTATCTCCCAAGAAAACTGCTCCTCTAGAAACTTCTTTTACAACATATGGTGAAGTGAAAGTAGATTCACCTTTGAGAACTTTGTATGGCTTCTTAATAATGACCCAATCACCTTTCTCTACCATTTTATTTCTTGTCTTGTTGAACACATAACTGTACAGTTTTGTAGCCTTCTGGTTCTCAACAATTCTTTGTTGGACGTTAGTTTCATTGTCAACAATTTGTTTATGGTTTGTGTTCTTTTTGAACGAATCACCTAGTTTAGGTGTAAGTATTGTGTTACATTCTCTTCCTCTCATTAAGAAAAATGGAGAATGATTGGTTAGGTCATTTTTAGTATTATTATAACTGTTCACCTTTTCATAGATGTATTCTTTTACAGGTACGTTAGATGCAATAGCTAATTGTACACCCTCCTTAAGGAACTTGTTCATGCGTTCAACTTGTCCATTAGAGGATGGACTGTACAAACTTGTTTTTTCCTGCTTTATACCAAGTTGTTGTAAGAAATCAGTCATTTTTGTTGAAACCAGTTGGGTACCATCATCAGATACTAACATTTTTAGTTGACCCTCAATTGAAAAAAGTAGTAGTTTCAGTTGTGATATTTGAAACAAACTCATTGTGTAACCATTATGAGTAGGAGTCAGATAGAACAATAAGATACCTGCAGTCATTGGTAAGTAAATGGAATGGTCAAGAAAAGTCATTTGCAACTTTAACCCATGGTCCGTCAGGTATTTCAACAAGTTGCATTTAGTTTTTGCATACTTTCCAATGCTTGTCTGCTCTTATACATTGAACACAATGGTCAACATTCGAGTCCACCTCAATACTCATTCCTGGCCACCAGTAATAGTTTTTTTTATTTTCTTGGTATCAGTTGATCCAGGATGCCCTTTATGTGCCAAGACAATTAGTTTCTTACACAATAGATAGGGTGGAACAAAAAGATCATGTCTTTTAAGGAAACCATTTCCTACTGTTAATTAATCAGATACTTGCTGATAACTTTTCAGATCTCGATTTAAGTTCTTAACAGGAGGCCATTTATCAGTAAGTTATCCTATGACTTGTTTCAAAGTATTATCTTTTCCTTGTGATCCACACCATTCTTCCTCTGTGATATTCCCTTCACACATGATGGTTGCATCTATGTGTTCAACTTCAAATTCAGTACCTTCTAAGCTTATTTCCTCTGTCTCAGCGATAGGTAAACGTGATAAACAGTTTGCACGACAGTTCAATCCACTTGGAATGTGTTTGATTTTAAAATTAAACTTCTGCAATTTGGATAAAAGTCTCACTAGTCTGGATGATGCTTTTCCATTGCCTCTTTCGCAACCATCCATCATATGGATAAGTGGTTTGTGATCTGTAATTAATTCAAATTCCTTACCCCACAGATAAGTTTTCAACTTCTCAACTGCCAATACACAAGCGTTTCCCATTCAATGGTACTTTAAAAATTTTCTGCACTTTTCAACCTCCTAGAAATAAATGCAATGGTGTGTTCTTGTTCCCCTTTCTTTTGACAAAACACTGCTCCGATACCTACATTACTGGCATCAACTGTTATAATGTTCTTCAGTTTAGCATCACAGGGATAAAGAGCAGGAGCATTTGCAATGCAACTTTTTATTTCTTCAAATGCTAACTCTTGTTCCTCACACAAATCATATTTGATACCTTTACGCAACAATTTTCTCAATGGTTCTACTTTGTCTGCATATCCAGAAATAAAGCGTGCATAGTACTCACTTAGTCCCATAAATGACTTAAGAGTATCTTTATTTTCAGGTTTAGGTGCTTCTCTTATCGCTTTAACTAGATCATATTTTGGTTCAATACCTTCTGATCTAATCACATGTCCTAAGTATTCAATCTTGTCCTTCAAAAATTTACATTTGTTTCTTGAGACAGTCATACCTCTCTCTTTAAGAATGTTTAATACATTATTCAATATAACATTATGCTGTTGAATGGTGCTGGCATGCACCAAAATATCGTCCTGAAACCTTTCTACACCACTTATGTTTTCAAATAAGGTATCCATTAATTTTTGAAAAACGCTGGCCGCTGAGGCTAATCCAAATGGTAATCTTACATATCTGTGTACACCAAAAGGTGTTACGAAAGTGGTGAGCTCTTTAGAGTCTTCAGATAAACAAATTTGGTGATATGCCGATTTGAGATCAATCAAAGAGAAATATTTTGATCCAGTGACAGATGCTAATATTTCTTGCACCTTAGGCAAAGGGTGACAGTCAAGAATTATATTTCTATTGAGTGATCTCAGATCAGCACAGAGCCTAATATCTCCTGTTTTATTTTAGAAACTACAATGGCTGAAACCCATTCTGATGAGTTAGTTGGTTCTATCACGCCATCCTCATACAATTTCCCCAATAATATCTTCAATTCTTTTCTAACTGATAGTGGTACAGTCCTTACCTTATGTATCACAGGTACTGCATTCTTTTTTAGTTTAATTCTATGCTTAAATCCCTTTACACATCCTATCTGTTCTTTGAATACACTTTCATTTTTTTTCAAAATTTGATCCAATGTAATTATGTCAGTAGATGTACTCACAAAATTAACATTGTTTTCATCCAAAACAATAGGTTCATCTGCACCTAGTTTCAAAATTACACTTAATTTGGCTAAATCTTTCCAACCAACCAGGTTTTTTTCCCCTTTCTGCGACATATATTTTTGCATTGATGACTCTAACTTTAAATTCAAGTGTGTCTTCAAAATATCCAACCATGTCAATTTCGTACTCACCAAAAGCTTTGGGATTTACATTTGTGTCTTTCAGTTCAATATTATCCCAAGATTCATAAAAAGTTGTGTCAGATATTATAGTTATCGGTGATCCTGAATCAGCCATGACTAGCAATTAAACATCACCTATGTGTACATTTCCAAGAGGACCTCTGATTCTACCATCTTTAATGTCTACAGTTAACACAATATGTGCACACATATCTTCATCAAATTCATCAATGGCATTAACTTTTACTTTGCTGTTAGTATTATATTATTTATTTTTGCATGAAGATGTAAAATGCCCAACTTTTTTTTACATTTACCACACCTTTTACTTATTGCAGGACAACCTTGAAAGTCTGCTAAATGACTATGTGAACCACATCTATAACATGCATTAGATTTTACCTCAAAGCTTCTTCCACTTTTGTTTCTATCTGAAGATTTGTATTCAAATTTCTTTTTTTCCTGTAAAGAAAATACATTATTTGAATTACTGTTTTCAATAACAAGTTCTTTCGTAGACACTAATGACCTTTCTATTCCTTTAGCTATATCTATAACTTCCTGCAATGAAGGGATCCTGCAATCTAATAGACGTTCCTGTATTTGTTTTTTAAAACAGTGAAATACGAATTGATCTCTGATATAGATGTCAACCATCTCATTAAATTCCCAATTTGATGCTAGGACACGTAAGGCCGCAATGTTTTCTTCAATATTTTCTCCCTCCTATTGTTTTCTCATAGCAAACTTGTGCCTTCCAACCATTGTGTTAGGTTCTTCGTAAAATTGTTTCTCCATATGTTTTACTGCTTCCTGGTATTCATTAAGAAGTATGAATAGTCCAGGTGCATTTTCAAATTCTGGAACACTATCGAAAATTTCTTGGCCAGCGGTTCCTAATAGTCCAAACAAAATTGTTTTTTTCCTCTCAGCATCATAACCTTTACCATCTATGGCCACTAGATAGTTTTCAAATGCTCTTATCCAGCTTTTTCATCTCATTGGAGGTTTCCCTGGCTCACTTAAAAATGAGCCGGTACACTTATGTTATTACTTTGTGCCATGTCTACTACAGTTAATGAAGTAAAGAGTTACATTTTTATTTGGAACTTCTTTTCCGTATATTTTTTATGTATATTACTGTAATGTAGTGCCCCTTACTCACAGGTGGTGTCCCCACAGAAGATAGTAGTCGTGGTGGTGGTGTTGAAGGGTATTTATTACAAATTACAATTGCCAGCAGGAGCGCCGGTACGGAGCTCCGATTCCCCTTTGAATCGGCGCGCTAGAGCCGAATCCAAGATGGCCGCCGCCGGAAGTCCGGTGACGTCGCACGTCGTGCGTGCCGCGGACTAGACCGCAACACCACATCTCCCTCCTTTATAAACACAACATGCCATGTTCCCCTTACGCACGTGCACAGTCTTACTTGTGGTCCAGGCTGAACTCTTCGAATCTTCGTGGCAGCATTATTCTCCTCCCGCAGCGTGTTCTCCTACCTCCTGTGCTCGCGGTTGGAGTGGTGCCCCCCCCACTCGGGGATGCTGCTCCACTCGCTTCATAGAGTTCAGGACCACCCAACTCTGTCTCTATCGCTGTCTCTTGGTCTCTAAGTCCTGGTGTCTCAACTCCCCCTCCTCTTGGACTCCAGGCCTCTTGAGGAGAGCCTCCCGCTTCTTCCTCCAGTCTTCTCCTATCTCCCTTTGTCGCCGGTGTGGACCGGGTTTTGTCCATGTTGTTCAGTTCCGTCCTGTGCTCTGTCTCCTCGGCCCTGGTACATCTTGCCATACGATCTTGGGCCCATATCTTCCCGTCGCTCAGTAAGGCCGATGTGGAGTAGGGTTCCACTACTTGGAATGGGAGCGTGAATTTGCTGTCCCCCTTTCTCCCGGGTGTTGGGAGCTTCACCCTAACCCACTCCCCTTTTTCCAGTGCGACTTCCTTGGTGTTGTGCCTTGAGTCATAGTAGTTAGTGTACACGGCTTGCGCCTTCTCCAAGTTCTTGCGCACCACCGCCGGTGACCAATGGCTCTGCACGGTGAGCCTCTTCCATGCCACGTTGTCTCGGGTGAACGGTTCTCTTCCTCTCAGTATTCGTAACGGGCTGTAGCCTGTGGAAGAGGGAGTTATCCTGTAAGCCCATAGCAAACGCTTAAGTTCCTTCTCCCAGCTTGCCCCTTGTCCGATTGCCGCTTGCACCGACCCCATTATTACTCTATTGAATCTCTCCACTGCTCCATTCCCCGCGGGGTGGTAGACGGGGGTACGTCTGACCGTTATCCCATTTCTGTCCATGAAGGCCTCCCATTTGGTCGACGTGAACTGCGGGCCGTTGTCGCTTAGGATTCCCTTGGGGATTCCTTCCCTGATGAATATGTCCGTGAGGAATCCTAAGATGGTGTCTGTCTCCGCGTTCTCATCCACATGGATTTCTGGCCACTTCGAGTACCTGTCCACGATTACGGTGAGGTACTTCTGGTTGCCACTGGCGTCCTGTATGGGTCCTAGGACGTCTATTGAGATTTCTTCCCACGGATTTTCCGGACACTCAAAACGTCCCAGTGGTGGACGCAGCATCCTTTGTGTCTTGTCTGCATTGCTGCACTGTTCGCACGCCCTGACGTGTCGTTCCACCGCGAGGTCCAACCCTGGCCACCAGTAGTCCTCCTTCACTCTGCCCTTCGTTTTCACGATTCCCAAATGCCCTTCGTGGGCCAAGGCCACCACTCTAGGTCTCAACGCCATCGGAGGCACTACCTTGTTACCCCGGAACAGGAAACATGGGTCGTCTCCCAACGACAGTTCTTCTCTGATTTCCCAGTACTGTTTGAGTTCTTCTCCGAGTAGCCTCTTCTCCGGCCACCCTTGCGTCACATACGTTTTGACTGCCTTCACCTTCTCGTCAGCCTCATACTCTTCTTCCCACTCTTGCCTGCTGATGGCTTTCTCGTGATCGCCCATGAACGCCACTGCGTACTCTGCCCACTTTTCTGTGTCTTGTGTCTCTGCAGATTCCTTCGCTGCTGCCCTGCTTAGGTAGTCTGCTACTCTGTTCCTGGTGCCGGGTATGTACTCCACGTCGTACACGTAGTCGAGGAGTCGTAGCGTCATTTTGGCGATCCTCGGTGTTGCGTGCTCATGGCCGTTGGACGTGAGGACTTTTACCAGGGGTTTGTGATCTGTTCGCAACAGGAATCTTCCTCCCCACAGGAACTGTCGGAACCTCTCCACCGCCCACACCACGGCCAGCATCTCTTTTTCAATCACGCTGAATTTGCGTTCATTGTCAGCCAACGTGCGGGATGCGAAGCTGATCGTGGCTGCCGCTCCTTGTGCGGACTGTTGAGTTAGTACTGCGCCTAGACCTTGGTCGCTCGCATCTGTGGTCAGGATCGTGGGAGCTGTTGGGTCGAATCCTTGAATGGGCACCGCACCGCATATTTCCTCTTTCATCCTCTCGAATTCCTGCTGTTGTTCTTCCTTCCATGCAAATGCCGTCTTGTCCTTCAGGATCGACCTCAGGTGGTGTGTCTTTGACGCGAAGTGGGATACGAACTTGCTGTAGAATTCAGCCATCCCTAAGAACGTCCGTACCTCCTCCTTGTTTGATGGTGTGGGTGCGTTCCTGATAGCCGCCACGTTTGACGCTTTGGGTTTTATGCCGTCCTGGCTGATTTCATGCCCCAGGTACGTGACACTCTCCATTCCGAACCTGCACTTGTCCCACTGGGCTGTGAGACCATTATGCTTGAGTACTGCCAGTACGTCCGCCAGCTTCCGGTCATGTTCTTCCCTGGAGGCTCCCATCACCAAGATGTCGTCCTGGAAGTATTGGATTCCCTCCGTCTTGTTGAACAGGCGGTACATCAATTTTTGGAACACTGCTGCAGCAGAGGCCAGCCCGAAAGGCATCCGTAAGAATTTGTAGCACCCAAACGGCGTTATGAACGATGTGAGATGGTTGCACGATTTGTGGAGTGCGATCTGGTGGTATGCGGACGTTAAGTCTACCGTGGAGAACCACTTGGCGCCCTTGGTCTTGGCCAGCATCTCGTTGATGCGGGGAAGAGGGAACTTGTCCACTACGATGTTTTTGTTGAGCTCCCTGAGGTCCACACACAACCTCACCTTCCCGTTCGGCTTCTGTGCCACAACTAAGGGGGCCAACCATTCCGCATTGTCGATGGCTTCAATGATCCCGTTGTCCTCCAACCTCCGCAGTTCCTCTTGTACTGCCTCTCTGGTGCGGAACGGAATGTTCCGCACTTTGTGTGACACCGGTCGGGCTCCTTCCTTCAGGTTTATTTGGTGCGTAAATTTGGTTAACTTCCCTATATCATCTCTGAAGACTTCGGGAAACTCCTCCTTCCACTGCCTTGCTCCCACTCCAGGGTCTTCCTCCATCATGAGCACTTGAACACGACCTCCCGGGTTCAATTTTATCCCAAGCTTTCCTTGATCCCTCCATCCTAATACTGATGGCCCTTTTTCTGCCACGTATAGTTTCCCTTCGCACGTTCTACCCTTGAACTCGAAGGTTAGAGGGCAATACCCGACCATCGGTATGGGTTCTTCCTCCTTGCCCGTCTCCTGTGCCACGTACTTCACTTGCTGCCTCGGCGCTTTCCTTCGGCATACCCTTTCGTAATGGCCCATCAGGCCACAGTACGTGCATTTGGCCCGGAACGCTGGGCACCCTTTGTCGTTGGCGGCGTGTCTATTGCTGCCGCATCTGTAGCACGTGTTGGTGCTCCCCTGTCCCTGTACTTGCTGTTTCGCGCCCTTGGTCGTGGACTTCCTGTATGGTCGCGTGTTGTGTTGTTCCGCCGGCGCTTGGCCCTCGCGGCTCTTCCGTTCCTCTATCCTGCACACCGCTTGTTCCGGGAGACGGTCTTTCTTCGCCACCTCTGCACACCTCTTGGACAATTCGGCTTTCTTTACCATGGCCACCACTGTCTTAAGGGGTTCGTCGCCATTGGCCCACAGCTTGTCTTGGATGGACGTGTTCGCCGCATGCATTACTATTTGGTCCCTGATCAACTCTTCCTGGAAGGTCCCAAATTTGCACGTTAGGGCCAGCTTCTGTAACGCCGCCACATACTGGTCGATCGTTTCCCCTTTATGTTGCGCTCTGTGGTAGAAGTTGTACCTGTCGACAGCTGTACACACGGTCGGGCGGTAGTGGGCATCCATATCGTCGATCGCGTGCTGAAACACATCATCGTCTTCTGTGGGCCGCACTACCTTCACCAGATCGTCGTACACTCTCTGACCTGCTGGGCCCAGATGGTGCAAGAGTATCCTCTTCCTGCGCGTGCTCGAGAACTCTGCGCCGCCTTCCTCCTCTAAAGCGAACAGGTAGTTCAAGAAATACCGCTTCCAGTCCTCCCACGGCATCTCCGGAACCCCCGCCTTCGTTAGGAAGGGTACTGGGTTCGGCAACACGGTCGATGTGGTACTCATCTTACTGCCAGCCTCCGTCCGCCGCGTCCTTGGGCTCGAACTTCTCGACGCACTGGTGCCGTCGGAGCTCCCTTCGCCTGGGTCGTCGTCTTGTTCGGATTTTCCGCTTCCTGCGTGTCTTCCTGTGACCCCCGCCACGGTGCGTGGAGTTGCCTGGCCACGTGCACTCTCCCTGGCGCTGTCCCTTACCGCCGGGCTGCTGCCGTCCTGGACCAGGCTCGGTTGGGACCCTTCTGTCCTGATGCGCGCCCTCTGCCGCTCTCCGTGACACTGCCGCGCTCCTGCCGGTTTGGGGTGGTGACTGTGGGTGTAGACAGCGTGCTCCCCACGTGGCACTCACCCTGGAGGCAGCGCTGGGCCGCATCCCACCCTCGTCGCCATTGTAATGTAGTGCCCCTTACTCACAGGTGGTGTCCCCACAGAAGATAGTAGTCGTGGTGGTGGTGTTGAAGGGTATTTATTACAAATTACAATTGCCAGCAGGAGCGCCGGTACGGAGCTCCGATCCCCCTTTGAATCAGCGCGCTAGTGCCGAATCCAAGATGGCCGCCGCCGGAAGTCCGGTGACGTCGCACGTCGTGCGTGCCGCGGACTAGACCGCAACACCACAATTACTTAAACTTAATATTTATTAGTTTCCTTACTTCCGACTCTCAGTTTGGTGCAATTCACGTGAATCAATGCTCGCGTAACTGGGAGTTCATTTACTTTGTCAACTTCAAAATGGCCGCACGTATTTCAGAACGTCGTGCGTGATGCGTAAGTACGGTGGTTAGACTGTGCCAAAACAGCTCTCTCCAAGGTAGCACGTCACAGGATTGCACGTGCCGATGAGAGAGACGGTCAAACTGCCAGCAGCTCACTAACGGCATTAACGGTAATTAACCAAAAGCGCTTACGCAAGTATATTGAACACTGCGCATATTTCAAAATGTGAATACTTGCGATTTACATGCGTTTTCTTATATTTGTCTTGGTCAATCCACCGATGATTTTCACAAAAACTGCTGTTGCTCCTTCATTACGCGTAGTTGTCTAGTTTTCTTGTATTCAGCTGTGGGCTCGTCAGTTTCCCTCGTCGCCAAGTTGTTAAGTCAGTAAAGACAGCACGATTAGAATGAAAGTGCCATTTATTTAAATAAGTAATAAATACAAGACACACAAGCATACATGCATAGAGAGTCCACACAGGACTTAAGAGTAATAAAGAATGCCCCAACATTCCAAGACATCATATAAATAGAGCATCAAGGTTCTATGATGACATACAATGACACAGGGGCTAATAGGCAAGAAAGCAAGTGAAGGGAGAGAAACTACAATAGTTATGGAAGAAATAAAACACACTAAAGGTACAACAAACTGTTCAATAAAATCTTTCTCCTGGCTCTGCACTGGGTTGATGTAACAATGTATTAACAACAATTTAAGTGGTTGTTGGTCCAGCCTTGGGCCTTTAATTCGTATAGCTTGTATCTCTGATAATTTGACAGGAATTTCATTGGCAATGAACTTATAGGCATGTTTTACGTAAACCGAAAGTCCTCCCGACGGGAGGCCAAAGATATTCCTTTTGGTTGCTGCTTTTTGAAACTCATAATAACCTGCCATAGGAGTTGTTATCAAGGCCCAGGATTCCTGGAGGCACGCTATGTCTCCAATGGCTAAATATTCCTGAACTGACATGTTCCAAGTGATTTTCCTGATCCCACATATATTCCAGGAAATTTGTGTCAATTGACGTTGTTCAAGGGTCTCTCCCCATATCCCCTCACAGGTGAGCTGGTTTTGACTAATAATGCCGCCTCTGTAACCCGTGCTCCTCAGTAAATGCAGACTCGGATTGGCTTATGTGCGCCTCCCGATGGGTATAGCTATAAATTACCCAGATTTTTGCATGAGCTCCTAGTCTTGGTGGATTCCTACTGCTGTTTAAGTTTTTATTATTGGTGCCCCACAGAATTGAGATAGCCCCCTTTTCCTTATCTGTAGGAAGAAGCACGTGCAGATATTTCTTCGGCTGAAGGGATTGATCATCAATACCCCATTCAGCTAACTGCTGCACCTCTTCTAGCACTGCAAGTTGTAATCGCTGTTGAGTGAATCCCACTGAAGTTGAATCACCGCGGGTATCACCTTGGAGCTTTAAAAATCTAACCCTCGCGGAGGAGCCTAGCGCTTGACCAAGATGGCCGCGTGAGCTCTGAGCTCCCGAGACCCTCGCGCCCTCCGTCGACTATCCTGTCTCTAATCCTGTCTGCATGCATGGCATCGTGTAGATGACTTGTCAGGGAGGCGATTGATGCTACCCGAGGCCGGATCGCCCACCGGGAACCGGAGTTATGCATGGCGGAAGATTGCGGCCTATCTCCGAGGGATGCCAGGGGCTAGAGTTGGCAGGATGCCCGACCTCTAGTTGAACAACAGCGGCCAGGCGAGGTGTGAACTGTCGGATGGAGGTCCCCGTCCTTTCACTTTCACTTTCTCTCCCTTTGTCTGCCATGCCCCTGGAGAGCTATTGGTGGCTTTATTTTCCTTTGGACGCTTTACATGCTACTCTGGCGGCCCACTGCAGACCTGATCACTCCTGACTCCTCTTGCTGAGAGAGGGCCGTCTTGTCGGAACCGAACTGTTTGGTGCCAACCATGTCGGGCAAAGCAGAGGTGGATCGGCTGAAGCCTAAGTCTACCAGGCGGGGAGCCTATGCTCAAGCTAATAATATGGACCGCTATGCTCTGCAGAGGGGGTCACCGAGTGGGTCGAGCCAGTCGCTGGATACCCAGAAGGCGGTCTCGCCCTTGGCCCCGGAGCTCTCGCTGCAGGATGTCATGGGGGCGCTCGAGGGGATGCAGACCTCGATTGGGAGACAATTTGATGCCCTGGCGCATAAAGTGGATACCATCTTGGTGGACGTTAACCTGATTCGCGCAGATTTGGGCAAAACCAACGAACGGGTCAAAACCCTGGACCTCAAGACCACGGGCCTCGCCGACGATGTTTCGGAACTGCAGACCGAGGTGCGTAAGCTGAGGACCGAGAGTGATCTCGCCGCCCGTCGGCTGGAGGACTTTGAGAGTCGGGCCAGGCGCAATAACGTTCGCGTTATCGGGGTCCCGGAGTCCTCGGATGAGGCTTCGGTTGACCTGCTCGTTGAGTACTTGGTGCTTAACGATCTGCAGCCTAAGGGTCTTGGGAAGTTCTTCGCGGTTGAAAGGGCCCACAGAGTGCCGGGTGGGAAGCCCAGGGTGGGAGCCCCGCCGAGGCCGATCGTCGCCCGGCTCTTTCATTTTCGAGATCGGGACGCTATCCTGCAAGCATCGAGGGTAACGGGCCCGGTCCCCTTCCAGAACGTGTCGGTCAATTTCTATCCTGATTTCACCCAGCAGGTGCATAGGCAGAGACAGGGCTTTCTGGGGGTGAAGAGGCGCCTTCGGGAGAGGGATCTGAAGTATGCCATGCTCTTCCCTGCCAGATTACGTGTGGTGTACGAAGACCGGACATTCTTCTTTGAGTCTCCCGCCATGGCCGATGAATGGCTGGACGCTTTGCCCCGACGACGGACGGGAGAGGACACCGCCGCGGATGGCGACAGTGGCCGGGATGGGCAAGGGTGATGTTTTCAGAGCTGGTCTGACTCGATTTGACTTTATCTAATGACTGGAATAGAGTGCAGTAAATGCGGAGGGTTGCGGGAGGACGAGGGGAGCTCTTTCCTCCCTTAGGGTACTTTTTGTAGATTTCGGGTTTGGTAGGGCGACAGGCACACTGCAAGTTGGGGGGGCTTTGTAAGCTGCAGCAGGGGTGCAGGGTGGGGGGGATGGTTGGGATTTTGGGTTTGTTGTTGGGGGGTTTGTTTCTGCAAGGCGTAAAGATCATTCTCGGGATTGTTCCATGGTGGCTCTTCGGGTGGGGGGTGGGCCTCTTTGTGTTTGGGGATGGGGGTAGAGGTTTAAGTGTTATTAGCTGGAATGTTAATGGTTTGGGAGATCGCATTAAGCGCGGGATAGTTTTGCAACACTTGAAACGGTCAATGCCAGATGTTGCCCTACTGCAGGAGACACACCTTATAGGTAATACGTGTTATGCTCTTAATAGGAAGGGTTATAAATTCATAGCTCATTCGGGATTTTCCTCCGGATCCAGGGGTGTGGGCATCCTAGTCAGGGCCTCGCTACCATTTGAGGTAGACTCCACAATTGCTGACGATAGGGGGAGGTTCGTGGCGGTGGCGGGGAGGTGGGAAGGTAGAACTTTGGTTTTGGTTTCGGTTTATGTCCCTCCAGCCCTGCAGGCCTCCACGTTTACAGATCTGGGTAGGGCCTTGCTGGATCTCCCGGGAGGTATGCTAGTGGTGGGGGGGGATTTCAATGCTGTCGGCTCTGGGCTGCTGGATAGGTACCCGCCCAGAGACACTGGGGGGGCCCAGAAGTGGCTTCCAGACTTACTAGACACACTCGGCCTGATAGATTGTTGGAGGCTCCGGCACCCCACACAGCGTCAATACACCTTCCACTCCGGGGCGCATGGTAGCCTCTCTAGGATTGACTACATGCTCACTTTGGCTGCGCACGCCCCATTGGTGTCTGAGGTCAGGCACATGGCGCGTGGCATATCGGACCATTCGCCAGTGTGGGTCAAGCTGGATATAGGCCGCGAGGGAGGGGGAAGGGTGGCTCCTATTAACCCCTGGTACTTTCGAGATTCCAAGATGCGCAGCGCACTGGTGAAGACAGTGGATAATTTTTTCAAGGACAATCAGGGGTCCGTGGACTCAGCAGTGTCGTTGTGGGAAGCATTTAAGACCGTGCTGCGAGGGGAGGCCCTCTCACTTGTAGTGGCGGCCAAGCGGCGGAGAGATGGCGAGGTTATGCAAGTGGAGGAGGAGATCGGGGCTTTGGAGGGAGCGTTAGAAGAGGAGGTAACAGCGGCCTCACTGCATGAGCTGAGCTTGAAGCAAGCCGAGTATAAGGACCTCGTGACAAATGCCGCTAAGACCCTCAGTAGGGAACAGCAGGGCCGCCTGTATGATGTTGGTGACAAGGCCGGGAAGCTCCTAGCTTGGCTGGATAAAAAAGAAAGGGTTAATAGAGTAGTGCCGGAGTTGACGGGAGAGGGGGGAGAGGTGATTGTGGAACCTGAGGGGATTGTACAGTCTTTCTCGGACTATTTCCGTAAGGTTTATGCCTCGGTGTCGGATAGGCCGCCCGAGGACTCGCGTGACCTCTTGAGGGATATTGCTCTGCCCTGTCTTTCTGATGTAGATAGAGATGATCTTGATGGAGACATAACGGTCGATGAGGTGGCGGGAGCTATTCGCGCGCTGAACTCGGGCAAGGACTCGGGCCCGAATGGCTTGCCGATTGACCTGTATAAGCTGTTCCCGGATAGGGTAGCCCCTCACCTGCGCGCCATGTTCGTGGAGGCGCGGGTTGAGTGGGACCCTACCGTTGGACCAGAGGCTGGCGACGATTGTGGTGATACACAAGGATGGTAAACCCCGAGATAAGTGTGCCGCATATAGGCCCATCTCACTCCGAAACGCCGAGCCGAAGATTCTGGTTAAAATCCTGGCGGGCCGATTGGTCAGGGTACTTGGAGACTTGATTCACCCGGACCAATCCGGTTTTATTCCGCATCGCAACACCGCGTTAAACCTTCGGCGCCTTCATGGTGTGATCGCCAGGGCTGGCACGCTGCGAGAACCGGCTATTGTGGCGTCTCTTGATGCCACGATGGCCTTTGATACGGTGGAATGGGCGTATTTGTGGGCTGTGCTAGCCAAGTTCGGCTTTGGCCCTGGTTTTGTGAGTTGGGTGAGGTTGCTGTATGAGGGACCCCTTGCGAGTGTGGTGGTAAATGGCCGGGCATCGACTCCGTTCCGGCTTGGGAGGGGGACTCGGCAGGGCTGCCCCCTGTCGCCTCTGCTGTTCGCCCTTGCCCTTGAACCCCTGGCGGCGTGGATACGCTGGCACCCGGACATACGTGGCCTTCGCTGGTCGCCCGAACACGAGGACCGCATTTCGCTATATGCTGACGACATCCTGTTGTATCTTGCCTCGCCCAAGAATTCATTCATAGTGGTCTGTGACGTTCTTACATCTTTCGGTAGGAACTCGTGTCTCGTCATCAACTGGAGTAAATCGTATTTATACGTCCTGAGTGGTGAGGTTCCACCGGTCCCGCGAACTTGTTCGATCCAGATTGCTCAGCAGGGCTTCATGTATCTGGGGATCTTTATCTTCATGGACCCCGCTTTGCGGTATGAGAGAAACCTGCTCCCCCCCCTGGCGCGCCTGCGGCGGGATGTTGAGGGCTGGCGGAGGTTGCCGCTCTCCCTCGTCGGGCGCGCTGCCTTGTTCAAAATGATGTCCCTCCCTCGGTTCCTCTACGCATTGCAGAATACTCTGGATTGGGTGCCGGCCAAGTACTTTCGGGAGGTCGAAAGCCTCCAACGAACGTTGCTGTGGGATGGGCGGCCGCGGATAGCGAATGCTAAATTGACGCTTCCATGGTATGATGGGGGTATCGCTCTTCCAGACATCCGACGCTATTACTGGGCCACCCAGCTGTCCGCGATTAACCATGGTTTTTATGGCCCGGCTCTCAGCCCTGGTTATGCCATGGACAGATGGTTGCTGCGCGGTGGGAACTATCTTAGGGCATTGTATTCGCGGTCCCTCGACTCGTCCCTCACGGGGCCCACTGGGGTGGCGGTGCGTGTATGGAAGATGGCGACTGACTCTCTGGGCTGGAGGGATAGGCTCACCCTAGCTACCCCGTTGTTTGAATCTGAAAGGTTGGGTAGGCTTTGGCATACGAAAGGGTTTGATAAATGGGACTTGATCGGCATCTCCAGGGTTGGAGATGTGCTGATTAAGGGGAGGGTGAAGTCCTTTGAAGAGTTGCAGAAGGAGTATGAGTTGGGGGCATCTGAGTTTTTCCGATATGTTCAGGTGCGTCATGCCCTGCGGTCAGTCCTTGTGGAGGGTGAGTGGGTGCCTGAGTCCTCTCCTCTGGAGGACCGGATTCTTGATGGCCATATGCCAGAGAGCACGATCTCGCTCATCTACAAGAAACTGATAAATGTTCGGGCTGATATGCTTCTGGGGCTGCGGGACCAGTGGACCAGGGACGGACTCGAGTTGGATGATGAGGACTGGCAGTCTGCTGTTTCCTCACCTAAGGAGGTTGCGATCCCGTCGCGTCTGAGGCTGGTGCAGCTCAAGATATTGCATCGAGTGTATGTGACGGGGCCGCGACTGGTTCATATGGGATTCTCTGAGGAAGGCCTATGTAGGAGGGGATGTGGTATGGTGGGTACTTTCCTCCATATCATCTGGGAATGTGATATCATCACGGAATTTTGGAGGCGAGTTCATTCGGTGATGGGGGAGGTGACGGGCATTGCTATGCAGCCGGAAGCGCGGTGTTGTCTCCTGAATGTCTGGGGGCCCACTGATCATGATGAGGCACAGACCCAGTGGGTGACTCTGGGTAACATGGTTGCTAAGAGGGACATCGCGCGCCTGTGGGGTTCCGTGGGGCCCCCCACGTTAACCGCGTGGAAAGAAAATATGGACTGGAGTATGCTCAGGGAGAAGACAGTCTATTGCGCTAGAGGCCGCCCTCGGAAGTGGCATGCCATCTGGGGGCGGTGGAATCAATACAGGGGGGGAATATGTCTTGCCCCTGATCTGCATCCCCCCGAGGAACAGCTTTCTTCTTGACCTTCTTTCCAGCTTAGTATGCAGATGTGAGGGTTAATTGACTTCTTGGGCCTCTGCTTTCCCCCCGTTTTCCTCTTTTCACAGTACTGTAACTGTTAGACGAGTGGGGTCCGGCTCCCCCCTGAGGGGCTAACACCGTGGGCATTCAGTGTTGTTGCCTTGCTGGGGTTTGTTGTGTGTTTGTAATTATTTAAAAATGGAACCTTTTCACTGCTCCTTCAATGCACTGTGGACGCTTCATTGTCCTCTCCTACCGAAGCTGCCGAACCTCCGGGTTGTCGGCTGAATAGCTGTGTCCAGCTTCTTGCAGAAATAAAGGCTTTATAAAAAAAAAAAAAAAAATCTAACCCACTCCAGGTCGTCTGTCTCGATCGGAGCGAGGGATGCAATATGTTTGAATAACCGAAGGATATTGGTCCTGTTCAAGATGTCATGTCGTAGATACGAAGAGTTTCCTTCAGACCCAATGGAACGTCAGAGCCCTGGGCTTGGTCCTGTGAGCTGGTTTGAGGACCTGAACCTGGTAGGGCACTTTCTGTGTTTCCATACTATTGTTCACCTGTTTCCCTTCCCCATGCGCTTGGCTGGCTCTCCTTCTTCTGTAGTTCCATCTGAGAGGACATACTTTGCACCGCGGGTCCCATTTTGGCTGATGCCGTGGCCTGCGTGCTATGTCCACTTTCATTGGGCTTTTCATCAACTCTTCTTTAGATCCAAAATCAAACTCTGACCTGACGGATGCCTGGGTGGCCTGAGACTTGCTGTGAGGCTACAATGCTTCAGATCCTTGAGGTTTTCTCCTTTTGCATCCCATGTATTAGGCCTATGTAAGGCTGTGAATATAGGGTAAAGTGGCCTGATTTTGTTACTGTTTTCTACAATGCGTTTATTCAAAAAGGGTTGCAGTACCGATCTTCTTTTGGCTTTTGCCTTTTTTTGCTGTTCCATCAATATTTTCTTGGCTATCCTGGATAGACCTTCCTTTGTATCAAGACTTGGTGGGGAGGGGGAGGAGCTGGCTTGTCTATATCACCTAGGGCCTTAAGAGTTGAACTTGGTGTGGTTGGGCTAGGAGTTTCCCATGTCTGGCAGTGCGCCACACTTGCCCCTCAATACTGTGACTATCTCCCCTAGGATATCAGGGAGCCCTGCCCATTTGTGGATCATTTTTGCACTGTGCAAGCACGTGCTTCTGGCCAGTTTGCTGGGGATGTTTGCTTCCATGGTCTCCAACCTGGCAATTTGGTTCACCAATCGTTGAGCTATAGTTTGTAATAGTTCTATTTGAACCTCAATTTTGGTTGACTGCCATAGTAGTGCCCTGGCAAATGTATTCTGTGCCTCTCTTGTTGATGTTATGTGGGGGTCTTCCTTGTTGTTCTTAAGTCGGTTAGCTGTTTGTGTGTCCTTTACCTCCTCTACCTTTCCAAATAATTTGGGCGTGAGCTCCAGAGTTCTTTCTATTTTCATCTCCAGGTTTTGGAGGAAAGAGGGTGTGATGTACTCCGTCTCAATGCTGGCGCTCCTCCAGGCGATTGTGGGAGTGGCTGATCTTGGGATGGATATCATGCCCTCCTGGAGTGATTCTTCAAGGCCTGGCCCACTTTGACAGTGAATTAGTGATTCAATGGTATGAGGGCCTTTTTCTGTGTATTGTACCTCCCCGCGGTTCACTAAGTCTAGTGTGTTCTTATTCTCCGGCATCTCCTGGATTTTGCCTTGCAAGTGGATTGTGGTGATGCACTCCTCTGGTCCTTCTTGCCCCTAAGCTTTCCCAAGTCGGGCAATCCCCACTATCCGGGGCATAAATGCGATCTTTGCTTTTGGGTGGGTCTGCCTAACATGGGGGTGAGGGCCTTGCTTAAGTCAGCCCTTTGTAGAGACTCTTTTATCTCCTCCTTTATCCCCTCCATTTGGCCGGAAGATGTTGCCATTTAACTACTGGGTGTTTGGAAATATTGAGTGATGTGTCATTGTTGGGGCGGGCCCCCCAAGGGGTTCTCTAATGTGACTGACTGAGCAATGCTTCTTGTAATCATTGTCTGTAACGATGAGGGAGAATCTTTTGCTTCAGGGACTGTCACCGGACTGCCTGCATTCTTCGTTCTAGGCGCCATGAGTTTGTGGGAGGCGTAGACTGAGGGAATCAGTGGAAGCTATCCAGATGTTAGTGACAGTAACTATTTATTGCTATTACTATTGTTTGAAAGAGCTCACCTTAGCTCTCCTTGGCTCAGCTGGGAGGAACTATTGTCTCCCTGGATCCTCCTCCTCCCACCTGCTGTCCAGAGACCCTACAACAGGGACCTGTCCTGTTAATCTCCGTGGCCCCTTGCTGGACTACTATCTGTGGGGCCAGGGGTATGTGGGGTCTGACACTCTGCTCTGCACTGCTTCGCTTCTTCCTCCTTCAGTTTTCCTTGGCTTTTTTTGTACTCAGCTGGTTACTGCTGTACCCGCTGATCTAGCTGGTCTTGCGTTTGACTACTCTGGGCAGTCATGGATGGGTTAGAGTGGGGCTCCACGGGGCTCCACAAGCCGCACCTAGAGCTATCTGGGCCTCCTCCGTAAAGTTCTCGGAACCCACTCTGCGACAGCACGCTAAGGCCGCCACGCTATCCCCGCCTCGTCTCGCCACTGCTGCACTCACACTGCTTTTTCCCAGGACACCTTGCCTCAAGCTAGTCCTGGGTGGGGCACAACCTGGTAGAAACCGGAGAGGGGCCATATAGGGCATTGGGCAGCTGGGATCAGGCCCGCTCCCTCAGGTCTCGAGTCTCAGGCTGATGTCAATAGCTCCTCAGGTGCCCCTCCGAGATCGCTGACTCTATATGCCAGCACCCGACTCTCGCCTTCGGTTCTGCCCCACTAGCTCGCTCTGTGCCACACCATCCAGGGGGGGGTTCCTAGTGGCCAGACGGGCGGTTACTGCACTCCTGGCTCTGGCAGGCAGCTGCAGCGATGGGCAACAGCAGTGACAGGTAAGCTGCATGTAACTCCCCCTCTTGCCTCGATGTTCCTGCAGTGTTAAGGAAATTGCCAACAAACCGTTGACAAAGTGTCACTCCTGTTGCATGCCCAATGTTTATAACTGTCTCTGAGGAATGCACAGTTGTGCTCCCTCAGCCTCCAATGTGGACTGAAGCCAAACTAAAAGACACATAAAGAGTTTTAGAACAGAGAAATGCCCACTATCTAGAAGTGGCATCTCTAAGCTAATAATGACAAATTTCTCTTACCACAAGGATAGGCAACATTATGAGGCTGCTCCACTGTAAGACACTATTGCAGCTTAAAGTAATTTCACCAATTCCCCCATGTTAATCTATGGGAAGAGCAAACCTCATAGGCAGTGAAAACACACATGGGTATTCTTCACTACCTAGGCAGAGAACACACATGTACCTGCCTGTCCTGCCTTTCACTCACCACTTGCTTTACCTCTTAAGACTTACCCCAGGGGTGCCCTAGTGGTAGGAAAAGGTCCCCTCGGGTTTGGCCAGTTCTTTAAAAAGGCCACCCTGAGCATAAGTGCAATTTTGCACACATAACCCTGTAATGGCAGGCTTGACACATGTTTAAAAACACCATAGTGCAAGTGCGTACACACAGGCCTGCAATGACAGGCTTGAGACATGTTTAAAAACATCAGGTAAGCTCCAATTCCTAACATGTGTAGGAAGTGCGTGCACCCTTTCACACTGAGTTTACAGGGGAAAAGTGCCCAGAGCCCTACGGCCACATAAGAGAATCAGCAAAATCTAGGGAAAAGTCTACCTCCTATGTAGGGAAAACCCACATGGGGGACTCTTCACTACCTAGGCATTGAACACCCATGTGTACCTACCCTGCTTTTCGCCTACCACTTGCTCCCTCCCTCAGGGCTTACCCAAGGGGTGCTTTAGTGGTAGTGGAAGGCCCACTCAGGATTGGCTAATGAGTTAGAAATGCCAACCTGAGCATAGGCGCAACTGTGCATCCACAGGCCTGCAATGGCAGGCTTGATACATGTTTGAAAGGCTATTCTGTTGGTGGCACAATCAGTGATTTCCCACCTTTAGCCAGTGCAGTACCTGCCCTGGGCATGTGTTGTACCTTTTTACAGAGCACTCACAGGTACAACACCAAAACCAATCAAGTAAGCACCACTTCCTAGTATGGGCAGGAAGGATGTGAGAGCTTTCACATCACATTACATTACAGTGGGAAAGCATCCAGAGTTCTAAGGCCACGTAAAGAGAATCAGCAAAAACCAGGAGGAGAAAAAGCAAAACATTTTAGGGAAATCCCTTAAAAAGGGCCATGCCCAACACTTACATTTTCTGGTATGGACTCATAATACAACACAGAATAAGCATGAATTACACCACAGGGATCTGGGGTTGTGCTTTGGTTGTGAAAAAGATTTTTTGTACACTGGGCTCTAGTCTTGAGAGAATGATCTGAACTCTTGATCCCTGAATTCTCTTTTTGTAACGCTTCTTACAATCCAGCCATGGCCCGTTTTTTGCTTTTTATAACCTATTCAGCCACCACTATGGAATTGGGGGCCTCACGTACAAAAAATGCATCAGGTAAAAGTGGTCGCAATTTGCGCACCAACGTTTACCAAATGCATTCTAATTTTGCAAACTGACCTATGAATTAATTGGTCATTTCACAAAATACACAATAGTAGTGGATCGCAATTCAATCTACCTCATAAATATCAATGACGTAGATCACAAACAGCAACTCACAACGTTTGTCTTCCATCACAGGCATGGTGACCTGCTAGGATCATCATACCAATATGTCTGTAATTGCTTTTATATTGCATCTGGCCCTCTCTACAGGGTCACCCCCAAAACTTTTGCCTTCCTCCTACCTTTTTAGTGACCTCGTTTTTGTTGGCCGTAGGACTATGTGCACTTTACCACTGCTAACCAGTGGTAAAGTGCTTGTGCTCTCCCCTCTAAACATGGTAACACTGGCTTATACTCAATTGGCATATTTGATTAACTTGCATTCTCCTAGTAGAGTATCCTTACAGGTGCCCAGGGCCACTAAATTAAATGCTACTAAATGGGCCTGTAGCACTGATTGTGCTACCCACGTAAGTAGCCCCTTAAACATAGCTCAGTCCAGCCACTGCAAAGTCTGCGTGTGCAAGTTTAAACTGCCTTTTTGACCTGCCAAAATAATCCTTTTGACAGGCCCAGACCCTTCCTTTTAAGATGTATAAGTTGCCCTTAGGGTAGGCCTTGAACAGCACAGAGGGCAGGGTGCAATGAATTAAAATGTAGGGCTGTACTTTTGAGTTTTACATGTCCTGGTAGTGAAAAACTCTTACATTTGTTTTTCACTACTGCAAGGCCTATCTCTCCCGTAGGATAACGTTGGAGTTGACTTATTACATTTTATAAGTGTTATTTCCAAATGGGAAGAGATCACCAGTTCAAGTTTGGTGTCTCTGGAATCACAATTTAAAATATTAAGTTATGGTGAAGTTGGATTTTAGATTGCAATTGTGAAAATGCCACTTTTAGAAAGTCGTAGTTTAAAGAAACTAGAGCGACCCAAATGTCCAAGTGAACATGGGTAGCAACTTCACACTTGGAACAGGCATTCACATGGAATTCATTGGAAGAACAATATAATACAACAGGGGAATCCTGTATTGAATTAATCAGGGTTAAAGAATCCTTAGTAAGGCAGTTCTGACATACTCATATTTACAAAACATGGCACGATAATGAGCGCGATGCACTCTGTGGAAAACGGATGAATCATGGAAGGAATAGTTATGACATACACGTATTTATAATACTTAGTGCTATGACTGAGTAGTGATATCTAGCGGTAAGTGCTCACCCGTGTATAAGCCCAGCGGAGGGATACTGATCACTTGGGCAGCAGCAGATCTAGTGTTCTTTCTGCCCTTGCTGGCGGCAGAAGGAAGGTTTAGAGTGAGGTGCGCCCATCCAACCAGACACAGGCATGGGTGTAGGTGAGCACCCTGCAGGCCCTCTTCCTTCTCCTCTGCTTTGGCCCAGGGTGGATGATGCAATCCTCCAGGACATTACAAATTGCAGAGGTCCCCCAGGACATTGAGGACTGCAGCAAGCCCTGGGAGATGGGGTCTCCTGGCCAGAAGCTGGCTTTGGGAGGGGGACCAACGAATACCCCTCCCTTCAAAAATAGAGAAACGTCATTATGCTAACCCCTGGGAGCTTGGCCTTCCCTTTGGGAGTTTTAACAAAATCGCCACAAAGCGCCATGTGCTTTGCTCTCTGCCTGGTCCCCCTCCACGGGGGACCAGGCTGTATCTCAGGCCCTGAAGGGCTGATTTGAACAATATCTCGCTCATTTCACTCCTTGCACCCACCCCTGGCCTCTAAGAGCCTTTTCCTTAACCCTCCTGACCTCTGAAAGGGTGCTTTTTTAAGGAAGAAGGTTTTTCCGACTCCCTGTGCCCTTCTACTACTTGTGGGGGCATCTTGCGCCGCTCGCCACAGTCAACAAGCAGCACATCTTGATATCTTGGAGAAATTGAAGAAAGAAGCTGCTACGACAAATTAACACACCAGAGAGGCACATAGATAAATCAACATTTTAAGGATACCTAAGGATAACTAATAGCTAAGAGTTAGATTCAAGGCTCTTGTTCGAGCATAATGCCCTGTATCAAACAGGGGCTTCTTATCTTAGAGCCAGATTTTGATTTTATAATCATCCCAGAAAGTTGAGATCAGCTAAAAGACCTTGTGCTGCTGATCCAGCGAAAGGCCAGGATAAACTTTTCACAGTTAACATATTATTCACAATGGGCCCATATACACATTCAGGTTTCCTGACTATTTTGCTGGAGGTCTTATTTTACTTTGATCTGAATTAGTCAATGTCTAACTAACCTTCACAGATCAACACTCTTCCTTGGGTCAATGGACCATTAGTCGGGTAGTCGATGATGATATTAACAAATTCATTAATCTATCTTATAACTTTTCAATAAAATAATCACAGACTCCAAGTAAGATTCAATAGATTTTATCTAATACTGCATTCAAGATGAACGCTTGTTTGTACAGATTCACAGTGCTAACTCCATCAACTTTCATGGGAGAGAAAAATTCATTTATCAAATAACATTCAAATACACAAATACATTCAGCAATCTTAACGCATTAGGAGTGATAGATGAAGAGCCAAAAGACACAGTAACTCATACTTTGCAAAGGATATGCAAATTCAAGACAGAAATATAATTACCGAGTGGTGTAATGGAGAAACCCAACCCCTGGCCAAAAGGATTGGTGGTGGTGGCCTGATAAAGGAGTCAGGAGACAAAGACTATAGGACAGGTGCAGGATAGGATTATACGTACTACACTTCTCTAGAACCCGACGCACCAGAGCGCTTCCCTCTCTTATACTCTCTTCCTCCTCGATATTCTTCGGCAAATCTTCAATCCAATCAGGATGTCTTTCAGTATTAAATCTTCCCAGTCTGTTCTTCTCCAGAAGCAGCTCTCGCCCACTCCTCACTCAATATCAACGTCTCTCTCATCAACGTTAAGTTACTCAAGTTATACTCTTTAATTCTGCATGTCCCACCCTCAAATGTTGCAAGTATTCGTGAATCATGGACTGCGATTGGGTAAGGCAGGGGAGTTGTCATCACCTCATGCTGTCATTCTTTATTTCTTAACTAATTCTTTGTCTAGTAACCCTTCCCATTTAATGTATTCATATGTCAGGAGAACTTCCTCCTTTCACACACATTCAAAAAACAGATTAGATACAAAATGTATATAATTCTTCAGTTGAAAAACGTTCCCAGGCATCCGTCCTTGGTTCTTGGCAGCCTGTCAATGATCCGTTCACCAGGTCACTTTAAAACTTCAGTGCACAGACTCAACTTGTTTTATGTCTCAACTGCCATCTTTTCTCTTGGCTTAGCACATCAGGCCCAAACGCACACTATTGATAAAGGAATTATAAACAGATGTTAATTTCTCAAATATGTTATTATCACTGTTCACCAACCACTTCTACTCTATCCCATGCTATTTTCTTCTTTGTTAAGCAAAAGCATTAGTAGCGATAACTCCTTTAAAATCCAGGCAAGCATATGCCAGGCACGCGGTACCTCGAGACCTACAGTTAGTGACTCTTTGCACATGCGTGAGAGTTTCCCTCTCACATGGGTTAATCACATGGCTATTTGCACGGTACTGGTTCGCACATGCGTAAGACGATTTTCGGTTTCAAGCGGGATTTCAGTTATGTAGCACATTATTCTTTGTTATTTAAGCAAGCAGAAAGCCTTTTTCCCCATGTATGAATGTTGTGTGTATGTTAATTTTCTTTTATCTTCTACTCCTATTTGTTAGTACTTGCTAACGAGAGGTTGATTCGAGCAAGTTCCTTTTCCTCGAATCCTTGCTCCATCAATCACTCCTCTGATGGCATTTTAGAACCATCATAAAATACCCATCATTTCCAATTGCCAATTAAATCTTTGTGTTTATGTTAGTTTTTACACATTCTTTATTTTTTTCTTTTATGTTCATTTCTTTCATTTTACCATACAAATTTTCTCTCATTTGCTCTAACTCTATCTCCTCCCATTTTCTCTTTCGTCCTATTCTTTTGTTCTTCATGTCATTCATTGGCCTTGTTCCCATTCTTCCCTTCCAACATTTATAGGTCACTATTATCATTAATATCACTAATGCTATTGAAATCATAGGGATTAATATCTTTCCTAATAAAGTACTTCCAAAAGTGGAAAACCAGTTACCTATTTTCAAAAGACTTTTACTAACATTTTCCCATGCACTGTCAAACTCCAGTTGGGTCAAATCATTATGAATCTAAGAATTATTCTTGATATATCCCTCAATACCTTTACTTTTATCCGGGATATATGATACAGCAGTTTTGAACTTTCAACATGCCACAGACTCCACCCACTTTTGCTAAAAGAATATCAAGGGCAAGTCTATTTTGCAAAACCACAGATATGATCGCAACCATTTCAGTATTAATCATCAATAATCCTCCTGCAGTGTCTGTTGACTATAGTGGACAACAGACATATTTTATGAGAATTTAATGCGACTCCAACTGACGGTATCAATGCACCAAATATATCACCCACTATCTCTGTAAAACTTGCTCTTCTATTTCTTGTTAGTCCTTTGCTTATGTCGCTCATTTCATTGGTCCTAGTAATGTGATATACCTTTCGAAAGACAAAGGCAATATAACAACTGCCATACCATCGTGCAGGTAACCTATAATAGGCCTTTTTACCGCACACATAATAAATACCTGGAAATACAGGATCAGTTCCTCCTTTTAGTCCCCGTCCCCCATTATTAGGAAGGTATGTTCACATTCGCTAGTACCAATGAATATACTATTACATTCGGTTTTTAATCTATGAAGGCAGAATTTTCCCGATTTTGACAAGTCCAGGGACGTTGCAGCATTGGCCTGGCCTTTCTTAAACTCCCCTTCTAAAGCAGCCCATGGAGCTATATGAGTCTTTTGCTTAACTGCTTTCTTTTGAAAATCCTGCCTTCTTTCTTCTACTAAATTTTTTAATTATTTTTCTTTATCACGCAAAAGGCACGTTAGATTATTTCTATGTGCATATGTTATGTCTATAGGGTTTGTTGTTAAAAATAATTCTCTCATAAACTCTGCATTTTTTGCACTAACTACTGGATTCATATTTCTTCTAATAGGAATTTCTGAAAAGACTAAATCCATGTTACTATAGTGATATTGCAACTTACCAGTAACATAAAACAAAATAGTTACAACACTACAAAACACACCATAAGTTAATGGAAGGTGGTGATAAGTTAGACCCTCCGAGACAGAAGTAGGTAGTTTCATGCAAACATAACAGTCACTCACATCCATTGTCTCTACATAATGATAAAGGAGTTTAGTGAATACATTTAATGACAAAACACTATTTGATTTATCCTGATAATACACTCTTTTATCCACTTGTGTTAATTCTGCAGTAGTAATTCTCTTAGTGACCATACTTACTTTTTCACTTACATTTGTGTTATTCTGATTATTAGTCATCATTAGGACAGGTATTACAAGTGTTAATAATAACCACATTAAGATTAATATTGTAATACTACATAGACAACACTTAACACATTGTCGTTTTAAGTTAGATTTTGGATTTTTAGTCATTTTTACTTCTGCCATTTTTAGTTTCTAAAATTAATCCTAAATTTAGTTTCTTTCTAAAAATAAAATACGCAAAATCTTTGTGTGATCCCACACTTCAAAAGCTTTCTGCTTTAGTTAGCCTTTCTTTTAGGGTCCTTGTTTCAATGTCTTCTCAATAGAATCCACCTTTTATGCAAAACAAAAAGAAAAAAGTCTTTCTTTAAGGTGGTCTCAATTCCCTCTCATCAGACTCTTCTTCAAAAATGTCAATTTTTGATTCTTCATTTAGATCAAGATTTTCAAAATCTTCAAGGATGATGTATTTCCACTCTGGAGCCTTATACTTTCTACTTGGAAACTTCACTCTTTTTTATATCCTTAATGAACTTCTCCTTGTTTGTTCTTATTCAGCCTGACTTGATACCTCATCTACTTGTTCTAGTCCTTTCTCTAGTTTTCTCTTGTTTTCTTCTTGGAATGTATCTTAGTCTTTTCACTCCACTTGGCCAGCGATCTTCCTTTCTAACTCTCTTTGTCTGTACTGCCCTTTCACCTTCTTCACCTATTTCGAGTGATCTTTTATTTTATTTCCTTCTGTTGGTTTTGTTCTGAATTCCCTACTTTTTCTTCTTCTGTTGTTTGTTCTTGTTCTTGACTTTCTACTCTCTTCTTTTCTTCTTCTGATTGCCTTTGATCTAAGTTTTCTTCAGCTAATTCTTTCCCTTTTCCTAACTGCGCTGGATTTGAACTTTTGGAAATAGACTTCTCTTCTTTTTCCTCTTGTAACTGAATTTGATCTGAGTTTTCTGCAATGAGTTCTTCTTCTATTTCTGACTGGGCTGAATCTGGGATTTCTGCAACTGATTCTTTTGGATTTTGCTCATTTTGTTCTGGTCTTTCAAGTTCAAGCTCTCTTCTGGTCTTTACAGCAGTCTCTTCAGTCCCAGTAACTGGTGCCCACTCTACTTGACTTGTACTTGGTTGTTCGTCGTCAATGCGTTCTTCAGAGTCTGGTTCTCTGATTTCTTTGACTTCACAACTCTCAGCTTCTGGTTCTTTTCATTGTTCTACCAGTTGCTGCTCTGGTCGATCAGGTGGACTTGGGACTCTTTGAATATGACTGGCGGGGATCCAATTCGGAACCCCAGCACACTTCATCGCTGTTGTTGTGACCAATATGACTTGATGAGGTCCTTTCCACCTGAGTTCTAGGCACAACTTCCTTGTATGCTTCTTTATCACGACCCAGTCTCCAGGACACAAATCATGAGCTTTATTTGGCTGTGCTGCGTTCGGATCTTCTCCAACCTGGTGAGACACAGAACGTACCAGATCAGCCAGCTCTTTGCAATAGTCCAATATTAAATCATCAGTTATATTCATCAATTTGTTTCCAGGTATAAATGCTTGTCTCATTCTCTTCACATGAGATTTTCGTGTGGACTAATCCTGTTCTTCGATCAGGAATGCTTCTAAGGCTCATCAATACAATAGGCAAAGCATTAGGCCACTTCAGTGAAGTGGATGCACACACTTTTCCTAACCTGGATTTTATTGTGCCATTTAGCTGCTCGACCTTTACAGAAGCTTCTGGTCGGTAGGCACAATGTAACTTCTGTTCAATTTTGAAAGCTTCGCAAATTAGTTTAATTATCTCAGTATTAAAATGATGTCCTCTATCCGATTCCAAAGTGACTGGAAATCCAAATCTCGGTATAAGATCTCTTAACTGTAGTTTAGCAACTGTTAGGCTATCGTTCCTTCTCGTGGGATAGGCTTCTACCCATCGAGAAAACAGACAAACAATGGCAAGGACATCCTTCAAACCATTGACCGGTGGCAACTCGATGAAGTCTAGTTGCAATCTTGTGAATGGTCCCTCTGCTTTTTCAATTTTTCCCCAACTAACCACTGTTTTCCTTCCTGGGTTTTGCAGTTGGCATGTCAATCATCTCTGGCAGAGGCTCTCTGCAACCATCCTGAACTTGGGATTAAACCACATCTGTCTGAAATGTCTGATCATGGCATCCCTCCCGACATGACCAAAAAACGAAAGAGGAACCCTGAAATAGTAAATGCGTGGGGAAGTAATCAGGGAAAATACAAATATAAAAGACAAAAGCACTTCCCTCACACTAGTACATCAACTAAAGGCTATTAATCCATTAAATTAAATATACCCACAGACCAAGAGTGAGTTTTATAAAATGTTTTTTTGTTTCATTTATTTATCAAATATATATTTAAATATCCATTTTTTGTTCATTTTCATTCATAAAACACAGAATGTAACACAGACATTTAAAGAAAAACATGTCCTAAGCCCAGCAAGCAGATTGTTAAGGGAGCCAGTCAAGAGGTATAATTACTCATCCAAATCAATACATGAGACAAGCCACATGAATAGTTAACAAAAGAAGACTCAACAAAACAATGAATGACACAATACAATAAACAGCAAAAACAATAAACAAAAAGGAAAAAGCTGGGCTTAGGACATCATTTGACCACTGCAATTTCTTTTGGCAATTGTAATGCTTCCTATAGTTCTTTATCATCTTTGCCATTTCTTATGGGAGATCCTGAAGAAGTCAGAAATCCCCTCTGTAGCCACAATTGGCCAAAATCATGTACAGCCCAGAAACCATATTGACTGTCCGTAAATATGATTACTCTCAAGTTTTTCCCAAATTTGCAAGCCCTCATCAATGCAAACAACTCAGCTATTTGAGCAGACTCGACTCCTCTTAGACAGGAAGCTTCTACGATGCCTGACACAGTACATACGGCATAGCCAGACATCAGTTCTCCAGTCTCCCTTCTCAAACATGACCCATCAACAAATAGTACGAAGTCTGACTCTTCCAGTGGAACATCAAAGAGATCAAGCCTAAGCTTTGTACATATTTCTGTCACATCCAAACAATCATGATCAACTTCCTCTTTCACTTCTTCACAGTAAAAATCAGAGAACAAGGTTGCTGGATTCACCATGGTACCTCTTGTCACACTTACATTTTCAGCACCCCAGATTACTCTTTCATACTTAGTCAGCCGACTAGGGGTCAAATGTTGAGTACGAGTCTTTGTTAAAAGGATCTCAACTGAATGTGGCACATACACTTTGACGGGATGTCCCATCATGATCGATTCACTCTGCTCCAGACTCACACAAGTAGCAGCTACTACTTTCAAACAACCAGGCAATGCTACAGCCACTGGATCAAGAGTAGCAGAAAAGTATGCTACAGGACGTCGAGATAATCCATGTCTCTGAGTTAGCACCGAGAGTGCACACCCTTCTCTTTCACAACAGGACAATGCAAATTCTTTCATATAGTCTGGCATTCCTAAGGCTGGGGCAGTTTTATGAATGCTTCCTCACTTTCATCATCCCTTTTAATTGGATCGGTCATCTCTTTTGGTGTTAACCTTATTAAAGGTTTTGCCAGCAGTGAGAATCCACTTATCCATTGACGACAATATCCAACCACTCCCAAAAACATATGCACTTCCTTTTTAGTTTTAGGCTAACTCATTTGTCGTATCACTTTTATTCTTTTTGGTGTCACCTTCCTGACTCCTTTCTCTATCTTATGTCCAAGAAATTAAACTTCTTGTTTACAAAATTGTAATTTCTCCGGGGATACCTTGTGTCCTCCTTCTCCCAAATGGTTCAGTAAAGCTATTGTGTCAGTGACACAAGCTTCTCTTGTCTTTGATGCCACCAATAGGTCATCCATGTACTGAACCAAGACTGAGTTTACTGGCATTACCAAAGTCTCTAACCATTTTTTCAAAATCTGATTGAATATTGACAGATTTTCTGTGCACCCTTGAGGAACTCGGCACCATGCCAAAACACGGTCTTCAAACCGGAAAGCAAAAAGATATTGGCTATCCGGATGTAGTGGAATTGAAAAGAACGCTTGGCACAAATCAATCACGGTATACTAACGAGCATCCCTTGGTATCTGATAAAGAATCACTGCAGGGTTTGGTACTACAGGACACCAGGGTACTACTATTTTATTGATTTTCCTCAAATCTTGCACTATTCTATATTTTCCACTAGGCTTCTTAAGTCCCATGATTGGCGAATTACAAGGACTGCCCAATATCTCTTTTAAAATTCTTTGTTCTATCATTTGGTCAATTACTAGGGCAACTCCTGCTTTTACTTCAGGGCTCATTCTGTATTGTGGTGTATTTGGGTATATTGCACCTTCCTTTACCACAACTTTGATGGGGTCTACCTTTGCCATTAGAGCAATTTCTTTTCCTGTAAAAGCCCACACATCTGACCTCACTGTATCTCTTAATTCATCAGGCAAATCACTTTCAGTAAGAAGTGAAAACATCTCATCCACTTCTGTTCCCTGTTTAGCTAGCATCATCTTGAAAGCTACATCTTCATCCGGTGTTTGGAAAGCTACACCATCAGGCGTACAAAAGATGGTGCAATTCATCTTGCACAACAAGTCCTAATAGGTTTACTGGACTCGAGTCGCATACCACAAATCGATGCATGTCTCTGAAATTTCCAATATTTACTTCTATTGGTTTTGTGATTGGGGTCCTAATCTGCTTATTTGAGACTCCCAGAACGTGGATAGTTTCTCCCGAGAGGGGTAGGTTTGGGATTTCTGCTGTTCTTACAGTAGAGTGGGTAGCACAAGTTTCCACTAGGAAAGTGATATCATTGCCCTCGACCTTCCCATCAATAAATGGACCTGATTGATCTACCGCCAAGGATGCGCCAAGTACGCACTCCTCCTTCCCCTCAGGCAACGTCATTGCAACATTCCCGATTCATCCGCATCCCTCTGCATCCAAAATCTGTGTATTCTTACCACTTTCTCCTCGGAATCCGGTGTTCACACTGTACCTCTGCACCTGAGCATTCACATTGTTGGGCAGAGGGGCTCGAGGGACCTGTAACTGAGGAGTAACTATCTGCTGCTGTTGCTTCACAACAACTCCATTCTGCATCTGTGGATTTAAAATTACATTTTCCCCATTATTCTGTTGAATGTTTCTACACTCATTCTTCCAATGTCCAACCTTTCCACACCCATGACAAGGATATTTATTTCTCTCTTCTTCTTCCCTACTCGTTCTTCCTTTTCCTTTGCTTTAATTCAAAACTTGGCCACTTTGATTCTGTCCATCTGATTACCAATTTGGGAACTTGAAATAGCTTCTTGGCGTTCTGCTATCTTCACTTGTGCCCACATAATTTTCTCCTTTAACTTTTTATGCGTTGCATCAATGTCATCACTGCAGTATTTTGCATTCTTCAGAATGACATCGATAGGCTTGGTTTGCCAACAAAGCATATGCTGCTGAATCATCTGGCTAATTTCTGATTTTAGTCCATAGACAAATCTATATACAAAATATCCCATATCTTTATCACCAATGTTCTAAAATCCACTATACTGTTTAAACACCTTTCGTAATACGCATGCACTGACTCCTTAGATTCTTGAGTTGTTCTGTCTATTTTAACCCAATCAGTTTCTTTAGGGGGAATTTTCCCTTTCAGGAAAGTAATCACCTGATTATATTTCTTCATTACCTCCTCTGAGGGTGCACCTGTTCTCGCAGGGATACTCCTCCTTTGGGTAAGGCCAAAGTTTCACAGGCGGGCCCTCTGCTGTCCTTCACACTCTACTTTTATATCATATAGTCCCTAATATAATACTGCCAGCCCTCTGTAGCTTCTCTGAATTATGACAACAGACGCGTAACCTTCTGCAGTGTGATTTCCATTTACCACACTCTTCTAAATTCCATTCCCGGGATTCCCAGGTATCTCTGTAGCTGTGCTTCCAGGCAACATAAAACGCAACACTAACTCTTTGTGTTAAGCATATAATCAATTATTCAGAACAATAATCAATAATCACCAAACTAATCGATAATAACCATCACTCTACTACCAGAAAAACTGATCCAGCGAAAGGGCAGGATAAACTTTTCACAGTCAACATATTATTCATAATGGGCCCATATACACATTCAGTTTTCCTGACTATTTCGCTGGGGGTCAAGTTTTATTTTACTTTGATCTGAATTAGCCAATGTCTAACTAATCTTCACAAATCAACATTCTTCCTTTGGTCAATGGACTATTAGCCGGATAGTTGATGGTAATATTAACAAATTCATTAATCTATCTTATAACTTTTCAATAAAATAATCACAGACTCCAAGTAAGATTCAATAGATTTTATCTGATACTTCATTCAAGATGAATGCTCGTTTGTACAGATTCACAGTGCAAACTCCATCAACTTTCATGGGAGAGAAAAATTCATTTATCAAATAACATTCAAATACATTCAGCAATCTTAACGCATTAGGAGTGATAGATGAAGAGACAAAAGACACAGTAACTCATACTTTACAAAGGGTATGCAAATTCAAGACAGAAATATAATTGCTGAGTGGTGTATTGTGGAAACCCAACCCCTGGCCAAAAGGATTGGTGGTGGTCGCCTGATAAAGAAGTCAGGAGACAAAGACTATAGGACAGGTGCAGGATAGGATTATACTTACTACACTTCTTTAGAACCTGACGCACCAGAGCGCATCCCTCTCTTACAGTCTTTCCCTCCTCGATATTCTTCGGCAAATCTTCAATCTAATCAGGCTGTCTTTCAGTATTGAATCTTCCCAGTCTATTCTTTTCCACCAGCAGCTCTCACCCACTCCTCACTCAATATCGACGTCTCTCATATCAACTTTAAGTTACTCACGTTATACTCTTTAATTCTGCATGTCCCACCCTCAAATATTGCAAGTATTCGTGAATCATGGATTGCGATTGGGTAAGGGCAGGGGAGATGTCATCACCTCATGCTGTCATTCTTTATTTCTTAATAATTCTTTGTCTAGTAAACCCTTGTCTAGTAAACCCTAGTACATTTTAGGTGGATAATGCGTAAATTACCATTTGGTGTCAGCATGTCTGTGAGGCTGCAGCTAGCCTTTCAGTCCTCCTGGGCAAGAGGTGTATCTAGTGACTGGTTCCACCTTTCGAGGGCTCTGGTGGTGGGTTGGGCACGGTCTATTTGCATTGTGTGATAACGTCTCACCACCAAATGCTTCCTGGTAGGTTCTGTTATTATCATCTGTAGTGGGGCCAGGACTAGGGGCTCCTCTGGGAAGCTAGCGTATAACGCTTTGATGGCCGCCCTCAGTCTATGATAAATGAATCTAAACAGCAGTGTTTGATTGGTGATATGGTGTAGTGTGGATGCTTCCACAAATTGCCCCTCGATATATAAATCACTAATTGTGCTAATGCACCCATCACGTCATATGGTAATACTACCAGCATCTTGTGTCACTGACAGTGCCGGGTGATTAGCAAGCGGCATGACAGGGGCGTATAATGGCAGCTTACTAGTCATGCCTCCCAGTTGTCGCCATGCGTCAGTGGTAGTCTGTATGGGGTTTATTTTGGAGCGGGGGACTTTCTTTCGCTTGTGGGGCAAAATGTGGTGTAATAGTATGGGGTGAGCATCCCCCTCCACACAGCAACATGAAGCAGATATTGCACTAGGTGGTACCAATAGTGGGCTAAGTGTGCCTGCGCGCACAGATAATAGAGTTTAAAATTCAGGGCGGCAAACCCACCCTGATTGTAGGGGAGTGACAGCGTGTCCCAGCTGATCCTCGCCTGCTTCCTCGTCCATACCATTTTGGTAATATGCGTTTGTAGTGTTTTGAAAAGGTGTTCAGGTAGGGTAATCGGAATATTGGTGAATAGATATAAAAATGTGGGTAGTGTGAACATTTTTATAATGGCTTTCCTATCTGCCAATGTTAAGGGGAGTTTGGCCCATTTGTCCACCTGCTCCTCAAGTTTATCAATTGCCCTCCCATAGTTCATGCTGATGACTTCCGCCGGGTCCCTGTGGATCCAGATTCCCAGGTATTTTACCAGATCGGTCTGACACTCTAAAGGATATTCCAAGGAGCAGGCCTGGGTACACTCAGTGAGGGGGACAATCGTGGATTTGTTTGAGTTGATCTGGAACCCTGAAAAACCCCCAAATCAGATATACTCTCTCAAGAGTCTCGACAAGTTATGCTGCAGTTCTCTCACATAGAGCACCATGTTGTCTGCATAGAGAGATATCCCCATTTAGCATTGGTGGAACCTGAGTGATGCGTCCACATACTTTTGTCAAATTTTACAGACCAGGGGTTCTAATGCTATAGTGAAGAGCAGTGGGGAGAGCGGGCAGCCCTGCCTCGTTCCACGTCTAATCCGCACCAGTTCTGATACCTGCCAATTCACTTTAATTCTGGCCACTGGGTCTGTGTAGATGAGTTTTATCCAATTCAGGAACATACCCAGCATACCCATCCTCTGCATTATGGCAAAGAGATAGCCCCACTCCACCGAATCAAAGGCTTTGGCCGCGTCTAATAGGACGGCCGCCGCCTCCAACTCCAGGTTTAAGACACGTAGGAGTGCGAATATGGTGCAAATGTTATGGGAGGTCGAGCGCTCTGGGATGAATTCCGATTGATCCGGGAGCACAATTGAAGACATTAGTGGTGTCAGTCTGGCAGCCATCACCTTGGCCAGTATATTGGCGTCCGTATTGATAAGAGACAGCGGGCGGTAAGAGTCCCATCTGTCTGGTGTTTTGTCAGGCTTAAGGAGCTTGATGATTAGCGCTTCTCTAAGTGTGGGAGGGAGAATCTGTTTATCATATGCATTGTCGTACATAGCCAAGAGGTGGGGCTGATCAGATCGCTATATGCTTTGTAGAACTCGTTTGTGAGTCCATCAGGGCCAGGCACTTTGCCATTCGGCAACGATCTGCTAACCTGTTCACCCTCCGGACTGTCAGCGGTTGAGTTAAATATTTTCTCTGGCCATCAGACAACCACGCCAGCGCTATGTCCTCAAGGTACGCCGTCAATTCTACTGTGTCTCTGTCCCCTGTCGATGTATACATGCTACTATAGGCTGCAGCAAAAGTGAAGGAGATACCATGTTGACGAAATGGGTCACCCAGCTATCATCAGTTGTTTGCGTTACTGTGTGTTGTGTGCTTCTCATTTGTATTTTCTGGGCAAGGGTATGTCCTGAGCGGCCACCCTCACCATAGGCCCTAGCGGTGTGCCTTCTTGTCAAGTGTTTAAGTTTATTTCCTGCAAATTCGTTGTATAGCGTGAGTTGTTCCTTGATGTGCCCTGGGACATCCACGTGATGCATGGTCTCATAGTCTGCCTCTAACTTTTTGATGGCTGCCTCTATGCTCTGTAGTTTGGAGCGTATGTCCTTCAGTATCCCTGCGCTGGTGCTGATGCATTTCCCCCAGATAGTGGCTTTGAATGCTTCCCACTCTATTCCCAGGTCCTCGACTGACCCCACATTGATCTGAAAGTATTCCTCCACTGCCCACCCGTATAGTCTCGTTGTAAACCGGGTCCAGCAGGGACTTAGCGTTAAAACGCCATATGTATTGAGGTGGTGTGTATGTGGGTATGTCCACTACCAGTAACACAGGTTTGTGGTCGGAGAGTGTCTGTGGGAGGTGTCTGACGTCTATCACCCATCCATTGGCGCATGTTATGACCAGCTAATAGTCCAACCTAGACCAGCTGGCATGTACAGTAGATGCATATGTGCCCTCTCTTGTGTCTGGGTGGCGGAGTCGCCCTGCGTCCACCAGGTCAAACTCGTCCATACATGCCCATACCTCCTTTGCGGCCTGTTTGTGGTGCTCTATCGTGTTCAGTGACCTGTCTTTCTCTGCGTTTAGTGTAATATTTAGGTTGCACCCCCATATAAGATCTGTGTAGGACAGATCTCTCAGACGATTGCGAATGGCAGTATAGAAGTCAGGGTCATCAATATTAGGGCCATAGGTGTTGATCAGGCCAATGCGAGCGCCCTGTAGTGTGCCTGTGAGTATGACATATCGGCCTTGGTCATCCCGTATAACCTGATCTAGTTGGAATTGTATTCCTTTTTTGACCAGGATGATGACACCACGGGAGTGAGTCGAGTAAGAGCACGCTACTGCTAGTTCCGCCCAGTTTCTGCCCAAGGCCTTGTCAGTGTGGGTGGTGAGGTGTGTTTCTTGATGCATAGCTACCTCTACTTGATGTCTGTTGAGATAGGCTAGCACTTGACGTACCTTCCCGGGATTATTTAAACCCCGGACGTTCCATGTTAAGCATCTTAGTGATCTACTTCTAGTTTGTTCCGGCATCCTACTTTGTGCCGTGAATATGTGGACAATGTTAGAACAACCACTCTCACAATACCGTTGCTGTACGACTCATAAGCATAAAATGAAAAACATAAACATACAAAACTAACAGTCCTCCCCCCACTTCCGCATTCCAACTATGCTGGAGAATGTCCCTTGTACTGGATGAATCAATGTTCCCCGAGCCATGTCTAATACATTCTCGGTACTATGAACAACTGAGTATACAACAGTTTGGTGCTTACCCATGGACGGGGTGCGCCAGGGTCCCATCTTACTCCCCCGTTGGTGAGAGGGTAGGCCGTGAGCCCTGTGTGGCAAACTGTACCAGCCAGTGCTGTACGCAGGTAGGTAGTACAGCTGAGACGTGATTGTGTGGGCGTTTCAGTTCTTTTGACGGCAGAGTTGTACTGGGGATCTTGGTCTTGCACGGTGGTTCGGCAGAAGGTGGTATCAATCTTCATCGCTTGAGTGGTGAGTTTGCCGATCGCCTTTCAGTAGAGAGTTGGTATAGGCCATGGCCGCCTTCGGAGTGGCGAATATCTTTTCTTTGTGCATTATTTTGAGGCGGGCCGGGTAGAGCATGGCATATTTGATGTCAGCCTTCTGCAGTCGGTTCTTAACTTGTTGGTACTCGCGTCTGGACGTTTGCATCGCCATGGTGAAATCAGGTCTGGTTGCCTTGGTGGATGATGGTACCCATTTCCCTTGCCAACCTTAAGACTGTATCGTGGTCCCTGTAGTTTAAGTGTCTTGCCACAATCGGACGTGGTTGTGACCCCGCTCGTTTGACTATTAGCATGGGAGATAGTTCTTCCGCCCTCAAAAATATCTTTCAGTAGTGTTTTGACGTATTGCTCCATGCGCCCCATATTTGTCGACTCCAGCACACCTGTGATGCGAACGTTGTTGCGCCTGGAACGCACCTCTAACTCCTCGTTCTCTGTCTGTATTACGGCCATCACCTTTTCCATGTTGAAGGTTTTCGTTTGTAGTTCGTTCGTGGCGTCCTCTGTTGTTGAAACGTGGGCTTCCTTGTCTGGGATCCGGTTCGCCTGTTGGTCCAGTTTGGTGGCCATGTGATCCATGCGGAGATTTAGGTGGTCAATTTTGCCATCGATGGTCAACAGACTTTGTTGCACCGCCACCAGCGTGACTGCGAGTGTGTCAATACTGGTGCCTTGTTCGTCCATGCCGGACGCGGTGTCGCCAGTTAGCGCGGGTGACTTTTTTCTATTCAAACGTTAGCTTAGGTTGCGATTTGTCTGGTTTCCTTATCTGAACAAGCTGATGGTATCTACTGCGTGAGAAGCAGCACCCGTGGGGGGAAAATGTGCTTCTGTGAGTCTAGTCCGGCCGGTGTAATCAGGTACCCTTGTGATTATGTGGCTCCCACGGCGATGTAATTCTGCAGCCTACGGTTGAGCTGAGTCTTAGTATGCCTATGCTGCTGTGTTCCTGCAGCTACTGAGTTGTAGCCAGCCACTGTGTGTCCCTCGCTTACTTTCTGCCCCACACTGGGAGCACTTGAACCTCGATGCTTATGGCGTGCAGGGTGGCACGCTTGGTTTTATCCCTCCTCTGCCTCCTCCGGTAACGAGTGGTGTATGACATTGGTGCGACTTGTGAAGGAATCCACCTTGAGGGAGGGACCTCTCCAATTGATCTGACCATCCCGAACTGTGGCCCACTGTGACCGAGCCTGGTTGGCCCCCATTGCCGCAGTTCACACTCCGCGATGTGCGGGCAGGTTTTGCCGGCCGGCGCGCCGCTGTTGGCAGTGTATGGTCCTTCCGATTGCCCTGCTATCAACAGTGTCTTGGGCCCCAGATGCCGCCTCCGGCACTGTTGTGTGCAGCTTGGGGCTGTTGGGCAACTCTGCTACCACCTATAACAATGGGTGGGTGGCGTACTGCAAACCCGGTATTTTAGGCCCTCTCAGGTCTGGGCCCATCAGCTTACCTATGCCTCACTCTTACCTGTGCCGTCGTGCTCTGTAGGGGGCGACCCCCGGCGTTCCAGATCTCGACGCGGGGTTCTAGGCCGCCTCGCCCGTGATTGTGCGCTTGTTGAAGCTCAGACTCCGTCGTGCGGCACTTATCGCGCTGTGCCCCACACAGCAGTTGCCAATGTTGTGTGAAGTCCCCTGCAGGCAGCAACTGGACCGCTGGATATCTGGGCCACAGTAGGTTTCGCGCCGCGGGCTCCGGTGGATGTGTCAGGGCCGGGGACCTCTTTGTTACCAGTTCTGGCTGGTCGCCTCCAATCCTCTCACAGGCCTTGGCGGTAAGCGGGGGCGCCAATGCGGGGGGTGTTCAGGGCTTAGACCCGTGTTGGGGTGTTATGCAAGGCGGCGAGGCAAGGGCAGGGTGTCGCGCAACTTACTTCTGCCAGCCCCACCAGCGTGTTGGAGCCTCAGCCGCAATCTCGGCAGCCTCCGCCGGGTGTTGATCCGTCTCAGCTCAGGCCAGCCCGCCACAGTACCGTGGTGCGATGTTGCGGGCGCTGAGAGCGCCGTAGAGCAGCTTGGTTGTCGCCTACCTCTGCAGGCCTGATTCCTGTTGCGGCCGTTACGGGACGGCCGCCATTAGTCCAGCCGTCTTGGAATGCCTCGCTCTATGACACCAGGGTGCTGCTTTTGGCGATTCTTTTTGGCTTCTTCGTGCGCCCTCTGTATTTTCACCACACGATTTCACGCTGTTTCTCTGGCTTTGAAGCAGGATTATAAAGCGTTGTTCACTCACGGACGGCCGAGCAGCACTATAGTGCGGCCATCTTGTCATGGACTCTCTAGCGCCCCAGCTATATGGCTTTAGCAGTAAAATTGCATGGCAGTGGGAATATTTGGTTCTATTTCAATAGAAAATGTGCAGTCTGTAAATGATATAAGTGAGAGTTTTTATACATGAACTGAGAAACATCCCTGTCCCTTTACTGATGAAAATGTTATTAGTGAACTAAAAGGCAAATCCGAGATCATTGTGTAGCCTATATACAGGCTAGATTCTAATTGAACATGGAGCAAAAGATTAGTCTGCTAAATCAAAACAATATTTTAGGTGCTCTGTTTAATATTAAAGAAAAAGGTGACTCTGTGAAATAAAATAGTAGCCTAGGAACACACAATTTGAGACTAGTTTAAGGGTCAAGCATATTACATTTAGATCGAATAGATTATTAAATCACTAGAGCTGCAAGTCTGGTAAAATTTTTATAATTTTTTGAGGCCTTCAAAGCAATAAAACAGCCAAAAGGCTGGTAGCCAACACCAGACCTATTGGTTTTGCCAAAACCTGTATTTTAACGTGTTACACTGCGAGGGAAAGGAGTACTGCAGGCTGTTTACAAGATTCTGTTTACCAGATTCTATCCTTATACATTGAACCCATTGGCAGGCAGGATCTCAGGCATCAGACGCGCAAGGTGTTGCTAGTGCCATCCTATCTTCACACAAGGGCAACGTAACACCCCTGCTTTAGCAGTTGAATCGGGGCTGGGTCCCTTATGGGCCTTTTCAATATGCAACTTGGCAGACAAAAGCTCATTACTAATGCTATGAGGAAGAATGAAAGATGGGTTGATAGAAAAAGGAAAGAAGGATGGAAAGTTGAAAACAAAGAACATTCAAAATAAGGAAGTGTAAAAGAAAGGAACGGTGATAAAAATGGATAGATGAGCCGGTGGACTGATAAGAGAATGTTCAAATGGATAGGTGAAAGGACGGGTGAAAGGATGGAAGAGTGAATGGAAATCTGAGCAGATGGATGGGATTGGAGGATGAACAAAAGGATCAACTGATGAATGAAAGTCTTTATAGATGCATGGGTAAGTCAAATAATGAATATATAGGTGGATGAATATGTGTAAATGCATGCATAGATGATGAATGTGTGAATGCATGGATATACAGAATGGCCAATGGATGGATAAAGGTGAAAGATTGAATGATAGATGAGATTTTACCTAATACATTTTTTGCAGCTCAAACGGATCAAAAGTTACTAAAAACTGTTGCTGCGGAGTGGAGGGCCCTGTGCAAAGGGTGACTGGACACCTTTCTTAATGCAGCATTTGAATTTTAAACTGGTACTAATAAGGCAAAATCTTAGTTAGTATTAGTGTTAGTATGTGTAAAATTGTCAAAATAATAAAGTACCAGAAAATACACAGCATTACGCTGCAGCCTTCTTTTTGCTGCATAAGTTAGTCAACACTGCAGCATAATTTTGTCCTCCATTGCTGCATAATTCCAGTGGCCCTGAAGCAGTCAGCACATGTTAAAAGTGCTTGTGCGTGAAGCAGAAAGACTGAGAAGTTTGCGATCTTAGTTTGGTGTGCATGCAAATCTTGCATTGCCAATACCTGGTGAGTTGCAGCTACTACTGCTGAAACAAGGCCAAAGGAGGTATCAATGGGTGAGACGGACTGGCCTCAAGGGTCCTGTGACTTCAGTGACAGAGTCACTCTTGCTCTAGCGTTGTGCTGCTTCATATGCCTGCCCGCAAGACTGGAGGTGAATTTCAGTATGGATTGTGGGGAACAGACCTGCAAGGTTAACCCACACTTGCCACCGCTAGAGGCTAGTATCCACCTGCTGGTGCTAAGACACCAGGGCTTCTAAAGTCTAGCGGGGCTTTCTAAGGTCTAGCATGGGAATGTGCTCCCTCAGGAGAGTGGTTTGGTGGAGTGGTTATGAAGGCTGAATCTGGTCCCGCAGTTCCACATTCGGCAGGTCGGGCCATAGTTCCACATCCTCTCCCACACTGAACATGTTATTGTCCCACTGAGATAAACTTGCGCTGCCTTCAGCTCAGCTACAACCCAACTGTGCCCCGCTATAAACACCTGGCTGTGACTCAATTCAAATTGTGCACTAGACAAGAGTAATATGCTGCTTAAAAAAAAAAGTAACAACATCCTGTAAAAAGCAAACACTCAAAGGGAATGCAAGATTAAGTAAAATATGTGAAATGTAAGCAGGTAAAACAAACAACATTGTTACCTTCACACTTTTACTCTCATTAAGAAATCAGTGAGTGCTTCTGCCTGAAAAGTTAAGGACATGGCTACAGGGCCTAGAAGGGTCCTGTTTCAATGTCCATTGCTTATGTCCTTACAAAATGAAAGCAGTATGGTTTATAAAGACCACATCCTTGAACACAGAGGCACAATACACATTTTGTTTTCCAATTCACCAATCAACCAGGTATTGCAGTACCTCCAGGAATGGTGCACTTCACCACGCAGGGAAAATAATGTTGTTCAAAGAAAGGCAAGAAAACAAAAGTAGTGCTTCACTGGCAAACTCTGTAAAGTGGCGCTAATGTGTTTGGGTGTGAATAAAATCAATCTGGCCAGTTTGCAACCACTCTATCTTGCTTTATTTAGTTATTTTTCATATATTAAACCATTTATTTCTCACTGTTCCGAGGCTGCATTTTGGAATAGAAAAATGTCAAAAAAAGACATTTCCAGCAATAGTGTTTATCTGTTTTTTTTATGCAATTCACAGGGGAACAAATAAACGAAAGGAGAGGAAAGAGAGGGTAAGATGAGTTTCTTGAAGTCACGTTTTTTAGCAAGTGAGGAGCAAGACAGAAAGAGAGGGAATAAGATGAAGAAAAAGAGAGGGGGCAGCTGCCAGACGCAGAGCAGGAGAAGTGGACACTGTCCTTTTCTTCCCTGGGCAAAAGGAAAAGACAGAGTCCTTTTCCTTCTCTGCCCCACTGCCAGTCCCCAGACATCCACAAATGCTGAGCCTTATATATAGGTCTTGGCTATTTCTGCTGTCCTGGGACGCATTCTTAAAATAAACAAGCATTTGCAATGCAACAGGTCTCGCATTTGCGAGAGTTTAAGCTATCGGCATTGTGAATGACAATGCCTTTTATTTATCGGTTTTTGATAATTAACAGATAAATAAAAGGCATTGTCGTTTACAATGCCAATAGTTCAAACTCTTGTAAATGCGAGACCTCTTTCACTTCAAAGAAGGGGCCGCCATTGTCTCGGGCTGCTTAGAAAGTGAAAGCGCACATGGCGAGCTGAAAGTTACAGGAAAGCATGTAGTGCCTGGATAGAAGAAACTCATTAAAGAAAATACTGCTTACAGACTATATAAGACTTACCGTGTAACAACAGAAGTAAAAGGGCCAGTCATAATGGAAGTTACAAATTAAGACAAGGCAGTACTAAGGAGGGACTAACAAGCCTATTAACTAATCAGAAGCCAGCATTTACAAAGGACAATGACACAAGCCAATAAAAAATATAGGCGGAGAGTGGACGGAGCTTCAAGTCCATACTCGAATACAGCATGCCTCACAGAGCAGCGCATGAGCTACCCAGGCTCGACCGAAAAAAACTGACCTTAGTAAAGTGTTCATCTGAAAGTCCTGGAAGTGACCTGAACCTGAAACATGAACAACAAGCAATGAATGGCAAAGCAAACAGATTCTGGCTTGCATTTTGATTTCTGATTAATCATTGAAAAGCCTGTTGCAAAAATAATTACTTTCTGAATTGAAGGCAGCTAATCAAATTTAAACTGTCATGTTTTAGTGTACCTTTGTGATGTAAAATAGTACCTTAGGCATCTAAAGCAAGCACTCCAGAAGAGACTGAAAGATACCCAAAAGCATACAGTGAGACAAAAATACTTCTTTGGTTGGAGCCAGTTTTAAAGAATTAGTACCAATAGCTACTGTATACAGATGTGCTGTCATGCTGGAGCTACAAATCTTAAACAGGGTCTGTAAGCAGCAGGCAAAGTGGACAGTAAATAAAAATCACAACATTTTAGTCACCCAATGCCCAAAAAAAAAACTATGCCCAAGAAAAATTCAGAATTAACTTGCTTAACCCCTTGCATGCCCGCCCCTTTCCCCGCCCAGTGCCGCGCTTTGTATTAGCGGGCGGAGTTCATGACGAGCTGGACTCGTCATGGGCACAGCGCCACCGCAGCCCATGACGAGTCCAGCTCGTCATGGGCACTGAAGGGGTTAAGCCAACACTGGCAAAATCTGATCAATGTTCACACATTACGCGTGGCTCTAAAATCACTTTAGTAAAAACCTCTTCCAGCAAACAAGCTTAGCTCTGGCATTACCTGCACAGGAAGCCCCGCAGATATTTAACTTCACAAACATTAGGAAGAACCAGCGGCAAAACATTCACTCAGCAGTTACTGAGTACCCAAATGGTACGAGGGAGTAAATGACTAACTCAAAGCCTACAAAGGCCATATTGGAAGGCAGTTTTATAATGTGCAGACTCGGGCATCTGCAGGCATTTGTTGCTCTCCTTCTCTACAGAACTATGTCCACCTGGGTTGAGTACTGCATATAATATGTCAGCCTTTTAAAGAAATGTAGCTCCTTCACTCGAAGTACGTTGAAGTGACGCTACTGTACTGAAGGGAGGAGAGAACACGCCTGGCTCGTCTTTCTCAGAATCTGCAGGAAGTAAAGAAGAAGAACAAGATAGTGAATTGCTGCAGCCATCGGCGGACATGCCAGTGGAGCCTCACACCCGTGTGCAAAGCAGGTCACATCTTTGGGTGGCTGTTTGAAATAGGAGAGAAGGAGGTGTACCGCCCTTGGGAGTCAGTGTGACACTTCAGAGTGGCACGCCTGTCACACAGGACAGGTTCCCTGACGGTGTGCAGCACAGTGGGCATAGCTCACAGGTATGCCGCAGGCATGGAATTTAAACACGGTTATATTTAAAACAAGATTACCGTTAAAGAAGTCCGTGACCGTATTAAAGATTTAACACCACCCGGTAACAGAGTCTCCTGGTCGTTTCCTCGTGTCCGCGGCGGACCCAGGAGGCCGCAGCTCCAACCGGGGGCTATCCTCACTTGACCAAGCAGTGTTATCTTTGGTCTAACTTTGTGGGCCTCGGCGATCGTACGCATCAAAACCGGGAACAAATTAATGTATGCCTTCCCCTGCATTACTCGTTATATAAAACCTAGCAAAACGTTTTAAGAAGACTTATTGTTTCAGGAAGACATTTAATTGAGATCGTTTCTTGATGGCTTCTTTGGATGGGGCTTTATGAATCTGTGCTAAGCGCCTTGAAGATGTAATTAGCAAATTATAGAGCACTTTGTAAATAATACAGACAAGCGCATAACACTGACCCCTGCAACCCCTTTGGTACATGCTGGTACCACCCTTCACGAGGGCCCCATTCAGTCTATGAATATCTGTATTGGAATGGTGGAACAAAATATATATTTTTTTTGTTATCTTGAAAAAACAAACTACCGCATCTTCTTTAGAAACAGAAGACACCACCCGTTTCCTGAAGAATGTCTATACCTTAGTTTTTGCTCCCCGCCCAGCTTACTTGCACTGTCGATCAAAAGCCATGGCTGTTTTTCCAGCCTCTCCTGCAATTAGCAATGCATGCAGACTGGCTGGGCCAAACTGCTTAAATCGAGTCCCACAGTAAGAAATATTCTCAGCAGATTCTCTGCTAGCCCTTGCTTAAAAAAACGAGGAGAGGAAGCAGTCCACAATTGGCAATCTGCACACCGGCCGCCCCTGCTACAGCATTCTCCAGGCTGTTTCAAAAGTGAAAGCGGGCGTGGCCGCTAAATGTGAGCAAAGCACGTCGTCCGCCTAATGGACAAACTTCATAAAGGAATTAGTACACGCCCCATGTTTTGTAATGGAAGATGTGCTGTCATAAGTAGGTAGTCCAGGAACCAGAGATATAGTTAGGAAGATTTATTGTCCTTGTAAGATGGTACAGGGTGCCCCACCGGGAGCAGCATCCTGCTGCTCAGCCCCACTCAATCTAACTGATCACTCATTCAAAGCATGCACACACACCCGACATTCTATGACATCACACTCATGCAGGCTGAGCAGCCAGGACTAGGAAGTAAAGGATGTAACATATCTCCTTCCTTTAGAAACAATTAAAACAACAAGAAGCAAACTGAAGGAAAATATCACATTTCGTTACTAGGAAATAAAATCAATTAGATCACAAAAACCACATTAGATAGGTAAATGCATACTTAGATCACAACAATAAACAATATCATTCTAGGATATTAAAAAGTCAATAAGGTCAAATAAGATGATAAGAGATAAATGATTCCTCTCTAATTTACTTAAGAACATATATTGTAAATAATTGTATTCTTCATAAAAGATGTTAATGAAACATGTAGAGTCTCATATAAAAGATTGCACATGTTACTGGCAGGATGCAAAATAACAAATTGCACATATTTAGAATTCAATCACTACATCTACCCAGTACACTCTGAAGAACACTACAACACACCATCTCCCTCTGCAAATGAACCTGAAGAAAAAAAATTGTATTCAACAAATCAATGAGAGGGGGGACTAGGAGCAGTTAGAAAGAGGTCCTAAACCAATGCTCCTAAAAGTCATACATTATTCCAACGGATGGTTACAGTTCCTACAGAATGGAGGGGGAGTTACAGCCAGCAGATAAGCTGTAAATAGTGGGGAGTGTCTCCAAGGATCGAGTGAGTGTGCAGAATAAGGAAAAAGTACTCCTTAATGTGGTATCCAGTGCCCTCACACACCCTTACGGATGTATAGCATCATCATTGGGCAAGGTTGCTCCTCGTGGGGGTGGCGCTGCAGTCCCTCACAGGCCCTTGGTTAGGGGCTCTCTGGCGGAGTTCTTTTAAGGAGTTGCCGCATTTGTGAGTGAGGGTGTGTGGGTAGGGGAGTGCTAGTGAGTCCAGGTTTAAAATGAGACAGGGACCTAAAAATATTTAATCAAAAAGGTCCCTGGTACAGACTAAAAAGTTCACGGGGATGGAGATGCACGGTAGTGCTACTATGAGAGGGGAAACAAGACCAAATAGAGTCCCACTACTCTCAACCCGTGTTGTGTATTAACAAAAGTAAATGTGAAAAAGGTCTACATGTTTCGCGCTGTTAGATGGTCCCTATTAGATCCAGGAGCGCTTCGTCAGGACCAAGGAATAGATGAAAATAGGGTTCGGGAAAAGACAGCCCGTAATCCTATATGTTACCTGGGTCAGGTTTGCTTGACAATAAATGTCCAGAATCCGTTGTTATACGTAAATCCTGTTCACAGCCTAGAGGGAGACATAAAAACAAGGGAGAGAGGAGTGGGGGAGGGGGGGGAAAGGGAAGGAAAGAACCAGTAACATATCAAGATTTATATGATACACATGTGGCTCAAAGGAGGACACTGGTGCACGGGGTGTGCTTAGGTGCCTCGTGCATGAAATGTACAACAACCAAGGTAATGTCATTGTGTTCATGCAGAATTTTGATGCTAGAGTTATATCCAGCATGAAGGTGAAACCCACGGTGGTGGTGGTAGGTTCCATCCTTAATCATCAAAAGACACACAAACATGTGGTCGTACCTAATTGGAGACCAATGGTTCATAGATGCAGGCAAGGGTGTGGCGGTGGACAAAAGGTTCAAAGGTGCCCACCGTGGAGGGTGACATGGTTCTATATCACCTCGAAGTGCCTGGCGATGTAAAAACGGTGATCTATAGTGACTGTAGCGCATTGACAGGGAGTGGCCGTGCATGAATTCTATGGCCTCGTTTTTTCTGTTGCGGAGCGGAACTCTTTGTAACGTCTCGGCGGTATACAGCCTGGCTGTCCATAAAGACTGCGGCGCAACCGCGAGTATGTGAGCGACCAACGTGAAAAAATAGTGCTCTTATCAGGTAGTCAAGATGGGTAAATAAGATGGCAACAAAAATATAATTATACATAACGTCACCGAGTGCCTACCCTCTCCTTGTCGATGATGGGCTCCGTCAGCATATGCCGCGGAGTAAGGCTGTGGAAGGACAGAGTGAACACAAGGCATCGGTAAAAACAGGGAAACGTTCAAAAATACCTGATTAAGGGTCCTCGAATGGTACGCGCTGGTGGTGACAATACTCACTGCAAAAAGTCGCCTTACGTTGCGGGGAGACCTACCCGTGCCGCTGCACAGCCGGTAACATTGGTCGAGAAGCTGCGGTCTGGTTAAGTAGTGTTGACGGGATGTGTCCAGGCCCTGGGCGATGACGTAGTCTCATCGCGCACGAGGGCCAGATTGTAAGAGAAAGGACTATGATACAGCCAAATACCGCAGCCATGATGGAATGGTATGCGGACCCACTAACGGAGAGGGGAGTAAAGTTAGATGTAATGGCTGCTATGACAGGAGAATGCTGTAAGGGTCGGTGTCAAATCCCTCAGAGACATAATCAAGCGGTGGAGTGTCTCATGGGTGAATATGTGATGGTACTTAAAAAAATGATGAATGCTCTACATCATCGAGCAGTGATGTAACTCAGAAAAAAAGGGGGGAGGGAGGGAGGGAGAAGGGAAGGACCACATGCACGTCAACGTCCAAAAGGGGCGTGGGGACGTGTGATGTTCGGAGATGGTCACAACTTGACATGTGCTCAAGTGCTATTATAGGAGATCTGTCCTCTGTATCAGATTTCCAAAGTCATTAATTGCTAAATGCGGCTAGAGCACGGTGGTGAAGGATGCAGTTAGTTAATTGCGCTTAATGTTCATTAGAACTAGCATGTCAGTTCCAGAGGTGGTTGTGCATGCAGTAAACTAGTAGCCCTTGGTGTCGAGTACAGGGGTAGATTCCATAGTGTTGGTTGCGTTTTGATCATGTTCTTAGGGCGAGTGTGGACTAATATGTCCCTCAGATTTTGTGTTCTCTTGAAGGCAAAGAGAGGTTTTGGTCCTGGTAGGAACTCCCCTGTTTCAAGAATCTTCCAGTGTTTTTTGATTATTCTTTGGATTTTGTTGGAGTTCGGTGTAAAGGATGTCACACATGTTAGTATTTCTGAGGTGGTTTTCTCTCTGATTTCTAATAGAGCTTCTCTGGGAGTGTTCCTGGCTCTTTTGCTTGCCTGTTTCACAATTCTTTTAGGATACTCTCTTATTTCCAAATTCTCCGTTAATATGTCTGCCTCTTTTTCAAATTCCGTAATAGAGTTACAGTTCCGGCTTAGGCGGAGGAATTGTCCAACCGGTAAATTGTTTCTTAAGGCCTTTGGGTGGTGACTCGGGAATAGGAGAAGACTTTTCCTGTCTGTGGGCTTTTTGTAGTTGGTAGTCATAAGGCGACCTTCTTTGAGGGATATCAGGAGGTCAAGAAATGGTATGGATTCATATGACAATGTGCCCACAAATTGTAGATATGGATTTAATGTATTAATCCATGTAAAGAATGTCCTGAATGTCTCTTCATCCCCTTTCCAAAAGATGATTATGTCGTCGATATATCTACGCCATAATAAGATGTTGTTGGTATATGGGTTGGTCTCTGTCAGGATGGGCTCTTCTTCAAAATTTGCCATGTATAGGCAGGCCAGGCTCGGCGCAAAGGTACTACCCATGCTGGTGCCCTGTATTTGATGTTAAAGGTTGTTCTCGAAGGCAAAGTAATTTTCTTTTAGTGCTATGGTGGCACAGTTACAGATGAAGGTGATTGGTGTAGCTGACGGCCACGGATTGATGTTGCGGAGAGCCTTGTCAAGGACCATCAGTGTGGCATCTTGGGGAATGTTCGTATATAGTGATTCCACATCTAGGGTGACCAACAGGGTGATCGATTCAGGTGCATCAAATCGTTCTATGAGGTTGAGCACCTCTGTAGTATCTCTTAGGTACGTTGGAGTCTTCGTTACCAGGGGGCGTAGGAACACATCACAGAACTTACTCAGGGGTTCCAGAAGGGAATCAATCCCAGACACGATGGGTCTGCCTGGTGGGGGGGTGATCCCCTTATGAATTTTGGGGAGGCAGTAGAAATACGGTGTCCGTGGTTTCTTGTTCAGAAGAAATAGGGCCTCTTCCTTGGTAATCCATCCCTCTGCCTCTGCTTCCGATGTCAAGTGTTGTATCATAGTCGAGAGGCGCATGGTGGGGTCTTCATTGATGGGTTCGTAATACCTGATGTTAGATAATTGTTGTGTACATTCCTCATCATAGACATTCTTGTCTTGAATGACAATTGCCCCTCCTTTGTCCGCGGGTTTCAATATAATGGTTCCATCCTCTGTCAGGGGTCTGAGGAGTGACCTTTCTTCTCTAGAAAGATTATCAAATGGACGGTTCGTGGTGATGGTGTTAACCTCCTTCAAGACGGCTTGTTCGAATTTTAATACCTCATTCAGGGTCCAATAGGGACCATCTAACAGCGCGAAACATGTAGACCTTTTTCACATTTACTTTTGTTAATACACAACACGGGTTGAGAGTAGTGGGACTCTATTTGGTCTTGTTTCCCCTCTCATAGTAGCACTACCGTGCATCTCCATCCCCGTGAACTTTTTAGTCTGTACCAGGGACCTTTTTGATTAAATATTTTTAGGTCCCTGTCTCATTTTAAACCTGCACTCACTAGCACTCCCCTACCCACACACCCTCACTCACAAATGCGGCAACTCCTTAAAAGAACTCCGCCAGAGAGCCCCTAACCAAGGGCCCGTGAGGGACTGCAGCGCCACCCCCACGAGGAGCAACCTTGCCCAATGATGATGCTATACATCCGCAAGGGTGTGTGAGGGCACTGGATACCACATTAAGGAGTACTTTTTCCTTACTCTGCACACTCACTCGATCCTTGGAGACACTCCCCACTATTTACAGCTTATCTGCTGGCTGTAATCTCCCCCTCCATTCTGTAGAAAAAAAATTGTAGCCTGGATGTAATAAATGCTCAGTAAATGACGTGCGAGGGAGAAATAAAAAAATGTAATGCCCACTGACAGAAGACAAAAATAATGTATTCGACATTACAGCACTACTTCCACAAATTCATGGTAAAGGGACATGAAAGAACTCACATGCAGCCCAGCATACCAACAACTAGATGGAGAAAAAAAATAACACCACAGGATATACACTGGCAGGATGGAAAAACTTCAACGCAACCATGACGTGCGAGGAATACTGCCAACGCAACTGACATGCGAGGCAAAACACCTTCCCAACACCACCCTGACGTGTGAGGAACACTCCCAACGCAATCTTGACGTGCGAGGGATACTGCCAACGCAACCTTGCCGTGAGAGGCAAAACACCTTCCCAACACAACCCTGACATGTGAGGGACACTCCGAACGCAACCTTGACGTGCGAGGGATACTGCCAACGCAACCTTGATGTGCGAGGCAAAACACCTTCCCAACACAACCCTGACGTGTGAGGGACACTGCCAACGCAACCTTGACGTGCGAGGCAACACACCTTCCCAACACAACCCTGACGTGTGAGGGACACTGCCAACGCAACCTTGATGTGCGAGGCAACACACCTTCCCAACACAACCCTGACATGTGAGGGACATTCTCAACGCAACCTTGACGTGCGCCTTTCCAACACAATCCTGACATGTGAGGGACATTCCCAACGCAACCTTGACGTGCGCCTTTCTAACACAACCCTGACGTGTGAGGGAAACTCCCAACGTAACCTTGACATGCGAGGGACACTGCCAACGCAACATTGACGAGCGAGGCAAAAGACAGTCCTTCCAACGCAACCCTGACGTGCGAAGGTAAAGCAAAAAAAAAATACTGCACGGGGTACATGATCCCAAAACGCATGCCTATTCAAAACACGTAGGTAAAAAAAAAACTTCTCACATGCGTCCACATCACTGAAGAGAACAACCTATAACGCATGGTAAACAATCAATACACAGAATTCTTACGGACACACACTCAGGCATAGCATTGAAAATATATAAAATACACATAACAGTAGCTGCCAATAACAATCATGTAAATGGTGATCGATCTATCACCCGAAACGACTGCTAAAATAAGACAGAAACAAATTCACAATTGACTTTGGCAAATAGCTGCTGCATAACTTCACCACTGTACAATATGCATAAACAGAGCAGATAAAGTATATTTAGATTTCCCATGCTCGCTATTAACAAAATAACAAAAGTAGACACCGTTGTTCAATCTTCAGAGGCAGCTTCCTCCTCGCGCTGTGCCGATATATTGTCACAGAACAGCTGTGGGCAAACTTTGCAAATACCAATGTCAAGGTGTGCCTGTCACCGAAAACAGACATATGAAGGAAATCTCCCAAAGTTCATTAGTGTAGTTTTGATAAGACGGACGGGCGCTCTACATTACAATAAACAGGTCCCAAGTGTATTAAAAATCCCAACAAAGACACAGCAGGAGTAGAGAAGGACACTGCGGTGTTGGCAGACCAGAGCAATTGTGAATGAACTTTAATAAGTAACGACGTGGTTGGCAAAGTGTATTATATGCTGAAGATTGCAATCAGCCCATGAACATTCCACTCGCAAAATGGCGGCACGTAATTGACACTATGCCGGGAGGCTCACGGTGCGTTAAGGCAGCAGAGCGTCCCTAAGCAGTCCCAAGCAGCTCGAATACAGTTACGTCAGCAAGAATTCCAGGAAACAGCGCTGAAAGGCTCGAGGAACAGGTACGAGGATCACGTGCAAGCAAAGATGCGCTGTTTGTGTTTAAAACGCAGAGACCGCGGTTAAACAGCCAACAAGGTCAGGGAAAACTGCTGGTGCCAAAATGTATTCAAAAATAAAATAAAGGCTTACCGCCAAAGATCATGGGCAGCAGAAGGAATCCTTCTCAGTAGTGTGCTAAAATGAAATTTATCGTTGTCCTCCCTAACATGTCTAGTTTCACATAATGGGCTCTGGGGACAACCCGGGTTCTGGTAAGCACAGTTCCCAAAAGGAATAGCAGGGTTTCTGACACTCGACGGTGTATTGAACATGAATACAATAGGGACAGCTGTCAATGTTGTGCTGGTCTCAAACGCTCTTCCCATAAAAGGTTTATTACACAGGTCACTGCACACTGGGGAACACTGCAATTTAACTAGAATTAACACCGGGCCCCGAACATAGCGTTTGTACAATTACGCATCTCAACATAGGTAGTAGCAGGTATTCTTCAATAAAGCATTTTGACTAGTGCAGCTCCTCTTCATGGAAAGTCCAACAACAGCAGTGCTGACAAGTATCAGGACATCAGGCACACGATGTCAAACACTCATAGGTTGTTTATCTTCACGTTGCACATATCAACACCAGCTCTGAAGCTGACTGAAAGCAGAAAGGTTTTAGTCACGATGTCCACAATATTCAAAATAGACAGTAAGTAGGCAGGCAGGTTTCAAGCCATACGAGTTACACAATGTCCAACGCCAGACACATACCCCTGTGGACTATCTGATGGATAAGACACCGGTGGGGCATCCCAGGCGTTGTTTGGCTTTTTTTTTTTAAATCCCAGCGGGCTTCTCTTAGGCTTCTTCAGTTGTTAGCTTTTCACGCGTGGTTTTTATTTACAGTCGCCGCCACTTTTGTAATGGAAAATGTGCTGTCATAAGTAGGTAGTCCAGGAGCCAGAGATATAGTTAGGAAGATTTTGTCCTTGTAAGATGGTACAGGGTGCCCCACCGGGAGCAGCATCCTGCTGCTCAGCCCCACTCTATCTAACTGATCACTCATTCAAAGCATGCACACACACCCAACATTCTATGACATCACACTCATGCAGGCTGAACAGCCAGGACTAGGCAGTAACAACCAAGTAAGGGGTCAGTAGCAATGGGAGGGTACAAATGATGACATGGCTGTACTAAGGAGGGACTAACACGCCTTATAATGAATCAGAAAAAAGCATTTACAAAGGACAAACACACAAGCCAATGAAACAGAAGGGTGGATAGTGAGCGAAGCTTCTCTCCGTACTGAACCACCACAGCTCCTCTCAGAGAAGCAATTGCGCGCTGGCTCACGCTCGACCGAAAAAGTAGGGGAATGGATTCTACTTAATTAAAGAAGTAGGGGCACAGCGCTCCCTGCCGATCCTGCCCACTTCGACTTCTGCATGTGTGGTGTATTTCTCCTTTTGATCTGGCCAGCATCGCATTCGTCTTCCAGTGCACCCATTAACGTTTCAGGGTGGTACTCCCAGTAAATGGAGGCAGGGGTGTAACACAGGCCCCCGCGGTGCGGGGTGTTCCCAAGCTCCAGGGGGCACCCTCAGCACAGCACTCTTGCCGGTGAGCTCTTGATTGAGCCCGGAGGGGGCCCCTTTACTTTCCGTGCAGGGAGGCCCCCTCAATTTTCGTTACGCCAGTGAATGGAGGTGGGTTTCTTACACTGAATAAGCACTAGAAGAGCTGTGCAATTACTTCCACACTCCTTGAAGAACACTTTGCACAGAGTGGGTTATTTAAGTAACTTACCTTATTACATGGACAGACATGAAGTATCACACATAAGCATTAAAATGTCACACATAAAGACACAGAAACATTGACATGTCTCACAATTAGGAGGATGAAACTTGGCAGCTATATTGATTGATATCTCGACGACAGCATAAGAGGATGGTAGTTAAAAGTTGTCAAAAGAAGAAAGCTAGAGGTAAGCTGACCAACATTTAAACTGTACAAGCCTGTGCTAGAGTTGTGTGAAAGTACTCGTCTACTCGGTTAGCGAACGAACTTTTCTCTAAGGACAAATTGCAGACGAGCTCTGTAGTTTCATACAGTTCAATAGAAAGTTAAATATTGGCGCATTCGTTATGTATAGCGCACAACAATATGCATCCGTCAAAGCTGCACGCACTGGTATCTGCGCGCGAGCACTCTGTGTTTCCTTAACTCTCATACATCAAACGCGACACTGCTAGCGTAAACTGCTTCGTTCCTAAAGCCTGCAGACTATGTTTTGCCAGATTCATCTAGACTGTTCTCGGCCCTTCCTGTGAACACGTCCGCGCCACCCCCTCCCTGTCAACTTTAACCGGGAAGCTCCGCCCCTTTGACTCTAAGCCAATAGGATGCAGGTTTGGAGCTTCTATGCTCTGAATGGCGGAAGTGACTCTGGAAGGTGGCGCATGCGCGCCCGCTCCGGGTCGGTGCCGGTAACCTGACATCGGTGTTGTAAGTGCTTCGTATCGGTTCTCTTTAGTCGGTTTTCTCTGTGCTGCGCCTTGGACCATGGAACTGCTGTGCTACAACAAGGGTTGTGGGCAGCGCTACACGTCCGAGCAAAATAAAGGAGGTGAGTGAAAGACTTTTTTCACCTTACCAGGGTTATACGTCGTGAACTCTACTCATCTCTTTTTCTTGATATAACCACTCATTCTCGGACCTTGTTCCTACTCCGTTAGTCTCCGCCCTGAACCCCAAGTAGGATGCTACCCAACCTCAACTCTTCCTATCTCCGTCCTACCCTGTCTGCTCTGTTCCACCACTTTAACCCTTGCTCCCTGTTTCTCAAATAGGCGTGGCCGATGCAATTAAGGTCGTGGCTTAAAAACACACAAGCTAAACATCTCTGCTTAGGATAGTGTGCCGCCCAACTTGCACTTTGCTGTTTCCGTCTTTGCATCCAGATATATGATACAAGTACCATCATACCTACAAGAAGTCAGGACTATTGGCTTTGTCAATGGTTGTTAGTTGCATACGATAAATCAGCAGCAACTATGACTTGTATATAATATTGAAAAAGCTTCCACTTAAAGCCCTGGTGACACCACAACGATGTTGCTGCTCCTGCTTTTCATAAAGAGAAGGGAAATCCAGAGAGAAAATTACTCTCTTTAAAGGATTTCCCTTCCCCTACAACGCTCACCTGTCATGAACTGGGGTGGCATGGTGAGCAAAAGAATGATGGATTTAACCCAGTTCAGTTGACTGGGGGTGAGTGGTTCGATTTGTTCTGCATTCCGTCCATCAATTGTCTCTTTTGCCACCTGGCTTGACTTCATGCTGTAACTTCTCCACTAATGAGAAGTGAGCAGTGTGAGCACCCGCACATCAATGTGCCTACTGTCACTGCAGTCCAGAAAAAAACAGATCCCCTGTGCCAGGGCACCAAACAGAGCCCGACCCGTTTCGAGGCCCCCTTTTAAAAACTGCCGATGCTCTGCACTGGAAAGACCTGGCCCACTTAAAGCCCTGCTCCTCCCTTTCTCGCCCCTACACTCTCCTCCCTTTCTTGCCCTATCACTCTCTACCCTTTTTTCCGTCCCGCCGCTCTCTACCCTTTTTTTTTTGTCCCGTCGCTCTCTACCCTTTTTTTAATTTTTTTTGTCCCGTCGCGCTCTACCTTTTTTAAAATATTTTTTTGTCCCGTGGCTCTCTACCCTTTTTTTCCCTGTCGCTCTCTACCCTTTTTTTCGCCCCGTCGCTCTCTACCCTTTTTTGTCCCGTCGCTCTCTACCCTTTTTTGTGCCTGCGCTTTGCTCCTTTTTTCGCCCCCGTCGCTTTGCTCCTTTTTTCGCCCCCGTCGCTTTGCTCCTTTTTTCGCCCCCGTCGCTTTGCTCCTTTTTTCGCCCCCGTCGCTTTGCTCCCTTTCTCGCCCCCGTCGCTTTGCTCCCTTTCTCGCACACGTCGCTTTGCTCCCTTTCTCGCACACGTCGCTTTGCTCCCTTTCTCGCACACGTCGCTCGCTCTGCTTTCTTTCTCGCACACGTCGCTCGCTCTGCTTTCTTTCTCACCCCTGCGCTCGCTCTGCTTTCTTTCTCACCCCTGCACTCGCTCTGCTTACTTTCTCGCCCCTGCGCTCGCTCTGCTTACTTTCTCGCCCCTGCGCTCGCTCTGCTTACTTTCTCGCCCCGGCGCTCTGCTCCCTTTCTCGCCCCGGCGCTCTGCCCTGGCGCTCTGCTCTCTTTCTCGCCCCGGCGTTCTGCTCATTTTCTCGCTCCTGCGATTTCCTCCCCCTTCACTTTCTGTCCTTTATGATGTCCTCCCTTAAACTTTTATTTCCCTTTCCTTACTCGCACTACCCCTGTGCTTTACTACACCTCTGTGATTCTCTCCCTTCTGCTTGTCTTTCCTTTACTTATCCTCTGGAGTGAGACTTAGTTCAGGTGTCACAGGGCAATTGAAGACTACAAACTGTACCATTGGGTCCAAATACCATACCAAGTACTTCCCTTTAGCACTTGGCTCTCAATAGCGAGATAGGGCATTGGAAGTCTTACTGGAGGAGGTGGTGTGAGGGTTGACTTTTGTAGACGAACACAGGAATATTCCATGATGAAATTACCAATTGAATTAATACTTTTCTTTTTCAAAAGAAATGTGCTATATTGCATACAAAAATAAATACTATGTATAAAATTTAAATCGAACAAAGAAAACACAAACTCTCCAGTCGCTTGATAGTCTGAAATCTTGGTCCAAATAAGATAACCGTTCTGTTTAAAGCAATATATTTTCTCCCAATTTTAAGCTTATGGTAATGCATTTTCAGTGCTTCTTGTGATTATCGGTACCACGGTCCAAGCCACCATCTGTGGCCCAGCAGTCAAATGTGCAAGCTCAGTTTTACCATATACAGATCAATGGCCACACATTTCTCTGGCAGTCTTTCACAAGGAGTTGTATCATTGTGTTTGACTGAGCAGTGGATTAACCCACAACTCCAAAGCTCGCAAGGTGTTCTAAAGCTTCTTTGTTGGCCTACAAAGACTGCTCTGGCCACACCTTTTCCAAATTGGCCAGAAGCACCTACCCATATCTGGCAATTCTAAACAACAGACAAAAGAGAGAGAGTAGAAACAGGGCACTTACCTGTACCTTTGATGGTAAGGTCAATGGGATCCCACAGTGTCGGAGGAATGATGGGCATCCCTCTGCTCATTTTCCAGGACCCCCATGCTTTTGATGTTTTATCTGTAGATGCTTGTCCAAACCCGTTTGGTTTCCATCCATGGTGGTTGAGGTTATTCGTCTTTGGTGTCCCTGTGGTCTGTCCTACTGTGGTTCTGCACACTGGGCAGGTACAACCCTTTAGGCTGTTTACTCTTAGGGTAGCGAGGGTGAGTAGTCACAAGCTTCTCAGGGAAGTTTGAGGGGCAGGTGCTCAGAACTTAAGAGGCAACCAAAAGACACAATAACTTAATGTACAACCCACTGCATACCTTTTCATGAAGAAAGAAAGTACTTTAATCATTCCGTAGAACTGAACACAACACAATTAATGGAGGAGACGTACAGGGTAGAAGGCTACGTATTGATAGAAAGTGAGATGCTACACCCTGTCCTTCCTGGTGTCTTTCCGTTTTTCCCTCTTTCCTCACACTCCGTTCAAGGCTCCATATCTATAGTCTGAGTACACCACAGGTTTCAGGCAAGGATTAGACACAGATATAGATAGCTGACTTTCTCTCACAGATGGAGTGCAGAACTTCAGTTGAGTGTCGCCTTTAGTCAAGTCACAGCAGATTTGTATGTGCATTTTCAGGCTTAAGTCCCTTGTGCAGGCGCGGCCCCATGTTTTTACCTGCTGGCTTCTTTAGCAGTTTCACAGTGCGATGGGAGAGGATCTCCTCCTGCCCTCACTGCATCAGCTCTTAGATGTTGGCTACGCCATGAGACTTGCTCTGGAAAATGGTCTTCGAGGTAATCGGTGGCGCAAGTCTGTCTTACGCCTGGTCTCCGGAGCGGTGGTTCTTCTGACCATCTTCGTTGATGTCCTGGTGTGAGAATTGCATCCTCGAGTCCTTTGACAGTTGCAGCCTCTGGGATGATTAAGATTTATCGCTGTGTTGTGATGCACTCTTTCCTTATCGCAGCAGCAGTACCCATCTCTCAGCCAACAGCTTCCAGGTGACACGAGTAGCGGTTGAGGTACAGTCTTAAATGCAGCATGCCATGAAATTGCACAGAGCGACCAGGGAGCCAACTTCACGGCATGGGTTACTGCTGTCATTGCGCTCTGGAGAGAGTCCACTTTCTTTGGGTGTTCCTCACTTCAAGAATATGCCAGGTTTCTCCTCCTGATCAGCCTGTCCTCCTGCAAGGCCAGGCACTCTCCTTCTCTCTCTCAGCAGGCTGGTAGGATTCTAGGAACTTCAGACACCACCCTCAGCTCCTCCAGCGAAAATTGCAGACTTGAAATGATGTCCTCTTGCTTCTGCAAAACTACCTGTCAAGTTTGAGTGCTCTATAAATCACTCCCTTCCTTAGTCAAGAACAACTTGGGACCACTGTTCCCAATAAGCTGCGCGCATGCGCACAGAAGTCACCCTAAGCGCGCAGTGTGCTGTATTTAGCGCGCACTCCCACGACACCGTTCGCGCCGCCGCTTTTAAGATGCGAGCGGCGCGAAAAACTGCCATTTGCTCGTTGCAGGAGACGACGATTCTTACAGTGCACAGCTGCGAGGCTGATTGTGATCCTTTGAATTAGTATTCGTGTTAATTGCAGCACACACGGGTGCTGCGATTAACATGAATACTAACTCAAAGGGTCCCAATCAGCCCCGCAGCTGTGCATTGTAAGAAAAGTAATGCACAGTGTCAAACACGACGTGTGCTAAAGCACACGTCGTGTTGAAGGCTTTGCTTTTGTTTTTTTAATTGTGCACAACTGCGGGGATACTTGTGAACCTTTGTGTTGCCTTCCTCCAGCTCTCCTTTAAGGAAGAGACGAACGGTCATCATTGCCGAACAGCACCTGCATAAACGCAACACTGCCCGTATAGTCTTATTTCAGACGACTGCAGCTCACACGGACAGAAAAAGTAAAAACCATTCTTACGTACAGTAAGAAAAGGTTCGGCATCATCAACTCCAACAAAAAGATATGGCTGTATAACTCCACAAAATAAGAATAACACTCTAAAGATGCACAGGCAGATGCATTCTTCGCAATAAAGCATTCTCAGTAGATCCTGGGTGACTCACTGCTTTAAAAATCTGCATAATCGAAATCAGCAACCAATCACATTCAGCCTGCCTTTTCCTGACACACACGGATTCCCTGCTCTCTGCTCCCGAAACAGACAGAGGACTACAGTGTTAAAGTTCAATAAGGTAAACAGAGCGTAGCCATGGTTTTGTTTCGTGCTTTGGCTCCCAGCAACAAACACAATTTTACTTATTGAAAAATTAAGGGAACCAGTTGGTAAACTCACAGCAAAGACAATCTAGCGTTACTTTCACAGTTTACTGCACTAAATGAGCACTATTACTGTTTCAAGATGGCTATGCATAGTCAGACTGCGCGAAGAGTGTGTTTTACTACAGATCAGACTGAATCACCAGAGCACTTACTCTGTCGAAGCAAAGCCGCACCTGCGCTCTGATTTCACATCATACTGTGTATTCGTGTTCACTGCCTTGATTTTGATGCTCGAGCCAAGAAGGATTTTTCTGGAAGTTTCATCCTAAAATATCTTTGCGAGATGTTCCACTTCCTATCTGAAAGCGATTTACATGTTCAGAGGCAAAGTGCTATTTGCACTCATTTTGATTACTGCAGTGCTTTACAAGAGGGAAAATTGGGAAAACTCGTCACAAAACTGCAGGTTCCATAAGACTGTGCAGGAAGACCGTTTTCAATCAGAATATTTGGTCCAGATTATGAACTGTCAATCTGCCGAAAGAGTCACACTGATTGCTGATGCATGAGAAGCGACCAGGCAAGGTTGCAAGCGTGGAAACAAAAGGAGTAGCAACCAGCTACCTTTAAATGTTGGATCAAAGACCATATGTATGACAACGCCTTTAGTCCCCCTGAACAAAGGAACTCTTCCCCAGTTCACATCTACGAGCCTAACAAGACGATGGCCTTCGACCAGGGGTCACGCATCGTGAAAGACCTCCCGCAAGAACTATCAATAAGTATTTGTAGAGCACGCTAATCACTCCATTGGGTATCCATTTGCTACGGAATATAACAGAAAGTTTCACTTTGAGATGAACCCTGAATGCCTGGCGATCCAAGAAAGCGTTGACCTGAACAACACCTCGTCTTACCACCCAGTTTCAACGTATGCAGCTTTTCCAGGCCCTACAAACCTTTAGGCATCTCTGCACTATCGAAGTATCCAAAATACGCTTTATGTTTCCTGTACAGAGGATTTCGTTCACTGGGGAATCAATACTTGTCGAGACAGTTTTGACACCTACAAACACTATTTTCAACTTCTTCTTTCATTACATATCAAGACGAAACTTTTTATTACGCTATGCCAATCTGTCCCAATGGCACAGGAGGACATCACAGCAGCATTCTTTACCGCCACCTGGCTAAGCTCACAGCAGATAAGATATAGTCTTCAAACCTGCCGCTATGGTCTAAGCCGCTAACTAAAGCCTTGCTTCGCCATGCTAGGGTTAATTTGTAGGCAAGAGCAAAAATTAAGGAAGGGGACCAGAAACTGTCCACATGGCCTCTTGCGGCAGGTTAGAAGGCTACCACAATTTAAGGTCACTTTCTTTTGTTTTTTTTAATAATGAGATCCATGGCTGGGAAGGACGTCGGGCTAGATGTGGTGAAGATTCGAGGCACTCACCCGGCCTGCAGTCAGACCGCCAACTTCACCAATTCATGTTCTACCGCCAACCCAGCCACATCGTTTCCCTGGCTTTAGGGCACATTAGCAATTCAAAAGGGTGTCCTCTGCGGTTCTACGCATTACAGCGTTAGAACTTTCAAGGCGCAGGTTTTTTTTTTTTAATACAGTTTACCACTAGCTGACATTCCCATTTTCTCCATAAAGCTCTCAAGTTCCCAGCGTTCTAATATTGCATATGACAACACTATAGGGGGCTACAATTATCATTAAATGATCTCTAGTCGAGTTATTGACAGAAGCGAGGGGACAGAGAATGTAACAAATGTGACAGACGAGGCAGAACAGCTATAATGATATCTCAACGTTCCGGTCAATGATGTAGCAATGCTCTAAATTAAACAGGGGAACGCCACAATAATGACATGCGCTAGAATGTTGTAGCAGGTGGCTTATTCCAACCATTATTTGATCGTTGTAACTTCACTCTTCCAAATAAATCTTGCAAAATTCCAGTAGTCTAAGACATCAAGCCCTTGATGCACTAACAGGTGTGCTGGCGCTCGTGGGGAGCTGCACGGTTTTGCGATGCCATGAAGGGCCTTTGTGATGAAAAGTAAACGGACACAATCCTTTGTGCTTACGCAAATGTGTGCCACGGGAGTGCCTGCACAAAAACTTAGCAAATGCCCAAGAAGGCGTCCTTCATCCGCACCAGTCTAAGATCCGCTGGCGCCATATACGTTTTTGGACCCGCAACTTATAATACAAATATATATATGGGAAAAGATAAATGCGAAAAAGGTTTCGTGTTGCATGTTTCTTAATATGTAAAGAGTATATCTTAAATACTCCCCTACATAAGCAGGTGGGATAGCTCTCCTTCCAGACCTTCTAAGGGACAACTCTGGGGTACCAGAGTCCACTGAACCTTTGTGGATTCCATCATTACCGCACCCTGAGGACCATTACATATTTTTCCTCGACAAACTTTCATCCAGGGCCACAGACAGAAAACAATGCACATCTTCTGAGCTAAGCTTTGAGCCCCGGCACTTATTGTTTTACAAATAAGCAATGTATCCCGCAGTATTTGGCAATAGTTGAAATTGCTAAATGAAGATGAACGCTGCAGGCTACAGCAAAAAGATTCCATTCCACAATTTATTGTGTAGGCTCTCAAAATTTACCCACCCAATGAACAGTGCTCTAGTTAAGACTCTTTAGTAAAATCGTATGATGGCACCACCGTTGGAGTCTTGTGCTTTTCTAAACCTGAATTGTACTTGCCTGTGTAACCAATTCATGTCATGGCGGGTGTATCCAAATTGCAAATCTGCCTTAAGACCCTTAACGTGGCACTGTATGTGTGGAAATGCACCATCTTCTCAGATTTTTAAGCAAAAGTTTGGAGTGATATTTGGCGCTGCACACACTCACGGTCTGGTTCCTGGCGCACATAGCCATGACTGCAGCGCACAGAGACCCTACACTGCCGCACACTGAGGAAAAAAATTAGAGGGAACATTGCTTGGGACTGTAAAAAAAAGTAGGGTAGTTTGGATTCTACTTTTATATACAATTTCCAGACTGGATGTGGTTCCACAGTCTAAGTCTTCACAACCGGTTAGGGTGGGTTGTCTTTCAAATGTCATTTTCAGGCTGCTCTTCAGACACAACCTTTTTGAGAAGTGATTGTTCTCACAGCAACTGGCACTGAGGCTGGCTCAAAGCAGGAATATCCATTACAGGGACACAATAAAGCATGAGTTCTCTGCACCTGGCTGTTGTCAACCGTTCTGTAGCAATAACCAGAGACAAAGTGCCAGGTGCTGCCCAGCAACTCCTCACCTTGAACAACACTACAGTCTTTCCTCTACCGTTCCTCATATAGCAGTCCTTAAGAAGAAGTTATCAGCCACCTCTTACTAACAAGGTGCTCATTGAATTTCTAAAGTTAGCCCTGTCTCATTCCTCTTCACTTCATCTGGTCTCCCCCGTGCAAGATAACCTAATCTTCCATCTTATGCAATGCTAAACGTGGGCCATCCAACTGAAGAAAAGTGCAGCAAATATGAACCTTTTATACTTTTTCCATTCTAAGAAAGCATTCCATTATATTATCCATTCTAAGAAAGCATTCCATTTTAGACCAGATGCAGATTGTACATATAGAAAATACAGTTCATTGAAAAATATTTTGATTGTTCGTCTTAGTCTACTAAAAATGCTGAAACCCATGATCTGTATTGTGGCCTATTTACACTAACTTCCGTTGCAAAATCCACAGGGACTCTGTCCTAAACAGTACAAGCTCCTTATCACCTCCTCATCAGCCATGTTTGACTTGCTGTCAAGCAAGTAAGTTCAATTTAGTGCTAATATTCTTCTTGTGGTACAATGCATAATGTATATTTGATAGATATCAAATTACAACATTTATAATAGTCATTATATGTTACTAGGTTATTTCACTAAAGGGCCTAATTATGCTGCAGACATAAATAATTTCACAACCACAAGTCAAAAACACAAATATAGAAAACAGACAAATATGTTCCCTAATGTGGTATATTTTTTGGGTGATGTACTTGTACATTTTTCAAATGCACCCTCACATAGGTGCTGCTGCCACATTTTAAAATCTGTTTTTGTACTCATTTATACTTTGACAGTGGGTAACTGCAACTAATCAGATTTCCAATTCTTTACCTGGCCAGAGGCAAAGACTGTGACTCTGTCTCCAGTTTATTCTCTTACAGAAGCACAAGGCTAACAATCATAACAAAACTGAGTTTACCACGGCAAAGCAGTAGTACAAGGAACAGCCAATCATAATCGTTCTACTCTATGAGGTCATCTGTCCAATGAGTTTCCCTTCTTTCTTCTCTGCTTCAGGAGCAAGATAAGTACCCCTACCCCTTGAGGCTTTGTTTGTTTGTCAGAATTGCTGGTGGTTTGTTCTTTAGGTGCACAGATTGGTAATGATTGTTTAATGCTCTGTTAAAGGCGGTACAGCTTGTGAGGCCTCAGTCTGAGGGCAGCACAGCACAAGAGGAAATTACCTTTATCTGTAAGAGGCTGAGGACCACAGTGGATGCTGAATGGGCATGCTGTGTAGTTTGGTCCTCTGACCTCATGGGTCGTAGATGCGGTCCCAAAAGACTGTTGCGTTCGTTCCTTCCATTGCTGTACTCTGCTTTTTTTTTGTTTGGCAGCACAGAGCCATAGAAGATTTGTCCTGGAGCGGCGGAGCAGAGTATGCCCAAGGCAGGAACTGTATTTTGCTTCTTATGATAGAAGCATGACTAGGACACAGTGCAAGCCTAGTACAACTCGTTAATCTAAGGGTGTATATCCAAGGCCCGGTGTACCCTCCCATATATACTTGGCTGAAATAATGCAAATATAACAGTTTACTCCCTATTTGAGACCACTACTGTACTTACTGTGGCACAGTCTTACAAAAACCTCATGGAAAGGGCCTCATAATTCTACGAGAAGGAGATGGAGGTCATCCCTTGGGATGATAGTATTTCAGAGATAGTTGATGCCTCAGTGACAAGTGGTAGCCAGTGCCCTGGAGCTTTTTGGGAAGCAACTCATTCTGCTGGCCACTCAGAACCCCTCAAGTGAAGGGAAGACCTAGGTCTCCTCAGAGGGGTCCCCAAAACTTGTGTGTGTGAGGGCCAGAGTATGGCCAAGGCCAAATGAAAAGGGGAGCAGCCGATGGGGAAAGACGCCTTTGATAGGCTATTCCTGACCCAAAGTTTCTTAGGCCGAATGACTAGGGCCAATAGGATGATACCCTCTGATATGCTGAACGGTGAAAATGTCTTACACCCCAGGTCTTTGGAGTGGCTTACAAGCTGGCACACTATGTGGCTGGCTGCCTCAGTAGACTTCTATAAGGCCATGTGGCAGCAACACCAGAGATCGATGGTATGACGGCCACCTTCCTCTGCAAATTTGTGAAGAACCCTTAGAAGGATATTGGCATGCCAGGAAAAGTTGCTGGATGAAGGGGGTCCCCTCACGAATATACTGGAGATGACCAAGGAGGCCAAATACCTTGTCTCTTATACAGCCGGAAGCTTTATCAGGCTGGGTTCAGAGAGCAGTCATATTCTTGGGAAATGCAAATTGAGCGACTTCAACCAAAAGACGTAGATCTCTTGTCATCAAAGTGGACTCCTAGCTGGGGGATATGTCCTGCCTCAAAAGAAGCATCGTGGTCTAAGAAGGCTTGTTTGGGATCCATTCCTTAAGGAACTAAGAAAATATGCTTCCACATTCTCATCCGTATGTAAAGTTCAGGTGTAGCTCAAAAAGATCTTTGGACAGAAGGTTTACAGATGGCCAGAGAGGAAGAGTGCACTTGTCCTGCTGTTTTCCCAACCAAGATCCTAAATGGGAAGAACCATCAAAGAGAGGCCAGTGGTAAAACCTTAACCGCTTAAGCTGCTTCTTCATCCCTGTAAGCCAGCTGAGGATGTGGATGCAGGGAGTCCTTCAGGGGAACTGATTATGCCACTGAAGGATATTCTGGTAAGTTTGAGCTCTCCCTCTGAGGTGCAGGTAGGAGGAGATTGGGCCTGTTTGTGCACAAATGGCAAGAACTATCCAATGACCTCTTTACTCCAGACAATAAAGGGATTCCATTTAGAGTACTACAGTTCACCCAAGCAAATGCAGAGACTAACGCTGATCCTCTTCTTGAACTCCAAGTCTGAGCTGGTCAGTCAGAAGGTCAGTGTACTACTTGAGAAAGAGGCTGTAGTCCTTTAATAACTCGTCTGTCTGGTTTCCTGAGCAACATATTTCTGGTTACAAAAAAAGACGTGGGTTACTGCCCCTTTATAAATCTCAGTGAATCCCACAAGTGGTTGGTGTACCATCATTTCACGATGGAGGGATCCACCTCCTCGGAGACCATCTCCGAACAGGAGACAATGTGATGTGTCTGGACCTGAAGGACGCCTACCTTACAGTGGAGGGGACTGGTCTTCAAATTCAGGCCGCTCACCTTGGCTTGGCCTCAGCAGCTTGGTACTTTATGAATTTGCTATACCCAGTAATGGAATTCCTCAAAGCGAGGAGAGTGAGACCTCCCTTCTACCTCGATGACATTCTGAACATGGACCAGTCAATCCGGAGGCTCAGACAGCATCTATGGATGGCTGCATCTCTTCTGCAAGATTTGGGCTTCGTGATCAACCAAGATATAATGCAGTGGGCACAGTCACAGTAGATAACTTTCCTGGACTTCATCTACGCTTTACAGGAGATCTGGAAGCTTCCCAACAAGACAATTGGAAACCTCAGGATGCCCCACCTTCAACACGTAGCCCACCTCATTGGTCTCCTGTTGCTGTCAATCTGGGCCATCTTCCTAGGACCCTTATATTACTGTTTCTCCAGCGTCTAAAAACCTTCCCTTTGGGGAGAGGGCTAGTGTACTTATAATTGATAGTCTGCTCGGGGGATGCCTAGGAAGAGGTACTATGGTTGCTCCAAAACATGAAGACTTGGAAGAATGGACCGATCTTTGGGCTGCCCCAGATTTGGTAATGGATGGCGGCAGGTCGGGCTCGGTTACCAGATGCGGCAGTTTCCCTACAGGGGGAAGGTGGTCCGAAGAGGTGCTGGCTTACATATCAACTGCCTGGAACTGTTGACAGTCTTTAGCCATCAAATGCCGGACAAACTGCAAGGTGCAATGGTGTGTGCTACTGACGATGGACAATATCTCAGCAGTGCATTGCATAAGCCACCTGGGGGAACAAGATTGGAAGCTCTCTTCGATTTGGCAATTGATTTCTGGAATTTTTGCCTGGAGAAAACCGTGGCACTCACAGCAGAGTACCTCCAGGGGGGACAGAGACAGCAGACTGGAAATCCGGGCATTTGCAGTATGCTTGTTCATGGAAGCTCCTTCCAGAAGTTTCAGACACTCCTGTATCGCTGGGGCAGTGGTGGCTGATGATCTTTGAAAGTCGTGCGGTGCAATATAAGACCTGAATATCAGTCAGCAAGCTGAGTGCGCTCAATTCTCTCAAGTTTGGTGCAAGAGCATTCTACCTCTTTGGAAACTTTGAAAAAATGGGGTCAGATAGTGGAATAAATTGCTCATTTTTCAGACAAATGCTAAGAATTACTACAAATATGCTGTGGTTACTTTTTCAGCCAGCGTGGATTTAATCCTTCTATGGATGGCCCCAAATATCTGGAATTGCCACCAAATATAGAAGTGCCAAGAGCCAGCCAGCACACTCTTGTATTCAGCAATGTTTAACAGTCACACACATACACGCAAACGCGCACTTTTCAGGAAGATATTTTAACATGTCTTCTGCTGTCTAAACAGGCCTGGATTCAGTTCATTCTCCTGTACCACCAGTGCTTCAAGGACACTCCAAGCACACTCTTCACTCCTGCTTGCAAAACCTTGATCACACATACAGTGTGACTGACAGCACAGGGCCTGATTGACCCACGTCCTGTTAATCACACTGTAAGTATGATGTTTGACATTTCTGTCTGCAGGAGCATTGGCATGCAGTGCTCCATAGAAGTTATGAGACAGTTGAGAAGACCCACCTGTACTCAAACAAACCTCTGCTTCACAGCACTTAAATACACTAACCGGGCATGGTTAGATGACAAGAGTGTGTCTTGTCGGCCCAGCTATGCGCATTGTGTGTATATTTTTACTACTATCAGTCCAAGAGTCTGAAAGTGTAAACTGCAGCATCAGACCATCAGAGTGCTAGGGTCAAAAAAGGAAGAGGAAGCCTTTACGGATGAGTTTATAATTAATTATAAAAAACAAACATGAGATGTACAAAGCAGCGTAAACAATGGCACTGTATAGTGTCCACACTGAGACTTACTAGTATTAAATAGCATCAGTCTTGAGATTTGTAATTAATGCACAAATACATCCAACCTGCATTAAATAATAACTTAGTGGTATGTTGTTTCATACCATATTTAGTTTTTTCTAACTGCTGTAATTAAGTCACTAATTCCAAATTAGTTGCTGAGTGTTTCTCCGACTCGATTTGATAAAAAGCTCATTTGTCCACGTAGGGGTTCCAAATCTTGACCCACAGGTCACACCAGCTGTCAACAGTTTATCTTTAAGTCACTTACGCCATTACTGTTAACATTTTCTATAAAAGGAACATGTATAATATTGGCTTTCTAAACTATGAAATTAGGTATGGTTCCCATACCTGTCATGCTTGTATTTATAAGCTCTTCACACCAACGCAGCACCCCATCTCTTTATGGGAATTTGGCTGTTAAAAGGTAAGCCCTGAATAATTACATCAGCACAGCACCGTTCTCATGCATGCGATTAGCCTACCAGTGCCTTGCTCTTTGACCCACAATTTGACCTTGGATCAGGCAGACAGGCACCAATGTATTCACTTCATAGGTAATCCTTTTGAACAATGAAATAAAAATGTTTCAGTTGTCCTGCACGTTAGAAGGACAGAGCCATAATAGAAAAACCACCACTGCGCTGGGGTCCTTTTTTGCTCAGATCTATTTGCCTCCTGTTTAGACTATCAGCTGGCAGAGATGGATGCGTTTCTGCGAGACAGATGTTATGTTAAATACTTCTAAAACGCACGTACACCATACGGTTTCATGGCGCTGGAGTCCAAGGGACACTACCGCCAAGTGATTAATTCATATGCCTGGCGGAACAACCAGATCTTTAGAAGTTTCCTGAATTGAGAATAAGATGTCAACGATCTGATATCCAGATGGCGAGAGTTCAAAAATTGAGGGGCCAAGCCCGCAAATCTTAATCTTCCCAGTTTCTTGCGTTTAAAAGATGGAATAGCTAGACAATTAAGGTGGGAAGACCTAAGATCCCAAGAAGGGTAGTATCGCTGCACCCAATAAGATACAAACACCGGGCATTTGCCATGAAGTGCTTTAAAGGTGATGCATCCCAGCTTAAATGCGCTACGTTCGACTACCGGGAGCCAGTGTAGTCTCTTCATCAACGGGGTGACATGGTGCCATTAAGCTGGTGGTAGATTAGTCTGGCAGCCTGATATTGCACCAGTTGTAGTCTTTTTGATTGATATGCTGGTATACCAAAGTGAGTTGGCATAGTCAATATGAGAGATGGCTAAAGCCAATACTACATGGCTCAGGGCTTCAGTGGTAAAGAGTCTTTCGAAGCTGAAAGAAACGGGAAGAAACCACCTTCCCAATCTGGGATTTCATAGACGGGTCACTGTCAATTGTGATGCCCACGCTTTTGTTTGAACTGAAAGGTGAAAGGGGGGGGGGGGATTTCCCAGTTCAGTCGGCCAGAAGTAAGTTACAATTCCAGGAGTTTGATGGCCCACCAATTAGGATCAGTTCTGTTTAATCTGGGTTTCGTTTCAGGTGGCTGCAGTTCATCCAGCTGCTTATATGATGCATGGTGGATTGGAAGTTAGAAATGGAGACAGCCGACTTGTCAATGTCAAAGATCTGTTGGAGATTGTCGGCTTAGTTGAAGGTGCAAACCTCCCTTTTGCCTAGGGAGTGAATAAGGGGAAGTAAGTACAAGTTAAAAAGGTGCGGTGAAGGAGAGGAACCCTGCAGCACCCCACATGTCAATTTAACACTGGGGGAAGAGAAATGGGCAAGGTGTACAGCTTGAGAGCGATCCTCTAGAACGGTTATGAGCCACTTAAGAGCCAGGCCCTGTATCCCAGCGTTACTGGCACGGTTAGCCAGAAGTTATTGGTCGACCGTGCCGAATGCTGCAGAGAGATCGAAGTACCAGGGCATGCGTGGTGCCCTTGTCAGCCACCCCTTCTTTTTTTTAAAAAGTTTTATAAATCGCGAACTAGACCCGAGAAATCGGGTATCGGAGCGCTTTACATGAGCACCAGTTTTGTTACAGATGGGCACATTCATGTTTTTATTAGCCACGGGGAGATTAAGGGCCTCATGTAGGTAGCCAAATACCGGTCGGTAACGGCCGATTTTCGGTAAATATGCCGTTACCGACCGGTATTCAGACAAGTGAGATGTAGGAGTCCCAAAACCAATTTTCGGTAAATATGAGGCGGTAAATACCGATTCATATTTACCGAATCCCAAAATACCGATTCAGAGTTACCGAATACATAATTAACGAATCGGTAAATATGAAGTGGTAAATACGAAGTGGTAAAAATGAAAATGACATGTAGGAGCACTCGGTAATTAAGAAATCCAAGAAAATCGGTAAATTAGAGTCGGTAATTAACACGGATTGAAAGCAGGTGGTAACCATCAACAATGCATATGAGCAATCCCAAAATGCTACAGCGTGGACAACATGGCCGCTATGTACGTCATTGCAAGGCGCCTACGTCTACAGGCAGCAGGACTGAGGGTGTGTCGACGGGAGGAACAAATCTACAGACAGCGCATCACACTATTCCAGCTGACTGATGCAGAGATACATGAGAGGTACAGGCTAGACCCCGAAACCATCATGGACTTAATCAGGGACCTACAGCCACTCCTGGACCATCCAATAAGAAGGGCGCACGCCATACCCCCACATGTGCAGGTGCTCTGCAGCCTACATCTGCTGGCATCCGGCAGTTATCAGGTGGTGATAGCTGCGGTGGGTGGGGTATCCCAGAGTTGCCTGTCACGTTTCTTCAGGAAGTTCCTGGATGCCATGATGCAGAGAATGCACCACTACATAAGCTTCCCAAACACACAGGCTGCACTGCAGAAAACAAAAACAGACTTTTATCACATGGCACAGTTCCCCCATGTCATCGGCTGTATTGATGGTACACACATCCCAATCTGTCCACCAGCTGATACAGAGCACATCTACAGGAACAGGAAGTCCACCCACTCCATCAATGTGCAGGTGATCTGTGATGCAGGGAACATCATCACAGATATTGTTGCAAAGTTTCCTGGGAGCACCCACGACTCTTACATCTTCCAGAATAGTGGGATCTACACACGACTGAGTGCCGGAGAATTCGGAGAGGGATACCTGCTAGGTAAGTAACAGTGACGCCCCTTGAAACCTGCAAATCATAGTGCATAGAGGCATGTTACTGATGGTTCCCTTTTACTCATCCAGGCGACAGTGCATATGCATGCCGGTCATTCATCCTCACTCCCTACCTACACCCAGCAACCCAGAGTGAGAGACGATACAACGTGGCACACAAAACAACACGCAATGTGGTGGAGCGCACGTTTGGACTACTGAAGAGCAGGTTCCGCTGCCTGCACAAGAGCGGAGGCGCACGCCAGTACAAACCCATCACCTGCTGCAAGATTATTGCCACTTGTGCAATGCTGCACAACCTTGCCACGAAAAAAGGTACAGATGTGGAACTGACATATTTTGAGGACAACGAGGATGAGTCAGGCCAGCCAGAGGGCAACGCAGCTAGAGTGCCAACTGCAATCGATGGGAGAGAGAGACGGGCAGATATCACATGCAACTATTTCTGAGTAAGTAAGGGGACACAGCGAGTTGTGAGAAGTCCTGACGTAGTTTTAATGTGGCACCACGCCATGAACACATGAACAGGCCAATCTGGCAATATACCATCTATACAAGGAGTATGTCCAGGGTTACGTCACCCAATGGGAAGTGGCTAAGCAGGGCTACATCAATGTTTGCGCATACGCGCTGCAGTGGTGGATTGCACGGCCTGTGCATCCTCACTGGAGCCAACCCCAAAACGCCTGCTGCTCCTGCGTGCTTCTGGGACGGGGGGTGTGATGCTGCTGCTGGTGTCGATGCTCTCCGCAGCATCCCCTGCAGCAGTTGTCGACGCCTGACTAGTCAATAGCACCCCTAGTGCACTTGTCACCTGCACCATCCCCCGAGACAGGTCGCTGCAGCACTGTGTTAGGCCCTCCTGCATCGTCACAGAGCGCCGGCACAGTAGAGAAGTCGCAGTTGCCAGACGGTTGAGTGCCCTGCTGGTAGTGTCCCTTCTCTGGCGTTCCCGGCGCCGTGCTTCGATGTCAGCATCTAATTTGCTGCACAACTGCTGGATTGACTGGGACATGTCCCGAATGCCCGCAGCCATGCCGCTAATGTTGGTGTCCATGTTGACTAATGTTGTCTTCATCACCCGCATGTGCCTCTGGACTGACATGACTGCCTTTGATTGCAGGCGCTGTTGCTTCAACATTTGGCCCTCGAGCCCCAAGAAGACACCATGGCCGTCAGTGGGTGCTGGTGGACTCTGGACACGCGACCTGCGGCGCCCTCTTGCTTCCGTCTGTGCTGCCTGTGAGGTGTGGGGCACAGTGGCATGGCTCCCTTCCTGGGGCCCGGTGCGGTCTTCTGGGCCCATGCTGTCGTCTGACGAGGTGTCTAAGGCTCGTAGCCTGGCTGCTGGACGCCTCCTCATTCTCACACCTGCAAGCGGAGATGTGGCCGGTGATTCGAACATGAGTGGCGATGCTGGCTCTGGTGGTGGTGATGCTGGCTCTCGGTGAGGTGATGCTGGCTCTGTGTGCGGCGAGGCTGGCTGTGTTGGTGGTGCGGCTGCCAGTGGGCCTGCTCCCTGGTCTGAACTGGTGCTGGCTAGAGGTGATTTATGTGGCCGGTGTGCCGTCTCTCCTGCAGCATGCCCTGTCCTGCATGATGTCACATCTGTGGACAGAAATACAACATTGGCTCAGTGTCCCCGAAGGGCTGCATTGCATGCGTCACAATAAATCATTTCACATTCCAATATGTCCCCTGTCTCCTTGTGCCTCGAGTGCGTGACATGCCTTGTTGCCCTGTAACATTTACGTCATGGTTAGTGTTGCCCTGACTACATCTCCCGGAATGCATTGCCTGTCTGCACTGACACGTGTGGACTGCAGTGTGATTCTCGTTTCACAATGGGGGATGTGGGATAGGGGTAGGGGGGGCTACATTGCTGTGCTTTCGTCTTACCTTGGTGTGTTGCGGCTCTGGCAGAGCTGTCGGCGTCCCCAAGACCCACGACGCTCTCTTGCTCGATTGTGGCCGCCACCACCTCCTCCAGTTCGGTGAGGGCAGGTGCCCTGTTGGTTCCACCTCCGGTCTGGCTGGCCTCCTTCTGGATGTCGCCCATCTTCCTCTTGGTTACAATCCGGAGGTCATACCAGCGCTTTTTGAGGACCTCAATGTCCCTGTGGGTCACTCCCACAGCATTGACCTGCGCCTGGATGGCCAGCCATATGTTGCGCTTTTCGGCCTCAGGCACTTGCAGGGATTGCCTTCCAAACAGCTTCTGGTGCTGCTTCACCACCTCCTCCACCAGCACCTGGAGTTCCTTGGGGCTAAATTTCAGCTTCCTCCTCCTTTCCCCTCCGTCTTTCTGTGTTCTCTGGCTGGACATGCTGTTCGTTTACCCGCTCGCACATGCAACGGCTCCCTGCCTCTCCTCTGCACTCCAAGCTTCTCCAGGGTCGGCTAATTATGTACACCTGCCTGGGTGTGGCCACTTCGGCTAATTATGTACACCTGCCTGGGTGTGGGCACTTCCTGGTTGGGTGGGCTGTCGTTGCACTGGATTAGCTGTTTCGTCAAGTCATGTGATTTGATTTACCGAATCCGTACATACCGATTCGGTATTTTCCGATTCGGTAAATACCACCTCGGTATTTACCGATTCGGTAAATAACACCTCGGTATTTACCGAATCGGTAAATACCACCTCGGTATTTACCGATTCGGTGAATTCCGATTCGTGATTACCGAATGTTACCGAATCGGTAACTGTTACCGAATTTTTACCTACATATAACTTACCGATTCTAATTTACCGATTCGGTACGGCTCGGTATTTAAGAACCGGTAAAATTTATTTACCTACATGAGGCCCTAAGTGATTTGCCCAGAATCAGAGGATGTTGAGCATTGTTGCCGAGACTCGAACCCGGTTCCCCAGCTTCAAAGTCAACCGCTCTAGCCGCAGGGCTATATTCTCTTCTCCTTTCCTTAGTTCGTCTAGGACTGTCTAAATGACTGCCTCTGTAGAATGGGAGGGGCGGAGGCCCACCAGGTGTGGGTCAAGGTAGTGGTATTGTTCAATAAAGGAGTTGAGGCAGTTTGCCACGTGAGCTTCCAGGACCTTGGCTAGAAAGGGGATTAGGGAAAAGGGGTGATAGTTCGTAAGAGCTAAAGGGTCTGCCCCTGCTTTCTTCAAGATTGGAACAATTTCCTCTTCTTTAAATACGTTTGGGACAATGCCCTGGATGAGGTAGTTGTTCAAAAGCGCAAGAGGGGTGTCTGGACATGTGAGGAAGGCTTCCCTTAATGTGTTTGGAGGGCAGCAATCCGATGGAGAGCCAGATTCAGTTTTCCTTAGTAGGTTTGAGAAGGCTTCCCTGGTGATTGGAGGAAACTGCTCCAGTGAGTGAGGGTTCCTGAGCATAGATGGTTGAGCTTTGGTGGGGGCATTAGCAGGTATGCTAGTCTTGATGATATTCAGTTTTTCAATAAAATATGTATTGAGTGAGTCACACAATGCTTGAGTGGGGGCAGGTTTCACCGTGACTCTATGAAGCTTGGATAGCTCGGCAACAATAGCAAAGATTTCCTCAGATTTGTTAGTTGAGGTCAATATCTTGTTGGAGAAGTAGGCTGCCTTAGTTTGTAAGATGGCATTTTTGTACTTTTTAAGATGAGAACATACATCGCATGACCCCAATTTGCAGATCGCAAACGTGTTTCCCAGTTCTGATGGAACTTTTATGGGATTTATCAATCTGTTTCCCCCTTCTTCAGAACTTCCTAGGAATCTGCTGGGCATTGTCATCTGGTAGAGGAGGGATCTCTACAGCTCATGGTGTAGCTGATTACAGAGAATAATGGTCAATCCTGGGCCTTTTTGGACTGGCTGAGAGCCTTACTAGTAAATCTTCTGCGGATGGCACCATCAAAGAATCTTGCTCGACCTGACAGAGATGGACCTCTTGATATGTGGAACTGAGTCTTAATCCTATGGGGTCAGAGCTTTCCACATCTTAGTTTGTTGAGGCTGCAACAAAATGCAGAGCTTACAGGGCAGTGAATTTATTCAGATCAGCCATTACGACAGGCCATGTGTTTATTGATGGCGTATTTGTAGAACACCTCTTAGTTTGTAGACTCTTGAGGGTGCCAAAGTATTTGTGCATGTAGGACTTTAATCATGTATTGAAATTATTTCTTGGCAGCATAAAAATTTCTTTTGAGGATGGAATTTTCAAGGTAAGCTAGACATGTTACCATGCCTGGTTTCTTGTAAATGCGTTTCGGATATTATAGATTTGGATATCTCTAGTTGAATGTTTATGCCTCACTGTGTAAACTTCAGAGCGTCTTGATGTACTATGGGTAATACCGTGGTGATATCCTACCCTGAATTTTGGAACTCGCCAAACTGTGTGTTGTGCAACATATCCAGGTATATGAGAGTAATTCAGACCCTACATAGTCCAACAACTCTTAATTGCACTGAAGAAACTTTTTTTTACTCATCTCCCATACTCACAAGATGGGTGAGGTGAGAGAGGCAGGTCTTGATGTATTCATATTTCGAGCCCACTCAGCTAGAAGCACCATGCCTTGTAAAGCATTTGCCTTGGGGGCTCGTCTGGAGGATATTTATGAAGGTGGTGGACTGGTACTCCGAATCAGCCATCAAACATTTCTACTTTAAGCCAGTTGGGAATGTGGCATCACTCAAAGTGAGAAAGCTTTGAACTAGCATAATCCTTGCCTCAAGTCCTGGTGCAGGATAAAAATAAATCCTAGCTAGTGCGAAGGAAAGAGTAGAATTGAACAAACGTTGGCATAGCCAGTAGGTCTCGCCTTTGGGACCATATAAGTGGTTAGCCATGCAGCATAGAAGCTGCCAGTTTACAAATATTACAAAGAACACTGCGTGTTGCTAGGCGCGAGCAGGCATGAGAGGGTGGTGTGTGCAACAAGAAGGGGTGGCGGGGGTGCGAGGGCAGAGGAAGGAGCAGGAGAAGATGGGGAGAGAGGAAGGGAAATGAATTGGTACGGAGGAGGGGGAGAATGGGGGAGGGGTAAAGAAGACCGAGGACAGAGGAAGTGTGGAAAGAGGGTCAGAAAATGAAGGTGCGCGTCAGGGAGCTGATGGGGCGGGGACAGAGAGAGAAGGGAGTGTGTATGGGGATGGGGTAGTGGTGAAATTGGTGTGATCCTGCAGGCACTTTTAGCTGCTGTCTTGCGGGTCACATGTGGGCTCCATAGTGATGGGCACAGAGGGCGCCAAGCCCCTCAAGTGATGCCTTATTTCCACGGATGACGGCCGCCATTAATATCCCGAGGGCATCGGACCTGCCTCCCTGGCCCCTCCGACGGGTGTTTGTCATCTCGGAATGGTAAACGAAGAATAAAGTTTTTAAAAAATGGCACCGCCACCTTAGAATGCATTTTCTAAAAAGCACACGAAAATGCATTCAAAGATGATTGTAGCAAATTCATTAGGAAAATCCATTTCCCCCAGATAACTGCTACATTGCATATTGAGGATCTAAGTGAAACAAGATGAGCAGCCCTGCTCCTCCCACTCTGTCTCCCCACAAATCCTATGACTTCACTGACAGTAGAAACGAACCAGGAGGTGAGGATTGATAAGGAATGGACTAGATCTGACTTCAGTGATAAGAAGGTAGTAGATTTCATGCACATAAATTCACTGAACCCTCCACATAAAAAAATACTCAAGCCGGCGGTGGGATCTGTGCGGGGTGGATGGGGAGGGGGGAGAACACCGAGCAGTGCCTGTTTTTGCGGCTGAGTGCTTTATCCTCCAGTATTTCAGGGCCAATCTCATTCTCCCTCGATATGCCTCGCTTTTATTTCACGGTAAGTGTGTGTTCCCAGCGTGAAGCACCGCACTGAAAATACTAAACGCTCCATCACCGTGATCAATACCAGAACAATTTGATGTCCCTTAAATTACCAATGACCAATTGGCAATAATTGCCTGAAAGCGTTTGGACCTCAATAGCTGACAGGCCGCTATTCCAGAGCCTTTTGTTTCCACGCCGCAATTTGCTCAGCTGATCAAAGCTCAGCAAAGCCACATAAGAGGCCGGACAGTGACTGCCTACCCATCAACTCTCTTATATGAACAAGGCCCTGGACAAGGTGCACATTTTGTCCACACTCGTGCACACTTGGGATTGAAGGTGTGATGAGGCACACTGTGAGCGGAAGGGTAGGGGGAGTGTAACAGTTGGGTGCATGAGAAATGGATAGAACTTATCAAATCTCTAACATTCAGAGGTGGTGCTGAGAGTTCGGTGTTGGATGGAGTACTTGTTACACATTGGAAATGTGTGGGCGCAGCCCTGCTATTAAATTAACAGTCTGTAGAGATGGAACTAAGATTGATACGATGAGTGGGTGAAATTGATGATTTTCTCTTTGGAAATTGCATGAGAGTTTTAATAAAATAAGCTGTTCGAGAAATGTGGTTTGTGGTGTCTCACTTCGCTTGTTTTACCCAAGCTCGCACTTTCCTATTAATATGTCTTATGAGATACTATTAGGAGACTGATTTTGGCAGAAAACATATCCCGGTTTGACATTTTCTGTATGGAACAGTCTCCTGCTGTTCACACACAAGACTTTTTTTACACTGCTTGTGCGCGCCACAGCGAGACATCTCTTTTGCATTATCGCGCACGCATCTGTGCACAATATTTGAAAACCGATGTGGCCCGTGCGGGTAACCGCAAGCAATAGGCCTTGGGCGGAGCTAAGGCGGGACATGCACCCGCCTTTGCCCAATTGTGTGCTGTCTTTCTTAGAAAGACGCACGCAAAGCCCAATAGCCTGCAAGAAAAACAAAAACGCACGCATCAGCGTGTGGTGAGCTTTCTGAAGCCCCTTACTAAAAGTCTCACAAGCAGTGGATGCGCACTGCTCTAGGCTCGACCTAAAAAGGACACAGAGTCAAGTATTATCCCATCCTCAGAGCAATGCTTTATGACTGTCCTCTACATTATGCATGAATGGAGCCGAAACAGGAGTAGTGGGTGGAAATAAGGCTAAGGCTGCTGTAATCTCAAGATAGGAGGAAGGCCTACTTGGACAGGCGACCTTATGAAGTGGAATGATTGTGATTGACTGTTCTTTGTACTTCTGCTAAGCTATGTTCTCATGGGAAAAGTGGTTTGTTAGGTCTCGCCTGAGCCAGGGCATGCGCTGGCCTGGCGAGACAGTGGGCTTCAGAAATCCCACCACAAGCTTTTGCCCTAAAGCTTGCGGTTACGCGCGTAGGCACGCACACAACTGCCATCGGGCTGCGCCATCTGGCTGTCCTCTCTGACTCGCGGGCACCCTTACACTCGCGCTGCAGCTGCTTTCACTTTTGCCGCTGTCGCGCGCACCACTCGTGTGTTTTTTATTTTTTTATTTCCTTTTAGCGCTTACACACAGCTTAGTGCTTTCACCTGATATTGTCTAATTACATTACATTAGACCCCACCCGCTTGCCTGTCCTGCATAATAATAGTGCAAACTTGAACCAAGGGAATTATAGAGCTTCACACGGAAATCAGCTCCCCTTACACAACAGTTTTTAAGCACAGTGTAACAAAGCTATTTGCACGGAATGAAAAGATGCTGTGCCTGAGCCGAGATTCTAACCTAGTTACCCAGTTCTAACATCCGCAGCCCTAGCCGCAACAGGTGTGATATTAGGAGATTTGTCATAAGAAGAAGCACTCCCTGAGCTGTAAATACGTAGTACTTTCACCTGATATTGTCTGATTACATTAGGCCACACACGCTTGCCTGTCCCGCATAATTATAGCGCAAACTTGAACCAAGGGCATTAAAGCGCTTCACAAGGAAATCCGCTCCCCCTTACACAACAGTTTTTAAGCACAGTGTAACTCACTCGGGGCCACCGCGGCCTCACTCGGGGCCACCGCGGCCTCACTCGGGGCCACCGCGGCCCCACTCGGGGCCACCACGGCCTCACTCGGGGCCACCATGGCCTCACTCGGGGCCACCACGGCCTCACTCACTCAGCACTACATCAGTATCGCTCATCATCACCTTTGCACTAGTACACCACCACATCATCATCACTCAGCAAGACCTGAGTAACATTCAGCATCACCTCAGCATAGTCTCATCACCAGTCACCACCACCACTACAACCTCCGCATCCCTCAGCACAACCTCAGCCTGCTCTCGGAATCTGGCATCTGTTGATTCTCCCCTAGCGTCTGGCCGCTGCTAGTCTTATAATACAAGTATTAGTTCCCAACCTTCACCCTCCGATTGTTTATGGCCCTAAAAAAAAAAGCTTTAACAAACAGCCATTGGAATAGGCAGAAACAAGTTGCCAGCATTGCAAGAACAAAAGAAAACTGAGGACATTTTTTATTGGAAATACTTTTTTCAATATGGTCGTTCAGTTGTACATAATGCCTTCTTGGTCATATATAAGGTAACAAAAATGCTTCTGACACTTTCTTATTAAAACTTTTCAACAAGCTGCACAGCAGCCACACTTCTCTACAGCACAGCTTAAAGACATTGGCAAAGTCAATAGCTCTGGCTAAACACTTCTAAGGCCCCAAAGGCAAGACCTATTGGCTATGCCAATGCTTGTTAACTTTGGGGTGCTGTTGGAGTATAAAGCAGAGATAGAAAGCATAACGCTCACCGCTATGGAGTTAATGTTTTATTGTGGTTCCCTCATCTAAAAGTGATATAGTTTGCATGCAATTCAGTTTTGCTTTTAAGCCACGTTTACTTTTAGTCTTCTATGGGACATTGTAGGGGAGAGATGAAATGGCAGTTTAGAGGGCGAACAAAAAAAAAAAAACTAACAGAATTGAAGTACAGCCCTTTATGGTTGCTAGATAATAATTAGGATAAGAAGGATAAAGTTAGAGAAATATCATGACAGCCAATATCTCCTGCAGCATTTTGTGTATAATCTTTTGTTTTTAAAGGTGGAACTGAGATGCAATGGCTCTAGTAACCCTGTTTAATGTTATTAAGAAAGATTGAGCAATGCTCAAGACGTTTTTGTGAGTGGCTGCATTTGTGGCTCATTGATATGCCGGAGAGTGGAGGAACTCGATGTAGGATGGAACAATCAAAAAGGTGATGCTTTAGGTGAAGACTATTACAGTTATTAGAAGAAAAGTCAGATTTGTGCTGTTGGTATGACTAGAGTATAGAAAGAAGATTGATAAGTGAAATTGGTTGCAAATACTTTTGCACTAACAAATATGAATTTGCTTGTTTTTTCACCCTGTGTATTCTGTTATCAGTCTAACCATACTGTTTTTTCTGGTTGATTAGAATGTTTACTATTACTTTGTAAAGTAATTGTTTTTGTTTGTTTCAGATTCTTGTACATATCATCCTGGTGTGCCAGTGTTTCATGATGCATTAAAGGTATGTGTCCAAAAGAATTCCTCTGTTTGACAAGGAAGGGTAAGATGTAACTACTCGCTGTTTATGGACAACTAAATCACCCACATATTTCTTCCCAACATAGAATAATGGAAAACTTTGAACCGTGGTACTCCGAGTTCCGGCCGCCAGCGGCCCGGCAGACCTTGCAGTCAATGTACTGGTGTTTCACAAAAGATGGTCAGTAAACGCAAAACAAGAATGCTGGAGTATTAACCTCTTCAGTGCCCATGACGAGATAGTCTCGTCATGGAGCACGGTCGCGCTGTGCCCATGATGAGACTATCTCGTCATGAACCCCACCCACTAATGTAACGCCCGGCACAGGAGGGGGAAAGGGCGTGGCACAGAAGGGGTTAAAGAATTCAGCTTCAGTGTGCATGCTCCAGCGACTGTCTTCTGTGTTTACGGAGAGCCTCTGAGACGTCACTGGCGGGAAGCAAAGGCCCTTTAAAAGTCAGCTATGGCATGTTCACAGCTGACTTTTTGGGGGTATTTCGTAAAGCTTCCTGCTTCCTTTGTTGCCCTCAGTGTCTCTGCCCGCAGCCTGCTCTTCTGACGCTGTCTGCAGCTTGCACTCTCCGACCCGATTGACTGCAGCAGGGGGCCTACCTGGATCCAGCCAGCCTGCTTCTTTCCTCGCCGCTCGCAGACCTGCTTGGTGCTGTATGGGCCTGTGATTTATTCAGTCAAGGCATGTGTTTAGATGCACAAATACCGATGCTTGTGACAGCATTATTTGACCATAGATTTCCCAGGTTGTTAGCCACTCGTTTCCCAGAGGGCTGTAATTGATGGGCAACAGTGAAAGAATGTTATCATCAGGGCTTTAAGTGGGATGAAAAAACTGGGGGGTCTCTTAAAGGGGTGTGGCCAATGTAATTAAAGGCATGTCTTAAAGACACACAAGCTAAAAGCCGCCTGACTTGTATTTTGCGGTTTCTGTCATTGCATCCAGTAACATCATACCTACAAGAAGTCCGGACAATTGGCTTTGCTAGTGTTTGTTAGTTGCATAGATAAATAAGCAGCATCTATGACTTGTATATAATATTGAAAAAGCTTCCACTTACAGCCCTGGTGACACCACGGCAATGTTGCTGCTCCTGAGTTTTGAAAAGAGAAGGGAAATCCAGAGAGAAAATGACTTAGAAGGATTTCCCTTTCCCTACAACGCCCACCTGGCATGACGTCATGCTGTAACTTCTCCACTAGTGAGCAGTGCACATCGATGTGCCTGCTGTCACTGCAGTTCGGAAAAATAATGGACCACCTGTGCCAGGGCACAAAACAGAGCCCAATAGAGACCCGTTTCGAGGCCCTTTTACAAAATAAAATGCTGGTGCTCAGACCCGGTGAGACCCTGCCCACTTAAAGACCTGGTTATCATATTGTACATCTATAGTGTAGTGCGTTGTGAACTTGACTCGCTTCCGTTCCTTTACATTTTTTTTTTTTTTTAGACAGACCCGTACCCTTTAAACAAGGCAGATGAGGTACCCTTTGAGTTAGATACTCCCTAGTAGTAAAAGACTAGTGCCACAATTCCTTTGGTGTCGCCTTCTCTCCATATAATGACCCATTTCTGATTTATTTGGCATAGCGAGTCAAAGCATCAACAATTCACAAATGTGGACTATTTTTAATTTGATTGTGGATCACAACACTCATGATAAGAATGTTTTAAAAAAAATCTTATCCCTGTCAGTCCCATGTATATTATATCATATATAGCACCAGAGCACTATTTATTCTTTATATCATTCTTCACTGTGACAACAAGCATTGGCATAGCCAATAGGTCTCGCCTTTGGGACCTTATAAGTGTTTAGTCATCCAGCACACTATCCTTGGTGCAACAACATCAAGTGTTGCATGGCTAAACACTTATAAGGTCCCAAAGGCGAGACCTATTGGCTATGTCAATGCTTGTTGCCCAAGCATGCGACCTGCAGCATCTTTCAGTTGCAAACACACGCCTATAGGTAGTCCGACCTTGCTCCTTCACAAGCACCACTGTATGGCACTTTGCCGATGTCAAACGAATGCTGCATCTTCAAGGGCTGTGTTTACAAAGCCACAAACCAGGTCAGACTGGGACTGAAATCAGGCTCGTGCACAAAAATAAAAGTAGCCCTTTTCACAGGACTGGATAGCTAAAAAAAATGGCCTACATTTTTAAGCCGGGCAGCTTCTAACATGTAAAGACATGTTTTATATGTGTTTTGCAAGGCATGGGAGAATGTGCGTATATGTGGTGCTGCAGGCAAGGTTTGTGGTAATGTCCGGGTAAGCAACAGTAAACACCTACGCATCAGTTAAACAGATCCACACACTGAACTGTCAGACCAACCCTTCTGGCACTGCCAGAGTGCCCTATAGGACAGACCTGGCCAGAAGAGTATTTTATGCCAGATCTCTATCTTGCTTCCATTGTTTATCTCACTCTCAGAATAACAATGGAGGGTATATCCTTGGCTAAGCTCCAAAAATAAAAATTAGAATTGCATGCTGCCAGCTCACTAAGAGATGGCAAATGGTTTTCAATTGTCCTACTGTACTTGGGAGAACATAACAACACCACAGCTTACCACACTGATATTGGATAACTCAATTCCAATAGCAAAATGCACCCATGGTAGTGGACGTGGAAATTACCAAAATTCCTTTAAAATGTAATCAGGGAACACCCTTCAAGTGTAATATGTTCTCCAAAACTAATATTTATACATTGGTATTCAGTAGTGTAAAATGCATTCTGGGATGTGCAGTTTCCTTTTCATGTGGGCTGTTGGCTAAAAAGATGCCCCGCACTGAAGGTGTTTAGCATTACAGGCTCTTCAATGTAAGGGCTAGCTAAGAAAGCGAGGAGGTGGGGAGGCTGAGATGGAACCAGAGCAAGGTGAACTGCCCTGCTGCTGGCATTTCGTGGGTATTGGCTGATTTGCCCATATCACCTAAAAGTATTTAAAATGTAGTTGTTAGCTTTTGTTGCAAAATATAAAGAAAAACAGAATAGATTCTTTGCTGCACTGTTATTGTTGGATCAGTTAGCCCACCCCGGTTCTCACCCAGACCACTGTAGGTAAGCCACATCATGCAGTCTTCTACAAACCGTGCTGTATTAGTTTAGCTCAGTGGTCACACGCAGCACATGCATTGGTGGCCTTAGGAAATTACAACTACACAACCAGCATCTGCTGCATGAATATCCCTATTTTGGGCCTAGTGTATCCCCATCCTGAACCTGCCTCTACACTAGTCCCAACAGGCTACTACAGTAAATGCATTAATAGTACCATGCTAAAAACCCATTAGAGACCCCTTACCATGCAGGAATCTGTGGCTCAACACATTAGATGCATCCATAATAAAATCAACGTAGCGAGCCGGACAAGAACAGTTATCATCTTCCTAAATAAGCAAATAAATTAAAGTGGTGCACATCCTAATCAGAAATAAATGACTCAGCAAGGCAGTACCTGACAAAAACATTTTGAACAATTATTAGATCTGGCTTAAAACGCTTATTGCAACCCCCATAAGTTACAGAAGAGCATTTAGCTAGAATTCGTACAGCATCATGTCTTCTTGAGGAAAAATTATAATTTTGAGTTAAACTAAGAACAATGCAAAACTCTCTTCATAGGATACTTTTAAAATGGCATAAAACGTCTGGATCTAATGAACGGCCCTATGATAGCTGGCAAGTTGCAAGCATAATTGCAAAAATTCCATTTTCAAACATGCTTCTCTGGGAATGGACCAAAACCACTATGTGCGTTATCAATTAAATGTTTAATCACAATATGCATGCTTCACTTTTTACACGTCGCGTATCTTTAAACAAATAATATTACTTTGGTGTTGCTCACAGAAGTCTGTAGCAAGATAAATCATTGGCCCTTTTGTCTAGGGCCAGAGGTGCCAGTCCTTTTGTTGTGAGACATTGTCAGTACATCGGTTGTGAGGTGGTGTCGGTCCATCTGTCGTGAAGTGGTTTCGGTTGTGAGGCAGTGGCGGTCCATCGGTCGGGAGGCATGTCAGTAGATCGTTTTTGAGGCAGAAAATCTGATTCCTAGTTATATATTGCACAGTAACAATTCAGCTGGAGAGCTCTGCAATGGCCTCCAGCCCAGTTACTAAGCCTAGCAAACCACCCAGATCCTTACAGAGTGAACACTGGGCATTCCAGGTAGCACAGGAAGATGCCCCAAAGGGAAAACAATTTGCTTTTCAAAGGGAAAGTAAATGTTCTTAAGAGGTATAACCTATAACGTCACTACAAAGCTCGACACTCAGGATATTCTGAGAACTCTAGAAAAGTGGCATTGTTAAAGCAGTTGCTTCTTTCCCAGCAGAAGCTCTTCCTTTGCCAGAAGAAATCTGAGGCTGTTTCTGAAGCATTGATCAAAATATTCTACTTGCTTCCCAAACATAAGAAACATATTCGCAGAGGCAGAGCTGGTGAAGAAATGTTTACTTTCAGTTCATTTTATTTTAAAACTATATCAATAAAGCCAGCATTTTAAAGAAAATCTGCACATTACAACTATTGGATTCCAAGTGTGCACACAGAATAGAGGCAATGGGAGAAAACCTCCAGGAGCAGGTGATCAAAGCAGTTGGAGAGTCATGGTTCTTCAGCATTGTCATGGATGAGTCCACAGACTTGGCCCAGATATTAGTTTGAGTGAGGTATTTGGACCAATCAATGAATCCCAAAGAAGAGCTTCTATGCCTTCTTCCACTGCAAGGGCACACAAGATGAGAAGATATACTGGACAGCATCTGCAACTACTTAAAATAGATCACATACCATTGAACACTCTTGTCAGCATCACAACTGATTGGGCTCCTGCCATGGTAGGCCATGACCGAGGCTTTGTATCTCTGCTTGAAAAGAAGCTCACTGGAAAGACTTGGATAAACTACCACTGCATTATTCATCAAGAAGTTTAGTGCACAAAATTAAAGCACAGAGAACTGAATAACGTCCTAAAACTTGCAGTGAAAATTTTTAATTTTGTGTGTGCCATTGCCCTTAACCATAGACTTTTTTAAAGCAATGCTGCAGGATTCTGAAGCTGATCATACAGACCTCTTGGTGAACACTGACATGCGATGGCCAAGCAAAGGGAAAGTTCTGGAACGGTTCATCGCTTTGCTTCTTGAAATTGAATACTGTAAATAGTAGATGTCACTCATTCCCTGAACTAAAGGATATGAAATGGCTTATAATGCTTAATTTTCTTACATATCTATTCACACACTTCAGTGCTCTCGATTTGACACTGCAAGGCAAACAGCTTTTGGGCTCCATGATGAATGGTATTTTGCTCATTTGAAAGTAAGCTTGTACCACTCAGAACTACTGAATGATGCTGACTTCACCCACTTCCCAAAACTGTTGGCTGTGACGCAGAGGTTTCCAAATGCAAAAAAAAATGCTGTCAATGCTAGACCTAGGTGCATGTCTTGAGTAATTGTCTGGGGAGATCAAAACACGATTTTCTCAATTCAGAGCCCCTGGATAGTGAGTGCATGAAATCTTGACATTTTGAATTTATTGGCATGAAAAGGGCGAAGCAGAAATAGAATGGATTGACATACATCACAATTCAGCTCTCAACGAATCTTTTTTGTAACCTGCACCATAGGAATTCTAGACTATTGTGCCTTCTGACAAATTTCCTCTTTTTTCCCAGTGGCCCAGAAAGTAATTTTTATGTTTGGGTCAACATATGTTTGTGAAAAGTTTGTTTTCCACAATGGGACTGGGAAAGAGTAAACTCAGAAGTAAGCTTACAGACTTGCATCTGGATCAGCTTTTAAAGTGCAGTTTCAGGTCTCTGTTTTAAGAGTACAGCCAAAATTATTGGTATAAGCTTTGCAGTCCTGCTTTATTTTTTTTAAGGATATTTTATTGGTAGGGGGAGGGCTTTTTAACCTTGCTTTGCTTTTTTGGGAGCAGGAGCGGCTGTTACAATTTCAGTCTGAGATTCTTTCTGCGCTTACCTGCAAGTTCCTCTTTCGCTGGTGGTAATGCCTGGTCCGTCAAAGCAAGTGCCAATTGAGTGAAGGGACAGATCACTAAGTGATCGAATTGTCTCGGTCAAATGGCATAGCGTCCGCCACCGCCATCTTTGGTTGGTTGATGGTCTAGTGTTGCCATCTAATTTGCTTTATGGCTACCAAAACGTTATTTAATGGGTGCCCCGATGCAGATGCGCAGCGGTTGCTGTTTTAACTTTAATTGTGCAGCCAGCATTATTGGTATAAACTATGCTGTTGTGCTTTTATTTTTTAAAGATATTTTACCGGTAGAGGGAGGGCTTCTTCACCTTACTTTTGCTTTGTATTTTTGGCACAGGAGCGTCCGTTACAGTTTTAATCTGAGATTTTTTTCTGCCCTCAACCTGTGGGTTCCTCTTTCTCTGGTGCTAATCCCTGGTCCGTCACAGCAAGTGCCGATTGAGCGAAGGGACCGATCAGAGTGATCGAGTTAGCTCAGTCAACGCGGTATAGAATCAGCCACCGCCATCTTTGGTCAGTTGATGGTCTAGTGTTGCCGTCTAATCTACTTAGGGGCTACCAAATGGCTATTTAGTCGGTGCCTCGACGGCGGACGCGCACAGAAGGCGCATCTAAAGCAAGCCAGTCCACGCCTGGACGCCACCATCAAGGCTGCATCATTGAAGAACAATCATGCCTCGATTATTTTACACCAGTAGGAACCTTATTGAGATAAAGAGAACAACCCCCAGCTACTATTGCAGCGGGGTCCATTACTGGTTCAAGAAGGTCCTTCACATTAAAGTGTTTGTAATTTTACCTGACTCCCCTCATCCTCACAAACGAAGCACAAGCCCTCATGTATCTCAGGGCAAGGTTTTTAAAATATAGAGCACTGTACATAATCTGAAACCTTTAGGCGTGCTCCATCTTGGCTACATGATCTTTATCTTAATGCACGTTATATTCTGAAACATGCTTCTGAGCTAAAGGATTTATTAGATTCTGCTAAACCAGACTTATGTTTTATAACTGAAACATGACTTCATTTTGCAGTGTCTCAATGTATTGCAATAGCATTTTCGGCCGACTATAATCTAATAAAATTAGACAGACTGACAACTGGGGTGGGTAGGGTGCTATTGCCTCAAGTGAACCACAAAAAATTATAATTTAGGTTCTTTCTCTACTAACTGGTTAGAGATAATTAATTTTAAATTAGAAACTACCTCAAGGCAGCATTGGGGGGGCTCTCCTTATGAAAAGAAAGACTTTAGCACCAAGTTAATGGAATGGCTTGCCCCGCATATTTTAGCTGCGGACAACTTCCTGCTTTTTGGAGATTTTAATTACCATGTGGATAAAATCTGTGATCCACATACTATCCGCCCGCTTGCAGATTTGGAATCTTTAGGACTCCTCCAAAAAATAGAAGGTCCTACCCATATAGCAGGTCATACATTGGATTTAGTATTCACCAACACTCCTAATCTAGAGGTTGATCCTCCGGCTGACCCAGGTGTGGAATGACTACTGTACTATTCGTTTTCACTTCAATATGCAGGAACTAAGGGTCATCATAACGCCTTAAAACTCACCAGAACTTGGAGAAAGGCAACATATTCTGCTTTCTCATACGTCTTTGCCTCTCCTCCATTGAACGATTATGGAGATATATTTTTTTAATGGTGCTGATTCTTTTTTTTTTTTCTTCATTCTAGCCTTCACCCCCCACAACCCCTAGACCCCCAGGACCATCGTCCTCCCCCCCCCCCCCCCCACCCCACCCCACCCGCAGGGCCATCGCTCTTCGCCCAAACCAGACTCTTATTTTGGGCCCCCGTGAGAAAGTTTGTGAGTACCCATGTTTTAGAACTTCCCATTTTCACACACTCTTAGTCCACATTAACCAAAGGTGAAAGCAGCAGCATAAAACCAGTGGCATTGGGAATTAAGGATGCCCTTGTATAACACAAATATTTAGTCTGTACTGCTACTACCACCAACACAGTCAATCCACTAAATGTTGGCAAAAGTCAAAGTGAAATTGGTGGTGTTTCTCTCAACTTCTACAATGGACATTCCCTTGATGGAAATTTAAAAATAAACTGAAAATAATATTGTTACTGCAGTGAAGGATAGTGTTATCATCTAGAGAAAATTACATTATATATTGCACAACTGAACAACTTTTCTGTTTGAGTTACTCGAATGTGAATCTGACTTGCAGACTCTCTTTAGTTCCTCTGTACAATCCTACTAAAAAAGCATGTTCATTTGCTTGTTTCTCTAGGTCTGGAACCATGCTCATGAAGTTGTCTTAGAACTAGATACCCAAGGCGCCCTTGCTTTTCTCCGACAGGTCTGAAAATCTATGGCCCAAAGGGAGTATCATGTATGTGCACTTTCATCACCTCTTGCGTCCAAAAACTGTTTGTCGTTTTCACTTCTTTTGCACACTCGGCACACATCTTTGTTTGTGCAGACTCCATTTAAAGGATTTTATTTGTGATATTGAAATATCTTATAATTAAACACAGAAGTCTTGGGTACAAGAACCGACTGAACAAGACATTTGTCTTTTTTCAACTGAGTGTGTCAAAAGAAAATTCTAAATTGTATGTCTTAAAGCGCCGAAGTAAAAGTTCACTTGCCTCTCTTACCGCCTACCCATCCTAGGGAACCCCATCCAACTGAGCAAAATGCCTGTTAACTTGTGGAATAGCAGTTTGACTCAGTCCAAACCAAATATTGAATTTATCCTTCTGAAACTGAATGATAGTTTTCAAGATCAAGTTCTAAAGTGTGGTGACCTTTAGAACTTGTTTTGCTGCCATCCAAGAAGACTCCTTGCAATGTTCCAAAGTAAGAGATTTCCCGACAGAAGTGTCGAATTTGGAGAATGCTTTTCAACATTTTAAAAATCATGTTAAAATGATGTTGTGTAGGCAGTGTTTATTGTTGCCAATTTGGTCATCTACTGGTTAGTGAATGTCCGTCCTATTGGCTTCGTAGGATGGGGAGATTGTCAATGCTACGTCCAGGATTTGATTTTAAGCAGGGTGTTTTGAAGGGCTACAACGTCCTATTATCCCAGCATTTAATGTAGGAAGACCTATAATTAACATATGAGTAGACCAATACTGGTTGAACTTGGCAGTGCTGGTACAGGTTCGAATAAGGCATTTAGAAGCTTACATTTTGTTAAAAAGTCACTGACTAGAAGTTGTAACTTGTAAGAAATTTACTTTATCAGCTAGGTGCTGTTAAAGATTAGACATACCTGCTGCTAACATAGCATGTGATGGAGGTAACCATTTTAACAGTAGCCAAAAGCCCCTTCCATATAATGTTGATTTAATTGCTAAAGAAAGAATATAGATCTTCAGAAGATTTGAGTGGGGACAAAACTTAAAAGGCATTTTTTTTTTTTTAATTTTTTTTTTTTACCTTGTCTCTAATTTCTCCCCAGTATCGTTTTGTACCTATCAAAAACACTGCCCTGTCTTATATCAGTAACAGCATGGATGCTATTTTATCCTTAGGTGGGTGTGGTGCTTATGTTTTTCTTTTTGAATGACTCTAAAGAATTTCTATCAATAGGGAGTCTTGAGAGGAAGTCCAGATGTCCCGAAGCTGTGCAACAAAAAGATAGTATTTTTTTCCTTTTGCGGACGACAAAGTATTACAGACGTGTACACAAAACGAAATGCATAAATCCCTCCAGAACTTTGAGAGCTTTTGCAGTTATGAGGATCTATGCATCAATATGTACTGCAAAATTAATTTCTGGAAAGTAATGGTTTTAAATGAATTAAGACTGCTATTTTTTTTAAGGTCTTGTAATACTTTTGTATTAATTATTTCACTGTTAATTATGTTATGGCATACATATGCTAATAATAAATCTTTTACTAATCAGAGTTAAAGTTGCAGCATATTCTTTGTCTAAAAGTAGACTTAAATATGGTAGTTGCTAGTGTCCAATACCTGGTAGATTTTAATGCAACCATGACAATGATCGCAAAATTTAAACCTTGCATTCCTTTTTAGATTTCGCCTGCACAGCACTTGTGCTGTGCTTGTGAAATCTATTGTTAATATAAACCTTAGAAGGCCTTTCATTTGTTTTTGTGCTTGCCACTTACTTTTTCTCTGTTTCTATTGGCTGTAACATATTATTTCCTGTTGCTCCTCATATCGTTCTCCGGGCACCCACTGTATTGATACGCTTTGTGGCACTTTTTTTTTAAGCCTGCACAGCACTTACCCTGTACTTTAAAAAAAATGTATTTATTTATTTATTTTTACTTCTGAGAGCATGGCTCTGTACAGTTTGTCTCAGAACCTCATGTTGCTTCCCCAGCCCTTTTCCCACCTCCCATGCACTACTTTAATAACACCTCGACACATCCCCGTCTCGGACTGTCGCCATCTTGGAGTCAGGCAGCAGTCACATGAGATTACTTTTCAAACCCCTAACTTGTTGCCTAGAGTGTTTCTTCCCTTATATCGAGGCATTGGTGACACTGCTTCGTTAAACTTCTAGGACACCGTAGTCACATGAAGCCAACCAAACGCCACATATGGGCATTGGCAGCGCGCCTCGAGGTCAGTTGTGACACTTTCACAACGTACTAGCCCGTTTCTTAATGAAAAACCAATCTTGATGCAGTCTGCCTTAATATTTAAATATGAACCCTGTGTCGTCCACCTAAATCTTCCACGAGGAACAGTAGCGAGCCTGCGCCAGGATGGCGGACATGTTGATGCACAGCAAGGAGGAGTTGAAAGGTATCTCGAATCTGTGTTCCTGTACAGACATGACAGCTGTGGTGATTGTCTGCCTCCCGGACAGTATCCTGGTGGGGGTGTTTAGCTTCCTGTCGGTCCCAGACTTGGTCCGCTGTGGCAGGTATGGTATAACTTGTTATGGACGCAAGCTATATGTGCACATCAAAATAAAAGGAACTTCCTTTTATGTAGCTCTGGTTGCCGCCTTTATGCTGAGTCTAAGAACTGTGCAGGCGATGCACATGCCTTCCTTGTCCAAGCGCATCCAGTGTGTTTCCTGCATGTTGTGTGTTAGCATTCCCCGCCCAGCATATGATGTTCAGTATTAGCTTTTAGAGAATAGTTTCCAGAGTACATATTATGACAATTCGGTTTATTTTCTGAATAGTGTATGCACACGCGAATGCACACATGTGTACACTATATTTTATGTATGAGCTGTGTATGGGTAAAGTATAATGTATGGATTATTATTATTAAACTAAATTTGTAAGGCGCTCAGCTACCCAAAGAGGTTTCCCGGCGCCAACCGGTATGAAAAGAAGAACTGAACAGGTAATCGAAGATTAAACAACCAAATCTTCAGACTTTTACCAAATCTACCATACTTGGTTTCCTCGCGGAAAGTGAGAGGCTTGGAATTCCATAGAGTGGGACTAAGATAAGAAAAAGAACGGCCACGCATACAAGAAAGTTTGCCTTTGGGGATGGTGAACCTAAGTTGTTGGGCAGAACGCAAAGGTTGTGAGGGAAGATAGAGCTGTACCAGCGATTGCAGATATGTCGGGGACACTCCAATTTTGATTTTAAACATGAAGCATAGAGCTTTGAACTTAATTCGATTCTCTATCTTCAGTCGATGTTACCGTAATCCAGCCTAGATGTGACCAGGGCATGAACCACCGTTTTCTGCACCGCGAGAGGTATCATCCATATGATTTTTCTTAGCCACTTTAGGACATTAAAGCATGTGGCCCTCCCTCGCTTCCCACCGGGCATGACGTGCGCTCAGCCAGCAGAGCAGAGCTCCAGACAGGGCTGCCAAGTGTCCCTCCTTGCTTGATTAACGGTGTGGGAGCTCGACTCTGCTCCGGACTGCTGCTTCATGCAGTGTGCCCGACGCTAGCTGTCAAAGCAGCGGGGGCCTTGGTCGCTATGCGACCATCAACCCGGCTTGAGGTGGCGGCAGGAGAAGGAAAGAGGCGTATATGGTTTATCACTAGCCCCGTGGGTCTCAAAGCCTCTTGTACAACAGTATGCTAACACGTTATTGCAGTTTAAATACAAGCATTTACAATGCAATAGGTCTCTTATTTACGCGAGACCTATTGCATTGTAAATGGTTGGCATCACGGACAACGGGAGGGGGGAGAAGGCACAGACAACGTAAGGGATTGCAGGCGGGGGCATTTTGAAGACACAAACAGGAGGGAGGGCGGGCAGGGGGAAGAATGCACGGACAACAGGAGGGGGGGTTAAAAAATGCACCAAAGCATGTCATGCCTGAGGAGGAGAGCCTCCTTAAACAAAATAGTGCTTAGTCTAAAAAAATAGCGAACCGTGTAACAAACTAAGTAAAGGGGCCAGTCGCCATAGGAGGTGACAAATGAAGAGGAGGCGGTACTAGGAGGGACTAACAAGTGGATTGACCAATCAGAAGCCAGCATTTAGGACAGACAATGACACAAGCCAATGGCAAACATGCGCGGAGAGTGGGCTTGGCTTCTATGCGCTACCCGTTAGGTGAGCGTATACAAGAAGTCTCGCATAGCAGCGCATTCTCGCGCTGGCTCACGCTCGACTTAAAAAGGGACAGCCCTGCTTCCTCAGCAACATCTGCCAACGGACGGACATAGACCAACAAAGGACTCAGTCCTGAGGCAAACCTTAGGGTGATACATAGGAATTGGAGCTGGCCGCTGTAGAAAAGACCTGAAAAGTACGGTCCGTTAGAAAAGAGCTAAGCCACTGCAGCGCAGAACCCTCTAGGCCCCAGAACTTCAATGCTTTCAGCAAAACAACACGGGACACTGTATCAAACACAGCGCTGAGTTCCAGCAGCTGCCGTGTCTCCCTCATCCAGCTGGTGCCTCAGCATTTCGGTGACCCCAAGTAGATTAGATTCCGTAGAGAAACCAGCTCTAAATCAGATTGAGAGGCGTGAAGAAATTTCTGGGACTCAACAAAAGAGGTCAGCTGAGAATTGACATGTTTAGAGAAGGCCAGAAGCAGCGAGATGGGACGGAAATTAGATAGCTTAGAATTGTCACCGTTGTCTTTCTTTAAAAGAGGGAGTACCATAGCATGTTTCCATTCCGAAGGAAATAGGCCCTCATGCAGGGAAGCATTTAGGGGGTTCCTAATTATAGAGCGAATGGAGCATCCAGCTGTTTCATCACAGAAATAGGAAGTATATCACGGGGGGATCCAGATGTAATATTTCTCAAAAGGCTATTAATTAAGCTGAAATCTAAAAGAGACCAGGCTTCCAGATTATTGGCTGGTTTAATGTCAATGAAGGCCTCCGTCCTACCGACACTGGTAGCATTGAAGGAGGTCTCAGAATCAGATGGATGGTTTTGTAGTTTAGTGCTAGACAGTGCAGAATGTATTTTTACAACTTTATCCACAAAGTATTGAGCGAGCTCCTCACATTGAGTACCAGTAAGAGCAGGTGGAGTGGTCTGAGTTTCCGAGTCGGATAACTGTTTGACCACCTTGAAGAGAGTTTTGGAGCAGTTTTGTGCTTGAGAGATTTATCTGAAAAGAACTCAGCTCGAGCAGCTCTATAGAGAATGTAATATTCACTTAAGGCTTTTTTGTATGCTAGTTTGGCATCTATCTGGTAGTTTTATCTCCAGTGTCTTTAAAGGGTTTTACAGCCAGATTTTTCAACCTTAAGTCTATCAGTGAACCAAGGGGCAAGTGGTTGATGAATGTTGGAGTGTTTATTAGACAGAGGGAGGCATGTGTTAACTGCCTGTAAGATCCAGGTTTGGATGGAATCCAGATCCATTGTAGATAGCATTACTACCTCTGGTCTACTGTCAATTAAAAGTTTATTCAGAGCTGAGACATCAGGTTTTGCCCAATTTCTAACTTGTTGTTTAGGCCCCATAGAGACTATAGGAGGACAAGGCGAGACTTTTAGCAAGAAAGTAACAGCGAAATGATCAGACTAGCATAAGGGAAGGGCAGGGGTGCAACTGAGACCAGACAGATTGGAGAAAATAGGGTCAAGCAGATGGCCTGCCATATGGGTCGGACCTGAATTACAAAATCGAATGTTCAATGCTTCTAAATCAGCAATAAGTGACACACTTTTTGGAGCATTTAGGGTCTTCTAAATGTAGATTTAGATCGCCCAAGATGGTAAAGTTGGCTGCTTTCAGAATGTAAGGGGTAACTAGGTCAGGGAAAGATGATGCCTAAGGCCCAGCTGGGCCCGGATGCCGGTTGAACAGAATGCCAGAAAAAGTGAACTTCAGTGTGAGCATGATTTTGAATAGTAGAGCTTCACAATCAGTGGCCAAAAAATCGTCAATTTTGCAATAAAAAGTGCTTTTATAAATCGCTATACCACCCCCCAACTTTAGCTTCCTATCCTTCCTGATAATGGAGTAATTGGATGGAAGTGCTGCTGTCAGGTCAGGACCTGAGCTATCTTATAGCCAAGTTTCTGTTATAAATACAGCGTCCGGTTGGTTATTAGTCAGAAGATTAAAAAATATCTTTATTTTTAGGGAGTGATCGACAATTAATGTTGAAATAGTGAAATCCTGATAGTCTGGGAGTGCACTTTTTGATGTAGTTTTCCCTGGTGGCTCAGCAAAGTTTAAGTTCTCTGTTGTACTGTGTTTGTCGGACATTTCCGCTGTCCTCATTACTTTGCCTAGGGCAGGTGAAGGATAACCTGCAATGTTTGCAGTGAGAGAGGGCTTCATCCATTTTAAAAGCTTTACATTTGGAGGAAGGGGTCGGCCGGAGCTCATACAGGTGTCTAGCAGTGTAGATACGTCTCACTGTATTTGTTGGACCAGGGCTTGTGGCCCCTGGTTCCGGACTGGCACAGACAGGCTTGCCTTTGGTGCGCCTTCAGCGCGCCATCGGCGCATCCGCTCACGGTTCATTAAAATAGTGAGCCGAGCCGCAGCGTAAAAAGCTTGAGTGCTAACTATAGCTAACGTGAGGCACAAAAAAGATGGCCTCTAGGGAGCAGAGCCCTGAATTAGTAAAGTGCGGAGTGTTAGATGCTAATGCAAGCAGCTATTTTTTCAAAGCAGATTAAAATTCAGTGCTACAACAGACAATTCATGATTTACAAATATACAGTTAAAAGGAATTAAAAACAAATTTAGCGTGACAAGCAGAACACACTAGAAGCCTACTATTATGGATTACTGAATACTATTCATGTACAGGTATTTTGATGTCGTGCCTGTATATTGTATCGGTCGTGTACAGACTGTGTGTGGTATAGAAACCTGGTATAGAAACCTGGGCGTAGTCCGCAAAGTTACAAAAAAAACTCTGCGAAGTTCCGCGAGTGGCGGAGTGCAGTGCGTACTGCAGTTTGTGCTGGTATTCCTGCCGCTCCGGTAGAAATTTTACCAGAGCGGCAGCTCGCGAACTTACCGTTCGCGATCCCGAATTTGCCATCGCGAGCGGGGAGAAATCTTAGCTGCACAACGCGAAGCGGAGTTTTCTGCGCTCCGCGAGCTCCACAGAGTGCAGAAAACCCTGCAAACTCCACGAACGCGAACCAGGCCTAGGTATAGTGTAAGTGCACATTGTCTGCCCAATTATGTTTGTGTGCATTGTCTGTGGAGTATACCGTAATACAAAATACTTGTGTTCATCTCATGCATGTGTCGCATAATCTGCATTTCGCGTATTCATGCCTTAAAACTTCAGTATGCTGTTTCTTCAGTGTCTCTTGTGTGCATGGTAAATGTACAGTATAACGTGCTTGCATTTTGTGTACAATATATTGTGTCTACGGCTTGTGAGCATTACATCGGGTCTGCGCCGTCTCAAGATTAACACCATATTAATTTAATACATGGTATACAGATCACAATTTCTTGTGTACAGTGTATTACGAGAGTAGGCTTTCCATGCACGAGATATGGTGAATACATGCCACTTGGTGGACAGAAGGTTGTGTTTCTGTAGTTTATTTTATTTGTGCATTCTATTTACAAAATGATGTGGTCAGATGTCCCCTAGGCATAGATTGTATGCATTCCGCATCTGATGATTAGGCGTGCCTGCTGTGTTTAGAGTGTATTGCGTGTGCATGCCTTGTGTGTTTAGCACATGTCTGCACACTGTTTTTAAACCGTATTGTCTGCTTGAATGATATGGCTATGTGCATGCTATATGTTTACAGTATAGTGTAGATGATGTGTTTTAGATTGCACTGCTCGTGCATGTTTTTTTTCTGTGTTGTATGTATTTGGGTGACTGTACAGTAAGTATATTGTGTGTGTTCAAACTTTGTCTGTAGAAGCATTGTGTGTTTTTACAACACGTGTATGCTGGTTTTTTTCTTTTACAATTTTTTGGTCTTAATTGCACTGTATATAAAGAAGTCATAACGCTTTTACGAAGTTTCAGTAACTTGTATTGAACAACTGCTCAACAAGCTAACATTTACAAAAAAAAGTATTAATCATATAGGCGAAACCTTATGCATTTACCAAAGAGTAAGCTAAGCCTTTTTTGCTTGATGCATGAGTGTAACCAGTCGATTCCACCGTTAGTCTGAGAGAACAAGATAAACCTCCTATATTACCAACTGCATTGCTTTTCACTCACTTGCATTACACATGTTCGTCAAGTTTCCGGAGGTGCATGGAGATTAGCAGTGCCTGGCTCAACTACTGGCAACCTAAGTATCTTTAATAACTTGTAGTTTATAAATTTACCAGTAACTAATCAAGGTAACTAACAATGGTGGCCACATCAACAGGAATGTGAGGGGGCAGACAGGCGGGTCGGGGAAGGGTTTGGGGGTGGACAGGGAAGAGAAAATAATAATTTTTAAAAATGTACCTTTTGCCAGCAGCCTCCGACGCAGACCGCTGCCTCGGAGCTCTCCCATCAGTCTCTGGGAAGGCAGAGGCTCCTCAGCCAATCCTGATGCTGCTCTCCTGCTGGGAGAGCAGCGCCAGGATTGGTCTGAGTGGCTTGCTCTGCCACTCAGACATTGCTGTGTAGCCTCCGGCTTTTTTTCCAACTCGGCTGAGAACACAGGTGGGTTGGAGAAATAGAAGAGCGCATGTATGTATGTATGTATTTATGTATGTTTGGACGGCCGGCCAAACATATATGCACACGTCTAAGTGCCCACCACCTGCCTGTCATTAGCCGGCCCGCCCTGCATCGATGTCAGAGCCAGTCACAGAAGTTTCATTCTCATTTTATTTTTCTGTGACTGGCTGACGAGTGGGACGACGCTCCTCTGCCATTACAGAGTAGCCTCCCCTGGTAACTCATCAATATCTTGTCCTTTTTCTAACATGTTTGGAAGCTGTCACATTTATACTGCCTTAGTATAGGAAATTGTGTGTTCATGTCTTGCAAATGTAAGTGTGTGTTTTCAGGCTGAAAGACTTAAGCAAAGCAATCCACAGTTAGACAAATGAGTGCTCCAAGAGTGGATAATTATCGTAGAATTTAAGCCTTTTATCTAGCATTTATATATCACATACAGCCTAAGAAAATTGGATAATCTGTTTATTTCGTTATTATAGGGCTGGTCGTGTTGTAAGAAAAGGACAACGGATTTTTCTGATTTCTTGAGCATTGTGGTAAGTGTCAGTGTTTCCATTTTTGAGCTTTGAAGAACAATTAATATAGTGCTGTAATTTAATTTCAAATCTGCTTTGTGTTAATGGGAGGATAATTAAATTACGTTTCTGTCCGTTTCACCACAGCCCACATGAGAAATTCTTTTTCTCTCTGTTGAACCCTACATTGTTTGCATATTTTCACCTTTTTGAGTTTCATCTTGTGACAGAATCCTATGTGTTTTGTGCACGTGACTTTCACTTTAAATTTGTCTATTGGCACTTCTTAAACAAATGAAATGAGTTTATGCCTTGACCCATTGCAAGAAACAATATAGCCCTTTTCTAAGAATAATTGTAGTATTTGCAATAGAACCGGGTCAAAGCATAAGCCCATGCTGGCTTGCTTGTCAGTCGTTCTCTTCAAAAACCTGATTTTTCATTATGTCATGGTGTCTCATAGGTGTGATATTTGGTTCTTCGATACAAAAATAATAATTTTCCATCAAGGATTTCTCACTGCAACCATACTTGTTAGGCTGTCTCCATACAAATTGTGGGTCCTAGGATTTTTTTTTCTAGAATATCCATGTTTTCAGGCTGGCAATAGTTATGATTTTAAAATATGCCAATTAAAGGAAACACTTTTTCCAGAAATAATCTGGTCATTCAAATTAAGCCTACTAAAGTACTTTGTACTAAAAGCACCATTCTAGGACTATGCTTCAGATCAAACAAAACCGGATATGGCAATTTAAACAACTGTACGATTGACCCTACTCCAGAAGATTGGTGATCGAAACACCTGATTCTACTCTGCAGGGATTAGAGCTCTTCACTTTCTGCAGTCACATTATTCTCTTGAAACTTGAGGTACCCAAGAACAGTGCAGCCACGTTACAAAAATGTTTGCGACAGCTCTGGCCTTCATAGAAAACATTGCCATGTCAGTACTTTGTATAGATTGTACCCTGGCCGCCTACCTCTCATCTCATGGCAGCAAGCATGAAGGAACCTATTTTTGGTGGAAGAATTATGTGCAGGTGATTACAAACTAAAATAATATACCGATTTATTTTGTTCTAAACTGGGTCATTTAGCTTTGGGGACATGTCATGAAATGTGATAATTTTACCTTATAATTAAAAATTTATACTTTTGGATCTGATGATGATCCTGTCCAACATGTAACTATATGATTTGTATACATAAGTTCTGTGCAGATTATGTCTATCCTGTTCTAATCCGCCTTGAAAAAGCCCTTGATTTGCTAGCCATACGGGTGAAACATGTGTCGGCTGCTCTTTGTTTTTCCTTCTTTTGGCATGAAATAAATAGAGAACAAAATAATTCACTACGCGTTTGGATTTTGTTTTTTTTAATCCCAGGAAAAAAAAAATGTGTGTATATATATATATATATATATATATATATATATATATATATATATATATATATGTTCCTGTTGCTCCTACCAGACTGCTGGGGACCCGTGGGAGGTGGCGTACACGCCGGCGAAGCCCACCGGCATTTAAATTCTGAATCCACTCTTAGTACGTACGCTGTCAGAACTAATAGACTCAGTACAAAAATATAAATCGCCAAGTGTTTTATTACACAATGCGTTTCAGCTCCCTTAGAAGCCTTGTTCATGTCTAATGTGCCCAGTCGAAAAGGCAACAAATAAAGAGACAAAAGTGACATTAACATAAACAAAGGACTCCTTGATGTGTGGACTACTTCCCATGGTTGGCAGACATGTTGGAATCTTCATTGTATGGTAATCTAACAATCTAATCCAAAAGCTCGTAATGCTTACAGTAGTTAAGAATTTAAGCCCGATTTGCAAATGAGAAATGTACATTTACAACCAAAAAACTGTAAGCATTGTGGTAGCGCAAAGGCGACTTTGATAGTCGGTATGGATGTATGTGCGCATGCGTAGTCAAATCACTACCAGCCAGCGTGGAGAAGCAGAATTCAATGCAAATAAAACGTTATCACCTTGTCGTTAAAATGAACAATAATAGCGCGCACCGGACAATACCTTCAATCGCTAGTGACAAGTTGCAAAATTGAATGGATAGACATTACAAATTGCAGAGAGATATAAAAAAAATTAAAAAAACCTTCCTATACATAAATGTAATCACATAATATGTCTGTCATTTGCAAATTAATAGCTGCGGGTAGCAGTGAATGAACAGACTAATGTGAGCCCACTTACTTAACATGTCGTAAAGTATACAAACAAATGAATGTTGCAGGATAGCTAACAAAAGTCAGTTGTCGAGGGTCTGTGCCGACACTTTGACCATGTTCGACAAGTACTCGTTATGCTGGCATGACCTCATCGGTATTATGTCTGACTGGTAGAAGTAATAGACTCCAAATTATATGACACGCAATGTGTCTACAATACTGGGCAAGTGCCCTTATGGTCCAGCTGTAATCCCACCTTTTACCCCGTGACATCGAGCCCTGCATAACATTAAATATTATGCCACAAAACATGTCAAAACGTTACTAAGTGGTAAAATGTGATGGTGAGATCCAGGGGAAAAGGGTAGGTGGCCAGTTTTGGTGAATACAGGTGACTGGGGCCCCTCCCTTTCCTCCAGCAAAGAGCATAAGACAAGAAAGAAAAATTAGTGAACTAGCATTGTAAAACAATGCAAATAACTGTGATATTTAAAAACAAATCGTAACTTTCCATTCTAATGCACATGCTGGAAGAGGGTAAAGGAGGGAGATCATGAGGGGGAAAAAGGTTGAAAAAAAGACAAAAAAGGTTGAAAACAGGTCAAAGAAGACCGCAAAAAGAGATCGAAAAAATGAGAGAAGGTGAGACTACTGGTAAGTATGGCAATCTATAGATAAGTCTCAGAGGGGATCAAACGTGGTGAGGTACAGGTAAATCTAAAATTCTTTCAAATGTATAGCTAGCTCCTCATCTTCATTTGTGTCTTGATTTGGAACTCAACAAGGAGTTTGGACTCTCTCTCTGTCTGAGTTTTAAAACCCGATTACCTCCTCTGGTGTTCCTGGCAATCTGTTCTAAAATGAAAAAAACCCATGAGAGATGAATTAGAGTAGTGTTTCTCTCGAAAGTATCGAGCTACAGGGTATTTCTCATCATTGTTGTTTATCACTCTACTGTGCTCTAATATGCGTTTTTTTTTGCCATGAGCGTAGTGCTGCCTGTATACCAGAGATTGCAAGGGCATTCAAAGGCATAAATGACGAAAGTAGAGCTACAGGTTAGGAATTGTGAGATGCTCTTATTAACACCATTGTAGGTAGCCTGATTACGAAATGTGCTGTTCCTACAGGCCTTGCAGTGGCCACACGGAAAGAAACCACTAAGGCCATGTTCGTACCTCTTGGGATAATGGTGATGTTGCTGTGTACTAACATATCCCTAACATTCCTGCCTCTCCTGTATGTAATACTAGGTCTCTCAGGGATGCTGTCACCGATGTTATCACATTTGAGAATATCCCAGTTCCTGTCCAAAATGCGTTTGTCTCTAGAGTCTGAGCTGTATATCATGATGATTCTCGTACTGTCTTCAGTGTCATCCTTGGGCATGGTAGTCATTTCAGAGATGGTCTGGGCTCTTTCTATACCATCTGCTCTCTCTTTGGCTTTCCTAAGTAACCAATAAGGGTACCCTCTTGTCTTGAAGAGTTCGATCATGGCCTTACTCTCACGCTGGTAAGCCTCCTCAGTGTTGCAGTTTCTTTTCGCCCTCAGCAGCTCGCCATAATGTATACTCCATTTAAGAGCCTCTGGATGGCTGCTGAGGGCGTGTAGCACACTGTTCCCTGCTGTGGCCTTCCTGAACAAGGCAGTGTGCACCTGGCTCTGTTTAACCTCAAGACTAACGTCCAGATACTCTGCTTTGCTCTTACTGATGCTGCCAGATTGCAATTGTTGGCATTCAGTTTATCAATGAACTTGTTAGCTTCGTCTTCAGAACCTCTCCATACAATGAAAAGGTCGTTGATGTACCTTAACCACATCGACACATGTACAAAATCACCGGACAGATTGGGATCTGCTAAAATGTCTTCCTCCCAGCAAAACTGAGAGCAAAGCAGGATCCCATGGCTGTCCCGTTGATTTGCCTGTAAAGAATGCAGTTGAACATGAAGATGTTGTTGGTCAGACAGTATTCTATCATGTCCAACAACAACTGACTGTGCTCACGAAATCTAACTGGTCTGGTATTGAGGTAATGGGCGCATGCCTCCAACCCTTGTTGGTGATCGATAATAGTGTACAGAGATTGTACGTCTAAAGTGATAAGCAAGGAATCTTCCTCCCACTGCATATCTTGTATTTTGTTCAAAAAATCTTAAGTGTCCCTGATTTAACTGGGTAATTTCATGACATAGTCTCTGAGGAAATGGTCCACGTATTTCGATCCATGTTCTGCTACACTGCCTCTTGATGACACAATCGAACGCCCGGAAGGTCTTATGGGATCTTTATGTAGTTTGGGCAAAAGGTATAGTACTGGGAGTATGGGAGTATTGTGTGTATATATATTATCATCATTCAACTTTATTTATTTCGGTCGGAGACATTAAAAGTGCAAGTGCAAAATACAATATACAGAGAATATTAATACTAGACCTGTACATTAGGAACCAAAAGGAGTGGTACACAACATGAGGTAGAGTACAATGAGCATTAAAACGTTGGTAACCGATTGGCACTTACGTATATATAAGCCAAAACGCGTCATGGCGGCACAGCGCACTAATCAATAAAGAAATAAATATCGCACAAGAAAGTGGAGTCCGTTCCTGTTTCCATTTATCAGGGAATCTTAAAAGAACGAAAGGATTTGGTTTGATAGAGATAAATAGATATATATCACATTCTGTTTTGAGAAAAGATAGGGATGTGTCATGAAATCTGTTATTTAAAAATGTTCCAGGAACTTTCCCATGCTATTTTCTGTTGTGTTTTTTTTAATCTGACACTGCTGACCAAATAAAAGATAAAGTTTAACTGCACAGGACTCACCACCCCGCTTTCTACATGTATATAAAAAAAAGTTTTAATTACATTTATAGTTGGTGCATCTCTGTATATTTATTTTCTTTTCCAATAAGGTTGCAATGAGTGTGTAAATTTAGCCTTACGGTGTAGTATGATTAAAGAGAAGAAAAAAACCTGTTTTAAATGTCTGCTTTATGCATAAATATTTTTTAATGCAGGGGTGTACAAAGGGTCCTCATAACCATGAAAAGCCCCCTGAACCAGTAAAACCAGAAGTCAGCATAACATCTGAGAAAAAAGAGTTGTCTGAACTGAAACCTAAATTCCAGGAGCATATTATTCGCGCTCCAAAGCCAGTGGAATTGATCAAAAGGCCCAGGTATGTAACTAGTCATCCGCTTGGTGAATAGGTATCTTTTTTTTGGGATAGCTAATGCTATGTGCCCGCATCTTTTCAACATTCTCTTTTCTCTTCCTAACAAAAATCAGCTAATTACTGCCACTTTAATCATCTTTAGTCCCATTCTCTTCTCTTGCTGAACATTCTTCATTTACTGTCCTTAACCCCATTCTGTTCTTTTGCTAGACATTTCCAGATTTGCTTCTGGTTGTTTACCTCTAAAGAAATTTCCCTTAATTTTATTCTTGTTTTCCCTTTCTTTTCTTTCGTAATTACTGAGGTCCCAAAAATGTCAACTACTCCCTTTTACGATCTTCATTATTTCTGTGTTTCTTCTTTTTTCTGAACTTTCTTGCTTATTTTCATTCTTTTGTTTTCGTCAATTGGTTTGCCGTTTCCTACTTTTTCATTTCTCTTTCCTACTTCATTTCCCACTCATCATTCGTTCCCTAGCCTACCTTCAGATGTCATTCCTTTTTATGACAATATTTAGGTTTTTGTAGATCGCGATAAAATGGTCTAACATACTTTGGTACCTTAAATAAGTGGTTATCCTGCTGCAAGGCTAGAGAATGCTGGAAAGTGTTACCTCTTTGTGTAGATAAGCAATGGATTAACAATAGAGACTGATCCATCTTCTTGCAATATTGGCCTCTAGTTGCCGGGCATATGTGTCTTAAAGGCTTAGTAAGGTGTCAGGCAGATCTCTGGTAACACTGAGAGCAGTGCATAGGAAGCACAAAGGCTTGATGTGCTCTGTATTTCCAAAAGAGGCCCAGCTTTGAGATGAGTGCAAGCCTTTCAGAATCAGTATTTTCTACCCTTTCGACTTCACCTGAGCAGAGATAATCATTGCCATGATTAGGAGTTTATTCACCTTGTATGCAGGATTCCTCTTAAAGTATCTAAAGATTCCTTGTTCTTTCGGAGATGAGAGGCTATGATCTGTTGTCACTAGCCTAGTAGAAATTGCAGTCGGTTTGGACGATAGACTTGTAAACAACCCAGCAGGCCATGACTAGACTCTAACAGATTTGTTTGAACAGTGACTTCTCCTACTTAGTGGTTTGCTATGGAAATATCCTTTGCAATAGAGTGGTGAGTTGAACATGTACACAGTACCTCTTGTGAGGATCTGCTATGTCCCGTGTGCATTTAGTGAAAATCAGTTGTCATGTGGGCTATGCATGAGGTATGTCTGAGGGCCTATGGTGTGTCATCCTGGAAAGTAAGCATACCTTGAAACTGTTTAAGCCATTCCTCTACATCATCTGATTTTAAAATACTTTGCTGTGCAAAAGAAAACCTGGCACTCTGGATGGCTCATAGAAGCCTAACATGTTATACAAATTGGGAGTCAAAATTGCAATTTTTCTTTTGAAGCCTTCTTTCTTAGCCAATTCATTGATTGAGGAGGTCAACAATGAATCCTCAATGTACTGCATTAGAGTAGAGCCACCATGTAAGGCCAAAGTGTCCAAATCCTTCATTAAAGCTTGACAAAAGATCGCAGGAGACTCGGCAAAGCCTAGAGAAAGTCTCCACCACAAAAGTTGAGATCGGATGAATGAGAATGCGAAGAGCAATTGTCTCTTTAGTGAATGGGTATGGAAAACAAGGCAGAGCACAGATCAGTCGCTGTAAACATTAGTGGGGATACAAGAAAGGATAGTGGTGGAGTTGAAGGCCACAGGGATTCTAGGAATAGCCACATTGCTAATCGCTTCCACATCCTTCATGAATCTGTACACATTGGTCTTTCTCACCTTCCTTGTATGAAGAATGGGCGTATTACACCTGCTGGCAATCCGCATTAAAAAAAACCCTGCTTAATCAAGTCAGTTATGCAGTTCTGAAACGGTGAATCCCTGCCAGCTTTGTTTTAAGAAATACTGTGAAATTTGTGGAATATGACTTATTAGGTTGATCTTTATTTTTATATTTAGAGATGTTTTACTTTGAAAGATGATTTCTTTGTAATGTATTTGTTTTTCAGTCCAGATGAGCCTTCCACAAGATTGCAGTTCAAAGTATCGTCTTCGCTGATGCAAGCATTAGATAAACTGAAATTGTGCACAGAGAATGAGCAAGAGCAGAATGGTAAGACGTTCTCATAAGAGACATTTAATTTATGTTTTCTTCTAAGAAGTTCAAAAGCTGTTTACACATGGATACGCTCAGAGCATGGTAATTTGCAAGGTTCCTATATTTGGAAATGAAGCATTTTATAATACAACAGTGTCTCAAAGAGTTCAGTCTTAACTTTTTTTTTTTACTAATCCACAGGATAGGTATGAGGAATATTACAATACTCTCTTTAGATTTACCTAGTCTGCCATGAATCATGGTCGGAGCAGTAATATTTAATCATTCATTTTTTTGTTTATTCCAAAACAAATTTTAATGCAAGGCATCTGACAGGTGGCCAGCAGAGGAACCTTTTTGTATGATCTTAGCTCTTAACTCACTTAGTTTTGCATTTTGTAGTACAGCACTTATAATGCTACAATCTGCAGTAGGAGCAGGTACTCCAATCCGACAGTATGGAGCCTGGCATTTCTTTTCAAACTCTGTTCTTTCGGACTGCAAGAGCATACCATTGAACTAATCTCCTTGGAGACCTTCGAATTAGAGTCTGCGTTCAACCAAATCGAAGTTCATAACCTTTGTAACTCCTCCCTCTAGCCCTGCGTCTTCTGCCCAGAAAGTGGGCTGCCCACCTAGTTTGTTCTGCCTCTTGTGATCTGTCACCTTGGTAGTCATGTAGCCACTGGTTACCATGAGAATGGTACCTTTGTTGTTTGGTGGGGATGTGTGGGATTTTCAGGAAGTTATGACACAGTTGGTGTAAGGCTAGTTCTGTGACCTAAGGCCAGTTAAGCAGTCTTCACAACCAGTATTCCTGCTGTCATTGTAACACAAAAATTAGGTACTAAATGTTGTTCACTGAATTGCCAAGTACCTTATGTTTTAGGTGTGACTTTCAAGAGATAGCAGGGTCAAGGCATATCATTGCAGGGTGGTGTGGGCCAAAAAATCTACTTAAAGCAGCCAGGTGATTCCCCAAAAATATTGTGCTGTGGTCGTTTATAAAAGAATCGAACTGTCAGTTGCATTAGCGTTAATTTCCTCATTTAAATTTAATGTTTTGACGCATTACATTATAACTTGTACTTGGCACGAGGAGGGTATAGACATATAATCGGGAATACAAAACAACCATATAGGACCGATAGCCAAGCACAGCACCTGCTCACAGAGTACTAATTTCTGGATTCACAAGTAGCTTACAGTCCAAAGTGCTTTCTTAGAAGCTGTCACGATTAGTCCTTTGTGACTGCAGTCTTGGCCGAAAGAGATTGGGAAGTGCATTGTACATTCTAGCAGCCGGGCAAGGGCCTTATGGTGTCTAGTGGCTTTTGTAAAAAAAAATTCAACTCTTCTCTGTGCTTGCGCTACTGATAAACCGATGTTATCAGGGACGAGGTTGCAGAATTCACCTATCCAATGCCACACTGCTCTTTAGGATGGGGCTCATGCACTTCCGTAACCTGGCTCAATGCCACTGCAGAACTATGAGATTCCTATTTATCTGCTGAATGGTTTCTTGAATATTTGCAACCAGACCAGTTGATATTTTCTGACGAGTGTTTCTTTTTTGGTAATACAATTATTTTGTGCTTTAGAACCAAGTTCTATCTTGACCTATTTGGATTGCGAAAGTTCTAAGAAGTTTGCTTCATTTCCACAGGCAATGACAGTGGAGAAATAAAGATCGGAACATCATGTAAAAATGGGGGCTGCTCAAAGGTACAGTTAAGTTTTAGTTTTGGACTTCTGATCTATCAAAATACATTTATTTCAATGATACTTTGGTAAAAAACACCTATAACTGCATTACTTTTAATTTGTCAAGTCTTAGGTCGAGCTTTTGACCTCTTGTATATACTTTACTATATAGTTATATAATGCTGTGTGGGATTAAACTCCGCCCGCTGCTTTCATTTGTTTGTTTCAATGTCCTATAAAAATCCTTGGAAGGTAGAGGTCAGTCTGCCTATTTGTCCCTCCTTTTCTCTTTCGTTCCTCCCACAGAGCAGGGACTAAGTACTGTATCATTACGCTATGGTTGTTTATCTATTCTTTGGGGACAATTTCTTCCCTGCTCTGTTACTGCTTTACTGTTTGCATGTATATGGCTGACTTCCCCTTAGTCGGGGAATTACCAAAGCGCTGGAGGGCGAAAGAACTGGTGTTAGTGCTCCCCCCTTTCAAAGAGAAGTTGGTGCTGCAGCTCTCCGTTTTCAGATAGTCTGTTTCAGGACAGCGCATGGTTAAATGCTCGCTGCCGCCTGAGAACCAGATCGGGCTGGACTTCCCCAATCCTCAGCAGAACCGGCAGTTTAATTTATTTTTTGCATAATATATAGCCCGAGGTAGACCTGAGCGCTCTACGTGCACACCAGTTGTATAGCACAATGTTACACAGTTACATTTCTAAGCAGGAGTGCCGTGTCGAGGCACCCGCTGCCTTTCGTACACCGCCTCAGCGCCTCCAAGCGCAGCCCAGTTAGTATACAATCAGGGGTGGGCCAAGCCTGCGAGGCTCCAGCGCTTTAAATAGAAATATAAAAATGCAGGTACTCACTCTTTACTCTACCTGTTTGCTCCTGAGAAGTTCCGGTACTCTCCCTTAAAAAATATTGCACAAGTGTTGAGAGGTGCAGTTACTCTCCCTTTCATTTTAAAGAAATGATGGTTCGAGGCATATGAGCTGCAGATTGTACACTTTGCATAGATCGCAATCTGGTGTTGGGCCCGGATGTTTGCAGTTTGTTTTTGTTCTTTGGACAGTCTTTGGAAGTCACGAGTTGGGTGACTCCTCCTTCGGTCCGTACTGCGCATGGGCTTCGGCTCCATCCTCAGATTGTTTTTTTCCGCCATCGGGCTCGGATGTGATACTTCGTGCTCCGGCTTCGAACTTTTACGGTTCCAGCCTCGACGGAAAATCCTCGTTCATCGAGCTTCTTCATCTCTCGTAGAGGTACTTTTCTCGATTCCACACATCGGCACCGGCCTTCGGGCCCTCCTCGACTCCGGTCCCGGCCGATGGAAAGGACTCCGTTCAAAAAGTGCCCAAAATGTGGGTCTAAATTTCCCCACACCGACCTTCATCAGGTGTGTAACCTTTGCCTCTCTCCAGAACACGAGGCCAGAGACTGCCCCGCCTGTAAGTCTTTTCGATCAAAAAAGACCATCCGGCATCGAAGAGCTCGACGCACCATGGCGCACTCATCGACCGCGGCTCCACCGGACATCTTCGGAGACGACACCGGGGCTTCGGGGCAACAACACACCGAGCAGGAGGAAGACATCGTCAGCGCTTCTGAGGCCGACGACTCCGACCTGGAGGACATCACACCGGCGCAGAGGGTCGTGAGTACTCGTGTGTTGTTGCCCCGAAGCCCCGGTGTCGTCTCCGAAGATGTCCGGTGGAGCCGCGGTCGATGAGTGCGCCATGGTGCGTCGAGCTCTTCGATCCTGGATGGTCTTTTTTGATCGAAAAGACTTACAGGCGGGGCAGTCTCTGGCTTCGTGTTCTGGAGAGAGGCAAAGGTTACACACCTGATGGAGGTCGGTGTGCCCTCGATGCAGCAGACACTGCTTCTAGAGCCATAAATACTAGTGTCCTGCTTCGCCGTCATGCCTGGCTCAGGATCTCAGGGTTCAAGCCAGAAGTCCAGGCATCCATACTAAATCACCCCTTTGACCAACAACACCTCTTTGGGCCAAAGGTGGACAATGCATTAGAGAAAATGAAAAAGGACACGGACACAGCAAAGTCTATGGGGGCATTACAATCCCAGACCCCTAAACGCTCCTTTCGGCGTTCGTCCTTTCGTAGCACAGGCAGAGGCTACTCCACCGATAGCGCCTCTACCTCCTACAAGTCCCCTCCTCAAAACACCTTCTCAAAGGGCTGCCAAAGGGGTGGATACAGGGGCAACAACAATAAGGGCAGGGGCAAAACTAACACCACCCGTTCTGCCACACCGCCCGCACAATGCCTTCCCCTCGCTCCCCCCAGACCATCCCACTCCGGTCAGGGGCAGACTGCGACACTTTATCCACGCCTGGGAGTCCATAACATCGGACAAATGGGTGACCCAGATTATTCGGTCAGGGTACTGTCTCGAGCTAACATCTACCCCACCCAATATCCCACCAAGGCACCGTCCAATGTCACAGGAACATTCCACACTGCTCAAACAGGAGGTGATCTCCCTCCTCCAAAAACACGCTATCGAGCAGGTCCCCGTCAATCAGCAAAATTTAGGGGTCTACTCTCTGTATTTTCTAATACCGAAAAAAGACGGGACCCTCCGGCCCATTTTGGACCTCCGGCCTCTAAATGCATACATACATTCAGACCATTTCCACATGGTCACCCTACAACAAGTCCTCCCACTCCTCTGTCAGGGAGACTTTCTCACTACCTTGGATCTGAAAGACGCATACTTTCATATTCCAATACACCCTTCTCACAGGAAGTACCTCAGGTTTGTGGTGGACGGTCAGCATTACCAATTCACGGTTCTCCCCTTCGGGGTCACCACCGCACCACGGGTGTTTACCAAATGCCTAGCTGTAGTAGCAGCACACCGCAGACGTCAACATATTCACGTCTTCCCTTACTTAGACGACTGGCTGATAAAAGCCGCGTCCTACGACCAATGTGTGCAACATACAAACAGCACCATCCAACTGCTCCACCAGCTAGGCTTCACGGTGAACTACCAAAAGTCCCACCTCGTACCATCTCACACAAAGCAATATCTCGGGGCCACTATAGACACCTCCAAAGGTATAGCCTATCCCAACTCAGCCAGGATCGCAAGAATACAAGCCTTGCGCCAAACGTTCATTGCTCAGCACTCTCTCCCAGCGAGGGTGTTCATGAAGCTAATAGGGATGATGGCATCTTGCATTTTCATAGTGCCCCATGCAAGACTCCACATGCGTCCACTCCAAGAGTGCCTAGCACGACAGTGGAACCAGGCCCAGGGACAGCTAACGGATCTGGTGTTGGTGGACGGCCGCACCCATCACTCTCTGCAGTGGTGGAACACCACAAACCTTTCCAAAGGGCGGCCGTTCCTGGACCCGGTTCCTCAGGTAATTCTAACAGCGGACGCATCGCTCTCCGGCTGGGGAGCGCACCTCCTACACCTCACAATGTAAGGTCTATGGACGCCACAGCAAAAATCGCTCCACATCAACCATCTGGAGCTCTTGGCGATCTTTCTAGCCCTAAAATCCTTTCAAAAACAGATTTCAGCCAAAGCAGTCCTCATTCGCACAGACAATATGACTGCAATGTATTATATTCAAAAACAGGGGGGGACACACTCTCCCCAGCTCTCCCGCTTAGCCCAGAGCATATGGAGATGGGCAATTCCACAAAACATCTTTCTCCTGGCACAGCACGTCCCAGGCATACAAAACACCATGGCAGATCTGCTCAGCAGACAAACGCAACAAATCACGAATGGGAACTGCATCCACAAGTTCTTCGCCCATTCTTCCACAAGTGGGGGCATCCTCAGATAGACCTCTTCGCCACCCACGAACACAAAAAATGCCCAAGCTTCGCCGCCAGATACCCACACCCATTGTCCAAAGGCAATGCGATATGGATGAACTGGTCAGGCAGATTTGCATACGCCTTTCCACCTCTCCCACTAATTCCATTAGTGGTCAGGAAACTGCAACAGCACTCCCTCACGCTCATTCTGGTAGCCCCAACATGGGCCAGGCAGCCGTGGTACACCACACTACTACAGCTCTCAGTGGTACCACACCAAAAACTGCACCTGTCCCCATGCCTCCTAACTCAGAACCATGGAGAAATCAGACACCCGGACCCAGCGCAGCTCAACCTTGCGATCTGGCTCCTGAAATCTTAGAATTTGGATACCTTAATCTTCCCCCTGATTGCATGAACATTATCAGGGAAGCCAGACGTCCTACCACTCGAGCATGTTATGCCGCAAAGTGGAAGAGATTTGTTGTTTACTGCCGTAACAATACAATCAACCCTTTAGATGCATCCATACAGCACATCATATGCTATCTGCTCCATCTTCAAAGGTGTACCCTGGCATATTCTTCCATACGCCTACACCTAACAGCGATTGCTGCTTACCTGCAAAACAGACAGCATTTATCACTGTTCAGGGTGCCCGCTATTAAAGCCTTTATGGAAGCCCTTAAACGCATAATTCCACCCAGGGCACCGCCTTCTCCTGTATGGAATCTAAATGTAGTTCTTACAAGGCTAATGGGTCCGCCCTTCGAACCACTGCATAAATGTGAGCTACAGTTCCTCACCTGGAAAACCGCTTTTCTAGTAGCTATCCCTTCCCTCAGAAGGGTTTAGCGAAATACAAGTGTTCACTATACAGGAACCCTTCTTACAAATACATCACAGCAAAGTGATACTTCGTACGAATCCAAAATTTCTGCCCAAGGTCATTTCCCCCTTCCATCTCAATCAATCGGTGGAATTACCTGTCTTTTTCTCGCAACCTCAGTCTATTGCGGAAAGGGCTCTACATACACTTGATGCTAAGAGGGCTTTACTGTACTACGTACAAAGAACGCAACCTTTCAGGAAGACTAAACAATTGTTTCTCCTTCTCTCCACCGCATAAAGGCAACCCCATCTCTAAATCAGGGATAGCTAGGTGGATTGTAAAGTGCATACAAATTTGCTATCAAAAGGCAAAAAGAACATTATCTGTTCCACCTAAAGCCCACTCTACAAGAAAGTTAGGGGCTTCTATGGCTTTTCTAGGGAACATACCCTTAGATGACATCTGCAAAGCAGCCACATGGTCAACACCGCACACCTTCACAAAACATTACTGTGTAGACGTGCACTCCAAGCAACAAGCTACTGTGGGCCAGGCTGTACTAAAGACACTATTTCAAACCGCTGCAACGGATACCGATGGTCGCCGCTAAGGTTGGGTACTGCTATATAATCTATGCAAAGTGTACAATCTGCAGCTCATATGCCTCGAACGGAATATGCTACTTACCAGTATGCATCTGTTCTTGGCATGTAGAGCTGCAGAGTTGTACACGCCCACCCGCCTCCCCGGCTACCTGTATCCGTTCCAGTCTATCTTATTTAGATACAACACACATGGGTTTCTCACTGTTATTACTACGCTCCATCATTTCCCTGCTGGCGAAAAACAATCTGAGGATGGAGCCGAAGCCCATGCGCAGTACGGACCGAAGGAGGAGTCACCGAACTCGTGACTTCCAAAGACTGTCCAAAGAACAAAAACAAACTGCAAACATCCGGGCCCAACACCAGATGGCGATCTATGCAAAGTGTACAACTCTGCAGCTCTACATGCCAAGAACAGCTGCATACTGGTAAGTAGCATATTCCTTACTCAGTACCGCAAAATACCTGACCATTTAAAGGACTGCTGATGTGCAATGTTCTTACTCGATTAAAAACAAAATTCAGATCTCTCTCGTGAGAAGAGGAGCAAGCCATTGCTCGAGCTGTAGTCCGTTCCTCCGCTTGATTATTGTAGCACCCTCTACACTAATGCAACTAAAATAATACTTGTTTTTATTCGAAAGATGCACAATATGGCCGCCTTGGTTGGGACAGGTATCAATCGTTGGAAACATGTTAGCCCTTTCCTTCGCAGGCTTCATTAACATCCAATTGCCTATTGGATTAAATTATGGGCTCCTTTTCAGATTTATAAAATTGTTCATAGAAATGGGTTGGTCCAGTGGATATCCGAGAGGACTTCCTACCCCCACTGCCATCCTTTGACATCAAGGGGCAAGAATTGGCTTATTCTCACTTAGTTTAATGGAAGGGCTATTACAGGCAAGTTATGGGGGTCCAGTGTTGGAATGGCCTACCCTGTGTCTTCGGAAATCCAACTGCCCTACGTAATTTAAGAAGAACCTTTTTAACCATGCCGTGCTTCCTGCATGTCCCCGGGTTAGGTGTGCCTTCTATATATCCATGGCTATGTCAACACAAGGTAAGTAATCATGGTCCCCACCTTGGGGAATCCCCTGAAAAGCTTGTCTTACATTCTCCAGGTAACATGAGTGCAGGTGGGCAAAAGTGGTGCTCTCCAAATCTAGGTTCCACTAGGCATCATTGCAAGCCTACCAGATCAAACCGGTACATCAACATTTCCGTATATTACGCAAAGTTGTAATACCATACAAGGTGGTCATAGATCTTGGGGGTTGGTTTTTTTTCAGGTCCCACCCCTTCTCACTCCTCAAATCTATCTATTAATTCGGAGTATCTTCCAACTTCTGGCACCCCTTCCCCAGTGCCCCCCTTCCCAGTCACCGTTCCAGAAGAGGCTTCCAGTCACAGTGGTAGGTCGTTTTGTTTCTGTTAGGAGCCTACGATTATTTGTCCACACGGTAAGCATTGTTCCTTTTGGAGACAAATGTATGGGGCATTCACTGACCTAACGTTTGGATCTGAATTAGCCATAGACTCCAGGTAGGAGCTCTTTACTGTCTGAACTAAATCGGCAGAAAACAATGTTAAAACTAGTTACTCATTATCTACAGACCCTGTCTTTCTTCTGTGTTGCTCCCCCAGAGGGACTGGTCTGACTGGACGGCGTGTAAGCCATAGTTTGACTGTTTGTGGGCCTGTTTTCTGCTCTGCTGGGCCCAGATTCACATGTGATTTATAATTATATTCTCACAAACTTTGTCTGCATTAAGCTCAACTCCATGCAGTCTTCCATACCTTGAAAAACACTTAAACAGAATTAAAAACTGCCCCAATTTGTAAATATGGACAACTTTTTAGCAATCTAATGGACTAAATGGTTCACTTCTATTTTGGTACCTGGGCTTATTTTCTGTCCCAGTCTGGCCCTGCCTCTCTACACATCCTCTGCTTCATATATCTCCACATACATCCTGCTTTCCAACCATAAGCCAAAACGGGATGTGTGTGTGTGTGTGTGTGTGTGTGTGTGTGTGTGTGTGTGTGTGTGTGTGTGTGTGTGTGTGTGTGTGTGTGTATATATATATATATATCTAGAGATAGATGGATAGATATAATATCCCATCAAAAGTTGCTCCGCGAAAGGGGCCTCGGACTCTAGCAGGGCGGTTTCAGTGTGGCAGGCACGGAACACCCAGCCTAAACATCCAACAGAAACCTTTACCAATCAAAGAAAAGCCACTGAAGCCTTCCATGGAGTAAAGATGCTTTATTACATATAGTCCTTCGGTAGCCAGCAAACAAATAAACTGTCCTAACGCGTTTCAGCTTTGCCATCAAGCCTGGTTCACGGGAAAAATGAAAACTGCTTCCAGAAATGACCATGTTGTTTTAAAGGCTCCTTAATTGAATGATTCACGGAGCCTGAAAGTCATTTGCATGTGCCTGCGCAGTAAATTCAAATCGGTGAAAGTAAGGTGAAATGTTTATTTTTATTTTGCCAGGGTATGCCAGCAAGCTGTGGAATAACATTTAGTATGTGCGCACTGAATAGGCCTGTATTAATGACACTGAAAACAAAGTTTTCTAGGGAAGATTTCAAAATTTGCTCAAAAAACACGAAGTGCCAATTTGAATTCACCGTGCAGTCCTCTTTTTCAAAGGATAATGCAGTCGAAAAGCGCATATTGACTCACCTTCCCTTTTTAAAACTATAATGCATTGCTTTATGGGAGGTGTAGTCCTTTCTTTTCCCCAAAATGGATGCGCTTTTAAAATTAAATGAAGAAATAAGGCTCTCACATGAGCCCCTGGAAAGCGTGGCTGAGGAATTCCATGTCCTTTGCCCCCACATTCCGAGCCCCTCATATACGAGCTCTGTGGCCCCCTCTTCCGGGGTGGTGCAGACTCAGCGGCAGGACGGCCGCTAATTACATCGCGCTCAGTGGGGCGTGACCAACAGGTAAGTCGCACTCGGACAAAGGATAGCTTCCCCAAACAGCCTTTAATATCAGTCAAACAGCAACACTTGCCAGCGAGTTATGAGCATGAGACTGCAGTCCTGACGCGTTTCGAGAAGTTCTCTTTTTCAAAGGATAATGCAGTCGAAAAGCGCATGTTGGCTCACCTTCCCTTTTTAAAACGATATTGCATGCCCCTGATTGGCTGCTCTGAATGAGTCAATGCATTGCGTGATGGGAGGTGTAGTCCTTTCTTTTCCCCAAAATGGATGCGCTTTTAAAATAAAATGCAGAAATAAGGCTCTCACATGAGCCACTGGAAAGCGTGGCTGATGAATTCCATGTCCTTTGCCCCCACATTCCGAGCCCCTCATATACGAGCTCTGTGGCCCCCTCTTCCGGGGTGGTGCAGACTCAGCTGCAGGACGGCCGCTAATTACATCGCGCTCAGTGGGGAGTGACCAACAGGTAAGTCGTACTCGGACTCCACGGGCTTATGTGAGAGCCTTCTTTCTGCATTTAATTTTAAAAGCGCATCCATTTTGGGGAAAAGAAAGGACTACACCTCCCATAAAGCAATGCATGGTGCGCGCACGGTGAAGAACATGAAAAAAAAATATTAATAAATACATAACTTAGCATTTAAAAAAACCATACAAATTCACTTAAAAAACCATAGGTTTCACACATGTTATAGTTAGCTGGACATTTCCCTCGTAAAAAAACAATGAAATTCCCCCGTTATAGTTAGTGCAGGCAACTATAACTCACACGACCGCAATCCTCTGCTGATGACGTCAGATATTACATCACTGATTAAATATGTGTCTTTCTGAAAAATAAATATTTGTAATATATGTATAGCTAAAGATTAATGGAAGAAGACATGGGTAAATAGGTGTCTAAATACAGTGATGTAATATCTGACGTCATCAGCAGAGGATTGCGGTCGCGTGAGTTATAGTTGCCTGCACTAACTATAACGGGGGAATTTCATTGGTTTTTTACGAGGAAAATGTCCAGCTAACTATAACATGTGTGAAACCTATGGTTTTTAAGTGAATTATATATTATTATTATTATTACGTTCTTATTGAGCGCAGCTGCCACCCCAAGGGTATCCTGGCGCTTGACCTTCAACAGTTCATCAGATCTAACACATTACATTGCTCTTGAAAAGAGATAGGTCTTTAAATCTCTTTTAAAGGAGGTTAGATCTTGCTTACTCCTGAGCGACAGAGGGAGGGTATTCCACAACTTAGCGGCTGCAAAGCTGAAAGCGCGGCCGCCCATCCTCACTCTGTTGATTTTAGGAACTTTTATCAAAAACGCAGAGGAGGATCTTAAAGGTCTGGCGGCCTGATACCAGGAGAAAAGATTTTGGAGCGGCAAAGGTCCTAGCCCATGCACAGCCCTGAAAACAAGGCACGAGGCCTTGAAAAGAATCCGCTGCTGGACAGGCAGCCAATGAAGATCGAATAGTGCTGCCGATGATGACGCACTCCTTGATTAATTGGTCTATTGTTGTTAGAAATGTGGTTTCTGGTTGGCTAGGGTAAACACCTAAGCCAGGTAGAACCCACAACTAGATAGGGTAAGGGAGTTACACACCCAAGATAACCACTGCTCACCCCCTTGGTAGCTTGGCAGAGCAGTCGGGTGTATCCCCTGAGGCAATGTGTAAAGCGATTGCGCAACGCACACACCCATCAGTGACTCACTAGGCACACTACAAAAAAGAGACTCCACACAAGGTTATATAAAAATATCCTTTGTATTATTCATAAAAATACATTAGACCACAATCACATAAATCACTGTGCCACTAGGCACTTGTCATAGAGATGCATTGATCATAAATTGCTTTGCCACTAGGCAATTGTCATAAATATAGAGGTTATAAATCACTTTGCCATTAGAGCTAAAACACCTTAGACCACACTCACTTTGTATGTTATGTAAATCATATCAGACCATAGGCACATAACCCAATAGTCACCTTGTCATAAGGCACTGGTAATAAACGTGACAGCGCACTAAAGTACATACTTTTAACTGGCACATTAGTCCACAGACTCCTTGTACTATACGTAAACCACATGTGCGAACAACTTAGCAAAGATCATGCTGCCCCTGCACATAACACTTGTTACTCTGGCCAGTAAAGCCTCAGAATGACATGGGGTCATAGAATGTAGCAGTCAGGTTGCACATCGGTCACCACGACCTCACTCCGTCCCCCATATATGCCAATTTTGAGGAGTGCAGCTGCCCGCGAAGGCGTGGTGCAGCTGCTGCCGGCACAGGAGAGGTGGCACTGTGAAAAATGCCCCTCCAAAGTGGGGAGGGCAGACACGCCCTGCTGCCATTAGTGGGAAGACCTCGCTCGGTCCTCCACAGTCCGATATCCCAGTTGCAGCTGCCTGCGAGTGCAGAGCAACTGCGTCAGACCCAATGCAGCCACGTGGTCTGTCTCAAGCCTCGCACTGACACGATCCCCAACAGACTCCCACTTGCTACTTGGGTAGCTCTTCTCTGGTCTCGGGGGCGTGAGGTGCCATTCAGCAAGGTGCCTGCACGCTGGCCCGATGTGGCTGGGGCGGCCATATCGACTTTTGGTGGTGACGTCACATGGAGATCCCGGTGACTGAGGGAAGCAGCAGGTTTCCAACTGCCGGTCGCGCTACCGTTCCATTGCAGAAACCCTTCCCCTCAGCCAGGTAAGCCATGGTCCCTGCTAACTGGGGGGGCAGGCAGCGGCAGACTTCTCCTCTACCGGAGGCAGCATAATTAGGCTGTCCGGAATTCGGTTTAAACCGACTCTAACTGACAGTACCACACAGAATGAAAATCAGCTGACCCGGTTTAAACCGAGTGTCACTGATTTTCATAGTTGACGGGGGAGAGGAGCTGTTGTGGTCTGCCGTCTGTCTGACTGCGGCCGCACCCGAGTACTTCACAGGTCTTTAAAAAGACCATTTACATAACGAGGCTTTGTTCTTCTTTCGCCCCTTCTCAGAGCCCCTGGGGGCGGGGCTGAGCGCAGAAAGTCTTTGAATGAAAACCTAGCGTGATGATGTGCACGCGCTGGTGTCGTGATGCTGTGAGGGCCCATATGGTGGACGCCACTCGGAGCTTGGGTAAAATGACAGCAAGGAGAGGTGCACGAGGGAAGAACGGAGGAGTTGGGGGTAGGGAGAGAATGAGAAAAAGCAAAAACAGCAGGGAAAGTGGAAGGAATGGACGGGATAAAAGCATCACAAGACACACGGGGTGGGCATTTAGGGGGGAAACAGAAAACGAGGAAGAAAGCACGAAAATAGATGCACTCTCACGGAGCGTTGAAGGATAATGAGGACGTTCTCTGAACGTGAACAGCGGTAGGATAGAAGTCATCCAGTGAACATGATGGTGAAGAAGCGTCCGCCAGGGACCGACACAGTAGAAGAGGAAGGAAAGCGATTGAATGACAAACAAGCAAATGGGTGACAAGAAAGCGAACCGATCCTAAGAAACACTGTGTGTCTGACACGGTTCACACGAGGTATTTCATTAACAGAGACCTAAAAGTTGTCTGAAGGAAAGACCTAACAATGCCCTGTTTAAGAATCTGGATAAGATGGAGGATTATTGCATTAGAACTGTTCATAATTGTGAGTTTCTATATGTACCTGCCGTGATTCAGTCGTGGGTACAAATATAGAGGCCGCTAAAAAAAGACATTATGTTCAGCACTGGCACAGACAGGCAATTCTGGTGTATCACACTTTGTGGGATGTTGGTATACTAGAGCAGAGATGGAGCAAGTATCTTCACTGCAATTGCATTAAGCACCTGGTGACTTTTGAAATCAAAGTTAATTAGAGAACAAACTTGTGAAAAGCCAGCATGTGCGAAGGAGCCGAGACATTCAGAGGGTCATCAGAACCAGTATCTCGTGGGGTTGGAGAGATTGGAGGTGGGTGAGGCGTCTTGGGAAGGCTTCCCTCGCCCTTTCAGGACCTCTTTCTCTCTTACAGTTCCTCTTTCATCCTTTACTTTTGCTTGCTCAGGACTACATTAGATTACACCTCTCCTGGACATGTTTTTTTGTCAAATTCATCCCCAGCTACGCCCTCCGTGCCCTCACCACAGACAAGTGCACCAATCGCCACTTATAAACGACTGAGTTACATCATTTGATTGTTCTCACTATGCTTTGTGGGACCTGTAGTTTTGCACTGCCTTGTGCCAGTATTAGTTTTCAAACGCCATCATACTGTCTCTTGATGGCCAGGACTGGCTGCTTGTGTCACACATGGCCTGAGGTACGAATCACATATTCTGTCAGCTGTGAAGCTAGCCTCCTTAGCACTTCCCAACGTCTGTTGATTTTGTTTTGCACCTAACTCAAAACTAGAGCCAAATTTCCGGGGGGGGGGCGGGAACTGAATCTTTAAGCAATAGGCAGAGTGGAGCTGCAGGGTCTCTTAGAAGGGGTGAAACAACAGCGAGGCCTCATTAACATGCAAATGGTCTTTTAAAGACCTGTGAAGTGCTCAGGTGCGGCTGTGTGTGCGCCGGGAAGCTTCTCATCCCGGGCTGCCACACACGACGGGGGGGGGGGGGGGGGCTGAAGCCCTTTGAGTCCAATGGGTGTTGCGCGTCTGCTGTTTGCACATCAAAGGCCTAAGCGGAAAGTAAGCCATGGCTGGCTGGTTCTTTAGTGAGAAAAGATTTTATCAAGCGCTGTAATGTTGTTGGAGTTGCCACAGTGAATGAGTTTTTTAAGACTGCGAATTGCGGAAGATCACAAAATGTTAGGGTGACGCTGAGTTTCAAATGTGTTTCTCTATTTGCAAATGTATCCGCTCTGTCTGTAATGCCACACACTGTTCGATGTTTGTTTCGTATCCATTGAATCGAAACTGTGCCCCACAATGCAGTTACACGCACTGCATTTTAAGAATGAAAAAGCCTGCTAGTAAAATTAACGAACTCCTGCCAGGGAGTGTTGTTCGGCACATGGGGAGGGTAATCTCACTGACCCCTACTGCTCACACCCCCTCACGCACCAAAGGGCTCCTGACATCTGCGAATAAAGCCCACATTAAAGAGGCCAAGTAACAGTGACTCCCTCCCCTCGGTTGGGGAGCCCGTTTTGTAGCAGTGCAGCTGTTTTAAAAGCACTGCAGAGGTCATTGTATTCAACAGTTTTCAGGCAACAATAAAAGTGCCAAGAATGGATAACTCTGGTAATTAACATACCTGCAGGAGAGAGATTGGAGTGGGTTCTGCTTTTGTCACAGAGGTCCGCTTGTGTAGGAATAAAACTTAGATGGTAAGCGCTCCAATGTTGATTACTAATTTTATATACAGTCAAATTTAGTTGAAGGTATTGCAGCAAGAATATGATTATTTGTGGCACTCCACGATGTTGTTAGAGAATAAAAATCAACAGCTGAATATAAGTTGCCATGAAGACAATAAAAATTCTAAATTGAATAGATTCGTTGTAAGAATCAACCAAAAATGTAAAAAAAATGTTATGGCAATTATTGATTCATTGGACTTTCGTATTTATTGAGCTGGAACTGTGCCCCACAATAGTCACACGGACTGCATATTAAGAATAAAAAAAACTTACTGGTATAATTAACGCGCTGTAAGATATGAAACAGTTAATTACAAAATAAACACACACACAAACGAAGTGGCACAAACTGCATTTGAAATCAACAAACCTGAAGTACATGTTTTCCCATTTTCAAAGTTGGAATCTCTATACCATATCCTTGCAACAAAAGTCCACATAAACAAAAAAAATTATGGGGCGAAGAAACACAGCTACAAAAAAACATGTCGTAACAAGATGTGTTTATTTCTAAAAAATAAGCATTTGCAATGCAATAGGTCTCGCATTTACGCGAGTTTGAGCTATTGACATTGCAAATAACAATGCCTTTTATTTTTGTTTTTGTTTTTAAAACATAAATAAAAGGCTTTGTCATTTACAATGTCAATAGCTTAAACGCGCATAAATGTGAGACCATTTGCATTGCAAATGCTTGTTAAACCTTTGCTGCAGAATGAAAAGACAATGGAAAGTATTTCATGACTGTATAAGTTTCTGAAATATAGAGCAGTATACAATTTCAGAAGAAAAATGGAAAAAGCAATGATAAAAAAAAAGCGTTCCATAAACACCGGTAAAACACTGTTTCAGTTGTTTTTTATGGCGCGAAAATGAGTAACTACTGAAAAGCACTGTTTTTTTGAAGTATTGAAATCACTGGAAAACACTGAAAAAACACCACCAGAATTTACCAAAAATAGAAACTGAAAACAGGAAAGCCTAAGCATAATCTTCCTCTGGGTCTCTGGTCACGGACCCTGGTTGCTACGGCTACCCTTGCGACCAGCGCTTCTCTGGCCTAGCGATCCTCAAAAGCCGGGGCATCGTAGGCAGAGCCCCCGACTGCTAACTTTAAGAAAAGATGACACAGCGGACCGCCGGGCCCTGGGTAGGAAAACCAACAAATACGAGGAAAGAGAAGCACTCACCACGCACTCCTTAAGGCTCATTTCGTTCTAGCGCTTCCTCAGCTTTTAGTGAAAAGCAAAGCGCTCCACATACAGACAGAAAGCACTTTGGCCAGGTTGCCTTCTCTTTGGCCCAAAATAAATGTGCGGAGGAAGCTCTCTTCAGGCAAATTCACAGTACTCCCCAGGCACTTGTTGATAACAGGGTGAAGAACAATCTAGTCCTTTCCCCAACTCCAAACAGGAGCAGCGGTATCTTCCTTGAAGTCTTTTGTATCCCTGAGATTTCCAACAGGGGGCCAGCACACACAAGCCCTTGGAGACTCTTCACAAGCAGGATACCACAGCAGGGCAAAATGAGTCAGTCCTTTTCCTGCACCACAGACAACATCAGCAACTGCAGGCCAACCCACCCCTCACTCTGAAAAGTCAGTGCTCCTCACACAGTCCTTCCGCTCTTCTTCTATGGCAGTGTCCTCTTGTTCCTTGAAGTAATTTAAAGCCCTGTGGTTGTAAGTGGTATACTTTCACCCCAAAATATCTTTGTTCTCTTGGTGGCACGGTTCTCTGAACCCAGGGTAAACCAGTCCTGTCCTCCCTGGTGCAGCATGACCACAGGGGGCGGAGACGCATTGTGCAAAAGGAGGCACAGCCTATTCAGGTGTAAGCAAAACTCCTTCTACCAACCACTCTAAATGCAGACCAGGTCTATTCAGCCCTGCAATGAGTTATCCAGGCAAAGCAGGGCACATTTCAACTCCCCCAGTGACTCTCTAGAGTGAATGCACATCTCAGCGCCTGTAACTCACACACCATACGCTGAATACACAAACAGCCAGAGGCACACAGATAGGTAAAGATGGAAAATGCTCACTTTTTAAAAGTGGCATTTTCGAACACCGGATTTAAAAAACACCTTTACCAAAAGGTGCGTTAATAAATTCTGGGTTCAGAGAGTCAAAACTTCCTTTTCCCATCTTGTCCCTATGGGAAGTTACACAGGTAAAAATGTTACAGTGTAACCCCAATGATAAGCCTATGGGACAGATAGCCTTTCAACAGTGAAAAAGGAAATAAACAGTATTTCACTGTCAGGACATGTTACACACACCCGTACATGTTCTACCTTTCACATACACTACACCCTGCCCTTGTGGGTACCTTGGGCCTACCTTAGGGGTGCCTAACATGGAAGGAAAGGGAATTTTTGGGTCTGGCAAATGGGTGCCCTTGCCAGGACAAAATGGCACTTTACAATTGCGCAGTCAGACACTTCAGTGGTAGGTTTGAGACACATTTACAGAGCTACTCATGTGGTTGGCACAACCGGTGCTGCAAGTCCACTAGTAGCATTTGATTTACAGGTCCAGGCACACACCGTGCACTTTACAAGGGACTTACCTGCAAATCAAATATGCCAATCATGGATAACCAATCATATCATAATTTATACAGAGAGCATATGCACTTTAACACCAGTCAGCAGTGGTCAAGTGCCCAGAATCCTATAGCCTACAAAAACAGGGTCAGAAAAATAGGAGGCAAAAGGTTTTGGGATAAACCTGTTATAAGGGCCTGGTCTACCAATTGTTGTGCCAGTCACATTTTTCTTCCTCCCGCTACAGCACGGGGCAATGAGTAAGACCACTTTAATTCAGTAATTTCAATGTGCGCAGCAGCGTTTTTCTCTTTCGCAAGGTGCACATCGTACACAAAGTAATTTCAGTGCCAGAGCGTACTATAGAAATGTGTGCTTTTTTAGGCCAAATATATTTTTGCTATTTGCCAATATTTTCTTTTTTCATATTGTTGAGGTACCAACAGCCCCCCCCCCCAACCACAGCGTTTTACAAACAACAAAACAATAATTGACCATCCTCATCCTGAAGCTTCTCCATGCAGCATACTTTTCCAGTTTCTTTCCATCATTTCACTTGTGTAGCTTTAAGTGGCACAATTTATTTTCTCTTCCTCGAGGAGCCAATACCCAGAGGTGTCTGGGTCATTGGCTTTAATTTCACCCTTTATGCATTTTTATGTTGGTTGCTTTCTAAAGTTCTTTCGTTGTCGCCACCTGAATCTTAAGGTTGAAGTCTAGCCTTGAAAAAAGCCATATTCATTGCACATGTAATGTCTTCACTAACAACACGTGATCTTGTAAACTGTGGGTAAGATTATGAAGAGAAGGCTTGGCACCATTGTTACTATAATCACAAAAAATCAACCTACTTTTCCCGTTGAAGATCGCATCGCAAAGGAAAAATCTTTAGTCAACTTTCTGTACTGAAACAGAAAAAATACATAGGTTTTTATCCCCCTTAACCCAATCCTGAACACATTTAAGTCTTGAGGCAGGTTACAATACACATTTTTGATTTACAGAAAAATCTGTGAATATCTCACATGCCCTCTTGGAAAGATACCGTCCCAACTGTACCACTTAGATGCCTGACACCAGTTTCAGAGTTGGTAAAGCCACTCCTTTAGGTTTGACATCCCTAAGTTTGGAGGTGTGATATTGACACTTTCTCTTGGCTGCAGCCCGGAAATCTTACACAATTAGGTTGCAGTGGCTACAATTCTGCTTTGATTGATTCCAGTATCAGATTGACAATTCAGGCTTTGGCCATTTGTGTGTGTCTCTCTCTCTCTCTCTCTCTCTCTCTCTCTGTCTCTCTCTCTCTCTCTTGCTCTCTTTCTCGCTCTCCTCTCTCTGTCTCTTGCTCTCGCTCTTGCTCTCGCTCTCTCTCTCGCTCTCTCTCTCGCTCTCTCTCTCCCCCTCTCTCTCTCGCTCTCTCTCTCCCCCTCTCTCTGTCTCTCTCCCCCGTCTCTCCCTCTCTCTCCCTCCCTCCCCCCTCTCTCTCCCACCGAAGCAGCCCGTAAAGTGTAACTCGGCCTGCCACTGCAGAGCCCGTACGCAGTGTGGGACTGCCGTGTCGACTCGGCAAGTTTACCTTTGAACATTCCCTTTTCTGCATATCAGTCACCCCTGCAGTAGGCCTACAGGCAGGGTGCGTTTTATGTTAAAGGAAGGACATGCCCTGATGTGTGTGGCATGACCTGGTAGTGAATTACAACCTATTCTGTTTTTCACTATTGCAAGGCTACCTGTTCCCATAGGCCAGAATAGGCAGTTTGATTATAACATCCTATAATCCTGACTGACTCGGGGAACTAGTGAGAGGTTCGAGTTTAGTATGCCTGAACTCAGAATGATAAAATGCATCTTTTAGTGAAGTTGGTTTTTAACATTCTGTGTTTGAAAATACCACTTTTAGAAAGTAGGTATTTTCTTGCTTAAACCATCCAACCTGCCTCTGCTAGCGTGTGTATTGTATGTCTGGTTTTGTGAGTGACAGGGTCTGGGGGACTCCAGGAGACTGGGTGAGTCAGCACTAGGCTGAATAGGCCGATCTACCTGAGGAGTGGTGGGAGGAGTAGCACCGGAGCCTGAATAGAGCTGTGCCTGCCTTCCACAATGCTGGCTCCACCTCCTGTGGTGCGTCTGATGACCCTGGCCTACTCTGACAAAGGAAGAAGTTGTGCACTGGCAGAATGCACCCAGAACTGGTTTGGACTAGGTACAGGACCCTCTGCCTTCTGAGGACAAAGGATTTCTGAGTATAAATATTGGGGCCCAGACCCCAAGACTTTAGATCACTTCTAGGAATACAAGACAAACCTTTGCCGAGCAGAAGAACCGAAGAAAGCTGCAGGAGTTTGGACTGCCCCTCTGCCAGTGTGCTGTTGTGGGTTGGCCTGCAGTGGTGTCTTAATTGCCAAGGAAAGGAGAAGGAACTTTTACGGAACTTCATCATCTTGCAGAACAGTTCTCCAAGGGCTTGAATCGAGCTTGCCTCCTGTCCAAAGTCTCAGGGATACAAAATACTTCACCCCTTCTGTTGGCTTGCTTCTGGAACATGCTGTTTCATTCCCTACGGAAGGAATCTGCAACACGAACGCCAGCGAATGGCGACTCTAAAGGAACCGTGGTACCGGCACCCTCGTAACGTCACCTCCTCTCCGGTCAGGAAACCGACGCCTCCCCTGTTTGCACTAGCATCCAGGACACCGACTCATCATCTCCCCTAAGCAAGGAACCGACGCTGCAATGCACTGATGACATCGCATCTCCCAGACGCCATGAGCTGTATTTGTTGTTGCTTCTCAAGGTACGGTCCTGTGGGGTCTGTTTTGACTCCGGGCCCGACGCTGCGCACCTCGGATGGCACTGTACTTTGGGAACTCTTTCACCTCGACCGTTGGGGTTATCTGTTGCTAAAGACTTTTAAGTGAATTACCTATTTTTGAATTACTTCTACCATCGTGAAGTATTACTTGTGATTTCCAGTATTGTGGATTTTTTGTCTTTTGTGGTTTTGTGATAAGTCTATATAAAGAATACTTATTTTTATACAAACCGGTGTGGTGTCAGTCTGTAGTTTTTTCACTGTATTACTGTATGTGTTCACAAATGCTTAACACACTTCCTCTGAGATGAGCCTGCCTACTCGTGCCAAGCTACCAAGGGGGTGAGCAGGGGTTATCCAGTAGTGTAATCCCCTTGCCATGACTTAGACGCAAGGGTCCCTATTTGGATAAAGGTGTGTACCATTTTCAACTAGAGACCCCAAGTTCTAACAGACTTCATTTCAGCACAGACATTCACTTATTCCTCACTTTGACAAGGTGGCTGTGTCTTTTCGTATTTGGCACAAACCATTGGAAAGAGCTGCCTGTAGACATTTGACAAGAGCTGAAAACCTGGCTCTTCCAGCTAAAATACTGAAATAGTTCTCCTGCACCTGTCACTGGCACCATGGGTCTAGTTGAACTCGAGCCTCCCTAGGTGTGATTTCATGCAGCTGTATATGTCCAACAGTGAGTGCTTTATTGTCCGTTCCTGTTGTTGCAGGTGTATAATGGCGTTTCTGTTAGGTCTACTTGCAGATTCATTTACAACCCCGCCCACTTCCCCCTTCTGTGGTGTGTTGATGCATACTTTGAAATGGTTCGTCAGTGTTGTTTTTGCCTCTAAGGAGATAGAAAGTGGGAAGGGAATTGACAGGAGTGCTGAGGTGGTACCATATGTGGCTCCCTGACAAATCTGGGAGGTACTGCAGCCTTGGCACCACTTGCTGGTGCAGGATATCTGCTTCATCTTTTCCATATCCATTCAGGCACCTGGATTAGACCCAAGAGGTGAGAAATCAGCAGGTAGATAAAGTATTCACCAAAAACCAAAGGTACGTAACTTAATTATCAGGTTCTTAAGCATCTTGAGTAATTCAAGCCAAGTTAATTGCTGTTACATTCGATATTATCAGTCAGTCACCTACTCATACTATTTTTCCTTGTAGACATTTGAAGGGCCACAGAGCAGTGACGAACTGTGCACATTCCATTCTGGTGTGCCTATTTTCCATGAAGGGTATGTATGCATTGATAGGATTTCTGGTAATTAATTTGAATGTTGGTAAATTAAAAAGAAAAATAATAATAATGGGACCATTTGAAATAACAGAACAGAATACTTAGTCCGCGCACTGTGGTATGCATTGTGCCCAGTCAGGTAATAGATATTGAAAGTTATATTGTTTGTGTGGTTGGGACAGAAAAGTCCACGGAACCCTGCTTCGAGTGCTGCAGCTGTACTGATGTCTGGATACCTATTGCTGATTTTTGTTGCCATAGGCAAATGCAGACCCTATGTGTCCGCGCTCCATGACATAGGCCTTTCTCATGAATTACGATCTTGTTAGACCAGGAGTGGCGCACAAATTGCTACCCTCGTAGATGTAGAAGGCTGCTGCTTTACCAGGATTTAAGCAACACGAACGCAGTAGTGGCAGCATGCTGTGTAGTGATCAGTAGGGGTAAACTGGTTCTTTTTACCTGTGTCACTGGAGTTAGGCCTACAGCATACTCATTTGAAGTTCTGCTGTGTGCTTAACTCACCCTTGGCCTACTTCGGTTTGGTGTGCTGCGCAGTGCATGTGTGATGTATATGGGCTAGATGTATGTATGCCTGTGAGTGGTAAAATACAGGGATAATGTAGTACTGTGTAGTGCCTCTGATTTATTCATGTGCTGGTTGTATGTGCACCTGTGAGTAGTACAATACATGAAGGATCTAACGCTGTGCAGTACATGTATGCTTTATGCATGTGCTGGATGTATGTGTGCCTGTGAATGCATGGAGGACTCTGGGAGACCCAGGGCTGCCTGGTGAAACATGAGGAGAAGAGATAGGATTTGTGTATTGCTGCATCCCTGCAGGCTGGGTTGGTCACGCTGGAGAAGGGAGGCTCCCCCAGATACCCTTCAAAGGGTGTTCTTTGATTCAGAGAGAGGTCACAAGAAAGGGGCCTGGGTACGTCTCAGAAAGGAGATGGGGCTTATAAGATAATCATAAAGAGTATGGCTGACCGGTGACCCCTTATGCCAGATGGGGCTGCCGTGCTGAGTGGGCTGTAGCCAGTGTGCAATGGTGAGCTGGCAACCTCATGCCAGGAGGGGCCGCATTAAAGGAATCTTCTTTACTGATTGGGTTAGAGCCCATGTGCAGTGTAGAGATGGTGACTCTCTGTCCCACGAAGTATGACCTTGTTGGGATTGTCACCAGAGGAGAAAGGTCGCTGTGGGGTAGCTCTACAGACCCAGGGTTGCTTGGTTAAAAATGAGAAGAGGAGATAGAGGATTTGTGTATTGCTGCATTCCTGCAGGCTAGGTAGGACGTTCTGGAGAAGGGAGAGACCGGCTCCCCCCCAGATACCCTTCAAAGAGTGCTCTTTGATTCGGAGTTCGCAAGAAAGGGGCCTGGTTACGTCTCGGGAAGGAGATTGGGCTGATCAGATCATCATAAAGAGTATGGCTGAAGCCCTGGGCTAACATTCTGATACTCATATCACTCTCTCTGACATCCAGATGTGAACTCTAGTCACTCCCATGTCCTTAGTTGTGGGGCTATCACCTTTGGTGTTGCTCCTACTGTGACAGACTGCTCTCTTGAGGAAGAGAGGGCAGAGGAAAGGGGCACTTTGAAAGGAAGCAGACCCCCAACATAAACTTCAAAGACTCTGACTTTAAATAACATTTGGGGTCTGGAAATGGATTTTAAGAGGAGGAGCTTAAGACCTCCTAATTTTCAACTGTCAAACATCCAGTCAGGTTGTGCAAGGAGGAGAAACTCTGCAAGACTTCTGCCTGTAACCAAGACTGTGGGCCGATGCCTGCTATCGTCGCAGCTGGGTGGGGGGACATCCCCCATGTAGTCTAAAATCACGTAGCTTGGATCACCAGCGCCTGGCTGCTTGCCAAGACCAGTCTGCTGTTTGAGAAGAGGAGAGTGTTGGAGGTAGCGAGGTTGAGTGGCTAATCCAGTCGAGTGGATTCCCTTTCCGAGGTGGGAGAAGACGGCTGCTGCACCGATCGGGTCATTGCACGTGTGCAGGAAAGTCAGCGACACACGTATGCCAGAGGAGAGCCGCTGTTCTCATCGCTGTGCCGAATGGGTCATGGCCCATGTGCAGTGAGAAACCAGCGACCCACCCCATATGCCAGTATTGGTCGCAGTGAAGTGAGCAGTGAGCATCGCTGTGGTGAATTGGTTGTCGTTAGTGCGCCGTAAGAGACCGGTGACCCCTTATGCCAGAGGTGGCTGAGTGGGTTGTAGCCCGTGTGCGATGGTGAGCTGGCAACCTCATGCCAGGAGGGGCCGCAATAAAGGAATCTGCTGTACTAATTGGGTTAGAGTCCACGTGCAGTGAAGAGATGGTGACCCTCTGTGTCAAAGAGGGACACCAGGACCAAGGCAGAAGGGTGAACTTGTTTGTATCGTCACCGGAGAAAGGTCGCTTTGGGGGGCTCTACAGACCTGCACTGTGACAGGCAATCAACGTCAGGACCTTGGCACTACTTCCCCATTTTCCTCACTGTGGGACAGACCAAAGAACATACCCAGTGTGGAGGAGCCAACGTTCACTATGGCTGCACGACCGCATGTGAAGAACTCTAGGACCGCCCAGAGCAGCCACCTGAGCAGTGTGCAATTAACTCACCTGAACCAGTTGCTGCCGCTCCAGCACCCTAGTAGTGGGCGCCCCCAAGCACTCCAGCTACTCCGATCCTGCAGGTGCCGGTAAGGCTGATTTCGGTCTAGTGGCCCCGGGTGGGGGGGGGGGGGGGGGGGGGTTGGTAATGTACTTGCTTGCCAGATAGGGCTTTTTTTCATAAAAGTGATTATTTGGCTGGACAATCATTTTTTGCTCCTGCGCATATTTTGAGTTGTGTGCCTGTGTTCAACTCCTGTACCTCCCCCAAAAGGAGCCTTGAACTGCTCAAACCACGCTATTACTGAGAGACAAGTTCTGAAAGAGTGCTTGGTCCAGTTTCTCATAGTTGATCCATAGTAGGTCAGGCCACAGGACATCAGGATTGAAAGGCCTCAACCCCCATGGCTGAGCCCAGTAACCCCTGCTTGGTCTGTTTCACTCCTAACTGGGTAACCCCTGCCCACAAAATGTGCAGTAATTAAATATTGTATTGTATTACAGATGTGCTACAGACATTGATACCTCTGATTCAAATGTTTTTTTTTTAATTTTGGTTTATTTCTCTGAATAAAACAAAAGAAAATGGAGGGGGAAAAATAATTTGAACATGAAACATAAAAAATGTGAGTGCTCAAGGGTTCTTGCCCTAAAAAGGTGGCCCTTCAGAAAACCTCATCACTATAAAAGTTTCTTTTTATTACAGTATGTGCATACACAGATTGCTTTGTAGGTTAGTCTTATTTTAAGAAATCGTCTCTAAAAAACAGTATTAAAAGTTTTTGTTTGTAGCTTCCTGTTAAAAGCCATCTTTCGCAGTTGGATGACATCCTCACTGTGCCATCACAGATTGTTTCTAGTCCTGGGCCTTAATGCGGACCCCAAATGCATTTGCGGTGTTGTCGACTTACTTTGCTTCCATTTAGTTATTTAGACCAACACATGATACCAATGATTTGTTGGTTTAAAGTCGAGGATGGGAAACACTGTCTGTGATGACAAGGAGAGGGGTGGTTCACCTACTTCACGGTGCATTGCGGGTTAAGTCTACTATGCCTTTGTCACTTCAGCATCATTGGTGATTATCCTACCACCTACTGGTATGACCAGAAACTACTTCTAGAGCATAGCTTTACATGCTGCTATCTGGCACTAGTGTGTCATATCCAACACGTCCATGTGCATAATACACCAATTCCCTTTTTCTGCTAAATAGTGGACCAGAATCTCGTCCATTTGGGATTTTCCTGGAGCTTTCTGCTGATAACCTCTGGATCGGTTTGGCTGTATTCCATTCATCCTCCTCTTGCTCCAGCTAAAATTAGTTTATGGCTTAATGCTTAGTTGAGAGGCCTATCAGCAGGTGCAGTGTCACCGGGGCCCAAGTGTGTGAGGGTGCCCTTGTGTAACCCCCAGTTGTAGAAGTCTCTTCATAACCAACCGAGGGGTGAAGGGGTCCAATTTGCCTCACTTGCATTTGGGTCAATTGCACCCTTGCAGCACCACTGGCTCTGTATGTAATCCACACAGGTTGTGCAATCAGCCTTTGGAAGCAGCTGACTTTATTCATGTCTGCAACCGGGGAATAGTCATCCACCGCATACTCACACAATGTGCTATCACCAGTACAAGGGCCTTGTGAAACTGAATAGCTTGTTTACAGTGGGTGAGTGGACCTATTTCTTAAGAGACCATGGATGGCAGAAAGAATCTGGAGGGAAGTTTGTGATGTGAATGCCAGGCTTTTTCTGCCCATCCCGAATTGCTCCTCTTGGAGGTCCCCCTTTGTGATTTTGCATTGTAATTTTGTTAATGTCCTGTGACACCTATATTTTCTGTCCCTAATAATGGATTGAGCCCACCTCTTATGTATTTTTAAAATAACTATGTTGATGCCTTCGTTGCCATATGATAACTTGATGAAATAAGTGTTTCCATTTGATGCGCACATTCTTATCTTGTAGACCTTGTTATTTTAAGAGGATATTGTACATCTGTATTCAGGGTTTCTAGTTGCCAATAATGCATTGATGATTGTGAGGAAATGTGTATTATATGGTGTGGCAGTACAGCCTCACCTTGTAATACTCATCAACCCCCCTTAAGACCCTTCGGTTTAGTCCGTCAAACCCTTAGCTCAAGCTTGGGTAGCTGTGGCACTGAGCAGCAAAGCCTACATAGAGAAACAAGGGATAATCTTTTAAACCGCACCAAACAATTGAAGAAGAAATCAGCACAACACTCAAGAAATCTAACACCAATTTATAAAAATAGACTGTATTTTTATAAGAATGTAGACACTAGTATTAAAGAGATCCACCCAAGGGTTCAGGAGATATCGAATTTACAAGTAATAATAAATCAAAGTAATTTCACTCTAACGCGAACAAGCCTTGGCAAAGTCAACGAATTGGACACTTAAAAACTTTTTCAATGAAAGCTTAGTTAAGTGTCACTGCAGTAGGTTAGAAGTATGCAAGACCTGGCGTACCTCTCAACCTTATATGCCCTAAGTACCAGGGTACCATTTTCTAAGGACATACAGGTAAGTTAGCCATTTCCAATTGGGCACAGCCAATTCGACATACACTTTCAGGGCATTGGCACCGAGGTCAGGTTAACACTCCTTTGTGCACTCCGAATCGAAAAACCCGTAGGATCAGTCGAAAAACTAGCGGGTAGCCACACAAAAAGAGGCCGTTCCTATCTGTGATATTGGAACTGTTTTTCCATTCCTCATGGCATTCCAAAGAGCAAGATATTATCTCTGACGATTGTAATCTTTGAACTCAATATTGGCTAAAGCCAGCTCAAATTCTTTGGTCTGGAAATACGCCAACCTTGCATTTTCGTTTCCTCTCTAAGGTCTTGGAGGTCATAGTTAGTTCATGTAATTTTGAAACAAACTGCATCATCTACCAAAACTGAAAACTTGCCTATCGCTTGATAAATTACACTTTTTACCAATACAAATTCAGGCATTGATCAGATTTCCATGTCGCTCAGGTTAGAGAATACGTTTTAAATGTTGAACATCCTTGTTTTAAATGAAAGGCGAGGTGGTGAACCTGGGGGAGCACTAGTTTTCTATGGCAGCTAGTCATGCCCTCCCACAAACGTTTTCTTTTCCATCACTTGTGCTTCCCATGTCTCCCACCCAGTCTAAGTAGTGGCCTGGAAATCATGTCTTTACATTGGTTATCATCCAAAGATCAGTACCCAATACACAGACATAGTAGTGCTCTAGTGTGCAAAATGTAATGTCATTTTGGATAGTCTCGGCTGTGGACTGGCTGCAATTGTTAGTTACACCATCGCTATGCAGTTGTCTTTTAGAGAAATGGAGTTTCACATAATTGTCGGTAAGCATAAACCACTTTTACATTGAATAAAGAGCGGTCTCAGACTGATATCTTGATTTATGTCTAAGCCACAAACTGTACCTACTAATATTAAGCTAAGAAATGATAGTTTTGATCAACTAACCTCTTCTCCTAAATGACCTGTCTTATCAGTTAATAAATCCAAAAATGTTTCCTGGGCTTTGGTATTAAATAAGGCCTGCTTCATTTATTTGACAAAAGAATCACTTATATTTTTTAGGATGAAATTTTGGAGCTGTTGCAAAAGAAAAACATCTGATTTTAACACATTTTTATCCCAAGAAGGCTGCACCTCAGGACAGCACATGTGGGTTAAAAAAGATGCTGTAAGTATACATCTCGGTGCTCTTTGTAAAATGTTGTTTTAAGGTTATGTAACAGTAAAACATGAATTTAGTGCTGGTGCATCCCATTACCTTAACTCCATTCCTTTGCAATGTCCAGTTATGATATTGAGAGTTCAGGACCCCGTTATACAGCAGAGGTCAGCACTTCAAACCTCTTCTTCACAGAATCGATGGTATGAATTTTCTCAAATACAGTTTTTCGATTTCTCCGGTAATGAGGGCCGGTGGGAACGGGGTGTGTATGTCCATGTTTGCTTCTTTGGTTCCAATACTTTCATTTTACCCCAGTTGTGGGTGGCAGGGATTGTGAATAAAGTGTTTTTCACTTCTCTAAGGTTTAGTTCTCCCCCCCCCCCCCCACACTTATGCTACCTTAAATGATTCAGTTAAAGCACCACATCAAGCATTCTGTGGTGTAACGCTCTTTTTGCATGGGCCATAAACAATTGTTGAAAGATAAATTTGGCTGTTGTGCAGTGTCTACAGGAGTTATGTGATTTCTAGATTCCGACAAGGGAGATCCTCTTTGTTTAGGTTCTAGGTGCTAGTATAAGTTCAATGGGACATCGCTTTAGGCCCAGAGTTCCTACCCTGAATGTGCCCATGGAGCATTTGGTCTTACATTGGTATATCCTTAAAATGGGTCTTGCATTACTTGCACTGGAGCATGGTTGAGAACACTGCCTTTGCTGTCAGAGGTCACTATACATGGAACCTTAAAGTGTGCATACCGTTTTACAGCACTTTTAGTACAGCAAGATTCGAACACGTTTACATCACCCTGGTACCAGCACAGCTTGTTAGTCCATTACCATTGTACTAGGGCTGATACAAGGCGTTTGCCCTTCACACCAAATGACTGTAGGCACAGCAGTTTGAAGAATCCTCACTGATCTCCTGAGGGTTCACTCTGTCTCAGAACCTTACAGAAGAGTGGTATTCAAGGATATTCAGCCTTCCATGCCTATAGTAGTGGTTTAACAGACATCGAACCATTGTGCCCTCCTTAGGCTCCAGAATGTAGGTCACACACCAATTCACATGGGATTTTCATAAGCCCCAGGTGAGTTCCAGGTATCACTTGCTCAACAAGTTTGAGTTTTCAAGAAATGCTTTGCAATGAAGGACTTTTTTCTCAAGGAGCTCTTGGTTAAGCTTTTTCAGAACCATTTCTCCTGGTCCTACCCGAAAGTGACACCTATCTAGGGCATGTGCTCCCGTTTTCAGGCCGAATTTCAACTCTCAAAATAATCCAGACCAGTTTCCAGTGGTTCCTGTGGGGCATTCGGTCTCGGAGGCAGTAATCTACCCCATCTACTGGCGGCTGGGCTAAGTCTTGGTTAGCAATGAGACTGACATCAGTTGACAATATAAGGGGCAACCTACATGTGATGTTGTTTCCAAACCATCATGAGTGGCACCAAAGGTTCCCTTGGTTAAAAGGCACCTTAATCTTTGCCATTCAAGTAGAGAGTTTGCCTCCGAGTCTACCCACCTGCAGGAGAATTTAGAAAAGATCTATTGAATATTGCCAACCTAGCAAAGGAGTTAGGGAAGAGCATTCATTAACTATCGCAATTTTCAACACTGCTTGTGCAAGATTTCACTAGTATGGGCACCTTTGTTTTGTATTGGAACTTTGATAACTGCTCTTGTCTATGTTGGAGTTTCTTGGCGAAGCACACATATTATCTTCAATGTAGCAAAACCTAGGCTCTTGGCTCTGTTAGTGCTTTGTTCCAAAAAGGACTTGCGTGTTTTTTTTAATTAAAAGTCCTTTTTCTCATCTTTTCAGTAATAGAGATGTTTGTGAATGTAAATCTGCAATCAGCATCCCTGTTCCCCTGACCTTTTCGAGTTCTTTATTGCTAAGCAGGCCTGTTGGAAGCAGTTCAGGCAAACTCAGTTTTGTATTCAACGTATTGCTTTTATTTTTATTTTTTTAAATTTTTTATTTTGCCAGTGGAGAAAAGAAAACCATGGTATCAACAGACGGGGAGACATGAGGGCAGAAAGGCAGACACCAATCGCAAGTACATTGCGAATACAGTAATGACAATTACATTTTTACATAAATAATAAAATAAAAAAAACAACAAAAAAAAAACACAATTTGTAGCACACAGCCGGCAATATAACATAGCCAGCAAGCGACTTGCAGGTTAAGGTGTTAACAAAACACCAATATTTGATTAGTCCCAATGAAGGCTAGACCAAGTACATTCAAATTTAGCACAAATTTAGCACATTGGTGAGCGCCAATTCCATCTCATAAACCCCCCTCAGTATCAGCCGCATCTCCGTGAGTGTCGGGCATTTCGTCTCAATCCAAACCCTTGCGATACCAAGACGACAACAGGCCATGATAATGGAGAAAAAAGTGTTAGATATTAGGCCAGAGTCATCTATTAAACCCATGAGTATCTCCTTCTCAGAAATAACGATATTCCTACCTGCCAGTTTACACAGTTCCTCAGTTACCTGAACCCAGTACGTGTTCAATTTCAGGCATGTAATAAACATGTGTCTAATATCAGCTGCATAAAGTAAACATTTGGGACAGTGTGTCTTAGGTGAAGAATTGGTCGTAGCCCATTTTGTAATGACTTCAGGTGTGTAATAAAGAAGAAACAACATTCAATGTTGTTGGAGTTTTAAGTTTATAGAGCTAACTGCAGTGTTGATCGTATTCAGAGAGCTATTTAGATCTTCTTCACTCACAGCTATCCCAAAAAATCGGTTTATTTTTACTACAGCCTGGACGCCATCATCCCTTGACTCCAACAAAAGATTCTTGTAGATTTTCCCTATACAGCCCCTGCCAGTTACCTGTAGTAATGAACGGGCAGCCTTACTAAGTCCACTAAGAGCAACTAAGCCTTTTCCATTGATGAAAAAGTCCCGTACTTGCAAGAATTTAAAAAATGAATTATACGGAACTCCGAATTCGCCTCTGAGAGAAGACAAAGATCTAAAGCCATCCGAGTCACATGGTTGCCCTAATTGAGTGATTCCGCAATGCTGCCAGCTTCTCCAGACTAAGTCATCAAAAAGGGCTCCTAGTCGCGGATTGCCTCCTAGATACGCAAGTTCGTGAAATTCCGGAATATTGTATACACTTACAATATCGTGCCAGATCCGGACTGCTTGTCCCACTATCTTAAAACGGACCCGCTTGAAGTAGTTCGGGTGAGACATCTTACACACTATAAACCTGTACTCTAGCCCACACGCCAGCTGGTATGATAACCACATTTGAGACATACCAGACCCTTTAAGCAAACTCTGCAATCAACTGGCAAAGGCTGCCCAGAAGTATAGCTTAAAGTCTGGGAGTCCAAAACCACCTCTTTCATAAGGCAGTTTCTAAAACTTAATAGCACGTCTAGACCTTTTGTAACCCCAAATAAAGCTGCCAGTAATACTATCGAGTTTTTTAAAGAAAGAAAAGGGGACCCTCAATGGGATCGCCCTGAAAAGATATAAAAATGTTGGCAAAATGTTCATCCTAACAATATTACATCTCCCTCAAATTGTGATGGGCAATTGGTGCCATTTGCGCAGGTCGGCAGCAGCCTTCTTAAGTAAAGGTTCATAATTTAGTTTTACTATTTTATTCGTCTGACTACAAAGGTTAACCCCCAGATATGTAGCTGTTCGAGTAACTCCTAGAGATAATGTGTCAGGAATGATTTCAAAGTTGGTTATTGTTTGAGTTTTATTAGAATTAAGCTTGTACCCCGAGAAAGCCCCGAATCGCCGTGCCTCCACAATAGTCTCCCCCATTGCCACAATAGGATTAATAGTGTAGACCGCGATGTTGTGACTTTAAGACGTTCGTTATTGAAAGACACCGGGATAATACTCGAGTTATGTAATAGATGACGGATAAAAGGCTCAATGTAAATTGCGAACAGGAGTGGGGATAGGGGACACCCCTGCCTCGTGCCCCTCTGAATGCTAAAAGAGGATAAAGTTAAGCCATTAAGCCTAATTGCCGCCGTGGAGTTTATATACGATTTCTGAACTGCGGTGATAAACCTCCGACCGAGCCCTACTTCTGCCATTATTGACCAAAGAGACCCCCAGGTAACCCTGTCAAAGGCCTTCTCGGCATCAAGCAACATTGATATTTTACCCCCCATCTGACAGGCGACGTCAAACACGGCAATTGCGGTGTTAATATGTGTCGTCGTATCCCGCCCAGGGACGAAGCCGTGTTGTTGATCCGTTACAATTAAATGTATAAATGGTGCTAACCGTAAGGAAAGAATTTTAGAGAAGATCTTTGCATCATGATTAATGGAAGAAATCGGACGGTAAGAGCCGCTTTCCTCTGATGGTTTTCCTTTTTTGAGAAAAACGACTGTTAGTCGATTTCCAAGAGGAGGGTGCTGCCCCACCTTCCAATATATCGTTGACCAACTTCAAAAAGACCGGATCGAGGATCTCTCCAAACGTTCTATAAAACACAAGAGGAATAGCATCCTCGCCAACTGCTTTCCCTAAGGGTAGGGCCCTAATGGCAGCCCCTATCTCCTCTTTGCCCACATCCCTATCCATTAGTGCCGTTATGTGTGGTTCTAGTGAGTTGATTTCGCTATCCCCAATGTAGTCTATAGCTGTATGCTGGTCGAAAGCTAAATTATCGCTATAGAGGTCAGCTTTTAAAAGGCACTGGTATGTCTGTAAAGGCTCACCTTTCATTACAGTTACCACAAGCTGATAGATGGCATGCATGAATTAATCTCATTCACTGGCAATCGCTCAGGGCTGCATTGCAACCTTTCATTTATCATTATAAGCCGGTATATCCCCATTTTATCATCTAATACAATTCTCAACTAATTTTCAGATTTCTCTGTTCTTTTCCTTTTTTACTTCTGTTGGTCTTCTGTTGCTCCACTGTTTCAGAGCCCATTCTCTATTGTGCCCAGTATTCTCTCAAAATATTTTAAGCCTTTAAAGTTTTGTTTTTGTAAGAACTTCTTTCCAAGTTTTAGACATCCACGCAGGATATGGAGATTCTCAGGCTATGGGGAAACAGTTGAGATCCTAGAAGAAGCGGCAAGAGTTTGCTATTCATGGTTTTACAAAGATTCCTGGCTTAGTGCCTTTGGGGATGTGTCATGAGGGACAAGTATTTGTGGTTATAATAATTTATACTGCTTTATAGTCTGCCCAATAAATATATTTTTAAAATGTTGGGTGTTAGGAACCTGCTGTGCCATATCTTTGAAGAGGCCCCAAGTCGAAGCATTCAGCAATTTGTGGCTTTTACATGATAATATGTTGAAAGCTGAGACTTTTATGTTAGATTTTACCTGTAAACTGTAGCTGAAAAGTACCACCAGGCCTAATGCTATTGGCTAAAAATGGAAGAATAGAAAGATCTAATGCATGACACAGACTCGCGTAGCAACTTTGGAATGAATGGGAGTGAGGCATGGATGTGGGAGGGCCAGAAAGTGATGCAACAGCACTATGTAAGGATTTAACTTTCTTCAACCATACATAACAAGGATATTGCACCTTGTATTTCTATATGTGGCGTCCTGTGTCTATATGGCCATAGTACTCCTTGGTGACTTTCATTATCCTTATAATGTATGGTTGAAGGTACTGTATCCCTAAAAACGTTGTCATCAGCACTGTAGTGCATGCACGCTCAAGTCAATGGCCATCCCTTTCACCACTGGTGAACATGGCAAGGGAGTGGAGGGGATTAAGGTTCATCCAAAGGAGGGCCATAGTGGCCTCCTCTCCTCTTAGGAGCTGCCTGCTTTCTCTGTATTGAATACCAAATAGAAAATGTGTTACACTTAAGCAAAAGCAAATATCTGTGCTCTCTAATACATGCATTGTTTGTGTGATTATCCTAATATTTTTCAATACAAAGCAAAAACAGTGTGTGTTTCTTTGTGCATCTTTAGTTTCTAACATTACTTCTATTTTCAGGGTAAAAAGGTTGTCCCATGCAGGCATGATTGGCACCAAACTGGAGGAGTAGTAACTGTTACAATATATGCCAAAAATGCTATTCCAGAACTCAGCTATGTAGAAGCAAACAGCTCAGTGGTATGTATTTGGTTTAGTCACTTAAATAACTGTAGATGTTAAAGGTCACTAAGGCTTCTCTCGAGTTTGTGAATATAATAGTACAAATGCTTACACTGTATTGAAAAATAATAACCAAGTAGAGTACCTTGTGGTTAATACACCGGAGAATCCAATGCAACTTAATTGAAGATACTAAATCAAATGCTCAGTTGTTTGGCTTAAATTCATCATTTACCTGTAAAGTTTATTTATTTTCACCCATTTCTGAACCCAAGTGAATATTCAGAAAAATTAACTACTTGAAGTTCTGTTCTTCAAACGCGAACATGTACTAGGCTTCACTGGGGAATTTACAAAATCTTACTATGGATTTTACCTCTTTTTTTCCTTGCTTTGTAAGGTGTTGGTGTATCTGTACTACTAGTATGGTTAGAGTAAACTAAAATATTACTCAAATTTCATTGTCTAGAAAAAGCATTGAATGTTTACTCTAAACAACATAACATTTCTCGTTAAGTATTCCTGGTGCTTAGTGCTTTACTCTTTTCTTGACAGCAATGACATTTTAGATCATGCTCAGTTTTGTTATGGGTCTGCACAAAGTACATAATTGGTTTTAATTGATGCATGGAATGATATCAGCCCATTTGCAAGTGCCTTGACTTTATCAGAACTGTCACTGGCATTTTACTCTGTTGTTTATGGCACAATGCTTTAAGAGTAAAAGAGATTGAGCTAGCTGGTCCATTTTGGCTTGTTTCCATGCATCCTTTGTGCTCTATGGCATTCAACACCAGGACTGTAGTGTCCACCAAGACGCTGCACTTTCACCATACCTTTTCAAACTTTGTGGCACCTTTGGTCATCACATCTTACTCTTTGGCCCTTCAGTTTTATACGTTTGCCTAGTAAATATCTAATTTTTAACTTAATGACGAATTCAGCATTGATGGTAAAACTGAGTTTACAGAGGATCAAGAAGTAGGTCATGTGAAATTGGTTGATTCTAAATGCAAAAAAATGAGCATATTGGTGTTTGGTGAAAGTGAAGACTTCTGGAACACAACGTCTTGGCAAAAGAGATGAGCTTTTGTCTTTCTGAGTCTGGCGATATAGAGCCAGAGTGTACAATTTGATGCAGAAAATGTGCTGAAACAAATTTGTAGGAGCAGGCTATTATCAGAAAAAATACCTAACCCTATTTTTCCATATCTGCCAGAGAAAGGTTGCTGTTTGTTGGTGATAGGACTGAAAGTAGCCGATTGCTGCTTCTCTCTCTCTCTCTCTTTTGGAAAAGCAAGAGCTTAGCCACAATGCTTTCAACCACCCATTTAGTAAAGCGCCACTGCAATTGGATGGGGTAACCTCGTTTGCACCACAGAGAATCTACGATTTGCTAGTAGTTATGAATTTCAGTCCCTTGCTTAAAAAAGAAAGATTTGATGGGAGTGCTGTCTCTGTTTTAGCTCTTTCAATTTTGGCATTTTTAAGGAAAAGCACAAAACGTAACCTTATTTATTTTTTTTCTTTTTTTCTTTCGTTCTTTCTTAATCTCCTATTTGTCTGTAATAGATAGTTTCTGGCCACATTCTCTATAGCATCTTAAAACACTAAGTGATTTAGTGGCCACAATAACTAGTTAGGTCCAGGAAACCAATGTGCATCCTTCTTGGATGAGCACATTGAGGCCTCTGTAATGTACAAAGAAGCTGAGCTGAATCGTCCCCTGGTTCAGCAGAGTATTACTGGACTGGTGCATGGACTTTACAAGGGATTAATGGATCCTGCATCTTGGTGACAACAATCTTCATGTGTTCCTGGACTTTTGTCTGATATTTGATGTGTCTTCAGTTTGACAAGCCTAATTTGCTGTACCTCGGCATGGGATTAGGGAAAACGTGTAAAGAAGAACTGTATCGGGCACTTACACTTCTCTTTTTGCTTGGGTATCAGATGGGTGAAGAGACTCCCCTCAGCTCTCCTCCTACTTTTGCTCGTAAGCAAGGATGTCTGCAATCTCACCTGATGATAGAGCTTGAGTCATTTTATGTGGAAAACAAAAGAATGCTCTTATGTCACCAAAGTCAGCTCAGTAGTTGACCACATTCATCTTCTTTAAGATGGCAGTCCACTTATTCTCCAAAGTGTAAAGCTTTACTGGTTCCATAATCCTCATCTCTTCCCTCCTTTGAATGTACTACTTTTTTTTAATGAAGCTTGCTATTTGCTTTATCCATGAGCTGGGCCATCTTCTCATGGAAGTCTAGCATGTAGTCTATTGCATCACCTGTTGGAGACCTTTGGTTACTTTCCCACCCACTTTTTCAAATGCATGAGGCCCAGAGAGAGTATATGCAAAAAAGAACTTGCAGGGACAGAAGGCTACACCATTGTGTTGCAAGTTAGTCAAGAAGCCAACAGAGTGGGAGGATGTCTCCTTTCCAAACAAAGTACGAGGATGTCCCACTTCCACAGCAGTGGAGCTTGTATAGTACCCATTATGCTTCTGAGCTTTTTGTTAAAATGACCAACCATACATTTGTGCTAGGACAGTAAGAGGAGGGGAAGCATCAGTCTATAAACCATATCCAGTTTGGCCCTCTTGTCCAGTTTGACGCTCATCAATTGCCCACACCCGAAGAAAGTCTTTTGGGAAAACAATTTTGGTGAATATTTCCAATAATCCACAGACCACCACGAGGGCTTCTGAGGAAAACTGCCTCAGTCAAGGTTAACACAATAAGAATGTACATGTTGCCTGAGGTATTGGGATGATCCAACTGTTCTTCAATGCCCATCCGTACCCTCGCAAATAAAACTTTGACCACTGGCAGTGGTGCTGAGGAATCTGTGTTGTGCACTCCTTACTTACGAGATGCTTAGCATTGGAGACTCTTCGGAGGGTCCCAAGGCACATAGTTTTGGGGATGCATCCTTTTACCACTAATGTCCCTGGACCAGACCTGGCCGTATTCATAAGTTGAGTACTCCCCTTTAGAACTTGACCCTCATGGTGGTAGACAAGCAGTCAAAGGCTTACTCAGGGTGTGGAGAAAAAGAATTGAAAATCAACAGTGAACACAATAACTATTAACAGTTTCCACTTCAGTGCCTTTAATTATGAAAAGAAAAAAGTACTGTAACGCTCGAGGTCCATCAGCGTAATTGGAGGGCATGCTCAATGGTAGATAAGTACTTCCTCTGCTTCTGGCATCGCAGATGACTTGTGTGCAGGCAAAGCTGGCTTTGTAAAGTTCAGCCCGCATCTTTTGATCTCCACATTCCTCTCACAGCAGGCCAGACAAACTTCTTTTGAAAGCAGACCGCAGCCCTTATTCAGCAATTGGTTCCAGACGTCTTCTGGTGATATATCCTTCCTAAGATCCTGGCTGTCAGGGACACCCGTCCTAGGACTCAGATGTTTCCCTGATGCTCTGTGGAGTGCCACTTACGGTGGTCAATAAGAAATCCTGGACAAATCTGTCTGGTTCATTCCGGCCCTTCTCTTAAAATACTTTTCCAGACATGAGTAGTTGGTTCCCCGTTCACTGTTCTGCAGCTATTTCTCTTCTCCAGAACAGTCAATTTTTGTTTTCAGATGATAGTTTAGTAGCAAGGGACGGACGATGGAAGTGTCCCAGAAGAGCACCCATAAAATGATTACAAAGTGAAAATCTCACACCGTACAGCTATCAACCTTTTGGGAGCAGTACCTCTCGGACATTAAAAGGCAGGCCCTGACCTGCAAAGTTAATGGTGTCCTGCAAAATTAACCACTGTATTCCCTTCCTCAAACTTTTAAACCACACTTATGAGAATGCTCCAGAAAGGGACAAAAGGCAAGACCCCGCTGAATATCCTTCCTCACTGCAGAGACTGTTGCTTCGCAAAAGCCTCAGGTATGCCAGCATGGCACAATGCCAGTCTGGCAGTTAACCACTCCCCATCTTATTTGCCACTTAGTCAGGGGCAATCCAAAATTAATTCTGCTAAAATAATCTTAGTCTACACACTCCACTAATTCGCAATACCATCTATCAATTATATACATGTACTAGTCGTGCACAAGCAATGTAGCAAAATAATCCAGTTACATAACTTAGGCAACGTTTTAAAAGCTAGGCCACTCTCCAATGCAAGGATCAAGTAATAGGCCTGTCCTGCATATATGATTCAAAAACCTTTTTACACCTTCAAACCTGCACCTATGCATTCTTAGACTCAATCTTGTGTGTTGGTGTTTATTGATGCCTCAACTTCATAGTGTAGATAAATATGCTGCTTTCAACCCTTCTATGCCTATTATCGTAGAATATAGGTGAGTTTGAGGTTGCAGTTGAGGTACTTCAGGTACACTGAAATTCTTAAGCTTGCATACATCTTTACCTCTGGCAAATGCATTACTTCAGAGTGTTGTATAAAAACAGTGGATTTTCTAAATTGAGAACTTTTTATGCGTTTATTAAATATAAAGAGGTTAGTACCGTTATACTAACAGCTCAACAGTATATGGCTTTTGTATACGAAGCTAATCCAATGGTAGTGTGCTTAACAAAAAGTATATTTGAGTTCATAAAGACGTGTAAAGAATCCAGATGTGCCTCAAACCATGTTCTCTGAAACCATTATACTTCTAAGATGCTGGATCTTGATATGGCCTGGGATTTTGTGGAGAAGCACCTCAGGAATATATTGGTACAGGTAATTTAAAGAGATATCACATAATTGAAATGAGCAAAACGAGTGCCGCAGTAAGGAGTGCTTATTGGATGCTGTGATATTCAGATGGGGATTACCCAATGGTCATGGTTGCAAGAGCCCATCAACTTCTGCTGGCCAACTTCCCTGCCAGCACAGAGCCTTCTCCTATTTCTAACCAATATAAGTGCTACTTTGGCTTTCTGCCTGTGTCTGAACAAGGCAAAGGACACGTGCCACCTGGACAATAAGGCTTTCAGTACAATCTTAAGTAGGCTGTTTCACAGTGGCAGTTCAACAGTACAGTCAGCCAAAAAGCGTATTGTTGCTTCTTTTCTAATAAGGTAAGCCATTAATGTAGCACCACCCCAAGTCACTAAAGTACAATATCTGTGTTAGGACAACTGATCAATGATCTGCCGGATTTCGAACTTGCCATGTCCCCTCCCTTCGGCTTATTTCATACTTCTCCAAATTTCTGTAGCAGTTAAATAGTTAACTAGTAACTCACAGTACAAAATAACTTTTTAATAAAACTGAATAATTGCAGCAGTTTTTTTAATCTGTTTTTTTAAATTGTGTTTGTCAATAAATCATGCACAAATTATTCATCACATTCCTGACTTTTTTCTCCTTCAGGTAACAATCCATATTATATTTGATGGAGAAAAGGAATTTCATCAGAAAGTAATCTTATGGGGTGTAAGTAATTTGTCATTCACTTAGTAAAACTAGCCAAACTGTTTTTGACTTATCACACCTCAATTTACTTTGCATTTATTAAAACCTGTTATAATTACTATATAGTCTAGCACAATTTAATACCTAATTTATCCTCTGTTAAATATTCTTTTAGCCATTTGGCACCACTAAGTAATTTTTGGCTCAAGAAAGGAGGGTGCTCACCATGCAGTGTCATCTGTACCTCACAGTCGCTTGGTGGATGGATCTGGTCTTAGGTCAGGATTAGAGAGGCTCTTGGCACTCTGTCCTTGTCTCTAGGTACCTTGAGCTCTTTAAAGTTTACTTGCAAGCAAGGTCAGCAAAAGCAGCAAGGCTACCCAGCAGTCCTAAAGCAGGCCAACCGGCTTAGTGCTAACTTTGAGAAAATGAGTAGAACACAGCTCCTCATTCAGGAAACAACCGCAGTGTGGTTATCGCAGTTTGTGTACACCGAGTTCTTCCAGTGCTGCAGTGGAGCTCTAGCTTATGTGGTTAGTCTTTGGAGTTTCAGGAGAAGCCCAATGATGAGCAATACCAGTGCATCTATAGAGTTTGAAAAAAACACCATTCTCTTTGAGGAGAACCTACCTCCTCAGATAGAATATAGTAGAGAAGTCCTTACACAGCCCCCAAAATGCACTGTGTAGGTCTGTTCCTATGACACATTTCAGTAGCTTCTCCAGGGGTCTGCAGCGGCATGATGCCTTATGTAATCCCCTCCCCCTTGTGCACAGTTCCTGTAGTCAAAGAAGAAGAAAGAAAAATGTAGCAAGGGAAGGACTGTTCCTCTGTAATTAGTGGTGGCTATCTTCCATCTTAACTCAAGCTCTCAATTAAAAACCTGTTCAGAATTATCTAATGACAGGAGCACCAAAGCTGATTGAGTTCAGTCTTGTCCACAATAATTATTGGAAAGGAAATTTCCATGTTTTCAATCACTCCTGTTATTGAACACATTATTACAAAAAAAGGGTTAATTTTAACAGAGGTCACCTGACTTAATTTACACTGAGGGGCCCATAGGCAACATCTCTGGGTGCAGCTGTGACACCCACAAACTATTCAAATGCTGACAACAGTTGGATCTCGGTAAATCAGGCGAAGTGGGGACCACATGTGGATCAGCCTCTGGTCTCCCCTGTCCTTTGGTGCTCCTAGGATATTCCTTTTGGGTACTACATTAAAGGTTTTGCATTTCATTGGGACAGGACGCTCCTTATGTGCAGCCCTTAAGGAAAACTCAAGAGACAAAAGAAAAATGGTGGGGATGGGAACGCTTCATGGACTTTTTTTCTTCAACAGTGAATGAAATCACTGAGTATAAAATAATTAATACATATGCCACTCTCTTAAAGCTCCTGTTCTTTGTTCCCTTAACTTTGTGTGAATATACCTGTGCCAAAATTCCATTTGCTCTCTACCCATGAATTAATGAGGATCATGATTTAAACTCCCCAGAATGGAAAATAATTACCAAGGGCCCGATTCACAGAACTAACTTAAGACAAAATTCTAAACTTAATACCATTTTGGTATTCACAGAAGGCCCTTACTCATTTCGGTATTCACAGAAGTTAGGAGTCCTAACTTTAGGACTCCTAAATGCCTTCTGTGAATACCAAAAGTCTTAAAGTTAGGATTTTTCTCAGTTTAGGAGTAGTAAAGTTAGGAATCCTAACTTTACTACTCTTAAACTTTGTATAACGCAATATGATGCCATGACCCATGGCATAGCATACCATCAAAATCGATCCCTATACGTGCCGAACAAGCCAGAGGCTTCACCACGAGAGCAAACAGCAGTGGTGATAGCAGGAAGCCCTACCTGGTCCCCCTACCCTCTGTGTACATGTCACATATAACCACCTTGACTCGCGCAGTGGGGGTAGAGTATAATCGTCTCTACCAAACCACGAACCCCCTCCCCAAGTTCAGTGTATACATAAATGCCCAATTTTGGCTCTCAAAAGCCTTTTCAGTGTCCACGCCATAACTACTCTGTCCCCATCCTGCAGCACATGCATTACTATGAATATTGATGGCTGTGAATGCAAGCCTGATCCCTGTGAATCAAAGCAGTTGTATGAGGCAACAAACGGGTTGCCAGCACCGGACTCAGGATTTTATAGTCGACATTCAGCAACAACAGTGGATGATGCGCCTTAATTTCCAAAGGCATGCGTTCAGGCTTAAGAAGTGGCACTGCCAGTGCCTCGCTCCTGGACCGTAGTAAGAACCAACACTCCTTAGCCGCCCAGTACAGCTCTACAAGTTGGATGCCAGTTTTTCAACATACACCGCATACAACTCCAGAGGCAACCCATCGGAACCCGGAACCTTTCCCTGGCCATCCTCTTTCTTACTGCCCTAATTTCCTGGATTGGAACCCAGGGCCTCTGCCTCTTCCACGTCAACGAGGGTAGCGGCAGAGCATCAAGTTAAGTCAACACTCTGTTCCCCAGCACCGGAGCCCACAACAAGGAATGGAGGTACATGGTGAAATCTCACTTCCCATCTTCAATAAGGCACTAAACCCTCAGCCTCTTTCTGATATTCTCTCTCTCAGCTATAAGAGATGTTTAAATGACTACGGTCCCCACTATACTGTGGGCATAGGCATTGATTACTTCAAATACCCCACTGATCAAAAGCAAGACTCTGCTTGTATTTTGTGTTTACTTCGCAAAAAGTCTCAAGTCCACACTGCAGACTAGTTTGGATGTTCTAAGCTCTTTCTCCAATTGGACGCTAAGCCTTACTTCTATCTGCTGTTTGCATTGCAGATCTAGTGGTGCTTGCTGTGGGTGCGGTTTGTGTACCAAAACTCGTAGTACTAGCTTTACTTATGCTGGTGCAACAGATGCGATTTCATGTTGGAACAGGGGCTACATAATGAAGTCAGTGTGGCTGGTCTACTTGACAGCATTGCTCTACAGGGATGGTTGCCTCCTCCGTCTGTAATGGCTTATCTTTGGCATCTGTGGATTCTGGATCATTTAGGGTGTAAGGTAATATATTCAACTCACAATGTGCATGTGGTAGACAACAGGAGATACTTTATCAACACCTCATCCCACAAGGTCACTCGGGCAACTGCTGTGTTTGAAATACATTCCAGCTCTGTGTTCTTAATTCCATTTGACATCATTTTATTACAATCGTGGAGATATCACACTTCCCCTCTTTTCGATAAAATCTTTGCTACAACTTGTAAACAATATAGAACATGAATAACAATACAGAAATTGGAAAATCGTGAGCACAGACAATAACATAAGAATCCATTTTATGTAAACGATAATCTAAACTAATCTTTAATTCTATTTCACATAGACCTTTAAATATGACGGAACCAAACAACGTTGTGTGCTTCTTCTACAATCTTCAGACTGTTTTTTTATAATAATCTCATTTACACTTTTCCTCCACACCCTTGAACCTGGAGGTCTGATCTCAAATTCTTATCTTCAACTGTACCAGATTTCATTACAAGACTAGAGGCTTCCATTATGCATATTTATTTTAATACAGTCCAAGCAGCCGCATACATCATAAAGTAAAAAGGTTCCACAACAGAACATTAGGAACATACAATGGGCATGAGCCCACTACAATCTGCCTCTTTTAAATGTGGTGAGGAAGAAATAAGTCCCAAATTTTAGACATCCAAACGCTTCTTTAAAACTCGTCGCAAAACAGAGGAGAATGATGAACGAGGAAGGATCCAAGGATTAACATCAGGAAGTTATGAGAGGTTAACTGAAAAGAGAGATATGCGTACTTCAAGTAATGGATAGAGAGTCAAGCAATGTAAACAAACAATAAGATGTTATCAAATAATTAGCTAATTATTACATAAACTGAAAGACAATACAAAAAACATTTTCTATAAAAGGTATTAGGAATGAGAATAAATATAATGTAAACTTCAGCCTTCCAAGGGAAGGGATGGGTGGGATAATGTTAGCCTCTGTGTCTTTAATGAAATTCAGATTCTCTAATCATGGTAATAGGAGAATCGCAATTTCATTACAAGACCGGAGGCTACCATTATGCATGTTGGTAGCTTTGTAAGACAACATTAGACATGTGTTCTATTGGTTTACAGTAATGGTGCGCGAATGTCGTAGCATTAGACCAGTCGGCAGCTTTGAGAATGTCGTCCAACTTACCACCAGACCAGAAAGATTTACTGGCCATAGCACCTCTAAGTGAATGTGCTTGGAATTTCTTTAAATCAATACCTGCTAAATTCATAGCAGTTTTAACCCATCTGGCAATGGAAGCCGAAGATATAGCTCTGTGAGGTTTAACAAAGAATATAAGTAACTGATTAACACCCGGAGGACTAACTCCATTCTTTCTGCAGCCGTACGCTCTCATGGAATCTACCACACAACGTTTTTTTGCATAAATCAAAGCGTGGATAGAAGATAGAATCGGACATAGTCTGTTCTTCTAATTAGCTCGAACTTGACTCCAAACATGTTATAGGATCTATTTTTGATTTAAAGAGCTTTGACATCAGAAACCCTTCGGCAAGATATTAAGCATAACAGTGTTGCGAGCTTGATGGATAGGCTTTTTCTATTCAAGAAAGTGTTAACCGGCCAATTGGTGAAAAGATCTAGGATTAACTTAACGTCCCACAGAGACAAATGTTTGGGTTTAGGAGGTCTCCTTAGTCTCATACTTTTGAGAACTCTACAAACTATGACGTTCTTACCTATAGTTTTACCGTTGACCAAGGCATGGCCTGCGGAGATGGTCGATCTATAACAATTGATTGTTATATAGCTGAGACTCCTTTCGAACTGTTCTACAAGGAAGTTTACTATGTCAACAATAGGTGCCTCCACGGAATCCAGGTTCATACCAGGCACCAACGTACCCAGCTTCTCCATATGTTGTTGTACCTGTAGTGTGTACCTGGGGCCCATGACTCGAGGAGAGTTGCAGCTGTAGACGAAAGGGTGGAAAACATGGCGGCCACCTAGGACGTGGTTGCGGAGGTCTGGAAGAGTGATTGCAAAATGCCCACAAAATAACGGAATTAGACAGAAAAGACACTGCGGAATTACAGTGCATGCGGTGTATAATGCAGCAGTCAGCCGGTCTTTAGTCCTGGTGTTAAAAAAACATAATTGGCGAGGTTAAGCTTACTTCGTGGCTCCTGCTTAGCGGTCTCGGTGTTCTCGGCGTGGCCTGGCTGGCTGGCGGTGTGGAGGCCCTGGGCGGGCTTTCAGCCACGGTGGAGTCTGCAGGACTGCAAGACCGGGACTCCTGCTAGGCTCTGGCAGCTTGGGAGCTCGGCAGGGGCCGCAAGGCAGTGGCTCAGTGCTCCGGTTGCGCTGGATTTGGCAGACACAGCACAAGCGCAGGAGGTTTCCAGTGTGAAGGAAGCTCCCACCGGGCAGGCAGGCGAGGAAAGCCTGCATTGCACGCAGTACGGGCACTCTGGCAGAACTTGGAGGCTGGAAGAGGACTTCGGTGTGCATCACAGAGTACAGGTCGGAACTGTGCGCAAGGAGGGTGTGAGTTAGATGCAGACACCTTACGACCTGAGAAGAGACCAGTGTACAAGTACCTACACTAAAAAGGGCCAGATTATACAGACACCATTCACTTTTAACTCACTGCACCTTTCCCTTGAGGAAAGGCACAGTTTAAATCTTTTGTCAGTGTTTAGGTGGCATTGGTAATTAGGTTCTGGGACAAAAATTCCCTCCTACAAGATTGCACAACGGAAGAAAAGGAATAGAAACAGGATGCCAGTACTGTGCAACTTGCCACCACTCTGCCACGCCATCTACTAGGGGCCAGGACTCGTAGCCCCAGAACCCACAGCGCTACCTCCTGAGCGCGCACCGACATCTTTGCGCCCTGAGGCGCACGTATTTAAAGGTCAACGGGCCAAGGGTGGACCCGTCTGTGCCCGTCAGAGGCTAAAGGAGGCCGGGCAGGACCATGCTATTTTCATCTTCGATCCCGGATGTCATATAGACCAACATCGTGCTCAAGAAAAGGTACTGTCTGGCTGGCTGGGGTTTACTAATCAACCTGACCAATCCAATTGACTTTAACTGGTGTTCCTGTTCCTTCGGTGTCCCTGTTCCTCCGCTGTTCCCGCTTGCTCACCATTGCTGGTTGGGACCTCTTCAATCTGCCTGTTTCAGCCCCCCTGCTGCCAGCAACATCATCTCGCGGCCGGGCTTGGCTCCGCTGCTCCCGCCTGCCTACAAGCTCCAGAAGCCTCAGCGGCAGGACGCCGCTTGCTGTGCGCCAGGAGGCGCTTAAAGGCGTGTGCGGTTCCTCGTCCGCGAGGACGCGCTTGGGATGCACCGGGAGAAGCCCGGGACAAGGGCCACCCCCCTAACATTGCTATCGGACACCTTTGATAGTCTGGACATCTACCCAAAGGTACTGTTACAACTGATTATTACTGTTCCCTTGGGCTTTTTAGCAAAGGCTCTGTAGGATTAGTTTATCTTTGTCAATCATCCTATATAATGGGTAAAAGTCAAAAGGTAGCAGTTTCCCGCCCCGTGACGAGACAACAGGTGGCCCAGACCCAACCCCTCCCTACGTTAACGGCTATCGACCAGATGCTCCAAAAAACCATCGGGGTAGTGGTAACTGCAATTGAAAATACAGAGCAAAGGCTGTCAATTACTCCTGCTGCCCCCTTGGTAGAGCAAGCAGGGGACTATTCAGCAGATGTAACAAACCCTCCTGACGTAAGCTCGTTTCTTACGTCATCCTTTGCTGAGCTACCCTGTGCCCAGGTCCCTATAGATGCTAAAGCCAGCAATCTATCCCTATGTTCACCTCCATCTTCCCCAAATGCTATCATACTAAATAAACCGGGCCCTAGAGGCAAGAAAATGAGACCTGTAAAAAAGCCAAATAAAAACATAGGGCCTAAGCACGACTCTGTACTAGCTACTACCGGCCTTTCCCCAGTAAATGTGGGACTCCCGCTGTGGGTTACTAGCTTAGTAGCTGATTTCCAGTCTCTCCTGGATCAGACTATTGGCAAATATATTAAACCCCTGGCATCTAGGATTGATAGATTAGCCTCCACTCTTAATAATATGGACCTGGGGAAAATGCCTCCAACGGTCCCACATGGGAAGTTTGCCTCTAGTGAGGCTGGCGGTACGGTTTCTCAAGTTAGGACTGCCTTAGTAGTTGATAGTGTCACTAGGAACCAAGGAACACTATTGGCCCCCACTAACAATGACCCAGCTTTGGAAACCGCTTCCCCCCCCCCCTCCCCCCCCCCCCCTCTATGTACATATTTAGCTGCTGATGACCCCCAGGTAATTGGGAACCCTGCTTTGGCTTCTCCTAAAGAAAAAGTCACTCCCAGTGATGAGAAATCAGGATATGAAAGACATAGATTGGTAAGGGGGGCTTCTGATCTTTTGGTCCCAACAAATATAAAGCCATCATTTTCTTTAGTTACATCATCGGAGTTGCAAACTATTGATCTTCCTCCAGAATCTTTGCCGTATGTTGTAGTCCTAACGGGGGTACCACTTTTAAGCCAGGGAAAAAATGAAGGCCATACTGATTTAAAAAATAAGTGTATTCAGTGGCTTAATCTAAACAGACCTCTCCCCTCTCATATTTCTGGGGAAATACTCTTTGTAAGACGAATAGACTGGATTGGGAAGGGACCTAAAACTATTACAGGGAATTGTGTAGTTATAAATTTTAGGGACACTGCCGCCGTTGAGTATATTTGTAGTATGTCTCCCTCTAGATCAAATTCCCAAATCCTCCCCCTCCACCTGTCTTATTTTTATCCTATGCCCCATCTGAGACCAGCTCACTGTAAAAGTGCCATCTCTGATCAGGGCCAAAACGGTCGTCCACCTAGAGTGCAACAGGGGCAAATCAGCTGGGAGGACCTTCATGTTCATACTCCCCCCCCCTCTGTCATCCTTTGCGCATAGAAATAGGTTTAGTGTACTGAACCAAGTAGATTGACGCTCACCCGACAAGGAACTAGTTTTGAATAACATTAGTGAAACATCCACCCCTTCAATTGTATTGGAGGGATATATCAAAACCTTTACCCCAGCAGAAGGTATACCACCCAGTTCCTTGAATTGGGCGAGAAGGAGTGAATTGGGGGATATAAAGCACCCGCGGGGAGCCACTATTGTAGGGGGGGAGCTCCTAGTTTAGATAAAACGGAAAGGAAAGGTCAGTCAGAGACTCTTACCTGTGATGGTTCTTCAACTATGGTAACCGGGATTCCAAAAGATACTGGTAAGGTAGATGATGGAACTTTAAAAATTCTTTCGTGGAATGTAGCGGGGTTAAAAAACAAATTACTTAGTCCTGACTGGAGTACCTTCATGGCAGCATATGATATCTGCCTGATTCAGGAAACATGGGCCCTAGAGGAGAGTGTTAGCCCAGGTTACGCAACTTTTCACATCTTGGCAGTAACTAGTGGCAGAGGCTGCCCACCTGGTGGCCTATCAATTTGGATAGGCACCCACTTGAGCGTTCAAGCTACCCAAATACCAACTGACTCCCCTGATGTTCAATGTGTGTTATTGACACCCCTGAACTGACCAAAAATAGCCTTAATAAATATTTACTCTAGGCCAGTTAGGAGTGGGCAGGAGTCAGATACGATTTAAGCATTAGACACTTGACCCATCAGTCATAATAATTGTTGGTGGGGACTTTAATTGTCAATTTGAGCCCTTGGTTAGCCCTGATCTGGATGAGCAGGATGATGAAGACCTGCTCTGGTATATCCCGGAACCAAAGATCCCTCCTGTCAAGGCATGGACCCGGCTGGTCCTTCAAATAAAATCACTCTAATTTGCTACGTCTTTGCGGGCGTGTAATGGGAGATTGGACCCTGACCGTCCGGGATTCCCTACATTGAAAAGGGTAGAACAAACTTCCATCATTGATTATATCATGTTGGAAGTAAGGCACTGGGATAGGATGTTGGAATTTAGAGTGCAACCGAGATATGATAGTGACCATAATGCCCTTGTCCTAACATTGAAGCCGGGGAGCTTTGGGCTGACTAACCCTGAAGCGGGTCTTACCAGCATGATCATGCCCCTTATGGTCTCGAACAATCGACGCAGGCTCAAATGGCCTCATTTTCAGGATTCCCCCTCTAGGCTGGGTGAATTGTACCAGCTTGCTATCCCATGGATAGCTGAGATGGCCGATTTGTCTTCATACGGTCATGCTGTAAAAATTCATAGACAGCTGGCCAGTGCGTTGGGGGATGTTCTTTGCCCACTTAGTAGGTCTAGAAGAGGTGGGGGTAAGATGCACCCATGGTATAATGCTATCTGTAGGAATGCCAAGAAGGATCTCCTTACTGCAATTAAACTTAAGGACAGTTTAGAAATTAGGTCGTCCCGTTTGTTTTATAAAAAGGCAATTGAGGGAGCCATGAGGGATTGGGAGGAAACAAGGTAGGAAGAGTTGAGAAGTGCGCTCCTGACTAAGGACGCAAAGACATTTTGGACCATTGTTAGTACAGGCTCCAAGCCATCTTCCCAAACATTGCACCCTCAGCCTGGGAAGCACATTTCGGGGCGCTATACGCATGTTTGGAGTATGATGACACATTATGTCTAGGCCCTAAGCTAGCCCTAGGGCTCCAACAGGAGGGAAACGCGACACTTGCCCGGCCCCCTGCCCCAGACCCCCGCCATGAGTATTGACTGGCGGGGGCCTTGGGTGGAGGGTCGGGACTGAGCCTGTCCCCCTCTGACTCTCCTGAGAGCATCACCTTGAAGGAGGTAGAATCTGCAATAGCTAGGTTGCTCCCAAACAAGGCTCCAGGCCTTGACAAACTGCCGGGGGACCTGTTCCGATCCCAGCCAAAAAAATGGGCGCCATATCTTGTTACCCTGTTCAATGCGATTCTTATGGGGTCTGATCTACCGGACACCTGGCTGGCGGCTGAGATTGTCCCCATATACAAGAAGAGATGCCCACTTACCCCCTCAAATTATAGGCCCATTAGCTTGATAGATACAACACAAAAACTAATGGGTAGAATCATATTGGACAGGATACAAGCTTGGATGGAGGAATGGGAAATACTGTCTACCCTTCAGGCTGGGTTTAGTTCCGTATCTCAACCTTGGACCAAATCTTCCGGCTCCAGGTCCTTTTCTGGAAAACTACAAGGGTTGAGGGTGGCAGCCTCTACCTTGTTTTTGTGGACTTGCGGGCTTCCTTTGACCTAGTCCCTAGGGAAAAATTGTGGGAGGTATTGGCTGATCTGGGCCTTCCGTCATACCTGCTTACTATCCTGACCCGTTTGCATGTTGGAAATTATGCACGGGTCAGGTGCGGGAGACACGGGGATCTCTCAGACCGCTTCCCTGTTTCTAGGGGTGTCCGGCAGGGCTGCGTTCTGGCCCCTACCCTTTTTAGTTTATTTATCAATGGCCTTGTCGATACCTTAAATGATGTAAAGGATAATTATGCTCCCTGGTTGACGACCGGTCGGGTGCCCGCATTGATGTTCGCGGATGACACTCTGTTGCTATCCCGAACATCTTCGGGCATCCAGCGCGTCCTGGATGGTTTTGTGTGCTTCTGTGCCTCGAGGGGATTGGAGATCAATTTGGACAAAACCAAGTTTATGATCTTTAATCCCCCGAGGCGTACGCACCCGAACCCTCTTTTGAATGGTGTTCCGTTGGAACGGGTCAAAACCTTCGTTTATCTTGGGATCACTTTGCTGGAGGATTTTGGCTGGGGCCACCAAATTAACAGATCCGCCCTTAGACTATAACAAATAGCAGGGGGTATTGGTAAGTTTCAAAGAGCATCGATCTCCAAACCGGTTGCGCCTGCCCTTGAGATCTATGGCCTCCAGGCTCGGACCGCATCTATCTATGGTGCCGAACTTTGGGGCCATAAGAACGTATTTAGCCTTCTGAGGGTGGAACAGGCCTTTATGAGAAACTTGGTGGGCCTACCGAAAAGTACACCACTCATCCCCTTGCGAATGGACCTGGGTATGGAGTCTATTGAGAAATTGGCAGCTGTTCGACCCATGCTCTATTGGAGGAGGCTCTGGTCAGTACCTGAGCTGGTATCCTTTAGAGCTGAATTTCGGTAGGTCTGGGAACAGATAAAAAACAAACATTCCATGGCTTTCCCATATTAAGGCTCTTTCTTTTAAAATAGGCTTGCCTCAGTTATGGGGGACCCCTGAGTTGAGCTGCCCGAGAATATCTAGGGCCCAGCTGTTAAATCTGGTGAGGCAGCAAAATTTAAGCACAATTCAACGGTCAACATCCTATGGTAGGCTCTCTATTGAGTTCCTCTCAGTCAAATCCGAAATGGAGTGGGAGGAATTCCTTGATGTAGTCGAACCTCCTCTTGGAAGGAAACTATATGCTCAGTTAAGGTATGGCTCCCTACCAATTGGGTCATTTACTTCGAAATGGGCAAAATTGAAAATGAATCCCGTCTGGCATGTAATTATATTAGAGAAGATGTCATTCACGTTTTATTCTTTTGTCCAGCATATAGTAATATACGCAAAACTTGGCTTATCCCAATATGCAGAAATCTGGGTTTTAGACATTGCGTGCAGGCATGTAGAGTTCTTAAATATGATACCTCGCCACCTATTGTATTTGCTCTCTCTCGTTTCCTTTATGGTGTGTGGCGCCGTAGGAGAAGTTTTAAACCAATTTAAATTACTGAAATACGTCTGATAACTTACTGTTTAATTCCCTTTTTAATAAGTGAAATACCTATATTTATTATTTTATTTGATGTGCTATGTGTGTATGTATTTTATCTGCACTTTTATGGTCTTCGGACCGAAATAAAGTTATCAAAGTAAAGTAAAGAAAGCCCTAAGACTTCATTGGATCTCCTGACACTCTCCAGGCAAGAAGGTTCAAATTCCCCACCAGTACTAGGGGGTGACCTCCTCCACCTATGTTTTAGAAGATCCACTTGTGTCTGAATTAAAAAGGGAATGTTGCAAGCTAGTTCCAGAGTAGTGGGGAAACAGGCCCGAGATTGCCAGAAGGGAGTTATTAGAACAATGGAGCATTGGTCCTGTCTCACTTTCTGTAGAACTCTCTGGATCATGGCAAAGGGGGGAAATGTGTATGCTTTGGCTCATTTCCAGCACTGGGGAAATGCGTTCACAGAAAGAACACCCGGGTCGGGCATCCAGCTGAAGAATTTCTCCAATTGGAAGGTTAGTCTGCTGGCAAAGAGATCTATTTCTAGAGGGCCCCATATTTTGTTGAGAGACCTGAACACAGAAACATTGAGTTTCCAGTCGCTGTGATCTAAAAGGAACCTAGAGTTCCAGTCCGCAGATATGTTTTTCCAGGGAGGTATTCCGCTCTTGGGGTGATCTTGTGTTCCAGACAGGACATCCTAAGTTTTTTGGCTAAATTCAAGAGGTCCGCAGATTTGGTGCCCCCCAGACGATTTATATAGGCTACTGCGGACATGTTGTCCATCTTTAGAATAACTGACCTGCCCTGGAGAGAATGTCTGAAGCCCATCAATGCGTAAAGACCAGCTGTCAGTTCTAGGTAATTTATGTGGTGAGAGGATTCCTCCTGCAACCAGACACCGCCCGTGTTCTGATCGAGGAGGCAAGCTCCCCAGCCATGAAGGCTCGCGTCTGATTCTAAAACAAATTCTGGTGTTAAACCAAAAATGTATTTTCCGTTCCAGGCATCTAAATTCTCTAGCCATCAGATCAGTTCTGATGTGGCCTCCTGATCTAGGAAAACATGATCTCCGTACCAAAGGCCGGACCTTAGAGCTCTCACTTTTACCCTTTGAAGAGCTCGATAATTCAGGGGGCCCGGGAAAATGGCCTGAATGGAGGAAGACAGGAGATCCAGCAGCCTGGCTTGTTCTCTCAAGGTTAGGGTTTCTTATTTCAGGACGTGTCTTATTTCTTTCCTGATCTTGGTTATTTTCTTTGAAGGGAGTAAAAGGAGACATTTTGTTGTATCTACAGTGAAACCTAAGAATTCCATGATTCTGGATGGAGACCAAATCGATTTTTCTTGATTTATAAAGAACCCCAAGCTTTCTAATAGATCCATTACTGTCTTCAAATCTTGAATTTTCTGAGTGTGGTCTTGGGACATTATAAGGATGTTGTCTAGGCATACGATTAGTTGAATACCCCTTTCTCTTAGGAATGAGGCGATTGTTCTCATGAGTTTGGTGAAGCACCATGGGGCGGAAGATGGGTCGAAAGGGAGGGCTTGAAGCTGGTACAGATGGTTTTCCCCCATGAACTGAAGGAAGGGTTGGTAGACCTTGGCCATAGGGATGGTAAAGTATCCATCTTTTAGGTCTAGTTTGACTAGCCAGTCCCCGTCTAGTAACAAATCGCTCAGGAGATGGATGCCTTCCATCTTGAAATGTCTGTAAACCAGATATTTGTTGAGTTCCCTTAAGTGTATAATGGGTCTCCAGCCCTTGTCCTTTTTCTTGTCGAGAAAGAATGTACTTCTAAATCTCAACGCTTCCAGTGGGGCCTCTATTATTGCTCCTTTTTGAAGCATAGAGGATATTTCTTCCTCTACTATTTTTTGTTGGTCTGTCTGGGATGTCTCTCGGGGAAATAAGTTTGAGTAGGAGTTTCTATAAAGTCTATCATGAAGCCCTTGACAGTGTTTAGTACACATGGGTCTTGAGTAATTCATTTCCAATTCTGATAGAAGAACTTTAGTCTGCCTCCCACCTTTTGGGGGAAAGAAGGAGGAAGAGGCGTTGGAGTACTCACTTTGGGGGTTGGTGTTGCTGGAGGTTCCGCGTGATCTAAAGCCTCCGCTGCAATGGCCTCTCCCTATTTGGGGACGATTGGTGGGTTGGTAACCTCTTCCGTAGCCTCGGACTCTTGAGTAGGGCCTTTGATTGAAGCGGCCAGAAGAGAGGTCCCTTCTTCCGGCCCTACCTAAAAGGTTAGGATTGAATACTCACGTCCTATTCTGTTGGGCCTTATCCAAGGCCGTAAAGGTCGAGATGTACTTCCGTAATGTTCTTATTAGGTTTTCGCCGAAGAGTAACCATTTGGGGTTCTGAGAGGGTTCTCTATCTGCCATGTCACTCAGCTTTGGGTTAATTTGGGTCAAAACTCTTCTCCATTCTGCGTTGAGGCTGGCGTTGGCATTGCCCAGTAGTATCAAGGCTCTCTGGCTCCATCCCCTGATTTGTTCTGTATCCAGGGGTGTGCCTTTAATGTGGCTTTCCTCAGCAGTATCGATGATCCTGGCTAGAGGTCCCAGGACATCAATAAGGCGGTCCTGGCACCCCTTGAGGGATCTTTCCATCCCTTTTCTCGGGTCTCTGCCGAGATTAAAGGGGAATTTGATTAGCTCCGGATCCAGGTTAGGGGTTTGGCAGATCTGGTCTTGTATGGAGGGTCTTGAGCATTCGGCTCCGAGTATATTAAGAGTGTCTTTTTCCAACAGGTTTCTGAGCCATTTCTTTATGAATTTGGCCACATGATCCTGAGGCCACCATTCCGAGCTTCTCGGATGCTTTATATTAGGTGGGAAGAGCATTTCCTCGCCCAGGGGATTGAGGATATTGTCTTTTGACAAGGATGAGAATTCGTCCTGAGACAGTTGGTTGTAAAACTCTTGGTCATCCTCATCCAAGTCTAAGACATATTCGTCAAATATGTCAGAAGCTTCATCGTCTTTGCAAGTCATTATCTCCCAGATCGTATTGAGTATATTAAGCACTTGGATGTTTTGTGCCGCTAGGGACAACCAGATGTTTTGTGCCCCTGAGGACATCAGTATAGGTTGTGCCGCTGAGGACACCCAGGGAGTTTGAGGTGCGAGGACCTCCATTAATAATTGAGGTGCTATGACCTCCAGAATTAGTTGAGGTGCTAGGACCTCCCATAGGGCTCCTGGGGGTTGTTTGTTCAATATTTTTATTCTTTTGACTTTTTCCCTTTATTTCAATGAGGTCTTCAGAGGTTTGGGAGCTCTGGTTCTCTGTAATATCATCGTCCTCGGTATGGAGGGACCTCTTTGAAGCCATGACTTTACTTAAGGTTTCTAGCATGCAGAATCTCATCTCCTTATGAATTATTTTCTTGAAGGCTTCAGTATCCTTGCTAGAAATGGGGGCAATAGCGCCATCAGAGTCGATGTCAGACATAGCGCTGATAATTAATAAGCTGGCTTAGAAACAAGAGTTTTTTTTTTTTTTTTGTTTGTTTTTCAACCTTCGGGAGATAGCACTGGTGGACAAGACACTCTAAGACGGTATAGGGGCTTTAACACTTTGCAGACCTTGATTGAAAAGACAAGCTACTCAAAGCAAAATACGGGCTTTGACACTCACAGACCTTGGTTAGTAGAAACCCTTGATTGATCAGATGTGAAGTGTCCCTTTTCGAGGCAGAGTTTCCTCCATGCCCATATGTTTAAACCTCCCTTTTTTTTATGCAATTGTAAAAATGCAGACAGAAGTGAAGTTGGCAGCAGCTGCTCGTAATCGAGAAGTGACCAACTGTTGCTCGGGGGGGGCTCGAGCGATCAGCTGCTGCAGGTCTCCATGGTGATTAAATGCCTCTAGTCCGATAATGAAATCCAGATTCTCTAGTCATGGTAATAGGAGAATCGCAATTTCAATACCACCACCGACTCTAGTTCCACACGCTTCCATCCATGACCTTTACCGCATTCCTGAAACATTTCAATATTTGCATGGGTTTGGTTTACTTAGACCAGGACATACAACCAACTGGAGCTTTAACACACATCCAGTCCCCTACACATCTCAATACACTTTACTCTTTTCCGCTCATCGTAATGTTTTTAATTTGTTTCTTGCATATTCAATTCTTGATCGCTCCATACCCCAAACCCACTGAATTTTATCATTTTGCCTCAATCCATCCACCCACCTGGAACACAATACCGTACTTGGGGATCTCGTGTCGAACAATTCAAAGGGAGATGTTTATGTAGGAGAGTGTGGTGTCATGCAGTATGCAGTGATACATTTCTGTAACTCCTCTGTCCAATTTAAAGAATTTACTCTTGGTAAATGTATGTTCTCTTTTATCACCCTATTAAACCGTTCTACATCTGCATTGGTTTCTGTATGATCTACTGAACATTTTTTATGTTCTATACCACATTCTTACAGAAAGTTTTCCATCGTCTTGGAACAAAATTGTGACCCTTTGTCAGATAACGATTTAGAATAATTTTCTCTTTTAAATACTTCCTGCACCAATTTAACCACACTTTCTGATGTTATTTCCTTTATACATGGAACTTCCACTCATCTAGAGTACAAATCCATCATAACAATGAAACTGTTTTTTTGTTCACCTCTTAATGGCTCCACAATATTAATGGACACTTCTTACCATGGACTGTCTAGTAATTCCCGACATACCATTGGCATTGTCTGTGATGTCAACACCTTATCACTATTTATGCATTGTATGCACTCTCTAACTATATGTTCAATATTCAGGTCCATCCCTGGCTACTAGAAATTCTTCTTAACCTTTCTTTGGTTTTTACAATTCCTCATGTAAACTTGATTTGCTTCCTCAATTAATCTCCCCCTCAAAGAATGTGGAGATATCAATTTTGTCCCTCTCAGTAATAGTCAATTAATCAAATACATTAGCCCATATTTTCGTCAGTTTTTCCAGTTTTTACCCAACTATAGCTTGTTTACAATATCCATTAACTCCTCATCCTTTGTTAATTCTTTTTTCCACATCCCTTCAGTGACGCATCCCGTTGTGATCTCGCACACATCAAATGACTCTTCTTATTTAGCATCCTCCAGCAATTCAATTTCTCCTACCTCTCCCACCAGTCTAGAGAAAAAAAATCTGCCGTCCGATTACTAACTCCAGGTCCATGTTCCACAACAAATTCAAAATCCTGCAAAGCTGCCACCCATCTTCTGATCCTTGAAGATGTAAAATCTATACCCTTCTTTTGAAAAATCTTTTAACTGCTTATTGTCTGTGACCACTCTAAAGTGAGTCCCCCAAATAAATTCTTGTACATCAGCACATCTGAATAATAAAAAAAACTACAATATAATGATGTGCCTATCACCGTGGTGCAAGCACAATTATCCACTAGGTGTTTTTTACCATGTACAAATCCCTGGGATCAACACACTTATTAATAAAATGGTGTGCCTATCACCGTGCAGCTGTATTAAATCCAAAGGTGAACTTTAAATAGAACAGACTGCTGTTAAAGAAAAGAATTGTAATGGTGTGCCTACCACCGCTTTGCATCTTTCAATGGTCTATATGTATAAATAGCACAATTTCATCTTACATTTTCCTCCACTAATATGGCCGCTGTTGCAGTAAAATACACAAAGTCTGATTCCTGAAGTCTAGTGCGTGTCTTAAAATGAATCCGTACACTAAGCTTAACGTACTTTCCAAAGCACAATAGGCTGGGAAGCCCAATCCTCTCAAATGGCCGCATGTAAACACGCCACATGCCTTTCTATAGGGATTTGACCACACAACAGGCCTTCTTCCTCCAGCCTCACCGAAACACGCCCACAATACCTGCGCATTGTGCCTCACTTTCCAATATCGTCGCAATGCTTGAACACCTTGATTTCCACTTAACCAGCGTCGCTGAGTCCGCCGACAGTCTCCTTTCACTTGCAGAAGTAATTGTTCATCTTCAATTCTCTTTCTCCCTCGGTTTTTAAACTGCTCCTCACGCACCGGTTCTCTCTTTCCTTGTAATTGAGGTGTTCTATCCTTTTTTTTTTTTTTTTAATCCCACAATCATCGCCAGTGTAACGTGGTATTCAACTCACAACCTGCATGTAGTAGATAACAGAAGATACTTTATTAACACCTCATCCCAAAAGGTCACTCCGGCAACTGCCTGCTGTGTTTGAAATATATTCCAACTCCGTGTTCTGAAATCCATGTCACATAATGATCTTACAATCATAAATATATCACATAGGGCTTTTCACATCTGCAGAAACATGTCTCAGTTGCGGAAGCACCAGTCTTTTGGGCACACAGTGGGTTGGTCGTAAGCAGAGTGACGATTATTTTTTGCTAAAGTCTGCTCAGAGAGGCTGAGAAACCCCCTAACAGTATGTGTCAACCCTTGCTTCACTTTGCTGTCTGTGATAGTCTGCTTTCTCAGGGCGCTTCCTTCAGTTAGAACATGCAGGACTTCCCTTTCTGGACAGTCTTTCCTCCTGCAGGTCCAGGCATACTCCCTCCCTCTTCTACGCACAATAGGCCAGCTCCCAAGTCTTCCAGCAGGATGTGCTTGCTACAAGTGATGTCCCCTCACCTTTGGCCAACTGACTCTTAGGCAGACATGAGTCCTGCTCACACGGTACTCTGCAGAGCCCTTCCTGGGTAAGACTTACAGAACCAGTTTGGAATCATTCTTTTTCATATGTAATTTTCTGCAGTACCTCAGACACAGCCTTTGTATGAAGTGATTCTAAGGTGGAGTATCCAAAATGGGGGCACAGTGAAGTGTGAATTTTCTGCACCCGACTGTCTTCAGCTTTCCTATAGCAATATTCTAGAACAGACAAAATGACTGGCCCCAACTAGAACGTTCCTCACCTTGAACAAAGGAAATTGCAGTATCTCCTCCATCTTGTAAATGGTAATGCTCAAGCAGAAATAATCACTAGTCATTTGCTAATAAGTCCCTCATTGAATTTGAAACTGAAGCCCTGTCTCCATCCTCTTCCACTGCAGTGTCTGAATTTCCACCCTTCAGCCATAGGAATGTAGGCTTCCACTGTCTAGGAATGTTGTTCTTTCCTCCTCCTCGTCCAGGTTGTGCCATGTAAAATCAAGGGCATCCACAATAGATCCTGTGAGAAATTGGGTTTCTGGTTGGCAGAGCTATGCACCCACAATCCTAGTCAGAGTAAGTCGCAACAAACCCTAAATTATACTGTACTCACCCTCTGGTAGCTTAATGCAAGAGGCAATGTGTAAAGTATTTGTGCAACACTTCAAACAGTAACACAGTGAAAACACCACAGAAAGACTCCACACCAGGTTAGACAAATAGTGCTTAATTGTATTAATAACACAAGACCAAAAGATAAAGATACAATAAGTAGAAGTTGAGATGTGAATTTTTAGAGAATAAATGGAAAATCGCGCTTAGAAGCACTAAGCGCTTAAGTGGGTTATTTGGTCGTGGTGGACCGGGCCAAAGTCAAAAGTTCAGGCCGAACACAATGGAGCGTGTGCCGGATACAGGAACCCACTGCTGAACCAAAGTACCTCGATCCGGGCCTGCATCAACGTCAAAGAAGATGCGAGGTGTAAGTGAAGCGATGCATCGGTGTTGAGCCAGGCAGTGGGTGAGATGCGTTGAAATTCTACACGCAAAAGCGGTTTTGTATCGGTACTGAGTGTGATGCGCTGGGTCCGAAGGCAATGTGGGGCTACTGCTCCTGCAGCAGGCGATGCATCAATTCCGAAGGTGATGCACTGGCTGCGAGTGCGATACGCTGACTCTGTTCCACTCTTCGATGAGGATGTGCTAGTTCCGATCCATGCAAAGATGTGCCATTTCCAACCTACACAAAGGCAAAGATGCTCCTGTTGCGATGAGGAAGCATGGGTTCTGGTTGTATAAGCACCTTAAGCCTCACTTCCAAGGGTCCAGGACTATGGTGGCACCACTTGACAGGGTGGACTCCCAGCTTGTAGAGTCCAGATGCAGGTAGTGAAGTTTTTGATATCTCTAAGACTTCAGAACAGGAGGCAAGCCCTTGGTATCGCTCTAGTTCTTCAGACGCCTGCCTATTTAGGAAGACGCTGGCGCGGGCGCACCTAAGGCAAGCCCGTCTGGGCCCGTCCGCGCTCGGGTCGCGCACCGCGCCCAAACCCCTGGATCAGTGATACCAGGAGAGTTTTTAAAATATACCTATTCTAGAGAGGCTTTACTGGAATTGAAAGGGTCTTTAAGTAATGCTGCTTGCGTCTGCTTGGCTATGGACTCAGGGCTTTCTATATCTACTGGGTCCTGCTCAAATTGTAATATGACGCTCTCCAAGATTCTGTACCAACAGGTTAAGACCAAGAAGGTCCTCGATTCACGGGCCGGCTCTATGGCTAAAACTATTAGTTGTATTCTGATTAATGCCAGGTCCTTAGTAAAACACAGCATGGAGTGCGCTAATCTGATGGAGGACAATGGTATAAAGCTAGAATTTATTACGGAAACATGGACGGACGAAGCGTCTGGACCAGACCTAGTTAAAGCCACTCCACCTGGCTTCCAGTGCGAGGTCCTTAATGGGCCAAATAGGAAAGGAGGTGGGCTGGCAATCATTTACCATAATTCTATTCAGGGAACTTTTAAACCTGTAAATTTGCCTACCTGTGAAGCCCTCTCCTTTAACCTTAGTCTAACACATCACCATTCCTTCAAGGGCACACTACTATATAGGCCTCCAGGAGCCTGACTTTCGTTCTTCCCTTCACTGGGGAATCTACTGGAAGAAGCCCTATTGTGTGATTCATACACCATCCTTGGAGATTTTAATTTCTATTTGGAACTCTCTAATGACCTGGAGACAGCTAGGTTGTTGGAGCTGATGGAAGCCGCGGATCTTACACAGCATGTTAGAGGACCCTCCCACCAAGCGAGTCACACCTTGGATGGTGTCTTTTCCAATTACCCAGGCCTGTCCTTTGTGGGTTTATTGCCCCTGGTTTGGTCTGATCATGCTGCGGCTCTGTTTAATCTCAATCTGAAGAGTCAACAGATTAATGGCAGAGATTCGAGAGACCAGATTGAAATTAGAGCATGGAATAGGGTGCAGGCGGGGACCCTGCATGAAGTCCTGATCTCCTCAGCAACCCATATAACACTGGGAACTGAAGAAACAGTAGCCTCATATACGAGATGGCTTTCGCCGGCATGCGAAGTACTAGCTCCCCGTAAATTACTCCTAAAAGAGATCTTCCCTCGACCCCTTGGTACACAGAGGAGATAAAACTGCAAAAGTGTACATGCAAACGACTGGAGCGTAATTGGAGGAAAGGGTATCTCGATACTGAGAAGGTATTATATAAATCCAGCCTGCAAATTTATAAGCAAGCGGTACGGTTGGCCAAGCAGAAATCTTACTCACCCCAAATAGAATCGGCCAAGAACTCCTATAGAGAGCTCTTTCTTACGGTCTCCAAGTTGGCCATTCTAAGGCCATCCACCATCCACTCTAGCCCGGATCTCTGCGAAGAGATCGCCACGTTCTTTCGAACAAAGGTTACAAATATATTCTCAAACCTTTGTGACCCAATAAAGGACGTCTCGACTGAAGTTACTGAGTTGGAAGACTCAAAATTTCCGGCAGGGACCATGAAGGACTTTAATCCACTGATGGTGCAAGACACGTTGGAGCTATTAACAGGTGTTAAATCTGGCTCACCTTTGGATCCATGCCCATTGAAAATTGTTAAGATGGCACCTGTCCCTATTGCACGGTGTCTTACTCCCATTTTTAATGGTATGTACGAAGGTGGACAGTTTCCTAAACAATGGAAGATGGCTTCCATTCTACCTCTCTTAAAAAAGCGCAGTCTTGACCCTCATGATCCCAATAACTTTAGGCCAATCTCCCGCCTTACTCTTCCCGCGAAGATGGTAGAAAGGGCGATGAATAGACAACTCAGTGCCTTAAAGAAAACTCATATGCTGGATTCTTCCCAACATGGTTTCAGGGAAGGACATAGCACTGAGTCTGCCCTGATTAAAGCCACAGAGGAAATCAGAGCAGCAGTGGACAAGGGAGGCAGGGCAGCCTTGATCCTGCTAGATCTTTCAGCCGCATTCGATACGGTCCATCACGGGATTTTGATGGACCGTCTAGGAAAATGCGGCATAGAGGGCAAAGCTTGGGAGTTGCTTAATTCATTTCTCTCCGACAGAAGCCAGATAGTAGCTCTGGGCAAATGTCATTCAAAATCCTTTTCATAACCATGTGGCGTCCCGCAGGGGTCCTCCCTAAGCCCGACCCTCTTTAATCTATACGTCTCTACCTTGGCTCCAGTTATTAGTGCCTACGGGTTTGGGATCACCTCGTATGCAAACGATAAACAAATTGTGGTATCACTACTACCTGGCAAGGAAACTGGATTGGATAGGCGCTTCCAGTCATGCATGGTAGAAGTCGGACGTTGGATGGCAGGTAACTGCCTGAGGCTGAACTCTGATAAAACCGAGGTGATGTTGTTTGGAAACAACCCCAACTTTTGGACTCCCTCTTGGTGGCCGACTTCACTGGGGTCTCTCCCTATCCCAGCTAAGAAGGTGAAAAATTTGGGGATCTTGTTAGATGAGAAACTTTCCATGGGAGCCCAGGTCAATGCGGTAGTCTCCAAAACAGGGTACGTCTTAAGAACAGTGAAAAAAATCTTGAATCTTCTGCCGCTAGACTGTCGTAAAACCGTGGTAACGGCCCTGGTTTTATCGAGGCTGGACTACTGCAACAGTTTATATCTAAACATACAGCAACAACTGTTGCACAAGCTTCAGATGCTCCAAAATGCCGCGGCTAGACTCCTTACAGGTACCCCCAAATTTGCCCCAATCTCCAACGTGATAAAAAAACTGCACTGGCTCCTGGTTGGGAACCGGGTTCAGTTTAAATCACTATGCATGGTATTTAAAGCTCTGCATGGAGAGGGGCCTGACTATCTTAAAAGGCAATTTCAATGGTGTACCCCAATGCGAACGCTCCGATTGTCAGAAGCGAAATTGACCGCTGTCCCATCAACAAAAAAAGCCCTTTGGGGCGGCCGAAGCTTCACTTTCGGTGCCTGTAAAGGCCTGGAATAAGCTACCTTTTTATTTGAGAAATGCTAATAATCTGTTGCGTTTTAGAAAGGACTTGAAGACTTGGCTTTTTGAGAAAATAACTCTGCCTGCCCTGGCCTTGCCTAAAGAGAAGTATCCAGCACCAGGACAACTGTGGGTAATCGAGGGCTGTAGAAATCACCATAACATAACATAACACTCTGGGTTCAAGTGATGCAGGTCCTGTCCTCACCCAGGCAGGAGAACAGCAGGCAGCAGGACAGCTCAGCTAAGCAAGAGCACAGCAAGGCAGAAGTCCAGCAATGCCACAGTCCAACAGAGTAGTCTTCCTTTCATTTTCACAGCAGCTCGTCTTCCTGGCGGAGTAGTCCGAGGTCCAGAAGTGTAATGAAGTCATGATGCCAGAGGTTTTTTAGTTATACCCGGTTGTGCCTTTGAAGTGGGGGAGACTTCAAAGAAGCTGTGAGGTGCACAGTGGTCCATCGTTCCTGCTTTGGCTCTAGACTCACTATAGGGGGGTGTGCAGGCCTTTGTCTGTGGGCAAGACAGTCTATTCATGTGAAAGTGTGAGGCTGTGCCCAGCTCCTCCCTCCCGTGAAGATCCATCAGAGACTTAAACTTTTTGTGTGTGGCTGTCTAAAGGGACTACACAAAGCCCAGCTTGCACACAACACCGACTGAACAGAGACAGGCAGCAGGCACCAAATGGCTAACGTAAGTAAATGCCAACTTTCTAAAAGTGGCATTTGCCAAACTAATTCAAAAGCCAACTTCGCCATAAGTTGTGATTCTTAAATTGTGAGTCTAGTGACACCAAAATTGAAAAGTCTTCCTCTTCACAATTGTGAATTACACTTAAGAGGTAATAAGGTAATCCCAATGTTATCCTACAGGAGGGATAGGCTTGCAGTAGTGAAAAACGAATGTAAGAATTTTTCACTACCAGGACATGTAAAACTTAAAAGTACATGTCCTATTTTTTAAATGCATTACACCCTGCCTTCTGGACTGTACAGGGCCTACCCTAGCATTGACTTATATGTATTAAGAAGGTTGCATGTTTAGGCCTGGAGAGAGGTTTCACTTGCCAGGTCGACATGGCAGTTTAAAACTGCACACACATGGTCTGCAGTGGCAGGCCTGAGACATGTAGTGCACTTTACTAGGGACGTATAAGTACATTAAATATGCCAATTGGCTATGAACCTATATTACCATGTTTAGAGGAGAGAGCACATGCACTTTAGCACTAGTTATCAGTGATAGTGCTCAGAGTCCTAAAGCCAGCAAAAACAAGGTTGGTAGAAGAGGAAGGCAAAACGTTTGGGATGACCTTTCACAGAGGGCCATTTTCCAACAGATCCCCTCTGGCCCCAATACTCAGACCCACATACCATACATGTGAGAGATAGAGAGTGAGAGAGAGACACCTCAATGTCTCCTGCCACCACAGCCCAGTGATACTCACGCATTCCTAATGATATAGGATTTTTAGACTTAAGTAGTGGAGTCTCAGGGATAGCTTGATTGTTCTCGACTAGGAGACCTTCCCTAGATTGGTTGCCAATTTAGGTTTAACAAAATTAAAATGTCATCTTTTTGAGACCATGCTTATAGCGAAGTTATTAATTTCAGCGAGGTTAGCTGTCCTGAATTAATTTCACTGGCACTTAATGCTGAAGCGAAGGCAAAGTGTTACTTTTGATGAATCTCTCATAGTTTTTTGCAGAGATAATGTAGTAACCATGTGCTTTCCCCTTCTGCTGTCTGATTTCATATTAGTTACATATTTCACTTGCCCCTTTTCATCCAAACTCTGTGGAGCAGTCCTGCTTACGTCTGATGTGAAGTGTGTCTCAAAATACTGCATAGACCCCATTACAGATCAACATCAGGGACGTTTTTTATGCATCTCCAGGGTTGAATACCCTTCATCTAAAGGACGTATAGCTGTGTGGTTTGTTCTGTATCTTCTGCTTCTAAAAATGCAAGCTGTTTTTTTCTCAGAAATCTGGGGACATTCTGCTAGAGTGAAAACTATGGGGCTGATTACAACCTTGGCATATGGGATATCCAGTCCGCAGTAGTACAAGTTCCATAGGATATAATGGAACTTGTAATATGGCAGATGGGATATCTGTCACGCTTGTGGCGGAGTAACCCATCCGCCAAGATTGTAATCCAGCTCTATGTTCTTCTACGACTTTATAGTCTTTGTACATGTCTTTAAGCGTTTATCAATTGTGGCAATTCTCTAAGGGAAAGATCCTGCTCCAGGAATTTAATACTTGTTTTTCTCTACGCTTCTGTCTTTTTCCAATCTGGAGCTGAGTTGTTTTGTGGCTGTTAAAAGATGTTGGACGAGTGTGAGAGGCTGGCTCAGTATATGATATACACTTATGTAATTGGACACCTTGCACTGATCCAGACAACACTTATGGTGATTTTAGTGGTCTTAAACAACCTTAGAAAGCTCTCTAAGTGGTAGCTGTGGAGAGCAGCCTTCAGACTTAGTCCAGAAGGAGTGTAAAGCCGCTAGTTTTACCAGAACATAACATTATAGATATAGAATAAGTGAAAAAGAACCACACTATATATATATATATATATATATATATATATATATATATATATATATATATATATTCCAATCGAAAGCACTCCCAATTGAAAACACCACTCGCAACGTGATTTTCTCCATCATTTATTGGCAGGCTACAGAGTAACTGACGCGGCAGTTTCAGCAGTTCATGCGCCTCTCTTTGGCCATACGCGTTTCAGGTAACTTCTCCCTTGTTCACTGGCTAGGCTTCATGGAGACCAGGTGGGCAACAGTGACACCGCATTTGCAGCGTGATTTTCAAGCCTTCCATAGTGGGCGTGTCTTTTCAGGCATTGTGGTACTTGTAGTGTTTGTAAAATACCCCACCAACTCGCTCCTGTAAGTATCTCTTACCCGGTTGGGTCTGCCTTCTGTGCCGTGTAGCGACTCTGTTGTTCGTAGTCCACCAACAGGTCACGTTGCTCCTAGGCACCTTAATTCGCAGTGCTGCGGACTCGCTCAGTCGGCGATGGGGTGTTTTCGCGACCTGGAGTCGGCCGCTATACATTCCAATCGAAAGCACTCCCAATTGAAAACACCACTCGCAACGTGATTTTCTCCATCATTTATTGGCAGGCTACAGAGTAACTGACGCGGCAGTTTCAGCAGTTCATGCGCCTCTCTTTGGCCATACGCGTTTCAGGTAACTTCTCCCTTGTTCACTGGCTAGGCTTCATGGAGACCCAACCGGGTAAGAGATACTTACAGGAGCGAGTTGGTGGGGTATTTTACAAACACTACAAGTACCACAATGCCTGAAAAGACACGCCCACTATGGAAGGCTTGAAAATCACGCTGCAAATGCGGTGTCACTGTTGCCCACCTGGTCTCCATGAAGCCTAGCCAGTGAACAAGGGAGAAGTTACCTGAAACGCGTATGGCCAAAGAGAGGCGCATGAACTGCTGAAACTGCCGCGTCAGTTACTCTGTAGCCTGCCAATAAATGATGGAGAAAATCACGTTGCGAGTGGTGTTTTCAATTGGGAGTGCTTTCGATTGGAATGTATAGCGGCCGACTCCAGGTCGCGAAAACACCCCATCGCCGACTGAGCGAGTCCGCAGCACTGCGAATTAAGGTGCCTAGGAGCAACGTGACCTGTTGGTGGACTACGAACAACAGAGTCGCTACACGGCACAGAAGGCAGACCCAACCGGGTAAGAGATACTTACAGGAGCGAGTTGGTGGGGTATTTTACAAACACTACAAGTACCACAATGCCTGAAAAGACACGCCCACTATGGAAGGCTTGAAAATCACGCTGCAAATGCGGTGTCACTGTTGCCCACCTGGTCTCCATGAAGCCTAGCCAGTGAACAAGGGAGAAGTTACCTGAAACGCGTATGGCCAAAGAGAGGCGCATGAACTGCTGAAACTGCCGCGTCAGTTACTCTGTAGCCTGCCAATAAATGATGGAGAAAATCACGTTGCGAGTGGTGTTTTCAATTGGGAGTGCTTTCGATTGGAATGTATAGCGGCCGACTCCAGGTCGCGAAAACACCCCATCGCCGACTGAGCGAGTCCGCAGCACTGCGAATTAAGGTGCCTAGGAGCAACGTGACCTGTTGGTGGACTACGAACAACAGAGTCGCTACACGGCACAGAAGGCAGACCCAACCGGGTAAGAGATACTTACAGGAGCGAGTTGGTGGGGTATTTTACAAACACTACAAGTACCACAATGCCTGAAAAGACACGCCCACTATGGAAGGCTTGAAAATCACGCTGCAAATGCGGTGTCACTGTTGCCCACCTGGTCTCCATGAAGCCTAGCCAGTGAACAAGGGAGAAGTTACCTGAAACGCGTATGGCCAAAGAGAGGCGCATGAACTGCTGAAACTGCCGCGTCAGTTACTCTGTAGCCTGCCAATAAATGATGGAGAAAATCACGTTGCGAGTGGTGTTTTCAATTGGGAGTGCTTTCGATTGGAATGTATAGCGGCCGACTCCAGGTCGCGAAAACACCCCATCGCCGACTGAGCGAGTCCGCAGCACTGCGAATTAAGGTGCCTAGGAGCAACGTGACCTGTTGGTGGACTACGAACAACAGAGTCGCTACACGGCACAGAAGGCAGACCCAACCGGGTAAGAGATACTTACAGGAGCGAGTTGGTGGGGTATTTTACAAACACTACAAGTACCACAATGCCTGAAAAGACACGCCCACTATGGAAGGCTTGAAAATCACGCTGCAAATGCGGTGTCACTGTTGCCCACCTGGTCTCCATGAAGCCTAGCCAGTGAACAAGGGAGAAGTTACCTGAAACGCGTATGGCCAAAGAGAGGCGCATGAACTGCTGAAACTGCCGCGTCAGTTACTCTGTAGCCTGCCAATAAATGATGGAGAAAATCACGTTGCGAGTGGTGTTTTCAATTGGGAGTGCTTTCGATTGGAATATATATATATATATATATATATTACCTACTGGCGGTCGCCAGTAGGTAGTTATAGTTAGGACCCCTTTTCCATAGGAAATCCGCAACATTCTATTTTGAATAACTTTGGCGCCGGTCGACGAATCCTCGCGAATTTTTCAAAATAGGTGGGGCGCTACGCTCCGCTCCTACCCTGAAAGTCTCGGGGGGATTCGTCAAGTGGGGGCTGAGATAAAAGGGGGGTCCCAAAACGCGTTTTTCCCATGCATTTTTCCATAGGACCTTTAGACAGGGCTACAGCCCGAACGGCTGAACAGATTTACTTGAAATTTGGCAGAGAGGTAGTCCTCAGGTCAAGGAAGTGCCTTTCGTAGGTTTGGTGTAAATCTGTTCAGTATTTCCTGAGAAAATAGCATTTAAAAGCATATATATATGTGGGCGGAGCCTAACCACACATCTCATCCTGAGATCTGATTGGCTGTCAGCACTTCATCCAAGAAGTGTTGGCAGCCATCTTGGGACCAATATACATGATAGCACCTCATTAAAAAGCATTGCAGTTAATAGAAGGTTTTAAGACTTTAGTTACATTATAAATCATTTGTTGATGGTACCATACTCATTTTAGGAATTGTGGTATGTTCTAAGGTGATTTCACCATGTGAAAAAGCCTTCTGCTGGGATATCATGATTGAGAGAAAAATATTTTCTCATGCTTTTACCACAGAGGTTTGGAAGGTGATCTATAAGCTAAACTGAGAGCTTATTTTCTGTAAATTCACATTATCTTTCTCAGTCATGTGAGAATGAAGTCTGACATTCTCAGTAAAACATGTACATCCAACAAGGGCAGAGACTGTCAGTTGATTCCTTTGTGTTCTACTGCAGCTTCCCAGAGTGTTCCAAAGAACTACTAGAGCGCTAACAGTCCTACCTATGATAAACGTATGGCACACCTGAAGCCATCTTGCTTGGAATAAAGTGGTAACTCTTAAAAAATTTAATTTCAAAAGGAACAAAATGAGGGGGTTCATTTTTCCATAAAAAGTATGATTAGTGCTGCAGAAAGAAAAATTAGGGCACATTTTGAGTGACTTCTCAAATCCTCTTCTATTTCATTAAAAAATTCTGACATGCAGACTGAAACATGAACTTTCAATACCAGCAGCAGTTTTCCCTGGTGAGCAGTAGCTTTACTACAGTGATCTAATGAGCAAAAAGAGTGCTAACATTCTGAATTTATGGCAAATGTGTGACACATCTGAATGCCTTCTTGATGGAATCAAAGTAAAAAACTGAAAGTATTTCCTACTGAGGAGACTGCAGTAAATGAGGAAATTAGGAAACTTCATAACAAATAAGTCTCCCAAGATGGCCACCAGAGACAAAAGAGCCCAAATGTAGCCCAAATATCACCCAGATGTAGCCCAAGTATAGCCCAATGACAGAATGTCCCAGAATGTTCTTAAAAACAACTAGAGCGCTTACTGTCTTCATTATGACAAAAGTATGGCACACCTGAAGCCATCTTGATTGGAATAAACTGGTAACACTTAAAACATTTAATTTAAAAAGGAACACAATGAGAGGGTTCATTTTGCCATAGAAATTATCATTAATGCTGAAGAAAGAAAATGAGGGCACATTTTGAGTGACTTCTCAAATCCTCTTCTATTTCATTAAAAAATTCTGACATGCAGACTGAAACATGCACTTTTAATACCAGGAGCAGACTTCCATGGTGAACAGTAGTTTTACTACAGTGATCTAATGAGCAACTAGAGTGCTAACATTCAGAATTTATGGCAAATGTGTGACATATCTGAATACCTTCATGATGGAATCAACGTAAAAAACTGAAAGCATTTCCTACTGAGGAGACTGCAGTACATGAGGAAATTAGGAAACTTCATAACAAATAAATCTCCCAAGATGGCCACCGGAGCTAAAAGAGCCCAAATGTAGCCCAAAATCACCCAGATGTAGCCCAAATATAGCCCAATGACAGAAGTGTGCAAAACACTTATTATTTAGTGTTTTTGCAGTGTTATATAGTGCAGACTTGTCAGGTATTGGAGTGCTTTACATGAGCATTGGTTACATCACACAAGCACATATTCATTTTGGTTGTAGACATGGGGAGACTAAGTGATTTGACCAGAATCACAGAATGTCGAGCTGAAGCAGAAACTTCAACCTGGTTCCCCAGTTGCAAAGTCTGCAGTTCTGGAAGTAACACCACATCCTCTCCCCTAAGTGCAACATTTAATCAAGTGGTCAACTGGATAAAAAAACATAAAGATAACAAATAATTTAAAAGTGCTTTGTCGCTATTTGAAAACTCAGACAAAATGTCCTTATTTTAGTCTTTTAGAGCACTAACCATAATTTTGATGCCAATAAGACCCTCTCATATATGTAATTTCTAAAGGAAATGCTCTAGGTATTACAGTTTTGATTACATCAAGATGATGTCAGGCGTTCCACACTTTTGTAATAAATATAGAATGTTAGCAATCTAGTTGTTCATTGGGATACTGTTGAGAGGCAAAGGCCAGGGGCATGGACTCTGAAAATTGAAGGCAGGTAGGAGAGTGCAAAGGCAACAATTTAACCACACTGAGCAGGCAGGAAGGGCCGTGGAAGCACAACAGACTATGGAGGGCAGTGGAAAGGGGGGCAGGGGCAACAAACCAACAATACAGGACTTGCAAGAGAGGCTGTTGGAGGGAAGATCTATTACGGGTCAAGGAAGCTAGAGGCGGTCCCCAGAGCCCCGGGAGCCACCACAGAACTGAGCAGGAGAGTGAGTCAGGGACAAAAGGGGCACCTTAATTTGAGCCGGGGTGCCTAGGAACGCTTGCTCCAAAAATGAAGAAAACAGACATATGAGACATGGAATTGGTGGCAGAATACAATGGCAGTTTAATGAGAAGATACAACTTCAAAGAAACCGCAGAATAGAGACATAAAGTACAAAATACAGAATCCAGATAATCATACAGCTGTCATGATATTCTCTGTATCTCAATTAATGTACTGACAGAGAGAGAGAGAAAACACATCTATAAATGCATCATGAGAAACAAGTTACACCAAGGAAAATGTTACCTAGGAACACTCACGTTTACTCTTAGAGCAAGCATTCCTGCAATTACAATACAAAATCTTTTAAATGCAAAAGTAAAGAGAACAATGGTTAAACATAACATGACATTTCATATAGGTAAAATAGAATAAGATACTTCAAGCAAAGCAGAGCAAGACATTTTAAGCAAAGGAAGACAAGAGCTCCCAGCTCTTGGGGAAAACCTTCACAGCCTGTTAACCTACATACAGACGGCGAGGTAGTCCGTCGATATCTGTGGGTGCTCCCTTTTTATATCATTTTGTGGGCTCCTTTGCACGCTACATCTACCTACGTATGCTACCCAAAAGCTTCGTCTGCAGATTTTACCAGACATTTCGTCATTTACCCACTTAATGCTGACAATGGACTGGGTGAAAAGGTCAGTCTCTCAGGCCAATCGCTTATCGTAAGTTCCATAGAGCAAGCAGAAAATAATGGGTATTGTACGGGAATTCAATATATTCATGTACAAAATCTCCTCAGTTCTCCTAACTTGACGCTCTGCGGTTGCCACTTCCTTAAAAGCGGGAAACCTGCCCAGGAAGCAAGTACCAGTCCAGGATGCAGCCTACTGTATGTCGACAGCTTCAGTGGGATGTTGAACTTTGATACCGAGCACGGAGCACTCGGGTAGGGTGGGGGCTACTAGTTTGGAGCAGAAGGCCTCGCAGACCTGCCTTCAGACTGCTATACACTAAAATTGCAGAGCTATGGTCAATTTAACAAAGAGGCCTACATATTGAACAGAAGGGCCTACACAGGGGTTTTATGCTGGCTGAGTGGTAAGGATGTCTCAGGATAATTATATAGCAACACAGGACCCGCTGGTCAATTTAATACGGCCTACAAATGCGGCTGGCAGGGCAAGGACAAGGGTCTCATACTTCAGGTGTGGACAGAACGGGCCAGGGGCCCCCTGTGATACAAAATCTACCCTCCTTCAAGGCTGTGGCAATGTAATAGACCATTGTGGGCAGAAGGAAGAGGCAATGGTAGTACAACCATACATGCCAACAGACCCGATTCAGCCAGGAAACGTCCAATGTTTTTAAGCTCAAATGGGCTTTATTTGATCTGTCTCCTGTCTACAATATCCTCTTTTTCAATGTAACTCAAAGGGGAAAATCAATACCCCAGTTTTTTTTCAAAATCTCCCTCTTACCAAGTTCAAAATGTTCGCAAGTATGGTACATTGGATCATGGAAGGAAATGGGATAGGGACATGGACTTGGATAACAGAGGACAAGAGGGACATGGAGAGGTGCACCAAACTGACCCTGCAGGGCAGGCATCAGGGTTTGCAGCAGCACAATACACCACACAGGGCATGCAGGACGGGAGTTCAGCACAACAATCCATAGAAAGCAAGAGGGAGGGGACAGGACCATGCACATGGACAACAGAGAACAGAGGGGCAAGAGGCAATGGTAGCTAGCTGACCATAATGGACAGACAGGAGAGAAAGCTGCAGCATTACAGACCATAAAGGGCAGTAGGGACGGATCAGGGGCATTACAATGGAACAGACAAGCCAGGAGGGAGGGAGTAGGGGTCTTCACATGTAAACAGAGGGCTGGGGGCAAGGGGGCAGGGCAGGAGCAGCAAGATAGCCATGGAGGTCAGGCAGGATGGGCACTAGAAGCAAGACACACCATGAAGAGCAACAGTGAGACTGTGATGGCATACACACAGACCATGGAGGGAAGGTGGGAGGGGGTCAGGGGCAGCTAACTGACCACACAGGGAAGGTGGGAGGGGCCATGGCAGCACAGAAGACCAATGGCTATGATGGGCAAGAAGGAGGGTGCAGGGGCATGCACAAAGGACGATGGAGGATAGAAGGGAGGGTCAGGACCTGTGCACAGACAAGAAAGTTCAGGGGAAGGGACCTCACAACAGACCACACGGGGCAGGCAGGAGGAGCAGTTGCAGCACAACAGACCAGGGAGGGCAGAAGGGTGTGGCAGTACAATGGACCATGTAGGACAGGAGGACGAGGATAGGGGCATGGCATGTGGACAGGCAGGGTGGAGGTGGCAGGGACAGGTTACAGTCATCTGACAATGCTAGGCAGGTGGGAGGGGAGTGGCAGCTCAACAGAACACTCAGAGTAGATAGGAGTGGCAGGTCCATGGGACATGGTGGGCAAAAAGGATGGAGCAGGGGCATGCACAAAGACATCGGAGGGCAGGGGGAAGGAGAATAGGGGCAGCAAGCTAAGCACAGAGTTTAAGCAGGAGGTCAATGATGGGGCATAGAATTGGGCAATGGAGGGCAGGAGGAGTGGACTGGTACATCATACTAAATTGAGGGCAGTGGCAGCACATCAGACCATGCATGGCAGGAGGGAGGAGGCTATTCCATGGATTCACACAACAGAGGATAGGGAGGAGGGGGATGGGGCAGCAAGCTAACTGTTCAGAGAAGGCGGGTATTAGGAACTTTATTGTTTTTAAAACATTGAGTCTGTGCGAACTACTTAAAATATGAACAAGTATGCAGCATAATCTCACTTTTATTCAGGAAGAAGAGGACGTTTGTGACTGTGACTCCGGGCTCACTTGGCAGAAACACCCCCTGACCCTCCACCCCCTATCGCAAAATGTAATGCCCGTGAAAAGGGTAGGTGAACACAGTGTTATATAGAACATAGTCCTGAGAGCACGATTGAAAATGAAAACTAGATATAGTGTATGGTATAAACTATGCACCAAAAAGTGTGATATAAGATGAACCGGGCGTGAAATATAATATGCAATACATTGTGCGCAATGACAGATTCATTGGAGAGCGCGAGATAGCACAGGCACTAGCGCGTGCTATGCGATATGCGCCTTGGAGTGTAATATGCACAGGGCAGTGTTGTGTAACCTAACTAGTCTCTAAAGTTGTAATATAAAATATGTGCTGGGGAGTGTAACGTTGCATATGCACTGTGACACAGATATGGATCGCAGATTGTAATATGTATGGCATAGCACTGTGCGTTATAACATAGGCATCGAGGAAGGCACGTTAGATGGGGCAATATAACCCGTGCGAAGACAAGTGTGGCATGACATATTCACGGGGTGGTGTTACAGTGCACATGGGCTAGAGAGTGTCATAGCATATGCACTAGCTAGTGGAATACAACACAGAGGTGTGTGGCACTCGGCAGGCAATGGTGGGTGTAACACAGCATTGGGCTCTGTCAGGAGCGCGCTGTGACTCTCAAGTGATGTTCGTCCCCTTTCCAGAGAGTAAAATAAAAAGTATTACACATCCGGCAGTGGATGTGTGTTTTATTAACCGTGAGGGGGGTTTCTTGCATAGTTTTGGTCGAATTTTTGTCGAATCCCCTTTGAATGGCTTGGTGTGCATGTGTATTAAATTTGCCCGTCAATAGCTACCCATGTTTGTATAAATAAACGACAAGGGTGTCTACCGGGATTAGGCACGGTAGGGCATCAGACATGTCAAAGCTTCACTAGTAGTGTAAATACATTCCACGTGGATTCATTGCATGCATAGTCGCCTTTTAATGAATATCCCGCAAATCGTCATGGTGATAGGTACGTACGGTTTGTCCAGCATGTCCTAGGTGTGTCTATAAATAAATATTTTTTAAAAATAATAAAAAACAGTGGCCGGCCCTAGGGATTGGGGTCAAAAAAATATAATTAGGAGACAGGCCCTGGGGGATGGGGTCATCAGGGCCAATAAATTAGAATAAGAAGGGGAACCACACAGCCCCCCTTCTTAAAAAATTAAAATAAATAAAAGACTGGCATCGTGCCGGAGGCCATGCCCCCTCCGTGCAGCACTCTGCAAACGCGCCCCCAACAGGCATCTCCAGTATGCGCCAGGGAGCTGCGCTGCAGACAGGTGTTCTGAGGCCAAGCCCCTTTTTCACCTCTCTGCAACGCAGCTCTGTGGCGCTTACTGGAGGTACCTAGTGGTCTAGTTTGACCCTAGGGACCCTTAGGATTCAAGGGGACTTAATCTCTCAACTTAGAACAGCCACAGGGCGCGTTTACACAGTGGTGAAGGGAGGGGACGGGGCCTGAGGTGACGTGTGCAAACACGCACTATGGCACGTTTTAAATTGGGGATATAATTTCCCTTCAATACTGAGGGCCCCTGGGGGCTAACTAGCCCACCAAGTGCTTCCAGTAAGCGCCACTGAGCTGCATTGCAAGGAGGTGGTCCAGGCCGTGCCACTTTTTACACCTCTCTGCAACACAGCTCTGTGGCATTTACTGGAGGTACCTAGTGGGCTAGTTGGACCCTAGGGACCCTCAGGATTCAAATGAACTTAATCTCCCAACTAAAAATGGACACAGGGCGTGTTTACACAGTGGTGAAGGGAGGGGACGGGGCCTGAGTTAACGTGTGCAAAAACGCCCTGTGGCCTGTTTTAAGAGGTAGTTTTAATCCCCATGCCCTATTATGTACTAGGGGCTTACAGAGGAGGTCATGCTAATCACAGGGGGACCCCAACGCATAATGTTCCCTAGTGTATGTAGGTGTTTTCACTGTATTCTAAGTGTCTTTTAACATAGCACTGGCTCTAGGACTGGCTAGTCAGACTCAGTTACCACCAGTATCCGTCTGAAAAAGTTGAGGGTACAGGATGATTTTGCAACAAGGCTTCTTTCTGCTCTTCTTTTTGTTCTTTCTGCACGTTATCCTTCTTCCTGCACTTATCTTCGTATTTGAGGACTTCTGTTGGTCCTTTCTGCACTTCTTTTGTTTCTTTCTGTGCATTTTTTCTTCTTTCTTCACATGTCCTATCTCTGTAGGCATAGTTAGAAATTAGCATTTAAAAAACCTTTGAAATTCACAGAAAAAACCATAGGTTTCAGGCACGTTATATTTAGGAATTAGCATTTAAAAAACCTCAGCAATTCACTGAAAAAACCATAGGTTTCAGGGGTGTTATAGTTAGCTGGACTTTTCACTTGTACAAAACCATTGAAATTCCCCCGTTATAGTTAGTTCAGCTAACTATAACTCGCGCGCCCGCAATGCACTGCTGATGACGTCACATATTACATCACTCATGACATGGTCAGTGACATCACTCATGACATCACTGATGACATCTCAAATGACATCACTGATGACATCACTGATGACATCATCCTTGTGATAGAGTGGCAGACCTCCTCTCACCCTAATATAACCTTTGATACACACATTCAAAAATAGAGACTAAAATTTTCAAAACAATGGACATACCAATACCAGTTACAACAACCTCTTCAGTAATTCTAAGATCCACATACACATCCACTCATTCACCAACAGTCCTATACAGTCACTCATACATGTACTCACTCATCATATGTACTCTTGCACCTATACATCCTGTTACACAATGCCACTCATCCATAGAGTTACTCACACACATAGTCACTCATGCTAATAAAGAATCAAACATACATTTACTTGCATATACAGTTATACACACACCACCACACTTACTTCTACGGAAACTTACACATACTTAGTCTTTTAAACAATCACTTATAGAAACACATACTTATTCATACAGGAACTCTTTCAATCTCTCACTCTCACATATACTCACATATATACACCAATAGTCACATATACTAGTTTAAAACATATGTAGTTACTCATAAAGACACTATTGAGAGTCATTCACTCACTAACACACCCATACACACACTCATCCACCCATACAGTCCTGCACACATGCTGTGTTCAACACATACAAACAGTGAGTCACTCATTCATGCACCTATGCACTACGTAATACCCCCCACCGAACCATGCAGACACTCAGACTGATACTCAAAAAACCAACTAATAACCTATATAGACACCCATGTAGCTACTCACCAACCCATGCAGCCACTTATACACAAAGTGAGAGACTGATACAGATATTTACATATTTAAACATTACTCACTAAGCCATGTATTCACTATGATACACTTAATCAGTCAGTTACACAATCAATTTTTCAAAAACAAATCATCCATTTAGACACTTATATACCCATTTATTCTTCCATCGACCTTGAGATATACATATATAAAACATATTTATTTTTCAGAAAAACACACATTCACTGGATGATGTCATCAGTGATGTCATCAGTGATGTCATTTGAGATGTCATCAGTGATGTCATGAGTGATGTCACTGACCATGTCATGAGTGATGTAATATGTGACGTCATCAGCAGTGCATTGCGGGCGCGCGAGTTATAGTTAGCTGAACTAACTATAACGGGGGAATTTCAATGGTTTTGTACAAGTGAAAAGTCCAGCTAACTATAACACCCCTGAAACCTATGGTTTTTTCAGTGAATTGCTGAGGTTTTTTAAATGCTAATTCCTAACTATAACGTGCCTGAAACCTATGGTTTTTTCTGTGAATATATATATATATATATATATATATATATATATATATATATATATATATATATATATATTGTTTTCCCTGATCATTTAGTGCCATAACTTGTCTGGAAAAAGAATCTCTTTTAAATTTTTAACTCGCACTTTGCACTAATTAATGCGCGTTCTCTTGTGTGTTTCTATGTATAAAGATTTGCAGTTTGTATGTCATTTACGATGGACTTGGACTCTCAAATGAACGCTTTTACTGATGCATTATCTGTAACAATGTTGTACTCCATGCCTTGATTATTATGAAGATTGATCTTGTTATATTAGGCTTCTCTTAACCTATGTTTGTTTAAAATTAACTTTATGGAGTGAACATGACCGACAGATTTGTAGTTCACTATAAATCTTTCGTCCATTTCAATTGCTTTTGTATGCCTAAATGCTCCAATGATTACATCTGCAAATCCATGCTATTTAAACCAATGTAGACTCTTACACTGTGTCATGTGATCAAGGCCCGTGGGAAGGGCTGAAACGCGTCCTGGAGACCTCTTACACCGATTAAAAAAAAATATATATATATATATATATATGTATGTATGTATATATATATATATATATATATATATATATATATGTATTTATATATGTATATATATATATGTATTTATTATAAGACACTCGCTAACGCATACAGATATTTCATAGCCCCAATAGAAACAGGTAAGTAGGGCAGAATACACCGCGGTCCCCATGGGGAGACCAAACCATAGACTAAAATATTGGTATGCGAACCACGACTCGAGACAAGACAATACTCGGAGGACTTAGAAATGACAAGGACCCATGAAAACTACCCAGGGGTGTATCTAGGAGCCCCACGGAGGTTGTGTGCAGTGTAGGAACAAAACCGCGTTCTCCGTACTAATCAACGTGTAAGTGTAAGTCGTGGTTGTAATTTTAAAGAAAGAGAACCCTTCCCAGTGGACCCTTAAGAAACCCTGTGGAAAACAAGGGGTAGGAGAGCCACTTCACCCGTGGATAGCTTAGGAACCAGGATACCTGCACGAGGGAAGCCGGGTGCATAGGTGTGAAGTAGTGTCGGAAACCGCTGTTGAACCCAATGGAGGACTTCGGAAAGCTGCTACTGCTGGAGAAGGTGAAAGTGTCCGGTGGAACTCTAAGATGGTTTCAAGATGTGAAGAACCTACAAGCAGAGGGGACAGAGTCTATGCCACTCAGGAGTGACCAGGAGGCACAGAAGACGAACGCCCACCGATGGCGGGTGCTGCAGGTGAGCTGACGGTGACCTTGAAACTGCAGCTGTGTGGACCAGGCAACATTGTGGAAGACTGGGAGCTGTACACGAGCTGTCCCACATCAGATGTTGAGGGGTCTGTGTCCACGGAAGCACCAACAAGCCTTGGCAACTGCAACCAACGTGGAAGTTAAAGAAGGTGCAACGTCGGGACCAGCAAGGTGCAGGAGACTCACCACAAGCAGGGGAGTCAGGGCAGGCCCGAGCAATCAGGGAAGCCCAAAGAATTCAAAAATTACCTTCGACAGGACCCACAGGCCAGAGGCACTGGAGTCGCAAGAGAACCTCGAGCAGCTTACCAAAGAAGCAGGCAAGCAATGCGGTGTGGTCCAAGATTCTGGTCACTGGAGATGCTTGAGGTTGGGTCTACTTGGAGCCCGAAGATATTGATGGAAGGAAGTCGACAAGCCTTTGCAACGGCAAATCGATGCAATGCACAGGGGTTCGATTGCTGCGGCTCCGACTAGAGATACTGGCCTCAAACTTGGTGAGAGTACAGGGCAGGCCTCGAGGGATGTGGAGAACCACCACCTGTGTTGCTGAGCCTTTCGGAGTCTGTGGGAGCCCAGTATCAGCAGACCAGTCAGCTTAATTGTGGTGCCTGCAGATGCAGGGAAGTGACTACTTCACTTCAAGGGAGATTCCTTCAGTTGTCTTGGATGCCCACAGGCCGTGGAAAGTGTCCTGTATGGAGCACAGGCAAGGACGTTGCAGCAGACGAGCAGGGCAAAGAGATTAGGAGCAGCAGGAGTCTTCCCGGTTGCAACCTTGATACCCAGAGCACAGTCCTGAGTGCCCAGACGGTCGAAGTTGAAGTGGTGTCTGAATTTAATCATGTTCCACGACGAATCTAGGGACCCACCCTCAGGTAAGCCCGTAAGTACCCTAGGGAAAGGGTTGGGATGATTTATGGTTCCCTTCCGGGGGAGGGCTTGGACAGTGGTGAGGATACTCCTATTTCCTTTGTCCAGTTTCACGCCAGAGCAGGGGTCAATGGCTTCCTGAGCTGGTTTGAACTGGACTATGCTACGAGGGCACCAAATGTGCTCCTCAAGCAGACTGAGTAGCGCTGACAAGCGCTTCCACCCGGCCCCAATACACTAAACCCTACCTGGGAGGTAGTCACACCTCCCTGTGACAGGATACCTATTGTTCTGCCTTACCCTGCTCGAGCTTGGCTCAGCAGCATGAGGGCAGAATCGTATCTCTGGTCGGCAGTAGCCATGTTGTGCTGTCCTGGTCTAAAAGACTGGTACCGGGAGCACTGAGGACCTAACGGAGGGCCTTTACAGTACTTGGAACCATACCTCCCACACCGTTTACGGTGTGGGTGGTATGATTCCAACATGTTTGAAACCAAACACAATCAGGTTCGTTGCAGACAATTTCAAGATGGTCATCGCGTAATGACGCGGTGCCCATCTATATGTTATATGGCTGTCCCGCTTACAACCTGAGAGAATGGACTCCAAAGGCTGTAGGGGTGACCTGCGCATGCAGGGGCACCCTCACACTTAAAACCAAGCACCCTGCCCTGACTGTGCGTCTTCGGAGAGAGGACCTCGCTACGTGCTGTAAAAGTTGCTGATTGAATCCCTGATTTGTATACTGATTAATTCGGTCCCTACACTGCTTAATGTATGCGGATAAGGATCACTTCTTCATGCCATATGGACTCTTGAGGAGCCAACTGGTACCTAACCGCAACATTGAGGCGGGTGGCCATACCAGGATCTATCTCCACCAACATCCAGAATAGGTTGCTTTACTTCCCCCTATCCTGAAGAAGACATGCAGGCAGAGGTCACAATTACCCTCCCTTGCCCACAAGTATGGTTGAAACGTCGACACCTACAGGCCTGGACCACATGTCCCTTCCCCTATCTTGCTAAGGATGATACATCTCTTCATTGTTTGTGACTTGTGCTGAACAAATATCTGTATAATGAAACATTTCTGGCAAGTCCATGGAGATTGATTGATTATTTGTTATCAATCACTATCCTAATTTTACGAATTTTTGCCTTCTGATTCCGCTTGGGATTCCTTTCCCTCCTTTCTCACTCACTTCACACTTGAGCACCCCCTTTTTGCACGTTTCTTTGGAGCAACCCTCTTCTATTTTAAGCTACAGTAATAGGAAAAATATTTACCGTCTGTTGATTTAAGTCTGTGATTAATAAATACATGTGTTTGTTGTTGTTTTTTTTTTGGAAACCAATGGTTGTTGCATTTGAGTACCTTAACCATTTCGGTTTTATGTAACCATGACTTTTTGTATGCTCTGAGTCTTCATTGAATGGTAACTGTCTACAAAAGCAATTTATGTGAAAAGGGTCCAGGACCACTGTTTTCTGTACTACTCGACACCCAGGTCCAAGGACTTTTGTTTGGGTTACCCCATTTATTATACGAGCTTCAGGATTGGAAAGGCCTGCTGTAGGGGTGACTTATATGTTTTAAGTGCAGTGACCCTAGATTTAGGGAAACCTAGATCTTTCATAAGTGGTGCTAGCACCAGCTTACACACGCTGCAATGGCAGGCCTGTAGTTACAAATTGAGTGGTCTCCCATGGGTGGCATAACACATGCGTCAGCCTATGGGGGACCCCTGGTGTACCTATGCCATAGGTACCTTAGTACCATATACTAGGGACACCAATCTCCAATCTGTGATATACAGAAGTACTAACCATAACATTTTAAGGGAGAAAGCAGAGACTGGGGCCCTGACTAGCAGCATCACAGTCAGACTAGTCAGAAATAACATAGCACCAGGCAAAAAGTGGGGGTAACCATAAAAGCAGACCCTACTTTCCTACAATGAGTGTTCTTAGTCCTTTGTTCATGCCTCATGTTCAGAGATCCACGAGTCCCTGAAGAATCAATACCAGGTCCTCGTCGACAGTGTAGCCCGGTATTTGTTTGTTAACCCGTTGACCGCAGCGTAAAATCCGCCGCGGTGAGGGTAAATTCTTGCGCGGGCGGGGCCGCGTCGGCCAACAGACGTCCGCAGCACTATGGAGGTAGTGCTCGCAACGACTGTTGGCCGACGGGCGCATCAAAAGGGTTAAGGGACAGAATTTTCTTCCAGAAGGGCCTATCCTATGACCACCATATATGGAGGGAGTTTTCCCACCCCATTAAAACATCTCGAGCACTTCTCTTGTACATTTAGTAGATCTGTTCGAGCCGATGTGGCATTAAGTACCAGATACATCAGTTTGTATATTTGTTCTCTGTGCCCCACTCTCTTGTGTTCCTTATTTATATCTTTCCCCGGTTGTGCCCATTCTCTTTCCGAAATGTCTCTTCCCATCATTGTTTCCCATCATCTTTAAAATCTCCATTGCCTCGGTTTTTCTTTTGTATTTCTAAATTTCGTAAATGTTTGCGATCACGCCTTTAAATTTGGGAAGTTTTAATGTATTTCCCAAGAGAGGTGAGCTGTCTCATTGCTCTTTCACTTTGGGGAGTGACGCCCATTGGCTTAGTTACATATAGGTTAGTCTATCTGTTTCAGCAATCTTGAATTTGGCTTTACACTGTCGAAAGGATGTTACGCTAGCTCTCCCGTACATTTGTCTTAGATTAAGGCAGTCTCCTTCTCCATCTATGGAAGGCTGTCCCTTTGTTTTCTGAGTAAAGTCTGGGTTCTGGTGAGTCACAGTGAATGGGGAAGGGTAAGTCGTAAGCCCTAGTTTAGTGTCAATACTCTGCCATGTTTTCATGATTGTGTTCAGAATTTCACTGGCATAAGCTTTCTTAGGCCGAGATTGCTTTGGTAGCCATAGGACATCCCACAGTGGTTTGCCTATTACCGCTTGGCACAAATATTTTTGGAAAAATTTTCTTTCAAGAAGAATGGCACTAAGCTGTGTGTATTTATTTATCTTATAATGTCAAAAAATATTACATTTCAAATGAGTGGAGTGACAAAAGGTTATTTCCTTCAACTAATTGGAACATACTTTGGATTTTTTTTTTATTTCAGGTAATTGATGTGAACAGAAGTAATGTAAGCATGACGGCTACAAAAATTGAGGTCACTCTGAGAAAATCTGAACCCATGACATGGGCCAGGCTGGACCTGCCAGTGCCTCCTGTAGCAGAGAAACAACAAAGTGATTTAATTGTTGATGATCAACAATGAAAAGTGCTCTTGTGTTTGATTCTGTATAAGGTCTTACAGAATGGTCATATAATGTATGATTTTTGACTTGAGAAACAGATTTTTTTCGAATATTGAAATATTTTGCTTAAAGTAGATTTCTCAAACCTTTTTGTAAAATATTTATTCATAGTGTTGCCTGCATCATACATGTGGTTATCTAAACGTATGTACATATTAAAGTAACAGAATATTTTTACCAAAAATAGGCATGTGACTAATTCTCAGTGTGGGGATCTGCATGTAGGCATTGTTGCTCACAATATGTATGTGGTATGAATTCCTTTATTCTTTTATCTTTCTATTGTGAGAGGGACCTCTAAAATTAATTTTCAAAGGCAAAATAGTTTTACTACATCTGAGGTCAGCATGATATGTTTGCAGGAGAGATGTGATATGAACATCAAACCGAAGTAAATTGCACATTGTGGTGGTGGGGCTCAAATGCCACTGTTTAGAGTAAAATACAAAGTGGTTTTTAATACTTTTTCATTCTTTGTATATTCTGTTTAAGTTAATGTTCCCTCTGTTAAAAACCAGCACGACAATGTGTACAGTTTGTGGCTGAAGAAAGGCAGTCTCTTGTTAATATTACAATTCACTATTCATTTTTCCCCTGTAGTTAATTTTCAAAAGCCATACTCTGCATTCACGAGATGACTTCTGCAGAGCATGGTTTTGCAGGACATTCAATGAGCTTATTCATTAACCCTTGTAGAGTTGCATTTTTATATTTAAAGAAAAAAAACATCGGCATGGCTTCAAAGTTTATGTTTCGGGCACTCTTGTCACGTTGTCATTCATTGGACCAACTTGTATTGGTTTTGAACATTCAACATAAATAGTATTTCATTAAATTATTCAGTTTGTAGTATGGCTTGGCTTGTTAAATGTTAGTTTATGTAATAGTTTCTTTTCTTGAGAATGTTAACTGATCTTCTGAAAAACAAGTGTTGTCTTTAGACTTCCCTCACAATTTACTGACAAATGGTAGTTTTGTTTGTTACAAAAATAGTTTCAGGGTACAAATACTATATTGTAAATTCCTTAATTATGCACACTTTAACCATAGCTGTGAGACAGTGGGGATTACTACATTATCCTAAAATGTGGTCCACAACTTATAACTCAGCTCATACAATGCGCCAGATGCCATTCCTCTTGTGTGTGGTATGTCATCAATCCGCATTCACAGGTCAGAGGCACTTGTGAATATCCAACAAAGATGTCTGGGCGATTTTAGACACCCATGTTCCTTCTTAATCTGGTCAACTCTGTCACTTTGTAACCACCTATATGGGTAGATGCATGGTGTGCGTTCTACATAAAATGGATCCAGAGCACATATAGTTTATCATCGCGAAGTGAAAATCCACACCGGTCTATATTCATGTTTGTTTTGCGAGGTCCTTTATTTTTTTTGCAAAAGGAGAACACTTCTTTTTGTAAGGCTTTAAAGCTTGATGTCTTTTTACCAGATGCCATTCATAATCCAATGCGGTCCTGAGTGGACAACTCTGAGATGCTTTACGTTAACGTTTGGGAAGAATTTGTGTACATTTAAATTTTCCCAGGAAAGACCCGGTGGTGCTACACATTAATCCTGGTCTTCCTTGCATTGCTGTGCCGATTATTGTATGCGTTTCTAAACTGCTCTGCTCCTTCATGCATAAACTAGAGATTCCCACAGGGACCAAGGACCTTTGCACTGCTGTCCAGACCGAACAGTACTGCTGAGAGTGAAATGACCCTGCCTATAGATTCCCTTTCTGAAGGTTTTGCCCATTTGTTTCATTGCTCATTTTCTAGTAACTGATCCAAGCAGATCATGTCAGGGTTGTTAGTGCCATCAGTGTTTTATTGTTAAAGACAGCAATATATTTTTTTTTTTTAAATGAAAGCTACATGGAATAATAATCGCTTTCTGAACTCTTCTGGAATTCCGATCTCCAAACGCTAATTTCCCAACTCGTCCCATTGTATTTCACACAAATTGAAATACCCCTCTGGCAACAGGTAGTTGTGGAGCAAGCATACTGAAAAGCCACACTTGTGACATTCATGAAGTACTTGTTTGTAGCAGCTCTTGGAGGAGCTCTTACTAAAAGTATTAATGTCCTCCAGCTAAACCTCTTTGATTGATTCTGCTTCACCGCATACTTCTAATGTACAACCTTAGACAGGTAGCAAGAGCTCTGCATGGAGTTAGACTTTCTCTAATTTATATTGACAGAATTCTCTTTTGATGAGTACCTGGATGCATAACATACTTTGAAAGTGTTTCACTCAACCGTTGGGCTACCGGTAGTGGAGTAATAAAGAAATATAATCTCTCTGATCTTAGCTGATGGATATGTAACAAGATTGCCTCTCCCTGTACTATGTGGTGTATTGCCAATCCTGAATCTCCTGATCCAAACTACCTGCTGCTCGGTTATTGAGCATATTAATCACAGATTAAAAGGTGTGGCTATGCCTTTTGGTTGCTTCTCGTTGCTGTCGAACATACCACTTTCTCATTAAAGAAATTGTTGCCTTTTTTTCGTAGGAGTTTGGAAGATTATTCAGCTCTCATAGCATTCGTGCGTCTGGATGCCATGAAGCTGTTTAGAAGTCAAGGTTTTGACACCCCCCCCCCCTCCTTTCCAGCAATAATACTTGTGGGTGTGAAATAGGATGTTGCTGTTCTGCCGTAGTCAACTAGGTCTGTCACTATTTTAACCCATTTTCCTACTGGAAGAATGAAAACAATTCCTTTAGTCCGTTCCCTGTAAAAGGTACAATGTATGACTTAATTTCCAGAACTGGTGAACCCGTAAGTACCCTTGGGAACCAGTGAACCTGCTTTGATCCTTCTTGTCCTACAATTGCAGGCATCTTCTACTGGGACTTACCTTTATTACTATTTTATAGCCTAATTATCTGTGGAAGCAGTCACTTCCTGTTCTTTTTAAAATCCCAAATGTTTGTCAAAATTGAAATAGCTCTGTTGCAATTATTATATAATTCTGAATGACAGAGTGACCGTTCGATCTGATTCTACTTCTGTATTGGGTTACCGGGATGCACTTTACCTTAAAGAGCTCAGAGGCTGTTCGCAAAATGTAGTCGATCTGGTCCACCGGACTAAGATCTTTGTATTGGTCAGTTCTCATTTAAAGTTTCCCAAGTCTCATCCGTTAGTCAACTTCTCTTTTTCCGAATCTTCCATAGATGAATATGAGTTGAACTCTCCAGTGCATAAGAACTTATGATTGTGGTTCCGTAATCGGAGCACAACCATTGATTGGTTATCACTTTCCATATTTTTTCTCTGGCGGAGTATAAACGTTCTATGTAACAAGATTTTAGTAATCCCTGACCCAGAAATGGAATGGAATGCACCATTATTTAATATAATGGTGCATTCCAATAATCAAACTTGTCAGCTGCACGATACTGCAGTCTTTATGGATATCTTTGCAGCCATTCTACCAGCCCCTTTGAGATTCAATACTTTAATGAAAAGGTACATAACCACGCCCCAGTAACGGCTCTTCTGGACGCAAATGAGGTGGAAAGTTGTAACATAAAATAAAGCTACATCTAGGACACTCGGCATAAAGATCAGACTGACCACGTTTGAGAAAACACAGTTCAAAAAGTTTTCTACTTTAAAAAAGTATTTTGGTTTAGAATGCTAGTATGTGTAAATAGTTGGTGCTTCCTTTCCCATAACTGTCAGTGCCATAATTGAGTTTTTACCTTATGAGAAGCATCTTTCCCCTTCTCCTGTAAGTGCTGAGGCAATCCAGCCCAAAGTCATGTCTTCCAGCTGCAATAAATACTCACTGTCCTTTGAAGCTAAATTCACCCTACAACGAGGATATGAGTGACCGATGATCTGTGTGGTCTTATCAGACAGCAAATGGGGTTGAGCTGTACCCTAGCACGGTTCAAGGTGGGAAATGTGAACTGAAGCAATTTTGTATTTCTCTTTAACTAGGATAGTTCGACTCATAAGTTGGATTGAAAGGATATGTGTAATGGGCTTCATCTTCTTGTTCAGCTTGCATTTCCCGATTCCTGAATTGCTATTTCCTTTTTAGGTCTTTCTTTAGTTGTCTCGCCAGCCTAATGTGATTTAAAAAAAAAAATCAGAGAGAATTAATAAGTACTTTATACATACCCAGAAGGGCTTTAGGAAAGCACTCACGGTAAAATGGTCTATTTCATATGTTGCTTCCAACCACGTTAGCATCAACTCATTTCAGCCATTTTCTTCCTTGAACTCTGAGTGATGACATTTACTTGGTGATATGTAGTCATTCACCAAAAAGGATGATACCACATGCTAGTGCTTTTATGTGTGTTTAACCTGTTCTTGGGTTCCGTCAATTGAAAGTTATTTATACCTTTTCTTGGTGCCAATAAGAATCATATTTCCTATGATGTGCATTAAAACTAGAAGGGTTTCCATAGCTGATCTAGGAAGCCCCCATATCATTCTGTTAAAATAAGGTGCGATTGTTATGTATTTTTATTTACAATTTTTTATTGCAAGTATATTGCTGCTACGTTCAGGTCACCTATGCTTCTAATAAAACTAAGAAATGTAAATGTCGAACCGGCTTCCAGACCTATTGGCTTTGCCAGTGCTTTTTAAATATTGAGTCTGAAATGACTTCTAATGCACAAATATCCCTTATTGTGTACCCTGCTCTATAACTGCTTTATTTAAAAACTTTGAATGATGTACTTGGTTTTAATACATTGAAAGTTTGTTGAATATTTTTGACAATCTACTTATGTTCCCTTGAGTGAGAATAGCATGTGAGCCTGCTGAAACGTGAAAAAGATTACATTTTAAGACCCTAAGCCAATTTGGACTTTTGCAGTCTTTGTGCTAGATCCCTGGCAGCTGTTCCTTAATGGCTGTCCAGTCAGCTTACCCCCAAAACTCTTCTGTTTGGTCTCTGTCATTCCACCATTTTGCCATCATTCTGAAAACTGGGTGTCTAAAGTGTGTTTCAGAGTTTGTTTTGGGCCCTGCCCTGTCAGGAGCCAATCACAGGTTTCCCCAGTCTTCTTGCATAGTATAGCACAATTTTTCGATCTGATCCTCTCAGCCACTGTCTGGTGCACTGTTGCCCTCTTAGTCTCAAACAAGTCATAGATTTTTTAAGGAGGTTTTAACTCATCCTTCATTAGAAGACTGTAATTCTACCAGATTAGATAATGAGCTATATTTTCAAGCGTTTTGATTCTGTTTCTCTTTATTTTGAAGTGGCCATATTGAATTTAGGCATTCTAGAACAATGAGTAGTCTGTGCCTTCCACAACTTCTCCCCCGACAATGTCTCATGAAGCGCATTCTGGATTACCAGTAAAGACAGAGGCTTCTTGGGCAGTGGTCTTTCTTTGCATTTGCTAATTATATTGTGTATATATATTATAGTTTAACAAGGTGATGAACCTTCCTGGCACTCCTTTTCTGCCCAATTAGCCTTCAATAGAAACCACATCAGTTGTTAACAAATGGAAAGTTGTAATGTGAGCGCTAATAGGATGAAATTTTGTTTTCACTAGGTTTAGGATAGTCTACACAGCGGCATCGGCAGCACCTCTGTATGAGCTTCCTACAGTTGCTCCAAAGAACCGCTCCTTTCCTCAGGTTGACTTAAGAGCTGAATGATTATTACTCTTAATATTATGGTAAACTCGATGTGCAAAATCTGACACGACGGAGATCAACACTAATGGAGCCTTACCCAGATCAACTATTGAGGCTGGAATGAAACGCTCATTGTTAGGTGCCACAGTCGGGGATGATATTGTGATCTCTGGTGCAACAAGACAAGATAATCTAAAACATGTGGCATCTTTCCCTAAGATTCTGTGGTAAGGTGGGGGCCTGGATATTGTCTTCGGTCAGTATTTTCCTCTCTGCTGTGATGAGGCCTTGGTCTTGGGAGTGAGTCGGTATGGGAGAGAAGGAACGTAAGTAAAGTGTTCCTCCGTATTCTTTTATTTTAGGCTCCAGCTGATCCTATATGATTGCAGGGGTAACTTCTCTGTTCACTTAACGTCCGTCTTCATGCCTCTTGCAGTTCTTTTTTTTTCCAGTGCCACCCTCTCATATCATTCCCGAAAAAAGGAGGACAGCCAGGCTTTAAGCAGCACCTGCTCCTCTGTCCCATCTAGACCCCTACAGGGAACTTTGCAGAAGCTAGTCGTGGTCTGGACGCAAGGGGCTTCAAGTGTTGTTTTACAGCCTTAACAAAATGCCCTGCCTGCACAAGGGGCAAGATTGGAGACGTGTGCATGGTGGGAAAGTAATAGAAAGTTCTCAGGACACTTGCATCTCAGTGTTTCCTCAATAAAGACCCACGAGCTCCGTTACATAGCCATGTGTGTATTAGTTCATGTGACGCGGAGTTTTAAGAATCTAACATGGTGATGTCGTGCTTGCATGTTGTGACAGTCTGGGCGTGAGGCTGTGCAGTGGATGCCTTTTATTTTCGTTTATGTGATATGGTGCATACCCCATCCTATTCTGGATATAGGATGTCCGTGGTGTTAGAAGAATAGTAGCATGTGTTAATAAATCAGTGTTTTTCCGGTTATTGTTCTGCTCATTTAGTAGAACTCCTCCTTAAGAGCGCTCTGTCATTCCTTCTGGATACATTTCCTTTTATTTTAAATCCTTTACATGCCTTTTCATTTTGTCACCATTTGAAAACGTGGCAAATGGGTAGAAAATGTCCTTAGTTCGTTTGCCTTGATTGCTTACAGACAAATTATGTTTGGGTGTAGATTTTCTGATAATTGGACATTAATTGCCTTGCAATGATCACACATTTCACAATAAATCCTGTTACATTGGCATTACTGCGTAGTTGTCAATACAATTATAGTGACGGAACATTGGCAGGGTAAGAATCTTGCATGGTTAAAAGCAGTTCTATTTGAACAGCTTTCCTTTTATTTAGCTAGTCAACTATAGTGAAATTAGGAAGATTTTGCGTTGCCTGGTGAAACATATTCTGTTTTTTTTTTATTGCATTACTTCCCTGCCCCCTCCCCCCATAAGAATATTTTATGAAATGTGTGTTTCCTGTGAATCTAATTTCTTGCATCCACTAGATTTATAGTAAGGGTTACACCTGAACATTAAGTAACCAACGTTAATTACTTTACACACCTAGAGATGCATGTTACGCCAAGGTTTTAAGATACTCTCTATTTCACCTGCTTTTTCAGTATTCTCGTTGTATGGATATGTGAATTTCTGTTAGTCATTATCCACCTATTTTACATCCTGTTTATCTATGCGTAGTAAATTATTGTAGGATATTAGGAAATTACTAACGCCTCATGCATAGATACTTTACCATCCTGTAAATTTGTGAAACCTTCCACTTATAAACTTGATACTGTACGATTCAATGGATTGAACTACAGCAGCATATATAATAATGCTGTTTGTCATGGATTTTTAAATATTAATAGACAGTAGAATATCCTGATGTATATCTGAATGCAGTTTACATACTTAACATGTTTATTTTTGAAAGCTATTTATGAGGAAGAATGTGTGCACAAAAGGGAAGAATGACCTTAAGTAGGAAGGCAGAAAATGTTCTGCTCCTCGGACAACGTACCATTCCAAATATCATTCTTATCAAAGACACAGAACACCAGCTACTGACATGACCATCACTTAATAGTGGGATTCTGCCCCCCTTCTCTGGAGACTTTCCTTCCACACCACTGTCTGCAACCTCTGTGTTCATGTAGTAATGCCTTTGACTTTGTGTAAACTAACATTAACACAATCCCTCCTCTTGTCCAGATGTGTGATATTTAAGACACTAAGACGTAAGCCTCAAGCTGTGCTATTGGTTTTGCTCGTCAAAGACTACTTGTACAAGGGAGTACACCAGACACCTATTTGATCCCATCACCCATGTGGTCCACTAAAAGGAAACCGGATGAAAATATAGAATTCATGATTTGAGTCTATTCTGTATTGGTAGCCCTCCACTTGATGTGATTGTAGTTTGAGAAAGAAATCAACCGCTCGGCTTCTGCTAAACCAGTGCCCTCTGAAAAAGTATGCATGAATTTACTGGGGAAAAAGTGTGGCAGGCTTCAGCGGCTACTCGACAGGCAACAAATTCTTGATAGGCGGATATGATGAAACGCTTCGAGAACATGTCGACCATTTTATCAAAGAAGAGGCAGAAGGCAAGGATTTAAAAAGGTCTTGAATAGTGATGCTCTAATCTTCTCTTTTCCAACCTGCATCCCTCCACTCCAGTTTCTGATCTGTGAGGGTGTTACAGCAAACAACTGCTAGAGCAGTCTCTGCTCCCTATCTACAACAGAAATTTTAAGTTAACTTGTTTTGTTCCAGTCAGTTCAATGAACAGCGGGAAAGGTGCATACTGGGTTTTAATGAAGCCATTATATTTGTTTTGAGTTGGAAACGGAGTTTCATGCAAACGTGAGTGAAAAGATTGAGGAGATTGCTCAAAATAACATCCAGTACTGTAAAATGTCATGTTTGTAGATTAACTGATTATTGTCCTGCTTGAAGATGATGTGAATAAGACTATATGTATATTCACCCCATCTGACATTGGCCTACATACAGCTCCTTTCTTGTTGCGTAAAGAGTTTCTTGTGGAACTGCTCGCATTACTTTAATAAATACAATATGCAAAGGAGGACATGCTTGCTGTGACAAGATATATGCAGCCAGTGATACAGCAGAGCTTTTTTTTACTTGTAACTTTTGCTTTCGCATGTTGTCCTATTTTAAAGTCATGGGCCTCATTATGTGGAATTTCTCATCTATTTGTGAGCTGAAATAGGATGGTTCAGTGGAAGGAAGAACCTGCATATATTATTGAGCTTGAGGAATTGGGCTATGACAGGAGAAGCACCTACAAATAAGACCATGGGTGTGCAAGGGAAGAGCAAGTATTTTAGATGATTATGCTGGAAAAGAGAGTGATCTCTGTGGCTCTCCAATGCCCTAACCTTGACATGGTCAAGCTACATCAAGATTCTCGCACAATGTATCGACTAAACAAACTGGAGGAGCAAAGTCCAAACCTGTACAATAAAGAAAGCACAGGCCATATTGCTGCGGCTTCTACATCAGAATATTCACATCACAGAAAGCTATCTGTCTGACTACTGGAAATACAAAGCAGACAAGTCTAGCAGTCATATTCTGGACCAGTAGAAGTGGAATAAAAAGGCCTGGCTAGTCTGACGCATCGTTACTGCTTGGGTAATGGAAGGTAGTTGCTTGTTTGCCAATGAATTGTATGGAAAATGCTGGGACTATATCTCCAACGCCTCAGAGCCCAAAGAAGAATTCGATTTCGATAGAGTGGTCAGGTCATTTCCCGTGCTGTTCCTCCGATCCATCCTTCGCTCGAGTCCATAATCTAACTGAAACAGGGCAAAACTATGATAATTCTTATTTTGCCACAAATTGTATGACCATCTTGAAGTAGTGAGCCCTTTCACAGGATGTTCAATCACTTAATTGGAAGACATTCCATATCTTGTGTACAGAAAAAAGAAATGATGGCAGTGCCTTAACATTTTATACTTTATAAACTTTTCTTCAATTTTCTTCTTTCAAAGACTATTTATCTGCCATATTGTGTATTGTAAGTCTTATTCCCACCTATGTTTGTTGTGTACCCTGTTATTTCATTTCCTTGAGAGCCTTTAGGGTTTTCACCTATTGTGAAGCATATATTCCCCTGGGTACTGCATCGATGCTTTTCAAATTAATGAGCACATAATGCTATACATTACCTATTGGGTTGTTTTCAAAGTGCCCCATTATGTCAGCCAGTTTCATGCTGAGAGTACAACAAATTGCTGTGAGAACCTGTGTTTCCTTTCGTGCCAGAGTAAATTCAGAATTTGACAATACCTAGCTTAATTTCTTTCAGCTTTTTGTCTAAAACTTAATTCTGGGTGGAGAGGTCTTTACTCAATCATTGTACTAAAACTGACTGAAGCTATGTTGATGAAAATTAAAATACTCCAGTCAAAAGAGATTTTTCTTAATGATCGGACTCTGCATGCTGGTTTGCTTTCCTTGAAAGTTCATATCCACATGGACAGTATCCTGCATGGTTGCCCGTCAAGCTAATAGGCCTGCCATAGGAAAATCAGATGCTGATGCTTTTTATGAGAACTGCCCTATACTTGAGATTTGCTACCTGGAGATCAGTGCCAGATGAAATGTTATTTGTAATCGTAGTTCTGCATAATTGGTTTTGCATTTGAATTCATAAATAGCACAAGTCCGTATCCGTTGAACCAGGAGCTTAGTTCAGTCTAGCTCTACATAGTCCTGCCTGGGGCTGTATTCTAGAATGCGGCGCATTTTCCTGGTTAGCGACGGGCGCATCTTTCACACGGTGCGCCTGGCGCAAACAAGGAAAATGTGCTGTATTAGGATGAATGCTCTGCCCCAAACTTGTGCTCCCCTGGAGGCAGCGCATTCAAGTGAAATACAGAGCGGTTTTGAAGCAGTCGCTCCGTGTTTCACTGTGCAGGCGGGTTACCGCCTGCACTTCCAAGAGGGGAGCGAGATCCCCTTGCAGGCGGGTGCAGTGAGTGACTACCCGCCTGCATGGTGGATGTATGGGTGGTCCATGGTGCCCCCTTTTTCCCCCTCCAGAGGGCTGCTGGCCCATGCACCTTGATGTTCTGCCGCTTAGGAGTTATGTGAAAATACCCATAGTGTAGGAAGGTCTAAGACTCTACTTGGTTGCTATATTTAAGGGAAAATCCAATTTTGGACAGGTGACTGCTGTTGCTTCATCATGTTTAAGCATGCAAGTCCAGCTACTGAGATAACCTCGGTGATGTAGCATCTACTCATCACAACTATGCTTCAAATGAAATTATTGCAAAAGTGCTTTATGCAATATAATTTTTCCACTGCCCGTGTTACACGAGCACTTCATTTTGTTGTAAAATTATCAGCTTTTCAGTGAAAAGCTCAGCAGGTCACCTCCATTTGTCATGGCAGATCTGTTGCCATAATTTACTCACACACTTGACAGAGGTCACCTTTATACAGAAAGCGGCGTTGGAGCTTCAAACCAAGAATACTGTAGATGCTTATTATTCTTGTTTTGTTAAACTTATGTGAGCAAGTTATCACTGGATGTCTATGGGCATTATATAAGACTGATGCTTTTAATGTATATTCTATTTTTCTACTGGCACAAGCCAGACATGTCAAAATATGTATGCTGTAAGTTCAGAGGCATGTCCCTTGTCGAATAGCTAATTGCATCCATGTAGTAAATATGAAAAATATTTTATAGTGCGCCTTTTGATCGTTGAGGTAATATACTTTTGGAACCGGTTGCTTCCACTTTTAGCATGTGAGATCCTGTTTCTTACCATTATTTAAACATTGTGACTCTGCCTTTTGATTTTCTCTCCTTACGAATATGTTTGCTGTTATACAGGATTTGTACATTGACTAAAAAGAGCTTCAATACGCTCTGATTTGAAGGCAGCGCCTAACTGTCCTGTGTGTAACCCATTCATTGTCTTACATTTTTTCTATGAATCAGGTATTTCTGTTTATTTTACTATTTGTTATTGACATGTTTTAAGAAGTAAACGCACTTTCTTTCAGTTTGTATGTGTATTTGTTTTTTCTTGTATATACCAGAAGGCTGTGGAGGTAATTATATTTTGACTTCAAGTCCAGGTGTATGCCCATAATGGGATTTTATGCTAGCTTGAATTTGTGAATATTCTGGGCCCGATTCAGAAAGTTAAACTTAGGCATTTGGTCTTTATTTTAAACCAAACATCTAAGTTTATGACTTTGGAATTCATAAAGGGCATTTACGAGTCTATCCTTATATCCACACTCGGGCAGAGATCCAGCCTTACTGCAGACATAAAGATAGTACTCGTAAATGCCATTTGTGAATTCCCAAAGTCGTACACTACATTATACAGCTGTGCTCTTCGAATGCATGCAAACGTGTGCTATTTGCCCTTGTTTTCACTAGTGTGCCTGTGTTCCAGGGTGTGTTAATCTGAATTTCATGCAGAATCTGAGCCTCTCTTTGTGTTTCAGTGTTCAAGACCAATCACTAGGAGGGAAATATAAGAATCTGCACACCATTTGGATTCAGCCTCTTCAATCCCTTAGTCAATTAATGTACAGTGCTGGTAACTCTCCTCCTAAGTCTATATCGAAGTGTGGACTATGCTGTATAGACGTCATGCATGGGCAGCAGGTGATTGAGCATTATCTGTGCAACATTTTCACCTTTTGGTTTGAACTTTGACCCTCATGTCTTCATCATGGTGATCAGTTCTATGGGTAGCTTTTTTATGGTCAGGCTTGACAGCACAGCTGTCTCCAGACAATTATGTGAGAATCACCAGAAGAGGGGCTTTGACTCCGCCCACATCTTGGGAGCCAGGAGTGCATGTCTTGAATGGGCATAAGTTGTGTACTTCAACAAAATGGTGCTTGCCCTCCATACAACTGCGATCATTTTGTTTATTTATCCAGCTCCCTGAGGTTGAGCTTTCAGGGGCACACGTATTGCAATGTTATGTTGCCCCTCCTCGATTACAGTGCACTTCTGTGTGCAATAGAGTGGAAGCACGAAATGGGCTGCAAGGACTCTGAGTAGATAACTTGCCTGGGATTGCAATACGGTGTTGCCATGAGCGAGGTGCCTGATTACTTTGGGAGATCCATTCAGCACAATGGCCTGTCACAGAAAATAACAAACACTAATTCAGCACAATGGCCTGTCACAGAAAATAAACACTAAAGAAGCAATAAAGACTGTTTATATTAAAACAAACAGGATTTAAGTGCTTCCTTATTCTAATGGATACTTCTGACAGCAGATTCTGCACCAATATTCTCAGGCGCCAGACTGGATTTGGAGATTTTTGTAGCACTGTTCTGTGGTGAAGCCCTCTTGCCCACTTTGGGTCCTCTTTTAGTTTTATATGTTACACATTTTAGCAGACTTCGTCTTAGCCCTGTTACCTTTTACATATTTTATTTCTGCAATATGATTCAAAGTAATGCTGCACATGATGCTTGTTTTTAGAACAGCTTTTACTGTGACACAATCAGTACACTTCATTCAAGCCTAGGAACATAGGAGCTCATAAATATTCCCCTTTGTGTCACTCTTACACCATGCAACGTGGTGCAAGAGCAACACCAATTAAAAATGAGATTTATGAAGCCACGTAATGCCACCTTCCATTGCCCTGATGGCTTCATAAATCTCGAGTAATGCAATGAACCAGGGAGATGTTTCTAGGGGTGTTGCATGGGTGTTTCCGCGCAACATCCATGGATTTTGACGCAATCCCAGATTCACCAGAAGTGGTAGACCTGGGAATGTGCCGAAAACCTACGCCTCCCCAAGTGAGGCGTAAAAAGGAGAAATATATTTTTCTTTTTTTTTTCCCTCTTTCCATGTGTGCCCCACCTGCACAAAAACAATCCTCCTTACAACGCAGCCATCCTTGCACCATGGTGCAAGGGTGCTTGTGTTGGCGCGAGGTAGCCAAAATGGCACCAGAGCAGGGGAAAAGGCAGGAATTTGAGGTATTGACTTCAATACGACACATTCCTCCTTTTCCTGTCACTCAGTGCAGCAGAGTAACTTGCTACGCTGCACTGCTTGACTTGGCCATAAATATGGTCCATGGAATGTGATATCCTGGTACATGCGTTGTCCCCTCGGAGACAGCTTCTAACATCCAGACACATCTTTGCATCAGAACTGTACAGCTTTAGTATATAAACAGTGCACTTTCCCTTAGTGGGTTAGAGGGGGCTCTCCGGCTAAAACGTTTCTGGAACTGCTGTTGTGTTCGCCATGGAGCTTTGCTGATCTTCCATGCTTATCTTTTAGAGAGGGATTTCTAATCTAACTTCAGACACACTCATTCAGTTGTGGGAGTCTCAGGCTATCCTCTGAGATTGGGCAGAAGGGTACACCCACTATGCTTTCAGAGTAGGGGTAGCTTGTGTTAGGGATATATCGATATTTAGAAATCAGACTGCTGTGGTTGGATTGTTCATTCTCCTCTAGGGGAATCCCCATCAAAGTCATATGCACTGAATATTGCCACCTGTGTGCGGAGACCCTGGAGCATACAATATATATGTATAGCATAAAACATGTATGTAGTACTTTAATAGATATATATATCCATCTATGCCACCTATGCTAAGGGCTAAAATGCCGTATTTACATTGAGTTTTCCTTTAATAAACCTCTTACCAGATTCAAGAATTTCTATAATTCAGAAAGAAAGAGCTTAAGGTTAAAAAACCCAGCCTTTATTGAAGAGAAAACGGTAAGGGAATGCATTGTTAGCTAATAGGCTGCATTAAAAGCATAACAAGTGAACACTAGCACCATGCCTTTAATACCTCCTGTATCCCATCATGCCCCAAAGGTAACAAGTCAGTTATTTATTCCGGCTCCTTCAGTGAGGATCTTTATGTCAAAAATTCCTTTACAAAACTACATTTTCTCTGCTCAACTCAACATCTTTTTCCAGCTAGAGTGAGGAAGTATTGTTTTCTGACGGGAATTAAAAAACTTTCCTGTCAAAAATGTCCTCTTGTCAAGTGCCCTACCTGTGACACTAAGAAGGCACAGATAGACTTCCACTCCGTCTGTATATTCTGCCTATCTGGTACGCATTTGTCTTGCAAACTCCTCTCCCCCGAGGACACAGTCTCCAAAGCCATCGCTATGAGCCAAGATTCCACCAGCCTGCCAGGCACAGGCTATCTCTCCTAGGTCCCTAACGAGATCCAGGTTACCTAGGGAGACCCCTCCTAGACATAACCCAGCCATGGACAGGGAGTAGATCTTGGCGCAGAGCCGGAACAACATCCTCTACACCTGTCCAAAGATCTAGAAGGTATCGCTCACATCACTGCCCATGTAGATCCCGTACGTGGTCTACATCCACCAGATCATGAGAGGGATTACTCACCAACATGGACACTCCATCAGTGAGAGTTTCCCCAATAGATGACCTAAACACGTTTAATGAGGTCTTGGTTAGAGGGGGTGCCAAGCTGAACATTTGTATTCCAGCACCCGCTACACCCTCATTGGTCATTTTTGAGACTTTACTTCATAGGTCCTACCTTTGGTTCCAGGTCTGCTCCAGCCAGTCATGGACATTTGTCTTACTCCAGCCTACTTTTGAGTGGCTCCACCAAGAATCTTAAAGAAATATATGGCTCCGGATCAACACCCTTTATTTCTAAGAACTGACCCACCACCAGACTCAGTCATTGTAGCCGTGGCCAACAAGTCGCACTCCATTGCTGCTTCATCATCCGTTCTGCTGGACAAGGACAGTAAACAGATTGATTCCTTGGGCAGGAAAATGTTCTGCGCCTCGGCCTCATTCATGAAGGTGTCTAGCTCTGCAGCATTACTAGTACAATACGATAGGTGCCTCTGGGACTCTAACCAGATCTTAAGAAAAACTTCCCAGGGAAGACAGACAGGACTTCGAGGCTTGCAAGAAGGTGATTTGGTCGCTAACAAAATTAGCTGAGCAGCAGATGGCTCTGACCTGGCAGCACACGGATATTCACATGGTATATGTGCCAGATGCTCATCATGGCATTGTCTGACTAGTCTTAAGCCATAGGTGCAGCAGCGCATCTTAAACATTCCACCAGATATACCCCCAGCTCCAACAGGGGGACTGGATGTGTTCCATCGAGCTTCAGGATTCCTACTTCCGCATCCCTTTCGCCCGGAAGCATTTATGCGATTTAAAGTGGCATCCAAGCATCACCTGTACAAGGTGCTGCCTTTTGGCCTTAAATCAACCCCTCGCGTGTTCTCAAACTGCACGGCCATCATAGCAGCAGCCTTACAAAAGAATATTCGTATACCCATACTTAGACAATTGGCTGGTAAAAAGTTCCCCTCCAGGTCAAACAAAGAAACACTACCACGTTTGCCTTGAGACCCTTCAATTGTTAGGCCTCCAGGTCAATGTCGAAAGATCAATCCAGATTCCAACTCAAAGACTTTACTACCTAGGTGCAACCCTGGACACGAAAATTGCAAAAGTGTGTCCTTCGGAGGTGAGTTTCTCCTCAATCACTGAAGTGTGCCAACCTCCTTCACACGCTGCACTCATTGGCCGGACAGATAGTGTCACTCCTGGGATCAATTGCATCATGTATAGTCCTTGTTCCCAATGCTAGAATACATGCGTTTGCTACAACATAATCTGGAGGATCAGTGAAATAAATTCACACACCATTGGGACAAGAAGTTCACCATGTCACGAGCTGCAAAACGATTGCTACTGTGGTGGTCTCACTGATAGTCTGTTTTGTGTCCCATTTCAACAGGACACTCTGACGCAAACACTCATAACAGATGATTCTCTCCAGGGCTGGGGTGCTCACATGTGTGTCCTACAGACTATACCACATGAACAAGCTGCGGGCTGTCCATCTACCCCTCCAGTCCTTTTATCCATCCATTCAAACCAGGGTGCCCCTGGTCCAAACGGACAACACAACTGCAATGCACTACCTAAACAAGCTAGGGAGCACTCGCTGTCTGCCCCTATCCCATGAAGAGCAGGCCATCTGGAACTGGCTCATAGCGAGGAAGTTGACAATCTCGGCAATTCACCTGCTAGGAGTCCTAAAAACACAAGCGGACTCAGCCAAAACTTCGCCGAAATGCATGACTAGATTCTGCAAAACATCGTACGAGACATTTTTTGAGAATGGGGGCAGCCACAATTAGACCTGTTTGCTGACGGAAGCAACAAAAAAATGCCCAAACTATGCATCCAGGTTCTACCAACCAGGAACAAAGGGTTTTTGATAAACTGGTCTGGGACATTTCAATACGCGTTTTCCCCCATTCCCCCGATCCGGACGGTCATCAAGAAACTGTACAGAGCCAGGACCAGAATGATCCTAATAGCTCCAGATTGGCCTCACCGGTGGTGGCACCCAGATCTCCACCTGTCCACAAGACCACACAGGAGACGGCAAACAAGACCGGATCTACTCTACAAGCTAGGCAGGAAGATTTACAATCCCACCCTTCACTCTCTTAGCTTGACAGCATGGCCTCTGAATTCCTGCAGTATGGACACTTAGGCCTTTCGCAGGATTGCATGGACATTTTAAGGGAGTCCAAACGGCCATCCACCGATCGCTCCTACGCTTTTAAGTGGAAGAGATTTTACATGGGGTGTGTTCAAAATGAACTCCATCCAATTATGGGGCAAGAAGATGTTATATTACCTTATCTTCTAAATTTAGCAAAATCTAGTCTGCAATTCTCATCTATTAAGGTACATCTCGCAACCATTACTGCCTATAGAAAGTCCCCTACACAGATGTCATTCTTCCAAATTCCTGTAGTGAAGAATGTCTTAAAGTGATTGAAGAAGGTGTTCCCACCGAATCTTCTGCCTCTCCTCCTTGGGAACTGAATGTGGTTCTTTCGAAACTCATGGGTTCCCCTTCTGAACTGATTTATAAGGCATCCTTACAACACCTTACCTGGAAAGATGCTTTTCTGATAGCTAATATTTTGGCACGCAGAGCCCACGAGATTCAGTCTCTCTGTGCCAAAGAGCCTTGCACGGTGTTCTCCGCAGATATTAGAAACTGTTTTCAGTCGGTTTCCTAAAACAGCTTCAGCTCTTTCAAATCAGTCCTTGAGCTGTGGTTTGGTTCCTATGGTCTTTAAAGAAGCCACGATGGTGCCTTTGTTAAAGAAAGCTGGGGACTTTAACACTAAATTGAAAAGTTATCTCCCCATTTCACTTTTTTTTTTTTTTTTTTTTTTTTTTTTTTTATTTCCATGACAGTTCCATTATTATAAACATACATAGCTGACTTCAGAAAAGGAAAAAAAAGACATGACTTGACAAAGCAGCAGACCACAAAAAAGCCGAATCACAGATACTACGATGTACTAGTGTTATCAGAGAGAAAATTCATCAGGGCTCCCCATATTAACATTCCCAGACATTTCTTCCTTGTTCCTTTCAAGAGATACAAATGCATTTCAATTTCATAAATCCGATATAACTTCGCTCTCCAAAATTCAAAAGTAGGAGGTTCAGGTGATAACCATTCTGTTGCAATACATACCCGGGCAACCGTCATTGCAAGGAATAGAAAATACCGGTGTTCTTTTAAGATCTGATAGCTGTATGTTTTTTGACAGCAGCCCAGTATCATAAGTGAAGGGGGAATCTTCAAAGGACAAGCCAGTACCAGCGATATAAATCTTTCAATATCCGCAAGAAAATGCGAAAGTTTTGCACAGTTATAAAAAATATGGAGCATGTCAGCTTCCTGATCTCCGCACCTAAAACATTTACCATTGTATTTATCTCCCCAAGTTGCCATACGTTTAGGAGTATAGTATAACCTAAAAATCGTTTTATAAACCTGAGCTTTTAGATTGGCTGCCAGACAGATTTTTTTAGCGAAGCATAGTGATTCCACTATTTCAATTTGAGAATCTCCCAGTTGGTTAATCAAATAGTGGTTATATTTTTGAATATCATCGTTCCTATGTTCCATTAAAATCGCATAAAGTGGGCCAATTCTTTTTTGCAGACGGATCCCCTCAATTAAGTTATTAGGGAGAGCGTCAATCTGGTTTTTCAAACAAAAGTCGCGAAGTTGAAGATATTTAAAGAATAGCATCCGTGGAAGCTGATATTTATCCACTAATTCTGCATAAGTTAGAAATTTTGCATTTGTATCATATAAGTCACCAATTCTTGAAATCCCTTTTCTAATCCAAATCTTAACATTGTCGTCCCAAAACACAGAGGGAAGTATTTTATTGGCATCAAATGGGGTATAATATATGATTTTACCTAGTTTAATCATTTTCTTAACATTTCTCCAGACTTTAAATGCTGCAGCAAATACCTTAAATCTTGTATGTTTATAGTAGTTACCCTCTAGTTCTTTTAATAAACAACCTTTCGCCTGTTCTCCTAAAAGTAAAAAAAAGATGGAAGGGGCATCCGCCTCATTTTTTGGAGATTCTCCTGTCAATAGATAGCCCATTTTTTGTAAAAAGCAAATATAATAATAACAGAGAAAATCAGGCAAGCCCCGGCCTCCTCTTTCTTCCGGTAACGAGAGCCATTTCATGGCTCTACGAGGTTTACCAGGAGACCAGACAAACTTCCCACATATATTTTGTAATTGCTGTATATGCTTGGGTGAAAATTCCAGAGGTATACTTCGAAATACATACAAGATTTTGGCTAAAATATTCATCTTAATTATGTTCCCTCTTCCAATTATTGATAATTGAAGTCTATTCCATCTGTCTAATGAATCTTTAATTTGGGTTATAGTCACCTCCCAATTACTTTCAACAATCTCTTGCATCTGGGTTTTAATCTGAATGCCTAAATAAGTAACCTCATTTGTAACCCGAGAGTCATTAAATTGTATGTTCTTTGTACAGAGAATTTGGGTTTTTTCAGCATTTAACTTATACCCAGACATTATTCCAAAATTTTTAGATAATAATTCGATCTCCACCATGGCCTCTCTAGGGTCAGTAGTCACTATAGCGATGTCATCTGCATAAGCAAATACGGTATATAAAATGCCTGTAGCTGAAAAAGGCTTAATATATGGGGAGTTCTGTTAACTAATAATAAAGGGGTGAATATATAAAGCGAAAAGCAAAGGGGAGCAGGGACACCCTTGTCTTGTTCCTCTAGTAATGTTGATCTTTTCAGATTTTAAACCCATAACTGTAATCCTAGCAATTGGTGCATTATATAATACCTGAATTGCCGTTAGAAAAGTTTCCCCAAAACCCATCCTTCTCAAGACTTCCCATAAATACACCCACTCTACACGATCGAAAGCTTTTTCAGCATCAAGCAATATCAAAGCTAAATCCATCTTTTCGACATCTGCAAAATCAAATAAAGTAATAACTTTGTTAATGTGAGATACCGTTCCTCTTTTAGGTATAAAACCATGCTGATTTATAGTTACTAGTGAAGATATGACTTTAGATATACGGTTAGCTAACATTTTGGAATATAACTTACTATCGCAATTAAGCAAAGATATAGGACGGTAAGATCCAGGTAGTTCAGGGGGTTTCCCTTTTTTACTGAAAATAACTATGGAAGCATCGTTCCATGTATCTGGTGCTATCCCCGTTTGTGCCTTCCTGAACATTGCTAACAATACATTCTTCAGTGGCTCAAAGAAGCATTTATATACTTCCCCAGGGATAAAGTCGGGGCCGGTTGCTTTTCCATTTGGTATTTGCCTAACCGCCTCCTCTAATTCCTCCAGGGTGAAAGGGCTGTCTAGAGTATCTGCCTCTACATCTTTTAATTGATTTACAACAGCGGCATCAGGAATCTGGACCGAAGTGAAGTTTGATTGTCTGGTGTAAAGTTCTGAATAAAATTGGTGAAACACATCTAAAATTTCCGTCGGATCTTCCCGGACCACCCCAGATTGGTCCCGTAATCTCGTGATCATACGAGAAGTAGACTTCATTTTTAATCTCAAGGCTAAGGATCGGCCAATGGATCCGCCATATTCGTAGATATGTCTCTTATTTGTCAAATATTTAGAGGCAATCTCTTCGGCCCAAACTCCTGTTATAGTCGCTTTACATTGTGCAATTTTTTCCTCCATAAGCGATATTTGAGTTAAATTATCGTTTTTTATCAAAGCCTTAGCAAGACCAACTTCCGCTAGCTCTAGTTGCTGATAAAACTCCCTCATTTGTAATCGTAATTTGTTTTGATGGTATGATCCAAATTTTATCGTTTCTCCTCTAAAACAGGTTTTAAATGTGTCCCAAACTATTGCAATATTAGCTGACCCTAAATTAATACTAAAGAATTCTTTCATCCACTTCGTCATATGACCTCTATAATGTTCGTTAAGACAGAGCTTCCTATCGAATGAAAAATTTCTCATAGTATTTATCTCGGCCAAACATGACCAATCAATCATGAGAGGAGAATGATCCGAAGTAACTCTGGGAAAAGTCTGTATCCTTATGTGTGTATGAATAGTTGAAGATGTGAAAAAGTAATCTAATCGAACGAGTTTCTTGTGTGGTGCAGAGTAATACGTGAAGCCTGGAAGGGAGGGATATTTTTTACTCCATATGTCCACCAGGCCGTGATCATTAACTAGATTATATAAGGCTTTAAAAACCCGAGGTTTCCGTCCCTGATAATATACTGAACCTCTCATTAGTTCCGTGGTACTTAAATTAATATTCAGATCTCCACATAAGATTAACGGAGCTCTCCAATTAGCTAACTCTATATTTAATAATTCTAGAACTTCAGCTTCATCCGCATTAGAGCCATATATTGAGCAGATTGTAAAAACCCTGCCCCGTACTGTGACCTCAGCTATGACCCATCTACCCCACTTATCAGCTAGTTTACGGCCCACTATACAATATCCAGGTCTAGAAAGGATCATAACCCCTCTTGTATTGTTGATTTGTTGAGAAGCTACATTCAACACATAGCCAAGATCCGCTATAAGAAACCTATTATCCCAAGAGAGATGTGTTTCCTGGAGGCAGAGAATATCAGGTTGGATAAAGCGAATTTCTGCAGCTATTCTCCGTCTTTTATTACTAGAGTTGAGCCCCGATACATTAAAAGAACAAATTTTTATATTGCGAGACATTAAACCTTATTCTCAAAATCAATATCGAAATCAATATCCAAGATACAGTATTATTCCAACCAGATTGAAAATTATACAAGACTAATTTCGTCTCATAAGTACATCGTTCAAAAACATTCATTTCATAACTACCATTTGGAACCGCCAAGGAATTTTTCCCTTTATTCCCAACCCAACCCCAAACCCACCACCTTCCCCTCCCCCTCTTCCCCCTCCCCAACCCCAGTGTCCCCTTCCCCCCTCCCTTAATCGAGGCTTTAGGACCCAGTCCTATGGATGGGGATGAGCGTCAGCCCCTCTGTCGATTCCGACAGCTCTATTTATTCTGTTACAAAGGAAAACAATACCATGGGGGAAACCCCTTCCTGCTATGTGTCACCAGAGTCTATCTAAATTAGAGATCTTTGACTCTCTAACCTAATCAAAGGCTAACTCCCAAGACATTACTAAACATGATATATCATAGAGTATCACATCCATACGTTATTATGAAAATGCTCCGTGTCAGAAATAAAGAGAAAACAAAAAACAATATCCTTTTAGCGGTCCTTCAGAGAATGTAGATACTCTTTAGCTAGGGCGACATTGGTAAAAAATCTCATTTTTTCGTTGTAAATTACTTTAAGTTTTGCGGGGGGTTCATAATATAAGCCTGCGCGCCTTTTTTTTTTTTAAATAAGTCCACCAACTGTCTCAATTGCCAGCGAACATCCATTGTATATTTGGAATAATCAGGTACCGTGAAAAAAGTAAATCCTTCCGCCATGGTTTTACTGTTCAGACGAGTTTGCAAATAAACATCTTCTCTAGCTCGGAAGCTATTGAAAGCTACCAGAATCGGTCTTGGTTTTGATCTTAGGTTTTGCCCGGGACGAGACTGAATATTAAAAGGGAATCTATGTGCCCTTTCAATTTCTCGGTCCCAATCCCATTTACTTAAACTAGGAAACGCTTTCTGGAAAAGATCTACTATAAACTTCCGTGGATCTTGTCCTTCGTCGCCTTCAGCAATCTGCATTATTCTTAAGTTATTGCGGCGAGATCGATTTTCCATGTCAGCCATTCGCCAAAGCACATCATCTCTATTACTACTCAAAAACTCAGTAGCCTTTTTTTGCTTAGACAAATCATCCTCAATGTTAGATATTCGCGTTTCAACTTCTGTGAATCGTTCTCCAAAGTCTGATTGTGCTTTGACCAGTCTTCTAATCGAGCCCTGTAGCTTTCGGCAGGAATTTTGGATCTTTTGACTGTCTAATGCGGTTTTATCCATATGGCTCAAAATAGTTTGATATATTGTGGTGAGAGTAATATCCGTCGCTTGACCATCTTGAGAATCACCAGCGCCCACAACTAAAGATGTATCGCGACCTCTAACGGTAATGGGGGTATCCTCTTCCCCAAGCTCACCGCTAGCGTTCACCTCATCGTCAATGGAGTCAGCTTCTCCCTCAATAGACATTTGTCTCGTATATTGCATAGCCAGATCCTCAGAGGAGGAGGCAGAGTTTTCTGAGACAGAAAAAAAATCCCCGGATTCAAACTCTGGCGGCATGACCCTATCAGACTCTTCGGGGATTACACTTTCAGTCTCTGAGGGTGATAAACGTTGAGATTCTTTTTCTTTTTCTTTTATTTCATTATAATTCGCCATTTTTGATACGTTATCGTCTCCTGTACCCTTTAAAACATCATCTACAGCAGAGACTTCAAGCCGAGGTGTAAAGGGGGTATTATCTGTTTGAAGCTCATTAGTTATTAACCCTTGGCGTTTTTGCTCGGTATTTGAAAATAATGTAATTATAGTTTGCTTGACCTTCCCTGACTGTGGATGAACGCCCGTATCTCTCTCACCTTGTTTAGTTGTTAAGATAGAAGTCTTTGCTTCCTGGCCGCGGGCTTTCCGAGGTTGTTTTGGGGCCATTACACCTTTCTGCAGTCGATCCAACTCTGCTCTGGCGGAATACTCGCCGCGAAGCCAAGCCGGTACACCTGTGTCAGTCACCGCCCACCACGCTCTTCGTGGCCTCCACAGTGCGGCTGCAGCGGCTATCGCCTCCAGCATCAGTCCTTAACTCGGTATCGGCGTTGCAGACTTCGCAGACTTCTCAGCATCCCTGTATATCAGGGCACGGAAGGTGAAACGAACGACAATTTCTTCCTTCAATAAGAACGCCTTTCACAAAGAAGAAATGGTCCGCTCTCAAGAACCGCCGGTAGCACACAGCATGTCGTAGAGCTGCGGGACAGAGGAGGATCAGCTCAAGCAGCCGGCACGGAAACTCGCGCAGGCGCCATTTCACTTCTTCCGTACTTTGCTAAAGTACTTGAAGCGCATGTGGCAGGCTTACATGCTCTTTTTTTTAGTTTTTGCTTTTTTTTTTAGAAGAACTAACTTTCTTAATCCCCACCAACCCGGCTTTAGATCTGCTCACTCTACGGAGTCAGTCATACGGTCAATGGTGGACAATCTACGGGAAGCTGTGGACAGATGGACCAACCAGGCATTGGTACTGCTTGATCTATCGGCGACCTTTGACATGGTCTACCATGGAGTTTTGGTGGACTGTGTCGGGGCAGTGCTCCAAGGCACTGGGAAACGGTTATCTTGTTCCTGAAAGATCTCTTGCAGTTAGTCAAGCTCTCTTCCTTTTGCTCCCAAAAGGTTGAATTAGCCTGTGGAGTTCCTCAGGGATCGTCCCTTTCCCCTTATCTCTTTAATCTTTTATCTATATATTAAAGAGTGTGTACCCTGGACGAAATGCAAGTTAAGGTGTACAATTATGTGGATGATCTACAATTGATTTTCTCCATCGATGACTCTTTGGAATCGAAAAGTGTTCTTTCAGAATACAATGGTATTATTCCGTGATTGGATGAATGATAATCATCTGAAGTTGAATTCAGACAAGACTGAAATGGTTATCTTTGATAAGCAGCCAGATATGTGTAATTCTGCTTTTTGGCCCCCTTCCATGGGGTCCCCTCCCCAGCCCAAGAAGTTAGTCAAAAGTCTTGGGTTTGTGATTGACTCAAAGCTGTCAATGAAATCTCATGTTGGGGGCAACAGTCTCCGCTTGCTGTTTTCAACTCCGCAAAATTAGAAAGATTAGGAGATTGCTTTCCTTTGAGGCTATCAAACAAGCTGTCATTGCACTGGTTATTTCTAAAGTTGACTATGCTAACACTCTTTATCTGGGGCTTCCTAAGGGCCCAGCTGGTAGACTGCGATTGATACAGAATTAAGATGCCAGGTTTTTAAAATAGACTTCCCCGCAAGTGTCATATCTCACCATTTGCTGCGGAAATTGCATTGGTTACCAGTTGAGCAATTTTCAGTCTATAACCCCTTCAGCGCGACGCGGATTACCGCGCCGTGCTGAAGGTTCCATTGAGCGGGCGGGGCTATGACTGAGTGGTTCCGTCATGCGCACAGCGCGACCGACGCACATGACGGAACCACTCGGTCATAAGCAGCGATGAGGATAAAGCCTGCTGCATTGTTTTTGCATCCTTACAGAATTGCAGCCCGGCCATTATCTCGTCCCACATCCACAAATAAACACCTGGCCATAACTTAGGATCTTCTCATTTAAACTTATAGTCCATCCCCTCTTTTAATAAAAAGATGTTGGGTTGTTCCAGTTTATCTGCACTGGCCCCCCTGTATCTGGAACACCCTACCATCTGACATTAGGGTTGCCTCCTGCTACTTCAAGTCTAGGAAACTCTTGAAGACCTGGCTGTTCAAGGTAGCTTATGATTAACCAGTAAGAGCGTATAACTAGGGTTGCCTCTGTAGCTTTAGCCCCAAGAGACCGCTCTGTGAATGTGCGCTTAATAAATCTAGTTAACATAGCATAACATGCTAACAGGATGGTAATGAGAACTCATCCGAGTTTTCTCCCCAATGTACTGTGTGATTTCCAAATCAATCAGACGATTTCACTCCCTACGTTCTTTCCAAATCCTTCCACGCCTGTGAAAAGAGCGTTACACTCTTTAGATCTTAAGAGAGTTTAGAAATTTGATTTAGACAAGACCAAGACAATCTGACTCTGTTTGTTAATTATGGCCCTATGAGGACAGGCATCGCCTCCTCTAAGCAGTCCTTTCTAGATGGATTGTTTCTTGTATCCTGTTCACCTACCAGTTATCCAGCAAACCATTGCCTGCCAGACCCAAAGCCCACTCTACAAGGGGCAAGGCAGCAACATCAGCCCTACTAAGGAATGTTCCCATCTCCGAAATCTGCTATGTGGCTACTTGAAAATCAGTCCATATTTTCACAAGTCTTTACTGTCTAAATTCAGAGTCTAAGACAGACACCCAAGTAGAACAAGCCTCCTTAAGAAATCTATTACAATGATGATAACTGCTTTTGCTTGTTCTTGACTCGTCCGCAGGTGCATGGGATGGGTTTGCTACTCTATTCAGTGCTTATGACTATTGATGAGGATCCCCTGGAAGTGACGGATAGGTTACTTACTTGTAATCCTAGGTCTCATGCAGGGAAATCCTCGTCAAAGTCGTAAGCAACCCGCCCACCTCCCCAGACAAATCTTGCATGCAGCAGTTCCTACATGTCTGTGTTCTGTTCATGTCACTGTAAACAAGTACTGTCCTAACTGTCACCTTTGGGGCATGATGGGATACAGGAGGTCCGGAAGGTCAGTATTCACTTGCTGTGCTTTTAATGCAGCCTATTGGCTAACAAGTCCTTTACATTCCCTTGCAGTTTTCTCTTTAAAAAAAGACTGTTTTTTAACTTAATGCTCTTTCCGATATACAGAAATGCTTGAGTCTGGTAAGAAGATTAATAAAGGAAATTTCTATGTACATATTGCATTTTTAGCCCTTAACATAGACTATATATATAATATATTATATTTGATATGTGCTCCTGAGTCCCCGCATGTAGGCGGGAATATTCAGTGCTTATGACTTTGATGAGGATTCCCATGGAAGAGAACTAGGATTACAGGTAAGTGACATCTTTCTCTTTGCCATGTTCACAATGCTTGTTACTGTTTTTAATCAACCTCTTAATTGCAGTTTTCTGTGCAGAATTCCGGTACTTTTAATAAATGTATTGAAAACTCGATTTGTATCTTTCCTGTGTTTAACCAAGGGCATGCATGAGTAGACAATGAAAGGGGTAAGATCTGTTTCCACGTTTCCCTTGGAAATCAGTGTCCTGTTTGAGGTTGCCAAAATCATCTGCTACCCTGGTCAGTTTAGGGGTTCAAGTGAGGCACTGTGAGCTAACTAGGGATTGTACATGGACCCACTTCCTGCATTCTGACGTCCTAATACGCAATCCTACATTTTCTAGTGGAAACTGTATAACATTGCGCCACCAACGTTCGTAGGTCAGGTACTTATTTATCGGGTCTTCTAAGTAGTTCTTGTAAGTGCCTTAGGTACCGCTAGTCACCTTTTAACAGAGATGTCTGTGGTACTAGGGACAAATCCTTCTCAGCATTGTAAGAAGCACCTATTTTTGGCTGTAGGTTGTTCAAGCTTAAGCGTTTAAAAGGATACCCCACTATAGTTATTTCCTCTGCCTTTGTCACTACAATGGTGAACCAGATAAATATACAGGCTAATTGCTGAGCTCATGCTACAGCACATTTAATGTGCTACAAAATGGGGGAGAAGCAGTTACCATTGTGATTGAGGCCCACAATGCTTATAGAACTAAAGTATTCTACTCCTTGGTCACTTTTCCAGCACTCAATCCAACACACAACTATTTCACTCCTGTGAAGACGCTGCCTTACCAGGCCAATACAGACCTTATAATCTAGAAATACCATTAACATATCAGGAACATCAAAATTGGTTCCAAGGTACCCTACCACATACATGAAACAACATATGACTAGGTCCCTTTAAGCAATAAGGGGGGGCCACATGGCTAGCACTAGCCAACTATACACCATACCCAACATGAGCGCCGCTATATACAGGTGATTTATGTGCTTTCTATACTGGTCTAGTTAGACTATATAGATGCAAATCGCTCTTTGTCGTGCGTACAATAATGAGTGCACCAGCAAGGACTGTTCAAGCTGTCCAGCCACAGTTTGTTGTGCCTGCAATTAGTCCTGTAACTATGAATGCTGTTACGGGAAAGGGTCCCACCAGACTGGATGAAATTCAGTTCTGGATCGCACACAAAAAACCAAATCAGCTTGAGGCAGTAGATCTGTATAACAGCTCCTGTGTGCCAGTAGGAGCATCATGTGGCTCCATACTGCCTGGAAGTGAAAAAGGGGAGCTACGCATAAGCCTCAATCTATGGGTTAACATCAGTTCCTTTCTTTACACACCCTGTGACAACAATTTAGAGCTCCACTCGCAAACTCTTCAGTTTTCCACACTGGAAACAACAGGGTTCAGGTTATACCGCGACTGCAAGAAGCAGATGTCTTTCACAACTCTGCACATGGTGTGTTTGTGGTGCTTGGGCTTCGGCCACGACTTCCAAGTGGCACAACAAGTGCACACCTATGCATCCAAAGGCAGTCAGGAGCAGGCACTGAAGCAAAAGTTGATGAACATAAGAAGAGGTTAGGGTTCGAAGCAAAGCTCCTGCTCCAGGTCACGACCACAGTGGTGGATCCGGTCACAAGCTGCTCCAGCAAAATATCCACTTTCTGAAGTCTTTTGGTAAGTTGAAGTGTAGACATAAGGTGAAGTAGGCCAAGCAGGACTTGACCCCCTCCAGCCACTTGAAGTATACTGAGAAAGTGTACGTGCATCAAGATACAAATCACATTCCTCTTCGCCACCAAAATCTGACCAGATTCTGAATTTGGTCCCAGTGCGCAATGAAATTCTCTGGCTGTCTTTATCACCACAGCACAGAACATTGAAAGAGGCCATGCTGCTGAACATTAGTACGATTTGTGCTCCCTCTGGTGCACCTTCTGTTCCCTGTGCCCCTCTCTGATCCTGAACCGACAGCACACTCCAGGCCCATGTGGCACTGCAAAATCACAAAACCCAACTGGTTGTTTTGCACCCAGCTGTAATCCAAGACCTCTGGCAAAAGGCCAGTACTATCGGAGGCTTTCTTAGAATCTTATTTGTATGGAATGAAGGACGCACCTTATGTCCCTCTGGACACTTACGTTGACAGGAAAGTGAACAACCTCTCCGCCCCCACCCACCATTCTCATGATGGCTTGAATTTAGACCTCCAAAATGCCAGTTGGCTAGACACATCTCTTGAAAGACTCTCCACCTGGACCACCACCTAAAGAAAGCTCCTTGTTTGCGCTTGTAGATTGGAGGGCAGCTAAAGCTCTAGTTTTATGATTGCCCACTATTGAGACAAGGACACATGTACCATGTGGTACTGCAACAAGCAGGGCAGAATGTGGGTCCTAGGGCAGACTGTGGGGCCTGGGGAATTATGGGGTCCTGGATTCTTTGCCAGGAATTTCTGTAACGAGATAGGTGGCTGGTCCAGCAGGACATCTTCGGGGTAGCCAGCGTCCCTGAATACAGAGCAGATGAATTGAGCACTACCAACGTGAAGGAGCACTGGTATAAAAATAAAACGTCCAGTTCCAGTCTGGTGCCTGAGGATGTTGTAAAAGTGAAAAATCTGCTATTAGAGTATCGGCTAGAAAGAGCTTTATCAGAGGTAATTAACGTGTTCAGCAGTGTCCAAGCACCGGAAAAAGAAAGGCAGGCAAGAAAACATTGGCTGGGCTAAAAAAAAAAAAAAAAACACTATTTTGGAGTCAGCTAAAAAAAGATTCTTCAATAGAAATGATTAAAACTGTACAGAGGAGTGCACATTTGAGAATTCTAGGAGTCCCCCCACAATATTCCTACAGATTCCCTCCCAAAAAGTCGTGGAAAAACTGCTGAGTGAACTTCTTGAGTTACAGGAGGCAACAAACCATTAACTAGTGGGTAAGGCTTAATGTTTGCTCACCAGAACTAAACTAAACCAGGCATCGTATCCTTAACAGGTGTGGGAGAATTGTCTTGTGCATGCCCGAATGGCACAGGAAGATGGGCTTGCAAACTCTGTACAGGAAAGACGCTCCGATGGGCTGGTCACTAAGGTGTTCAACTGGCTGTCCATTAATCAACTACAATGCAATCCAGATAAAACGGAGATTGTGTTTTCTGGCTCTTCTGCAGGTTTATGCCATCCGGGTGTCCTTCCTTGTGCCACTCATCAGAGCTCGGTAAAAAAATTTAGGAGTCAAAATTGACAGTGCCCTGTCGTTGCAACCCCAAATTTAGGCTCTGGTGGGCATCTGTTTTGGACTGCTACGCACTTTTAAAAATGTTTTACTTCTTCTCTGTCAAAACTAGAAAAACAGTAATCGAGGCCCTGATTACTTCCAGCTTTGACTAATGAAATGTTCTTTATTTGGTCTTCCTGAGTCATCTACAAGTGGTCCATAATGTGGCAGCTTGAATAGTCCTCAATCTTGCGCCTAGAACCCCTATTACCCCTCATTTAAAATCATTCCACTGGCTGCCCATTCAAATGAGGATTTGCTTTAGGATACTGCTCCTTGTTCATAAAGCCCTGCATGAGAAAGGAGCAGTGTATCGGAGGAGGAGGATTTGTGTCTATGCCCCTCCCAGGGTTTTATGGTCAACCTAGTCTTATCTAGTCAGCATCCCTAAAATCTGCCTGGCCAGAATTGGTGGAAGATCCTTTTCTTATCTCGGGCCAGGAACAAACTCCCTCTGGAAATCCGTGTTATCCCTGAACGTTTGGTTTTAATGAAGAGGTTAAAATCCTGCCTTTTCCAGCAAGTTTCCTAAACGTCCATCCTTGTTGTCTGCAGGTAACCTTTCTCTCTATTGCCGGAAACTCCTTGGAGTATGCGTGCATTCTACAAATGACTTTTTAATTCATTGTGTTTTACTCTCCTGGGCTAAAGCCTGACTACTCTTGAGGAAAGGAACCCTGCTGATGGTTATAAGAGAAGTTGATGCCAGGGGAGTGCAGGCTTCATTATGTCGGCCATTAAGACAGAATGGAGGTGGAGGGGAAAACGTTTTTGGTCACACTCGAATGGCTAGAAATTGTGTTGGGATTTGTTGCCATTTTCTGAGTGCTGTGAATGCTTTACTTTATATGGGCTGTTGTATGGTTCTGCCCTTGGTTTGCCACTAGTTCTCTTTAGGGTTCAGAGTAGCAGGTTATGTTGATTTTTTTAGTTATATGTGACTTTCAATAGTTGAATTGTTTTCTTGCTTTCTCCTCTTCCCCATCTGTTCTTGTTGGGCAGCGGTGATTTTCTTATTCAAGCATCTACGTTCTTTGCTTTATAAGTAAAATAATGTAGTAAAATAGTGTATCCTCATGTAACCAGAGTTGATGTATTGTAAAAACGATGGCCCTCATTTATGAAACGCTTGATTCACGTTTGCACCACACAACATGGTACATGCGTGCGTGACACAAACCTCTAAGTCAGGTTTTTGATGCCACGCAAAGGCGCTTTGTGTGGCTCTGAGTGGCTTCAGAAATCTGGAGTAATACGGCACAAATATTTGCATTAATCTGCCCTGGGTAGGCTTTGCATTGGTGCTTCCATGCCACTCCCATGGATTTTGACGTATTCCCAGATTTACAAGAACCTGTAAACCTGGGGATGCACCAAAACTTATTCCATCCCAAGGGAGTCGTAGCAAGGAGAAAGAGCTCTATTTTTACTCGTTTCTTCCTCTGTGTGCTGCATTTTGCAGCACACATAGAAAGAGGAATATGCCTTCCAGGATTGTTTTGATGTGCAGGAAGGTGCCCCTTCGTGCACAAAAACAATCCTGCATGCAACACAGGCCCCCTTGCACCATGGTGCAATGGTGCCTGCGCTGGCGCTAGGCTGCCAAAAGGGCACCAACACAAGTGAAAGGACAGGAATGTGCCAGAGGTTTGCGGTAGCTCAACCTTTGTTATGAGGGATTTAGGTGTTTTGAATGTGGGATTACCACTGCATCCACTCTACTATCTCTGCTGCGCAGAAACGCAATAAGCTACAACACAGATATAAAGCATTAGTCAAGAAAGACAATGGTATGTGTTGGCCTGTGAGCGGGGAAAAGGAAGACTATGAGTATGTATTTTTAGTACTAACCATTCTTTGGGGTTGCAGCTACAGGTCATGAATTGATAGGATTGTTCAGATACACCCACTGTGGTTTTTGGTGGCATTTCCATATGCGTTACCTGACTCCACTCAATCTGTGGTGGAGCCTGTACGGATGTCTTGTATGTTGAGGCCATATGCACACATGTTGCACTGAAATGCTTTTCTTTTTTTATACTACATAGCAATTTCTTCCAGTTCAATTCACTGTCAATGCCAATCTGAATATGGATGTTTGTCTTTAAAATATGTTCTTGCATAAATTCACATTAGTCTAACCATGGCCAGAAAGTCCGGATAGGTTTTTTTTCCAGGTTCTTTCATGCACTTCCTTGAGTCTAAATGTATACCTGTAAGTGCCAGGCTTTTGCATCATATTTATACATACAACTCACAATTGGGCATATTTACAATAAACCAGTGGAGCGCGGTGTAGCTCCAAAATTCCTAACACCGCGCTCCGTCAGTTTAAAACCGTTTCCCCTAGTGCTGGCACGAAATTTACCTGCCTAGGGCCTACGTAGGCACCCTTACACCATAGGGCAAGGGTGTCTGCGTTGCAGGGAATGATTGTTTATGTGCAGGAAGGTGTCCCTTCCTGCACATAAACAATCCATAAAGGTGATTTGTAACTTCTACGTGTGTTTCTTTGTGCAGCACACATAGAAGTTGCAACTTTTTATGTGCAGGAAGGGAATTCTTCTTGCACATAAACAATCACTAATTGCGATTTACTGTTTCTATGTGTGCTTCATAACGGACATCACATAGAAACAGCAAAAACCAGGATAAATGAATCATTTCTTCTCATTTCGCCAGGTTAAGACCAGGTTTTCCCTGGTCTTATTTTTGGCACTGCCCCATATTTACACCACCCTTGTAAATAGGGGGCAGCGTCGCATGCAATGGATGTTGCAGCAGAATGCCCACCACAACACCCATTCCTCGCACCTTTCACACTAAATGCTGCTTGAAAAGGAACCCTATTTGCAAGGCGGCGTTGGCTTAACCGTGCCTTGTAAATAAGGTAAAGGGCTTATCGCCACCAGAACGCCATACAAAGTGACATTCCAAGGGCGATAAGCCCTTGTAGATGTGCCCCAATGTGTTTCACCACTCCGCAAACTTTTTCTTCAAAACGTACATAAAATAAACTATGTTTTAGCCCCACCACATAGTGTGGTCAAGTAAAAGACTTTTTATTGCTTCACATAAAGCGCGAACATGCAGAAAATAATATGCTTTGTTACTTTACATTAGACACACTAAAACATACAAGAGCACTGCCGCGTCACAGATTTGAGCGTGGGCATGCACTCATTGCGCATGTATTGCCATGATTTGATTTTTTTACTTATTTGCCACTTTATTGAATGCAGCTGCAGGTCCGCCTCTGCTGATCTTCGTTGAAAAGCATGGAGATAAGAAGGGTGCGGTATACATAGGGGTGGGGGAAGGGGTTGGCTTTCCCAAGTTGACCGCCAAGATTGCATCGTGCAAGAATTCAGATCTCGCAATATCCTTGATGACTGCTAGGAGGTGGAGTGACCCCATTCCGAAACAACAAACACCAGCAGGTTCATGTCAGTCCATGGTAGGTGTGTGACAATAAATGTTAGGGATAATATGCATATAAATAAATGGAACACAGAACAGTAGGTGCAAACAGTCTTGGTGTTGGATCGACAGATATTATTTTGTAAAACTTATTGTCAGACAGCAACTCAAGACACTGTGCATTGTAGTTCTCCTTGTTTAAAATCACTATGCCTCCACCTTTATCAGCTGGTTTGATTACGATGTTAGGATGTGATTTGAGTTCTTCTAGGGCTTTCTTTTCTAGTTTCCTGACACGACCAGAGGTTTACACCTCTTCGTGCCTAGCATTATGTTATACTGACACTGAACGGAGACAGCTCTCCCTCGACTTCGTCATATTTACGTTTAATGACGTCCTGGGCATAATTTCATTATTATCTAAGGGCTACAACTAATTTCACAACAAGAAAATGTGTTCTCACTATGTTCCTACTAATAACATTATCTGTGCTAACTTTTAAACCTTAACTTTTTAAATCATGACTTCTCATTTTTCTTAATTCACATGTCTACGATATAGACGGTTCGAATCTCCACTTGCTGGTGAAAGATGTGTACCAATATGTATCCAAAGATTTGCCATTTATAATTGCTTATGTATTATGATTTCAGCTAGACACTGGATAAAACCATACTAACTCAGGACGCATGTGTCTACCTCTCCTCCTCCCCCTTTATACATAGGTATTAACCCTACAGAAGTCCTAGTGATTAACTTAGGAACTTCCAACAGACATTGGATACCATCCAATTTCACTTCACCTGAGGTCCTGAAGAAAGCCCCCTGACCCTTTCGGGCACTCTAGGGGCTGAAACATGTCGACCGATCACTCAGACTAATAACTGCAGCGGATACATCACCTATCCTTTCTGCAACTAGCTGTTTTTTATCTTTTTTCCCTGCACCTAATGGAATAAAATTGAATATAGGAAGCCAGAGGAATTTTTTAACCTATCACAACACCTGAGCACTTCTCACATTTTTGACTTTTTTTCCCTGATCACTACTGGAACGGCCAGTGGTTCCCTCTGGGTTGGAGGAAGCATGGGAAAAACCCGATGATGATGCTGTCACGTATCTAAATATCAAGGCGGAGAACCAAGATATACCACCCACGAACTAATTTACGTGAATGAGGGTTTTTTACCAATATCGGCAACAACTATCCGAACCCTGGTGCCAGCTACAAGTGATCCATTCCCTTTGATTATTACATATTGATTGATTCATGTGAGTGCAATTAGTATCGTTGGCAGATAATTATTGATGGAGATGAGGACAGAAAATATTTATTTCCTCTAGATGTTAAACCCGGTGGATATACTTGGTACAAAAGTGATTTGATTGGTTATTTTTGGGCTGATTTGGAATTTGAGGGTATATAAACCTGTGGAAAGATTTACACAGAGGTTAAAGGTGATGCAATTCTGGATTGACCTCGCCAACAAGAAATTGGCATTTGCTTTGTTCCCATGTTTCACCACCTGTATACTCAGTGTGTGAGGTTTTGTCTGTTTTAAAAAAAAACATTTTACTAGGTGTTCTAGGAGAGATTAGGAAAATGTGAGGGATTCATGCACAAAATTATTCTAAAGGATAATGCCAGTTCTATTAGGAGTAGAGAGTTAGAAAGGTTCCTTTGGCCTATCCGTAAACAAATTGAAGGTTACATTAAAGGGACTATAAATAAGGAATTCATTGAGATAGTAGAATCTCCAACATGGTTTTCCTGTTTTCATATTTTTAAAGAGTTCTGAATAATTGCATTTATGCATCATTTAAGCAGTCTCAAGGATGAGATCTGGGTCAATGGACGCCCTTTACCAAATGTTCATGAGATTATGTTCATACTTGCGGAAGCCACAGTGCTTTCAATGGTGGATCCCACAAGTGCATATCATCAGATCGAATTACATGAAGAATAAAGGTACAGGACTGCATTCATAACACCTGAAGGAATATTTCGGTTTTTATAAATGCCTTTTGGTTTGGCAAGCGCTGTGTCGGTATTTCAAAGGCTTATGAAAGAGACATTTCGGTGAGTTACTAGTGCAGTAGCTTTCCAACACAACATTAGTGTTTGGAAAAGACTAAGAGGAGCATGATAAGAATCTGCAAGTGGCATTAAGTCTGTTGGAGATTAAGGTTTACCTCAGAGGCTTTCCTAATGTGATTTTCAGGTGTAAAAAGGTCGAGTATCTGGGCTATGAAATTTCAGCGGAATGCATAAAACCCCAAAAAATCATATGCGAACAATATTGAGACTTTTGCAACTGAAACCAAAGATCAGTTGTTGCCTTTTGTTGGGTTAATTGAACTTCACACAAAGTTTCCCCAGAAGTATGCTACATAAGTTGATCCTTTAAGACGATTGCTAAAAAACAAGTGAAATTGGATAGGAGTTCAGATCAGTAACCAACGTTTGATAAATCAAAAATTGAAATGGTGGAAGCTCCTTTCACTCATATGTAGCTGGCAAGGAATACGCCATCTTGGCCTTGAGGGCGGTGTTGGTGAAAAAAGTCAAGGGGATTGAGTAAGTACTGCTGTACGCGTCAAGGACTTTGAGAGAACCTGAACATAATTATGCCATTACTGAAAAAGGGTTGGTTTTGTTTATGGGCAACCCAAAATGGTAGGTAATTTTTGAAGGGCTTTAAGTTTGTTTTAAGAACTGATCCAAATTGTTGGATAGCATGTTATAGGTGGGATGGTCAGGTCTTTAACAGCACGGCTTCTTCCACAAGAGAAATATGTAGTACAACTTTACTAGGGCCTTACAAGTAAGTTAAATATGCCAATGTTAACATGCGTTTAGGCGAAAGCGCCAGCACTTTAGCAGTGGTAAAGTGCACAGAGTCCTACGCCCAGAACAAATGATATCAGCACAAAAATGGAGGAGGAAGCCAAGAAGTGGGAGGGGGGAAGGGGGAGGACCACCCTGATTCCCTGTTGGTGTGAAATGTTAGACTTGTGATGTCTAATGTGATGATTAAAAAACCTGGTTCACACCTTATGCCATGGATTTTCCTCAGGAAATCTTTTGGGTCCCTAATGTAGGAGACCAAACCTGTGACAATTGGAAAAAGGAGATAGTCAATATAAATAAATAGAGGTATAGAGAGACACTAAATACATTACAAATTGCAGCATTGTCATATTATGCAGGACTTGGAGAATTGAGGACACCAGTTAGGTGCAACACCCTAACTCACCCCCTTCTGCACACCACAGGAAAATTCGCACTACTTAGGGCACAAGACCCTACACTCAACCCTAGAGTACACGACCCCAAAACGGACACCACATAGCACCTGACTGGACCAAAGGTCTCAGGTTAAACAACTTCCCAGGGTACATGACCCCATCTACGCACACAACTCACACACCTGACAGCATCGAAAGTTTGAGGTAAAACAACTGCACAGGGTACACAACCCCACAGTGCACACAACTCACACACCTGACAGGACCGAAAGTCTCAGGTGAAACAACAGCACAGTGCACGACCAGTAACTTCTTAAGATTCTGCATAACCAGTGCCACACACTAGACCCCCAAACACAAGAAATGAATGATAGCATACTAAAACAGCATAGCATAAATAACAACACACTAAAAAAGAAAGAAAAAAACCGCATACCTGCAGAAAATTCAAATTGCATTAAACAAACATACTTAGGCTGAAATCACGTATGGCATAAGACAAAACCGTGGCAACACGCTCAGCAAGAAAAGTAACACTGCATGCCCTCTCCCACCTTCCATCCAACAACTAGAGGAGTAAGGATAGACAACAAAGCCTCACATCGTACAAGGGATCTCTACTACACCCCCCCTTTTGTTCCAGGAGCAATTACTTTTCATAAAGTACACTAATAAGCATACTCTAAATAAAGTACTATCATCAGTAACCAACACAATAAAAAAACGCTGCACTGTAAACTGAAAGGTTGCTTCTGAACTCCAACTTGTGTCATCTACCATGTCTTGCGACCATCAGCCACAACACGTTACCATTGATGACAGAATTTGGAGTTGCCTCAGAGGATCATTTGTGCCACCAGCTTTCATTCCCATGTCATCCGGTTTGTTGAGCTGCTATCCCCTGGAGAGCTGCGGCGACTGAGGTTGGTGGTGGTTCATGTCACCGGCCTCCCCTACCCGTGCTGTCCACAGAGCACTGGGACAGGTGAGCGGACAAAACAGCAGCCTGGGCAATGCAGCCTGAAGCCCAACCACAGGCTTGCCTGCTGGCTGAAAAACAAAGATGTCAGCGCACAGGAGTGAACAGTGTCCAGTGGCTCACAGCGTGTGCGTGCTCCCAAAATGTCCTGGGACAGCTTGCGTTCTTGGATGTCAACAGAGACTCCGCTGATGTTCTCACAGCACATTGAGTTGAGCCCTTGGCAACAGTAAGAGGTGCGGGAACCGCAAGGAACGATTATTTTGTGGCCCAGTCAAATGCAGCACCATCGTAACAGCAACTTGGCCACACAATTTGGCAAGGCCCCATCACCAAACTTTACCAGCTCCTCTGGTAAAACATTTGATTTGAATGTAGCTGGTCCCGCAGCCGGCTCCTAAGCTTTGTAATAAAAGCTCACAACCTTTCTGGTTACTTTAAAATAAACGCCTCCAAGTACACGCAGGTGGCACACCTAAGTTCAAAGTAGAACGCTCAGAGGAGATCAGAGCTCAGCAACTACTTGTGCCTCCACACACATTAAAGTTTGTAATAACACACAGGGCAAACAGGAATCAGGCATCATGTTGTTGCAATAAGTTCATCTGATCCCTTGATGTAAAGAAGGTCAAACGCCCGAGGCAGGCTGTCCATATGGTAAAGGTCACTGGTGGAGCTAACCAGGGTGTTTCTTTCCTTCAAACTTCAGGTTTCCTTACTTCAGTCCCATGCTTAGCAGGTTCAAATACACTTCATCTTCCACAACACTCAGGTTTTTTATCCAAATCGTCGTGATTGTTGCAATCCAAAGGAAGTCCAAGTAGCTATAGAGTAGGTTATAGGAAGAAGGTGTATTAAGATTAGTTGCAGGATAATCAAGATGGTAAATAAGTAGCAGCTCCACCAGGAGCAGGATCCTTGCTTCTCAGCCCACACGCTCCAGCTGTCTCTCTCTCAACCACACCAGGCACTCTATCATTCCGTTACATCATCGAACACTACAGCATTCCACAACTCACATTCATACTGGTTGAGCAGCAGGGAACAGGTGACTAAGGGAAAGGATGAAAAGCAATATTTAAAGTCACAGCACTCTTGCTATGTAATGAAGAGATCTTAATTTAAAGTTACCTAGTGCTATCTTATGTTAAAGACCACACATTTACTAAAATGGTCCCGTGGTAAGGTTAAAATCAAGAAGTTATATTGCTAGAGGTTAAAATGGTTTCTAACATCTTCAAGTCTACATGTTCCAGCCATTTGTGTGCCCAAGAAGGTAAATCCACTTTCCCCGGGACCAACTATGCAATCCCTCTTCAGTATTCTAATAGGTGACGTGATAGTTTAAATATGGTTTCCTCTTAGGTCTAGTCGATCTTCACATACATGCATTCACATGGATTCAGAGGACCCGATTAGGTGGACACTGACCTTTGGCGAATGTTTGACAATAAGGTCCGCTCCCTCTAAATTCCATGACGCCTGAGGAGATCACTTAGCAAATACGAAACGGAGTAGTATTGACAGGTCTAGTTTGTATGCATGGCATGCTTGAAAAAATGTGAATGCATGTATGGTGAATATCACCTCTAACTAAGAAGAAACCTTTTGCGGACTATCAGGTCCCTCATTAGAATACTGAAGGAAAATGACAGCCACAAATGAAATCAGAATACAAATCTGCTGCTCAGTCTGCCTTGTCCTTTAAACAGTCACTAGGAGGGGTAATGCATGGAGTATGCAGGGCATGGAAACTCGGGGGAAGACGTATGTCAAACGTGGGTTGCTTCTTCTCAAGCCTGGAGAGTTCCATGTCTCTGAAGATGTGGGTACAGCTAGTCTTATACTTAACCCTTCAAAGCATGGTGGCCTTTCCACTGATTAACGCCCGATGCCCTGAATCGTAAAAAAGAAGCTGATCTATTTATTTAATGTCATTTCCTTTCTAGACCATAGACAGTGAGGCTGATAAGCCATTCTGACTGGTTAAAGTAGAGCCTTCAAACATTCCACTCTGAATGCCCCCTACCCTTCCTTCCACCCAGCACCAATCAATGCACAACTTCCCTAAGAGTAGGCAGGTCCTCCCTCTAGTTTCTAGTATATAAAGCAGGGGTGGAAAGACTGGGAATTCACGGAGGCAGGCACTATTTTAAGGCAAATCCTGAAAGGTTTAGCCATTCTTTCTACAGGCAAGTGGAGAAGGAAGGGAAACAAAACAGAGATGCATTGTATTGTATGATAAGAGATTTGAGGGGTAAATAATGGGAACAAGGTCCAAACAAATTACTGACTTCTTTCTACAGGATTTCAGGACTGCTACAAGCTACAGTTTATGAATACCAACACATTATCACTAAAGGATACTTCTTTTGACCACACTGGTAAAACAAAGAACATTCTGTTCCTTCCTGAGCAGTGAAATCTATTTGGATTAAGCACAATACTCCTCAAAATATACAGCAGATAGTTCAGAAAAGTACACTTTACTTTTGGATTCAAGTAGCCTGTGAATTGAATTACATCTATCTATATATTCACTAAAAAACCATAGGTTTCAGGAACGTTATAGTTAGTTGGACATTTGACTCATAAAACCAGTGAAATTCAGCTGTTATAGTTAGTTGAGCTAACTATAACTCGCATGCCCGCAATGCATTGGTGATGATGTCCAATATTACATCACTCATGACATGGTCAGTGACATCACTGATGACATCTCAAATGACATCACTGATGACATCTTCCAGTGAATGTATGCTTCTGTAAAGTTTAAATATTTTTCATATATATCTATGCCAAGGTGTATTGAAGAATGAGTGGATTTACAAGTGCCTAAATGGATTATTTAGTAGGTGCATGACTGACGGTATAAGTGAGTGATTGAACGTGTCTTACTGAATGCATGGGTTAGTGACTAAACTGTGTGAAAGTCTGTATTAGTCTCTCAGTTGGTGTGTAAGCGGGTGCATGAATTGGTGAGTAGCTACATGAGTGTCTATATGGGTTATTGATTTGTTGTCCGAGTATCTGTATGGGTGCCTGAGTGTCTGTGTGGGTGGGTGGGGGGGTGTGTGACTCTGTGCATAGATGTCTGAGTGGGTGATTCACTGGTTGTATGGATTCAAAAGTGCATTTGGGAAGGGCTGTATGGGTGAGTTAATGTGTGTATGGGTGTGTTGGTGAGTGAATGAATGTATCAGTGATATATGTGTGAGTAACTACATATGTTTTAAGGCAGTATATGTGAGTGTTGGAGTATATGAATGACGACACGTTAGAGTACGTTATTTGAAGAGTGGCTGTATAAATGAGTGTCTGATTGTATCAGTGATTGTATAACAAAATAAGTATGCATTAGTATCTGCATAAATAAGTGGTGTGGTGTGTATAAATAACGGAGTTGGTATGTATAACTATATACATGAGTAAATGGGTATGTGATTGATTCTTTGCATGACTGACTATGTGTGAGTAACTATGGATGAGTGGAGGAGTGTGACTGTATGTATAGGTGTATGAGTACATATTATTGTACTGTATTGATAATTAACTGCATGTATAAGTGACTGGATGTGTGTGTAGACCTAGGAAATAGTGGGTGGTATGTAGTATCTGGCATTGTTGTGTGTATTGATTTAAAAAATAGTAGTCTGTATTTTAGATTGAGAGTATCAAAGTTTATATTAGGGCATCAGTATGTGCATCAGATTATCACGTGGATGATGTCATCAGTGATGTCATTTGAGATGTCATCAGTGATGTCACTGACCATGTCATGAGTAATGTAATATGTGACGTCATCACCAGTGTAATGCGGGCGCGTGAGTTATAGTTAGCTCAACTAACTATAACAGGCGAATTTCTCTGGTTTTATACGAGTCAAATGTCCAACTAACTATAACATCCCTGAAACCTATGGTGTTTTAGTGAATTTCAAAGGTTTTTTAAATGCTAATTCCTAACTATAACGTCTGTAAAACCTATGGTTTTTTCAGTGAATTTCAAAGGTTTTTTAAATGTTAATTTCATATTTTAATATTTATAAAACCTATATTTTTTCAAAATTTTTTTTTGTAATATTTTGGAACTCTATTATCCTTTTTCTTAACTTTAAAAATGATGTAATGTTTTATATCTTCAACAAAAAAATATGTATATCTTTCTTTTTTTTTTGTTTTGTTGAGAAAGCTGGAGTCCCGTACCAGTAGTGTACAAAGCTCCATCAGCACGCGAATCCTATCCGCCATATTGCTAAACTTGTAAATGATGCTCATTTCGTATCTGACTCGTTCGTGGCACCGCGTCCCACGTAACATCATATACGTAGGAAGGAGGGGGCGCTAGGTGGCGCACTGACGGAATGGCCGCGCTTTAGCGAGACTCCCGTTTCCCGGAGTGATTATCCTGTACTGATCCTTTCCAACGCCGCGGACATCGTCGACCCTGGTGCTCAGGGCCCCATAGTGACGTGAGGCACACTCGTTGCCGTTTTGGTGTTGATCGGAGCGGTGGAACTTTAAAAATCCGGCAGAGAAAGTTGACCGGGAAGGAGCGGCGAACCGGAGCGATAGCCTGCGACGGCTGCGCGATCTACGCGAGCGCGGGGCTCACCACGAGGGATAAGGCCGTTGACTGCGTCTGCACTCAGTGACTGTGGCAGCCTGGACGAACACTGCAAGGCTGCGTCCGAAGACTGGTGGCCACCCCGGAGCAGTGGGGGCGGTGAGTGACCTGCCTGCGCGGAATAGAGACAGCACTGTGAGGCAGTCACAAGGACATAGCCTGCCGTTGGGGCGCATGAGTGGCGGACAGCGCCGGCTGCGGACAGGTGGCGACACGGGGGAGCGGAGCGGGGAGTTATCGACCTTCCCCCCGGGAGGACTGGCTGTGAATTGCAGAGCTCGGAACCGGAGTGGAGGAGGCTGCTGACGCATGACTAATGGAGACCTCTGGATGCAAAGTGCAGTCGTAGCTGGGGACGTGCCCCCCCCACCTCCTGAGCTGCATGCAGAGTAGCCGTTGACATAGTAGGGATCGGAGGGGTGCGCATCCAGTGGTGGCCCAGGGCACATCGGACGGGACACTGGCCAGGCACTAGGGGGTGATAACGGTACTGGTCTTGCCGCCTACCATCCCTCCCCCCTGCTGTCCACGGGCACATCGGATGGAGGACTCAAGCGGTGCGTCGAAAGAGCTGCCGTCGCCAGCGAGTAAGCAGAGCAGCACCCGGGGGTGAAGGCACAGGCGAGAGCAAGCCAAACTGGTCAGCTGGGCAGGGAACAGGGAGCTTCACCCCGCCCGCAGGTTTTGGACACGCGGAGCTATGGGCAAAACGGACACCAAACAGACGAACCTCAGCTTCGAGACGGCGAAACGCGGAAGCCAGTCCAGTAAAGCTGATCCACATCCTAGAGGTCAGCTGGAGGGTCGGGAGGGCGGTGAGATGCCGGCTGCGGACACCCAGAGCATATTGCAGGAGATCAGACAGGGGTTCGCCACGGTGGTGGAGAAAGTGGAACAGATGTCATCCAGAATGGATAACATAGTCCATAAGCTGGAGGGGCATGAGAACAGGATTCAGGAAGCCGAGCAGCGCATTTCCACGTCCGAAGATACTACCGCAAAACACAGCACGCAACTGGCGCGCATGGACAATCTCCTGCACATCATTGCGACGAAGAATGAAGATTTAGAAGCGCGTAGTCGGCGCAACAACATTCGCATTTTAGGTATTCCGGAATCCACCAACACCGGGAAGCTGGAAATATATGTTGAAAGGATGTTGCTCGCTACTATAGGAGAAGACGTGTTATCAAGACAATTCATAGTGGAGAGAGCCCATCGGTCGTTGGGACCCAGGCCGCAGCCGGGGGCGAGCCCCCGCCCAATCATAGCGAAACTGTTAAATTACAGAGACAGGGACGTGGCCCTACAAGCAGCCAGGGGGAAACAATCCCTGTCATATGAGGGCAATTCCTTCGCGATCTACCCGGACTTCACTCCAATGGTGCAGGAGGAACGACGCAAGTTTATGGACGTTAAGGCCAAGCTCCGGAAGGCACAAATTGACTATGCATTATTGTATCCAGCGAAGCTCAGAGTAACGCATCAGGGCAAACAACACTTCTTCACCTCACCAGCCCAGGTGGAGGACTTCCTCAAGAGGGTCAAATTCTCAGGGCATGGAGGAGATGGTCGCAGCCCCACGCAACAAGGAGAGGTGGACAGGTGCAGTGATGCAGACTCATGATCTGTGGTCGTAGGCCCCGCCGCACGGGCGGACTGGACACTGCACTGCTGCCGGATGGATAAGGTTCAGGGGTCAGGGTGTGTTGGGTGCGGGGAGGTCCGATGGCTGATTGGGAATGATAAATGACCCCTCCGGGACCCTCTGGCTCCATTAGGTCCCGCCGATGGGTGGAAGACCTGGGGAGGTAGGAGGAGGTTGGGTGTCCACCTATTGCGGCCCCCAGCGGGCATTACCCCAGGGAAAGCACCTACACATTGAGTAAGGGTGCTGTAGAAACACTGGTTCAGTTAAGGCGGATGGGTGGGTTAGGGAGGTTACATTTTGCTGGCAAGTTGGGGGTGCTACAGTGGGAGGGGGGGAAGTTGCACGGGTTGTGATGTTATGTCGGTTTTATTTTCTTTGCGGCAAGGAGAGACATGCAGAGGGTATGATTAGGATGTACTCTGGAACGGGGAATCCACGGGTATGCAGACTACTTGAACCAAACAGCAGGGAATGGTGGGCAAAACTAGGAATGTGTAGCAGTGAGGGCTATGGCTGAGGGAGGCACGAACACTTTGAATATCCTGACTTGGAATGTTAGAGGCCTGGGAGATGCGCGTAGGAGGAGGCAAGTGCTAGCATACTTGGACAGGCATCACACGCATATTGCTATGCTGCAGGAAACGCATTTCTCTCCCCTAGGACAGGGACGCTTTGCGAGCGCATGGGTGGCTCACAGGGTCTTCTCCTCATAATCATCATATGCGAGAGGTACAGCCATATTAATAAAGAAGCAGGTACCCTTTCATGCTGGGGGACAGATGTTGGACCCACAGGGCCGTTTTGTCTCATGTGGGGGCGCTTGGGGTCCATTTCGTTGACGCTGGCATGCTGCTATGGGCCTAGTGTAGACGACCCTGTTTTTTTCTCATCGTTATGGGCTAAGATATTAGAAGTAGGCTCCCAGCAACTCATTTGGGGAGGTGACTTCAATGTTACATACTGTCTGAATCTAGACAGATCCCACCCTGCTCCGCACCATTACACCAGAGCGGCTGGAATAATTGGGGACACCATAGAAACCTACCGGCTATTGGATGCCTGGCTGCATCTGCATCCCACGGCGCGTGAGGGTATGCATTTCACTTCCCGTGCAAACTCTTGGTCGCGTATAGATTATTGGCTGGTGTCCAGGGACCTGGGGCCAGCGATGACCCAGGTGCAACATCTGGCGAGAACTTATTCGGATCACGCCCCTGTAAAACTTACGTTATCGTCCCCAGATTTACAGGTACCACGTGCAAGCTGGCGGATGCAAGCTTCTATGCTCCTTGACGAAGTGTTCTGGGAGGAACTAGGGGAGGAGGTGCAGGACTTCTTCAGACGGAATAAAGGATCGGTGGATAGTGTGAAAATTATATGGGAGGCTTTTAAGGTCACGATTCGAGGTTTCTGCATCTCCAAGGGGCATGGTGTGCTCCGAGATATACTGCGGACACTAGGGAAACTGGAGGGAGACTTGCGCGGACTGGAGGCTGAGATGGCGAGGGCTGAGTCTAGCGATGTGCAGGGGAGATACCGGGATAAGCTCACAGAGTATACCTCCACGGCAGAGAGGGAAACGCGCTTTAGGGGGAAGTACTGGAAGGCCCGTAGTTATGGGGATGGAGGGAGGCCTGGGAAGGTGCTGGCAGGCCTGATCAGGACACCCAGAGGCTCCAATTGCATCCTAGAGGTGGAGGATGAGAAGGGGGGCACCTACAGAGACACAGCCTCCATACTCACGGCATTTACAATGCATTACAAACAGTTATACTCCTCCCACAGACGTGACGAGTTGGATTTGGAGGGCTTTCTGAGAGAAGTCACGCTTGGCTGGCTAATTGATAGGCAGCGGGAATTCCTATGTGCGCCTTTTGAGTTGGACGAAGTGCGGAAGGCAATTATGGGGATGCAGCCGGTAAAGCGGCTGGTACGGACGGCCTCCCTATAGAGTTCTATAAAACATATATTGATATAATGACCCCGGTACTGCGGGAGGTATATGAGGAGTCGCTTGAGGTGGGCTCGCTCCCGGCGTCCATGAGAGAGGCGCTTATGATTTCCCTACTGAAGCCGGGGAAATCCCCGTGCTCATGTGATTCTTACAAGCTGCTCTCTCTTCTGAATTGCGATGCCAAAATACTGGCTAAGCTGCTCGCCAATCGCCTGAGTTTGCTGCTGGATAAATTGATCCTTCCGGACCAGTCTGGCTTTGTACCAGGTAGGGCTACGTCCCATAACCTACGAACGTTATTTGCAATCCTTAATAATGTCTCACCTGACCTGCCGATTGCGGCAGTCTTCCTTGATGCCACAAAGGCGTTTGATTCGGTAGAATGGGACAACGTCTTTGGGGTGATGGGGCGCATGGGATTCCCACCCCTGTTCCTCTCCTGGATTCGGTTGTTATATACTCAGCCGGTAGCTAAAATAATGATTAATGGACATACATCGGCCCCCCTAACGATCACGAGAGGTACGAGACAGGGGTGCCCGCTCTCCCCGCTGCTTTTCGCAATAGTCACGGAGCCGCTGGCGGCGAAGTTGAGGCAACATCACCGAGAGCGGGCGCTAAGATGTAATTTGCGACAGATTTTGATCTCACTATATGCTGATGATATTACGTTGTATATTAGACACCCGCAGGAGAACCTAAATCCGGTTCTGCGAGAATTCATTGTATTCGAAAAGTTATCTGGCATCGGGATCAATTGGGGCAAGTCGTGCGTGATCCCACTGACGGCGGCAACGACTAGATTTGCACCTGACTACCCACTGGAGTGGTGCGACGAGGAATTGCGATATCTTGGGGTGCGAGTGACTAGAGATAGGGATGAACTAATGAGGCTGAATTACGGCAATGCGATGGGGCGGATAGCGGACTGCGTGTTGCGATGGATCACCCTGCCACTGTCAATGGCGGGTCGGGTGTCACTGATAAAAATGGTGATCCTGCCCCAACTGCTGTACCTCTTTCTCAACATCCCCTTCTATCCGGGGAAACATTTTTTTGGTACCCTTCGGTCGGAACTGACGCGATTGGTTTGGGGGGGCCGCCAACCGCGACTGCATTGACATGTACTGACGAGGCCATATGCGCGTGGAGGGTTTGGGATACCGAATTTCGAGCTGTATTATTTTAGTGCGCAGGCGCACTATGCGTGGTGCTGGGTTTCGCAGCCCAAATACATGCCGCAGGTAGCGGCAGAGCACTGGTTGGCCCACCCGATACCGTTGGATGGTGCGATCTTCACCCCTACGTCGCCCCGAGAAAATTGCCCTACAACGGTCACTTGTACGACGGAAGCTTGGCGTCGGATCGGGCTCCTTATGGGAATTCCCATGCTTTATGCGCCCGCGTTACCACTTACGTATCATCCGACTATGCCTCAACTGCAGGAGACGCTGTTTCACCGTTTCCGAGACCGAGCACGCATAAGGACTTGGGGGGATCTATACTCGGGGGGGGAAATTCCGGACAGCCGAGCAGATGATGCAAGGTATACAGCAGACCCCACTGGACAGATTTATCTATGTGCGGCTGAGAGAAGGTATACGTTCACTCACACCGACATTCCCGGGGGAACCGCGGACGTTGGCTGCAGGGGATGCTTAAATGCACCTCGACTGTGCGACTTGTCTCTCTGATTTACAGGACTGTTCACGCGCACCGGGAGTATGCGGACCCAAAATCCAGGGCGGGATGGGAACAGGAGCTGGGGATGACCATCCCGGACGATCAGTGGGAATTTTGCTGTCAGCAAACGGAGAGAATAATTGCCAGCAGTAGGCTTCGCATGATCCACTATAAATATTTACATAGATTATATTACACATCGGTCAAGCTGCACCGCTTCCATCTGCGAGATTCAGATTTTTGTGACAGGTGCAGGGCGCCGGCAGCGGATTTTATGCATCTGGCTTGGGAGTGCCCGGGGGATCAACAGTGCTGGAGACAGGTCTTTGAGGCAGTGTCCCATATGACACATACGCTTGTGGCGCCAGCGCCCCTGATGGCACTGTTGGGATATGTCAAGCCGATCCAGGCAGTGCACCGGAGGTATGTTGCTGTGGTGTTACTGATGGCTAGGAGGAGGGTGGCCTGTAGGTGGGGAAGGGGGAGGGCTCCGAAATTTAAGGATTGGATAGCGGACCTGGTGACTTGTCAGGAACAGTCTCTGATATATTCTGAGCTCTTGCCCAGAGCCTCCAGGCCCCGTGACATATGGGCACCGTTAAAGTGCTACTTACTTGAACACCCATCGGAGGGGGGACTAGGTAGCAAGTGACCATGTGTTCGGGGTGGAGGAGAGTGGATGAGACAGGGGGATAGGTTGTAGGAATTTTGTAAGATGTCTGTAAATATAGGCTGTCTGGGTTGGAAGATTGTAGGGCATTAGCTTCGGGGGTAGGTTCATGGAAGTGCTAATATCTGTTAGAGTGCGAGCAGGTTAGGGGGGGGAACTGGAGGGCCCGGTCAAATGTGTTGGGGAATGGTTGTCGTGTCCACTTTCTTGCCTTAGAGATAGGAAGGGAACCAGGCCCACTGAAGTATTGTGGTGCAATGCTGTACAAGTTGCCTACATGCTCATACTACAATAGATACCTCTGTGATAAATGCTGCATTTATTGTTGTTGATTTGGTTGAAAATTCTAATAAACAGAATTTAAATTAAAAAAAAACATCATATACGTAGGAAGTCACACCAGCTGCTACTTTGGTATGCGATGGGTACGCAGCACCAAGCCGCGCGTTACGTCATGTACGTGTGGGGTCGCGCCAGCTGCGCGTTGCGTATGCGATGAGTGCACGCTGCCAGGCCATGTGTTATGTCATAGACGTATGGTGTCGCTCCGGGTACGCCATTCCCTCATTTTTATTTATAAAACCTATATTTTTTTTTTACTTTTTTTGTAATATTTTGGAACTCTATTATCCTGTTTTTTTACTTTAAAAATTATGTAGTGTTTTATATCTTCCAAAACAAAAATGTGTATCTTTTTTTTTTTTTAGAAAACTGGAGTCCCGTACCGGTAGTGTACCAAGCTCCATCAGCACGCTAATCCTATCCGCCATATTGCTAAACTCGTAAATGATGCGCATTTCGTATCCGACGGGTTCGTGGCACCGCGTCCCACGTAACACCATATACGTATGAGGTCGCACCAGGCGCTACTTTGGTATGCAACCGGCAAACAGTACCAAGCCGCGTGTTATGTCATGTACGTGTGAGGTCGCACCCGCTGCGCGTTGCGTATGCGACGAGTGCACGCTGCCAGGCCCTGTGCTACGTCATAGACATATGGTGTTGCGCTGGGTACACCATTCCCTTATTTGTCTCAAAACTATATCCAAAATAACTTTAAAGTGTATATGAGAGCAAGTGATAATCTAAAATATTTTAAACATTTATATATTTCTAACTGTAATAAACTTATATTATGGTAAATATATTTTCTCAAAATTGCGTCGGGTGCGGTCTCCTTGTGCGCTGGTTGCGCGATTGTCATGTGACCTTAAAAAAAAGCATTTGATTAGTTCATAACATTTCCCATTGTAGCAGTTGGAGAACGCCACCCATTTTAGTCATTCTCTCTACAGCATTTGATGAGACACACCTCTTCTGCTTAGAGAGCTTTTTTGAAAACATTTTGCTATGTACACATATCTTACACTACACACGACATGCAACCATCCTCTTCATCAATATTCATGGTCTGTAAAGTAGCCTTCCACCTATGATAGCCATGCACCTAAAAGCTACTTAACCAAAGTTTTCGCCACTGCCAGAGATAACGTGGTTGCATACGCTGTCCACAGCACAATGTAATGCGGTACGGCCCAGGGGCAGTATCATGCATAGATAATGAACACACGGGCACAGATAGATAGTGGAAGTGGGTACGGGCACGTGCACTCGACTCCTTTTTATTACCAGGGCCACATATCCAGTGACGTCTGTGCTGAATGCGTGTGAGGTGAGTGTAAACCAGCCCTCACGGAATGTTTGCTACTAGCATCAACTACAACAGTAATCATTGGATCACACACAGAGATTCAGTAGTAAAACGGTCAATAGTTTGTTCTGCAGTAAGGTAGGGACAGTAGATGTGAAATAATACCCAAAAGATTCCATCATAAAAGAACCATAACTTCTGGTATACTGAGATACAGGCAGTAGATCTGAAATAATAGACAAAAAGATTGTATCATAAAGGATCGATCAGTTCTAGCGCACTCAGATAGCCACATCAAAAGCATTCAGCATGTGCACAGCCAGCGATGATCTGTGCTGCGGGCGGGCCATACTAGGAGCAATGTCTGTTGCCTACAGGACTGTATCATCTGCAATAGCAACTCGATCTGAATTGTGAACACTGCTATCTACAGTGTAGGCCAGAGAGAGCGGTCAGCAAGGGCCCACAGCCACATGGCGTTGACTTGAGCTGTCGTGTTTGCAGTACGCGAAGCAACAAAAAGCGTATGCGGAGCCTGCGATGATGCGTATGCGTAGTGCGGACAGTACGCACAGCAGTGTTATATCCTGCTAATGTTAATCTAATGCTATTCTACTACAAGTGGAATGTTAATGTGATGATGCTGTCAGAATGTTGGGGAGTCTGTCAGAGAAGGGATAGTTGACTGGGCTGAGATGCCTGCTGGCTGCTCCTGGTGGGGTCTCCCTCTGGACCTGAACTGATCCTGATCTGGTCTTGTTCTAATCCTCCTGTGATCTTGTACCATCTTCAATAAAACCTCTTTCAATCACCTCAACTGAGTGGACTTGATCACTACAGAATTTTGGCGACGATTTGAACTTAAAGAACCTGCTACTTCCACCTCATCAATCTTCAATCAACTCAAGCTGGCACCGCTCTCAACTCACACTCCTGACCCCACCAGTGACCTCCCATCGGTCACCCTTAATGCTAAGTGCCAGTTCAAGTCTATAAGCAGCCCCTGCCTCTGCTTGCTGTTCCCACAGCATCACAAGTGCCGGTTCCAGTCTCAAAAGCCCTGTTTGCTGTCCTGTTTTTCAACAGACAACTCTTCTCCAAGCATGCTGTATTTCATCATCAAAGCGGTCTACATGTGCCAGAAGAAATTATTTCTCAACCATTGTTTACAAAGCCACGCTGCAACAGTGCCTCATTAACTAAGGTAACCAGTGGCTATTTCAGTTTTTGTCTCCAGTGTTGTCAGTAAGGATCATCCATGACTGTGTTAAGATGCAAGACTTTGTCTTTCTGAGGAATTGGATGAGTGACATTATGAACGCTTTTTCCTGCCAGCACTGCATAGGCATGTTCCCATTTGTCCTGTTTTAATTTTCAATTACTTGGCTCTTTGGTGTTTTCGCCGTTTTTTTTTTACATGTGGCAAGTGTGGGGACATACACGGAGAGCAGAGCGTTTTCATCTTTGTTTCTACCAATGGTTGTTTGCTGCGAGGGAAATATTTTTTTTTATCAGTTGTGAGGTGATTCAAAATTCAAATGCGGCTCGAGTGGCTTACCTTGTCTTTGTCGCGCGCAGTTGTTCAAGATCTCTTCATGACGTCCTGAGAGTTCGCTTCTTCTCGACAGTCGTGTTGGCAGCAGGAGCGTGCCGTGAGCCACCCAGCACGGCGTCGCTGTGCGCGCCGCCATCTTTTGTTTGGCAGTAATCTAGTCTCTACAAGGCTCAGCGCAATTGTAGCGGAAGTGCATGCAGGTACCACCGGAGTTTGTTGCTACTTTGCCAACCTTTGTCTATAAAGTTTATTTAAATTTTATGGCACACAAACGTGCTGGCTCTCAATTTTCTTGTGCGAGGAGACAAGCTCGTCATTATGGAAATATGCAGGGAGAAATGCAGCGTGTCCCAATGCCAACTGCACCGGACTGGTTCTTCATCACATGGCTTTTCATCACATCTGATTCAGCGTCATGTACGTCGAGCATGACATCGGGCGCGTGTATCAGCTGCCCAGGACATTGACATGGTATTTGGTTTCCAGGCAGTGTGGTGAGTTCAAAACTATCTCTTTCGTTCCATCTTCAATTAGACATGCTGCAAAGTACTTTGTGCAAGCCCTGGTATCCATGACTTTCGATGACAGGATTTTGTCTCTCCAAGCAAAAAGACCTAGACTGAGCGTGTCATCAGACCAACTACTCTGCGGTGACGCGCACATCTGAAGTATTTTTTTTGCAAGTTTACGCCACTCATTACAAATTTTGTTGGGTGCCTGGTTTTAAATTTTACCTATTTTTGCATAGTATTCAATTTTGCTGCTAGTTTGCAGAATTCCTTGATTTAGGTAAAATGTCACAGTCTTGGCAAAATGTGTAATTGCCTCTCTTGTGTAGCACATTCTTTCTGAATACATTTCATGTATGCTGGCATGTTTTCCCCATTTTGTATCTTTGCAGTTACGCATTTTTCTTGTTCTGCTTCCCTTACGCAAGGGTGTATGTTATTGTGCAGGCATGCCACATCTTCTGTTCTCTTTCATTAGGGACGCCTTAGTTTTCTAGTGGCTGGCATTCAAGCTCTACTCCCTTCAATTGGGAATGGGCGTGCGGATGGGTACGAGTCCCATTCACACAGAGCACATTTCTTGACCCTTTGAGTGTTTGTCCTAAGGGTGCTGTTTTATTGTACACCTGTGTGGGAGTTAGTCCCAGCTTCACAGCGACTTCCTTTTCAATCTAGGTTTTTTTGTTACGCTCAGGGCAATTGTGCAACAGTTTTAGTCCGTTTGCATCTTTTGTGCTTCTCTTTCCCAAGAGGTAAGTCATGGGTTCCCACCCATACATTCACAGGGTGTACATTATGGGCCTTACTCCCATCTGTTTGTTGTACGTTTATACAATTTTCACATGTGCACTATTCTGTTTCCCTCTCACAGAGGACCCATGCAAAGGTTACAATCCTATTGCATTAGTGCGGGTTCCGACCCAAACACTGTCAGTTCTACCCTTTTACAGGGAATTCATGCAAAGGTTACAGTCCTTTTGCATTACCATGGGTTCTTACCCAAATATTTCTTCTGTTGTTAGGAATATGTCATGAGTACCTACTCATATGTGCTGTTTTAACACAGTTACATTACTACAGTGCACGGTGTGGTTTTTCCACACAAAGTTTGTCCTTACACTTATATATGTATGGGGAGCATTCCCAGTTTTGTGCACAACTCATCTCTATCCCAAGAGATTAGTCATGGGTTCTCACCCATGCATTCTAGTTCACATATTCAGCTTAGGTTTATACCCTATTTGAGTGCTTTTCGTGCTTTCATTGCTAAGTATGTTCTATTGATATTCTATTTTTATTGCTATTTTTGCACTGTTATCTTTGTATTACAATTTTGTCATTGCCTTATGATAATGGTGTTTAGATGGGGAATCACCCTTATTTTTCCTCATCTTCCTTGTTTCTTTCTTCTTTTTGTGTCTCTTGTGGACTCTGTACTTTTCTTTGCTTTTCTGTCGTGTTTTCTTCATTTGCGTTTGTCGCAGCCTGTAGCCCTGTGTTCTGTTTGTTTTCCATTTTTCAGCCCCATTTCATTCCTGTTCTGGCCAGTGGGTGCGTTTTGGGGGAGTCTTTTGTGCTTTCTTTTATCCTTTTCTCTTACGTTGATGCTTCTTCGCTATTGTGTAAGAAGGGAGGATGGTTTCTATGTTTGATTTCCTTTCTGCTCTTCTTTCTATGGTTGTTCTCACACTGCTCTTCTTTTGATGGATGTTCTTTTATTGTTGTTCTTTTTGCTTTTGTATAATCATTTTGTTTTCACTTTCTCAGGTTCTTCTCTTCTGTTTCTAGCTTTTTGTTTCCCCGTATAAGAAAGGGGGATATGTTATATCCTGCTAATGTTAATCTAATGCTATTCTACTACAAGTGGAATGTTAATGTGATGATGCTGTCAGAATGTTGGGGAGTCTGTCAGAGAAGGGATAGTTGACTGGGCTGAGATGCCTGCTGGCTGCTCCTGGTGGCGTCTCCCTCTGGACCTGAACTGATCCTGATCTGGTCTTGTTCTAATCCTCCTGTGATCTTGTACCATCTTCAATAAAACCTCTTTCAATCACCTCAACTGAGTGGACTTGATCACTACATGCAGCAATGTCATTTGCCTACAGGACTGTGTTATCTACAATAGCGACTCGATCTGAATTGTGAACATTGCTGTCTGCAGTGTAAATTGAAGGCAGTAGTCAGCACAGACATCCATCAATACTTTTTCTCACTTCCTATTCACAAAATACAACAACATAACTTACAAAAAAACTCTGCAATAAATAAATCAAAACAATTCGAATTGCGATCTCTGCTGCCCACAGTGTAGACTGTTATTCAGTGTTCTTTTCCACTACCAAGAAAAATTTGGTCATTGTACTAAACCGATAACTCATCTAAAAAACAGTTCTTCAAGCAAGTATACTAAAAGGATATTGTGTATATTTCAATAGACGTTGTAGTTAGTTGCCTACTGGATTCCGTAATTTAACAATCACCACTCAATCTGATTTGTGAGCCCTGCTGACCGCAGTGTAGGCCAGAGGCAGTGGTCATTAACGCCTCACAGCCACGTGCCGTTGGATTCGGAAGCACAAAGTTGGTTGCACCTGATTGGAGGGGGTACACAGAAATCATCACAGACTTTAACTTCTGACATCCTCAATCATAGAATTAAGACCCCGTTTCACTGTTCGGACCTGCTGTACCGCGGTGTACTCCAGTGACTACAGTCAACCAAGCCCAATAATCATGTGCAGCAGTTAGCTACGGAAGCACAGAGCGTGATGCACCTCAACGGAGGGAGTTCTGTGAAAACCAAGCAGCAGGTAATATCGGACATCATCCATTCTGGGATCAAGACACCGTTCCACTGTTGGAACCTAGAGTTGGTTGCACCTGGTCGAACGCAGTACCTTCATCTCCACTCTCAGATGCAGTTCTAACATCGTCCATTGTGGGATCAAGACATCGTTCCACTGTTGGTACCTGTTGGACTACTGTGTTATTAGTATACAGAGCACTCCACGGTGCTGGGCCTCAGGCTGGGCACTGTGTGCCTGTGTCGCGGTAGCCAGCGTTGATCTCAGAAGCCTTCCCAGCTCGCAGACCTCGGCCCAGGAGCTTCCGTCGGCACGTGGTGGGCCCTCTTTCACATATGATGGTGTCTAAAGGTGAACTGTGGGACATATGTGCGTCGCAGCGGCCATGACGGTTTCTGGGTACCAGCAGGCTGAGAGCAACATTCACGCACCCACCTTCGCTCACGGCGTCAGCCTTGTGGTGGTGGAAGCTGTGCAGATCTGGCAGACACGTTTGCCATTCCGGAAGAGAACCACACCCAGAGAAACGGCCCTTTTATTCATACCCCTACGCTAGCCTTGCGTACGTTGAACCAGACCACTACGCTAAAGATTTGGGGGGGGCATGTATGTGCTGTTTTCGTAATCTTCCCTACTGACTGTACTATCATGGTTGCGTCCACTGTCCACTTCACTCAATAGACTATCAGTGTATGTTGACATGTACATGTCTGTTCTCTGCATACTCAAGTCTCTCCGGCACATCCCTTCAACACTTTGCATTGTATACTTTTATAATCGAGAATCACTTGCCACCTTCGCACATACTTTGCTCCCATCTCTCCCTGTATTCTGCATTGTGTGGCAGAGGTGCCATGTCATGTTTGGTTTGTGTACATGGCTAGCCACGGTTCCCACAGTACGTAGTGTCGTTGTGTCTGCTAGGTGTACATGCTGTTTGTCATGTTGTATGTGATTATATAAGGTAGCGCAGTGGTTTCTCCCATTTACATATCGCTGTCTTAAAGAGGATACAGAAGTTTTTCTCACAGGTGAAAAGCGCGACCACAATGGCAGTCATTCATTACTATGTAAGAATGTTCAACTGCACGATGCTTTTAAGCTTACAGCCCCCAATCTTGCGTGCTTTACTAAAAGCACGCCAACTCCCACAATCAGACCAACATTCACACAGCTTTGTAACAGCAGTTATCTGATTCTTAATAACATGGACTGCTACGGAATGTGAGCTGGCATACCGTATGTCCTTACTGTTTCAAACAGAGTAACTTCCTGTGGCAATGTCTATTCACACCCACACAAAGTAACTCCCACAGTTCAACTTGGCCTTCAATACCTACTTTGAAAACAGATTTCATTAAACTGAGCAAACTGAAAGCGCTTTTGTTTCAAACAGAAGTGTCCCTCACTTCTGCAAAAGAAAGTTATCGACTGCAGATAGCACGAACTTCAAGTAAAATACAGTCCCTTTTAAATACGAACCTCACATTAAACTTTGTGAATTGTTACACAATTTTCAACACATCTGAAACTCAAGTTCTGGCACATTGTTTTTAACACGGTCTCCTCCAGCCTTGTCACAGGCTTTCAAACTGTTTTTGGTATAATACCAGACTTCATTCATTCGATCATCTCTGGAATAACAGGAACAGTGCCCATAATTCTTGCTCTGTTTGCGGCCATCCTACTACTATTTTTGCTTGTAAAAAATGGCTGCGCTCCCTGTGGTAACAATCATGTCCGACTGAATACGCCTCTACGCAAAGCTACATCAATACCGTGAAAAAATGGAACAACTTTTCGGCTGCCTGCCTCTATCTATTATCAGAGCCAGCTACAACATGACATTTATTTACACATATGCAATCTGCGTACAACCATCTTTTTTTTTGCAAAACTTGCCCATTCGATTGGCGAATGGATCTATGCCTTGCCAACATCCCAAAAATTGCTCCCGATATCCAGCAGGTAATGGAGTATCTTTAAAACCATGAACACATGATTGTTCGTGCATTGGAGCAATGGCGGATGAAACGCAAAAAGGTATCCTGGTGGAATGGGATTTCTGCGCAGCTGCAAAAGATCTCCAGCAACGTGCGACCTTTGACAACATCACAGATTGCCTGCCAATTGAAATTGACGCTCCAACATTCGAGGAACATTACTGTCCCTTCGAGGATATGAATTGGATAGCTTCGCTTTTCTCACATGATGGCAACAATTGCCTCTTGCAACACTACGCATCTCAAGCCGCTGAAGAACTTCCGGACTGCAATCTCCAAGACTTGTAAGAAATTCACGATATCCTTGGATTGATTTTTCCAACTTTTTTTACTTTTTCCTATAATTCTTTTTAATACACTTCAATTGAACTATTTTCATATAATAACTTTCTAAGTCTACTCAGGCATTTGAACTCTGTTTTCATTATTGCCCCTTACGTCTCCAGCCTAACCAGGGATGGGTGATGTATGGCCTATGCAAATACGCTATTTACTTGCTAAATTAGCCTAAGCCCGACATCCATTTTGAAACCATGTCTATTCTTTGTGCACACGTCTCTCTGCTTGCTTGTTATCCACGAAGCCCTTTCACACAAATTAGCTCATCCTCAGCCTCTGCTCACAAGCTGGCGATCAAGATAAAAAAACACAACATTGTTTAGGAACTAGTTGGCACAGTCTGGTAATCATATCCTACCTTTATTTTCATTATAGAATTTACTCATTCATGTCTAATATCTATTGTTTATGTCACATGGAACTGTAACATGTAATGTGCAATTCACTGATGCAGCAGCTTAGGTTTGAATACAGCAGAAGCGGTTGGAGTTTGCCTCAGCTCGATGACTTAACTCTTGCACAAGAATGTTTTTTTGAAAGGGCTGAAGACAATAATGAATGGTTTGAAGAGAAGGTTACCGAATGTGCTTCTGAGAAGCGCAATGTTTGTGTTCCTCCTCAAAGTTCCGATGTGAGTAGAACTATTACCAATTCTGACACGCACCAGATTGAATCTACTGTAGAAGAGATTGCCGACTGTTCTGTTGTTGATAATTTTGTGTTACAAAAAAGGAGTACCAGGGTACCTAAGAAGTTTGATGATTACATTTTGGAATATTTTTTTTTTTCTTAAAGGATACATGTGGTAATTGTATCCTACCTTTATTTTCATTATAGAATTTAGAGTCATTCATGTCTAATAGGTATTGTTTATGTCACATGGAACTGTAACATGTAATGTGGAATTCACTGATGCAGGAGCTTAGGTTTGAATACAGCAGAAGCGGTTGGAGTTTGCCTCAGCTGGATGCTTTAGCTCTTGCACCAGTGGGTCCATTTATGGCACTTAAATTAAGACACTTTTTATATAACTTGCAGACTCCATCGCTTTATTACACACAGCCACGTTCTTAGACACTCCTGATTTCACCATTTGTCTTCTGTGGCATTGCAACATTCTGCATTATATTCTTTACGATTATTTCTTTATTCCTGCTTGCTAAAACACTGCATTCGAGTCTTCAGACCGGTAGGGGAGAGTAGTTCGCTTCCCACTCCCTGTATAGTATAAACGCATACTAACACTACTTACACAGGTATGCTACAGCGGCCAGTATCCTACTGCAACTACAGCAAATCACTTTACAGCAATGAGCTCTCTCACTAAACGTGAACAGCCCAAGCAGCATGACCCGCTGAGCTCCTCTCCCAAGACTTTCCAAATATGAACTGGGAGTGACTTTAACTAAACGTAGTGGCAGCACATCATTACGCGCAACTTATACAGCTGACCCTGCCTTTCAAGTTTACACACACGTGATATTCTCACACTCGTACCTTCAGCGAATTGATCTGGGTGAACTCATCTACCCTCAGCTGTTTTCTGAAGCCCTCAATTGCTCTTCCTTGTGCTACGAATAATTGCATCAATTCAGCTTGCTCACCCGTTATATGTCCTGATGATGATCTCGAACAGTTGAGATCGAAACACCGTTGACCCTTTACAACAAAACTCTTCCTATTCTATAAAGTTGCTTGAGGAGTTTTACACTATTGTTGTCAATGCAATGCCTTTATTTTAAACTTCACCATCACTCTGCAAGTCACGCCTCTTTCACTTATTGTGTGAGCACCTGAATTCTATTGTTGTGGAAATAAATGTTTCACATGAGCTGACTTATGTCCCTATGTACATTATTAATTTTTTTGCTCCTTTAAAATAATTAATCTTCAACTCTCTAACCATACGTGCTCTCCTTAGGATCACTTTATTATTGGACCTTTTAGCCACACCCGAACCATTGTTTTTGTTTTTCTACCGCATATTTCACCCCAGGTTCACGTATTGGGGTACCCTTGTTTTTCTTAAAACTCAGCAAATATCGATATCTGTAAATGTTGATATTTCTCCTAAACTACTGAACGGATTTACACCAAATAAACAAAAGCGTGCTTTCTAGACCAAGACCCTTCTCCCTGCCAAATTTGGGGTAATTCCGTTCACCTGTTCGACCGGTAGCCTTGTCTAAAGTTTCCTATGGAGAAAACACGTTTTGGGACCCTCTTTTTTCTCACCCCCCTTGACGAATCACCCCCAAACTTTCAACAAAGGAGCTAATTTGAACAAAGAATTAGTTTGGAAAATTTCATGAAGATTCATCAAACAACGCCAAAGTTATAAGCAAAACAAAAAATGCTCTTCCTATGGAAACTTGGTCCTAACTATAACTACCTACTGGCAGTATATATATATATATATATATATATATATATATATATATATATATATATACATATATATATCAAGCTCAATCCCCGCCTTAACTCCCTTGCACTCTCGATCGGGTGCTTTAGTAGTGCGGTGACGGAAACCGCACGGATCAGCAATCCACAGCTCACGGCACAGAAAATGGACCAAGCACTCTCAGGAATGGATAACCCAGGGTTTATTAATGGGTTCTTCACACGACCAGACGCGTTTCAGCTATCGCCTTTGTCAATGGTAGCCGGCGCCGGTCTGAGACACACTTAAATCAATATCCACTGTTAAACATAAACAAAGGACACCAACCATACTTTGGTATACTATATATTAAGTGTTTGATACTTTACTTGCAATGCGTATAGAATAAATATCTGAAACACACACCATATTTATGGAAGGGCTTTACAGAGGCAGGGAAATTTTAAGGATTTTGGGGGAAAAGCTTTGAATTTATAATCCAGTTTCAGCTCTTTCATGCCCTCTTTGGCCAGTGCACAGGCACACTAGTCCAAATTCTAAATCTGTTTGCATCTAATGTTCAGGGATTGTGACTTTTTTTCCCAATATTATGATGCAGCAGCAGCTCACTTATATTATTGCAGATATTATTTTTGACCCCCTCCTATTTGTCATATGCGAGGTCCTGTTTTGATCTAAAACATGCTTTTTTACTGATATTGTATGATCATATCACTCACATCAAAAATAAATTAAAGGAAAACAGGATTTAAAACAATATGTTAGGGAACTGTTCATGGTCATCAGAACAAGACCAGACAGAGCTGGCTCTGTCAGAGGGCCCCTTGTAAAGCTGGGGCCCTGGGCCAAAGCCCACTTTACCCATGCCTTAAAACATCGCTGTACGGAGGCACTGATAGGGGGAGATGGATGACTTGCAGCTCAGTTGTTCTCCTATTTTGCGTCACATTCATCGCCCACTAGTTAAAATTTTTATCTTCGATTATTGTTGTAGTTGGATTCCTGTCTGGATTAAAAGTTCTGGAAGTTCCATTCTGTGCTCTTTGTTAAACCTGGTTCAGCATTGTTATGGTGCATTTCATTCCAACACCTGCATTAATTCATCATCTTCATTCAATCGGACATATTTTTGCCCTTTGTGTCTTTTTCCTCATAAAAAGGGAACCTCTGAAGACGACACTTGACAGGTGCATTGTGGCCCTGTGGGTACTGGGAGGGGTCGCCCTTTCCCTGGTAAATCAGGTAGGAGATTTGATAAACCTTTACAGTATCCAGTGTTTGACAAGGGGAATAAGAGGGATTTTTCTGGTTTAGCAACTGCCCCATGTGGACATTGCTAGTTGTGGTAGACTAGAGCCCTTATCTGGCATGGAATAAATATACTAAGCAAAATGGACAAGTAGTGGATTCTCTGAGTTTATGTTTCTGTTATCTCATTTAGGCACTTTAGGTCTGCTAGTATCTTGTTAATGTCCCACTTCTGGGAACTGATAATTTAAACATCATAGTTTTCCACATGTTTATCAGCTCCACAAGCAGCGCATTACTTGTTGAGCAACACATGAGTGATCAGTGTTGTGTGATGTGCTTATAGAAGTGTTAACTTCTTCCCAATTAGTATATTGCATTGGCAGAGAAGAACATAAATTGATTTTTTTCTGCCACAATAGTGACCGCAAAATATTGCCCTACAACACTTATGACTCCAGAACAAAGACTACACCGCTAAGGTATGCATGTACACGCACTGTTAGATTTACTATTTTTAAGGCCATAGATATATAGCAGATTATACCACATAGAGGTTACCCTTGTCTCCCTCAGTCAGCCTCACAGACAACCTAATATTGTAAAAGATGATTAACAGACTGTGTGCCACAACACCCTGGTATGTAAGGTACCATTGAACAGTCAGCTTCACTAAAGGTCCATAGTGTAAAATAACACCACGAGTCCCACCTTTTCTAAATCACACAGTAGAAGCACATGATCAAACCAGTACACCACAAAGTTATTTAGATGATTGTAATGGTGGGGAGGAGGGAAAGAATATGAAGGGATTCATAAAGAAAACGGGGCTGCAGCCTGAATCAGCAGATAACAAAAACAGTCTGTTATGATTCAATACGGCTTTTAAATATTACTAGTAAATGGAAGTCCAAATGTACCTTTGCCGACCCTCCAATGAGAGTATGCCAGTCACATTGAGATGTCAACACAACACCCCTACATTGTCACATGTCCAGACCAGCTCCATTATGTCTGTCACATGGTCCATGGGTACATTGTCGTCTTCTTTAAGTTAGCATAAGCTCGCTGCAGATTGCTCGCTGCTTTGCACATGTTACTACAAGACTTTACTTTGCAACTGTCTCTTTTGCTGTTTTCACATGAGAACCCATCGCTGTGTTCACACTCTGCAGGTTCCTGGGATTTTGTCTGAACATTGTAAGCAAGGTCGAACAACAATGCCCCATGTTTTGTTCTGGCTAGGCCTTAGCAACTAGACAAAACATACTGATGCAGCTGTTGTTTGGTACAACATACTTTGGTCTTATTGGAATACACAAATAGGTAGCAGACACTTGGAGAGGGACCTTTCCAGTGAGAAGAACGAGCTAGCACCTATGATGTAGATCTACCATCTATAGGCTAAGGTATGGTGTTTGCAGGCAAAGCCCAGATATCTTCTAATATATAATAATACTACTTCTATGCAAGGGGAGGGAGGTTAGGCTATATTGTCTTTTCATAATGACATCTCCTTTGATGATCTATGGACTAACTGCTATGCTGACCGTATTTGTATTATGCATTTTACTGCTTGTTGTGGAATGTATACTGCATATTAGAGCACGTTAGTTAAAATAAACATTTTAAACTTGTTTGTCTCTCTGGCAGATCTTATTGTGGACAAGTAGAAGAGTGCGAGCAAAAGGGTGTGTCTTGCAACCGCGATTCCTAAGGGATTCAGAAGTCTTGTGTGCTGGGGTGTCTAATCATTTGTTTCTCTGTGAGTGAGTAGGAGAGCAAGTGAGACACTATAGCTAGTCGGTCCTGGGCTCATGGGTACTAAGGTGGTAGGATGACACAGTCCCTATGTACTAAGGTCCCATAATCCTACACAACAGTCTTTTTTTGGGCAGAATTCCTGCAACATGTCCCCTAGCTTGCACCGCTCCACACACTTTCACTTCTAATACCGCTTCTACCACCTTATCACTTACCTCCATCCAGCAGAGAATGCCCACCACATTCCACCTCACAGTCTCCTTTTACAGGACCTACCTACTGACCCACATGCTGTACATTCTCTCTAGCAGTTTCACATCTCTTTGTCCAAATAACCACCAGGCACTAAATATAGCCTATTAGTAATTACCAGTCCATCCCCCAGCCATATCTGCAGCCATAGAGGCACCACCCCAAATTAACAACCCAAGAATCGAACACACCATTTCCAGAAATCTCCCCAGGCTACAGCCACACTGAAGTGGAGTTGAAAGAAGGCACGTGCATGGGTAGTGCATTCCTAAAAATGCCAGAGCACACAGAGCCAGGTTGGAGACCAAATAATTCCTTCAGTTGGTAAACAAAGGGTAAGGAGGAGACAAGTCACCTGAGGACTGTTACTAAGGTATTGGGCATCTGGGAGACGAGGAAGAGAAAAGAGAAGAATGCTTCAGGGTAAATCTAGTATAAAGAGAATTGTAATGGGTGAGGACCCTCACAGCTGAAAGGCAAAATAAACACAAGAGACACAAGGAGAAACTGTTACCAGGACCCAGTATTATTGGGCAACACACACACAGTGACGAGGTAAAGGGGGCATGTAATCAGTGTCACAAGTAAGATCTGGAGAAGAGTCTAGGGAAGGCCAGTACGAGTGAAAAGAAGGAAGATGTGGGAAAATGGGAATTTTAGACCCACCATGAGCATTCCATGAAAAAAGACTTGAGAAATATAGACACAGTCAACTCAGTGTTTACATCCCCAATCATCAGCTTCTTGGCTCATTCCAATCAGAAACTAGCCTCCTCGGGATAGATGATGGTGCTCTTTACCGCTTTGAAAAGAAAGTACCTGCTTTTCAGTACTTCAAGATATCTCGTCAGCAGTTGACACAATTGATCATGCTATTCTCCTCGCCGTCCCTCTATTAATGCATTAGTTTCAATCACAGTTATTAAATGGTTCAGAAAATACGTAACAAGCCTATTCCAATGGGTCAAAATTGGTAATTCGGTGCCAGATTTACAAGTTTTTTTACCAGTTGCAAACTCTGAGTCTGCAAACTAGATCCAAGAAAAAGCTTTTTTTTTTTATTTACCAAGTACACTTTACTGTTTGGAAAACCTTTTTGCAAGATGGGTGTAGAAATTGTCATCGAATCTGTATTTGAAACGGAAGTGTTCTGCGCTTCCCTTCCAAATACTGAATCAAATTCCTATGTATCAATGGTTTAGGGCCGTAACTCTGGTTGCAAACCATTAATAAGTTACTGACTCCCAAGTTGGGTGTGGTAAATGATTTTCAAAGAAGAGGGCATCCCCTCTGGGCACCTTCACTGCAGTAGTCCACGAGACAACTGCCAACTCTCAATGTAGTTCTTGATATTGAAAAACGTTTTTTAAAAACAACCTTGTTTCTTGGTTCGTTTATGGAAATCGGGCTGCTTTGAAAATGAAACAAAGTTTCAATTTTGAAATGCAATCACAGGATGGTGGTCTTCTGTCCATAGCAGGCCCCAAACCTGTGAGTGTACAAATTGTAGGGGTTCATATATTGCAACCTGCCAAATAATAATCACTAGGAAATTTGTTCTGTGATCCCCTAGGACTCTTTATTTTGTGAACCAGCCTATTAGTACATAGATTAGTACGCAATATTAGAAACTGTTATATTGCAATTTGCTACTACTTTTTGTAACCAGTATCTTAGTATATCTGGACGTAACTCTCTGATCTCACACAGTCTCCTTTAGCAGCATCTCAAGGCTTGATCTGTGTTCCTAACTCTTCAGCCTGTATGTGATGCCACTTGGTGACCTACTGCATAAGAATGAAGTTTCGTTCAATCAGCGATACTAGAAGTAAATCCCATAGACAGTCCGAGTCCTGTGAACTCTTGCATCTCCGATGTAACACACTTGGATGAATTCGATGTATCAAACTTAATGGATAAAAACTGAATAATTTGCACCTCTCCCCAAGGTCAGCCAAGAGCTACTCACAATCTCAATGGATCACGTAACAATCATTGGTATTTAGTCTAAACTGCTCACCATGGCTAAACTCCTAGCTCTCATCGTGGATTTAAAGCACATTCTTGATACCCATAACAAGTGTTTCACCATAAGTAATACCAACTGAAAAATCTGATATTTACTGCTTAGGAAAGATGCAAAAATGTAATACAGGTTACGTTTCTCTCATGGGCAGGATATGGAAATGGGATACTCACAGGTCTCCACAAGGTCTGACTCACATTCGTCAAAGCAGCCCTTCAGTGGAGGATAGCAGCACTTACAAGACTGACTGCCTCATATACATGTTATAAGAAACAAAGCAAGATGGGATTTCACCTTGTATAGACATGGTTGTGCCTCTTATATGTTATACGTGTACAATACCCCTCACTGGTTAAGGATTCAAACTAATGTTTTTCTCAGGGCAGATACAAGCGTCAACTGTTTGTTGCATGCATATTTTTCTTTGGTACGCACATTCATATAAGTTATACCAACCTGGGCACACTACGGGAACACATATGAAATCAGGCTATTCTTTATTTTTCTTGTTTGCCATGAGATAAATATACAGATGGTACAAAAATCCATATCCTACATAAAAATTCAATTTCTAGTGAATATCGCCATATGTGTGCTCATACATGTTCTGTGAAAAACCATAACACATTGTATACATATAGAATAGTATACACATTTTGTTCATATGAACAGTATAGACGTATTTCATTACTATAAATTGAAAATATTGGATTGTGCCTTCTTTTTACACCAGTTCAGATATAACTATATAGTTCATGGAAGGAACAGAAATGGGCTACGTTTCAAACACCTCATGCTAGCCCCCTCTGGGCTCAGGGAAGGAGGCTATGGATGAGGTGTTGGTAACAAAATGCATCCCTTTCTAGCCTTACAGTGTAATTCATCATTTTCTATTCCTGCCAGCCTCTAAATGTGTTATGCAGCTTATTTGAACTCGTCTAAAACTTATTGCTGGCAGTTCTCATCAGGACCGGTGCTTGGTGTGTGCTGCTGTACCTGAAAACCTTAGCGCTGGGGCCTCTGTTTTCTTTAGAACCTATACCAGAACAGACAAGAACTATTTTCATCTACATATTCAACCTACTGCATAGGGAAGTGAGGGGTTCTAAAGCTAGTTAGCCCAGCCAAATACCTCCCAGCACTGGCATGTTAGGTAAGAAGTTTAGCTCTTTATTTGAACTTTCTGATCCTCAGACAGATGTCATGGAAACAAGGATTATAACTTACTCCAGTAGATCTTAACTAGCTGGGGACCAATCAAAATGCAGTTTTATGCTATTGTATAGCTGCCCGGTTTACAAGTCCAATCGATATCAAAAGTGCAGGCACTAACCTATGGAACAAGTACAATGCTAACAGAAAGTTTCATGTACATTTATCTACTGGGAAGGAACAAAAGAGGCCACTGGGCTCAGGAGTAATTCTTACAAAGAATGCCCCCTTGCCACTGTTGGAGGGCTGGACATTGTGATATCAGGAATTCTATTGTGCTTTTCGTTCTTTATATTTCAACTCCACTTTTGAGCCTTAACGAAAGAGTAATGGAAATATTGAATAATAAAACCAAGACACCACATGTCTTTAAATGTCCTTGACATTCAACTAGTGAGTTCACACTAGCCAATGGATAGAAAGTTTCATGGTTGAGAACTTTTTTATTTATGTCAATTACACATACTTGAGCAAAATAACAATCAATGTTGAATATGCTCCTCAAAGGCACAATAAATAACACTATATTTACAATAAATCTGATGTTGTAGATGTGAGCACCATTTTAAAAGGGCTGTCATATGTTATGCTTTCTTGTTTAGATTTTGCATTACTAATTATTATTATTATTAATATGTCATTTAATAATGGTCTAAGTATCGGAGCATGGCACATTACAGATACATTTACAGGTATAATAATACTAAGATCATATCTAGAAGACCAGGTCTATCTGAAATGTAGAAACTAATACAGCAATTTTTCACATTCAATGTGAACTGGCTCATATCTGACCACAGGTATGATTATTTCAATACGCTTAAGACTACTCAATGGATAGAACCAAAACATAGTCAACAAAATCAAAGTGTTGCTGTATATGGTGAGCTGAAATACTAATTGAGCTAAGGCAACAGGGATACACTAAAATGACACAACTAACAGCCTGATCTGTATGAAGATACAGAAGAATTTTCCTTTGTTGAAGTTTTCTCAAACTTTAGGATTTCGATAGCTTTATGAATTCTCAAAGTTTAAAAAAACAAAAAGGTTAAAACGTCTGCTAAAAGGAATTTTGGAGGAGAGAATCTGTGGGATGTGAGAGAATTCAATTCTCTTGCAAAAAGGTTTTTTGTGATGGTAGCAAATTGAGTGCTACCAGTAGTAAGAGCACAACGAGGGCCAGATTTATTGAAGAATTGTGTTGCCATTGCATCACGCAAAGTCAGTGTTACCAAGCCAATCAAGGCCACCTTGAGTGGCCCTATGTTGCTTGGCAAATCTGGAGTAACGCAAGGCAGCGCAAGTTTCTGCCCTGCGCTAATCTTCGCCGGGAAGCATTTACATGCTTTGTGGCACATTTCCAGATTTAATCATTAAGACTGGTAATCCTGGGAAGGCATCAAAATCATACGACTTTACGATAGAGGTGTAGCGAGGAGTAATAGCTTTATTTTGCCTTGTTTCCTCTTTCTAAGTCTGGAGCATTCTGCAGCACACTTACAAAGAGGAAAATGCCTCTAAGGATTGTTTTTGTGCTGGAAGGTGTACACAAAAATAATTCTGCCTACAACTCAGGCACCCTTGCACCATGGTGCAAGAGTGCCTACATTGGTGCTAGGCAGCAGACATGGAGCTAGTGCAGGGAGAGAGCAGGGATGCACTATATTTTGATGGATATGGCTCATTACTGCCCTCTCAATTTGACTCCGCGCAGAAAGTTGATTTGCAGCATTTCACTGCATCAAATAATGATAAATCTTGGCCCTAGACTGTGCAGTCAAAGGTCCTGTCTTATAGAAAATCTCTATAATAAACTATGAACAATTATTATTCTTGTAATCAACCACATTTCACAAAAACCTAACATAAATATAAAACCACTCCATGAATAAAAAAGATGCAAGGTGTGCCTCAACCCCAGGTTTTAACAAAGAGCCTTCTGGGCCTCGAGAGAGTAGAATATTAAACAATTATCAAAAATCCAAACAAATTATTGCCACTTTGGTCAACACTGATGACTTTTTTTTATAAACCAGATAAAATACCTTCAACCTAAACACAAAAAAAACTAATTACGTCAGCTTACAGAGATGCTAAATATACATTACTTATGTATCCCAGCCGTGTCAACAGAATCGTTTTTTTATAACTTAATCTGTATATATTTTTCAAAAAATATTTTTATACAAAATAATCACTTTTTAAAAACTGTAAAAGCAGCAAGAGATGAAAGCAAAGAGTCTCATAATTTTGAGCCCGGTAGACATGAAAGTACCGGATTAGGGATTTGTCCAAACTCAACTGAATGGTCAGTCACAAGTGTTCGCACAATTTTTGGTCCTGGTGATTTGAATGGATTCTCAAGTATCGGGTTAATCTGTGTTGTTTCCAGCACTGCATGGTCCTACGCCACTTCCTCCAAGGTTCCTGCAGCAGCTTGCACAGTGAATGCTGCAACAGAAATCTGCTGCCTTACTTCTTCCCAGGCTTTGGACTGATCAGCTTTGTTCACAATATCAAACATGGCGTCGTAGATTCCAGGGAACGACTCTCCTGCATACTTATTGTGACTACTGGGTGCGAAAATGATGTGCCTGTACATGCAAAAAAGAAAGCATAAACAGAAGTGTTACAGCTGCATAATTAGGATTAGGATTTTGACAACAATTTCCAATAATTTTCAATTATCATGTTAGCTTTAGTAGACGTTTAAGCTCTTTGGATTTATATTCTAAGTACCTTTTCCACAGTATAATGTTTTAAAAGCGTATTAACTCCAATTAACTAACTCAAATGACATTCAAACATATGCACAGAGGACAGTGGCTGAAAACTGTCAGCCCTCAATCCAAAATATTGCAATTATGCATAATAACCAAAACAGCAGTCTCAATTTTCATACTGCACATACTTTACTATTTAAGGCCCTATTCCCATGCGGTTAGTAAATCATTCCGACCGAACCGGTTTGGGAATGGTTTCCGACTGACTCGGGAGAGTATGACCGACCGAGTACGATGCATCCAGATGCTTACAGATACGATTTGGTTGGACTTCCATTGACTTCAATTGGAGCCTATGTTCCAGAAGAATGCATAGGCTCCCATTGAAGAAAGGGGTGGCTGGGAAAACTCAGGCACAATGTAGAGGGCACCCTCTGGGGCCTGCCACACTGTGCATGGCTGGTAAGTGGGGACCCATGGGTACCACCACGGGCCCGATTGGGAAGGCTCTTGATGCAGAGGGGCCCGCTGTGGGCCCCCAAAGCCTACTTCCGGCTGCTGATTCGAGTCGGACACCACGATTCGGAAAGGCTGTCTGAATCCTGCATCGTACTCAATTGTTCGGAAACACGGCCCGTAGAGACGTACGATTCTGCTCCGTATGGCTCGGTCATTCCAACTGCTATCAGGTTCGGATTGGGATATTCCGAACGCCTAACTCATATCGTACTCGGTTGGTTGGAAAACTTTCTGATTCTGTCGGAAAGGCACGGTTCCGATCCGAGGCCTTCCTAACCGCATCGGAATCGGGCCCTAAATGTCTTTAACCAAAGTGAGGATATTTTTATTCATGCACTGACAAATCTGCAAAGCCGATCCTTTCAAAGGAGTTCACTTTTTATGATTGGATATCTATTTGTGTTGCTCTGTAGACCTTTCTAATTCTTTCATTACGTGAGCAAAGTCCCATGTTAGTCCCAATTGTTGGGGGAAGTATATCACTGGATTCCTCAAAACTGATATATGCCATGTGTCTTGAGTTATCAGCACTGACAGCATATGCTGGGTGGCATTACTTGTCTTTTTGGTCTTGCTGAAACGGTACATGTAATGATAATGATTTAAGTGGATTTTAGCCTAAAGAGACCATGGAAAGAATTTTTTCAAGCTAAATCTGAATTTTTGTTGTTTTTTACAGATGGAGTTCAACTGAGATACTAAAGGGAACGCATCACTCATACTTTGTCTGCATTATTCCTTGCACCACTGGAAAATAAAGACCTAAAGTTCTATGCACAAGAATTCTATTTGATGTGATAATGGTTGATGATGGCGTATGAAATACCTCTAATTGTTTTTCCAGTGTTTTGCAATTTGTTTGTAGCTGGGGAACACAGAACATGGGGATTCGACCCCAAAGATACCCCATAAATATGAAATAAGAGGGCATGATGAATTGTAAGGGTAAACGCCATTTTTGGTGCTGTATTAGGTGGTGGAGACCTAGGGGTTTATATCTCTTCATTGTCCATGGCTTTTGTCCAGAATAAGTGATTAAGTGATATAGTCCTGCTTTACGGTTTTGCCTGGTGTACCTATCTGCTGTTGGCCACTGATGGTCATATTAATTGATTTTTTACATTCTTACAGTTGCCCTTCTGGGTGTGGGGTGGAGGCTTAAGGGTTTGGGGTGGGGAAACGTTTCATGTCAGATGATGTGCTTTTTTGTGCATTGTCTAACCTGCATGTGGCTGATCGTGTTGAGGGTGTACTGCAACAAATAACAAATTCATGGCAAGGAATATTCTAATGAATCTCAGCTAGTGGTGATTTCACAGCGACACATTCCAGTCCATTGTTTTGTGCAAACTGTGCCATCCCAGACAGGGACCACCCTTATGCAGACCAGCCTTATCCTTGCTCCAGAAAGAACAGTCCAGCACGATCTGCCAGGCTAGGTCACACCAAAAGGGAAAATAAGCATCCCGGGGTCAGTTTTGTCTTACTAAGGTGTCTTACTCAGTGAGGTATAGCTTCATACCTGTGGTGCAGTGAGCCAGGGACACACAAATGGGCTCACCCATTGCACTTAGGGCATCTACTGGAACCAGCAGTTATAGGAAGGAATGTGTGAATTAATCTCACCCACTGGCAATCACTCGGGCCACACCAGGGTACAGAGCCACGTTCCCTTTATTCTCTATACCTCCTTCCTTGTCACATGCTTATAGGTCATTTAGACAAATAATAAGTGTATGTGCGTGTTTGTGTGATGGGCGATTAAGGCATGCTTATACCCTTTTTAAAAGCCTTCTGCAGGAAGTATTAGGGATACAACATAAATCTCTTTGCTGATTGTATTCTAAATGTTCTACAATTGTTTGGGGTCTTGTAGTAGTCTGTGGGTCACTGATATTATTTTTAGTTCTTTTTGGTAGTCTCCCGGTTGCTGTTTTCTCACCATTGCTGCTTTAGGAGTTTGTGAACGCCTGTGGGAAACAGATTTTAGTCTTGGCTTTAATGGATTTTTCACAGTCTCATATTAGGGGTGTATAGCTAAACTCAGATTTCTTGCCTAAAGCAGGGGAATTTTGTGCAATTTTAATCCAGATGTTTGGTGGAAAGAATCTCAACTGAAGGCACCCATTTTCTCTTTGTCCTACCCGTCTTCCTTCTTGCCATGTGCTAGCGTGCCATTTTGTCAACCACCTAGTGTGTACATGCCACAAAATATTTTTTCAGAATGTTGTTTTGCCATCCCATTATCTCTGTTGCTGTCCTGGAAGCCTCCAGGGGAATTGTCCGGCCCCTTATTTTACACTTATTTTCAAAAATTACTCCACTCCATTTTACTCTGGTGGTGTGTGTGATGCCTTATGCTCTTTGTAGTGCGTTGTGTGCAAGTCTATCTGATGCTGTTCTTGGGGCCACATGGGCCCCAACTGATCCCTATATATTATTACTGATTTTTTCCCCATGCCCTCTCCCAAATTTCTTGTATATATTAATCTGCTGGCCGTGGTATTTTGTGTTGCGTGGATGCCACGTTTTTATTTTTGCAGAATTCTGTATCATTTTCTAAGTCCTCCTGTTGCTCTTTCAATGTCTATGCGGCAGGCCCTTCCTGTTCTTGTACTACAGGAAGGACATTTATTTGTCCATGCCCACAAGATTCAATTAGGTTCCTAATTTAATACCAGTTTATTTATTACTGGCCTCTCTGATCTGTTTGCAGTATGCCTCTGTGAATGTGGAGGGAGGTAGGTCAGACTCACTGGTTTCAAACAATCAAACCAGAATTATGAAGACTTCTGTAATATCAGCTTTTCAAGAAGGGTTTGTAGCTGGTGAATAAACATTTTATAGTTGTTGGTTATTGCACAACCAAGTACAATAGCCAAGTCTGAGAGTCTTCCCAACTATTTCTTCATGCCTGCAGGTAGGCGATACATAACTCAGAGGCAGTCTAGTCATTCTCCCTCCATTTCCTGACTCCAAATATCTCCGGTAACCAAGAAGAACTGAAGATGGCACTGAAGAGATCAGTGTCTGCCAAGAGTGTGGCCTATGATAAATCTGACACCTATGCAAAGAGCACCAACACTGTACAGTGTAGCATCAAAGCCCCTATCTTACTAGCAGAAGTATGCAAAACAGCATACCTGTTACACCCACTTCTGGACTGCGAGATGTTGGAAGTGGTCCTGGATCTCATCTACCATCACCACAATAAATGATTCATCAGGGAAAAGCCCCTTTCCCACAGTGCTGAGCTGACAACAGTTATGACAAAGTGAGGCAGAATTGCTCTAGCAAACAGAACAGAAACCTGATAAGGTAGGAGCTGAACAGGATCATAATTATCTTTAACATCTCCTTTCACAACAAAAAAAACTTCGCCAGGCCCTCATTTAGAAGAGGGTGGCAACAAGTGGACTCCCAAATGCCGCCATTGAAAACACAGCTAGAAACTTAACAGAAGTCAAGCTAGAAGTCATCATAGCGAAGATGATGAACATGTCATTGTTCAAGTACAGAGTGGCTCTGAGGTGGTCTACTTCTATTGATACTGCTACCGTACCACCGACTGCCCCTTCTCATGCAAGCCAATAATGTCAACAGCAACCCCTACCTCAGCCCCAGCCCATCCTAAGTCAACTGATTCCAGCTGTACAACAGGTTCTATATTTGGCATTTAAAACACACCTTATTTGCAGTTAGGAATTACATCACAAGTAGGAAGGAGGAACATTTTTCAGACTGTACACATTGCCTCATTGAAGTGGGTAGTGGGGAGATGGGCAGACATTTTGGCACTAGGGGCCCATTTGAGAAACAAAAATGCAATTAAATGTACAGAGCATCTAAGAAAGATGGATCCAGTATCCGAAGTAGTCCAAGGTGATGATGATGATAATGGCACAGAAGATGGTTGTTAGAGTCGGGGATCTCTGGTTGGCGCAAGGTTGCCCTTGTGTCAAGCAGGAACCCTCTCCTCCACGTCAGGGCGCAGGATAACCCCTCGCGAATGACCCTTGCTCACCCTCTAGGTGCGTGGCGTGAGCAGCCAAGGCGATTCCTCAGGCGTTGTTGGTTAAGCACTTACAATCATACACACAGTAAATACATCAATCCCCCCAGAAACGGACACCAGACTTGGATATATATAAAAATACGATTCTTTATGTAAAAATAAGGTATATATATCTCAACAGACTTATCACAAGACCAATAACGTTGTCGCTAGGCCACCAGGTTATACAGCAGGCAAATGTTCTTGGTTCGTAGTTTCAAATGGATACTTCGTAGTCTCTTTACTCGTAGTTCCAGTACTCACAGAGATCGGTTCCTGCGAACGGGGAAATAAGGCGTTGCGGGCCCCGAGCCCGATACTGGACTTCTTTCGTGATTAGGAGAGTCGGCACAGGTCGGTGCGACTCTCAGCTTGGGAAGTGTTCTTGGGTCCTCAATCAGCAGGTGTGGGCACGTAGGCAGGCGCGGCCAGCGACCCTTTAGCACGGCGGTGCAGGAGGGTCTCCACAGCGGGGGCGGCGCGGCCTGAGAAGTCCGGGGATAGCGAAGCGGGGTCGCAGGGCACGGTTAGTGCAGCTGGGTGACCCGGCGTAGATCACAGTCGTCGGACGGCTTCCGGCAGGAGGGGTGATAGCGCGTTCAGCGCACTCCAATGGCAGGCGGTGACAGGGATGCAGGCGGCCTGGCCCGGGAACAGAGAGCGGCTCCGGACGGAGCGGGGCTCTCACGGGTTGGAGGCAGGCGAGCTTCTGAGTGTCACGGCCCTAGGAGGGGCGATGAGGGGCGCAGTCTCTTTTCCAGCGGGATGCACACACGGCTCGAATTGGAGGACGAGCAAGAAGCACAGAGAACCCACTGTTCCTGGGGTTCAGTTCAGGGGGCAAGCTCAGATCAAGCCCTTGGAGAATGTTCAAGCACAAAGTAGCAAAGTCTTTTCAGTAAGTCTCTTCCTCTCCTCTCTCAGCAAGGCAAGCAGCAGGCCAGCTCCTCCGGCGTCTTCTTCTCCTTCTAGTCGGGCAGAGGTTCTTTGTGGTAAACAGGATTCTGATTTCTTAGGAGCCAGGCTCCTACTTTTATACCATGATTCTTTTGTTCTTTAGCGCCAGGGGGCCTAGGCCTGGCTCAGTCCAGTTCTGGAGCACTTTGTTATGGTGAGTCTGCTCTTTCCTTTCAGCAGCAGGGCAGAGACATCAGCCGCCCCACAGGGGGTGGCGCCGGCTTTGTGGTGGCAGAGCACAGGTCTATTCAAGAGTCAAGGTGTACTCCTCCCACCCATCCAGGTGTAATCTCTCTACCCACCACCTGGCAGCCAACCTGTCTCTGGGGATTCCCCAACCCTGCTCCTTACTGTTGCTGGGCAGAACACACACACATACAGCAGAGGCGGACTGAGATGGTCAGGTCAGTAAACACTAACTTTCTAAAAGTAGTATTTACAAACCCAGGATATTAAAATAGACTTGACTACAAGACGTATTTTATCATCCTGAGTTCAGGCATACTAAACTTGACACTTCTACCATGCTCTCTGAGTCCACTGGGGTCACAGCGTTGGCGTGATCCCGGCAGCCCATTCTGGCCTATGGAGAGCAGGTAGCCTTCAATAGTGAAGAACGGAAATGGCTGTAATTCACTACTAAGACATGCCACACACATCAGGGCATGTCCTACCTTATGCCCACAATGCACCCTGCCCGTGGGCCTACCAGAGGGGTGGCTAATATGTAGATAAGGGAAGGTTTAGGGACTGGCAAGTGGGGGCACTTGCGCAGTCAGCGCGACGGTCCCGGACCGCGCACAGGGTCTGCGGTGGCAGACCCTAGACACATTTTACAAGGCCGCTTCCGTGGGTGGCGCAACCAGCGCTGCAAGCCCACCAGCAGCATTGGCATTCACAAGCCCTGGCACCCCTGGTGCACTTTACTGGGGACTGACAGTGAATCCAATAACCCAATCATGGACATCAATTACAGGTACACCTTACCTAGGGAGCACTTGCACTGCGGCACGGATTAGCCGTGGCGCAGTGCCCTGAGCGGACAACACCAGCAAAACAATCGAGGCACACCATCAAAAAGTGGAAGGGAAACCCACGCCAAGGTGCCAGGTCTAACACGTGTCCCCTCCAGCTGAAATGTGGGGAGAACTACCCTTGCCCAGGGGGTTCCTCGTCACTAAGGCGGAAATACCTGGACAGACCGTCAGCGTTGGCGTGATCTGTACCAGGACGGTGTTCCACCGTAAAGTCCATACCCTGTAGGGAGATGGACCACCTCAACAGCTTCGGGTTTTCACCCCTCATTTGCATCAACCATCTGAGGGGCCTGTGGTCCGTCTGAACCCGGAAGTGAGACCCAAACAAGTAGGGTCTTAGCTTCTTCAGCGCCCAGACCACAGCAAATGCTTCTCGCTCAATTGCACTCCACCTACTTTCCCGTGGAAGTAACCTCCTACTGATGAAAGCTACGGGTTGGTCCCAGCCCTCCTCAGTCATCTGTGAAAGAACAGCCCCCACACCATGCTCTGAAGCGTCTGTCTGGACTAGGAATTCCTTGGAGAAGTCAGGGGCCAAGAGCACGGGCGCCGTGCACATGGCAGTCTTCAGGGTGTCGAAAGCTTTCTGACAGGTGTCAGTCCAAATCACGTTCCTGGGCTGCTTCTTCGAAGTCAGCTCTGTCAAGGGGGCAACGATCGTTCCATAGCCCTTGACAAACCTCCTGTAGTACCCAGTGAGCCCCAGGAAGGCCCTCACTGCGGTCTGCGTCTTGGGGGGTTCCCAAGCCAGGATGGTCTCAATTTTGGGTTGCAAGGGTGCCACCTTGCCACTCCCCACTTGGTGTCCCAAGTACACCACGGAACCCTGCCCGATCTGGCACTTGCTTGCCTTGATCGTGAGGCCTGCTCGGCGCAGCGCCATCAACACTTCCCAGAGGTGGCGCAGGTGTTCAGGCCAGGTGGCACTGAACACTGCGATGTCATCCAGGTAGGCGGCACTGAACGCATCCAGCCCAACCAGTACCTGGTTGACCAACCTCTGAAAGGTGGCAGGGGCATTCTTCATCCCAAATGGCATGACTCGGAACTGGAAGTGCCCATCTGGTGTAGAGAATGCGGACCTCTCTTTGGCCCCATCGGTCAAGGCGATCTGCCAGTACCCAGACGTTAGATCAAACGTACTGAGGAACCGGGCAGCCCCCAGCCGATCAATGAGCTCATCAGCTCTGGGGATGGGGTGCGCGTCAGTCTTCGTGACTGAATTGAGTCCTCTGTAGTCCACACAGAACCGGAGTTCAGGTGTGGCTCCCGGCGCAGCAGCCTTTGGGACCAAGACCACGGGTCTGGACCAAGGACTGCTGGAGGACTCAACCACCCCTAGCGCAAGCATTTTGGAGACCTCCTCCTTAATGCAAGCTCTGACCCTGTCAGTTACCCTGTAAGCCTTGTGCGTCACAGGTAAGCTGTCTCCTGTGTCCACATCATGGACGCACCAATCTGTGACACCAGGGAGAATCGGTCGGAAAATTGTCCCAGCAAGTGGCGGCAGTCTTCCTGTTGTTCGGGCGTCAGGGTGGGTGAGAGGTTAACTCCATCCACTGACCCATCTTTCTCAGAGGCCACTAAGAGGTCAGGAAGAGGCTCGGTCTCCTCTTCCATTCCATCATCAGTGGCCAGCAGCATGCCCACTTCGGTCCTCTCTAAGTGGGGCTTAAGGCGGTTAACATGTAGGACCCTCAAAGGGTTCCTGGGAGTCTGCATGTCCACCAAGTAGGTGATAGGACTTTTGCGCTCCACAACCTCAAATGGACCTGTCCACTTATCCTGAAGTGCACAAGGCTCCACTGGGGCCAAGACCCACACCTTTTGTCCAGGTTGAACCTCTACCAGAGTGGCATTCCGGTCGTACCACCGCTTCATCTCCTCCTGGCTGGCTTCCAGATTTGCCTCAGCAAGTTGCCTGAAACGCCGAGTCTGGTTACGGAAGGCCAGCATGTAACTATATACATTCTGGGGAGGTTTCCTGGGAGATTGCTCCCAGCCTTCCTTCACCAAACTCAGAGGTCCTCTTACCGGGTGACCATACAGAAGCTCAAAGGGGCTGAATCCTAGAGACTTCTGTGGCACCTCTCGGTAAGCGAAGAGCAGGCATGGCAAGAGGACGTCCCACTTACGCCTCATTGGACCGTCCAGGCCCATGATCATGCCTTTGAGGGTTCGGTTGAATCTCTCAACCAACCCATTTCCTTGGGGATGGTAAGGAGTGGTGAACTTGTACGTTACCCCACACTCCTTCCACAGGGATTTCATATATGTGGATATGAAATTGGTCCCCCTGTCGCTCACCACCTCTAGAGGGAATCCCACTCGGGAGAAAATTCCCATCAGTGCCCGTCCCACCACGGGGGCCGTCACTGTCCTCAGAGGGATGGCTTCAGGGTACCGGGTGGCATGGTCCACCAAGACCAGGATGAACCTGTTGCCCAGGGCTGTCTTGGGGTCCAGAGGCCCCACAATGTCAATACCCACTCGTTGGAATGGCGTACCGACCACAGGGAAAGGTTGCAGAGGAGCCTTATGCTTCCCTCCGCTCTTACCACTTGCCTGGCAAGTCTGACAGGTTCTGCAGTAGGAATCTGAATTCTTATGCATTTGGGGCCAGTAAAAGTGGGTGACAAGCCTGTCATAGGTCTTGTCCATCCCCAAATGTCCTGCTAACGGCACATCGTGAGCCAGCCCCAGTAGGAAGGTTCTGAACTTCTGGGGTACCACCAGCACACGGGCTGACCCAGGTTCAGCAGCCTTAGGCTCGGAATACAGGAGGTCACTCTCCCAGTACACGTAGTGTGTTTTGGCCTGAACACCATTGGCCTGGTCTGCAGCCTGTTGCCGCATGCCCACGAGAGAAGGGCATTCTTTCTGCTCCCTGCAGAATTCCTCCCTGGAGGGACCTCCTTCTTGCTGCCAATGGGTCAGCTCAGGCAGATCTCCCAGTTCGGCAATCTGTTCCCCGGTAGGCTCCAGAGCATCCCCCTCAGGGTCTACTTCCTCCTGGGCCGTGGGAACTTCGGGGGCCGGTTTCCCGCGCCTCCTGCGCCTTCTCCCTAAGGCCGGTTCCTGGACCTCTCCCTCAGGCTCCAGGACCCTCTCAACACCCCTACGGGCTGCCATGGACCGGGTGGTCACGCACGCCCAGTCGGGTAGACCCACCATCCTCAGATGCGTGGTCTTCTCCACCTTTTCCCAAGGGGAGCTCTCCAGGTCGTTCCCTAGCAGACAATCTACAGGCATGTCAGTTCTCACAGCGACTTGTAGAGTACCAGAGACCTCCCCCCACTCAAAGGGAACTTGAGCCATTGGACAACGACTCTCTACGTTGTCAGCATTGACAACCCTACAGTAGGCATTGGGTACAATCTGCTCTTGAGACACCAGGTGTTGCCTCACCGAGGTCACGCTGGCTCCCGTATCTCTAAGAGCCTCAACCTTCTTTCCATTGATGGTCACCACTTGCCCATATTTCTTAGTGTTAGAGGGCAGGTAGGTTACAGGGACCATCTCACTGTCTCCTAGCGAGACTAGGGTCATCTGCCCGGGACCCCCATCCTCCTGGACTGCTACTTCCTCCCCAAAGTTAACACTAGCTACTTGCCGGGGTGGAGCACCAGTGGGTGCGGTCTTACCAAACAGGCGACACTTAGGATCAGAGGCAATGTGACCCGGATCACCACACTTATAACAATTGAAGGGCCCCTTTGGAACAGGTCTACCTGTCGGGGCCCCGTTCTGCTGCGGGGGTGGGGGAGGCTGAGAACCCTTCTGCTGGTTCCCTTGGGAATTACTTTGGGGGCCTTTTTGGAACCCCTTCTGTTTACCCTTGTCCCCCCCACTCTTCTGCTGGGGACCCTGCCCACCTTTGGCGGAGTCTCCCACTTGACCCTTGTGGACCCTGGTGCTGAGCCAGCGGTCCGCCTCCTCAGCAAGCTTCCTCGGGTTGGACAGCTTGCTATCAATTAGGTGCTGGCGTAGCTCAGGAAAACATTGACTGGACAAGTGCTCCCATGCAATTAAATCAAGCAGCCCTTGATAATCATTCGCTTTGCTACCCTTCACCCAACCATCCAGCGCTCTGCAGAAAAAGGTCACATATTCCACATACGTACTCTCAGGGATCTTCTTCGTCTCCCTGAACCGCTGTCTATATAGCTCCGGAGTTAACCCATACCTGGTCATTAAAGCTTCCTTCATATGGGGGTATGAGGTTTGGAGATCTAAGGGTAAATCTAACAGTGTGTCACGCCCTTCAGCAAGGAACCTTCCCCACAACCCCGCTCCCCAGTCTTTCTCAGGGACCCGGTGTGAGGACATGGCCACCTCGTAGGCCCTAAACCACTGCCCTATGTCATCCTTTCTGAAATACTCCTTTACTACATCTTTGGGGATGTACACCTTGGACTCTACCTGCGCTGGTGGAGTGCTGCCACCAGAAGGAGCGGTGTCCAAACTTTTCGCCTTCAGCTCCAACTCCTTCAATCTGATATCATGATCCATTTGGCGTTGTTGTGCCTCCAGGGCCAACTTCTGCTTTTCCATTTCCATCTGTCCTGCCAACTTTGCCATCTCCATTGCATGCGCCCTGTCTGCTGCCCTGTCTGCCAGCTCCTCTGGCGACCGGACTCTGCTGGGCTCCTCAAGGTTGTCGGGTGGAACGATGTCCCCCGCATTCCGTGGGTCTCGTGACTCCTTCCAGGCTCTCAGCGCCTTGGCGTACTGGGTTCTCCTCTTGAATCCAGCATGGGGGACTCGGAATTTTACACTGTAGCCTTTCAATTGCTCCATCGAGTAGCCTTCCAGTCTCTCCCAATCCACCTCATCGATTCCAGAAATCACAGAGAGTGCTCTCCCAGCGGAGTGTGAGCCAGGCATGGTTGCAGTAATGGCAGATGTCTCAACAAAGTTCAACAACTACAAACCTGTGGCTGCGTTATTTGGTCTGCTCTCACTATCTGGTGATTAACAATTCACTGTATGCAAATTACAAGTGCAAATCCGAAATCCAAACCGCTGCCAACAATGTTAGAGTCGGGGATCTCTGGTTGGCGCAAGGTTGCCCTTGTGTCAAGCAGGAACCCTCTCCTCCACGTCAGGGCGCAGGATAACCCCTCGCGAATGACCCTTGCTCACCCTCTAGGTGCGTGGCGTGAGCAGCCAAGGCGATTCCTCAGGCGTTGTTGGTTAAGCACTTACAATCATACACACAGTAAATACATCAATCCCCCCAGAAACGGACACCAGACTTGGATATATATAAAAATACGATTCTTTATGTAAAAATAAGGTATATATATCTCAACAGACTTATCACAAGACCAATAACGTTGTCGCTAGGCCACCAGGTTATACAGCAGGCAAATGTTCTTGGTTCGTAGTTTCAAATGGATACTTCGTAGTCTCTTTACTCGTAGTTCCAGTACTCACAGAGATCGGTTCCTGCGAACGGGGAAATAAGGCGTTGCGGGCCCCGAGCCCGATACTGGACTTCTTTCGTGATTAGGAGAGTCGGCACAGGTCGGTGCGACTCTCAGCTTGGGAAGTGTTCTTGGGTCCTCAATCAGCAGGTGTGGGCACGTAGGCAGGCGCGGCCAGCGACCCTTTAGCACGGCGGTGCAGGAGGGTCTCCACAGCGGGGGCGGCGCGGCCTGAGAAGTCCGGGGATAGCGAAGCGGGGTCGCAGGGCACGGTTAGTGCAGCTGGGTGACCCGGCGTAGATCACAGTCGTCGGACGGCTTCCGGCAGGAGGGGTGATAGCGCGTTCAGCGCACTCCAATGGCAGGCGGTGACAGGGATGCAGGCGGCCTGGCCCGGGAACAGAGAGCGGCTCCGGACGGAGCGGGGCTCTCACGGGTTGGAGGCAGGCGAGCTTCTGAGTGTCACGGCCCTAGGAGGGGCGATGAGGGGCGCAGTCTCTTTTCCAGCGGGATGCACACACGGCTCGAATTGGAGGACGAGCAAGAAGCACAGAGAACCCACTGTTCCTGGGGTTCAGTTCAGGGGGCAAGCTCAGATCAAGCCCTTGGAGAATGTTCAAGCACAAAGTAGCAAAGTCTTTTCAGTAAGTCTCTTCCTCTCCTCTCTCAGCAAGGCAAGCAGCAGGCCAGCTCCTCCGGCGTCTTCTTCTCCTTCTAGTCGGGCAGAGGTTCTTTGTGGTAAACAGGATTCTGATTTCTTAGGAGCCAGGCTCCTACTTTTATACCATGATTCTTTTGTTCTTTAGCGCCAGGGGGCCTAGGCCTGGCTCAGTCCAGTTCTGGAGCACTTTGTTATGGTGAGTCTGCTCTTTCCTTTCAGCAGCAGGGCAGAGACATCAGCCGCCCCACAGGGGGTGGCGCCGGCTTTGTGGTGGCAGAGCACAGGTCTATTCAAGAGTCAAGGTGTACTCCTCCCACCCATCCAGGTGTAATCTCTCTACCCACCACCTGGCAGCCAACCTGTCTCTGGGGATTCCCCAACCCTGCTCCTTACTGTTGCTGGGCAGAACACACACACATACAGCAGAGGCGGACTGAGATGGTCAGGTCAGTAAACACTAACTTTCTAAAAGTAGTATTTACAAACCCAGGATATTAAAATAGACTTGACTACAAGACGTATTTTATCATCCTGAGTTCAGGCATACTAAACTTGACACTTCTACCATGCTCTCTGAGTCCACTGGGGTCACAGCGTTGGCGTGATCCCGGCAGCCCATTCTGGCCTATGGAGAGCAGGTAGCCTTCAATAGTGAAGAACGGAAATGGCTGTAATTCACTACTAAGACATGCCACACACATCAGGGCATGTCCTACCTTATGCCCACAATGCACCCTGCCCGTGGGCCTACCAGAGGGGTGGCTAATATGTAGGTAAGGGAAGGTTTAGGGACTGGCAAGTGGGGGCACTTGCACAGTCAGCGCGACAGTCCCGGACCGCGCACAGGGTCTGCGGTGGCAGACCCTAGACACATTTTACAAGTCCGCTTCCGTGGGTGGCGCAACCAGCGCTGCAAGCCCACCAGCAGCATTGGCATTCACAAGCCCTGGCACCCCTGGTGCACTTTACTGGGGACTGACAGTGAATCCAATAACCCAATCATGGACATCAATTACAGGTACACCTTACCTAGGGAGCACTTGCACTGCGGCACGGATTAGCCGTGGCGCAGTGCCCTGAGCGGACAACACCAGCAAAACAATCGAGGCACACCATCAAAAAGTGGAAGGGAAACCCACGCCAAGGTGCCAGGTCTAACAATGGTGGTACATGAGTCCACAGAGGTCATCACAAACATGACAGATATCCCCTCCACCATATTACAAGTGCCATTGGATATAATGTACTTATAATACGGTGTACTGTATATGCATCAAGTTTGTGACAGAGTAGCCTGTCCGCCAAACTCTGGGTCATGTTTAACGGGGTTAATAAAAGGGCATCTACAACCAGTACTGCTTTTTAAGAAGTCTATCACCATGCAGCATAACACATACAGCTATCACGGTCCTATAAGTCAAGTCAAAGTCAAATGGTCTTTATTCGGATAAAAATATCCATAAAAGTACAATTCATCAACACCAAAAGAATATAAATACAGCTTAAAAACAGTGATAAAAACAAGAGCAATTTCAAAATTCTAAGTGCAGGTATAGGCAGAGAAGTACAGGAGGAGCAAATAAAGTGCAAGTATATTCAATGCGTGTAGCATGTAAACATCAACAGTTATATCATTTTTGGCAAGCAACAGTCAAAAACATGTTCTAAATATATTAGTGCAAGTTGTCCACCCAAATTCGAATAAATCAAACTTATCCAGACATATAATCAGGGTCATGAGGAGATGTACAGACTAACAATATCAATAGATGTGCCAGGCATGTGGTAATCTAACGATGGCCATAGGTGAACAAGGACAGCTGATGGATGCAGTCTTATGTAGTAACCATCGTATTCCGCGAGCGTATCGCCGACTGCAAAAATGAGCTTGCTCTGAAAATCATCTCATCGCTTCCTAGCTGTAATATTTCGATATATGCCAGTTTATGGTCAGTGATAGCTTGTGACCTGAAATAGGGGATAAAATACTGTTTTGTGTATCGAATGTAAAAATTACAAAAAAGCAAAAAATGTAAGGTTGTTTGTTTTAAACCATTACCACAGGGACAGGGCAAGTGTTCAAGATTTTTATTAAAACCAAGTGGAAAGCAAAGTGAGTATTTTATGCTCCCATCCCTAAGGCGAAAGAGAATGCTCCTGTTCCATCTACCGATATTTCTTTTCAAATATTCCTGTGGGGAGGTTATGTTATATCCCGGACAGGACAAAATGGAAATATATCTAATTATTGATGGTTTAAGAAACTCTGAGCGTTCTCGATCCCTTCGGAATGAGTCATATAGTAGCTCTCTCACTGTCTTGATATTCGTGCTCTCTGCATTGTGGTGATGGTAGAAGATGTGTTCCAAATCCACACTAGATAAGCTTTCTTTTACAGCATTCAACCATGGTATAGACCTACCCCTATCGCACTTAAGGCAATCACTGATTATTTTCTGTGTTAAGGTTGCTGCCGGGTTTTGCCAAATCTTCAACCAGAAAAGAGCTGGCCGGGATTTGATGAAATCCTCAACATAGTGCAGGTTTAGCTCTTTGTGGCAGATGTAGGTGGGTGAAGATATTTGGGCCCCCAGAACCTTCCTACAAAATCTGTTTTCTTCAGTTTGGATGCCACTGCTATTGGCGTACCCCCACACTTCGGCACCATAGGTTGCGGTTGGTAAGCATTGAGATTTGTAAATTTGTATTAGGGGCAACATAACCTCAGCCCTCTTTGGCTGTTGTAGGCTAATAATTGAATTGACTGCCTTGGCAAGTTTGTTTCTGCCGTATGCTGCGTGTGCCAACCAAGAGCCCGTTTCTGAAAAAATCAAGCCCAAATACGGGAAAGTTCTTGTGCTTTTTAAGATGTTATCACCAGAAACTATGTGATTAATACGGTATTTATTGGGCCCGCAAGACATAATATATGACTTCTTAAAGTTGGTACACAAATCCAAACCAGCCATAAAAGAGACAAATCCCGTAATTAAAGTGCGTAGTGCTTTGGGTGTGCGGCCCATCAAGACCGCATCGTCAGCGTATAAAAGTACTGGGAGTGAGTTGCCGTTGATATTCGGCACATCGCATGAAAGATTAGACAGGGATTTATTTAATTCGTTTATATACAGAATAAAAAGTAGAGGGGCCAAGACACAACCTTGTCTGACCCCTCTGCCAATTAAAATATCCCCGGAGACCTCTCCCTCCTTATTTATCCTAACTCGTGCTTTTAGGTCTCTGTGCAAGTGTGCCAGAAAATTAACTAGTGACTCATCTAATCCATAATTTAAAAGAATATCCCAGAGTTTCGAACGGTTTACGAAATCAAACGCTGACGATAAGTCCATAAAACCCAAATACAGGGGGACTTTTTTAGCGACGGTGTACTTACTTAAGATGAGGTTTAAATTCAAGCATTGTTCAACTGTTCCCACATTGCTTCTGAATCCCAGCTGGCAGGGATGGAGAATGTGATTTTCCTCTGCCCAAAGTCTGATTCTGTTAAAAATCACCCTGCCCAAAATCTTCAGTGTGTTATCTATTAGAGATATGGGGCGGTAACAACTAGGGTTTAATCTGTCGTCTTTTTTAAAGATGGGTACAATAACACTACTTGACCAAGTATCAGGAATTTTGGTATTGGACAAATTGTTGAAGACATTACACAGCAAGGGGGACCAAAAATCTGGTTCAGATTTAATCAAATCAATTGATAGTCCATCAGGACCAGGGGCTTTATTCCCTGCGCTTTGATTAATGGCATCTTCCACTTCGGAGATGGAAATAGCAACCTTGATATCTGTACAGAAAGGATCTGTAGTTGTTACTGGGGCTGTGTATATTTTAGCAAAATGCTCCTCCCATGACTTAGTTGGTATATTACAGTTGATGGGGGTTAAATTGGATCCCATGGACCTCAGAGCTTTTACTTCGCCCCAGAACCCAGTCACATCTTTCAGTGCTGCGGTACGTGCCAGTGAATCCCACCTCTCCTTTAAAATCTCATCTGAGCGTGATTTTGTGGCTTGTTTATAGCTTTTTCTCAAGGCCTTAACCAGTGTCATGTTCCGAGGTTTATCGGCAAGTGCCTTACGCAGGTCCCGGTTGGCCCGTGAACAGGCCCCATCAAACCATCTATAGCTCTTATTGTGTTGTCTAATGGGCTTAGAAATTTCCTGCTTGATGGCAGAACATAGGCCAACAAAAGCCTCAACAATCTCTGTGTCCTGGCAATCGCTGGACAAGCATGTTTCCACAATTGTAGGGTGAGATTTTATAATTCGTTCAAGTAAGATTTTATTGTTAATGCCTTTCCAAATTACTCTGCATTTGTCGGTGGATACGGCCAAATCCCTTGCCCCGATTTCTTTCCTTTTAGTAAATTTATTGACAAATTTGATCGTTGTCAAAATGGGGTTATGGTCACTGTAACAAGTTGATAGGACCTCAGCTTTAACAAGACAATTCTCAAGGGCCGATGATATAAAAACATAATCAATGGTGGAAGAACAGCCACGACCTGTATAGGTGGGCAACTGGTCGGTATCGGGAGATCCACCGGCTTTTGCCATTACATCGGTTAGATCCCTAGAGGATAAATAGTTGAACAGTTCTTCCCCTCTTTTGCATGAAATAGTCGCGTGGGATGGGGCTGTGGTATTCTCCATTCTATTATATAAGTGTGCATTAAAGTCTCCCCCTAAGCAGATGCCGTCCAATTTCCCAAACTTATTGCCTGCTAGCAAATCATCGATAAAATCAAATAAAATGATAAAATTCTTATTCGGGAGTGATTTAAAATCATTATTATAAAAATTTATAAAACATAACGTAATCCCGTTTGAATATATTGTGGCCTGGAGATGACTATCGTTTGTCCATAAGGATTTAGTGGTGCATCCTGCGGTAATCTTTATCCATGTGGATAAGCCCCCGCTGGGTCGACCAGCTTCAGGGATTGGGGCAGTGCTATTAAAACAAACAAAACCCTCAAGTAGCAAGCTGCTGGTGCACCAGGTCTCCTGGAACATTAGAACATCAAAATTGCTGACCATATTAGTCCACTCTACTATGTTCATTTTTGATTTTAGGCCAGCGATGTTCCAACTTAATATTTTTAAATGTTGGGCAAAGGGCATGTGAGTACAATTGGAAGTACTTGAGGAGATACGCTCTACCAAGCTAGCCACTTGAGGGTTCTCGGTGGGACTGGGATTGGACATAGCCCGATTAACTGTTGATACCTCCCTAGGCAGTGATGCAGTGTTTGAAAATTTGCACGAGAGTCAATCCTGACCCTCCAAGTCGGTCAGAACATTGAACCGATTATGTACGGGATAAGTTGGTAAAATAAGGTGATGATTACTTTGAGGTGGTCTGTAGAAGAAGCCCAGTGGTAAGGCAGTTATAGCCGTTGCAGTATTAGGGTGAATAGTGTTACATTTTAGAATCTTTTTTTCCAAGGGGGGGTACCTGAAATTTATGACTATACAGTCACCCACAATATTTTTCGTCAGGGGACCGACCCATCCCACCCGTCTCACCATCAAGATTGCATTAGCAGACTCCATGCCCACCCCCTTGAACCTACATAGCCAATCAATACACTTATTCTTGAGTTGATCCCAAGACTCACTTTGGTTCTCTTTTAGAGGTGGTACTCCGGCTAAAATTAAAACGTAAGGACATGCCTCTGGCGGTAGATTAAGTACCGGGGTGGCATGTTTTATAGGCCGGGTAGGGATGATTGACTCATGGTTAGTAAGTGTAGTTAGATTGGGTGGTACTATCTCGGGGCGGCTGCTATTGGATGTGGGGGGAGACGGGGGGATTGGTATTCACAGACATTGATGACAAAGATGGTGTGCTAACCAAATTGCTTGATGCAGAATTGCTGGGCAAGCACGCCCTTCTGCCATCACATTTATCACATATGTTATCTACTGCAGTTAAGGTGCGTTTGCCACTTCCTTCTTGAGTCCCCTTATTGGTGGCCTCCATGTCTTTCAGTAACCGTTCCCCCCTGCATTGATCGATGATAAAAGTTCCTTTCCTTTTTGCATCTTCCTTCTTAACTAGGCTTTCCAGTCTATCCAGACGTTTAAAAATAAGATTAAATTGTTTATCCATTAGACTTTTCAGTTGATTAAAAGTTGAGTCCACAATAGTATCAATTAAGTTTTCAATTGGCCGTCCCGGCATGCCATGTACAAGTGTTGGCTCAGTTTGTGTTTGTATACACGATGAGTTAGTGGCTGCGGTAATGGTCGATGAGGCATCAGTACTATTGATTGGGCCCTGTAAGTGTGTGCTTACATTAACCGATCCCGCGTTTGCTATAGATTTCCCACGTGTCCACAAACTCAAAGGGGTGGGTTGGGTTTTATTGTTGCGTGGGGGTTGTTTCCTTTTGGCAATAGGAGCTTTAGTAATGCCACTCTTCCTTTTTCCCCCAGTGGTCTTGGAAGCTGGGGCTGATTTAGCGGTGATGGGAACAGCATCCATTTCCTGCTGTGAGTCAGCTATTTCAATGATGGGGGTGGCAAACTGATTGACCTCTATAAGTCCAGATGAACTTTTATGTTGGGTGGGGTTTGCAACTATTATGTTAGGTGAGAGCGGCACAGGAGTCCGAGAGTCAATATTAACCGCACCACGGGACATAGGTAGATCGACTGTTTCGTTAATAAGGGTATTTTGACCCAGTGAGAGTCTCCGTTCGGTGGCCTCAATTTCCGACGTGACCAACAGAAAAGCATCTTCTATCATGCTTTCCAGGGCCGACGTGATAATGGGAGGACTCCTAGGGCCCGGACCAGAGGGGTTTGCAGATGCCTTCCCCATGGAGAATAAATGCACACACTAACCTTTGTTCCAGATGAGGAGAGTGCTTGTCCGAACAGCAAATCAAGGGGGGTGGCCCAGCCCGGCCTCTTCCGTCCCCTGACGGCCACAGACGGCCCGCCCTCTGCCCGGGCTCAGCCCGGCGACGCCCGCGCGCGTCCCGCGACGCGGGGGGAACCTCGGCTGAAGTAGCACCTCCGGGCGCGCTTTCCGGCGGATGTGGGCGGGTCACTGGAGGGCTGCTGGGGGCTGTAGTCCTCCTCCACAGCGGCCTCGATGCAGTAGGAGGCGGCGAGGGAGACTACCAGCGGCTCTGTCCCCCAGCCCTGTAGCCAGAAAAGAACTTCTGCGTGGCGCTGCGTTTGCTGTGGCACAAGGTACGATCCCCCCGCTCCACCGGGGGAACCTCGGCTGAAGTAGCGCCTCCGGGCGCGCTTTCCGGCGGATGTGGGCGGGTCACTGGAGGGCTGCTGGGGGCTGTAGTCCTCCTCCACAGCGGCCTCGATGCAGTAGGAGGCGGCGAGGGAGACTACCAGCGGCTCTGTCCCCCAGCCCTGTAGCCAGAAAAGAACTTCTGCGTGGCGCTGCGTTTGCTGTGGCACAAGGTACGGTCCTATAAGTATTCATTGCTTCAGTCGAAGAATGGCTTAAATCAAGCTGTGTCAGGACTGGATTAATTGCCATGACAATAGCAATAATGTTATCTCTGCCATTTCAGGTGCAGATACTTCTGTGTGCTCCATTTTGCTCATTGCATCAACCTGATCGTGCAGGTCTTCCTCATAAAGGAAAAACAAGACCATGACAAAGTGATTATCTGTCGCAGAAATTGCACACATTTCAGACATTTGTACAGCCAGTAGAGCCCCAGTCGCTGAGATCTGCTCGGCCTCGCATTGTGAGGGCCTGGCCGCCTTTTTTGTGGAAAAGGTGGAGGCCATTTACCGTTCTTTCCCTGGCACATCTGCATCTTCGGAGAAGGTGGAATCTGGCCTGAAGACAACTATGTCTTTGTGCTCTTTTCCAGAGCTTTCGATGGAGGAATTTAATAAAATTGTGGCGAAAGTCAAATCAGGTTCACCTACAGATCCTCTACGACCTGCCCAATTCAGAGAATCTGCGTCACTCTGTCTTCCGCCTTTATGCGATCTTGTCAATCTTTCCCTGACGTCAGTCTCTGTTCCTGGCAGCTGGAAACAAGCCCAGGTGATGCCTATTTTTAAAAAACCTGCCTTGGATCCATTAAAATTTGAGAACTATTGTCCTATATCCCTTCTTCCGTGGGTGGCAAAATTGACCGAGGCCCACGTCAATGCTATTCTATCCAACCATCTCCATTCTGCCAATATTTTAGATCCCTCACAGAATGGTTTTCGACCTGGCCATAGCACTGAGACTGTGTTGCTCTCAATGGTCGACCACCTGCGAACTCTGGTTGATTCTGGTCAAACGGCGGCTCTGGTGCTTCTTGACCTTAGCGCCGCGTTCGACACCGTCTCCCACGCGATTTTATTACAGCGTTTGGGTGAGGCTGGTGTCGATAACGTGGCACTTGAATGGTTTCGTTCGTTTTTATCCGGCCGCACATTTAGGGTTGTCACCCCTCCCTTCCAATCTAAACCCTATCCTAATGCACAGGGTGTTCCACAGGGGTCGGCTCTCAGCCCCACACTTTTCAATCTTTATGTGCAGCCGTTGGCTGCTGTCGCCAAGCGTTGGAACCTGACTATGGTGTCCTATGCTGACGACACGCAGCTGGCGGTTGCAATAAGTGGGGCTTCCGACCTCGAGGTTACTAAGTTTCGTGAGGGAATTAGCTCGGTGGCCCGCTGGATGACAGATAATTGCCTACAATTGAACGCCAAAAAAACCGAGGTGCTCATTGTTGGCGGGCAGAGTCATCTTTGGGGTGATCATTGGTGGCCATCCGAGCTCGGTCCTACTCCTCTCCCTGCCTCCGAGGTAAAAAACCTAGGGATCTGGTTGGATTCTAAACTTAGTTTTGTCTCTCACACTAAGAAAACCGCGGCTATGTGCTTCGGGACTCTTCGTAGGCTCAGACCTATTTTTAAATTCTTTGATGCCCCAACCAGACAGCTTATTGTACAAGCTACTATTTTGTCTAAGTTGGACTATGCGAGTTCCCTTTTACTGGGAGCTAATTTGGCCGAACTTTCTAGACTTCAACGCGTTCAAAACGCTGCCGCCAGGGCTCTGGTTGGCCTGCCGAGATTCTGTTCGGCCAAAAAAAACATCTATAAACTCCACTGGCTCCCTGTTGCTCAGAGGATTAAGTTTAAGTCTCTCTGCCTTCCGTTCAAAATCCTAAAGCACTCCTCCCCTCAGATTTTGGAGCATTTTATTTCGCCGTATGTACCCCTGCGGTCTTTAAGATCCTCAGGGCTTCACCTGGTCACAGTCCCGCGCTTTAAGAGGGCTAGGGCCGGCGGCCGCTCTTTCAGAGTGCTTGCTGCTAGGCTATGGAACTCTCTTTTGAATAATATCCTCATATCTGGGTATTTTCCAGTAGAGTGGAAAAACTCTCTGATTAGGCCCATTATCAAAAAACCCACCCTTGATCCTCTTGAAGTGGCCAACTATCGTCCCATTGCCAGCCTACAATTTCCTTCAAAAGTATTTGAAAAAGTGCTAAATGAGGAACTTCGGTCCTTTGTAGAAGACAATAATAAACTAGATATAGCTCAACACGGTTTCAGGCCACACCACAGCACTGAGTCTCCATTAATTGCTGCGACCGAAAGCTTACGTCTACACCTAGATCAAGGTGGAAAGGCTATATTGGTAATGCTTGATTTATCCGCCGCGTTTGATACGGTGGATCACCATATTCTCCTTCAGCGTCTGGCGGAGATAGGGATAAGGGACAAAGCAGCAGATGTTCTTTATTCCTATCTGAAAAATAGAAAGCAAGCTGTGGTATTGGATGAGCATACATCCTCTCACTTTGTAATGCCATGTGGAGTACCTCAGGGATCGGCACTTTCACCTACCCTGTTCAACATATACGTTTCTCCTCTGGCTAAATTAATTCGCTCACATGGCTTTGAGGCCGTTTGCTATGCTGATGACACACAGATTATTATCTCTTTAGCCACAAATCCAGAGACTGTGGCTGAGCGTTTTAAGTTCTGTATGAGTCAGATCATTTGCTGGATGCAAAATAACTGCCTGAAATTGAATACCGGGAAGACGGAGGTAGTTACGTTTGGAGGCGACATGTCTCTTTGGAACTCAAATTGGTGGCCGGAAGCAGCAGGACTCTGCCCCCAGCCAGTAAAGAAGGTAAAAAACCTTGGAATTCTCATTGACGACCAACTCTCCCTTATTGACCAGGTAAATAGTATAACCTCCTCCTGCTTTTACACTATTAAAATCCTTAGAAAAGTCCTTCCGTTTATCCCCATGCCATTGAGGAAAATGGTTGCAACAGCACTGATCTTGTCAAAAATTGACTATTGTAACTCACTCTACATTGGAGCCAAGAAAAATGTAATCCAAAAGCTCCAGACTCTGCAGAATGTTGCTGCTAGACTGTTACTGGATCTACCTAAATTCAGCCCTCTTAGTCAAATTACGCGCGAACAGCTACATTGGCTGCCCATAACCGCGAGGATTCAGTTTAAATCAATGTGCATGATACATAAGAGCCTGCACAGGCTAGGACCGTCACAGATAGGTCAATACTGTAAACGGTATGTCCCATTGAGATGTTTACGCTCTGCGTCAGCCCACCTGCTTGTGGTGCCAAAAGTAAGGACTCTGAAGTGGGGGGGCAGAAGTTTTCGCCACCTGGCTCCTAAAGTTTGGAATACCATGCCGCTGAATCTTAGAATGCAAAACGATTTACTACAATTTAGAAAGGGACTAAAAACATGGCTTTTCACAGGTATCCCTACAAAATCGTAAGTCTATCTGATCCAGATGTAATGGCAGTAAGCGCTAAGACGCCAAGGCAAACACGCGCTATATAAAAAACAATTTTCATTTCATTTCATTTCATTTCTTCCTGTCCATATCCGTGCTATTGATGAACTTCTAGTCTTTAGGAAGGCCGTTAAAACTTTCCTTTTTCCTCTTGATTCCTAGAGCTATCTTGGCCGTGTCCTTTGGTACTGCTTGTGTCCGGTTTCTTGTCCATCATAGCGCCGGGACGCCCCTTTGCTGGGGCAGCTGCACGCTCTACAAATCCGGCTAACATAACATAACATAAAGTCTAGTATCAGCTGACAGTCTGTCAGTGATCTATTAAAATCTATTAACATGCTCTCATGCAGGGGGTACCAACCCCTTGTAACTCCACATTCTAAGGTTTGCAAAGATTGCCTGTGCAGCACAAGCATCTCAGTGACTGTGATGCAAAAAAAGACAACACATCTGCCAATGTGAAGGCAGTGATAGTTGGTCAATGGAGGCTAATGCAGTACATCAACAAGCTTACAACCTTCGAGGCTTTGATACTGAAGTCAGAACAGTAAACTAGGCAGTACAACAGTGCAGTCTTCCCATAGCTGAACTTGCTGCAGAACGAGTAGCATAGGGTGTAATGCACGCTTCTAGATCACCAGGATAATGATGCTGTTGGTTTTGTGCAGTACAAAAGGGGGTGGTGATGGACGGAGCATCAGAACCAATCAAACACTCACACCCAGTCAACAGATCTGGGTTTGATCCATCACCGTTCTTTAGCCCACTCTGCCACCCCAGTTCAGACATGGCCATATGCAAATCAGTCTGACCCTGTGCCTCATGGGAACAGTCTAGCCCGAACTGCCAAACCATGCCTTCCCTGGACCGGAAACAAGCTTCCTAGGAACGGTTTCTGGCATTTCAGCCATCTTCAGCCAGGCTTGCTTGAATCCAGTGGCAAAGTGAGCAAGGGACTCACGTCTGAGCATACCCTGCCAACTTATGGCGAACAAAGTAGTACAAAAGCGGGTGGTGATGGACGGAGCATCAGAACAAATCAAACACTCACACCCAGTCAACAGATCTGGGTTTGATCCATCACCGTTCTTTAGCTCACTCTGCCACCCCAGTTCAGACATGGCCAGATGCAAATCAGTCTGACCCTGTGCCTCATGGGAACAGTCCAGCCCGAACTGCCAAACCATGCCTTCCCTGGACCGGAAACAAGCTTCCTAGGGCCGGTTTCTGGCATTTCAGCCGTCTTCAGCCAGGCTTGCTTGAATCCAGTGGCAAAGTAAGCAAGGGACTCACGTCTGAGCATACCCTGCCAACTTATGGCGAACAAAGCAGTAGAAAAGGGGGTGGTGATGGACGGAGCATCAGAACCAATCAAACACTCACACCCAGTCAACAGATCTGGGTTTGATCCATCACCGTTCTTTAGCCCGCTCTGCCACCCCAGTTCAGACATGGCCATATGCAAATCAGTCTGACCCTGTGCCTCATAGGAACAGTCCAGCCCGAACTGCCAAACCATGCCTTCCCTGGACCGGAAACAAGCTTCCTAGGACCGGTTTCTGGCATTTCAGCCGTCTTCAGCCAGGCTTGCTTGAATCCAGTGGCAAAGTGAGCAAGGGACTCACGTCTGAGCATACCCTGCCAACTTATGGCGAACACAGTAGTACAAAAGGGGGTGGTGATGGACGGAGCATCAGAACCAATCAAACACTCATACCCAGTCAACAGATCTGGGTTTGATCCATCACCGTTCTTTAGCTCACTCTGCCACCCCAGTTCAGACATGGCCAGATGCAAATCAGTCTGACCCTGTGCCTCATGGGAACAGTCCAGCCCGAACTGCCAAACCATGCCTTCCCTGGACCGGAAACAAGCTTCCTAGGGCCGGTTTCTGGCATTTCAGCCGTCTTCAGCCAGGCTTGCTTGAATCCAGTGGCATAGTGAGCAAGGGACTCACGTCTGAGCATACCCTGCCAACTTATGGCGAACAAAGCAGTAGAAAAGGGGGTGGTGATGGACGGAGCATCAGAACCAATCAAACACTCACACCCAGTCAACAGATCTGGGTTTGATCCATCACCGTTCTTTAGCCCACTCTGCCACCCCAGTTCAGACATGGCCATATGCAAATCAGTCTGACCCTGTGCCTCATGGGAACAGTCCAGCCCGAACTGCCAAACCATGCCTTCTCTGGACCGGAAACAAGCTTCCTAGTACCGGTTTCTGGCATTTCAGCCGTCTTCAGCCAGGCTTGCTTGAATCCAGTGGCAAAGTGAGCAAGGGACTCACGTCTGAGCATACCCTGCCAACTTATGGCGAACAAAGCAGTACAAAAGGGGGTGGTGATGGACGGAGCATCAGAACCAATCAAACACTCACACCCAGTCAACAGATCTGGGTTTGATCCATCACCGTTCTTTAGCCCACTCTGCCACCCCAGTTCAGACATGGCCATATGCAAATCAGTCTGACCCTGTGCCTCATGGGAACAGTCCAGCCCGAACTGCCAAACCATGCCTTGGTTTTGTGGACTGCTTGTTCCTTGATCTAGAGGCAAATAAGCTACAGCAAGGGAAATCCCAATACCAGGAAAACCTTTGTGCCGCTGTTCTGGATCTGCAATGCAAACATTCGCTATATACTTTATATTAATTTTCAGCACATGAAGCCTTCAAGTATAGCATTTCTTTTGTAAAGAGCCACATATAAGCTCCACACATGCTCACTGATGTCATTGCTTTCTGGGCTGTCAGTAGCTTCAGACGCAGAGCCCATTAGCAGATAGGCATGCACCAGGGTTCAGATCTCTAGACTAGGGACCATTTTAAAAGGAACAAGAATCCAATCCAAAGAATGGGCAGGTGGGAGGAATGGTGAGGAATCTGCAGTTAGAAACAGTATCCACCAGAAATATTGCTACTGAAGTAACTTGTTACCAAAGACTGCTCATATTGTGAATATATACCATATCAGTACCTTCCCAGTTGGTGGGTCTGTGAACTGACTCAGATCAAAAAGTACAGCAGGACTGAGCAGGCAAAATGCATCTCTCAACAGACTTTACTGTTGAGGCAGTAGTATTGTGTGAACATGGGTACCAACCCCACGTAGCCACCTGAAAAATGTCTCAGACAGGTACCCCGCATGCCAACACAGTGGCCTTGATGGAATGAGCCTGCAAGCCTTCTGGTTGCTGGTTCTTCACCAGTGCGTAGCCGACCTTTATGTAGATGACAATCCATGAAGAGAGGAAGCACAGGTCCTCAAAACCAACTTATCTGGAAAGAATATGGTGGATTGATATAAAGAACCTGAAGCTCACTCACAGGTCTAGCCAATGTAAAACAGTCTTCAAGGTCAGAAGTCTCTAGCGACAACTGTGCAGTGGCTAACAATGGGTGCCCATATAGAAAGGAAGCCCAAATTCAAGTGCCATGTCTTTCCTGGATCAGAAACAAGGATCCTGGGACCAGTTTCAGGGTAACACCCCTCATCAGCCAGGCTAGCTTGAATCCAGGGGCAAAGTGAGCAAGGGACCCACGGCTGGGCATACCCTGCCAACTTAGGGCAAACAAAGGAAACACAAGGAGATGATGGAGATGATGGACATAGCTCTGAAGCTCGTCAGACACTCACCCCCAGTCACAGATCTGGGATAAATCTAGCATTATCATTCAGCTTACTTTGCCACCCCAGTTCAGATCCAGCTATATGAAAATCAGTCTTGGCCCTGTGCCTCATGGGAACTGTCCAGCCTGAACTGCCAAGCCAAGTCTTCCCTGGACTGGAAAAAAGCATCCTGGGACCAGTTTTGGGGTAACACCCCTCATCAGCTAGGCTAGCTTGAATCCAGTGGCAAAGTGAGCAAGGGACCCACGTCTGGGCAACTTTTCAGACACTCATCCCCAGTTACAGATCTGGGTTGAATCAATCATCGTTCTTTAGCTCACTTCCCCACCCCAGTACAGACCCAGCCATATGCAAATCAGTCTTGACCCTATTCTCATGGGAATAGTCTAGCCCAAACTGCCAAGCCAGGTCTCCCCTGGACTGGAAACAAGCATCCTGGGACCGGTTTTGGGGTAAGACCCCTATCGGTCAGGTTAGCTTGAATCCAGTGGCAAAGTGAGCAAAGGGCCCAGGTCTGGGCCTACCACTAGAGAAATCCATGGGTGGCCTAGCTATTTCCAGATGAGCAGGGCCGCCTGGCACAGTGTGTAGGGCCCCACCCCATGCTACTTGGTGTGATGGTGTTGTATGTGAGCACCTGCACTAGTCTTCCTTTGATGGTGGGTAGGAAGGCCTTCAATACCAAGCAAATCATCCTCAACTCTAAAAAACTGATGTGGACTCAAGTTTTCATTGGAGACCAGAGGCCTCTGATCTGCACGTCTCTCAGATGGTCTCTACAACCTAGGAGTATTGCATCTGAGACTGCCACAGAAGATCTTTTGCAGTCTCCTCTGGAACTTGGATACAATACTTAAGAGTTCCCTGATGTGTTCAATGGCATTTGAGGTCCCACTACAGAGCCCACATGTGCCACCTGGTATGTTTGGCTAGTAGGATGCAGAAGGCCAACAACATCAAGAGCCTCAGAGTCATCCATACTGAGATCCAGGACTAAGGCCGAAACATTTGTATTATAGCTTGATTGACCTAGACTCTTCGCTGTGGGTGAAAGTCACAAAGCCGTACAGTAGCCAGAAATGGCTCTGATGAACAGGTACATCAATGACATAGTCAGGTGTGAATTTGGCATGTTGATAGTGATCCTCAATGACTTTAGGTTTGCTGTCATCTTGAGGTGCTTGACAACTGCCTGGGGCGAGCCTGCCTTCAGCAGCCAGTCGTTGAAGTAGGGGAAGACTTATCCCTGACCTCCAAAGTTGTGCTGTGGCTATCACCATCAATCACTTTTGTGAACACCCGAGGCAACTGGTGAGGTCAAACAGGAGCACTTAAAACTAAAAATGCTTCTGGCTCACCGTGAACTGCAAGTAGTGCTTGTGGACCTGCAGGACAGGTATGTGGAAATATGCATTTCTGAAAGTCTACTGGTGGGCGGTGGAGATAGATGTGGTAAGTAAGCACTTTCATTTGCAACATGACAACAGTGAAAAATAACTTGTTTTTCTGTGCAATGAGAGCGAATAACTGGATTTACAATCTGGTATTCACACTAATTGGTTCCACTTGAAACCATACATAACAATTTTGTCAATCAGTGGTAACAATTAAGAATTATTATATGCTAGTACTGCAGGATTACCATCTCCCTCCACGGGCCATCCGCCCATCAGTATTGTACCTCTCATTGGGATCATGCAATGCCACACTTTAGTGCAGCGCACAAAGTGGGCATGCTTCTTTGTGAGGGGCTAGCCTTTCCCATGCCTGCCAACAACATAATGGGCAGGTGTTCATGAACTTTAAAAACTGACTGCCACCATTGACCCATCTGAAAAATAGTGCATGTCTAGGAGAAATGGTGGTGCCACCTGTTGACTTTCCCCATCTTCTCCTTTTCAACCAAGAATAAATTAGGAAAACAATAATAAACAGACAAAATACAAATAAAGAGAGAATATTTCAATTAAATATAGCTGTAAGCAGACCACAGGAAGCAAAAACAGACAACACAGAGGAGCCTAAAATTAGATGGTACTAGTCTGGAAGGGAGGCCCAAGACTCTGGTATCTTCTAGAGTCCCCCCCCCCCCAAAAAAAAAAAAAATGGCGGACAGGCATGTGTTGTGTGATGACAATATATTGCAAGATTATTCTATGTTGCTTATGCTTGTACAGTGGAAAGACACAAGAGAAAAGGTACGGAATGTAACATATTCACAAAATCAGAGCTTCATGGGACTCCAATGTAGTCTAACAAATGAAGTAAGAGTATTTCTCAGAAGAACTAAACATATGTTGATGTTTTTTCAGGGAAATGTAATCAGAATACCCACTTGATATAGCTGTATCCTAGAGAAATCTAACCAACTATCATTATTTTTGCCATGACTTTTTTATTTCAGAAAGTATTTTTGCTATGACTTCAATACTACTTCCAGCTCTGATGCCAGAAGACAATGGTGTCTTCAAAAGTTTGTAAATTATGGCTGGCAGCAAGGTTGCATAGACATACAAAATACATTTAAGTAGCTGCTGTATTGCCTAGTAATTATTCAATTTTTTCAGGTATCCTTCATTTATATCATACAACCTGTGGGCCCCATAATATACCATGAATACTTCATATATGCATTGTTTCTCCTTTATTTTTTACCTAGACTATAATACTGACTCTGGTATATTCCATGTAGATAACCATCTTGTTCCCAAGATTATCATTGTATTGCATTTTTTCAGAAAAATAGTGACTCCATGATTGCAAAAATTGTCCATTACTATCCAATTTCCAGAAAACATCCGTACGTGGATATTAATAAGTGGTATTCAATTCCCCAATCAGAACCATTCGTTTTTCATAATTTACCTTTTTTATCGCAACCTTTACGAAATGTTTACATACAGTCAGGGAAGTGTGCCACTAAAGAACTAGAGCCACACACAATTTTATAATCATTATGTAAGTATTAAAATAGGAAACTGGGAATTTCCTTTTCTTTCAATGCTGCATCTTAACCAACATGTATCATCTTTCCTAGATGTATAGAAAAAACTATTAATGCTTCAACCCTATGTGTCAATTTGACAAACCCATCGCTTTCGATGGTAATATGAAGATGTTCTCAACTAGATCTCAACACAAATTGTGCATTCCAAGACCCTCTTTATCTTCTGTGGTGTAACAAAAATCCTGGCACATAATGAACAAGGTTCTGACAGAACTGCGGTCTTTGCAGATGCTCATATGTAATTTACATAACCAAAACATTTTTGCAAATATAGAGTAAATTTTTACCTGTAAAATTTCCTGCCTGGAAGACCAAGTGGGTCAACAAAAGCTCTTTCCAAAAACATCAGCTGATCATTCATTATTCGTAGATCAATAATCCTGTATAAAAAGAAATGTTACTTTGCTTAACATAAATTTAGCCTTTATTTAAATGCCTTAAAATGCTGCATACAGTTGTGATAATGCAATAATAACTTGAAGTTGAATAAATCACATTCATCAAAGCATTTTTAGTAATTCCTTTTCAGTTTTCATACTCCGATTTAATGTTTAACCAGAAACTTAGAACTAGTGTGTGTCTGAAAAGATGCCTAATGAAAATCAGAACCCAGAACTAGCGTGTATCTGAGAAAATTCCTAATGAAAATAATACAGGTAAAGGCACTTTAATTTGGGACCGGTTCTACTATGTTTACTAGACCCTGAAGGTGGGTCTAAAGAGGGTTATTTTCTGGTCCCCCTGAAAAGCAAATGGATTGGTTAAGATGTAAAAATCAGATCAACTGTGTTTCAGAGTGGAGGACCACAAGAATTTACTTTTGGTATGTCTGATCTTCTCTAAACATATTACAGGTGTGTGGACTGACCTGAATAATCACTTTTGGGTGCAGAGCTCCACTTAGCTTTGCTTTGTGGGTGGGTTGGGTCCTTTTCAGCGAGGCATGACTTTAAAGATTGAGTAATGGATAAGTCTCTAGGGGTCTTGGAGGAATTTGTTGAGAAACTCAGTAATCTGTTGCAAAAGTATATATGAAATTCTTTTCTGCATCCTGCTCAGCAGAATTCACCGAGCCATTGAATTGTTTTGAACGTAACCACTTACTTTGAAAACTGCTGCATGTTCACCGATGTGCTGTGATGGTAAGATAACATTTGTGGAGAATAGTGTTCCAGACTTTGACTTGTTTATAAACTAACAAAAGTGAAACTACAATATGCAGAGCACATTTATTATCTCCGGATCGATGAGCTAAGTAATATAGCAAAAAGCAAAAAATATCATGTTTCATCATTCATGTCCTCGTAAGGTCATCAAGCTTGCTACATGCACAGCCATGGCACATTCTAATTTGGGCACTTGTTAAAGAAGTTCCTCTGATTGTTAAGATCATTGCTAAGATCATTGTGGAGAGCTCCAATGCTGATTTCAAGCCTTGAGGAAAGTAAGAATAGTAATTTCTCATCACATGAAGTTCAGCAGACCACAACATGGCATACACCACTTCTTTCTCTAATAAAGTGATCTTGACTCAGTGATAAGATCGACCTGCCTTCTGGGCAGCAGGGCTGGAATTTCTATAGAAACACTGCAGAATATTCTCGATTATACCATCTCCAATGGTATTACCCATAAAAAGAGTTCAGCTTTCTACTTTTAATTAAAAAAATGTTGTGTGTAGTACAACAGAGCATATTTGGAGTACTTTGATGACCAAGGAACCTATGTCCTCCCATAACTAGAAATGGAGATTTTTATATTTCATATCGGTACCCTAATATAGGTCTGGAGAACATCGTACTCTTTCCCTACATCATCTCACCTTCATTTCATATGAACGAGCCTTATAAGGACATAACTCCAAATAAGGACAGAATGCCTTATAGGGATTGAACGCCTTATAAGGACTGACACCTTTTAAGGACTAAACCTTTCGCCTAGTTCCATGATGAGGGTGGGTTTTGCCTGATTGATATTGCTAAGACGTCACCCTTAGCACATATGAATAATTTGTGAGAACACTCTCCAGGAGGCATACTTCACCTCTCCTATCTACGCACATAGGTTTAATCCCCAACGTCATCCTCATACTGAACAATGGCTAACACACGCACATAGACTGTATAAATACAGCACCTCTTGCTATCAGTAAGCAGGAGGGAACCAAGACTTCAAGGCCGACAGACTGACCAGAGACGCTGTGGCTCCGGCATGCCAACGCTCCAGCTGACAGTGGTCTAGCCATCCCTTGCGGGGTGTCCAACTCAAGTCCAGGACGAAGTCCCACACTCTCACTATTCAGGTAATGGAGTTCGACTAAATCCTAGCCGGATTCTTGGCTCTAGACTCTTAGACTATTAGGCTATTAGGCTCTTAGGCTTATTGGCTCTTTCGCACCTACTCACATGCTCACGTCTATATAGACAGGCATCGTAGGAGTACGCACTTTATTTTATAAATGCATTTTATATTCCTGTATATGTTCATGACTATTGAAAAATGGTAGAGCTGTACTATTCCTTTTTATTCACTGTACTGCTGATTCTATATCTCTGCTACTGTGTTACAGTTGTTCTTCTCATATAAAACATATGTGCTGCTACAACGGTATAATAAATTCTTATTATAAACACGCCCAACTGTTTCCTCTGTGTGTCTCTCTGAGAGAAAATGAGCAAGCACGATTGACTGGGTGAAAAGTAGTATATTGTTTCCACGAGTCTGAGGAATCCGGGTTTGTTGTGTTCTGAGGTTGCCAAAAACGAATCTCTCTGATAAAAGGAGATTCTAGTGGCACTGCCAGCTAGCTAATGCAAAAATAGGCTAACCTACTTGGCGGGGGTGTACAGAGTCTGTCTGCCACCAGACCCACAGTTTGTGTTATCCGTAAACAGCACAGGTCCTGCATGAAGGGTATTAAGGAACTACACTACATGGCGCCCAATGTGGTTAGGCACTTATTTAACAGTAGAATCTGAGTAGCTCAGTCATGCTTATTCTCAGAGACCTTACTTACAAAACTCAGACGTCTGGAGTGAGTGGGAAAAAACTCGGCCACAGCTGAGTAGGCGAGATATCCTATTTATTGACTGTTGGTTATTCAAGCTTGAAGGAAATATTCCCAAACATTGTACATAAAACCTTCACATAACTTCCTTGGACAGTTAGTCTGTGTTCTATAAACGAAGGATGACGAAGAGGTAGTCTTTTTTTTTTTTTTCTTTTGTCCTCATTTGCCATTACCTCCATCCACAAGAGACGCCAACCACCACACGTGTCTGCCTTGAAGTAATTTAGCGATCTATCCTCCTTCATGGCCTTTTCCGGACACGATTTATTTGATAGGTGGGAGACCAACCTCTTAAGTGGGAAACGGAGAAGCTCCAGTCAATGGTGTTCAACCTGACAGACCCTGGATTACGTACGGGAGAGGGAGAGACCACTTCCCAAGGTCTTCTGGAGACTAATTGACATAATCATCGGACCCGGAGAGAAAAAAAAAAAAAAAAAAACCCCGGTCATCCTATCTCCAGTTTATTAACAGATCCCAAAAGGAAAGATTTATTTTACGACATGATCTGGCCAAGTCAGTCTTTGAGGTTTTGTACAGTGACATTAACCAAGCTGCGTGTGATGGAGCTTTAGCTTCCACCCAAAATTTACATATTTGTCGCCTTGCTAGGATGATGGAATAAAAAAGAAAAGACTTTGCCTGTCCGTTTACATTTTCCTCCAATCCAAAAATTATTAGCGGAAGAGTGATGTTCAACGATATACTTAAAATCGAATCCAAGGTGACCTTTACTTCTTCCCAAAACAGCCTAATGGCAGGGCAGTCCATAAACATGTGTGTATCTGAAGCTGCCCCCAAATTACACTTATTACATTTCTTCCCTGAAAGAAACTTGGGAAGCCTTAGGGGTGAGAGGTAGGCCCGATGCAAAGTGAACAGATGATTACGTCTTAACCAAACTGGTTTCACTGTTTTATAGAGAAAAGAAAAGGATCTCATCCATAAGTCCTCACACTGAAGGGCCAACTCATTTCCCCATAACTTGTCTGGCAAAGCGAAATCCCCATCCGCCTCCTCCACCATAGACCAGTACCATATTGCCACCTCTTTACCCCCTTCTTGCTTTTCTACCAGTTGTTGTTCGAACTGGCTATATTTCCCCGATTGAGGTCCTTTCCTATTTACTGCTCGTGCCCAACTGTCCAACTGTATGTATTTAAACCTAGAGAAGGCCGTACCCACCTTGTCCCTCAACACCTCCCAATCTTGTACCCTTCCATCCACCAATAACTCTCACCATCTAAGAATCCCAGCCTCTTTTAACGGGGTTGCTAAACTGTCCTGCATACAAGGTGGCAGCCCAGGAGACACCCACACCGGGGCGAAGTTGGAGTAAAAGTGTAACCCGACTTTTTTTTTAATCTGGACCCAGTTTGATATGACTGACTGCAAGGTCTTTAATCTGACTTTTTTGAAATATTTCATGTCTCCAAACTTAAATAGAAATCCATCCGATGGGATATCTACTCCCCCTAACATAGCCCTGAACATAGCCCCCAAAGATGACATTGCGGAAGTTTTAAGAAGCATCCTGGAGTAAGTCAGCTGAAATGCCCATGCATAATATAACAGATCTGGCAAAGCCAGCCCTCCCTTTTCCCTCCTCCTTCTCAACTTCTTCCAGGTCAGCCTAGCTGTTTTAAAGTTCCAAATAAACGAATTTATTTCTCGCTGACTTTTTTCCAGTTTTTTTCGTTCAAAAGACAAGGGAATAGAATTAAAAATAAAAGTAAACTTTGGAAGAATGGACATTTTAACTAAATTTCTTCTCCCAAAAATCGAGAGTGGCAGGAACGACCAAGATTTCAAAAGTTTCCTGCATTCCGTGGCAACACGATCTAAGTTGGTCTGTGCCAGCTTTCCTATTTCTTGGGTAATACGTATTCCCAGGTATCTCATGGATGTTACAGCTGTTAACTGTAGATTTGGGACGTTCCAACACATAATCTCTGTTTTGCTGTCGTTGATATCATAGCCAGAGATTTGCCCAAATTCTCCTGCCTTTTTAATTACCATCGGAAAAGCTCTCTGCGGATCTGACGTATAAACCAAAATATCATCCGCATAAAGCGCTGTCCGCTTCTCCCATTCCCCGAATACAAAAGGAGGAATCTCCACTTCCTCTCTTAACACTTGAGCAAACGGCTCTATGTAAAGATTAAATAAAAGCGGCGAGAGCGGGCAGCCCTGTCTAGTGCCTCTGGTAATTTTTATCGGGTCTGTTAAAATGCCATTGACTAGCAATTTAGCTGTAGGGGCCCTGTACAATTTCTCAATAACCCGACAAAAGACCTCCCCAACCCGAACCTTCTCATCACCTCCACCAGATAGGGCCAATTGACCCTATCGAAGGCTTTTGTGGCGTCTAAGGTCAAGGTAGCCAGTGGAAGGGAAAATGTGGTTGCGATGTCAATCGCCCCTACCAGATCTCGAGTGTGGTCGGCCAGCTGGCGTCCCCTTATAAAACCCCTTTGGTCTTGGTGGATTACCGATCCGAATACCTCCCCCAATCTTAGTGCCAAAATAGATGCAAAAATGTTGTAGTCATTGTTTAGAAGGGAAATCGGCCTGTAAGACCCACACTCCAAAAGGTTTTTCCCTGGCTTTGGGATAAGAACTATCGTGGCATCGTTCCAAGAGTCAGGGGGATTCTCCCCTCTCAAAAAAATGCCATTGAGAAGGGTCGTCAATGCTGGAATTATGACAGGGCCTATCCCTCGATATAGTTCTCCGGGTAAACCGTCCGGACCCGCCGCTTTCCCCTTCTTCAAATGACCGATCGCTTTTCCCACCTCCTCCTCTGAAATCTCCCTCTCTAGGTAGACCCTTTGTGATGTTTGCATAGAAGGTAAAGCAATATTATTTAGCCACCTCTCCCTGACTTCCGGGTCGTCCCTGACCTCTTCCTTATATATTTCTTGAAAAAATTCTTGGAAAGCAGTCCCTATTTCCCGATCCAAAGTCCTAATGATATTCTCTCCTACTCGTTTGATCTCTTTAATATACTTTCTCGCCTGTTCTGTTTTGACTTTCCATGCCAGGACTTTTCCCGCCGCTTCCCCAAATTCAAAATGGGAAATTTTGCTTGCCTCCCATCTTTTAGTTAACCTTTCTTGTAATATGCTTTCAAGCTGACGTCTCAAGTTAGACTGCTTTTCTGCCGCCCCCGAAGATGCCATGTTGGGACCCAGCTGCTGGTCTATTTTAGCCAACCCCAACTCAATATTTTGTATTTTCTCCCGATAAACTTTCCTTCTATTAGTTATGCAGCCCCCTTATATGCCTTCATGGCATCCCAAACTTTGTTAATGTCTACCAAGCCCAAATTTAGTTCTAAGAAAGACTTTACCTCTGATAACAAAAAATGAATCTCCTCCTCTTCTAATAATATCGTACGGTCGAAAGACCAGGGGGAATCTTTCTTGTAGGTGGCCCCTTGGAGATCAAATATGATAGCCATATGATCTGACATATGTGAGGGAAGGTAAGTCAGCCCTTTTAAAGAATCTTTTAAGGTATAGCTGAAAAGGGCATAATCAATTCTTGATTTATGTTTATATTTGAAATTTTGAAAAGAAACCCCCAACTTATTACCTGAGCTTTCCCTCCATACATCAGCTAAACCAAGGTTTTCCATTATGTCCAGCAAAGCCAACCTTGATTTAGATGAGACGAGTGCTCTTGACTTGGAAGACTTATCTAACAAACGATTGAGCACAATATTAAAATCACCGACCCAAATAACTGGGTCCTGTGAGAGTATGAGATGGTTCTGAATTACTTTCAGATGGGAGGGGTCATCTTGGTTCGGCCCGTAGTATCCTACCAATATTAAATGTATACCCTCCAATACAATTCTCAAAATTAGCCATCTCCCACTGCGGTCTTCCTTACAATCCAAGAAATGAATTTTTACTTGTTTTTTAAAGATTATTAGTATCCCTCTTATATTAGCGGTTTGGTCCGTACATAGGGACGTATCTACCCAACTTTGTTTCCTTAACATCTCAGAGATCTCTGCTTTTAGTAAATGGGTCTCCTGAATGACGATGGCCTGCGCAGGAGAATCTCTCAAATATTGTAGAATTTTATGCCTTCGGCTCTTTACACGCAGGCCATTGACGTTCCAGGATAAAAACCTAATAGAGGTCATCTATATAGGGTTTTTTATTTTTTTTTATTTTTCCCTCCTCTTCTCTTCTTCCTTTCTCATTTTAGGCCGTCTCCCTGCACTATTTTCCACTCCCATGGAGATAATATTGCCACAAGCTAGGATAAACCCATTCTCTACTGATAGAAAGATTATAAGACAGACTGAATTTCTAACCTTTGTGAGGTCTGACTCCTGAGGAATTGTATTGCTTTTCCCCCCTACCCCCTGTGGCCCCCCTACTACCCTCCCCTCTCCCCTGGAAAACCCCTCCTTCCTAACTCTTGCCAGATGTGTGGCAAGGTTTACGTCTCCCCTCCCCGTCCTACTCCCTTTCACTAAACTAATGGTGACTTGTAGGAAATGATTTCTGCGGGTCCGAGTTCTTCTCTCATGGACCCCCCTCTTACTTCAAAGACTACTTAAAGAAAACAAAAAATAAGAAATTAGCAACGAGATACCCCCACCAAATAAAAAACATGAGTTAATAGCATTTAGACTGTAAAGTATAAAGATTCTTTTATGGGTTATAGCCTCTTTTTAATGCTCGAGCTAACTTTCCGATAGGTATCTAGTTACCCTAAGTCTTAAAGACGATATTTTTATATGTTCCGTACATATATATAAATATTTTTTTTTTCCCTATATGTATATATATATTTTTTATTGTTTTTATTATTTGTGTCTTTTGGGTTTTTTTAGAGTGGTACTTAAACCTCTTACCCCCCTTATCCAACCCGGTGCTTTACCCCATGACTATAGAAAGGAAAAAAAGGAAACGACAAAAGCGAGAAGCAGAAAAATCCAGCTGGCCCAATCCTTTAACTTCTCCCCCTTGAGCTCTCCCCCATTTTTCCTAAGAATTCGTCCACTTCGAAGGGGGATCGAAGGTTGTACATCTTATTATTATACATTACCCGCAAAAAGGCAGGGAATCGCATCTGGGTGTGGCCCCTGCCGCCCTGAGCTTTTCCATCCTCTGGCCCAGTTCCCATTGCCGATCTGATGTCACTTTAGAGAGGTCTGACCTGATTTCACACAAAAAGTTGGGGCCCTTGAGTGTCTTTGATTTTAAAGCAAGATTCAAAAAAATGTCTTTCAAAAAGTATGTTTGGAAATGTACCAGAATCTTGCGTGGTTTAGTTCTCCCAGCATTGAGGCGGAAGGAGTCGCGATGGATCCGCTGTATGTCATTATCCAATACCTCTGCTGTTTCATCCAAATTTAGAGAGTCCCTCAAAAGTGACACCACGAACGCTTTTAAGTTCTCCCCCTCTCTACCCTCAGGGACTTTCAAAATCTGCAGATTATTCCTCCGCGAAAAATTCTCAAGCGACTCAACCCTCTCCTTCAAGGCTTCCCCTTCCCTCCGTAATGTTTGAATCTTACCCTCAGCTACCTCCAACTTCGCTTTTATAACCCCCACCTCTCCCTCCAAACACTCTGTTCTGTCACACAGTACGTCCACTTTCCTTTCCAGTATTTCGCAAGCCGCTCTTATTTCAATTTGATTTGCCTTAGATATTGCGAAATCACTCCTAATCTCCTCCCTCATGGCTGACATGGTGGTCAAAATAGTTTCAATAGAGTTATTTAACTCCCCTTCCCCTCTGCCGCCTCCACCCTCCATGCAAGTATCCGACATAAAGCCTACTGCCCCCTTGTCCTGTACATAAGCTGGATTTGAATCAATACTGCCGGTAGGAGCAACGGTAGAGGTAAAGGTAGAGGCAGAAGTAGAATTGGGGGTAGGGATGGCGGTGGGAAGGACAGGGGGAGAGAGGGGGGGTACTGTAGATCCTGTGGGGGCGAGGGCATTATGGGGGGAAGAGACTTACTTATGTGTCCCCCCTTGTTTGGGCCACCACTTAGTTCAGGCAGATTAATTTCAGCCATACTTGCCGTTTTTATTGGGTTACCAGATCCTTCAGGATTAATAACCAGGACCTGGGGGAGCACTTTGAAGAAAGAGCGAAGGGAGGGGGTAACCCGCACCACACTGTTCAATCTGCTCTTATCCTTGCCCTTTCTTCTTTTTCCAGGCTCCTTACTCAGATATTCCCCCTTGTCCTTCTCACTGGAATAATCTGAGCTCCAACCTCCTTCAGCCTGATCTTTCACTGAGCTGGATATTTTGGGAGGGTTCTCCACCTCTGAATTTCTCAGGCCTGCCTTTGCGCCAGTTTTTGAGCCTCGCGCGCTTCTCAATTTTTCCTTTTTTTTCCCTTTGCCTTTTACAGGAGACTCCCCGAGTATTTTCCGTTGTTTATTATTCCTAGTGCTTGCCCCCACCTCCTCGGGCTTCCCCCACCCCCTTTTTCCGAGTCACGCACCTCTTGACCAGGAACTATGGGGGCCCCTGCGTTGCCTTGGGCATCCACCGTGGCGTTCTCCCCCCCACTTCCCGCACCCCCCGCCAAACATCTCTGCAGGAGCCCACGAGCCGCCGCCCTTCGACCTCTCCTCAGCTCCACGGCTGCTAGTCTCCACTTCGGAAGGCAGGCGGGGGGGTGGAGTCTCTCCACCGGGGCCAAGCACATCAGCTCCTGCCTCGAGGTCCGCTGAGGGAAAAACCTCCACAAGAACAACCAAAGTCCGAGCCCTGGTGCCGGTACCAAACCACCAGACACCAGATGCTGAACCCCTTCGTAATGGTAACTTTTCTCTGCTGCGTCCCCGCTTGTAAGAAACGTACGAGAGGCCGAACCGCTTAGTGCGCCACTGCTGCCACCAAAAAATGCGTTATTTTAAATTTCGTAAGTCTTCGTGGTATTGAAAAGCTCCGGGGGTCCGGAGATCCAAGACTTGAAATATAAGACACGCTCAGGTTCAGGTTAACTCACACCGGCTCACCATGTTCACGAAGACAGAAAAACAGTAAAGCAGGAGCAGGAGCTCCGGACGAGACGTGCGTACCGCACTAGCCTGCGGCCGCCATGTTTTCCGTTCCAACAAAACACCGGAGACCGACGAAGAGGGAGTCTTAAACCCAATAAACCATCTGGCCAAGGGACTTAATGAGTCTGGTGAGGAAGATGTAGCTGCAATACAAATTGCAGCCAAAGTAAGACAAATTCTGACAGTTAAACTCGTCAAACACGGGTTACCACCCAGAGGAAGTGCAGTAATATTGGTGATAGAGGCACATGAAGATTTCAAAACAGAGGTATTCTACTCTTGGGTTACATTCCCAGTAGCAGATGCTGTAACAAAAACTTTTCATTATTACACACGTGAAGTTCCAGCGGCCTACACTCCGTTTGAGGAGTTTGAGATTCCGCTTACCTACCGGGAACATATTTTCTGGTTTAATGGTGCCCTACCCCACACAAGAGCAAGTCTTGATCCTTTAGGAAGACCAGGAGCAACATGGCCGATATTAGTGACCTATGCACCACATCCTGACATTGACACAATGCTAGGTGATTAACTGCTTGTTTAACACAAAGAGTTGATAAAACTCTACAGAAATATGAAACACTTTGTCTTGAGGACACTAGCGGTCCAACCAAAAGTAATTACACCAAATGCAGCTCCTACACAGAGCACCGGTACTAAAATTACTCCACAAACATTACAGGCGGTAATGGGCAAAGTGCCCACAAAATGTGAACAAATTCCTTTCTGGCTAGTTCAGAAAATAACCCAGTTAGAAGCAGTATTCCCAAATACCACACCATTTGAAAAACACAGAATGTTAAACAATCTGTTTGTCCATGGGGATTACACCACAGTTAGAGGATTGCCCCTCTAGGGGTACAGTCTTTGCTGCCATATATACCAGAACTCATGGTATTCCTTCATTAGCAGTAATACCCGATGTATTAAGACAAATACAAAATTACTTCGGAGCAGAACCTACCCTAAACTTAGGGATGAAGTTATTAAATAACTACGACCAGGTATCAGCCATAATACTAGCTAACATTAAAGGGAAAGCAGCATCAGTGGCAATCCGCCAACGCCTAAGGGAGGCCGGCCCGTTAATACAGGAGGCAGAACTACCCAAAATAATTGAAACTGTATACGAAGAATTAGTTTGGGGGGAAAAGCTTTAAAACCTCAACTGCAGGGCAGTCCTGAAAAGGACACTTCTAAGCAGACACCTACTTCTTTTAAAAAGAAGTGGGATAATAAAAAAAAAGCTCTAAAGACAAGAGATCTCAGTCCGAGGTAGGTCTCCTCAACAGAAGCCCTCTGAAAAGAGGTACAACCTTAGGAATAGGGATAATATTAGGAAACCTGGCAGGTATCAAGATACTGATACATGTTCCTCCCGTTCCTTTCAGGGAACAAAGAAAAGCTCCGAAAGAGGACGGTCAGAAAATAGAGAGGAGCGCACACAGTACAGAGACAAGCAGCGCACTCAAGACTTTACTTCTAAAAAAGAAGATAAAGCAAAACTCAAAACCTCAATTTAAGAAAAAGAAAGTTGCTGGTCTGAAAATCAGACATGCCCAGAATTCTGAGGACACAACTTCTGAACGGGGAATGGGCTCTGACAATGCTAGACAGTGCGGCAGAAGTAACAAAAGCTCGCCAGAACCTGAAGGAATTTCTGGTGACCGCGAAGTTGAATGATTACATCACAGTGGAAATACCAGACACCAGGGTGAGCGTCCCACATAAGTTATATGAAATAACACTCCGGATGGAGGGGGACAAGCCCAGGAAAGTAAAAGGTCTTTTTTGGAAGAACTTGTCATCTGGTTATGACATCCTGTTCGCAGAACAAGATTGGCCGCCTGCATTCGTAATGGAGTGCCCCAGGGGATAAAGTATAATTTTTCCTGCATTTTCCAACCACGTTCCCGTTCATCTTAAACATACATATGCACAGGAGTGGGCAGTAGCTCAAGCTCCAGCATTGTACAAATATCGCGCTGGGTGGGATGAGAATTCAACCTATCACGTGATTCCGTTAAAAGTTTCACCTAATGCTAAGAGACAATATCCAATAAAGCAAGAAGCTAAAAAACAGGTCAGGGAGATCTTAGATCAACTTGAATACCAGGGGGTCATTGAAAAATGTACCTCTCCAATGAACAATCCTTTGTTTCCCGTCTCTAAACCTGACAATAAATATCGTCTAATTTTAGATTACAGACATTTAAACTCATGCACAAAGACATTTGCTGTCCAAAACGCACATAGTGCCGCATTAATGAAGAACATTGAGCGCAAAAAATACAAAACCACACTTGATATCTCAAATGGATTTTTCTGCCAAAATATAGTGCCTGAAAGCAGGTATCTGATGGCATTCAGTGCGTTAAGGTCCCAGCGACAATTTTGTCGACTAGCACAAGGGTATAAAAACAGCCCGGTGTATTTTCAGCAAGAGTAACAGAGTTACTTCAAAAATTTGATGAAGAAGCGTTGTCATATATTTTTTTTTTTTTTTAAGTTTCAAAAACCTTTATTTAACAAAAAGTAAGCAGACAGGTCAGCACAGCAGGAAGTCACATAGCAATGTGTCACCCCCCCTGATCCACAGGAGGTGGGGGGGGGGGAAAGAGGGAGGTGCAGTATACAGGTACACGGCCATTTAGCCGACATCCTGGAGGACCGGCGGCGTATCAGGGGGATCTACCCACCAAGTATCCCATTGCCTATACCGCAAATATCAGTGGCAGCACCAGCCCTCAGACCCCGCTACAGACCATCATGTATGTGGGGCGGTTCCACCAGCAACCTCCTTCACCAGCTAACCTGAGCCAGTCCCTGAGTTTCTGTTAAACAAGACCCAACTCCCCTCCTCCCATCCCACCCACCCCGCGCACGTTGTCTCATCACACTCGCATCTGCGTACTGTCCTATCCGGCGTCCCTGCGTCCGGCTTTAAGCGGGCAAAGCAGCGCTCCACTCTCAGTTCGCCGTCCACTCCGCATCCACTCTCCATCTCCCCCGCGATTCCACTCAAAGCATGCCACACCCCTCCGGGTAATGCCCCGCAGCACACTCAGCCCACAGGCTCGCCTCCTAAGCGTCACGCCAACCCACCATCCAGTCAGGCGTCCGCCTGCGTGCTCTCCAGTATCACACCTGCCTCCGCCTCGCCGTGTGCATCAAGTCCGTTGTCCTGTGGCGCTCCCAGGTTCGCCCCCTCGGTTTCCCCGGCCGTCAGATATGTTCTGTACAGTCCCCAAAAGTTCTTGGGCCGGCTCTTCGGGGGCAACAATTCACCATATGTCTCCGCTTGCGTGCAGCAGTACAGCATATCTCTGACCCAGCGTTTTTTAGTGGGGAGCGGCCCCCTCATCCAGCACGACGCCACAACTCGCCGAGCCATTAGAAGCGCTATATCCGTCAGGCGTCTGAGCGCCTGCGGAAGTGGCCTGGAGAAACCCAGCAACGCCAGCGCCGGGTTAGGCTGTATGTCCTTTTCTAGTATCTGGCTCAGTTCCAGGAACACCGCTGTCCAGAACCGGGCTATACCCGGACAGTGCCAGGCCATGTGTATGAAGTCCGCTACCGGGACATGGCAGCGTTCGCACTCCGCCGATGGGCGAAGCCCATACCTGTGTAGTCTCTCTGGGGTGTAATAGACCCGCTGCAGGAACTTAAAGTGTATCAGTCGGTGCCTACCGTTTAACGACACCCTTTTAGTGCTAGAGTAGCAGTAGGTCCACATCTCGTCCGTTATTTCCATTTGTAGGTCGGCCTGCCACCCCCGTCGCGCCGCCGAGCACTCAAGCGCCCGGTGCTGGTCCCCAAGTTTTTTGAGAGTCGAAACGAGTTTGGCTGGGGCCACCGTTTTGATGACATATGTGAGTTCCGGGACCTCCGGCGGTTCCTCCAGGCCCGGCCCCAGCAGGGCTGCCAGCGCACCACGGATCCTATGGAATTGGAAACGCTGGAGCTGGGTAGCCCCAGGCCGGGCCGAGCAAATCTGTTCCCACGTTTTAACCACCCCATCCTGGAACAGGTCCACCAGTTTGGCGATGCCCAAGGCGCCCAGTGCACGCCTCACCCCCGCGTCCCTCAGTGGGGGGAGCCAGATCGCCCACTCCACTCTCATCAGCGGGGAATACAGTAGATCGCAGTCCTGCGCCCTCCGAATCGCATGCCATGCATGATTCGTGGCCCTCAGGGAGTCCAATGTTCCCACCCTGCGGTCCACCGACTGGAAGACAGTAGCCGGGAGGGGAAGCGGTTCCGCAAATAGCTGCTCCATCAGCACGTGCGGTATATCCATGGTGGCGTGGACCCATGTATGTAGGTGGGCCGCCTGCGCTATCCTATAATACCTTTCCAGGTCAGGGGCCCCAAGCCCCCCCATCTCGTAAGGGAGCGTCAGAACCTTCCACTGCACCCTGGGCTGCTTACCGCCCCAGGCCAGCCGAACCAGAGTCTGGGTCAGCTGCGCAAAGAAAGCCTTAGAGAGTACAATGGGGATGTTCGCGAAGAGGAACAGAAATCTCGGCAGAACCACCATTTTCATGATGGCCACTCTGCCCATCAGCGACAGAGGGAGTTTGATCCACACCTCTACGTCGTCGACAAGTTTGGAGTAGGCTACCCCGTAGTTTTCCCGGAGCAGGACCTCCGGGTCCTTGTGCAGCTGGATCCCCAAGTATCGGACGGAGTCAGTTGTCCACTGGAGGGGATATTCCATGGGGAACGGCACTGTGAGCGGAGTCAGTGGGAACGCCAGCGACTTATTCCAGTTCACCTGGAGGCCCGAGAGGGCCCCAAACCAGACTACCTCTCTCAGCACGGAGGAGAGGTTCTCCTCCGGGTTGCGGACATAGAGCAACGTATCGTCCGCATAGGTAGAAATGCAAATCCGATAGGAGGGGAAGTTGATACCTTCAAATTGATGATACTCCCGCATAGCGCACGCCAGCGGCTCCGCCACCAGAGCGTATAAGAGGGGAGAGAGGGGGCACCCCTGCCGATTACCCCTGGAGACAGCGAAGGCGTCCGTGACTCGGTCCCCTATGCGCAGCCTGGCCGTGGGTCTAAAATATAGTGCACCCACCATCTGCATGAACGGTTCTCCCAGCCCTAGTTTCCTCAGGACTCTCACCATGAAGGGCCACTCGACAGAGTCAAACGCCTTCTCCATGTCGAGGAAAATCGCCAAGGCTTTACCTCCCGGGTGCACATGCTGCATGGCTCCAAGGACTGTGCGAATGTTGTAAGTGAGGTTCCTGGACGGGATGAACCCCGCCTGCTCCGGGGCCACCAGCTCCGGCACCAGCAACGCCAGACGCGTAGCAAGGACCTTTGCATACAGCTTGGCGTCAACATTTATCAGGGAAAGCGGCCTGTACGAGCCGCACAGGTTCGAGGGCCGCCCCGGTTTCAGAATGGTGACGAGCAGCGCCTCCCGCATCGAGTCCGGCATGCTACCCTCCTGGCAGATATCATCAAAAAGGGTCATGATGTGTTGTAGAAGTTTATCCTGAAAGGCCTTGTAGAACGCCACCGTTAGCCCATCCGCGCCCGGGGCTGAACCCGCCCTCATGCCCCCCAGTTCTTCCAGGATTTCGTCTTTTTGCACCGGCAGCGCCAGGAATTCCCTCTGCGAATTTGACAGGAAGGGCATTTTTATATAACTGAGGTAGTCGTCTATCTCTTCCTCCATTTGGGAGGATTTTGCTGTGTACAGCCCCGCGTAGTAACCCCGAAATTCTTCCACTATCTCCGTTTCGTCGGTAATCACCGACCCAGATGCTGTCACCAGCTCGTCAACGACTAAGGGCCGCCTGGTACTACGGAGTATCCCCGCTAGTAGGGAGCCCGGGCGCTCGCTCTCCCCATAGGTGCGAGCCATAGCGTATTTGCCCATGTGCTGCACTTCCCTGTCCGCCTCGCTGTTGAAGTCTGAAACTAACGTCTGAATCTGGGCGGCCACCTCGGGGTCCGTGGACCCCCTGTGCTGCTCCTCCAGCTGAGCCAGTTGCGTCTCCAATGTTCTCATACGCTGCCGTATGGATTTGAGAACACCGGAGTGCTTGGCCATGGCCACGCCGCGAATGTAGGCTTTAAACGAGTCCCATACCGTTTGGAAGCTCTGCACGGTTCCCAGATTAGCCGCGAAGAAAGCGTCAATCTCGTCCGCCAATTCCCCCCTATATGCCTCGTCCAGCAAGGAGTAGGGCGGCATCCGCCATGTGAACGGCGGCAATCGTGTGCCCGGGGCAGCAAATACCAGGAGAAGGGGGGAATGGTCTGACAGAGTTCGAGGTAAAACCTTGCATCGCTTGACAGCCGCTAGGAGCGTCCGGGACGCCAGCCAGTAGTCAATTCTGGTATGCACATCGTGGTATGCCGAGTAATGTGTGTAACCTGCCTTTTCGGGGCTTCTATGCCGCCAGACATCTACCATGTCCAGTTTGGTCAATTCCGCCTGCATATACACCGCAGCCGCCGCCGGTCGGCGGGCCCGCCTCGAGGAGCGGTCCAAGGTCGGGTCGAATATGAAGTTGAAATCGCCCCCCCACACCATGCGCGCCTGGGCGTGACGCCTGCACTGCGCAGCGAGTGCGGTGTAGAACTCCGGGGTATCGTAGTTGGGACCATAAACATTGACCACAATGAGGTCATGACCTTTCCCGACACACCTAGCAATCAAGTAGCGTCCGTCCGGGTCAGCGGCCAGCTTCTGCAACGACAGTTTGGATCGCGGGTTCACCCATGTGACCACCCCTCTAGAGTGTGAAGTAAAGCCTGCCGCCAAGCCGCAACCAGACAGACCCCTGTGGGAGAGCAATTTGCTAGTGAGTGGGAGGTGAGACTCCTGCATGAGTGCCAAGTCTATGTTGTGCCTATTGAAGTAGTTCAGTACTTTGCGCAATTTGCGAAAGTCGTTCAATCCCCGCACATTCCATGTGAGCGCTCTGAGGGTCACCTCGCGGCCATCCCCCGTCAGCTCTCCACTTTCAGGCATTCCTGCAGTCATACTTCATAGCTTCCATAGGGGGAGAGTCAGCGGAGGACCCCCCCCCCCCACTATCACCGCCTGACAGCACATCTCGGGCGCGCAAGAACATAGCAGAAGACCCTTTCCTCGACATACCGTGCGTTTCCCAGTCTGCAACCCCAAAACAACTCCCCAACCGCCCAGCCCCCCCTCCCACAGCCGACGACCCCCAACCTGGCCAGACAGGACCCCATCCCCACCCCCCAACCTCCATTCACAACAAACATGAGATAACTTCCCCAAATTGGCCCTCAAGAGGGCCACCCGTGCTTAACAGCGCTGGGGCAGCGGCCACCGGGGATCGAACGTCCCTACCTGTCGGGACACCGCTGTGCAGACGCACCCCCCGCACCGTTACCCTCACTTGTCCGCTGGGCTCGAGCTGGTGATGTTCCCCAGTCAATAGTTCTAGTGGGCTCTTGAGTGGACCTCTCAGGGGCGCAATACCCGCGTCAGCAGGCCGAACCCGGCCGTCCCAGGGAGCCTATGCTTGGGCATCTAGTCCAGCCGCTGGCCGGGGCAGAAACAGGTCATCTCCGCATCCGGATAGAACCCCCCCTATGGAGAGCCCCGCAACTATGAGACCCCAAAGCACCGCGCTGGCGGTAGTCCGCAACTGCTAGCGAAACCCCCCCCCCCCCCCCCAGGTCCAGTGTCACAATAGGAAGGCGCCCTCCACAATTTAGAAAGATCTCACCCAGCAGCGACCTCGTCGAGGGCCGTCACCATCACCTCCATCCGCACACAGGTCCCGTAGGCAGGCCACTCTCAAGGGACCCAGACGCCCCCGGGAGGAGGGGGCCACAGATCCGCGCCGGGCAGCCGTCCACCGGGGGGGGGCGGCTCCCGACGGCTAGTCCTGCTCCTCCAAGCCAGAGGCCCCGGCACCAACGCCCACGTGTTCCCGCGAGCCACTGCGTTGACCCCTGGACCAGTCCTTCAAGGATCGTTGCAGGTTTTTCGGGTCCGTGAAAAAGTGCGACTGGCCCTGTCTGTTGATCCGCAGCCTCGCTGGATACAGCATCGCGTAGTCCAGCCCCAGATCGCGCAATTGTTTCTTGTAGGGGGCGAACTGTCTCCGTTCCTCCTGCACCTTAGCCGTGAAGTCCGGGTAGATGGGGATGTCCATTCCCTCGAATTGCAGCTTCCCTTTTTCTCTCGCAATCCGCAGGGCAGTGTCCCCGTCCCTATAATTCAGCAGCTTTGCTATGATAGGTCTCGCAGGGGCGCCCGGCCTGGGGCGAGGTCCCAGCGAGCGATGGGCCCTCTCCACGACGAACATGGGCGAGAACACGTCCTCACCCAGCAGAGTGCGAAGCAGTTTTTCAACGAAGGGCTCCATCTGCCCCGTCTGCGTCGTCTCAGCAACTCCCGTGATGCGGACGTTAGACCTCCGCGAGCGGGCCTCCAAGTCCTCTGACTTGTCCTGTATAACCTGGAGCAGTTTACGAAAGTGTTTGCGGTCCGAGTCCCATTCCGTCTGCGCCTCCTCGATTTGTGCTATTCTGTTCTCAGACTCGTCCAGGCGCGCTGAGTTCTTGTCCACCCTCTCCGACATGCGGTCCATGCATCGATCTTGGTGCCGATCTCCGCCAGACTGCCCTGCAACCCCTTTTCCATGGTCGCCAACATTTCTTTAATGTCCGCACATATAGAGGTCTCCGGGGAGGGTCCACCGGGCGGCGGCGCCGGGGCCGCGACATCAGGCCCCTTCGTCTTGCGCGGGTCGAAGGACAGTTTCGGTTGGGTCTTGTCCCCCTTGCCCATGTTGATTCCGGAGCTCCTCACTCCCTCGGGTCTCAGCACCGCACGGCCGGCCCCGGTATCCGTCCGGAGGCTCCCGCGTCCGGCGACCACCACGAGGCCAGGAGGGGGCTCAGCCGTTTCTCGTCAAGGCACAGGCCCGGAGGCCCCCCAGCGCAGCCAAGCCGCGTCGCCCAGCAATCGCTCCTGCCCTATGTCCGGAGGGCGCCTCCCGGCAGTCTCCCCCAAGGGGGCAGCTATGTTCGCTCCAGCAAGGCTCCACCTGCCCCTCCAGGCCGCACGCCGCCGTCTGATTCCTGGCCGGCGTTCCGAAGGGGGCCAACTGGTCTCGGTCTGCAATGCTCTCCACACTGGTCCGGCAGTCGTCTGGAGCGCGCTCCGAGCCTCCCCAACGCCCCGCCGGGCTCCTCAGGGCTCGCCAGGAGGCCGCGGCCGAAGCTCCAGTGCCAGTCCGCCAGGCGGCCGCGGCGTCACGCCACTTCGCCCCGAGACAGCAGGGGTTCGGGTCCTCCCAATGCTGGGGCTGCGTGTGTGGGGGCGCCCGCCCGGTTTCCTCCCAGAGGGGGCTAGGGAGGGGGGGGGCCAGCGGCAGGTGCCGAAGCGCGAGGGCTCCACGTGCTCCGCAAGGTCCCCGTCCGTCTGGCTGAGGCCCGACTCAGGAGGGGGGGGGGGGAGGCAGATCCGGCAGTTCTCAGCCCCCGTCCCCCACTGGTGCTCGTGTCTCCTGGGCCCCACCGGGTGTCGTCCGCGTCCTAGCGTCACCGGCTCCACCACGGTCGGCGCTCCCGGGGGTACGGGTCCTCCCCCTCGCCAGTGACCGCACGTCGAGCGACGCACACCGGGGCAGGTCCCAAGGCAGGTCGGGGATGACAGCCCAGTCCGCCCGACCGAGCCCCGCTCTCCGCTCCAACTCCCCACTGCGCTGTAGGGGTATTCCGGGGTTCCCAGGCGAGGCAGTCCGGTGCGGGAGGGTTTCCCCGCGTGTAGGCGCTCGAGCTATGCAGAGCAGAGGATAAATGAAGGATCGTTTGAGGGTTGATGCCAGGAGCTATGCGCTCAGGCGTCCGCCATGATCCTCGGCAAGCTCCGCCCCCAAGCGTTGTCATATGTGGATGATATTTATCTGACAGATGACAACTTGGAGAGGCACTTGACCAGGGTAAGCACCATTATTATGGGATTTGCCACAGAAGGCTACAAATACAACTTTAAAAAAATCGAAACAAGCCCACCTCAATGTCCTACTTTTGGGATATGAGCTGTCAAGTGAAGGCAAAAGTCTGGCAGCTAACTTTCTAGAAAAGTGTGCACTGCTCCAGCCTCCAAAATCATTATAAAAATTACAATCAATACTAGGATTCCTAAATTTCGGTAGGACATACATTTTAGATTATGCACAAAGGGTAAACCCTTTCTATGACTTAATAAAACCTGACATTTCAGCCATAGATTGGACTCAAGAACATACTAATATTCTTTGTTTACTCCAGGAAGACATGATTGCTTCCAAACACTTCCAAACACGCATAAACGTACGCCACTTGGTGATACGAGTAATTGCGGGTCAATGTGGGTACACTTATTTGACCTGTAATGAAGGAGAAACTGTAACAATCGCATACAAATCACACCTGTACACAAATGCAGAAATGCGTTTCACTTCAATAGAAAAAATACTGACAGCCGTTCAGACTTCCGTAGCAAGAGAAAGAGCACTGGCTCAAGGGAAACGTATTATTGTCGTTAGTCCAGTACCGGCTTTAGAAGCTGTTACAAAGGCCATCATCCCAAATGCGAAAGAGTTACATCCAAGATGCATACAATGGGCTAATTCTCTTACTTCAACAGATGTTGAATACAGATTTCATCCAAGTTTAAAAATTCAAACATTCCTGCAATACGAACAAGAATATCCTCTACCAAATGAAATCTTGCCTCTAGATCAGTATGAATATATTATTTATACTGACAGATCTGTGCAACCGGCTATTGGAAGTAAGCACCAATAATGTTCGACATGTGCTATCGTTAAAGGTCGCATGCATGATGGCAAGTTCCATCCTAGTTGCACAAAGACAAAATCTCTAGGAGACTGCACAGCTCAGTTGGCAGAATTAAAAGCACTGATACTGGCACTTGTAAATACAGATCATGAATTCCCCACACTTATCGTGTGGGATTCTTTAGACTGTGTACAGTCGTACAATGAGTACTTATAGCATTGGGAGCAAAACGGGTTCAAAGATGCAAAAGGTGGCACAATTAAACAAAAAATGCTATGGGAACAGGTAGCAGAGTTGAAAACCGAGCTACCGAGGACTCAAGTGATCCACTGAGTCATCAATGTGTTGGCGTACACGTTGCAGGGAATTCATTGGTTGATAAAGCCGCAAAGGGGACTGTTCGCACGGCTTCCGTAGTTGCGCTGACTCATTCAAAAATGAGAATAGACGGAGATATAATGGTAGATGTCATCGCATCACGCAAAGGCAGCACAGCAGTACCTAAAACGTTTCCACTCAAATACTCCTACAAGTTAGATGCACAAAACATTCCATATGCTCAGATTCCTGGAGTGGGGGATAGAGTAATACCAAATATGGATCGTAGGCAAGGTCTAATAGTAGCTGCACACGAGGGTTTTGACTCTGCGCACACAGGCATTACAGCGACTATTTCTTTACTGAACCAGCGCTATTGGTGGCCAGGGTTAACTAAGCAAATTAAAGACTATGTCTTGAAATGCGACATCTGCCAGCAGATGAAAGGCTCCACCATTACACGCCTGGCACAGACGCCATTACTAAAGTCAGACAAACCTCTCACATTTGTGTACTTGTACCACAGCGGCCCCCTACAAATGGACGGGGCTTACAGATATATCATGTTTCAAGTGGATTACTGCTCGAGATTCCTATGGGTATGGCCTCAGCGTTCGGCTGTCGCTCGAACTGTTATAAAAGATTTGCGAGTCTTTATCGGTATATACGCAGTTAGCACATTACATTCTGACCGCTTCCCTGCGTTTATCTCTTGGGCTTACAAAGAGGCTGTTGGAAATGGCCCTTTTTGCACTGTCATCCCTAAACTTTTTTCCTTCCGCCTGTATTTTTTCTAACCTGTGTTTTTTGGCTTTATGACTCTGGGCACTTTACCACTGCTGATCAGTGCTAAAGTGCATATGCTCTCCCCATGTAAATATGACATGTGAATTGGTATATCCATGATTGGCTTATTTGATTTACCCGTTAGTCCCTAGTAGCGTGGCCTGTGTGTGCCCAGGGCTGGTAAACAAAATGCTGCTGGTGGGCCTGCAGCGCTGGTTTGTGCCACCCACAGAAGCAGCTTGTAAAGTGTGTCTCAGACCTGCCACTGCAGCGTCCGTGTGCAGTCCAGAACTGCCATCATGGCTGTGCAGTGCCCCCACTTCCCAGCCCCTGAACCTTCCCTTGGCATCATGTGTGTCGGCCCTATGGTAGGGTGCATTGTATGTGTAAGGTAGGACATGCCCTGATGTGTGTAGCATGTCCTGGTAGTGAATTACACCCAATTTCGTTTTTCACTACTGTAAGGCTACGTGTTATACATAGGCCAGAATGGGCAGTTTGACTAGTACATTCTATAGTCCTAACTGACCCAAAGAACATGGTAGAAAAATGAATTTAGTATGCCTGAGCTCAGAATATTAAAATACATCTTTTAGTGAAGTTTGTTTTTATATTCTGTGTTTGAAAATATCACTTTTAGAAAGTAGGTATTTTCTTGCCTAAGCCTTCCAGAGTGCTCTGCTGTTATGTGTATTGGCTGTCTGGTGTTGGAGGGACATGGCAGGCTGAGTCAGACCTGGGTTGAATAGAGAGATCTGCTTTGGAGTATGGGGAGAGGTAGCTCCTTGACCTGAATAGAGCTGTGCCTGGCAAGGGGAATGCTGGCTCCACCTCCCACTGTGCGTCTGATGGCAGACCCCCTCTTTCTGAAAGGAAGGATGCAGCCTGGTAAATAAAGTTCTCCAGGACTGGGCAGAAATGGTTCTGGCTGGGTTCAGTGACTTGTAGCTTCTGAGGACAAAGACTTTTGGGGTATAAATATCTGTGCTGAAACCCCTACAATTTGTATTGCTCCTGGACAACAAGAAGAACCTCTGTCTGTGTAACTGAAGGAATCTGCAGGAGGTGACTGTCCTTATGCTTGTGTGCTGTTTCTTGGATTGGCCTGCAGTGGTTACTACTGGACTTGGAAGAAGAGGAAAAGGACTTTGAAGAGAACTTTTATTTCAACTTGCTAAAGCAATCACCCAAGGGCTAGAAGAAAGCTAGCCTCCTGCTGGAGTCTCAGGCACATCAGACTCCACCATCAGCCTCCTGTTTCCTCCCAGCGAGGATTTCTATCTGCAGGTGAGGCTTCTGTCAGTTCCAGGGCCTCTAGTTCTACTACAGAGAAGAGAGTGCTGAAAATCGTCGCTAACGCCCGAGCCGCCGCAGCTGAAGCGCGTACGAAAAATCATCGCGCTGCTGCTGCTGAGTGCTCGCTACCGGAAATCATCGCATCACACGTTCGCGGGCTGCCAAGTGCTCGCTGACATCAAGATTATCGCATCGCACGTTTGCGGGCTGCCAAAGGCTCGCTAACACGAAGATCATCGCATCGCACGTTTGCGGGCCTCCAAGTGCTCGCTAACCAAAGATCATCGCATCGTGTTCATCGCTTCACGACATCGCAGCGCGGACGCCGGGCGTCCGCCATTTTCACCGCATCGCACCCGGATCGTCGCTTCCTCGCGGAGCGCCATTTCTTCTCATCGCAACAGGGTCGCACACGCAACAGGCTCGGCGCATCATCCTCCCTTGCGGCAAGGATTTCAACGCATCGCCGGCTTAGCGTGAAGAAGTTTGTTGCTTTGTCCTGCACACTTCTGTAGATCAGCGTTCATCCTCCCTTGGGGCAAGGATTCAACGCATCGCTGGTCTCGCGTGAGGAAAATCATCGCTACAGCTCCTTTGCGACATTTTGGTTGTTTTGCTACAGAATCCAGGTACTTTGTAAGTAAAAGTGTTGCAGAGACCACTGCTTTGAACTGAACTCCTCTTTGCATACTTTGAACTATTTTTGCAGCATTTCAAGAGTAACCCTATTTTTCTAGTATTGTGGCTTTTTACAGTTATTGGTCTTATGTTAAGTCTATATATAAAGATACTTATTTTTTATAACTACTTGTGTGGTGTCCCTTTGTAGTGTTCCTCACCGTGTTACTGTGTATGATAATAAATGCTTCACACACTGCCTCTGAGATAAGCCTAGCTGCTCGTGCTACGTTACCACAGGGTTGAGCAGGGGTTATCAAAGAGTGTAACCCGCTTACTCTGACTTAGGAAGAAGGGTCCCTACTTGGACAGTGGCCAGCCATTGCCAACTAGAGACCCCCATTTCTAACAGAGGCCATGGAAGGAATGGAGTAGCATTGTGGTTCTCATCTCTGTACCATCCTGAGGGAAATTCGGTTGTGGAGAGAAAAAAATGGGACTTAAAGCAGTCTTTAACAGCTAGGGTATTAGGCAAGGGCGGTAGTTGGGTCACACACCTTTATGGAGTTCAGCGGGCATTAAACAACCAGCCAAGAAACTCTCTAGGAGGTGTCACTCCATATGAGGTCCTCTTTGGGACTCGAATGTGGGTACCTGATGTTGATTGTGAAGGCGCAGTGGCGGATGAAAAACCATTTGATATCCATGATCGTTTGGCTGTTTTACAGGATCTAAATGAACCCAGGACAAGACAAAGCAATGTCCGCCACTGAGGAAGTCAAGGTAGTCACTGAAAGACCTGTCTGGATCCCAAAAGTCGGGGATCTGGTCAGAGAGAAAATTGCGGACAAAAAGGAATTTGGACCTTCTTACAGAAAACCTGTACCAGTCCTTGCAGTACAAGGAACAAGAGCTGAGCTGCTCCCACCTCTTGCCGGAAAAAAGGAGAAAAGATTGGTCTCAATCGACTTAATCAAACCACACTAAACAGTAGGCCTAGTGGACTCGGATGTAGCAGACGCTCTCCTCTAGCTACAATCCAAGAGGTTCAAACAGAAAGACTCATCACGTTTGAAGAGCCACCTGTAAGGAATGAAGGTCTAAGCAACAATGCTCTGGAACTTGTTCCACTTGAACCAGACATTCAAATTCAAAATGAAAATAGGAATAATTCACAAGTTACAATCAGACCTAATACAGACGTCTACATCAACTTGCCTCGTCGAGAGGAAAATAACATTTGAACTAATCCGGATGCCATTCCAACAATTGATCGAACTGCTTCTGGCTATTTTATTAACTTTGATACGTTTTCTCTGGATCCAAGTGAGCCGGAAACAATGCCAGCCAAAACACCATTCAAGCAAGAATTAAAGAACTTTCTTCTCTTTCCTCAAAAGACATAACTGGTATCACCTTGGATTGAACTCTGGGTAATTTCTGGGATATTTTTTTTCTTTTATGGCTCGGCTTAGTATTGACTTTTAGTATGCTTATCAATGGACACTATCTTCAACGAAGTTCCACAGCCCAAAAGGTCAACATCCTACTGAATCCACATACATCATCACAACATGAACAAAGAGACTTGTCTTCAGTGAGCATTACAGCAGTTAGTTCCTATACCTGATGTTATAGTATGGGACAAGGTTGATTTCAACATATTCGGACTGACCGAACTTTTAAAAATTAATCATGTATTTAAAATATCATTAAGTGATCTCATTACCTCCAGTAAAATTTCTGATGATTGGGACACTGAAACAGTAAATAACATGTTGTCTGATTTAGAGAAAACTGCTGCATTTTCTAATAATGAAATGTTAGAGGGTTCTTCAGACTATGACAAATTGTACTGTTACCAACATTTTGGTCATCATTTCCTGCACAACTCCATTTCACCTAGGAATGTATTTGAGTACCATCAGTGGGAACTTTGACCAACACCACCAAAAACGAGTTCACATGGAATTGTACAGAAATTTGCATATTTTTCAGGGTATAACACAACAGATCCAGCCTCATTTTACTATAAGGTTGCATCAAAATCAGCACTGAAAATTATGTTGACAAAAACTAAACAGATTTACTCTGCTTCCTTTTTAGCCCAATTGTCTGAACAGGGTTTGTGCCTATGGAAAGACGATATTGACTCAAACTCAATTTGGGGTTCAAGGGATTGGCAAGTCCAGGGTACACAGACACTATTTAGAGCATGCAGCAGATGATCTTTTTAAATGAGACTGTGCAACAGACATCCTGTCTTGGAATAGCCAAGATAAAGGACCTGAACACACCAAGGTTACCTACACCAACACATGGGTGGCAGAATTATTTTATAAAGGAAGGGGCAACAGTTGATGACATACTAAAGTACAATAGATCAGACCCAAATTGGAAGGAGTGGGTGGCTTGGCCCTTAGACACAAACACATGTCATAAAAGGTTCCTGAACATCACCAAGGGACTCAGTATGCACAGGCCAGACCCACGTTATGTACAGAGAGAACATCCAGGGGTAGTGACATCCTACAGTGTTGGGAAGTTGTGCCAAGCCTGGCTAGAAACCTCAACATTTGCAGAAGTGAAACAACACTTATCTTTACTCTCACATGACATGGATCTTAGGGACTTTTTACTAGGACCTAGGAAACAACGTCAAATACGTTTCATATTTGCAGGCATTTATGCTGCCTATAATGAAATCTGGAAGATTTCCCAACAAGACGCCGCAGAGAGAATACAGGAAATAGACCGTATAAACTTAGAAAAAGCTTGTGCTGTGGTAGATAATGGGTTAACAACTTTGACCTCCAGAATGTATTCATTGGGCAACATTCATTGTATCTTCTGCTATGACATATTGGATCGAGATTTTGCCATATTACAACACGGCCAATCACAGTTACGTTCTATTCTGTTATTGAGCTGGACGCTGCAATCTTTGCGTGCAGGCTTTGTGCCTTGGCGTTTTATAAACAGTACGCCTCTGTTTTCAGAATACAATCTAACTGATTCACAGATAGGAATGACACAAAGGGGAGCAAATTATACAATGCTGCAAATTGAAAAACTGGACCGGCTACAATTCACAGTGGCTGAATTAACATCAACAGAGTGGCTAATTCATGGCAATATCACTCTACCGGTCACGTCCTTTCAGTTTCACTGGTGCCTTAAGCAAAGGCAGGTAGGCAGATATGAAAAATTGGGTAAAGAATACATTAAGAAATCCTGGGATTTCCCATGTAGATTGATGCCGGAGTGGGGATCGAGAAGTGTTTCTTAGTGGTACTAACTGCAAGAGCGCTTTAAGCGGTTCTCTCATGTACCAAGATATTATTTTGCACAGAGCTTGTAATGGTTCAATTGTGAATCTGTCTTGCCACGTTAAAGGAACTCCAGCTACCGTGGTCACGCCAGCATTTGAGTTACTTTCGAATGGGAGTTACTTGATGCTGAGCGATCAAGGTTGTTGTGGGATGCTCCCGGGCATTGCATATCTGGTCACCGTGAACACCAGGGTTACTTTCTGTATGCAAGTATTGTTTCCTCCGACAAATACAGTAAGGGAGGCGCCGCTATGGCCTTCACAGAATGCTTCTACTATACAGGTTGATGCTTTGAGCAGAATGAAAGCCATGCTTTTACAGCAGACCGTGCCGTTAACCTCCGCTCGAGAAACCTTTGAACTCCAAGTCACAAGAACCTCGACAGAGATACAGGCACTTATTCGTACCAACTGCCCCCTACATTTCATAGAAATTGTGGGACGTATCTTTAACATGTCAGATACAAGCGGCATTATACACCTATTTAAGACTATAGGGTCAGGATTCCTTGGCACTTTCCAGACAATCCTCTGAGTTATTCCTAAATTTATACACTCCGTATTTGGAAGCATTTTCAGTGGTCTACCTCTGATGCTGCTCGCTGTAGCTAGAATCCTGATTATCGTCTACCTGCTGTGCAAAGGACGGACCATCCACCAGCGAGATTGCAAAAGCTCTCCCAGAGAGATATTACCGTGAGCGCATGGTACAACATCTGGGTGCACCTCGCCTACGAGAACTAAGTGCTTCTTGGTTCTTATCCTTCAGACTAGTCTTTGATGCAGTCTTTGATAACTGCATCGTACCGGTCTTCCGATGCCTGTTCTGCGCAGGAGAATGCGAGTTGGACATCTGTCTGACACCTGGCACGGAGACGCCAGCGGACTTATACTCTAGGCTGGAACCCATGTGGTCACATGCATGTCCCCAGCGTATTCCCATCTTGACGCATGCCTTTCTTGAGGAACCGCAGGTGCCTTTCACAACTGAATTGAATTTCAGCTCCAGCATTGGCACTGAGGTATTGAATTCAGCACCGGCTACCTTCACAACAGCTACTGGTAGCGAGGAGTTTTATCAATGCACACTTGACGTGCTATGCGAGGTATTGCAGTGTTTGTCCCCTGCTGTAGCAGGCAGCGATAATGTTATGTCTCCCAGCCAGGACTTCTAATCAAAATCTGGCTCACCATGTGCTGGGAGGTTTAATCCCCAACGTCATCCTCATACTGAACAATGGCTAACACACGCACATAGACTGTATAAATACAGCACCTCTTGCTATCAGTAAGCAGGAGGGAACCGACACTTCAAGGCCGACACACTGACCAGAGACGTTGCGGTTCCTGCATGCCATCGCTCCAGCTGACAGTGGTCTAACCATCCCTTGCAAGGTGTCCAACTCAAGTCCAGGACGAAGTCCCACACTCTCACTATTCAGGTAATGGGGTTCGACTAAATCCTAGTGGGATTCTTGGCTCTAGACTCTTAGGCTATTAGACTATTAGGCTCTTAGGCTTATTAGCTCTTTCGCACCTACTCACATGCTAGGTTCACTCAGGTACATCTAGACCGGCATCTTAGGAGTACGCACTTTTTTTATAAATGCATTTTATATTCATGTATATGTTCATGACTATTGAAAAATGGTAGAGCTGTACTATTCCTTTTTATTCATTGTACTGCTGATTCTATATCTCTGCTACTCTGTTACAGTTGTAGCAACACATATTTTGCATGAGAAGAACGGTACAATAAATTCTTATTATAAACACGTGCAACTGTTTCTTCTGTGTGTCTCTCTGAGAGAAAACGAGCAAGCACGATTGACTGGGTGAAAAGTAGTATATTGTTTCCACGAGTCTGAGGAACCAGGGTTTGTTGTGTTCTAAGGTTGCCCAAAACTAATCTCTCTGATAGAAGAAGATTCTAGTGGCGCTGTGAGCTAGCTAATGCAAAAAATAGGCTAACATACTCGGCGGGGGTGTACAGAGTCAGTCAGCCACCAGACCCACAGTTTAGGCTATCCATAAACAGTGCAGGTCCTACATGAAGGGTATTAAGGAACTACACTACAAGATGACCTATTAGACCATCCTCAAACTAGCAGAACAAGTGTTTGCACACATTCTTTTATTTTCCAAGTATCAGGCCTCTCCCACAGGCCATTTATGTCCACATGGCTATGCTGAGACAAGACAGCAAACTCTTGCCTCTTGTTTACTACTTTCCTAAGTTAAAACACAAGTGCTTCATGAGTTTATCAATTTTACTCACTCCAACTTCAGATCAATTCATCTAGCCTGATCTGCATATCTTCCACTCCATGAAATAAAGCATATATCTAGTCTGTTGTTGGAAGCAGCACTAATTCCCTGAAAAATCTTCATCCTTGTAATTTATGCCTTCACACTTTTCAAAGGCGTCAAATCTCCTTCACACACGTTTCACTTCTCTGACTTTGTAAGTGAATCTGAATTTGTGAAGAGAAACTTCTCAGCATTTGTTTATGAGCTCCTACCAAACTCTTTGGTTTTTTTTGGGCTAAATAACGGATATTTGTCAGTCAATTCACAGTGTGCTTATCTCAAAAGCAGAGAGGTGAAGAGGATGGACAACTTCTAACTCTCTCACTAAAATTGATAAGTACCACTCCTGGAGAAACAGTGTGGTGTATGCACCGAACTGTGTAATATCCTTCACAAAGGGCATCTTTCCTTCTCCACAGTGCAAGAGAGACTAAACTGGCATGGACACCCCTGGTATAGGTTATATGTACACTTCGTGTTTGCTAGATAACCTGTCAGGACATCAACACAACTTATCTTATTTTGCACTGCCATCTTGGAGGATAAGCACCACAAGTCCTGCTCCAGATTCTCAGGGAGGCTAACTCTCCCTAACAACGTTGCGGATGAGAAGGGAATTAGGAACGAAGGAGTATAGGGTATAATACAATGAAGCCATCTCATTTGCCAAGGAAAGCCCGGAGGATGTCTGGGCACAATACAATTTGCAATGTAACTGATAGGGCTGGGGGGAGACACGAGGTGTATAAGTGATATGCCTCATGAGCATATTCTGGGAGCAATCCATGAAAACAGTCTACAGTCGTCTCCATTGAAATCATCTTAAATGGCTGCTAAAACGAAGCTGCCCACCAGCTTACTGGACTATTCAGGCACTCTCAGGGCAAAAACCTATGCCCACAATTCGCTTATCCTTGGCACAATTTCCTAGTAAAGAATCTTTAAGTATGACATTTACAGAGATCCTTAGGCAATGATACCCAGGTCAAAATCTAATTATTTACTGATTGGGCATAAACACAGTAGGAAACAAAAGTTGATGTCCACTGTTGGTATGTCACATGAGGGAGTGCTTGCATCAACCTGTGCTCCCCCCTCCACGCCTTGTTCTGTGCAAACCCTAGCGAGGCATCAGAATGGTAGCTGGTAGGATCATGCACCGTTGTTGACCTATCCTGGGTCTCTCCAGACCTGCGAGCTGTGGATGAACATAGGCAAGGTGCTGTGCTTGCGCCAACTGTCAAATTCTCCTGTCAGTGCATGTGTTTGCAGACCTGACCAGACAGGCAAACCTGCTGCGCTGACCAGTAGCATTCCAAGATCCACTGTCAGAGCAGCACTGGCTCCTTGCTTAAGTGAGAGTGAAGAGCAGAGAGTGGAGCTTTGGGGGCTGCTTGGGCAGCACAGAGAGTGGTGAAGGTTGGCGTGTGTGCCATTTGGTCGTGCATTTATTTTTTAATTTGGACAGGGTGAGGTTATGTACAGACGGCAGTGGGGTAGGATGACAAGAACCCTTTGGTTATGGGGTGGATGTATGTGCAAAGGCTATACATAACATAGAACTGTACATGGGTAAAACTAAATAACAGTGATGTTTTTCACCCCGGGTTTCTGAATAACATCATGGACAAATCGAGTTTTGCTCGTTTGTATATTTGATGTTATTTAGAACATGAAAAACAACCCTCATTATTCACTGTTACCATCTATAATTCTAAAAGTAACGAGGCAGTGTATGGAAATGTTATGCATAGCACATAATTTCCAAATGACTAATTCTCAAAAGACTGTGAAACACTGGGGACAGTCAGGACAAATCTAGAGAACAGGTAATCTTTGTAAGTTTTGTAACAAGAAAACAGAGGATAAGTTGGACTCATCAGCACACTCCTCACAAGGAACATTAATACATTAATGAGCACATTGATTGAAGAATGCCTTCTGACTGAGGGAGAGATCTGTACATTGTCACCAGGAGGGTACTTCCAACATATTACCACTAATCTAATTAAATTGAGAAATTTAGTAAGGGGCGGAGCATTTCTAACTCTGGGTAAACACTCCAGGATTATATATCTGAGAAGGTCTTCACTGATTTTAGTTTGCTTTTTTCTTAATTTATATTTTCATTTCTGATTCAGCTACATTATTAAAGGACATGGAGGAACCCGTGTGACGTGATTGTTTTAATAATTAGAAACAACACAACAGTTCAGACCACTGAGGGCCATAACAAGATTGAAAACTGATTGAACTTACTTATTCATGTCTAGCTGCTCAAGTCGTTTATGGAACTCAATGGAAGTCTTCGTAAAGTTTTCCACAGCTGAAAAAAGTGAGTCTGGAAAAGTAAAATATTTTGAAGTGTTAAAATGATGTAAAGTTTAAGAGAGACAAAAGGAGGGTCTCTAGCTTAATATTTGAGAACCCGAATGCATACATTTCTCTGCTAATTGCACAATAATAGACAGATTATGCAACAGTTAGCATACCAGGGCACAAGGCAGGTGCAAACCAGTTCACTAGCATCAACACTATGGCCATTTCGGTGAGTATGAGTGATTAAAAATTATTTATGGTGAAATTTGTCTGAAAAAGTTTTAGACAAGTTTTGTTGGATTACTGCATGCCAATACTTACCAAATGATACACCATATTGCTGAAGTTGTGTTTGATGCTGCTGAGCAATTTTATAGATGCTGTCAGCATAACTTTTCAAGGCCTCAGCATAATCCTGTGCATTAAACGGGATGATCCTGGAGTTGGCAAGTTCATAAACAAGTCCTCCACGCAACTGTGCAACTGCCAAGTGCTTCTTAAACGTTGGGTCATAGAATCTTTCTACCAGCTCAAAGGTCTCATACACAGTGTGATAAACTGGGTAGTTACTGTACTTATCTGTTTTCTAGAGAAAGGGAAAATTGTATGAAAACATTAATAATTGTACGTGCCTTAGCTGTTATAAATAAAACAGTGTTGTTGATTGATGCAAGGCTATTGCTTGTAATTATCTGCATAGGTAGTTAATGTTACGTGAGCGACAATAATAACGTTTAGTGAAAATCCCCAGGTAGACCGCTCCATTTCAAATCTAAGGCATTCACTGTCTGGAAAGTGCTTTCCTTTCAGACATCATTTGGCACAAAAATCATACATTTGGAAAGTTCTTATCATTCCTGCCCCCTAGTTAAATTCAGGATTACTGGGGTGTGTAATTGGAACTAGCTACGCAGATTCTTTTCATGACTTTGCCACTGAATGTAGGCGAATCCAGCAAAATGTTCCTGTTATGTTTAATCACCACACCCTAATCTAGCATAAACACTTGTCAGGTCTATCTCACAATGTATCACCCACATTGGCTGTGATTCATTCAAAAGAAAATATCAAATATAAGAAACATCAAGCACTAGACCAGACAGATTTCAAAACTAATGATCTCATATATTAATCAATTGAAAATCATTTTATTGATAATCAGCTTTCCTAAAATCTAATGGAAAGAGGCACACACTACTAGGTTAAATTATTTAACAATTGAAAACTACCTTTTATTTACCTCAAATCCTGGTGAAAACAATTTTCTAAATAAACCACTTTCCATTCAAATACAAATCTGTTGCTGAGCTTTTGTCCATATTACACTAAATTGGCATTACTTTCTTTTTATGATGAGTCTGATATTAATATCCGATCTTTAAAAAAGTCTCACTTTGGCACAACCCAAACATAAAGACCAATAAACCTATATCTTTCTAGAATTTGTGGATTTAAACTGCCATTTTATATATCAGTGACCTTTGTCAAGAAGATAGGTTTTACTCTTTTTCAGAATTAAGAACAAAATACCATTTACCGCGATCTGACTTTTCTAAATATGAACTGATATGTCATTTCATTTTAGATGCTCATAATAATTTACTACAATTTGCTAAACTTTCTAATATGGAATTTTATCCAAGCCTTTTTAGTAGATCAGGTCATATTGCTTCCAAAGTTTATAAAAAACTCACCATTACTTCAATCCTTTTTGTTAATTTAGCCCACAGATGGTCTTCGGGCTTGCATAATCCTTCTATTATACAATCGAAATTAAATTGGTTGTGTATCATTGCAGTGTGCTTCCCTGCTACTCTGATACAAACTAATATACACCTGCTATACAAATGCTTTTGGTGTTCAGCTAAAGAGTTTAAGGTAAAACTAACTGACACACCAAACTGCTGGCACTGTAAAACACATTTTGGAAGTTTGCAGCATAAACTGTATGATTGTCCTGTTATTATTTCACCTTTTACATAGAAGTAGGGGATATTATTTTACAGATTTTTAAACTACAAGCTCCTTTATAATTTAACATACGTATCTAGAAATCTCAGGCCCTTCCACATTTACTAACAACTGGTGATTCTAAGCTTTTTGACTTTCTCATATCTACAGTAGTTAACTCAATCACTTCCAACTGGAAAGATGCAAGCTTACTATCTGCTAAAGTTTGGTTGAATTGCATAATTTTTCTACGATGTGGTCAATATTCACTATTATGTCCTCGTAATGACTCTACTATTCTTAACGCTAACGTGGTTTACTCTCGACTCTTATACACACATCTCTAATGTATTATAAGCCTACAATATCTTAGTTCTTAAGTTCATATTGTAGCCATATACATGTTGTTTCTTTCTTAAAGTATTAGTTCACAATATTTTATAATATGAATATATGCAAGTTATTATTATTATGCTCTTTCATGATCTCCATGGATTACATCTTATAACTACAGTACTACTTTCTGTATGTTTATTAATGTTATACATGCTAATCTTCAATATTTGTTTTTCTTTCAACTAAAACTAATACTGCAGCGTCCTCTGTGCTTGTAAAACAGTCAATTTAAAGAAAACTTGTCAGTTTGGAGTTCCTAACACTAGGTTTATTAGCATTGATAGCCAGAGGTGAATTGACATTAAAATAAAAGTATAGATTTATACATTTATAGCTTTATTTTCATCTAAACATACTGAAGGATTTGGAATATGATTCTTACAGCATTTCGGTGTAATATGTGTCTATTTTCTCTGGAAAAACTCTGCTGAAGAACCAAGACTAAAATCCACCACCAACAGTCTGTTTCTTCGGTTACAGATTTGTCTATGTATATATCTTTGTGCTTAGCTGTTTGACATCTGGATGATTATATTAGGTCAAATTTGAACTTTAAAAAAAAAAAAAAAGAATTACAATTAATTAAAAAAGATTTTTAAAAACCTGCCTCTAATACCTGATCTCCCCTTGAGGGTATTCATATAGGGTTCATTTTAGGCACCTTTCTCCCTTACCTTGTACTACTTTTCAAAAGGTAGATTATGTATGCATACGTTTTCCTATCCTTGCCATAATTAGTGCCCTGCAACAGTAGTGGTTCCTCCATTGGGGTGTTGAACCTCACTGTGAGTCACCAGGAGTGTTTATATTTAAAGTCCAATGTTTCGTGAAAATTGCTGTTTCCCCTGTTCCCTGGCTGCCGCGTTAGTTTTTCAGGCAGGGCGGTGAAGCTAGGCAGGGTGGGGCCAATCCAGTGTCGATTGGCAATGGCAGCCTCAGGCAGCAGGGCCAAAGACATGTTGGAGAGATCCCGACTCTGGCTAAACTGACATGGGCTTTTCAGGCCTCAAAAAAAGGAAGAGGGAACACAGCACAGCCCTTTGGTCTCCTTTTGAGTGTTTGGTTCACCTGCCCCAAACAGTCCTCATGCAGCTTTAAATATAAACAACATGAGAGCAAAGCCTGGGTTGTTTCTGGGGGTCAGGCTGGCTCGTCGCCTGGGGGCTGTGCTTACAATGCAGTGCAGGGGCAGGAGAATTGTAGGACATCACCAATTACTATGTGGCTTTATTTTGAAATGTATGCTATGGCAATGCTTTTCTTTTCCCCTTATGCACAGCATCAATGACTGTATTGTGCACAAGGAAAGTGGAAGACAGCAGTTGCCATTTTTCTTGCACTCCAGCAGGTCCCACAGAGCACCTGCTAGTTACAGGAGTTATGAGTTACTTACCAGGCCTGGCTGCTCTTTGGACTCAGCATTCATTGGCACTGAGCATAACCCTGGCAAGTAATATGATTAAATAATAGAACGAAATCAATAATAGTTTCAGTAATAGTAACCAGAGAACAAGGGATTAGAACTGTGTAGTGAGAGAAACAGTCAAACAGTAACTATACCTGGTGGGTATGACCTCAGCCAGTTTCCTTTCAAAAGTGATTCTAAATTCCAGCAGTAGTTTCTTAAAAGCCACAAGTCAATTATACAACAATGTGATAATAACAGACTGTGTACTCCACACTGTAAATATAAATATGTGAATCTATTTTTATTGACACTCGTTCTAAATAATGTGTTGCCCACATTCATGTTCACTGCAATGTTAAACAACAATAAGGACTCTGCATACTGTGGCACTGTTCTCCTGCGGCCAAAATATGTGCTCGGACCCCTAAAACATGTGGCAACAGACTTTACCCTCTCTCTCGGTTTGTTACCTGCTTCAATATAGATTTTGGTGCTAAATGTGGCACAACACTTGGATTACCATAATACACTCAACAGAAACATACAGCTAGCCCTCAGAACCCACGTTTAGTGTGACTGAAGACTTCATCATCTCGAAAATGCTCTGACACATGGCATTTTGGTCCTGTTTGCAGTAAGGCAAGGAACTACTCAAATAAGAGAAAGGTCAGGGCCTAAGCACCTCCATTGATCAGAGAGGAGCTAGGAGTGTCTGAGGGTGTCCCCCAACCACAGGATGGCACATCCTCACCCAGCTATCCTCAGAACACTGCTGGACTTGCAAAAAGATACCAGATGGTCTGCACCTGCTGCACTTGGCTTCTGTGATCTTTGAGAATCACCTCAAGAGTTTGGACCACCTTCCACTTAAAATCCATGGACAGAAAGTTCTCAAAAGATCATAAGGGAGATCCCTGCGTGGCTCAATTAATATTAAAAAAAAAAACAGCTGAAGAGGACATTACTGTGAAAAATCCCAGGTGATAATTAGCAAATGGACCTGGGCTGGACTTCAAAGGGGACCTCTGCCTGACAAACACAGTGCCTCTGATCGCTCTCCTGGAGGTCCCAGGGGCCTTGGATATGTATCCCTGTGAATGAATATGCACCAAAAGACATTTGGAAACTTTTCAAAACTTTCGCAGCAGAGTTCCAGAGTTTCAAGGGGCTGAGAAAAGTGTCCCACTGGCAGGTCCATGGCGTAAGGTTGAATGTCAGGTTTGGCCCGTGAGTACAAGAGTTTTCCCTCAGAAAAATGACAAAGTCCTTTTTCAAATTAGGGCTTGAAGCTTTTTCATATGGTAATACAAAATTAGCTTTAAAGTCTGCAATTTACCCTTCTATATTTCAAAAGTTTCATCTGTTTTTTGCCCCGAACATTTACACCCCAGCACTTTAAAGAGTCGCCAGCCGACACTGCCCCGCACCCACTACTACCACACGTTTTGAAGTTATTCCTAGCACAGACCTGTCATAAAATACTTAAATCCAAAGGATGTTAGAGAGGCTATGATAATATTGTGTGGAAATAAAGAGTAAGTACACAAACTTATGCAAGTATATATGACAAGGCCTGACCACCTTTTGTACTGAATACTGATTTATGTAGTATTAATAAAATTGGTATATGAAGCTAGGGGTGTAAGGGTCTGTAGGGGAGGAGGCATACTTCAATGCCATCTGTAACAAATGAGCAACTAGAGTTTATGCTCAACAGGGATTACCCCAAGTAATCTAAACAATATTGGTGGTACATTCAAAATTGACCTCCCATGCTACCGGAAAGCATATTGTTTACCAACTCCAGACCCCTGCCACACCCCACAAGTGAATCCTGCACATTTTTAAGTAATCTGTTCAACATAGAAATGTCCAGTTGACTCCTTCTAATAGCAGTATCTACCTGGTTGATCTTCTGGGTGATTGCAGTGATAGTGCCAAACAATCTGCCACATAAATCAAATGTGTGAGTTGCAGGGCACAGGAGGAGAGTGGGTTAATCAATGTTTTGCTTTGAAACAAGGCTTCAGGAGACCAAAGTTCTGAAGAAGCACTGTAGCCTGGCACAATATTTCCAGTATCTTGAACTTCATTGGGTAGAAGGTGAATGAGCACTGGGCATAGGAAACAGGATGCAGCTTTGATTACGTTGAGAGACGCAAGGGCCTATGCCATTCTCTTTCAGGAGATCCATCTTTCATTTAATCAATAGAACCTAGTTTGTTAGAAGAGTTGATTGTCTAATCATAAACCTCTTCTGAATTGAGGCTGCCTGTTACAATTAGACAGGGAGTAGCTTTGGCTCCCAGTCATAAATATTTGGATAGAAAATAAAGGTGGGCTAGAACGGTCTTGGAGCACTGTAAGGGAAATAACATCACATTTGCTGGCTTGTTCCGCATGAAAATAGGTGGTCCTGCTGCTACTTATGAGCTAAGTTTTGTTAGAGGCCACTGTGTGAGTGGTGGTCATTGGAACAATATGTTCTTGGAGCAAGATCGTTCTGTTAGACACACTTCTGGCAAACCTGTCTGTGGATGGCTTTAACTCAGATGATTTGGAGGACACATTGCATAGATTATATCCATCAGAACATGGTTATGTTTTCAACTCTTATGATGCAGCAGAGAAAACCAACTATCGGATGGTCATTAAACATTACTATAAGTTAATTCGGAGAGCTAGGGCTGAATATGTTGGTAAAAAAATCTTAGCGAGTTCTAATCCATCTAAGACAATATTCTCCCTGCTCAAGAGTATGAAGAATGGTGGTGTGTCCGGGATCTCTCCTATTTCATCCAATAGTCAGTGCAATGACCTGGCCAAATATTTTGTCAACAAGGTTGAAAAAATATATCAAAGTCTCCCTCCGGATTTTAGTTCTGGCAGGAAGATCGGGCTTGATGTCCCGGTCTCCCAGAGACCAAACAGCCTGCTATCCTTTCCTCTGTTATCCCTGGCAGATCTGGAGATCCTTTGCAGGAAAATCAAATCAGGCTCACCAACTGACCCATTGACACCGAACATCTTCTGTCAATTCCTTCCGACGATCTTGCCAGTATGTTTGGAACTGGTTAATCTTTCTCTGGCTTCAGCTACAGTACCAGCATCAAGGAAACATGCGAAGGTTACTCCCCTGCTGAAGAAACCATCTCTGGACCCGGTCGAGCCTGGAAATTATCGCCCTATTTCACAACTTCCTTTTTTGTCAAAATTGGTGGAATTGCATGTGCATATTACTCTTACTGAGTTTATTGAGCAGAATGCAATTCTTGACCCTTCACAGAATGGTTTTAGAGCCCGCCACGGCACAGAGTCTGCTCTGTTGGCCGTGACAGAGGAAATCCGAGGGATTCTGGATGCTGGTGACTCTGCGGCCTTGGTTCTTCTAGATCTAAGTGCCGCTTTTGACACTGTCTCCCACGAAATTCTGTTGAAGCGCTTGTATGACATTGGAGTGAGGGATCGGGCTCTGAATTGGTGTCGAGCCTTTCTGACGGGAAGATCTTTCCAGATTTGGGTGCCTCCATTTCAATGTCAGAGGTGTGCTTTGCAACAGGGGGTACCTCAGGGTTCCATCCTGAGCCCTCTTCTGTTTAATATCTGTATGCAACCTCTTGCGCAGGTGGCCAGGGGGAGAGGGTTGTCATTGGTGTCATACGCTGATGACACCCAATTGGTGATCGCCTTTTCTAAAAAAAAAACACCACCAGCTTAGGAAGGTTTAAAGAGCACCTGGTAGAGGTTGCAGGCTGGATAGCTAATAACTGCCTTCAACTGAATGCCAGTAAATCTGAGGTGCTGTTATTTGGGAAAGACCGAGACCTGTGGTCCGAGCAGTGTTGGCCAGACAGCCTTAAACCAGCCCCAGTGCCTAAAGAGGCTGTTAAGAACCTGGGGGTCTGGATCGATAGCGGACTCACATTTGATACACAAGCTAAAGCCGTGGCAGGGACATGCTTTGGCTTACTGCGCGGCCTGAAGCCTATACTTGGCTTCTTACCCCCTAGGGTACGCCAGACCATTATCCAGGCGACAATTCTGTCCAGACTGGATTATGGCAATTCATTGTATCTTGGGGCCAATAAGTCTTGCGTTCAGCGTTTGCAGAGGATCCAGAATGCTGCGGCACGCATTCTGGTGACACTACCGAGATCTGCTTCTGTCTCCCATGTCCTGCCCAAGTTACATTGTCTGCCTGTTTGGAAACTAATCCAATATAAAACTCTGTGTGTTTCGCATAAGATCCTCACTCAACAGGCTCCCCTGGGTCTGTCCAAGTTGCTTCAGCTTTATGTGCCTCGGCGGCCTCTTTGATCGGCCAATCAGGCCTTAGTAAGTGTCCCTCGTGCTGTGAGAGCGAGAGCTGGGGGCCGCTCGTTCCGTTGTCTTGCGGCGCAACTCTGGAATCTGCTTCCTGTTTCGATCAGAGAGATCCAGAGTCATCTGGTTTTCCGAAAAGCTATCAAGACCTGGATTTTCCCTACTTTTGCATACCTGCCCTCTCACTAGCCACCCTCATTGTCTTTGGTCGCACTGGGACGCCCCATCTCTGGGGCAGCTATGCGCTATACAAGTCCGACCAATAAATAAATAAAACTCTCACATTTACCAGTGATAAATCTGCTTCAGGCAAATTCTAGTACTAGGTTGGAGCCTTGTGGCATATATTAGCAGCGATCATCAAAATTTTGATTCCTTAAACAGACATTCTGGTGGGTTATTGTGAAAAACTGCCTCGTTTTGATAAGTCAATAGACCCATCCACAAACATAGCATTCCTTAAAAGTTCCAAAGTTTTTTCTTTAGTAGCTAATCAGAGCAGCAAGTCAATACCAAGAGAAATGTGTTACCAGTAACAGCACAACTAAGCCAATTAAATAGTTTTCCTCTGAATTTTGCTCGTCTCAAGTGTTTTTTTCTGAACTATGCCTCTCCAAATCAAACTCCTCTCAATTTAGATTTAGGATGGAAATTGTGGGAGTTTACCTTACTGAGCTATTCTGTCAGGCTATAAATTGAACTTTCATCTCAGAGTCTGAGCTCTGCCCCTCTGGCTTCAGTACCCGGCTTCTACTCATATCTAGCCTTTTGTTATCAACATCATGGTGCTATATATCAACTCTTATTAACACCCTTATGTATTATCTTTTTCAACTGAGTACATGCTTGGGTGCATTTGTTTCTCTGAACCCTGTCACTTTAAAATCTGCTTCTTCAAACTCTCCGATTTACTTTCCCTGCCAGTGCACGACACAAACCACTTATGTAATGTATCTCTTTGTGATGTGTAGAGGACCACCTCTCCTGCACAAATTTTGCCTTCTTACTAGCATAGGTGCTTGACAACCAGACTTGTAACTGGACATTGTATCTTCCTCAACTCTAAAGCAAAGACTTTTTATGCTTGCATTCACTTCCACTTCTCAGGGAGATCCTTGGACTCCCGTCCTCCTACCCTAAGCTTTCTTTCTGCTACTTTAACTAAAGCCCACCTGCTACATTTACCCATGTACTTCTGCCAATCAAATTGCTTCCTATTATTCAACTCACACTTCAAAGTTAGCATTGTTTGAGCATTCTAATATATTTCTCCTTATTTCTCCTCCACCCTGCCCATGACAACATCTTCCAGGTGTGCTCTCACTTTTACTTTTGCCCTAATGCAATTTCTGTGTTGTCTGATTTGCTCCCAAAGTCTCTCCCCACTATCTTACCTGTTACCCTATGCTAAATCCCTGTTGAGTGGCCCGCTATTCCAAAAGAGTTTATTGCCTCTTCTGCCCTCTGCTTAGGACTACCAGCCCTGTTTGCTGCTTCTTCAAGCATTCACCTCCTTCTCTGAAGTATAATGGGAATATTTATTGGGGAATGGCAACCTGAAGCCAAACTCAGCCTTCTGCAAGATCATTTATAGATGCTCCTCATCGAGTCTAACCTTTGCAGAAGCATGTGCACACTCTCTCCTTAATCATTCTAGAACAACCAATCTATTCATGTTTGGAAATTTCAATACCTGGTTCAGCAGGATGTATTTATCCAGCACTAACAGGGTTATTTAGACCCTGGTGAGTGCCCCGCTATGTCAAAGGAGTCTATGGCCTCCTGCTCAGGACTGCCAGTCCTATTTTCTGCTTTGAAGTCTGAATGCTTGCCCAGTGGAGTGAGCAGGGAGCACTGGTCCATTTTTCTAAATGGGCATGACAGTCCCAGGCAGGGAAATGTAGTGATGATACCCCTGCTCTAAATCGAGCAGGTTGAATCACTATGACCTGGCAGTCTTATGTCGGAAGAACAACCAAGGTGACAGTTTGCTCCAGTGGATCTCTTTTAGTGCAAATCCTTAGATCTGATTTGCCTTCCCTCCAGATGAGGCAGGCAAAACAAACGTTTGGTAAGGCTTCTGCTCTGCCAAACGTAATCAGTCGCTAAATCTCTCTTCACTCTCTGTATCAGCACATCAACAATTCACAAGATCTAGCCATTTGGTTCATGCATCCTTGACATTATCTTCACCGATGAGCAATTACTACTTTGCATTTAACACTCTAGAGCCTTACTCGGCTATCCTAAAGCAACATTTATGAACACAATGCAAGCAACAAAAACAAGCTTACATTTCTAAAGAACACAATGCATAGAATGAAAAGCATGCATGTACTTATAGGTAAAATATCATGGTAAAAAAAACATTTTCCTGCCTATATTTTAAAAACAAAATAAGAATCCCCATTCCTCTTGCCCATGTAGAGCTTATGCATGAATTAATATATAAGATATTGTTTATGTTATTGCATGTAAACAGGATGCATTCTATCTGGCGTTAACAGACTGTGTGAATGCTACTGATATGTTACATACCAAAATAAAGGACCACCTCTCTCAACAGCTTCTAAGTAAGTAAAATAAAATGTCAGATAACAAAACATCCTTGAAGGACAAGTGTAGTAAATTCTCAAATCATTTACCACAAGGATACAAATGCACACACCAATAAAGAAATCTCCAAGCAAACTGCAAATAACTTACTGAATTTTTTGTGTATCGAGCTCTGCCAGCTGCAATACCCAATCGTTGAAAGTATGCTTCAAAGTCACTCCCAGATCCCAATTTGTTTATTCTGCATAAACAAAGAAAAACATATATAACAGGAATATGCCAACAATACAAACAGAATAAATGTATGTGGTTTCTAATGATTGTTTGTTTAAAAACATGATTTACCCCCTTGTATAACCTGATTCAAAAGGAGACATGTTATCCACACTAGGAATCACACATACATGGTCAATAAAATAAATATTGATATAAATTTGCATGTAAATAAAATGGTAAAAATTAATGAATTTTGACTGGTAAGCATGTGAAAGATTTAGAAAAACATCTGTAAAAACCCAGTCAAGGCTAAGGCAGCAATAGATGTATTGCTACCCACTCCTTGAATTCCCGATCTAGAAAGGCCATAAAAAAAATCTGAAGTTATATTAAGACAAACACACAAATTATGCAAGGTGCTCATAACTTTCTCCTATAAAAGTCCATTTAAGAGAAATATTCCCTGCCTTTTAGTTTCAAGAGGAAAGTTAACTGATATAGTTTATAGTTTAACTGAGAAATATATGCAACCAAGAGTTTAGAATCTGGGTCAGTTGCTGCAATTATGCTTAATTTCCTAATATTTACATTAGATCTGATTTTTAGAAAGATTAAATAACAACAATTTTAGTGAAAAACAATCAAAACCTTAAAAAGTAAACACTGTTGTGTGTTTTGGGTATGGTTGCCTGCATTTTCCCTAAAACATCGAAATATCATGAAAGGTAATACGTTTATGTAACAGTTTTGGCAAAACCTTCATTTTGTTTACTTTCACCGGTAGTACATCTATATGTTCATGAAAATTAAATGCACACAGTTATGCTAACATAGTTAGCACACTTAAAACGGTAGAAGATTTACTATGTCAAATTTGCCTACCAGCAAAAATTGGGTATAGAAATCTTTTGGAGTTTATTGAAAGGTATGAAGCAAGACATAACATTTAACATTCAGCACATTTAACATTTTTGCCAATGTTGTAATACACTTCTAACCCTTCAAAACACGCTTTAGTGTCCATTTTCCATCTTGTCTTATGTTTTTCAGTTTGACTGAAATGCCATGAAATTACAGGTGGCAGTCATACCACTATGTGCAAGACATAGCAGCATTCAGGGGAGCCATGCTTCAATAAAACATTATCAATGCAGCTTTGCAGTCTCCAGTGTAAATATTTTTTAAATCTGGCACCCAATAAAGGTTAGATTTTCTTCATACTCCATTTGCAATTACAAAGAAATAACGATCTGTAAACAAAGTACTATAAAAAAATCAGTATGTGGTGTTCATATAAAGAATAGAACCAGTCTAAACTTTACCTGGGAAGATCTTTATTTTCGGTGGAAGGAGACTTTTTAAGCCAAGTTTCATACAGAGATTTTCCTTCAGAATCTTCATCTGGACTTGCAATCTGAAAAAAAAAGAAAATAGCATTTAATGCACTAAATGGGTAATCTTACTGTATTGTGGCAAGCTTCAACTGAGCTTTATAACCCACACGTCAGGGTATGATGGATACCATAGCCAGAAAGCTCAAACATTTTAAACAAATCTGATAGGGTCCACAGTGTAAAGAAAACATATGGTTGCAAGAGATATCCAGCTGTTTCAAGGCTTTTAAAATTCTAAAACTTTTTCGACGTTCTAAAATTAAGAGCCAGATAGTCCAACTCTTCCATCAACTGCAGTCAGATTAAAATATACCTTTGTAGCAATGGAGTCCTACAAATACTGCCAAACTAAAGACCAGATATGTCTTTGAGTCCCTCCCTTCACAACCTGAGCCCAGATTGAGATTTACAGATTTTACTTTCTTTGCTTTCTTCCATGGACCCATTAGCTTCTATTTTAGAGAGTTTTTAAAAACAACGACTAGACAGTATTTAGGCATGACATTTCACTTCTCTATCAAAACATAAATTAAATACCGGATTCATCACATTTGACTGATGTTTTCTCTTGCAGCCATACAGAAAAAAATCTTTTTAAAGAAGTATACACACAAACAAAGAGACAAGAGGGACAATTCCTCAACCTTTCTTGCAAAACATAAATCTATTATGTACCAAGACGTTGAGGAGGTAATATTCGGAAATGCTTCGGCATTGAGCTGCTACTTCAAACCTTGTGTAATGATCAACAGGGTTGGAGCAATGATATGGAACCAATAAATCACAATATAGTTTAAGGGATTCACGGTTAAATGTATAGAAAACTACCTTACGAGCATCTACTCCTAAGTAAATCTAATTTATTCTGGGTCTCCTAGGTAGGGTTAAAACACCATGTGATAGTCTCCGGATATTATTACCCTACCATCTCTCCAAAAGGTCACCACGTAGGGTTGGTGGTCTTCTTCAGGACTAAGATACCTACATTCACTTTCAGTCAGTCCCGCTCGTTATTGAATTATGAAATGCTATCATGCAGCGGCCTTACTTGTTACCTATATTCCTGAACCCAGGAATTTTTCTATATGCACTCCTATTATTTCAATGTGTAAAAATACTGCAAAATCGTGAGGCATCTATACAAACTTGTGAGAACATAGGTGAAGTCAAAGGTAAATACTGAGGTCATAAGTTACCCTAGTTTCTGTATGCTATCTCTGAACCCGGGGTGGGAGCGGGGCCCTGTATTCGCACACTCTTTTAACAATGTATAAATGTTATTGTTAGACCTGGCACCATTGGTGTGGGTTTCCCCTGTATTCTTTCCTTAGCCTCCTGTGTTTTTGCTGTGAGTTGGAATTCGTTTTACTGGTCTAGCTGCTTTGGGCACTTGTCCACTGCTGGTCAGTGCCAAAGTGCAAGTGCGCCCTTTGTAAATTGTTGATTCCGTAATTGGCTATTTGATTTACTAGTCAGTCCCTAGTACATGGAACTGTGTGCACCCAGGGCCTGTAAATCAAATGCTGCTAGTGGACTTGCGGCACTGATTGTGCCACCCACATACGCAGCCTGTAAATGTAACTCAGGCCTGCCATTGCAGTGCCTGTGTGCAGTCTAGTACTGCCATGTCGAATTGGCAAGTGCACCCCCTTGCCAGGCCTTAACCTTCCCTTTTCCTACATGCTAGTCACCCCTAAGGTAGGCCCAAGGTACCCCTGTGGGCGAGGTGTATTGTATGTGAAAGGTAGGACATGCCCTGATGCGTGTGGCATGTCCTGATAGTGAAATACTGCCAATTTTGTTTTTCACTATTGCAAGGCTATCATTTCCCATAGGATAGAATGCAGAGTTTGCTTATAAAACATTTTATAAGTATAACTACCCCTGGGAACAGTATACGAAAATAAAGTTTGATATGCCTGAACACAGGATGTTAAAATGCACCTTTTAGTGAGAGTGATTTGTACATTCTGTGTTTGAAAATACCACTTTTATAAAGAAGGTATTTTCTTGCTTAGCCATCCAGTGTGCCTCTGCTAGGATGTGTATTGACTGTCTGGCTTTGGCGTGACAGGGGCCGGGGAGGTGAAGTGGCTCCGGAGAGTCTGGATGAGTCAGGGCTGGGCTGAATAGACCTGGGCTGCATTTAGAGTAGGGGGAGGAGAGTTCCTTTCACCTGAATGGGCCTGATCTGCCAAGGACAATGCTGTCTCCATCTCCTGCCAGGAAGCTACGCCAGAGAGGACAGAACTGGTTTTGATTGAGCACAGGGCTTCTCTGCCACCAGAGAACAAAATATTTTGTAGTATAAATATTGGGGCCCAGACCCAAGACTTCTGGGAATCAAGAGGAACCTTTGCCAAGGAGAAAAGTTGGAGAAACTGAAGAGGAATACTGCCACTGTGCTGTTTGCTGTCTGGGGTTGGCCTGCAGTGGCTACTTTCTGCCAAGGAAAGGTAAAAGGACTTTGCTGTTAGCTGTGTCCCCTGCTTGAGGACGATCTCCAAGGGCTTGAAGAAGAGCTTGCCTCCTGTTCTGAAGTCTCAGGCACACAAAGACTTCAGCCCAAACTACTCTGAACTTCCTTGCTGGGAGTTCTGAAAAGCCAAGAGGTGCCTGTAGCTGTTCTGGGCCTCTGGAGATTGTTCTGGGTGTTGGGAGCTGGAAATGCAATGCAAAAACTAGAAGCATGATGCATCTGCACCGGTTTCCGATGCATTGCAGAAGAAATCGTCGCAGCGCCTGCCTTTGGCTCTAGAAATCGCTGCACGCCGCATCGAGTGTACCGATTTCCGAAGTCCAAGATCCCCACACCGATTCCGACACAAACCCTGCTGTGCGGCTGCAAGAACCCACACATCATCCCGGATCGTTGCAGCACATCGAGGCACCAGGTCTGTCGTATCGTTGGGGGATGCAGTAAGAAACCAACGCATCACCTCCCCACGCAGAAAGAAACTGACACATCATCTCCTCTCCGCTAAGGAACAGACGCATAACCTCCCCTGTACAGCAGTAAGGAAACGACGCATCACCTCCCCCCAAGCAAGGACCAGATGCACCACCCTCCCTTAGTGTAAGGATCCAACGCATCACCTTCCCTGCTGCCCTTTCGGTTTGTGTGCACGAAGCATCCAAGGTATTTTGTGTGAAAAGTGTCGCATCTGCAATTTGCTTTGAACTGAACTATTTCTACAAATTGAAAGTCATATTCTTATGACTGTATTGTGGATTTTTGTTTGGTTTAGATAAAGATTACTTATTTTTCTAAACTGGTGTGGTGTCTATTTGTAGTGTCTTCACTGTATTACTGTATGTGTTCACAAATGCTTTACCCACTGCCTCTGAGATAAGGCTGTCTGCTCGTGCCAAGCTATCAAGAGGGTGAGCAGGGGGTTATTTTAGAAGTGTTTTCCCCTTTACCCTGACTAGAAGCAAGGGTCCCTATTTGGACAAAGGTACCTACCTCTGTCAACTTGAAACACCCTTTTTTAACATTTATCCAGAAAAGTTTATTAAAAAAAAAAAAAGACTTGTGTCCATAAATCTCTATTTTCAAAATAGCGAGCTGAATGCATTACACAAATCATGGGAGCTAACTTTCATGTACTGCATACCAGCTGGTCTGAAATGATTATTATCCTGTTGCCAAAAATCTCAGCCCCGCTTCAGATATCAGTCTGTATACGTTAAATGCATCATAAGTGGTTACTTAAGTATACAGCATCTGCATAATCTGTGATAATCTTTGTTGACCAGTTCCAAAAATCTCAGTCGCCCACTTACTTCGCCGAGGGAACAAAGACACCCAGGATACCGCTCTCTGAGCCTCTGATGATCATGAGAAAGCCTTGGCACATTCATCTTTAACACCAATGAGTATTGCATCGCATTCCAACACATGATGGCGTCAGTGCATAACGTGGCTCAAAGTCTAGACCCTCACCCTTTTCAAAAGTGTGCAATAGGGGCATTAGGGTTGAACTGTGCTCTCCTTAATAATAAATAAAGTCATTGGCTAAGTAAAAAGAAATACAATCAACTGTTGGATATCCCAAAATTACAGCAGTTTTTTAGCCACCTGCCAAGGTTCCTCAGTGTTATCACCCATACTAATGTAGAAAACATGACAGATCTGCCTGTACTAATTTATATATTGTTGTATCTAGACATCCTCTAAATAGAAATAGGATAGGTCACTTGTCTGCTATGGTAATTGGCTCACAGGTAATTTAGGTGGTGCCATGAAATATCATCATTTAATCCTCTAACATGGCTACGCAACCTACAAATCCATTGTTGTTCTCGTTAAAACAGAAAATCTTTTATCCTTCACTTTGTATGGAATGTTAGGTTTATCTAGAACTGCCCATGTTAGGTCGGTCACGGAGTGATTCATCTCAAGGAAATGTGTCATTAGTTTAGTCAATGTTCTTTTGCATTTCACATTACTTCTATGCTACATGATCCTTATCTTAACCTTTCTAGTGGTTATGCCCACATATAGTAAGTTGCAGGGGCAGCTTATGAGATAGATTACAATTGTATGCCTCGTTCGGACCCAAAGTTATCTACAACCCACCCAAACAGTCTTAGTGGTTTTTGTGAGGTGTAGACTTCACAAGATCCACATGCATGGTGTATCGCTACCGGTGGTAAATTCCAAACTCCTGGCTCCAATATAGAATTATTCTCCTGAAGTCTGGGACGTACCAAACTGTTTCTAATACTGGCGTTCTTTTTAAATAAAAACATAGGTTTCTTTTGCAACATCTGGTAGATAGGTGTGTGGCTTTCTGTGCTGATATTGGCTGGTGATCAATCATTCTAAAACAAAGTTTATGACCATCAGCCCACATAGGTTCTTCAGGGGCACGGTCAAGCCGGATGGTAAACCACTGGAAAAGGTGGCTGAGTTTGACTACCTAAGAATACAATTAACTGGGTCTATGTCATGGTCTCCCCAGATTAAAAAAGAGTGTCCTGAATCTAACCCAGCATGCTGCAGCTATCCTAAGGCAATATAGGTCATCCAGAGTTAGACGTATAGCCCCTGTAATTAAGGCATGCAGGGCTAAGGCAGAAGGAAGTCCAGTCTATGGGGCTAAGTTATGGGGCAATGGCAATTTGTCTGCACTCAGAGTACTCAGAGTAGCCGAGAACTCTTTCCTTAAAGGTCTAGCCAGTCTTCCTACAAATACCCCTTGGTCCCATTACGACATGATATGGGCATTACACCAAAAGTCAATAAAGCACAATTAAGACCGTTAATGCACTGGTGTAGGCTTAAATATACCCCAGCCCTGGATGACTATTACAAAGCTTTTCCAAGAAGTGGTTCCATGACATACCTCAGGTAAGATCAATTGGATAAGTTATGTAAAGGATTCATTAACCCAGCATGGCCTGGGAGATTTTTTGTCTACACCCCCTCCTTCAGTACAATGTTTACCTAGGAACACCCTGAAGGAAGTCTACTGGGGTCACTTCTCTGAAAATGAAATAAGAAATGCTAACTAAGGGTCCTTAACCTATATTTTTTTAGATTTTAAGCCTGACCTTGCTTTTGAACCTTTTATAGATTGTATCCATCCCCCCAGGGTTAGACAACTCTACATTAAATTTTGCTATGGCACTGTGCCTTTGCTCACTGTTCAAGCTAAATGGATCAATTATTCAGCTTTAAGTACTGTTTGCCCATTGTGTTGCCGGGCAGAGGTACCATTGTCCCATTTTATTTTATTTTGTCCTAGCTATGCACGGCCTAGAAAATTCTGGATTATCCCCTTCTGTAAACAGTTGGTGTGTAGACAGATCCACACATCTCTTAGGCTCCTTCGCATTGAGCATAGCCAGTCCGTTATCTGTGCGGTTATAAAATATCTTCACTGGAGCTTGTCCATCAGAGATAGAGCACTGGGATAGTCTTTTTGGCCAATTAATGTTCAGGTATATTAGTAAGGATCTGAGCTTCTTTGTTTGCTTACCCGAGTATATAGGGGAGAAAGCTAAGGTTGCACTTTTTTAGCTTATAGTGCAGGTATGGTGGCGAACATTTGAAATGTTAGTCCATTTAAGTGGCATTTTGAGGACAAAGACACCCGGACCCCATCTACTCTATTAGCTATAGTGGAAACGATAGGCATTTTCTAGATCGCTGATGTTGTAAAGTTAATTCATTTTACGTTTCCAGAATTATTGCCTTGTGTCTATTTCTATCTTATTATATTTTCATAGTTTTTTAATCTGTTTATATTTTTAGCCATTATTATTTTATAGGATGTTTGCGAAACTATATATATGTATTATTGCTTCTATGTGCTATTGTGATGCTCTATGTTTTAGTTAGTTTTACTGAGCAAAGATCTGCGTACTTTTATGGTTGTGAAAAAAAAAATATTTTAAGTTGCAATGAGTTTTTGTAGCCCTAATCCATTCGAATGTAAGATATGCCAGTTTTTGTTAACAATTCTCTTAATGTGATTTGAAGCTGACCAGAAGGTTGTTACACAGATGGTTCTATTTGGCTGTGGTCACTCATTTGTTTTTAGTAATGCCTACATAATATTATTTCTCGCTCTCTTTCATGCTTAGGAAATTGCTTGATCTGGGTAATGTCTGTCCCTAAGTTTGATGCTAAATTTGTCTGCTTGAAATTGTCAATGTTAGTATAATTTATGCATAGATAAAGGAATTGGCCATATGGCAAATTCTGTCTAAGGCAACTGTAGGAAGGTAGGATCCTTCTAGCACAGTTACTCCTACTTTTTCCCAGGTGTCAGTATGTTTTGACTTGTCTGACTGGGATCCTGCTAATCAGGACCCCATTCACTGTACTTCGTCCCTAAATTGACCATGATAAATACTTCTGTACCTCCACAATTGGCCACTGCTGTACCCTTTTAAGTCCCTACTATATGGTACTAAGGAACCCAGGGTATAGGTACACCAGAGGTCTCGTATGGGCTGCAACATGTATCGTGCCACCCATGAGAGACCACAAACTGTGACTACAGGCCTGCCATTGCAGCCTTTGTGAGTTGGGGCTTGCACCTCTCACAACAGATATACGTTTTCTTATATCTGTGGTCTCTACACTTAAAACCTATAAGTCGCCCCCATGGCAGGCTTTTCAGTCCTGAAGACAGGGTGCTTGGTTATACGTGTGAGGAATTCCATGCGTGAGCAGGACACCACTACAAACCAAGTAGTCGATTTTCCTGGCTTTGTAAGTACGGTCAGCCATTTTAATTTATATAGTGGACATCAGTCATCACGAGATGTCTAACTATTTAGTGGCTGCACTGAACCTGATCGTGTTTGGCATCAAACATGTTGGAATTATACCCCAACACTGATTCTATTGTTGGAAGTATGATCCCATGTAATGGGGGGCTCCCTTGAGGTACCACCCTGTACTCCCAGTTAGAGCCTTTCAGGGTCTGACAGCAAGCTTGTGCTGCTGCCGACCCCAGACACGGTTCTGCCCTCCTGTTACTGAGCCATGCTTGAGGAAGGTAGAACAATAGGCTTCCTGTCACAGGGAGGTGTGATCACCTACCAGACAGGGCACAGTGAGTTGGGCTGGGGTAGGGCCGCTTACCAGTGCCACCAGACTGCTTTGAAGTCACATTTGGTGCCTTCCTTGCATACTCCAGTTTGAGTCCGTTCAGGGATCCCTGGGCTCCTGCTCTGGTGTGACACTTGGCAAAGGACATGGGAGCATCCTCCCCTCTATCCTGCCCCTTCTCTGGGAGGGACCCCTGAGTCGTTCCAACCCTTTCCATTGGGTACTTAAGGGCTTACCTGCGGGTGGTTGCTTAGATTTGTCTTGTGCAAGACTCAAGTCTGAAACCACGTCACTCCTAGACCGTCTGGGCAGATGGACTTCACCTGAAATGAAGATTGCATCAAGACAGACTCCTGCTGCTCCTGGTCTTGTTGTTCTGCAAGCCTTCTTTGTTGTCTTTGCCTGTGCTTCTTCCAGGAATCTTCACCAGACATGTGGGCATCAAGAACACCCAAAGTAATCTCCCTTGAAGTGAAGGAGTCACTTCCCTGCATCTGCAGGCACCACAATGAAGCTGACTGGTCTGCTGCTCCTGACGTCCCACTGACCTTGAAAGACTCAGCAATTTAGGTGGTGGGTCTGCAACTCCCGAGGCCTGGCCTGTCCTCTCTGCAATTTTGAGGCCAGTATCCCTTGTTGGAACTGCTGGGACCAAACCCCTGTGCACCGTGTCCATTGCCGTTGCCAAGGCTTTTTGGCTCTGCTCTCCAGAGATCTTCGGCCTACAAAAAGCTCCAGCCTCCAGCATCTCTTCCTGCCAAGTACTGCGTCCTCACCACATCCTCTGCCCCGTGGGCCTTCATTCTTGGTGAGCTGCTCGAGATCCTCTTGTGACTCCTGTGCCCTTGGCCTGTGGGTCCTCCTGAGGGTCTTTTTCTGCTCCAGTGGGCTCCCATACTTGCTCAGGACCTGCTTTGACTCCCCTGCTTGTGGCAAGTCCCTTGGACCTTGCTGGTCCCAATGCTGCTCCTTCTTTGCTTTCCACGCCAGTTGTCGCTGTCCAAGACTTGTTGGTGCTCCCGCCGGACACCGACGTGGGATAGCTTGTGGACAATAAATAGACATATTTTTATATATACACTGTGTGGTTCCTTTTTGTTTAGCCTACACTAAATGATTAACCTGGTAAAACAAGCTGTATAACACTCCTCCTGGATTAGCCCGAAGCCTGCTCTCCACAGCTACCATGTAGAGAGCTTTCTATTGTTATCTAAGACCACTAAAATCACCATAAGCGTTGCCTGGGTCGGTGCAAGGTGCATCACTTAAAAATGTGTGCACCATATACAAAGCTAGCATCCTACAGGGACCTAGGATGGAAACTTTCAGAGTACAGTATATTATTTCTGTCAGTGGGCTTGTGGTACACTTTTGTAGTAAATTTCCCATCATGAGCCATAATGTTCAAATCAAGAAAAAGAAATGAAATGCTGGAAATTCAAGCCGTGAAGTGTAGGAAGGGATTTCTCAAATTCAGCCAGTCCAAAACATTTTAACTGAGACTGAGTCACCTTGCCAGATTAGAAGGACATTGTTGATGTACTGATGCCATAGTCTGATCTTGGTCTCAAACGGATTATGTGGTGAATAAATAAAATCCTTTTTAAACTTGGAAACTTATAAACAGGCCAGAGGCGGCGCAAATGTGCTTTCCATGGAAGTCCCATGGGATTGAAGGTACAGTTTTTCATTGAATTTTCCAATTTTTTTTTAGGAATCTCCTCAATAACCCATAACCTTCTTGACGGATGTTTGTATAAAGGGAAACATTATGAAGACCGACCAACGTTTCTGTGTGGGGTCAAATGAGAGATCCTTAATAGCATTCAAGACATCTCAGCTATCTTTCAGATATGAAGGCATCTTCTCTACCAGAGGTCTGAATAAATAGTCTCAGAAGAGTGGATCCAGGACAGATTCTTTGTCTGACACGATTAGTGCGGCCAGGTGCAGGGGCTAATTGGTTTTTGTACCTTAGGTAGGGTGTAAAAATATAGTATAATAGGTTTTTCTTTACAGAGAAAAGCCCCCTAATTTCGCAAGATCCAGTTATTATTGGTTGCTTCCTCTACTAGGGTCCTTATCTCTTTCTGTAAGTCTGGGGTAGGATCCCTGTCAGTATCTGATAATTACTTCCGTCAGAGAGAAGATGCAGGCATTCATATGCCTCCTTAGGTTAAATGACTATCGCTCATCCCTTATCTGCAGGCTATATCACTATAAGAGGGTTTTGTCTCAGTTCTTGTATAACCTGTCTCTCTGAGTTAGATACATTTTTAAAAATCTGATGGTTGATATCACCCATGTTTTCTACTTCACGGAACACCACCTGCTCAAATGCATCAATCTCCGGTGAAAGTTGCGAGAGCATGGGTACAAAGGTAGATTTTGGGAGCAATACTTTGTCACCCTGATTAGTGGATCCTGGGGCTTCTTTGGCAGAAAAATACCTTCGAGTGTATTCTAAAGAATATAGCCAATTCACATTGCAATTGAAAAACATCTATCATATGCATTGGGGGAAAAACAATCTCACCCAGGCATAAAGCCAGTGGATACCTCGAGTTCAGGCAGTGACATCAGTGATTATGAGTCCAGACCAAGAGGGAGAGGTCAGGCTTCCTTTCAGGGACACCCACAAATGTTTCATCCTCCCCTATCAGGGCCAGGGTTTGGTTGGCCCTCAATGTACCCCCCATGCAGCCGTTCCAGTTCCACCACAACCTCTAGCCCTTTTCAGGGAGACAGCAGGGTGAAGGAAGAGTCAAACAAAGATCCAAAAAAGATCCAGTGGGAGGATCTCAATCAGAGGATTACATGGAGCAGGATATGGGACTTTATGCCCGGGACAAGCAAAGAAGGAGTATAATAATGAACATCACAGACATTGCCTTGTCTCCTCAGCAGGTGACTGTGTTAAACAAGAGATTGGGGGTTGTCCCAACAAATGTGGTAGATGTTTTTCACTGTGATGTGAATTGGTTGAATTTTTTAGCAAAAAATGCTTGAAGGTAATTTTCGCCAAAGAAGCCCTGGGATCCACTAATCAGTGTGACATGGAATTACGCCCCATCTTCTTTTGTACCCTTCCTCTCGCAACTTCCACCCGACATTGCAACATTTGAGCAGGTGGTGATCCACGAAGTAGAAAACATGGGTGATACCAAACATCAGATTTCTTTACATCTATTTAACTCCAAGAGACAGGCTATACAAGTGGAGTAAACTTATGACCTCAATATTTACCTCAGACTCCACCTATGTTTTCACAAGTTCATTTAGAGGTGCCTCACAATTTTTTTGTGTTTTTGTATGCAGAATTAATACGAGTGCATGGCATGATTTACTTTAAAAATATCAGATCACAAATTGTATGTTTGAATGTGTGGAGTGCATGCTTTCACCCTCTTGATGCATGTGATTGACAATGTTGTGTATTTGTTTTACAGAAGAACCCTGGGTTTAGGAATATAGGTGACAAGTAAGGTCACTGCATGATATTATCATTTCACAGTTCCCTACCGAACAGGATTGAGATTGACGATGACAGTGAATGTAGGGATCTTAGTCCTGAAGAAAGCCACCGACCCTAAGTGACGACTAACGATTGGCCGGAACATGCTTACAGACAGTTTGGAGAGACCATCTTATGGTGTTTTTGACACTACCTAGGAGACCCACAATAAATTAGATTTACTTATGAGTGGTAGTTTTAACCATACATTGAACCATTAATCACTTAAACTGCATTGTAAATGATAGTTAAAAAAACCAAAAATCATTGCTCCACCCCTTTTTTAATTCTTTTTTATAAATGCGTTTCTGTATTTTTCAAAAAGTAAGCAGATCTACATATCATACATAACAACAATACCCCGCAGAGAGTGAGACGAGCAAGGAACAATATCATAAGTCACTAAATGTGGTGCATCATATAATACATCAAAAACAACAACCTAATCGCATGCGTGCGTGGTTAACTCTGCCCATGCTCCGACCCTGTTGATGGTTACACAGGGTGTGTGGTAGAGGCCCTATGATAAAGCATGCCACTATTAGTGGGCGAGGGCACTTTTATCCTATAACATGGGAACCCAGAGAGGTTAATTTCCGAATCTTACCTCCTCAACATCTTGGTATGTGATAGAATTTAAAGAAGTAACCAGCTATTTTGAAATTTAACCAAATGTGAGACATTCCGGAATAATAAACTGAGAACTGGCTTGCAATCAGACACTACTCAATTGATAATGAACTGTTCTTTCCATTGTTTGTGAACGGTGGTATCCCGTGGAATATCTCTATTACCTCTACTTTTATTCCTTAGGGATTTCTATTTAAGAATAGAAAACTTTCATGGGCAACCCTTAATAGCTGTACTTTCTCTAGACCATGTTTTATATTATAAGGGGATCTTGGTAGGGCCAATACATTGAAAATAATTTAATCTGCTCTCTGAGCAGTGCAGTTATATCTTGTGTGACTATGTAGACATAGATGTTATGAATTACACTGCATGTGACCCCAGTAAGATGGAAGACCACCTGAGAACATTGAGCTGCCAACATAAATCCAATCGTCAATTGAAGAAGGCAACATCCATAGAGGATGGATAAAACCAACATGCTTCTAAAGGCAATATATAATGTCATATTCTAGTAACATATATAGTCAGAAGTCAGTATGGATTGTGAATGGGGCAAATGCTCTCCTGCTTCACATGGACCATTTGTCATTTAAATAGGATTGTGTATGATAGGAAATCCAGCTAATGGTGCACAAGTGCCTGTGAAATGTACACGTTTCTAGCCTCCCTAGTTGTGATTGAGAAATCCTCTGAAAAGTGTAGCGTATATACGAAGAAGTCCTATTTTTAGATCTGGTGTTGTTAGAACTGGCGATTTCTGGTTGGCTAAGGCTTGCGCCAAAGTCAGGCAGAAACCACCACTCTAGTCAGGGCAAGGAAGTTACACGCCAAAGCTAACCCCTGCTCACCCTCTTTGTAGCTTGGCACGAGCAGTCAGGCTTATCTCTGAGGCAAGGTGTAAAGCGTTTGCGCGCGCACCCAGCAACAACACCCAAGGCCCACCACAAAGGAAACTCCACACAAGGTATTCTTATAAAAATAACCTCTGTGTTACCAAAACACATTAGATAAAAACACACACTTTACAATGTGCCAACAGGCACGGGCAGAATTTACAAGGGATTATATGTACAGGGGACAGGGCCACATGGACCACTGTCGGGAATTAGCACTTTTAGAACCTAGCACAAAATATAAAATTACTGTAGCACAAAAATAACATGTATAGCACACAACCAGTAACTACTGGTAACAAGAAAGTACCACCTACGCAACCCTAACCACCTTAGGAGACTATCGCGCAGGGACTCAGAACCTCCCTGGTACCACCGGTACCAGGGGAACACAACCACCTACGTATCACAATACCTGTAGGGGTAAACGCACATTACACATAATGCATAAAACATTTAGAGGTGTAGAACATGGCACATGACGCGTAAACTCATTCAGAGGTGCCGGGCAGGTAAACACATGATGCATAAAACATTCAGCGGTGTTAGGAAGAAAAACACATGATGTATAAACTACATTCAGCGGTGTCATGAAAGAAAACACATGATGCATAAAACATTCAGCGGTGTTAGGAAGAAAAACACAATTGCGCAAGAACTCACATAAGCCACCACCTGTGGCAGTCCCTAGGCCAACCGGCCTTGTCGGGGCTAGGACACCCGGTGTCCAGCAGAGTCAGGACGCGCCTGCGCAAACCAGGGCGCACTGTACACAACCTAAACGTTGCAGCTGCCCACTAAGTGCTGGGCAGCTGGGGAAATGAGCCTGGGCACCACTGTGCCTTTTGAAATCAAATGACCCAATCTGCCGCACTTGGAGCCCCTCTGCTCTCAGCAATCTGCCCCCTTAACGTTGGAGCGCACCAGCGCTCTAAACAAACAATGCGCCGGTACAAGTAGGTGGGGGCCCCCTCTCTGGGGCCTGGGCAACTAAAAATCACCCCCCCGACGTTGGAGTCCTGCTCAGGACGTTGGAGCGGCCCACTGCCTTCCGGGGCCGCTCTGGTTGGCACAGTATGCCAGGCAACGTTGGAGCCTTCACGGGGCTCTGAACCACTGCCCCCAACCACGTGGGCGCGGCCCACTGCCTTCCGGGGCCGCCCGGTACTTTTAGCGCCTCGGTGCCTGGCTCAGGCACCACAGAAGTGCCCCTGCCATTGGAGACCCAGCGCGAGGCAGGGGAGGAACCCACGGGGACGGCCGCACTCACCTCTATGCTCACGAGGCGGCGTCTCCTTCCTCGGGTGTCTCCTCCGCGGCGCGGACCTTCCTTCCCCCCGGGCCCCCTCCTGGGACCCGGGACACGGATCGGAGCCGGCCGCTCCGGACTTGTCTCTTCTTCTTCCTCGTCCGGCGGTAGGAGCGCGGGGTAGGCTCCCGTCCGCTTCCTATTTAAGTCTCGCCCACGTCCGAAGAAGGCTGCCTGACTTCCTGGGTTTCGGCCCGGGCTGCAGCGGTGATTATTCCGGCCGTAAGAGGTGTAGGCTCCCTCGAAATAAACGCAAATAAGCGGGGTGGGCACCCGCCACAGGAACAATCGGCTAAGCGGGGTGGGCACCCGCCAACAAGCACCCAAATACGGGGTAGGCTCCCGTGACACCGGCAGCACACGGGGTGGGCACCCGTTGTCAGAAACCAAGCGCTTCCAGGCGCTGGAGGCTGTAGTCAAGCGCCAAGAAACACGCTCCTCGGCACTGGGGTCCCAAACAAAGCGCTCCTAGCGCTATAAGGCAAATACAAGCGCTCCCAGGCGCTTAGGGATAGCCAGTCCAGCCAAAAAGTCTTCAAAGAGCAGGGGGGCAAAGACTGGGCCCAGAGCCAGTTCACAGGGCCCTCCAGCAGGGAGGCAGTCCCCAGTGGCGGTCTCTCCTGGCGCCCAGCAGCAGCAGGCCCCCCCTTAAGTGGATCCTGCCAGAGAACAAATTGTAAGGGGACACAGCCCCTTTTTATACAGTAAAAGTCTTTGTCTGAAGGTGCAGGGAAGGGGCGAACCAGTTACAACAGGTTCCTGAGCACTTTGTTTTGCTCAGCCCCTCTCCCTATTCACTGGCAGGGCTAGGGTCATCAGACGCACCACAGGGGCCGGAGCCAGCATTGTGTGGGGAAAGCCCTGTCCTATTCAGGACCCAGGTGTACTCCTCCCCAGCCATCAGTATACTAAACTCCCCATTCACCACTGGGTGGCTCCTCCTGACTCTGGGGATTTCCCTAGTCCATCACATGACCTCCACCAGCCAATCGCCAGACAAGCCACACATTTCATACTGCACACCGAAGTGCCCACTTCCAGAAGTGGCACTTCCACACTAGGTACATGCACGCCGCACACATCATCGCGCAGCATTCAATCACACGAGTCCGCACATACCAAACTCGGGCCTGCACACCCCACGCATCAGGAACTACCAGGACACATACATTCCCCCATGCATTCCTATGGGAGGGCAGGCCAACCCCACAACACGCACGCACTTTACCCTGGGACACAGCGGTAAAGTGTGCAGAAACCAAATATCACTACATCAAGTCACCAATAAAAAGCAAAAAGTTTCGGGGTGAACCTGCCAGAAGGGCCGGGTCCAACAGGTGTTAGTTAAGCCGTTTGATTTTACTAAAATAACATGTAAAGTATACCTACTCAAAGAGGCTTTCGGTTGGCTCCCTTCCTCCGGTGGTCTCCTGCTGTGTTCTTTATATTTTGCTTCCACACATTACAGCATACAGCACGGGGCAATGGGTCAGCCTGCTTCAGCCACTGCCTAAATTCACTTTGAGTGACTGCATTTTGCTCTTTGACAAGAAGCATATCCACACACAATGCATTTTTTTTTAGTGGCAGATTTTAAGTATTTAAGTTAGTGTTGCCTTTGTGCTTAGAGCCTGATATGATAGCAGGATGCTTTTTTATTTCTTTTGATGTAAGCACACGGTACATTCCAGCTTCATCAGTTCCTGACTCCTCCTAATCCATTAGTAAATTCAGTGGCGTAGCTAGACCATTTGCCGCCCATGGTGGTCCCAGTGTTTGCTGCCCCGCGGCGGCCGTACGAGTGGGGGCTGGAGGTGCTGGTGGTCCCAGGGTTTGCCGGCTGCACGTAAGAGTGGTGGAGGCCGCTGCCCTCAAAACTTGTGCCACAAGGGGCAGACTGCTACGCCACTGAGTAAATTCCTTCTGGGCTGGCCTTTGTTTACCTGACCGCTGAGATGTCATATGTCACAGCATAGCTGATTGTATCCATTTGAAAATGTCCTTTATAAAGTATGCAATCAATAAAATGCATTATAACGGCACTCCTGTAGGTCACGTTATGATATATCTTAATTGAGGACTACATTTACACTTGTTAACCAATGTGGTCTATATGTCCTGCTTGTGTGGCTTTCTAGTTGGCTTTCAGTGCTCTTGTATGCTGTACTTATATAGATGAGGTTTTGTAAAAAAACATGACATTATAAAACTAATATTGCCAAAAGCCTAGTGGCCAGCACTAGTCCTGCTAGCTTTGAAAATGCGTGTTTAAAGCTAAATTGTCTTTTGGTGCATTTGTCTGCCATGCCCCAATTTCCTGAAATCTCTGAAAAAAAGACTTCCTTCTTTATCATTCATGTAATCATTGGTATTCCTTCTAGTTGTGGCCTGACCTATTTATAACCAAGTTCTTCCTGTTCAACACAGCCAACCACAGGTCTTGACTTGCGGTCCTCTGACACCCTCCATGGTTTGATGGCATGCACTGGCCTTCAGCACCACCTACCAATTGGGAAAAAAATAAAGGGATATCCTGAGAAGTCAACCAATCTCCTAAAGGAGTTCTGTATTCTTTGCATCCTGGACTAGGGTATGACAAATGTCTGACATGCTGTATGTGACATGTTTATTGACAGTGGCTGATCATTCCATTCTCACCATCCCTAGAAACGATTCAACTGTAAATTTACTACTTGACCCAATCTTCAATTTTATTATTCTCAGGGATGAGGCCTTCATCGAGGTGCTTTCTTAGTTGTAGGTAAAGCACTGCATTTTAATAAAAAATTCAAAGTTGCTAAAGCCCTCCTGCCATCGATTCAAAATAAAAAGAAATATGTATAAGTATAAATTATACACAGGAACAAAGCACGGTACCTGATCGCACGAGAACCTGAACTAAGGATGCCATAACAGGGATTGTCTTTAGTGAAAGACTTAAAACAGTTCAGATGGTTAGGCCAATATTCAGTCGTTGCAAAGGATGTGTGCCAGCAAGTGTCTAGAAGGATCTAGCTTCTGTGAGCTAATTGGAAAAATAGACGCAAATCATGCAATACTCAAGCTTTTTACCTCTTTTGTCAGATCATACACCAGTTTGTGTAGTAGTGGTGTACAGTCAACTCTTAAAGTGTAGTTGCCTGAAAGAAAATATAGTTTTTTTAAGTTTAGACATGTACTTATCATTGCACGCAATTTAAAAATATCTTTTGAAACAGTTAGTGAAAATGATAGGATGGCATTTTGTACTCCAGGATACTCAGATGCAAGACATATACAACTATAACTTTTTGCAGTAAAACCGCTGTTTGATACATATTTTTACACAAATATGTACACTTATCCGTGGCTTAGTAACAACAGGAATATTTAGCGAGATGTACTGTGCGATATCTTGGAGAGCAAGAGCCAAGCGCAATTTCTCTACGTCATTTGCAACCTCAAATTGGAAACAAAACACTTTGCAAATGTCCATTTCACATCTATTCCTAACCCACAATAAATGCACCCATTAACAAGCAAGGTAAAGGGTAGAGAACAGAGTCATAAGTAAGTTACATATAACACAAGGACTTGACAATATTTAGGAATGAAATTTCACTACTCTATCAGAAGGTTAATTAAAGCTCTGGAAACCGGATTCATCACATTTGACTGACCAAGCCCTTGGCAAATACACAGAACAATGCCATTTTAAAGTACCTGGTGTACAGTGTCATTCTCTTCCCCCTGCTTGTTCCCCCCCCCCCCCCCCCCCCCTTTGAAAAACAAAGCTGGCCATCTAACACTTTCTGCTCACGGTCATATGCCTCACTCCTTGAAAAAACATCATAAAACATCTCAGGCACATTTGTGACCCGCAGTTTCCCAACCTGGGGTGACTAATCCGGGATGTGTAGATTTGGTAATCTAAAATCCAGAAACACCAGTCCCCGTTTCACAGTGTACAGACCTGAAGCCGGTGTAACTGTGGGCAGAGGCAAAGCCCGCCCAAAGCACCATAGGAGCCTGTGTCAAATGTAAAGGAAAGGGATCCATTATTTGGTCGGGAAGGAAGAATGACATGCGGAAAAGGACCAGGCATCCCCAGGTTCCAGGTGGAAAAACTTGCAGTGTCCATTATTTGGTGCACTCCTAGCAACTGCAATTGGAGATCCTGCCCCTGATGTCCCAGCACCAAACAACTGATAACTTGTTATGAGGCTCTCAATGTTCTTCCTCTTTCCTTCAGCCCCACCAATCTCCCCCCTGCATCCACATACAAACTTAGAAAATAAATATGCAATCACTCAATCTTCTGCCATTACCATCACTTCTCTCTCAGTCTCAATAACCAATTGCTCTTGTAATCCTACTCAATAAACATGTGCTAGCCACGGCACTCGCTCAATTGCTACCCAGCCCAGACATACCTAATCTGCTTACCTCGCATCTTCTTCTCCTCTATAGCCCTTGAGGTTGTGAAGAGAGCTAGTATGAGGTGAAAGACCACGCTCTCCTCGCTTCGTTTGGACCTGTAACAACTCATGGAAAGGCAGTTGGGGGGAAGCAGCTCTAGAGCACATACCACTTCTCTACACTCCTTGAGTCTGTACATAAGTGTGAGAGGCAAGGATAGGCACATAGGAGGTAGGAGTGGCTCTGCAGCACTAACTACCCTGCAGGCAGCTCAGGTCTACAGGCATTAAGGGGATGTGGAACAAATGCTGACCACCGCAGAAGCCTATTCCCCACATGCCTTGGTTCTGAGGAGGCTACATGCCTGGAGAGCCACATATCCTCTGCTTCCCATAGTTCAGGTGGGGAAGCCTAGCAAAGCAGCTGCAGGCTCTATGGCATCCTCGCAAGGTGTAATAAATGCGGTTATATAGGGGTTACCAATACCACTACTGTATATAATCACGATCGATTGAAGTCATTCACAACACACAAAACCCTTGGACTCCTTTAAACACTTAACAGAAAAAAATCAGTTTACGTGAATGACGCGAACAACCTAACAACAGGCACACTTGTGGCGATACCAGGTAGTACTGGGTACAACGGCCTGCAGCGTCCCTTCTTCACTGGACTCATTATCCGGGTAATAATTGGGTAGATTTCACAGAGCCATGCCTTTCTGTGATGCTGGGTCTAACACAAAATAATAGGAGATCATGTGGACATGAGAAGAGAACAGCAGGGTGGTTCCCATGCAACAAAGATTGCCAACTAAACAACACCCATTTGCTGACTCAGCTGTATTATGATTGCTCATGCAGCAAAACAAGTTATGTGAATGTGGTGGCACAGCCAGCCTCTGAGCACTGCACCGTCAATAACAAATGTCATTTTCTAGGTAACTGCAAGTACTTGAATATCATCAGTGGCAGGAAGGAAAGAACATATTTAAAAGCAGAAAGAAAACCCAAAAGTTGCCAGTTTTTAATGAAAGGATCGGTGACTATACCTTAACTTTGCAGCTATATGCAGTGGTGCAGTACAGTGCAGAATCCAACACCTTATAACAAGCTGCCTCCTGCTTTACAAAGATGGCAAAACTACACTCTGCAAGTGTAACAGTGTAACAATAGTGCGTGACACAGAACAGTTATTTTCCAATGTGACGGTGGTGAGTGATAAAGATAGTGAAAGGTTTGAATACAGACCATTATTCCTGGAAAAGGAAGCACACGCCCATCCATTATGTGGAAAGACCAGTCACATGGGCTGCGTAGCAAAAGAGCGAGCCCGGTGGCTAGCACATGTTTATTAAGGAGGACTTCCAGAACACTTGGTTATTGGGCTGATAATCCTACAGATTATCCATTTTGACAACACAGAGATTTTTAGAAAGTGGCATAGAGTAGTAGGTATAAGTCCTACACATTACTGCTTCTTTCCAATGACTGAAATGGAGTGCTGCCCCCTGCACCGACTGACGTGTGTACTCAAGAAATTGTGGTGTACCCCAATATATTAAATCATCACTGCTGCAAGATGGCCAACAAAGAGGACACTGAAGCGAACTCTTAAGCCAAGGATCAAGCGCATCATAAATTCCTGACTTGCTTAAGCCATCCGGCGCTGTAAACCTTCATGCTTGAAGACGAGACGAGATAACGAGGACCACTGTCAGCCATCACAGAAACTTCGGTGTAGCTTACTTTATAATCTTAGTTCAGGTCTGTCTGATGGTCATAGATCTCGAGCCTCAATGAGATGAAAGTCTCCCAGGCCACAATGTTCTGGTACCATACTAATGGACATTTTGTTTTGACTCATTTGCGAAGCGGTCACTGCAAAATGGATCCACTCAAAGTGCACTTCCACAATCAATGATCTCTGCAGCAAGTATTCCACAAGACCCCATATGCACTGCCCATACACATACCCCTTCTGTATTTCTCATAACTAAGGCCCCATTCACCTGTTAGAAAGGTTTACTCCAATCCACTGTACCCATCCCTTAGCCAATTTACAATGATCTTACGCTAATACTGGATTCCACTTTCTTGGACTTGTTCAATAACATTCCGAAGCTGGCGTTTTACTCTTACTACCTCAGGTGAATTTGCACCCCTGCTACCTTATGCCTAATGCACGGATCACTCTTATTAACCACTCTGTACAGACTTAATTGCTAGCATTACTCTGCAAGTAGAGCTCTCTATATTTTGAGAGCTATGTAATGTCGGTGACATCTGCACAGAAACAGGTTATCTGTTATTTTTGTAACAAAATCCTCAAGGTTTTATAAGCTCGGGAAAAAGCAAGATACAAATATAGCATGAATAAATCCGACAGGAAGCTTATATGTAGTAAGAGAAAAAGCATTAGGGTAATTTTTAAGATATGATAATGTGAAGTTTCAGACCATGTTTGGGAGGGGAGGGCCACAGCGCCGACCAGGGCTACTGGGCCCCAACTACAGTTGAGATCGCTTTTCACTGGTGTCCTAGGGCCAGTCCTACTATTTATTTTTCTGGCTTTATGTAGGGCAAACTTGGACCAAGGGCATCAGAGTGCTTCACAAGAGAAATATGGTTAACAATCAACATGAAAAATAACAGAAACGCAACAAAGACAATGCACTGATCCAGTAGTTTGAATCAGGGGAGAAAGGTCAGGCAGCTTGGATAGATTGGGGATGCGGAGAAGTGATCATAGCCTACTCCAAAGTCTCTCTCAAAGTGGAAGATTTTAAGATCCTTTTTAAATGCAGCAAAACTCAAGCTTGGGAGAAGAGCTGGTGTTAGGGAGTTCCAGAGCACTGCCAGAGAATCTGTATATCCTAAAAGGGTCTTGTTTGAATGTTGGAGGTTCCAGCAGGAAGGCTTCAACATTTATCAATCCCCATTGAGCGCCAAAGATTTTCAGTGTTTCAACCAAGAAGGATGCTGCGGATAGCAATGATCAATAAAGTGCCCCACCAAACTCGGTTAACAAAGGTTCATTGCAAATGTCTCAGGCGTATGGAACAACCTGATGCGGTGCACACTCAGCATTACCAAGTGTGGGAGTGCGGATGGATGGGGCCTGGGACGAGCTGTTGCACTCACTGGGGCAACATAGCCTCCTTCTCTCAATGGTCAGCCTACTGGCACAGCAGGTGTCCAATGAAGAACACCTGAAGTTGTATGCTTCAGTGGTTGTGGTGAAGGGATCTTGCTCCTTAAGTCTGTTGCACCAATTTAATCGCTGAAATGCAACAAAGGTAGAAGCAGAACAGGAAGTCTACATCTTTCTCTACAGCGGCCTTCAAATTGAGAAGTTTTTACTTAACAGTTGACAAAGGCGAGTCGGACATGACCGATCAGAATAAGCAGAAATGACCACGGTATCCTGGGCCCTTCATAGGTCTTCTTTGCACTCTCACATGTTTCCTCTGCTTACTTTATGTCACTCCCCACTCCATGCCAGGCAGTTGGATTTTCTTCCAGAGGCAGGCAGACTCCTGTGGGATAAGGCTCTCTCGTCTCCACGTTCAGCAGGCAGGCAGGCAGGCAGGCAGGCACCTGCCAGAGCAACTGGCAGGCCCACAGCTTCTTACAGCAAGACTTACAGAAATGAAGTACTATCCAAACACCTTTGGAGACACTCAAGGAACACGGCGGCTATTCTTCCAAGACAGTGAAGCAGCTTGAACTAGAACAAAGCAGGGATTTTGGGACCCACGTTAAAATGGTATTTTCAGACAGGGAACGTAGCTGCACTTTGTGTTTAGAAACTTGTTTAGCCTACTTTCTTTTTGTAGTCCCTATTTCCTCTGAAGCACAGACATGTTATTTGTTCAAGGAGATGGTTACTCACAGCATGTAATGATGATACTGGCTCCAAGCAGGAGCAAGTGTGAAGCACTGCACCTGGCTCTAATGAGCCTTTTGGGATGGGTCACTCTAAGTAAAATAAAGTACTATGTCTTTTTACCATGAAACGTCTCTTTCACTAGCAAATGTCTCTGCTGATTGGTTCCATACTACTCAGGAAGGACTTACCAAAATACCATGCTGAAAAGGTCACCAAGGATTTCTAAACGCAGTCCTGTGTCCATCCCTACTCACTTTTTCTGAATAAAGGCAGTACACTTCCAATCTCTGTGGGCTGTTTTCAACCTCTTTTTTGTGACACATCGGACCAGGGACAATCCAAAATGTAGCCCACTGCTAACAGCATACATACATTCTCGTAAACAACATGGAGTCCTGAGACCATACCCCATGCATGCACATATGCTCAACATTTACACACAGATGTCTTTACAGGGCCTAACCATGACGAATTAGTGGAACTTTACTTTACTCATGCTCTTCCATAAACAGGTAAAAATGACTGTTCAGCTATTGATCACTAAGAGAATGTTACACTGCCACCAGCACTGACTGGGCATGGCCAGAAAACCACATTCAGAGACAATGCTAAAAGCAGTAGAAAAGAGTATGTAATATGGAGGAGTGGATTCGAGTTCACAACACCCTGATAGATCCTTTCTGGTTCCAGGGATTTCCAAAAAGTTTAAAATAATTAATGTAGCAAGCATTTTCAATGGCCACGCCTTATGCTAGGAATGTATTCAAATTGAATTGATTGGGTCAAACTGAATAAATGAAGCCTTGCCTCTTGTAAAAACAACCTTGTTGGAAACAACATCAGTAAAACAAATTATAATAAATCCTGAGGTTATAAGTACATTTCACCAATGTTTAAATACTTAAACATTCAGGCAGTACATGTAAAAGCTCAGTATGTGACTGGTATAATTCAGAGTGCAAAAGGATCGAACGTTCTTCAATAGGATGGCTTGAGGTGAATACCAATTAAGTCTACTAAAACAAGTTACTTTTCAGAACAGAAAAGAGCACATAAAATTAGTTAGAATGAAGAAACCCAACAATGTGGACAGGGCTTGGTTCCACCTAAATGATCATCTTTGGGTATAGATTCTGAATTTTTCCAGAGGTCGGTTATGATGGAGACATGGTCCACTAGGAACTGATGCTTGAGTAGATGAGTGAACAACGTTACATTCAAGATATTTTAAAGCAACTTCTGATGAATGATCTAGCCATGTTGGCCTTATTCTGCTGTCTTGAATATTACCTACGACGTGTACCCCTTCACGGTTCAAGAGTATGAGCTTGCTTTTAAGGTCTCAATCTCTAAACAAGCATTGGCATAGCCAATAGGTCACGCCTTTGAGACCTTATAAATGTTTAGCCAAGCAGTACATTCTCCTGACATCAAAGTTTGTGGTAAATCATCTATGATATACTGGCTCTATTACTACCAGGAATTAAAGTCATTTGCCAGTGTTGGCATGTGTAGTCTATGGCACTGGTATCCTGCCATTGTCAAGTCATTAAAGACCTCAAATTGAGTACCAAACACAGTCTAAGGTAAAATATAATTTTTCTATCAGTCATTAATGCCCTTTTATAATTGTGGCATTTGCAATGAATTGCAGGGGTGACCTTCCATATGGCCATGCCCTTTACAATGCCAGCCACATAGTTTCTGTGTGCTTTGAACGTAATACGTTTGGCCACTGGCAACCCATGAAGTTTCATAATGTCTTCCGCAACTGATTGATATTTTGATAAGTTCAGTATGAGCCTGGCAGCTGCATCTGAAGTTTTTTCAGATGTTATTTCTGTAATTCGAGATAAAGGCCATTACAATAGTCTAGTTTTGATAGTACTAGTGTGGTTACCACCGTCCTCCTGGAATCTGTGGAAATATAGGGCAAGATCTTCTTCAATTTCCTTATGAAGTAAGATGTAGCTGAAACTGTGGCATTGGTGTGCTGGAAGAATGTGAGTTTATTGTCAATCAGAACCCCATGGTTCTTTGCCTTTGTTACCGGTTTTGGAGGTTCTCCCATTTCGGCTGGCCACCATAATCCATCCTATCTTGGATGAAGGTTGCTGAAGATCACTACTTCAGTTTTATCTGAATTCAATTTGAAGCATTGTCTTCCCATCCAACTACTGATTTCCCTCATGCAGTTCTGAAACTGCATAGCAGGGGAAGCTTGATTTTTATGCGCCGCAATCACAATCTGAGTGTTGTCGGCATATGATGTTAAATTAAAACCGAAGTGTTGGATTAACGGAGCCAATTCCGACACATAAATGTTGAATAAGGATGGGCTCAGGGACGAACCCTGCGGGACCCCACATGAAAGTATGTATAGGGTTGCTTTAAACTTATCCAGGGTCACGGTCTGTCTTCTATTCTGAAGAAAAGATTAAAATAGAGACAGAGCATGGTCCTTTACCCCCAGTTTTTCCAGACGCTGTAGCAGGGTGTCATGATGGACGGTATCGAAGGCCGCTGATAGATCCAGGAGAATCAGAACAGCCACACCTCCTTTATCCATTACTGCTCTGACCTCCTCAGTGGCCTTGATTAGTGCCGTATTCGCACTATGTCCTGGGCGGAAGCCAAACTGGGAGGGATCTAGTAGATCGTTTTCTTGAATGAATTCAGTTAACTGGCTATTCATAATTTTTTCCACTGTTTTTGCTGGGAAGGGCAGCCTGGCAATCGGGCAGTAGTTACTTGTTACTGATGTGTCCAGATTTACTTTCTTTATTAGTGGAAGAATGACTGCATCTTTCCAAATACCCGGGAAGATGCCAGAGGAGAACATGTTGTTTAATATTTTTGTCAGTGTTGGGCTCACCTCCCTTGCAATGTTCCTCAGAACTGCAGGAGGGCAGGGGTCCAATGGAGAACCCGATTCGATTTCCTGAATTCGTTTTTCCACAAGCTCACTAGATAGCTGTGAGAAATTTAGAAAAACATTTGCTCCTGTCTCTGTGCTTAGGGGGTCCTTGGCTGACTTGGTGGAGGTGGTAGTTTTAAAAATGTTATATATGTCATTCACTTTGTTCCTGGACGCACTGCAAAAATTATCACATAGGAGTTGACTACTCTGTAGTTTTTGCTGGATGCGGTGGTGAGCTTTTCTGCTACCCCAAAGAGTTCTTTGGCAGAACTTTTGGCTTGCTCGATCTGACGGGTGAAAAACGTCCCTTTTTCAGTAAACAACAGGGATTTGTAATTGGCTAATGCAGGTTTGTAATTATTTTTGTCTGCTGCCTCATTTTTCATTCTCCATCGCCTTTCTAGTCTGTGACCTCTTTTTTCTCTTGGCGCAGATCTTCAGTGTACCAAGGGGCTGATGGTTGACAGCGGTTCCCTGAATTTTTACAAGTAGGCACTGTAGCCCTAAAAAGGCATCATTAAGCCAGTTTGTGTATTCCTCAGCTCCCTGGTCCGCATGCGAACTCAAGGTCGGCCGTGTATGCTCTAGTTGAATTTCCAGCATATTTTTATCTATCGTATTCCCGGCTTTATAGGTACTTTGCTGTGTTTTTGAAGCACTAGCCTCTAATGTTGTAGGAGCTGTATAATCAAATAGGATTAATGAGTGATCAGACCATACAAAAGGATAGATATCCTTGATTGCCAGACCTAATAATGAGGAGAATATATCATCGAGTGTGTGTCCAGCCTCATGGGTGAGTTTGTGTACCATCTGTGTTAATCCTAGTGAACCTGGAGTTTCCACAAGTCTGGCTGTATCTTTATCTAACAGCTCCTCGAGGTATATATTAAAATTGCCCGGGATCGTGAACTCTTTTGTGGAGAGGCAAGGTTCCAGTAGTGAATCTAAGTTCCCAGTGAAATTGGCTCTGGGGTCTGGGGGGCGGTACACCAGCATGCCCTTGATGTTTTTTTTGTTTAATATTCCAACGCAAAATAGAGCCCTTCATAGTGGGGGTCTGAGGCTGGGGAAAAGGTGCCTCTGAAATGTTACGGTATATGACCACCAGCACTCCTCCTCTCTTGATTGGTCTATCCAATCTGTGGGACAGCGACCACAAAGTCAGGGTTTGACACCGAGTCTGCCCATGTTTCAGTAAGAAATAGCATATCCAATTTGTATTGCAGGATAGTATCTGCTATTTCATATTTATGTTTGGAGATTGACCTTACATTAATTAAGCCACAGGGTATCTCTGCCCATCTTTGGATGCCTGGCTGACTATTTTTCCGCTTGGTATAATTGTTTGTTGGGCCGGGAGTGAGAAACCACACTTACATGTGAACTGACTTGCACAGGATCATTATCTAGGATACATCTTTTGCAATCTGTGCCAGAACATGGGTTGTATATATCACAAAGGTCTTTACCTGTATATTGCAATGGGTTGGGCTTCACTGGACGAGAGTTCCGGACCTTCTGGATGGTCCAGGCGCAGACAGGGCACAGAAGGGCTTGCTTTAGGCGCGCCAGTGGCGCGCCCACTGCGTGTCAGCTTCATGTGTTTTTTAAATAGTGTGATGGGGGAAAACTAGTCCGCTCACCACCGGAAGTTGCAAAGTAAATACTGCAAGCCTATCGGAAATCTCCTAGTGATCACAGCTACTCTCCGTTCAATTTACACTCAGCCACGACGGACCAGGGTGTGATGGGAAAAGGCAGCGAGGTAGGGCAATGTGCAAATGAGCAATAAAATGTTTTCTTACATTACAATAATTAAAAGATCTAAAAACGGAATGTGCAGTAGCCTAGAATAGAACAAAGGTAACGTAGCGTGATAACTGAGAGCTAAAAACGCAAAACAGTTAAAAAACAATGCGCTTTTAAATGAGTAAGAGGACCGTCCGCAGGGCTTACTTGATCCGCTGCGCATCCGCTTCATGTGGAACAAATCAAAACATTCACCCCCAGTCAAGAGATATGGGTTAAATCCATCCTTCTTTTTCTCACCATGCCCCCCCCCCTCAGTTTAGACCTGGCCATATGCAAATCAGTCTTGACCCTCTGCCTCATGGGAACAGTCCAGCCCGAACTGCCAAGCCAGGTCCTCCCTGGACCGGAAACAAGCATCCTAGGACCGGTTTCAGAGTTTCACCCCTCACCAGCCAGGATAGCTTGATTTCAGTGGCACAGTGAGTCCTGGACCCACGTCTGTGCATACCCTGCGCACTTAGGGCGAGAAAGCAAAAGACACACAATTGATGGACAGAATGCAGAACAAATCAAAACATTCACCCTCCAGTCAAGAGATCTGGGTTAAATCCATCATTCTTTTGCCCACCATGCCTTGACCCTGTGCCTCATGGGAACACCGTCCATCATCTCCTTGTGTTTCCTTTGTTTGCACTCCGTCCATCATCTCCTTGTGTTTGCTCTGTTCGCCCTAAGTTACGCAGGGTATGCACAGACGTGGGTCCCACTGCTCACTTTGCCATTGGATTCAAGCTAGCCTGGCTGATGAGGGCTGTTAGCCTGAAACCGGTCCCAAGATGCTTGTCTCCGGTCCAGGGAAGACATGGCTTGTAGTTCGGGCTGGACTGTGCCCATGAGACACAGGGTCTCGACTGATTTGCATATAGCTGTGTCTGAACTGAGGTGGCGAAGTGAGCTAAAGAACGATGATGGATTCAACCCAGATCTGTGACTTGGGGTGAGTGTCTGAAAAGTTTCAGCGCTCTGTCCATCATGTTCTTGTGTTTACTTATCAATCCAATGAGCATAATGTTGTCACTCACAGTGAAGTCAGTCAATGGCTGATATGAGCAGACCAACTCACGCTGGTGCTATGGTGGGCGGAAGGAAAGTTTGAATGACACAATAACAGACGAATAGGTGAAGAGGAGTGGCTGAAAAGCCCTGTAAGTAAAAATAGTATACATGTAATTTGAGTAAAATCAAAGAGGTCTTGGATAATAAAAGGACTTTACAAGTTAGTACAGGATTCTGTGACATTCCTACAGAATTCGTCCTACAACCCCTTATCTTCTGTATGACCTTGGCACTCCTCAGTGGTTTGTGAAATTTTAATGCCATAATTAAGGATGTTATCCCATGTGAAAAGCAAAATGTTATACGCAGTAGAAACAACAGTTGAAATAGCACAGAAGATTCAGAACAACCGATGCTAACAAATCGATTGATTGCTTGATCAGGATACAAAAATCATGTTCTGAAGAAGAAAAAAAAGTAAGCTATTTGAAAGCCCAATTAGTTAATATTAAAAAGAGGGCAAGTTGCTGGACGCAATGAATATTAATCAAGTTAGTTTTTATCTTAGGAGAACATCATTCATTCACAGCACACTTCAAGAATTAAATATCTATGGTGTTCCGAACATAGTTGTTAGTACCTTCTATAGCAGAGTCAGTGTTGATGTAAGCAACCCCTCGATCCTGGAGGACTTTAGCTTTTTCCTGTTAATAAAAACAAGTTTAACATTTTTAGTACTATACAACTGTTACGGTTTGATGTTTTTGCCATGAAAAGGTAAACATTAATTAGAACATTGGAATGTTGGGAGCTCTGTTAAAAACAATGGAGTACAACAGGCTTTTAATGGCCGGTAGAAGCCCGGTGCAGCAACATTCCAATTATGTTGTGCACAGCTCTTGCTGAGAACCAAGGCCTCACAGAGACTGTGGGGATTTCAACCCCCTCAGGCCTTTGCATTACAAATTAGAACTTTATGCTGTCCCGGGCAGAATGTTAAATAGCGTTAGAGCCCTCCGTTGTGGGCTCTACTGGCCGTTAAATGCCCGCTCCCTTGTTAAAGGCCCTCACCTTAAGGCTACATTATAACATAATAATGCTGGGAGCTCCATTGAAGACAATGGAGTGGTTCAGGGACAATAATGTTTGGTTTAAGCCTTCTGCTCCAACATTTCAAAGCTTGTCTTTCTGTTTCCTACTTTTTAATTTAGGAGATTCCACTGTTAGCGAGTGGAATGTTCGAATAGTCTTCCAGCCTTTCTGCCTCAGGCTATACCAGTTGTTATTTGCCCAATCATTACAGGCCCTCGCCTGTGGCTCAGACCTATAACTCTGTGTGGAGAAGGAGGAGACGGATACATCCACTTAACATTCCATCATCTCTGCATTATATGTTCAGACATAACATCTGAACATCACACTTTGGTTAAAGACCTTTTTTTTAGTTTAAAGAGCTTTATTGAAGTAAATAAGAACAAAAGGTACAACATTACAACGATTATAGGAAAATTACAAAAGATAGTTTACAATATGTATGTCCATAGTAAAATGAAAACCTGATATATTTACTATTGTCAAAAAGAAAAACTAGGAACAGTAATACATAATTAGGTACCTTAGTAAATTAGCATTTTACATTTTATAAACAAAGAGAGAAAAGAGAGAAGAAAAGAAAGAGAAAGAAATCAACATCCATACCAAATATACATAATAAGCAAATCCAATAATGGGCATTGTAAAAGTTCAGATAAAGTGATAATAATATAATATCCTAATATGAACATTATAAAAAGAACAAATCACAATACTCATGGTGGCTAAAAAACAAAAGTACTGTCTTTATTACACATTACATGTGAGGATAAATAGTTGGTGAGTGGAGACCAAAAGGCTTCCTCTCGAAGAAGTTGGTGAGAGGTAATGGCAGAAGCTCTATCCAGCCTATGATGATATCAGAGACCTTTAAGGACTTGTACAGCCCTCAGCCACAGAATATAAGGCTATATAATAAAAGCCCTCACCCTTGATATAGGTCTTTGCCAATGGCTCAGACATATCACTCGGTTTTGTGGTCTTTTAAGAACCGTTATTGTCTTTGGCAGAATGCTATATTGCTTAAGCGAGTGTTTAACATGACATATGTGGATGAGATGTTTGGATTCATCCTCAAGAGACAGATGGTACACATTTCATGCACAAACATATCTGGATTTTGTGCCTGGTGAACTACTTCATACTATAGTAGGGTGGGATGAGATTCAGAGATACAGAGAAACAATACACAAAATGCATGCAAAGACAAGTGAAATGATTTTCCTACGGAAATGAAACATTTTCAACGCATACAAAAAATGATTCGTTTTTAGTTTTTTTTACATCATACTTACAAAATAAATTCCAAGAGGCAAGATAAAAGAATAAAGACAGTTATTCTATAATATACAAGTTCCTTACATAAAATACTATTAGCGTTTACGATAACACTGGTATTTGTATTACACAAACCCGGATGCAGCTGCAACTTCATAACACTTCCTAAACCCACAATGTTGACTAACACTGGATATTTCAGGCTGTTTATAGATCATTAAGCCTTGGTTTCTTATTTTATTATCCATAGGAACTCAGCTTCCTTCGTGCGATGATTTACAAACTAAATAAACCAGACTACCACTCGGGTGCATTCACTCCATCTAGTGAAAGGCAAGTACTGTCTCTGCCCAGTAGATGGCGATAGAAAGCAGTAAAGAAAATCAAAAACTTTACTCAAGTACTGCCATGAAGAAGTTTGAATGAAAATCACGAAAGACGCGGCAGGCAAGGTCTATAAAATCAATGAATTAGAATCTATTAATAATGAGTCGATCTCAGGCAATCAGGAGAGTATTAATTTGCCACTTCTCCGTAGAATGCAAGAGCTTGACATATTAACTTAAATCACATATTTAGCTGCACAGTTTTTGAGGGGAAAGTTTCATAGCACAATTGTTGCACTGACCGTAAGTAACCTCGTTAATTTTCAGAATGAATAGCAAGCTTTGTAGGGGCGGGGTGCTCTGGGTTTTGGCAGAGGGGCAGAAGCAGAGCAGACTGTCACTCGTGTGACTAAATTTCAGAACTTTCCACCCGTGCACGGGGATTCCCCTTGGCTTTGGCACCAAGCCTGACGTCTCGGGCGTATGCGCGCGATTTGCAGGCCGGCGACTGCCTGGCTACCGCATCAGAGAGCTAAAAAAGTGCAAGTCAATTCAATTTTGAACTTGTAAAGAAAAGCTGTGTAAATGTTTTTCAAGATATGGTCAACTGCACGCAATGTTTGAGGTAATACACAGAAAACAAGCACTGACAAAGCCAATAGGTCTTGCTTATACAAGAGCTATTGACTTTGGCATTGCGGTTTGGGGGGACCCAGGGTTGCAGGGCGCGAGCCAGGTCTCCCCCTGGGTGGCTTCGCACAATGGAGCGGCCACCCAGGTGCAGGTTAGGGGATTTGATTAGGTGGGCGCGCGGCGCGGGGAAAGTGATAAGTAGGGGGAGGCAAGGGCGGGAAAATCACTGGGCCCTCGGGAGCGGGGAGGAGGGGCTGGTTTGCACTTTTTGTCCATTTTGCCATACCGTAGGCCTGCGTCGGAAGGATGTCGTCACAGGAGGCGGTGCAGGAGGCGGTCCGGGTGCTCTGCGAAGCAGGCAGAAGCGACCTGCTGAAGCCGGGAGTTGCTGGACAGGCATGGGTGGGCCTCACTCGTGCCCCGCGGAAGGCCAGCAGTGGGGTTGTGAAGGCGGTGGCGGCCTGCTTATCCCCGGGGCCAGCAGCAGTTCTTGAGGTCCCGCAGGGTCCGGAGGTGGGACTGGAACCGGCCCGTTTTGAGGGTGAGGAGGCGCAGGCTGGCCCTTCCGACGAGGTGTCCGCATTGCTGAAGGTACGTGCGCCCGCCTGCTTTGCTGTGGCCGGGAGGCGCGCTACAGTGCGGGGAAGGCGGGGGCGGTCCCTTGCATCGGCCGGGCTTCGTGGGAGGAGCGCTGGGGGCAGGGCCGGCGGGCTGCCTATGCGTGCTACACGCGGAAGGAGGGCAAAGAGTTGTATTGGGCTGGAGTCCCCCGGGCCGGTTCAGGAGCAAGCTACCCCCCCGCTGTCAGGGTCTGAGGGGGTGGGGTGGCAGAGCAATTCACAATTGGTGCAGTTAAATGGGCAGACTTTTCTGTTGAGCCCAGCACCAGCATTGCCTGTGCTCGTTAATACGGTCATCACTTCTGAGTGCCCCTCTGGAGGGACATCGGGGATATGGTCACTGCAGGGCGTGGGGGGGGCCCCGGGTGTGGTGGGGACGAGGGCAGGCCAAGCAGGAGGAGGCCACGGGGGCCGAGGAGTGAACAGGGAGGGGTGGATTACCCGCAGTTGCCGGACAGATCGCCTGCAGTATTAGGCGCATGCCCCCTGGTTTCGCAGGGTGAGTTCAGCGGCCAGGTTGCGGAGCGGGGAGCTGTCGGTGTGTCAGGGCACAAGCCAGGTGTTCTTCCTTTGTCAGGGGTTTCCACACCCAGGGTACCGGATTCCCAGGAGGGACAGTGGGTCTGGGTGGGCAGTGGGGGTGCCCCGGGAGTTGGCAGGAGTGGGTTTTTGGGAGATGGAGAGTTTGCAGTGGGTGAGCAGGAACCACAGGGTTTGAGCGGCTTTCAGGAAGATATGCCGATTTTAGCCACGCGGTTTGCGGCCGGCCAGCGATCCAGACGGATGGAGCACACTGCGGCTCTGTCTGGGGGGCCTACTACGGGAGGGCGATCTGGAGCGGATTTCCTTTCTCAGTTAGGTCACCCCTCTGCTCACACGGATGCACAGTGGCATTTGGGTTCGGGGAGTGTTTTTTTTTTGGACAAGATGGGGTACAGTGGGGCACCTTCTGGTGTTTTGGATGCTTTGGGGAATATGGAGGTGGACAGTGAGGAATTGGAGGATGGTGATGTGGGGAAAAGAGTGGGGAAAGCTGTGAAGGGTCAGAGGGGTTGTTTGGGGCAACCACATGTGCTTAGTTTTTTCCAGACGTCTAGTGCGGACAATGCAAAGGAACAGGCTCTGGCAGCTACCAGTCGCAAGCAAGTGGACCGGCCAGGCAGCAGCCTTCGATCAGCTCCATTGTCTACAGGTACGACGGGGTGGTGGTCGGTTTGGCAGCCAAGGGGTCAACCGCCGAAAGCAACCAGGTCTATTGGCATTGGGGGGAATACATGGATATTATTCGGAAGGCTCAGAGTTACTTTGGGGGTTTCGCATGGCTGTCATATGATGAGTTTAGAGCTCGTCTAAGTGTGTCTCAGGACAGACCTTGGGGCGATGTGGATTCCGAGCTGTGGCTACAATGGATGGCGTCTTCTCAGCCGCCTGCTACTACGCACACGGCTAGTGGTTTACCTATCTCTTATCGGCCCTTTCCCGCTCGTCCCGCCCAGCCTGGGGCGGGGTTTCGGGGCAGAGGTCAGTCCCCTATTTTTGGAGCCTGTTGGAATTTCAACAGGGGTTTCTGCAATAGGCAGTTTTGCCAATATAAGCATGAGTGTTCCCAGTGTGGTGGAAGACATCCCCTCACGCAATGCTTCGCTGGCCAGCGGTTCGGTGACATGGGCAGGGGGCAGAGGGGAAGGGGCAATGCTTTCCAGTTTGCAGGAAAGGGGTCCTACTCCGGTTAAGTTGGAGATTTTGGGACAATGGTTGCAGGAGTATCCAGATGTCGAGGCCGCCAGCAGACTTTTTTGGGGTTTCAAGGACGGCTTCAAAATAGGTTACCAGGGGCCGAGACTGGGTAGGTGGTCCGATAATTTGAAGTCCGCTAAGGAGTTGCCACAGGTGGTTCAGCTGAAGTTGCAGGGTGAAGTGGAGGCCGGAAGAGTTGTTGGTCCTTTTTCCAGCTGTCCTATGCCCAATTTGATTGTCTCTCCACTGGGGGTGGTCCCTAAAAAGAAAGCAGGGGAGTTTCGTATGATACACCACCTGTCTTGGCCTGAGGGCTCCTCCATTAATGATTTCATATCGCCTGACGATGCATGTGTGTCCTACGCTTCTGTGGATGATGCCCTGCGTTTGGTTAGATCGGCAGGGAGGGAGGCTCAATTGGCCAAGAGTGATATCCAATCTGCTTTTAGGCTGTTACCCATTCATCCTTCTGACTTTGAACTTTTGGGAATGCAGATGCAGGGTTTTTTTTATGTAGATCGAATGCTTCCTATGGGCTGCTCTATATCTTGTGCCCTCTTTGAACTGTTCAGTACGTTTTTGCAGTGGCGTTTCACTCAGGTTACTGGTCATGCCCTCATTTGTCATTATTTGGATGATTTTCTTTTCATTGGCGTTCAGGGCACAGTTCAGTGCCAGGAGGCGTTGCTGTCTTTTCATAAATTGGCGCAGGAGCTGGGTGTGCCATTGGCCCCGGATAAGACAGAGGGTCCTAATACGACGATGGTGTTCTTGGGTATTGAAATAGACACCGTTGCTATGGTAGCAAGGTTGCCAGCTGTGAAAGTTCAGGAAATCACTGCATTTTTGTCCTTTGTGATTGAAGAGCGCAAGTTGGAGCTCAGGAAGGTGCAGAAGCTGTTGGGTTATCTTAATTTTGCATGCAGGGTGGTCCGGGCTGGGAGAACGTTTTGCAGGAGGTTGGGCATGGCCATGTCTGGGGCTTTTCTTCCTCACCACAGAGTGCGTATTTCAGCGGCTACACGGGCTGATTTGGCTATATGGTTGACATTTCTAGCAGAGTTTAATGGTGTGTCTTTGTTTTTTGCGGACGAAGACATGATTTGGCAAGTGCAGATCTACTCGGATGCCTCTGGTGCGCACGGCTTTGGCGTCTTTTGGGAAGGCCGTTGGTGCGCTGAGAGTTGGCCACGTCATTGGATGTTGCAAGGTCGCAGTATTGCTTTTCTAGAGTTTTTTCCACTTTTGGTTGCCCTATATGTTTGGGGCGATGAGTTTCAGAATCGTTCAGTGCTTTTCCACGTTGACAATTTAACGGTGGTACAGTTGATTAACAAGCAGAAAGCCAGGGATTTGAGAGTTTTACGCTTACTGCGCGCTTTTATGCTCAAATGTTTACAGCTCAATGTTGTGTTTAAGGCGCGTCATATCCCGGGAGCGCATAACAGTATAGCTGACTCTCTGTCTCGTTTACAGTGGGCGAGATTTCGCAGGCTGGCCCCTGGGGCGGAACACACCAAGACTCCAATCCCGCAGTGTGTCTGGGAGTGGGGGGATTGAGACTTGTCGCTTTCGTGGAAAACTCCATAGCGGCTTCTACACGACGGAGCTATCAGCAGGCGTGGAGAGAGTTCTTGAGCTATGGTAAACTGTGTGCTGAGACTAGGGGGAGTTGGACCGATGCTCATCTGGTACTAGGTTTTGTGTTACACTTGATTGACAAAGGCCTCACACATACTACTATTTCTGGCAAGTTGGCGGGGATTTCTTTTTACGGGCAGTTGTGGTGGGGGAGGGATCTGGTTCAGGGGTTTTTGGTGAAAAGGGTCCTCAAAGGTTTAAGCAGGGTGCAGGCGGGGACGAAACAGTTACGCAGGGCGGTAACTTATGATTTGCTGCAAAGAATGCTGCGGCAGATACCTTTGGTATGTTATGATGAGTCTGAGTGCAGGCTGTTTAGATTATGTTTCTTATGGTTGTTTTTTGGGGCTTTCAGAGCTTCGGAACAGCTTGGGCTGCGTCATAGGCCAGGTATCCGCAGTGATGAGGTATTTCTTGAGGGGCACAGGTTGAGTCTGTGGTTGAGAATGTCAAAGACGGATCAGCTGGGCAGGGGTAAATGGGTTTTCTTAAACAGAAGTGAGGACGGTTTATGCTGTCCTGTCGGGAATGGGAAAGTTTCAAGGCTTCTAGGGGTTTTGCTCTGGGTCTTGTATTTTGCCACGCCTCGGGGCAACCTATTTCTGTGGCCCAGTTGCTGGCGGTGATGAGAAAGGTACTTCTTCTTTTGGGAGAAAACCCTTTTTGTTTTGGGACACACTCTTTTCGGATCGGGGCAGCCACAGAGGCGGCCAGGTTGGGGTGGTCCTGGGCAGACATACGCCGTATTGGGAGATGGAAGTCCAAATGTTGTGAGAAATTTGTTCGGAAAGTCTCTGCATAGCTCCTCGTTTTCTTTGGTTAATCATTGTTTTTCTGTCTAGGTATGGCACCGGGGCCCGTAAGTTCGAAAAAATCAACATGGATAGTAGGACACTCCTTCGTTAAATGGGCTGCAGTCTATGCCGAACAACAGATGTGTGGTCGTTCCCTTGGACTGCGCAGTGCCAGCCACGAGGTGGTATGGAAAGGCAAAGGGGGAATGCGTTGGGAGGGTTTGTTTCCGGTGCTGGCCACGATGTGCTCTGGAAGGGGACCGCCGCATTTGCTCATTATTCATTTGGGTGAAAATGACCTGGTTGATTTGTCAGGGCTGTCGCTAATAAAGTTGATGAAACATGATCTGGAGGTCCTCCAGGCTACCTGGGAGAGCACCCAGTTGATCTGGACAGAGTTCATTACAAGGTTGCACTGGAGAGGAGCACGGCATCATGCAGCTATGGAAAAAGCGAAACGGAAGGTTAACCGTACTATGAGACACTTTTGTGAGGGTCATGGGGTGCGGGTCCTCGCTCATCCCAACATAAAATGCACCGAAGGGTATCTGTTTCGTGAGGATGGGGTACATTTATCTACAATGGGGCAAGCATATTACCTGCTGGAGTTACGTGATTTGATTGCGCAAATTTGGAAGGAACAGATATGGTGCTCTTGAAAAGGGGTTTGTTGCATTACCACCAAGTTGATGGGTGGGGCAGGAAAACTCTGTTGGTTTTCCTGGGTGGCGGGGTTTTGCTGGGGGGGTGGGCAGCCTTGAGCGGGTTAGCCTATCCTCCAACGAGGGAGTGGGGGGAGCAGTCACGTGAACAGGAAATGAGAAGTAGGGGAAAATGCACACAGGGGTCAGTATTCTGTTTAGGGGTGGGGTTTTTACATTGGGGGTAGGTTTGGGGAGATTTGAAGACAAACTTTGGAAAGTTATTGCATTGCAGAAAATTATGATTTGGCACCTGTCTTAATAAAGTGGCCTTTTTTGCTAACAAGTAAGTGGTGGTTGGTGATTTATTGTGCGAGGGGGGACCCAGGGGGTGCAGGGCGCGAGCCAGGTCTCCCCCTGGGTGGCTTCGCATAATGGAGCGGCCACCCAGGTGCAGGTTAGGGGATTTGATTAGGTGGGCGCGCGGCGCGGGGAAAGTGATAAGTAGGGGGAGGCAAGGGCGGGAAAATCACTGGGCCCTCGGGAGCGGGGAGGAGGGGCTGGTTTGCACTTTTTGTCCCACCCACCCACCCTCTTTGTTTTTTCATAGCTATTGTTTTTCTTCCCCACTTTTTTATTGGTGTTGGCATTACACCGATGTTCTTTTTCCTTTTGCCACGATAAGACAGGTTTTTCTTAGTTTGTTTTTCAGGCCTGATAGTGTCCTGGGTAGGCGGGGTTTTGATGGGGGGGTGGGCAGCCTTGAGCGGGTTAGCCTATCCTCCAACGGGGGAGGGGGGGGGAGCAGTCACGTGAACAGGAAATGAGAAGTAGGGGAAAATGCACACAGGGGTCAGTATTCTGTTTAGGGGTGGGGTTTTTACATTGGGGGTAGGTTTGGGGAGATTTGAAGACAAACTTTGGAAAGTTATTGCATTGCAGAAAATTATGATTTGGCACCTGTCTTAATAAAGTGGCCTTTTTTGTTAACAAGCAAGTGGTGGTTGGTGATTTATTGTGCGATGCCATGTTGTACACCAGTGTGGCTATGGTTCAGTGGGGCTAATAGTTAGTGGCATGGAGTGTCCTAGAGTGAAGTAGGGGGGGGAGTAAAGTGTTGCAGACAGGATTTGTTGGTGTAGAGTGTTGTAGAGTGGAGTACGGGGGAGTAGAGTGTTGTAGAGTGTTGTAGAGTTGAGTAGAGTTCAGTGGCAGTGAGTGTCGTAGAGTGCAGTGCCGTACAGTGGAGTGTCCTTGAGTGGAATGGAGAGTAGAGTGTCGTAGACAGGATTTGTTGGAGTAGAGTGTTGTAAAATGGAGTCCAGGGGAGTAGAATGCCGTAGAGTTGAGTAGAGGGCAGAAGAGTTCAGTGAGTGTCGTAGAGTGCAGTGTAATAATGCAGTGACAAAGAGTGGATCAGTGTACAGTGGAGTGGAGTGGCGTAGAGTGGAGTGGGTTGGAGTGGATTGAGGTATGGGGTGGATTGGGCTGCAGTAGATTGGGGTGGATTGGATTGGGGAGAGTGGGTTGGATTGAGTTAATTGGATTGAGTGGGTTGAATTGAGTGGGGTAAATTGAGTGGGTGGACTGGATGGGGTGGATTGGAATGGAGTGAAGTGGATTGGGGTGGGGTGGGGTGGATTGAAATGAGGAGAGGTGGGTGCCAGCACTTATAAAAAGTGGGCCGGTGCGCGGACGCCACTGATAAAGTGAGCCTGACACTTTGACAAATGCATTTATTATTACACTTTGTAGCATAGGTGTACTCGCCGCTGCTACTCTATCATCCAGAATCCTATGGGGCTACTTGCTAAAGACCAGCGGAGTGCGACCCACGTGAAAATAAACTTTGACAAATGCTGTATTCTTAAAATGGTTTGCTGGAAATTGCTTTTCAATAATTTTTAAGTGATGGGGTAATTGTTTGTGGGGGAATCTTGAAGGAATTGTGCTGCTTGCACTTTTGCACTGTAAGAGGGATTTGCACAGTGTTCTGCAACATCCGCCATTTTGGGCAGTTAGTGGTCTAGTGCTGTGCTCTACCTCCCGATGCCGGCCCTATATATAAAAAGGGCCGGTTCGCAGACGCACTGCTGGGACGCCAAAGGCAAGCCCGTCTGTGCCCATCCATGCCTGGAAGTTGCCAGGGGACACAAACCCTGGTCGTGGCAATCCAGACTGTCTACAATACTCAGAGAATTGAGATCAATGGCCCTTACAGTGTCAATCAAGTGTCACTTATTGGACTTGACACAGGCGAGCCCCTCCTGCGGCCAATGTGAATTTTCTCCGCTGACCTTGCCAGATCTGGACACTAAAGGGCATGAGACTGCGCATCCCCCTTGGGTAGCTCATTTATTTTCCTTAAACTGCTACTCACTTGCTAAGCACAAGCTAGAAACGTTTGACTTCTTAACGGACTATCTCTTGAATGCTGTGCTGTGTTTTTATCAGAAACTTGGCTGAATGAGAATTCATCACCTAACGTACTTTTTGCTATCTCACATACCTATGCAATTGTTAGACAAGATGGGCAGTCGCGCGGGGAGGGTGCATTTGCTGTCTCAGAATGTGAGGCAGCATTCTTCTCCCTTACCTTTTCGAACAAATTTACCTTAGCTGGACTTTAAATCTATCGGACGCCGGGTTCGGCACCCTGTTTTATATACTCTCTAATAGAACTCCTGCCATCCTATATCCTACGCTACTCTAATTTTATGATTATTGGAGACCTTAATTACCACTTGAATTACATCACATGTCCTGCGGTGGCTTATCTGATTGCAGATCTGGAATCCCTTCAAATCTTTCAATTGGTTATGTCTCCACGCACAAACTGGGTTATATTCTGAATTTAGATCCTGTTTTTTCGAACCCAACTAGTTTATCAGTGGATCGCCCTTTTTCCCTTATATGGTCTGATAATTTTGCCATACCAATCTAGGTCCCTGTTGCTAACACTTTATCAATACCTGTCCAAGGCCAGTCAGTAAGGATTCGAAAACGGCAAAGGTGAACACAGCTAACTTTACTCAGGCTCTGGTCTCGACTCGTCCTAGCCTGTACCAGCACGTGGATCTGGTTAACTCACAGATGGAAGACTGGATAACTGAGGCATTCGACCAAACTGCACCAATGGTTGACCACACTACTAAAAGGTCTAAAACCTTGATGGAATGGTTTAGTGATGATCCATTTGCATTACAAAAAGAACTGCAAATGCCTAAAGTGCGTCTAGCGCAGGAATTTTGAATCCACCGATAAGGCCAACTATTAGGCAGCCCTGAAGGTATACCACAGGCATATTAAGGTGACTATGTCGGCAAAATTAAGGCGGCCCAAAATTCCACTCAAGAGATGTTTTCTATTGTTAAATCCCTATTTTCTTTGGATCAAATGTCAGCGGCTATTCTGCCGACAGAGGAGCGCTGTAACACTGATTGCTCAGTTTTTTAGGTCTCGCCTAGACAGCGCTTGCGCTGTCTCTCCGAGACATGCAGTATACACTTTAGTGTAAAAGCTTCATGGAAGCTCCGCCCACTCTCCGGCCATCTATTCCATTGGCTTAGGTCAGTAAATGCTGCCTTCCCATTGGTATAAGGCTTGTTAGTCCCGCATCGTGACGATTATGTCGTCATTTGTATCCTTCCAAGGCTACCGGCCCCTTTACTCACAGCACTTTTTTCTGGCCTGCAGCCTAATTACAACAGCGTGCACGCGATGACGTGCTCTCTTCCTGGCCGGCTTTACGGAATGCAGAGGGCGAGCCTAACTGGAGCAGAGTAGAATTTGCATTTGCAATGCATCGGTCTCGCGTTTGTGATCTGCATTAACCCTGCCTGGCAGCAAGTCGCCATGTCTGCCAGCGAGTCACCATATTCGGGGCTACTTTCCTCCGTCTTGTAAAGTTGTTTTGCGCTCACCTCCCTGAGAAGCAGCTGCTTGAAAATCGCTCTGCGCGGCCAGACTTGCGTTGCAGGCGGCCCCTCCGCGCCAGCACAGACTCCCCAAGTCCTGCCTGGTGCCCCCTCCCTCACCTGTGCTCCTCATCCAGGGGTAGATGCGTAGGCTGCTGCCTCCCTTCAGCTCCTGCTCCCGGCTCGGGTGCTCCTTGGCGCTGCCGCTCTGCTTCGAGGGGTCACCTGCCGGGCACATCATGGGCAGGTTCTGGTCAAAAGGAGAGCTCTGCATGTTGAAGGATGCCTCCTCCAGGTCGTAGCTGGCCGGGTAGAGCCCCGGGGTGCTGTGGGGTTGCAGGCTGTTCCCATTGCTTTAAAGTCCCGAGATGTAAGCGCCCTACGAGGCCGGCGCATAAGCCCCCGGCCGCTGGGGGTTAGAGGCAAAGGCGCAAGAAGTTGCTCGGGGAAGACCCAGGACGGGAAGACAGACCCGGTAGCCTGGTATTTGGAGAACAGGACATTGGCATAATACAGGCATAATACAGTTAACTCATAATCCGGCCGGGTGATTTGTGGGCCGGGACGTGTTGGTGTCAGTTTTACGAGGTACCGTGATATATTACGGAATTAAGAGTTCAGATTTACACCAAAAAGGACCCCCTTTTTCCTTCCGGACCATGTAACTCTGGGGCACGTGACCGGCCCGGGTCCAATCAGGGCTCAGCTTCCCACTGCTCCTGTAATGTTTTTTAGTTGCAGGCAAGCGCGTGAGCGTAACATTGACACAGTTGACATTTTTTTTTTCACTTTGAGGCAAACACGCATTTCGAAAAACTTCTAACGTTTGAGCTTATGCAGAGTGGGTTTCCAGGCACGTAATCTTGTTTTACATATTAGTATTAAAGCCTCGAGCATCCGGGAACACTAGGAGTCATGTAGGGATCCGGCATAGAATTAGCTTTTTTGTTCGCTGCCAGAGGCACGTAGACACACTCACTGGCGACTCTGCAGACTGCAGTGCCGGATTGTTTTAAGCCTGACCCAAAGATGCCTGTCGTTAGCAATGTGGATCCTCCCTGATGCGGGACTGCACAGGCGCAGTGTACTGTGTGCTGCCTCCTCTCCCGCCACCCCCGCCTCCCCCTCCCAGGTGGCTATCAGAGGGATACACTCCGCCAATTAGAACACGGCTTGTTTTGGCGCCGGCCTTGAAGGTGGTCAGTGCAAGAGCAGGCTGATACTGGTGTTCCCTCACAGCCACACAGACAGTCATGCCCCCCTCCCCCTTTACCGTTAAATTGATCACAGTGGAGGTGTCTAGGAAGTCAAGGGGACGCAGCTGTTGACCGAAGGTGAGTAGATATCTGGGACAATGGAGACGAGAGCCGTGACGTAGATAGGCATACCTGGATGGCCGATCGGCAGTGCTGTGATGAGGTCCCTTAAAGCTTGCATCCGACTGTGAAGGTGAGAGGACTATGCGAGAGCTGCGGCTCCCGATGCTTGATCCCGGCTGGGGGTTAGTAGTCTGGGATGCGCAGCTCCCCACGAGAAGCTGGGGGCCGCAGACGCTGCTCCGGACCGGGGTTGTTTCACTGTATTCCCCTCTGGCGGTGCAACCGTCATGTCGAGACAATCAACAAGTGGCACTGCTCGCTTTTGGTCATGCCCGAGGAAACCTATTGCTGCAGCCTCGAGGAGCTGCTACTGGATACCAACCAGCTGCGGGAGCTGCTGAAGGTGAGGGGGTGAGGAGGGCCCCTGGACCCAGGGTCAGTCAACTAGGGAGGCGTGCGAGTTGTCACCTGTGTCCCGTCGTGGGCATACTGCACCAGGACACCATGGGGGGGAGGGAATCGCGGGCTGCACCTGGGAACTCGATGCTGGCAATGGAATGACTGCATACTGCAGCGTGTTCCCCACTTTCCTCCTGCACTGTGGGCTGTGGCACAAATGCAGCCTTTTGTGGACAGCTGTGACATGTTAAGCCAGCTCCAAGCAGGCTTTTATTCTTCCCGATGGACAGAAACTGCTCTAGAGCTCTTCATGAGTGAATCATGAAGAGCAGCACACTCTGGTCGCGGCTGTGCTCAGCAGTGCAGCAGTTGACCGCTGGCGGGGAGTGGTGCAGAGTAAATATTTTGACTTGTTCAATTACGTGGGAAAAGAGCCAAAAGGTATTGACTCGCAGCTTCATGTCGTCTTTTAAATATGTTGCTGCGCGTTGCTGCTTTTGTTCTAAAACATGAGCACAGTTTGGATTCAAATTTAGTATTAATACGTGTTAACCAGAAATAGATTCCCACGCGCACAATCATAAACTGCTTACTGGGTGAAGAGAATTTGTTAATGACCAAGTGTGCACCAAAAGTACAACTTTTAGTTGCATTTTCCTTTGTGGTTAGTTTTAATGTAACCAGGTATGTTTTTTTAGCGTGAAAAAATATTTTTGCAATAAGGTCTTTCAAGCTCTGTTATAGTTTATAAGTCCCTTACTTTCTTTTCAGTGATCTACTTTTATTTTGGAAGAAGTTGAAACCTATTTATTTTTCAAGTAGCACTATTGCCAGTTTTATTCCAACATACAACTGTTTTGGGCAGCTGTCCCTGTTTGATATGTTGGTTTCGGCTGGCACAATTCTGAGCTACACTTCTTGTGGTTTGTGACAGGTTTTGCAAACTGAGTAAAGTACGGAAGGTACTGGAGATTGAAAAACACTCTGAAGTCCCCGGACTGGCTTATGACAGATGTTACGTTCTTCAGAGAAAGTTACAATGCTAGGCCTTCTTCACTAGATTGCTTTTTGGTATTAGATCATCATGGTTTCATATGGACAAATTACATCTGCTGTACGTAATCTATTTAAGGCATTATCACATTTTTGCTTTCAAATCTTGTATTTTCAATGAACTAACCACCCAAAGGCCCTGATTTTATAGCAAAAACAGAGCTTTGGACTATACCATTTCCCGTTGAAAGGCAATACTTCTCTCCATGTGTTCCCATACCTGGCTTGTCACCCAATTTGGTGCTTACTTTCCCTCCATATTAAACACTAGTAGATGTTTCAGCACCCAGGCTAATGTGCTGCATAGCTAAATGCATATAAGGCCCAAAAGGCGAGACCGATGCATTGCAAATGCTTGTTGCTAATAAGGTTGCATCTATTTACTCTGATCCTTGAGGTGTCCAGGAACGCCCCATGCTGCAGTATGTAGTTTGAACTGCTGCCAGATAGCTCAGGGTTATCCCCGTTTGAAGTCACTAAACTTGAGGAGATGTCTTCTCTGCTGGAAGCAGTGAAGTCGGGTTCTCCCTCTGACCCTGTTACTCCAGGGGTTCTAGAATGAGGAAGGTCAGTGATCACATCTATGCTTTGTGAACTCTTGAACAGCTCGTTTGTAGCAGGTAGGGTCTCTCATCCCTGAAAGTATGCCACTGTGGTGCCTCTTCTAAAGAAACCTTGTTTGGATCCGTCCAGGCCTAAACATTTCAGTCCAATATCATTGCTCCCTGTTGCTTCAGTGGTGGCTGAAAAATGTGTAAATCAGCAGCTCTCCATCTTTATTGAGTCAAAACAGCTTCTTCATAAGACTCAGTTGGGCTTTCGCCCCATGTTTAGCACAGAGGCCTTGCTTCTAGCCTCGGAATCCCTCCGTCAATCATGGACAGGGGTAATACAGTGGCAGTGCTATTGTTAGATCTTAGTGCAGCCTTTGACACCATGTCCCACAACCTCTTGCTTGAACGGCGTGGGCATGTGGTGTTGGGGATATTTCCTTGTTAGCATTCTTTCTGCGGGATCGTTCCTTTCAGGTGGCATTAAAACCTTTACTAGCTCAGGTTTTCCCACATCAGCAGGGGGTGCCCCAGGGCTCTTACCTGAGCCCTACATTATTCAATCTGTATTTGAGCCTCCTGGATGATATCGTCGAGCGGTATGGATTTAATATCATTTTGTACGCTGATAATACGCAATTATTACCTTATCACAAACTGGAACTGACACTGCTGCATTGTTAAGGGTCTGTTTGACGGAGTTGGCCCAGTGGACGGACCTCAGTTGTCTCAAGATAAATGCTGGAAAAAGGGAGGTCCTTATCTTAGGTAACCAGGGACCTATCTGGTCCTCTGCATGGTGGCCGGACATGCTTGGTCCTTTACCTCTTCCCAAGCTGAAAGTCAAGAACCTCGGCATCTGGTTTGATTCCAAGCTTTCCTTTGATAGTCTGATCGCAGCCCTGAAGGCACGTGCTTCGGAATTTTAAAATCCCTTAGCAAGATTCTTGGACTCCTCCCTGAGGCTGCCAGATGAAACACTAGCCAGGCCTTCGTCATTTCAAGGCCGGAATACTGTAATGTCCTCTATCAGGGAGTCACGCAGTCCCGGTTGATGAGACATCAGAGCATAAAAAATTAAGCAGGTCGCCTGCTATCGAATATTCCTAGGCGGTCTTCTCTTGGAGCTGCCCTTTCAAAGCTGCACTGGTTACCACTTGAGAAATGACTTACTTTTAAAGCTATGTGCTATTGTCAAATGATCCTCTGAAAAAAAGGCCTGGCTACCTACAACCTTTCTTTAAGCTCTAGTATCTACAAGAAGGCTATGATCTGCTGTGTCTCTGCTAGCAGATTGGAGGTTGCTCCTTTAGTTTTCTAGAAGCCAAATACTGGCACTCCCTGTCTCTGTTAATAAGGCAGGAACCTTCAAAACTAATGTTCGGCAAGACTTTTCTGTTTAGGTTAGCTTAATGGGCCAGGCTTCATCTCTGGTCTTTGGGCGGGTATTTGGGTCAGTTTATCTAGTGCTGGGACACTTCAGTGCAAAGTAGCCATGCACTGTACAAATGACTTTATTATTCTTGCAGTAGATTGGAGTGGCATGGATTAGATTAGTTTGGGGTGGGGTGGGATGGATTGGATTGCAGAGGGGTGGATTGGAGTGAGGTGAATTACAGAGGAGTGGTGTTGGATGATTTGGACTGGGATGGGGCTGATAGGATTGGAGTAGGATGGATTGGAGTCTGATGGGCTTGTTGGGTTGGATTGAGTGGGGTAAACTGAACTGGGGTAGGGTGGATTGGCTTGGAGTACAGTGGGGTGGATTGGACTGCAGTGGAGTCAGGTGATAGGGTGGACTTAATGAGGAGGATTAGATTGGAGTTGGGTGGATTGAGATGGGGTGGATTGAGGTGGGGTGGACTGGAGTGGGGTGGATTGGAGTAGATTGGATTGCAGTGGGGTGGATTGGATTGGGGTATGGTGAACTGGATTGCGGTAGGGTGAACTGGATTGGGGTGGGTGGATTGCATGGGGGTGAGGTGGATTGGATTGGATTGGAGTGAGGTGGATTGGATTGGGGTGAGGTTGATTGGATTGGGGTGGACTTGAGCCGGGTAGATTGGATTTGTCTGGATTGGACTCGTGTGGGGTGGTTTTGACTTATGTGGAGTGGATTGGAGTGGGGTAGAATGAGGTGGATTGGATTGGGGTGAGGCGGATTGGAGAGGGGTGGGGTGGATTGGATTGGAGTAGGATGCCTTGGAGGGGGCGGATTAAGTTGGATTGGAGTGGGGCACATTGGAGTACATTCAATCAATCAGTACTTTTGTAGAGTGCACAACTCGCCCGTGAGGGTCTCAAGGCGCTGTTGGGGGGGGGGCACAGGGGTGCTTCTACTGCTCGAACAGCCAGGTCTTGAGGAGTCTCCTGATGGCCAGTAGGTCCTGGATCTGTCGTAGGTGGATGAGGAGGGTGTTACAGGTTTTTGCTGCGAGGAGGGACAACGATCTGCTGCTGAGGGTCGCTCGACGGATGCGGGGGACAGTGGCGAGGGCGAGGTCGGTGGAGCGAAGCTGGCGTTTTGGGGTGTAGAAGTTGTGGAGAGCTTTGTGTGCGTGGGTGAGGAGCTTGAAGGTGATCCACTTGTTGACGAGGAGCCAGTGAAGGTCTTTCAGGTGGGCTGTGATGTGGCTGTGGCGGGGGATGTTGAGGATGAGGCGTGCAGATACTCGCATACGCTGAATGCGTTGTAGTAGTTTCTGGAGTTTGGCTGATGTTCCTGTGTAGAGAGTGTTGCCGTAGTCCAGTCTGCTGGTGACAAGGGCCTGGGTGACTGTCCTTCTGGTACCGGTGGGGATCCATCAGTAGATCTTGTGGAGCATGCGGAGGGTGTTGAAGCAGGAGGAGGAGACGGCATTCACTTGCTGTGTCATCGACAGTGCGGAGTCCAGGATGACTCCCAGGTTGCATGCGTGGTTAGTGTGGGGCAGATTGTTTTGGATTGGAGTGGGGCAGACTGGTGTGGGATAGATTGGAGTGGGGAAGATTGCTTTGAATTGGAGTGGACTGTACAAATTGGATTGGCGTGGGGTGGATTGGAGGGGGAATGGGGTGGATTGGATTAAGGTGAGGTGGATAGGTTTTGAGGGGGGTAGATTGGAGTGGGGCAGAGGATTGGAGTGGGGCGGAAGATTGGAGTGGGGCGGAAGATTGGAATGGGGCGGAAGATTGGAATGGGGCGGAAGATTGGAATGGGGCGGAAGATTGGAGTGGGGAGGAAGATTGGAGTGGGGAGGAAGATTGGAGTGGGGAGGAAGATTGGAGTGGGGCACACCAGAGTGGCCAGATTATTTTGGATTGCAGTAGAGCAGATTGGAGTGGGGCGGATTAGAGTGGGGCAGACTGTTTTGGAGTGGAGTGGATTGGAGTGGGGCAGATTGTTTTGGATTGGGGTGGGGCAGACTGCAGTGGGGCAGACTGTTTTGGATTGGAGTGGGGCTGATTGAAGTGGGATGGAATGGAGTGGGACAGATTGTTTTGGAAGGGAGTGAGGTGGAATGGGGTGGATTGGAGTGGGCAGATTGTTTTGGATTGGAGTGGGGCAGGTTGGAGTGGGGCAGATTTTAGTTGGGTAGATAGGCATGGGGCAGATTGATTTGGATTGGAGCAGATTGTTTTGGTTTGGAGTGGGGAAGATTGTTTTTGATTGGAGTGCAGAAGACTGAAATTGTGCAGATTTATTTAGATTGGAGTGGGGTGGGTTGGGAGGATTGAGTAGGGTGGATTGGATTGTACTGGATTGGGGTGAGGGTTTAGAATACAGTGGGGTGGATTGAATTGAGTGAGGTGGATTGCTGTGGAGTGGATTGCGACAGATTGGAGTGGAGTGGATTGTGTGTTAAAGAATCATTTGGGAAATTACACATAAGAAAGAAACAATGTTGCTTTGCAATAACATAATCCTTATTTTTTAAGAACAGCGTCCACAATCAAAAACAAAAGAAAGCATGAGTGCAAAGTGAGAAAAGAAGACTTGTCAAAATAGAAGAAAGTTAACTAGAGAAAATAAATCTTTGCAATTTTGTTTGTCCTGCTGGGCTTTTATTCACACACCTTCTGTTTGCAGGACAATAAAAGTTAAAAAGAACAAAAGAGTAACTCAATCGCATCAGGAGCAGCAGATGGACACTTATTAAGTTGAATCAACCAGTGCTCAGTCCCTGCTTCACAGAGAGGAACAGAAATTATGTTAGACCTACCTTGACGGATTACGAAGCTGTAAAGAAGAGTTAAATGCAAGCCAACAAATGGTGAGCATTGTCCGGGCCTCCAAGCCCTTTTCTATTTACAAAAGTGTCTCCAAAGCGAGACACATGCGCTAGTGCATGCTCTTCCAGGCTCGACCCTAAACATGCCCACAAATAGCCCAAGAAACTGCTCGCACACTGAATTGCCTTACATGGTACTGCGGCCCTGCACCTCAAGAGATCTGAAGACTGTTCAAAGACTGGCGGTGGATGGTTTTCTGGCACCATACTGGGCTCTGTGGCATGAGATTAGAGGTCCCCGCTTGAGGTTACAAAGTGGGCACGGTTGTCTGTCAGGCAGTTACCCCTTGGAGACCCCTGATGGACACACTGGCTGCTCTAGGCCTCAATCAATGATCTGGCACCCAGTGAGCCGAGTTGTATCTGCTGTGGGAGATGCTCTTCAGGGAAATGTCCCTAGATGGGGAACAGCTTCTTCAATGATCCTGAAATACATTTTTCATAGTTTAAATGTGTTGTATACATAACTATATTAGCACTCAAATGTATGTTTTAAATGATTATAGTTAATTTATGCTGCATTTTCAAAATGGCCTACAGTAGTCTGCCACATGTTTTCTTGTTCTGTATCTTATTTTTCATTCCAGGAGAAACCCTGTATCACCAACTTAAAACTGTGTATCTTTTATTTGGGTTTTTCATGTCAATGTTTAGCTTTACCCTCAGAGCACACAGAAACCAGCCCCTGGGAGAGAACATATTGGAACAAATGTATCTTTTTCTGTTGCAGATAACTGGAGTTTGAAGGGCGCAGAGAGGGATGTCATTGCACTTTAGCTTGTGATAATAAGGAGACTGTCTTACCAACGTGTACTTTAACCTCATTAGTGCCCTTCATATGAAATATGGATAGGTGTTGCGAAATGTAGAAAACTAATGTTTTTATCGCGTGGAATGCAGACTTATTCTCGGATGGTGTCTTTTTCCCTTTCTAGAAGAAGCTTTACTCGATTCATACTTACTGCCTTTCAAGGGATTTTCCTTGCAAACACCTTTCATCCCGATTTCTCTGATTTTTCCCCAATTTACTCCTACTTTTGCAGTGTAGGGTTTTCCTACATGGGAGACTGAGTCTTTTGTCTGTGATTTGAGACAACTTTAGGGCAGTTTGTCTTTGCGTTCAATTATGTTTTTGTATTGGTTTTAACACATATTTGCTAATGCATCCATGTACTGGCTATATATTTACAACTCATTTGATGGTCTGAGTTTGTAACATTGCTAATCTTTTAATAAACCTTCATGGTTTGCACATTTAATACTCTTCGCTTAACTTGCTTCACATTATTGAAATGTATTGATTGTTGTGTCAGCTCAGAGCCAAACATCCATCCAACTGTTTGCGCCAAAATGTGCACAGTGCAAAGTGCTGTATTAATTCTCATTTGTTGTTTTCTGCTGGGTGCTCAGTCACTTCTGATGCCCCTTCATTATTTTCTCTGTTCTGGATCTGGGTTGCTGGCGTTTATTGACCAATAAAATGTCGAGGGTTATGCTCCGCTAGTTCGCAATGTGGTCAACATAGTTCCTTTTATTTATAAAAATGGTGAGAGGTCATTTTGTCAAACGGGCACTCAGAACTTGTAGGTAGCCTTGTTGTACTTCATCAGCACCTCATCACTCACTGCAGACTGCACTTTTCACTGCATTTATACTCGTTACTCACAAGGTGTGGAGTCCGGGCACTTCAGTGTTGGGGGGGACTTGGACCATGGATGTAGTGCCCTTTCAGAATGGAAGCAGAGGAAACATGTGCACTGGCATGAACCATGTCGCGATGCCTGCACAATAAGTGGTATACGGGCACTCTGACATTATGCTGCTGATCTAAATACTTTCTTAAAGGAGCACTTAAATATGTCAGATTCCCCTTTGGTTAGAGTGCTGTTAGAGGCTTGTAATGTAGTCCTCACTGTTAGAAATATTGCTCTATTTTCTCTTGTTGAAAGAGCAGATGGTTGTTGGTTTTAGATTTGGCACACAGAATAACTGTTCCAGAGCCTGGGGTGACTGCCTCAGCAGTAGTAGTATTTAGAAACTGAAATTAGGGATATTTTATGCAATATTCCACTTGTAATAGAAGATGTTTTGCATGAGGAAGTCTGCACTCACTTTGTCACAGAGATCATCTCTCCATGGTTCTGTTTAACTCCTTCAGTGCCCATGACGAGATGGTCTCGTCATGGAGCGCGGTTGCGCTGTGCCCATGACGAGACTATCTCGTCATGAACCCCGCCCGCTAATGCAACGCCCGGCACAGGGCGGGGAAAGGGCGGGGCACTGAAGGGGTTAAATGGGCTGTTTGTCAACATGAAGGCTCAATGGCTTGGCACCCTAACACATCTCTGATCTCTTTTACTCCCATAATATCTATGCACAGCACCAAAATTACACTCCTGAATGGGCTTTATTACAGACCATTGTGTTCCCATTGTGAGGTGAGCTATGTCTATTGTTTTGACACATTGGGAGCCCAAGAAAGGTAATATGGTATCCCCTCATAGCCAGACTTTGGAGAGTTAGTGATACTGCAGGGTGAATATTCAACATTGCCTTCAGTTCTGCTTGAAAGGTGGTAGTTCATTGCTGACTGCCATCCACTATAGTTATGCACTTGCTTTGATATGCACAGATAATCATTTGGAGGTCTGTGCATCTATCCTTTTTAGGTCGAGTCTACCAGACAGCGCAGCTGTCTAGTTGGATTAGAAATGTTGTGGGCTTAGAGCCCACCCATTGATTATCATTGGCTTTCAGTCACTCTCATAAAGCTGCTTCTTATTCGTGTCCCAATGTGTTTATCCCTCTGATGGAGTATAGCCTCTTTACCATTGATTTTGATTGGCTGTCCTCTATGCTTCCACTGCTTGCTTTTCAAGCACTACTTTTTCTTTTAGATTAAGTTCTCGAGGCGAGTGCAAGTGTTCTTCTGCTCTCTCCTTCCTATATTTATCTGCCCCTGCTCTCGGTATTGCCCTCTGTCATGTGCCTTTCCATTTCTCCCATGCAAAACAATCCTGGTTTTCCATGTTTATCTTTTCCTCATGTGCGTTCTACTGCAAAACATCCACTTCTGTCTCCACACTCCACGTCTCTTTTTATGTTTCCACTTCTGCCTCCACACTCCACGTCGCTTTTTATGTTATCTGCTGCACCCCTGCAAACCAGCTCGCCTCCACCTTCCTCCCCTCCCTCTGTGTTGCTCCCTGCATGCTAAACCTCCCTCTCCAGTCCTCATCTTTTACTGCACACTCACCATTTGTTTTGTTACCGAGGTGTTCACTGGTGTAACAAAACTTGAGGGGGCCGTCCTGCAAGGTATGTGGATGGGCACCCTCCAGCCTCAATCAGGAGCTCTCCAGCCAGAGTATTGTGCTGAGGGGGGCCCTTGGAGCCCCCACCCCCCACCCCCCAGGCACCGTGGCGGCTGCTGGGGCCTGTGTTACGCCACTGGAGATGTTCCAATGACTTTCATATTCCCTCCTAACTCTCAGTTTTCTACAGTATTAACAAGCATCTCCTTTAGCTCTGTAACTGCAAACATTTAAAGGAGAGCAAATATAAACAGCTACTGAAGCATGTGACCTTTTTAACCCCTTCAGCGCGGCGCGGATTTCCGCGCCACGCTAAAGGTTCCGTGCGCGGGCGGGGCCATGACGGAACGGTTCCGTCATGCGCACAGTGCAACCGACGTGCATGACGGAACCGTTCCGTCATGCGCGTCGAACGGGTTAAAGTCACTTTTGTCCCTTTCGCTACCTCCCACTTTATATTGTAACTTTTAACTGCAGGCTAGCTTAAAGAATTAGTCTAAAATATTTTGCTGCCTATACAATTGCATTTAAAGGCTTTTGGGATCAACTGGCACTATGGAGAAGATGAGACAGCTGGGCGCGCAAAAAAACGTTCTGTTCTCCGGGTGGGAGGTGTTGAAAACGATAAGTTGCTATCCATCATCTTAACCTTTAAAATCGTAACCACCCTCATTTTGAGATTTCGTAATAATAGTTCTTTACAGCAAACTGAAAGGCACAGTTTGGCTGCAGGAGGAGAAGATAGCTCAGTGTGCTCATGCAAATTCTGTAATAGTGAGGAGACTTGCATGCAGGCTACAGGGCTGAGATTCAAATAGCACCACAGCCAACTCTGCCTTTCATCCTTCTGGATGGTCTTCTCAGTGCTCCACCAGAGCAATTGCTAATTCTTGCAGGGCCGCTCCAAGGACCTCACTAAACTATTCAATCAGTAGTAGTGACGGACAGTATGTACAAAGGGCATGGACTTAATCAACGCCAGCTTATCACCTGCACTTACTGGGAATTCCGCGTTCATGGGAAATAATTGCAAACCCCAACCCTATCATAAACTGGGCTCAGTAGGTCACCTGCACATATTGGCAAAAAGCAGACACATGCTGATCTATCCAGTGTAGCGGCCCTTGACCCTGTTTTCAGGCCAGGTCGCTTCCCCAACGCGGAAGCACACCCTGCTCCTGCCGTGCCCCTGAGCCCTGCTGCCTGCCAGTTTGATCCCTGGTGGCCCAGTGGTGGGTCTCCTTCAGTGGTACCTGTTGTTTCTCTGTGCCTCTTCTCCCTAATTTCTGTCTTTCTTTTTGCTGTCTTGATTTCTATCTTTCTTTGCTTTTCCCACTGTTTTTATTTCCCAACTTGTATTGCCTTGTCTGTGCCGTTTTTTTACCCACTGTTGTATCCCATTATTCTGTATTGCCTTGTCTGTGCCGCTCATTCCCCTTTCCCCAATCCCGCGTCTGCCCCGTGTCTGTTTCCCGCCGCTGCCTCCCCTGCGGCCCCGCCCCCTGAGCCCCGATTTGCTCCCGCTCCCCCCTCCCAGCTGCTCCTCCCTCCCTCGAACCCTCATAATGCAGGCCGCTGTGCGGCCGCGCCGCAGGCGCACTGCTGGCGCACCTAAGGCAAGCCCGTCTGCGCTTGGACCGCGCCCAGCGCAATAACCTCTGGCCCCCGCAGGAGCCATACAACCAGGCTGAGCTACGACACCGCCACCCTCCACGCACTCAACACCGGCCGATCATCCACCTGCTACCAAGCCACCCCGAAGCGCACCCACGGACCCTTCTCCTGCCGAACGTGCAACTTCACCCGCCTCCACACTGCCACCCCACTCCCCGGACCATGCAACAACAACAACCACCTCAAGTGCATCCTTCTCAACACCCGCTCCGTCCACAAACACGCCATCGAACCCTGGGACCTCCTCGACACAACTGCACCGGATGTCGCCTTCCTCACGGAAACCTGGATGAACGCCTCCTCAGCCCCCGACATCACCATACCCATCCCGGACGGCTACAAGATCACCCGGAAGCACCTCATCAACAAAACCGGAGGAGGAATCGCCATCATCCACAGGAACTCGATCAGCGTCACGACCAACACCGAGGACGCCCTCCCCTCTGCCGAACATCTACACTTCCAGATCCACACCGACCCCAAGACCACCCTCAGAGGAACCCTCGTCTACAGACCCCTGGGACCACGCACACAATTCAGCGAAGCCATCGCCGATTTCATCAGTGCGCATGCCCTCACCAACGCAGACTACATTCTCCTGGGGGACCTGAACTTCCACCTGGAGACCAACAACGACAAGAACACCACCTCCCTACTTTAAAACCTCGCCAACCTCGGACTCAAGCAACTGGTGACCACCCCCACCCACCTCGCCGGTCACGCGCTGGACCCCATTTTCTCCGCCAGCAACAACGTCTCCTTCAGCCACACCAGCGGCCTACACTGGACAGACCACAGCTGCGTCCACTTCACCTTCCAGAAGACCACGTCCCACCACCGCCCACAACAGATCCCCCGCGGATGCTGGAGCAAAGTCACCACTGACCAGCTGACCACATCACTGAGCCAGAACCCACCAAACGACACAACTGATGCCAACGCCGCTGCACGCAACCTCACACAGTGGATCAGTGACTGCGCCGACGCCCTCGCACCACTAAAAAAACCCTCCGGCAAGCCCAGCAACAAGAAAGCCACCTGGTTCACAGACGACCTCAAGAACACAAAGAAATCATGCCGAACCCTCGAGAAGACCTGGCGCCACGACCAAACAACAGAGAACCTCACAGCTCTCAAGAACGCCACCCGCAAACACCACCAACTGATCCGCACCACCAAAAGGACCGCTTTCAAAGAACGCCTAGACAACAACGCGCACAACAGCAAGGAGCTCTTCAGCATCGTGAAAGAACTCTCCAACCCCAGCGCCAACTCCAATGACATCCCACCCTCGCAAGACCTCTGCGACTCCCTCGCCACCTACTTCCACTGCAAGATCGACGACATACACGACAGCTTCGACGCCCAGATCCCACTACCAGCCACCGAGCCAACGCCCCCCACCGACACCCTCAGCACCTGGACCCCCGTCTGCATCGAGGACACCACCCACGTCATGAACACCATCCACTCCGGCTCACCATCAGACCCCTGCCCTCACCACATATTCAACAAAGCAGACGCCATCATCGCACCCCACCTCCGAAACGTCATGAACAACTCCTTGTCCGCCACCTTCCCAGAGAGCTGGAAGCATGCCGAGATCAACGCCCTACTGAAGAAACCCACAGCGGACCCAAAGGATCTCAAGAACTTCCGGCCCATCTCCCTTCTTCCCTTCCCAGCGAAGGTCATCGAGAAGACTGTCAACAAACAGCTGACCACCTTCCTCGAGGCAAATGGCTCCCTCAACCCTTCCCAGTCAGGCTTCCGAGCCAACCACAGCACCGAGACCGCCCTCATTGCAGCCACCGACGACATCAGGACCATGCTCGACAACGGGGAAACCGCCGCCCTCATCCTTCTAGACCTCTCTGCCGCCTTCGATACCGCCTGCCACCAAACTCGAAGATCCTGCCTCCACAACGCAGGGATCCAAGGAAAGGCCCTGGAATGGATCACCTCATTTCTCTCCGACAGAACCCAGAGAGTCCGCCTCCCTCCCTGAAGGTGGCCTTTCTCTGGATTATTAGGAACAAGTTATGCGGGGCACCCGTTGTCCGCGGCAACCAAAATCATCTGCGGCGTACCCCAAGGCTCCTCACTCAGCCCGACCCTTTTCAATGTCTACATGAGCCCCCTCGCCGCCATCATACACAAACACAACCTCAATATCATCACCTACGCCGACGACACCCAGCTGATCCTCTCCCTCACCAAAGACCCAGCCACCGCCAGAATCAACCTCCAGGAAGGAATGAAAGATGTCGCGGAATGGATGAAATACAGCTGCCTAAAGCTAAACTCAGACAAAACGGAGGTCCTCATCCTGGGAACATCACAATCTGCCTGAAACGACTCCTGGTGGCCCACCGCGCTGGGCTCCCCACGACACCCACGGACCACGCACGCAACCTAGGATTCATCTTGGTCTCCTCGCTCACCATGTCCAAACAAGTCAACGCCATCTCCTCCTCATGCTTCAACACCCTGCGCATGCTTCGAAGGATCTTCAGGTGGATCCCCACCGAAACAAGAAGGATGGTCACCCAGGTCCTCATCACCAGCCGGTTGGACTACGGAAACGCCCTATACGCAGGAACCACAGCAAAACTTCAGAACAGACTCCAGCGCATACAGAACGCATCCGCACGCCTCATCCTGGACATCCCCCGACACAGCCACATAACCGCCCACCTGAGAGACCTGCACTGGCTCCCCGTCAACAAAAGAATTACGTTCAGGCTCCACACCCACGCACACAAAGCACTCCACAACGCCCCGAATACCTCAACAGATGCCTCACGTTCTACACTCCAACCCGCCAGCTCCGCTCTGCCACCCTCGCCCTCGCCGCCATCTCACGGATCCGCAGAACCACCACCGGAGGAAGATCGTTCTCCTACCTGGCCGCCAAGACATGGAACTCCCTCCCCGCCCACCTACATCTGACCCAGGACCACATCACCTTCAGGAGACACCTCAAGACCTGGCTGTTCGAGCAGTAGCAGCACCGCCCCCCCTAGCCCCAGCGCCTTGAGACCCTCACAGGTGAGTAGCGCGCTCTATACATTTCTTGATTGATTGATTGATACAGCCAAGGTCATCTAAGGGCATCACAGACCTGCTCAATCTCATTGGCTGAACACAACTTGTCCCTCCAAGAAGTTGGACGCCAACCACCGAAAGTTAAATAACTAGTTAGCATGGAGGAGTCTCATTCGTTATTGGAATTAACCAGATAAATCGCTCCACCAACTAAGATCGGCCATGCACAACCACCAACAGAATCGAGAAAGAGCTATCAATCTGTCAATCCTCTTTATTTCATGGCAAGGTTTCCCATTTTGAGTCAAAATGAGCCACAGGCTCCTATCCTGGTGGTGCCCTTTCATCAATTTCTTTAAAGTCCACATTTGCAACCATACTCCCCCAGAACCCAAAGACTTTGGTTTTCCAGAAACAGCTCAGTTGTTCATGAGAATAACCCAGCTGGATCGCTAGTTGGCATTGTTTATGGTTCAAACTACAATGGTATCTGATCGTCTTCAAACCTCCGACTTTCATTCGTGATTAATGAAAATATTGTTTGCAAATGCTTTCACTTTGGTATGTTTTGAGCCATCCAAGAATTTCACCTCTTGTGGCACATTATGAATGCCCTCTGCCGTCCCTCCTAATCGTGGAAGCAACAAAATAGAACCAGCGTCCTATTACATTATTCCTACCTGAAGTATTCAGGAGATCAGCCTGTTTTGAACACATGCATTTTTTCTAAGTAAACCCTGCGGACCCCCCAGGACACTCAGTCAAGAGCATCAAGAGGTATGGGAGACAGGTGCTGGGACAGGTGGTAGCTCGCCTTCTGGCATACGGATCTTAAGATCCGGCTACAAGCATTTTAACTGCAGAAACTTAAATATATTTTGTTGGAGCTGGAATAACCTAAGCTGCTGACATCTGACTCGCTCTCTGATGGATCCTTGTTAAGTGAATCATTCCAATTACAGGGCCTTGAAAAAGTCCTTTATTTTTATATTTCGTCACTATGTCCTCGAGTCAATAGTGGCTAATTTGCATTCCTGCTGCCTTCCTTGGAATGTGGTAGCTGTTTCTCAGGCTCCCTCTCTGGAATCGCACCCCGACTCCCCATTTTCTGTGTTTATCGTAGTAAGCCCAGAAAGTGCATAATTAACTAGTGCACTGTCACGCTCCAGATTCAAGCTGCACTGCCATATAGCAATAAGCAGGCAAAATCGAACAGGGAAACCAATTTTCAATCAAGTAATCCAAAGTAATCCATTTGATTCCAAAATACTCCAAAGTTCATACAGAGGTAGCATGATTCCAAATTTTAATTTGTGCAACACTTTAGAATTCACTTTACATCCTGGATATCTATACAGACATTCACCCAATGCATTTTGGGCAACTAGCCCTTCATCTGAGATAGCTGCAATATAAAAGAGGCCCATTAGCAACCATGAATAACCTAATAAACATAAAATAAATATACCATTGACCCATGCAAAGTATGCAATCAATAAAGTAATTACATCACAACCATCACCAAATCGTGCTACAGCCTACCACACCACGAAATCCGTGCTCACTTTAAACCAGCATTTGTATTTGCAGAAAACAGAAAAATGTGCGGTGCTGAAAGGTGTCATTACACCATGCTTAGAATGAGTCCTGTTCTAAACCGTGCCATGTACACAAACCAATTGTGACAAGCCAAACAAAAATCAAACAAACTCACGGTACAACAGATGGATAATCAGAATTTTCAATGTGTCTGTGCTGTAGCCAGCAGCGTGACCACTTTAACTATCATCCATACAGCCAACAGAATTGTGCAGGAGAGGAACGAGTCAGTTATAACCTGTTCTGAGCAACCCAGGTAAAACCCATCCCTTTAAACATGCCATGAAATTTAATCAAAAACAAGTGACCGTGAATTCCGCTCCACTGAATATACATGAAAAAATTACTTTAACCCCAGCATTACCTTACATCACGCCCACCAAGCTCTAACATTAAACTCAAATCATTTTTGTGACCAAAATTGCGGTGAAAATGAAAATAACAATAAAGAAGTATCAGTACATAAACATCGTAAAAGCATGCTGAAAAGAAATGAACTTGTGTTTTAGTTGAGCTATTCACATAAACAGTGTTCTGTAAATGAAAGTTCAATATTATAGTGCAATAAGGATGATTCCAGCTGATAAGCTTTGTAAGTCTCAATAATGCCAGGTGACCTCCTAGATGGTGCTAATTCTATATATTCAGTCCACAATGCGGGTGCAGACAATCGAAGGGGGCACAAATATACCATATCAAAACAAGTGGTCAGGTGCACACCTTGTTTAAACTAGTAATCAATCATTGAAAACGGTTTCTTGCACAGTGCGCGCTGTAGTTTTCTGCCGCTCGAGTAGATTTTTACTCGAGCGGCAGCTTTCTCAACGCGGACTGGTAGTTTCTCATCGTGAGCGGTCGCAAGCATACGCGACCACTCGCAATGAGAAACCTGACCTCCCTGCATTGAGAATCTCGCCGGGAGGTTTATTTTCCCCGCTCGCGATCGGCAACTTGATGTTGCTGATCGCGAACGAGGAAAACGTTTCGCCGGGATGTTATTTTACTTGCTCTCGGTCGCCAACTTGATGTTGAGGACCGCGAGCAAGCAAAAAATGACCGCTGTACTACGCTACGCTTGTTTGCACTGTGCTACGTGCAATTCGCGTAGTGCGAAGTAGCGCAAACTACGAGAGCGTAGCGTAGTGCTATCTAGAGTCACCAAAGTGGCCAGGCAAGCTCAGATTGGCCTTGGTCTAATAAATGCATGCATCCTGGGAGGTCAGCGTTCTTAAAAAATGTATTGTCTCAAGAATTACCACAGTTATCCAAGTAACAGATGGGGCGATCAAAGGTACCATAACAGATTTATTCAGCCATTCGCAATTTCACTGTACCGGCCATGTTTACTAACACATGCATGGCTTAATCTTTGAGACAAGCATATGCCACTGGCAAGAACAACCAGGTAGCCACACCTGCTGGAAGGGAGGAGAAGCAGTGTGCCCATCCTGGGACGACTTTCATACCCTATGGAGCATGCTTTGGGAGGCCCTGCTTGCATGCAGGGGGCTGCGGGGACAGGGCTATCACACTAGCCCAGCAACCTCCTCCGTGACAACAAAAGGGAGATACAGGCCATAAAGCAGCCAGAGAAAGACACGGGGTGCTGTGTCCCAAATTGGGCAGCCAGGGCCATCACACCGAACGGTCAATCCAAGCTGCTGCAGAACTGTACTGGGAGGAGAAAGGCAACAAACAGGCACACGGACCCAGACTACCAGCCAGCATCTGGAATAGCAGCATCTGACCCCATCCACTCTCTGCAGACCACTTTACAAGCTGCTTGACCTCTGCTCTGCTGAGTGGCCTTCACAAAAGGAAGAACCTTGAATCAGACAGTCGAGACAGGACGGAAGCTCTTTGCTTAAAACAACAGCCGAGGCTGGCCAAGCAGTTCATCCACAAGAGGCCCAAGTGAGCCCAATCAGTCACAGTACAGTGTTGGCTAAACTGGCCCTAAACAGTCTGCCCTGCATTTGGTTATCAGCTTTGCATCCTTGTCTGTTCTCTGGGAGTCAAGGCTGAGAGGAAAGAGCCATCGGGCTGGAAGGCAGTCACAGACTCAGGCCCCTTGGAATCCAGGGTGGGCTGGGGCTGGCCCTCGTAGCACCTGGGAAGAAAGACTAGAGGACAACGGGTGCCCCGCATAACTTGTTCCTAATAATCCAGAGAAAGGCCACCTTCATTTCTTGTAATCCATGTACACCAAATGAAAGGGTCCTATTGGAGAAAATGTATCTGACCTCATGGAGCCCTGGCTGGGCTTGGAGAGTCAAATGAGCCTTCATCAGGACTTGCAGAATAGCCCACCCATCACAATAAAAGTACAGTGCTGGCTAAACCATCTGTATGGGGATGTCAGTTTCATATGTCTGCCTTCTCTCTGGCAAGCATGGCTCGGAAGACTGACCCAGTGAACTGCGTAGAAAGCCTGTCACTGACAGAGGCAGCACATTGGTGAGAACTTCCAGGTCCCAGGGAGTCCCCAAGAACACTCTTCCTACTAATCTAGAAAAAGGGTACCTCCCTTTCTTGTAATCGGTGCCTAAGCAGTGACACAACGGCCACCAGTGAAAACCCACCCGACCTCTCTTGCCCTGGCTGGGATCAAAAAGTCAACTAAGCCCTCATCGGGACTTCAAGGGCAGCCTGGCCATCTGACCAGCCTACAGGAATGCATGGCACACAACCAGTTGCCTAGACTCGAAGGACGGCTATCTGGTTGTGCCATGCCTTATTTTTAATAAGCATTGGTAAATGCATTAGGATTCGCCTACGTGATTAATGATAGGCAGTTTTTTGTTGTAAGTTGTAGCTTACTGAGTAGTTGTGCAATATAAGTTGCAGAAAGTCTGTTAAAGTGTTATGACTTGTCTATGTAAAAAAAGGTGATATATTGTGCTAGCACTATAGTGGGTAAGTAATAGCAACATTTTGAAAAATGAAATGAAAGGGGGGAATAATAGAATTCATTGATGTGATAGCAATTTTATGAGTTTAGAGGAGTTCTGCCAACATTTGGGCCCGGTGCCACTGCACCTTCTGCACCATTCGAATCATGACACTATTGCCTTCAAGGTAACTGAACATGGGCCTGCCTGTTTAGTAGTAAAATATTGCAATATTTGGTGTTTAGAGGAGTTCCTAGAGCTTTGGGCCCCGGTGCTACTGCACCTGATGCACCATTGAAATCATGTCCCTAGTGCCTGCAAGGTAACTGAATGTGTGACTGCTTATTTAGTAGTTAAAAATAGCAAATAGTGTTTAGAGGAGTTCTGACAACTTTTGACCTCGGTGCCACTGCACCTGCAGCATTATTGAAATCATGGTCCTAGTGCCTGCCAGATAACTGCACTTGTTTAGAAGTAAAATTTAGCAATATTATGCATTTAGTAGAAACCCAAGAGCTTTTAGCCCCGATGCCATTGCACCTGCTGCACCATTCAAATCAAACTCCTTTTACCTGAAAGATAACTTCAATTTTGTCGGCCTGTAGCCTGTATAGTAGTAAAATGTAGTTATATTAGGTGGTTAGAGGAGTTCTGACAACTTTTGGGCGCAGTGCCAGTGCACCTGCTGCAGCATTCAAATCATGACCCTGTTTTCTGCAAGGTAACTGTACTTGTGACTGCCAGTTAAGTAGTAAATTATGGCAATTTTAGGTTTATAGTGGCGTGCAGAGAGCTTCTGGTCCTGGTGTCACTGCACACGTTGCACTATTGAAATCATGACTCTGTAGTCTGCAAGGTAATGGCACTTGTGACTGGTGTTTAGTTTAAAATGTTAGCAAGTTTTGTGGGGTCCCTATAGCTTTTGGTCCCGGTGCCACTTCACCTGCTGCACCATTCAAATCAAGTCCCTTTAAACTGCAAGATAACTGCAAATGTGACTGCCTGTTTGGTAGTCAAATATAGCAATATTATGTGTTTAGAGGAGTCTGACAACGTTTGGGCCCAGTGCCACTACACTCGGTGCACCATTCAAATCACGACCCTGTTGTCTGAAAGGTAACTGCACTTGTGACTGCCTGTTTAGTAGTAATTTGTGGCAATTTTAGGTGTTTAGTAGCGTGTCTAGAGCTTTTGGTCCTGGTGTCACTGCACATGTTGCACCATTGAAATCATGACCCTGTTTGCAAGGTAACAGCACTTGTGACAGCTTGTTTGTTTAAAATGGTAGCAATAATCTGGGTTTAGTGGGGTCCCTAGAGCTTTTGGCCCCAGGGTGCCCCTGCATCTGCTGCACCATTCAAATCAAGTCCTTTTAAACTGCAAGGTAACTGTAATGTAATGTAAGCTGGACTTGTATAGCGCACTGTTACCCAACGGGTATCCTGGCGTTGGAGATTACCATATAGTCATTGTGCACAGATACGACCATACCAAAGGAAAGGGGGAGGGTGGTGTCAGGGCGGGTCAATAATAGCAATAGCTGTATTTTACTCCTCTCTCGGGAAAAGCCAGATTTTCAGCTTTTTCCTAAATTGCAGCAAATTCTCTGATTGCCGGAGATCAATCGGGAGTTCATTCCACAGCCGTGAAGCTGCAGAGCTGAAAGCTCAGCCTCTAGTCCTGGTTTTTCTAAATCTGATAGTGCTCACCAGATTTGCTGTTGATGAGCGAAGATTTATTGAGGGAATTTACCAGGTGAATTTACTCTGCAGTCGTTTAGGTCCCAACCTGTGTACTGCCCTAGAGACAATGCAGAGTGATTTGAATTGTATTCTCTGTCGGATCGTCAACAAATGGTGATCCCTCAGAGCTAAAGATGTAGAAGACCTACACTGCCTATTGAGAGCTAACTTTGCCGCTAATGTTTGGATTCTCTGCAGTTTCAGTATCAGAGAATTTGGTGCTCCAAGAAGCAGGGAATTACGATAGTCTAACCTGCTCAGAATAACGCTCCTCACCACTTGTGTCCTAGCGGAGGTTGGCAATAACAGAAGAACCTTCTGTAAAGCTCTGATAAGGGAGAAGCAGGTGCCAACTGTTTTGTTAACTTGTGAGTCCAACTGCAGATTGTTATCCAACGTCACCCCCAGACTACGCACTGTTTTAGCTGGAATTAGCGGTTTATCTGTAGAGGTGAGCCGGAAGTCAAAAGGAAGTGGACGGGATGTTTTATTTGTAGTGCAATATACAATTTCTGTTTAATCTGCATTGAATTGTAAATCGTTATTCCTAAGCCTGATAGCAGTACTTTGCATGCACTCATGAAACCTGTCCAAGGAAACTGCTTGATTCCCATCCATCGAGAACATAAGTTGCGTGTCATCTGCATAATTGACTAATTCTATTCCAAAGGATTTAATAATGGGGATGAGTGGTTGCAGGTATATATTAAATCAAAATCGGACTTATTGCCGATCCTTGAGGAACCCCATGTTGGACGGAGCTCTTCATGGATACGAAGGGTGGAAAGGTCACTGCCTGCTGTCTATCAGACAGATACGACTGAAGCCATTTTAATGCCAGACCCTTAACTCCAATATCCGTGAGTCTTTTTAGCAGGATGCTGTGATTCACTGTATCAAATGCGGCTGACATATCCAGTAGCACTAATATGACCGAATGGCCAGTGTCATCTCTCATTCTTAGATCATCAAGGACTGTCACTAGAGCCGTTTCTGTTCCATGCTCAGGACAGAACCCGAATTGAACCTCATCTAGCAGGTGATTATCTTCTATAAAATGAGAAAGATTTACTAACTGCCCACTCCAGAATTTTTACTGGATAAGGTAGCAGGGAGATATGCCTATAGTTAGACGGGCATAGAGGATCAAGTTTGGCTTTCTTGAGTAATGGGGTCACCATTGCCTGCTTCCAGCAGTCTGGGGCCTTTCCGCTACTCAGTGATTGGCAGCAAATTTGGCGCAGCCGGGAGAAGAGTTCTAAGTTGAATTCTCTCCATATCCACTGCGGGAGAGTCCCGAGCGGTGACCCAGAGGAAACACTCAAGGCTAGTTCATTAAACATTTCCTCAGTGGGATCTGGAAGTGCTCCAGAATCGTTGGTACGGATGAATCATTTTCATTGTCCACACCAGTCTCTTTGTTTAATTCTAGACCCCAACGATTTTGTTGATCTTCTCATCAAAGTAGACTGAGAGATCGTCACATAGATTTTGTGTAGCTCTAATCTTGTTATTCACACAAGCAAGTTTGAGAGGTCCTTCACTATATTGAAAATAGTTCTAGCACCGTTAGGCGCCTACAGAATAATTTTTGCAAAGTATTCAGCTTTTGTCTTGGCAATTGCTTCTTTATATAGGCCCAGTTGTATTTTCAAGGCTCTTTTATACTTTTCGTCATAGAGTTTTCTCCACTTTCTTTCTGCCTGTTTACATTCTTTTCTTTGCGATCTCATGTCCTCATTATACCATGCAAATGTGACTGCCGGTTTGGTGGTCAAATATAGCAATACTATGTGCTTAGAGGAGTTCTGACAACTTTTTGGCCTGGTGCCACTGCACCTGCTACACCATTCAAATCATGACCCTGCTGTCAGCAAGGTAACTGCACTTGTGGCTGCCTGTTTAGTAGTAAAATATATCATAGCTCTTGTATATTAACTTTATTTTTAACGTGCAATGTTTATTACAACATTTAGAATTTGATCATAATGACCAAACAGATTAAGTTGAAAAAATTAATCTGATAATGCCTATAAAGTGCAAAGAAAGGTACTGAGGTATGAATAAGAAATGCCACAAATGTTTAAAGGCTAAAGCATCTGCTTTACACAACTAAGTAATAAAAAGCAACCATATAAGCATACTGTTAGAAGCTATCTGCCTTTTCTGTGGGAAGAGATCTTAGCTTGACAGTGAATGGGGCTTGAACAAAGTGAATAACTTTAGTAGAAGTATTGTAAATGCTTGCAGCCAGAGGAAGTTAACAAAAAATATTCCACACAAAAGTGAATAAACACTGTAATTCGACAATGGGAACTGATCGCTGCAGACTTAAGCTGCTGCGGGACCCGGGAGCTCTGCCCAGGCCACAGGCATACAGGTGAAATTGACTGGAGACCAAGGGGGTTCCAGGGACCCTCTCCCTAATCCAGAGGAAGGTTACCTCCTTTTCTTGTAATCTGTGCACAAAAAGTGGCAAGGAGAGCCGTCGGAGAAAATGCACACAACCTCATGGAGCCCTGTCTGGGCATTAAGATTCAAGTGAGCACTCATCTGGACTTCCAGGGCAGCCCGCCATCTGGGCGGGTTGTAGGAATTTACTGCGTGCATCCAGATGTCAAGGGAACAGTTTGGCCAGATGCCCAGACCCCAAGGAAGGCAATCTAGTCGCACCGTGACTTCTGAAAAAAGATTTCGCTCAAACTTGGAAGGGGCATGGACTCCAAGGCCCAGTTTCTCAAAGACCAAGTTGGTTATCAATATAGAGGCAATGGGAGGGAGGGGCCTCATGGATATCTGACCTGTGACCCAGTCAGAGCTTCTGACACCAGACAATCAGGGGTGACCTGCCCAATCCTCCGGTAACCCATAACGTGCACTTTGCAACATGGCAGGCTGGAGAAGGGAGCCCAGAGCCAGGGCCCGCCGGATCTCTGACCCAAGCCCGGTCAGAGCTTCTTTTCCTGAGCGAGCAGGAGGGGCCTTCATGAGCCAGTGTGTCCCAGTCACTTCGTGACATGGTGGGCCGGAGAAGGGAGCACCAGGGTTTGGGTCTTCCAAACCTAGGCCCCACGGGGCTCTGACCTGGGGCTCAGTCAGGGCCGGGCTGGCCGTAGTGGGCATCGGGCAATCCCCCAGTGCGTCGCACGGGTGGGGGCTGGTTTTGGGCCCCTGGGGGCCGTTTTTGTTACAGGGCCGTTTTTGCAGCATAGCTGAAAAATCGGCCCTGTAACAAAATCGGCCGAAAACCGGCCCTGGTAAAGAGCTCAGCGGCACCCCCAACCCCCTGCGGGGTGGGGATGGGGGGGCCGAGCACTTTGCCAGGGCCAGTTTTGGTTCCCAGTCCGGCCCTGGGCTCGGTTAGAGATTCTTATCCTGGACAAGCAGGGGAGGCCTCCCTGGGCCTGCGGGACCCTGCTTCAGGCTCCAAGTGACATGGTGGGCTATGTGACAGAGCCCAGAGCTGGGGGCTTCCACCCAGAAGGCTGCGGATGCTCTGACCTGGCACCTGGTTAGAGCTTCCTATTCAAGCAAGCAGAGGACGCCAACATGGACATGCAGATCCCTATCCCAGGCACTTTGCCTACAGCACGAACATATTGAACATTGTTATCACTTAAAACATGGCCTGTTCCCTATTTGAGCACTCTGTATGGACATGATTTAACTGCTGTGTACCGGTTGTACTGTTTGGGGGTTGTAGCATGGGACCAGTAGGTGCTCAGACCTGGGATAGGGGAGTTGTTTTATTAACATGTTTGATTGTTTGTTATATTTTGGCTGGATGGATAAACAGCCAAGATGGGGGGTGCAATATGGGTCCCAAGCATCCCAAAGATTGTAGTATGCATACATGGCTAACACCTTTCATGCTTTAACTTGGAAAAACGTGGTATAGCGACCCTGCTGGGAGACATAGGATATATGCTTATTCACGGCATAGACACATTCATTTTGCCTGTCTCCAGGAGACTCACCTGACCACAAGGGAACTTAATAAGGAGAATAGACGCTGGAGTGAGCAAGTGTTCAGTACTGGATACTCAGCCTATGCTCGAGGGGTCTTTATCTGGGTCGCTCCGGAGGTTCCCTTCGTGAAGTCCAGAATCCTTGTTGATAAGGGAGGCCGTTATGTAGTTCTGGAGGGTACCTTGGATGGCAGCCCCTTTTCCATTGAGTCCCTTTATGCACCTAACACTTCCCAGGGCATGTTCTTGGACTCCTTCTCCCCAACCATGTTGTTGGACCCCCAAGCCCTGGGGTTGTGGGGAAGGGACTTTAATTGCATACATGACACTGCCTTGGATCGCTCCATACCCCCACTTCCAGGTACTCTAGGAACACAGGCAACAAACCACTTTCAAAGTTGGTCTATGATGTCCGCTTTGCATCATGTCTGTCGACTGGGATACCCAGGTGAGACTGGGGACTCATACTATGCTCCGGATGATTGGGTCCATACCAGACTAAATGACTTCTTCTGTGATGTGGATTGTTAGCCTGTTATATATAGTTCCGAATACCTGGGCAGGAAATTATCTGACCACAATCTACTCTTAGTTACATTTCGAGAGGGGGGGACAAGGGCTCCTGTCCTGATCTGGCAGCTTTGAGATGGAGGCTCTACAAGATGAGGTGTACAGAGACTCGGTGGCCACGCACCTCTCCCGGTATTTTGATGAGAACGCTGGATCGCCGGGTTCCAGGGGTTTTGAGTGGGACACTTTGAAGGTGGTCATGAGGGGGCACTGCATTGCCATGACATGAGGAGTTAAATCGTCTCTCACCCATAGTATTTAAACTATAGAGAATCGCCTGCACACCACGGAGCTCGAGGCAGTGACGGCACCTGAAGTGCGCCCCAACTGACGGCCTTGCACCGCTAATATCAGGAAGAGGTACGAAGACTAAGTGACTAAGACTATAAAGCATCCTTGGCTCGCTAGCACGCTGAAGGCAATAAACCGGGACTCGCGTTGGCATGGTTGTTGAGGTCAGAGATTCCCAAGACCCTGGTGGGCGCTTTACACGACAATGCTGGAAAAATGTGCAAGCGGACATTATTGAGGTGTTTGCGCAATATTATGAGAGACTGTATTCCTCTCCCCGAGGACCCTCATCGGCACAAGTGCTGGACTACTTGTTGGCAGCACCCCTTACCCGCCTGACCCCACTGCAGTTGTTGGACCTGGTGCAACCACTTCAGATAGAGAAGATTAACCTATCAATCCACCAGATGGCCTGCGATAAGACTCCGGGCACAGACGGGTTCCCTGTGGAGTATCACATGACCTTTGGGACCACTCTTATGTCTACTGGATATGTACCGGGAGGCACACCAACAGAGTCCTGCCGGGATCTCTTCATGAGGTTGCCGAAGCCGGGCAGGGGCCCCCTTGAGGCGAGTTCTTATCGCCTGTTATTAATGTTAAATATTGACTACAAGATTTTGAGTAAAGCCTTACCCAATAGACTGCTCCTGATGGTTTGCACCCTGGTTTGTTCTGACCAATGTGGGGTTGTGACACAAAGAGCGATGCACTTTAAACTCAGACGGATGTGCCATATTATAGATGCGATGAATGGGAAGGCCGACCTACCGGTGGCGGCCCCCTGGATTTTGAGAAAGCATTTGATACCCTTAGTTGGTTTTATCTGTTTCAGGTGTTGGAGTTGCTTGGGGTAGGACCTAACTTTCTGGGTTGGGACAAGCTCTTATATATGGCTCCCATGGCATGAGTCCGCACTCGCCGTCAGATCTCGTGGTCTTTCCTTACAGCTAGAGGGACCTGCCAAGGGTGCTCCTTATCCCTGGTGCTTTTTGTGCTTGCCATGGAACCACTCGCTGTCCTGCTGCCTGTTAGAGGTCCTCTTTGGAGTGTTAGGGTGCGACTGGATTGGCACATGGTATCTTTGTACGCAGACGATGTGTTGATGTACTCAGGGATCATGCCCAATCACTACCGTCCCGTTATGACCTGCTTGATCTCTTTGGGGAGAGGACGGGCCTCAAGGTCAAGTGGGATAAGTCTTGTATTTTTCCTCTGCGCTGGATTGAACCAGAACGCAGAGAAGAGCCAAAAGTGGGGCGCCGCCCCTGGAACTTCAACACTTTACGTTATCGTGGGGTAAATGTATACCATGATGACAAAGACCTCTTAGGCGGCAATCATGATAAAGCCTTGGCCTTGATTCACCAGTCCATGCATTTTTGGATTTGGTTGCCCCTCTCACCCATGGGCTGGGCCTCGGTGGAAAAGATGCTAATTCTCCCAAAGCTTCTATGTTTCTTTGCTACTCTGCCAATGATACCGCCCAGGTACTTTTTCCGATCGTTGGGGAACCTGGAGTGTGAAATTATTTAGGGACCTGCTCGGAAATGAGTCTCACTATCCGTGCTTCAACGTCCCATGCTCATGGGGGGACTCAGGGTTCCAGACATGGAACTATATTTTGCAGTGGCCCAACTGCAATGGCCTATGCGCTGGATGGCCAGAGATGGAAGTATGGAAAGTAACATAGTTCGAGCAGACTTGAGGGATGTAGACGTGCTGGATTTGCCGGGAAGACCAGCTAGGCAACTGGGTCTGCTCACTCTAGTTGCTAAACTCGTTTGGAGGCAAAATATACAGCCGGGGTGAGCACCGACCCCTTACGCGCCTCAGATGGCCATTTGGCACGTGCCAGCTTTGAGATCTCTGCTGGCTGTCCATGATCCTTCCCCATGGCAAAAAGCAGGAATCACCTATTTGGGTGATATATACAATGATGGAATCCAGTTATCTTTTCAGGGCCTGTTGTATGAACTTGGTGCGGGTCTCTTTCTAACATACAATGCACTTATGGTGGTCATTGAGGACGTATGGCTGCTAGGACAAGTGGAGCCACTGTTATACCTGGGAGTACAATGCTTTTTGAAGCATGAACTGGGCCATCGGACGATTTCGGTTCTCTATGTGACTTTACAGGTGGGAAACATGGACCCCTTAGCCCAGGTCAAACTTAAGTGGGAGGATTCCATTGGCACGGAATTGACCTCCAAGCAAAGGTCCATGGCTATGGAGTGGGTGAAGCGAGTTTCGTGTAATGCCCATCTAAAAGTCACTCAGTTCAATTATGTGCATCAAACTTACCTCACACTGCATTGCCTCCACAAAATATTCCCTGCTGTGTCCCCTGCTGTGTCTCGTGCATGCCCGAGCTGTGGCCACACGGATGTCACGCTCATACACATGGTTTGGGAGTGCCCCCCGCTCATGCATGATTCGACTCGGGTACTAACAGGTGTCGTGCATGATTGATAATCAATTGCCAACAGACCCACTCCTTTGCCTTCTGGAGATTACACAACGCACCAAACGTACTAAACATTATTTGAAGTTCGATGAACTGGCTTTGGTCCTCTTCAAGTGACTCATTGCAATGAACTGGAAGGCCCTTCACCCTCCCACGATCATGAAGTGGGTACAGCGGACTCATAAATGGGCCCTGGCAAAAGCAGATGCCATGATGCTTGAGCTCAAGATGTGGGGAGGGGGAGGGGCCGCGTTGTGGGACACCTACGTCGTAAACTTGTTTGATAGCTCGAATTCACCTCCATGCCAGATCCTGACCCCAATTCACAAGGTCAGATGGCTGACTGCGTTGATACGTTAGTTGGCTTAAACTGGCTTAAACGTTCACATTCATGTGTTTTGCAAACTCCAGAGAGGGCCCAGATTTTTCCTGGACAGAAGTATATAAAGGTTCCCTTTGCTCCTTTGTTCTCCCAGAGACACTTGTTAAACTACATCTCTCATGTTATGACATGCTCCTATCATCTCTTAGTTTCTGTTAGCTGCATTGGGTAGGGCCAGCTAGACAGTTTTAGGAGTTATTGATTTTCTTTTAGTACTTTTGATTGTTTTATAGTTGTGCTATAAAATTGGCTACTTCTCTCTGAGATATAATGTTTGAAATCCTATCCTGTTCTTATTCCCTTTTATTAGATGCCCCTTTATGGCCCCCAAAACACTGTGACATTTGCAAACACAATCTACTACATGTCAACTTATAAAGATGTTTGTTGCACCACCGCATGAATGTGAATATTACTGAATCCCGTACTATTCATAAAGACTTTTTGATTGAAAATGCCAATAAAGAAATAAAAATAAAAGAGAAGTGCTCCAGGGGCAGAATAAATAGAAGAATTTGGAGGGAAGGTATTGATTAGAAGCAGGGAAGTGAGATAGACAAGAAAAATCATCCAATCTTGATCAACGGGCTGACCTAGATTCTACTTTATTTTTTTATTGTAGTGTAGATAATACGTCTTCAACAACTAACAGCTGTAGTTGTTGGTATGTCAAGACCTAAAAAATAGTATTACATTATTAAACATAATTACATAAAAAAGAAATGAGTCTTAACGTACCTCTGCCCATTCAGTTGAACCCAGTAGTCCAAATTCTTCAGCATCCCAACTAGCAAATATAATAGTTCTTCTAGGTGTCCACCCTGAAACAACATATGCCAAGTCAATCAGCAATGGCACGGAGGCTGATGCTTTACATTGCACTGACAGAAGAATTCACTATTAGACAATCTCCAATTCATCAGTAACATGTGTACTATTAGACTGGATCATAGTAACACCTCTTATTTACAGCATTTATAAATGCAGTACTTTAGTATGAGGCACAATAGAAACACACTTTATTGGTATAGGGGTGTTGGAGTGAGACCAGTCATCATGGGCAGAAAGCAAATACAAAATATATGGTGTACACCTGTTATGAGGATCTACATTACCAATTTTTTAAATGTTTTCCTAAGTTACTTCCTGGAGAATATCAGTGCTCTCAGTAAAGAATAGGCATTACTTGGTCCTAGTTTTGCCTTTGATGTCACAACAGTACATGCACGTCATCACTTTTAATTCTTAATCATCATGGACCAGGGAAAGGAGGGCAGTCTATGTTTTTTATGTCACCAGGTCACTAAAATTGTACAATTGCATTACAGAGAGAGAGGGAAAAAGTGTACAATACAAAGTGTCCATTCATGTGAAGACATACCCAAACACATGATCACATGGTTCTGCACAAACTTGTTGTGTGTCTAGTCTGTTCTGTGCGTCCCTTCATATGAAGGACCATTCTGATTGGCAGGAGTCTAGTGAGGAGGCTTCGGGTTCAGCTACAGACCTCAAACTCTAGCAACACTAAAGACATCTAATTCCTCTTGAAGCCAATGCCATTGCTTCGGTACCTTGTAGTTTTTGTCAAACCCTAATTGACAATTGAATGAAAGTGCATAGAGGGATGGACCTCATCTCTAAATCTGATTTTCATACAAATAAAAAAGAAACATTTTTTTAAATACATAGCCTGTCAAACACGAGAATTCTTTTTACATTTTATAAATTAAAAACATTCTCTAATGTGGACTGTTTCACAAAAGAGAACACTTGGCTCAAAATGGCAACAGATCATCCACCCCGAACCTTGGTCGCCCAACACATTCACCCTGTGGCCACCTGATTTTTAATTGGGAAATTTGAGGTTGACAGCCCCCAAAACCTCCCTTACGAAGGTAACCCCTGTTTAAATGTCTATGTAAAGAATTGACCGTTGCACTGCCCATCATTTCCCTCGGGTTAGATATTTATCAGCCCCTGTCCCACAGATTTGAGCCAGGGACACTTTAACCAAGTTATTTGGTTTGCCAATACCAGTTCCATCTAGCAAATGTGTGGTTGTTTTGATTGAAGACACATACAATATGTGGCTACTAAGCATGAAGGGTAGACTACTACTAAAAGGGTAAAAATATAGCCTTAAATAATTTTCATTTGATTCTTGGAGTCTTAACACACATTAGGGTATTCTAGCCACAGACTTTGTAACATCTATGCACCCATCCTGTTTTTGGCTCAGCACTGTTACTGTTTGTGGACATTGCCAAATAGGTAATAAAGATACTTTTAGACTCCATTGATACACATGTTGTGATCACTAGAATAGCAGTTTTTTAGTCACTCTGATTATTTGATGCAAATAACATAATTGGTACAACATGGTATGAAAGTACTAGTTAACAGTTATGAGGAAATCTAGAAATCTGTGTATGGCAGCTTAAGACAACATGGCAACGACAACATTGCTGCTTTGCATGAGAGGGTTGTGGGTGAGAGGAAAACAAACTCAAAATGTTGATGCTTGGATTTAACAGTGATGACTGGCTGTGATTCCACTCAAAGTCGTAAAGTCGTGCCAGTGACTTTGCGACTCTGCTTTTTACATGGTGTTCTGTGGTTTTCTTTGCTGTGTCTAATACATTCAGCTTAACAGAGCAATAGACTACCGTGTATTACCAACTTAATGCACTGATACATTTATTAAATATTCCTGTTTTGAGGCATTGCTACTGAGTAAATTCTTTCTCTTCGTGAATTCTTAAGAGTCTTTCTAAAATAATTCCAAAATAAGATTGTGTTTAACGAAATCAGACAAAGCCACCAAGTGGTTTCAATCCACTACTTTGTCTCCACTGAGTCCAGCTCTCAAGATACCCCGTAGGTGCGCAAGGCAGATTGAGCGTAAACTGCAAATCACTTGTTAGCAACTCGTCAGGGCTTATTTAGCCTTTCATCATTCCACAGTCAACAGAACAAATCAGTGCGATGGCAAGTGAAAGAGGTGCTCCGCTGAGCAGAAAGACACTATCCCAGCTAAGCCCAGGAAGGCAAGTCTATTGTCCTTTCCATGCATGCACTGCAGGTGTGTAACCTGTGTCCAGATGTTTCTGCAGATTCAGTTCTGAGATGACCATCATGCAGATTATTCAATGTGAGATGGTGTTGCAAGTGTAGGATAATGAGTATTCTTTTGAAGGAGTTAAAAGAAGAGGTGATCCTACTAGGGGTTGGGGATGGAGTCCCAGACTCTGGGTCTGCTACCACAAAGTTGGTTGAGAGTTCTTCGAAGGCTGGCGGTGATGAATACAGGCCCCAGCTAGGCCCGCAGGACGCAAGGGTTCGCTCTCCTGTAAGGAAACCTATAAGGAAGTTGGCACGGAAACTGCAAAGTACAAAGACACGGTTTATTAACCCTTAAGGGTGGTCCTACAATCCATACAATACCCTTCAGTATTGCATAGAGTAGCACAAAGAACTTACATACACGGTCCCCTTTTATACACAACAGAGGGGCTCATAAGTGGGAGGATATGACATGAGACGAGGAATGTTACCTTTTATGGACATTTGCAATACTAGATCGATATGTGGGCGGAGCTGACATACTCCTTAAGCCCGCGAAAACATGGTCAAGCAAGGACTAACTGATAACAGATGTGGTCAAGTCTGGGCATGCGCCGGACGGACAAAGGAACTATTTATAGACTGTTACTAGGCAGATTACAAGAGCAACTAACACAAAGATAAGACTCTTCTCGTGCTGAGCACGTGGAGACATGACAATACAAAATGGAGTCCAGACTTCAGTCAACATAACAAAAGGAACATGTGTAAGGGAGGAGAATTCATGTCTTTAGTAAATGCTTAATCACATCGAAGTTGCAATTTACAACAGACGACCCTTTCAGCATTTACTGAAGACATCCGGCTTGTTAGAATAATCATCATATATATCGATTATCATCATTTCTTCTACTTCCTTAGCTAAACGTTTCTGATAAGTGACATTGGCAATAGCTTTTTTATCGGGGATACAAAATGATACACATACGGAACAGAGCAAGGGACCACATTGAATACAGATACAGCAAGAAAAGAGAACTGCTATAATTATGCAGAGGCCAGTCAAAACCTTCCAACCCCAAGCAGTGATCAATGCCCAAAACCATCCAGAAAAGGACCAAGTGCCGTTTTCTGTATGGATTTCAGCTGCAATTTTATGCAACCTATTGATTGCATTATAGACTGAAGGTGTGTGATCAGGAATAAACACACAGCAACTACTTCCGATAATTTTACAAGCTCCACCTCGATCAGCTAACATAACATCTAACACCATACGATTCTGCAATGCAACAATTCTGGTAATCTGTAATTCTTCCGTAAGATTCCCAAGAGCAGCAGCGGTTTGGTTTGTCACAGCCTCTACCACTCGTGTTAATCTTCGAACTTTCCTACTATTTAGGGCAGCTCCAACGAAGAAAAACAATCCTAAATTGAAGTCGATATACTGCTGCAAACTGGTGTCAGTCTGATCCACATCATCAATTGATAGAGTACGTTTATACCTATTTACAGTCACATTATTTAACAACTTTAAATCCTTATGATAGGATGCAGGTGCCAGAAATACAGGAGGTAACAAAAATGATACATAGCATACTCCAGACCAACCTGCTGGCAAACGGTAATAACCTTTAGTTCCACACACAAAATACGTATTATGGGATGCTAAGAAAGTACTGTTATTCAATCCATCGATGTTTAATATGGTAATACAATCACTAACACCGACAGGAATATAACCCACACTTTGGACACACAGGTCCGCTTGAGCTTGTGCCACTTGAATCACAAATCTGTCTTTTCCCACAGTGTCTCTGGTGTTCGTGAAAACATATGGAATCGATTCATTGTCTGGTCGATACTCTTCCCATTCCCAAATTATCCCATTCGCTTGCGGATATCCATCTTTATCCTGATGACATTCTTTATTGAGTCTGAAGAGTAATCGTCCCACTGTGGGTTTCCGAGTGGCAAAAAGCAAAGTGTACCATGCTCTACAAGAGCCATTATGAGAGAAAGGAAGAGGTATGAATGGCGTTCCTCCCTTCTTCTGATGAGCTGGCATCATACCACATATCCAACAGTTCGTAGCATTGGTGGCAACATGGGTATGATGTAACATCTGGATGAAAGTGTTATTCAAATAGGACTGACGATGCTTCAATTCTTGATACGGAAGGGTATAGAAATAGTGCTCCGCAGGCACTGGAGTGGTCAACACAAGCAACTCTCGGGCAGGAGTCACATTCTCCACAAACCATGTGGTTATCCCAACAATAGCTACTGTGAGCATAAAACCTATTGCACAAAGGATCTTCTTTTTCTCCATGTCAAAATAGAAAATCAATATCTTCCTGAAACTAAGGGTTTGTCAGAACTCTTCCCCTTGGGCAGCGGTCGATTTCTTCACCAACGGGCCAAGACGGGTGTCGCTACACTAATGCAGGGCTGATCCCCCCCCCCCCTTGCCTCACTGGCTCTCCGTTTCACTAACCCAAGGGCCGTTCTGACAACATGTCCCGATACTGAAGGATTCACTTTCTTGGCCTCAGATGATATCGCCTTCCTCCAGGAGTCGCGTGGTCCGGAAAGAGCTCCTCAGCGTCGTTCGATTCCACAGCACGGCCTTTCTCTGTGGTCAGAATCTCTTGTTGATCGGTCAGTACAGCGGGCTCCACCAATCCGGGCGGTACTTTGCGGCAGTGCAGGGAATGGATCCAATTCTTTCTGTTGGAAACTCGCACAGCCGTCCTCGTTGCCAGTAAGACTTGCTCAGGGCCAACCCATCTCGGCTCCAGGCTGTTCGTCCTGCCGAAGATTTTCAACATGACATAGTCTCCAGGCCGGAGACTATGTCCTTCGCTGGTGGACCGATCAGGGAGCGCCTCCCGGACCTGTTGATGAATGGAAACCAAGTTATCCGTTAACTGTGCCAGATAATCATTCAGCATTACACACGGTACATCATACACAGTCTTAGGTTTTGGTGGACCCCAAATATTCATTGGACGTCCAAAGACAATCTCATACGGTGTAAGACCGATTCGAGAGTGCGGTACCGATCTAATTGACAACAATGCCAGCGGTAAAGCATCTGGCCAAGTCAAAGACGTTGAAGCTTGAATTTTAGCGATCTTGAGCTTCAGTGTACCATTATACTTCTCGACTAGTCCTGCAGATTGAGGGTGGAATACTGCGTGGAACTTCTGGGTGATGCCTAGACCCTTCAGAACATACTTTATAACATCCGCTATAAAGTGGGGCCCGTTATCACTCCACAGAAGTCTACAAACGCCATATCGAGGGAAGAACTCCTTCAACAGCATCTTAGCGGTAGTCATTGCAGTATTGTCTTTCGTAGGGTAGGCCTCAACCCATTTGCTAAAGGCACACACCACCACTAGAACATACTTCAAATTGTTACAACGCTCGAGCTGAATGTAATCCATCTGTAAAACCTCAAAGGGTGCAGTAGGCGTTACGAACCCTCCTGCTGGGGTCCGAGTCCCCTTTCCTGGGTTGTACCTCAGGCAGATCATACAGGTCTGCACCACTCTCTTTGCCGTGCTAGCAATCTCTGGATGCTCCCAGACTTGGGTAAGCAATTTTACAATTGCGGAAGCTCCAACATGTGCTAGCCCATGTGCCATCTGAACCATAGGTTGTACAAAAGCTGTGGGTAATTTCCATCGATCCATCTGCTTATTTCTCCAGCAACCCTCATCATCCAATTCTCCCTCACTGGACCATTGCTCCCGTTCTTTATCAGAAGCGGTCCTCTGTATTTCTCGCACTTCTTCCTTCGCATCATGCCATCTTTCTACTTGTGACTTCACTACATACATGGCAGTAGCACCGGGCTGCATCGCAGTCTCCCGCGCCACCCGGTCTGCTAACGCATTCCCTTCTCCAACTTTATCGACTACTTTCCTATGGGCGCTACATTTAATGATGGCAATTCTCTTCGGATATGTCAATGCAGTTAAAAGATTATGAACTAACTCCCCATGCATTATTTGTACTCCATGCGACGTTAAGAACCCTCTTTCCTTCCAGAGCAGGCCGAAATCGTGCGCTACTCCGAAGGCATAGCGGCTATCTGTATAAACATTCACACACAATCCTGTACTGAGCTCACATGCTCGTGTTAATGCTATCAGTTCCGCTGCTTGAGCTGATTTCTGTGGTATGCGTGCTGTCTCCACTATTGTTTGCAATGTGGTAATCGCATACGCTGCCGAAGTCGTACCATCTGGTAGCTTCAGGCATGACCCATCCACCCACAGTTCTCCATCTACATCTGAAAAGGGCGTATCCTGGAGATCAATACGACCCTTTGTTTGTTCCTCGGTCACAAGGATACAATCATGTGCTTCTCGTGCCTCAGACCGAGTCTCGGGGTATGGCAGCAATGTGGCAGGATTTAACGTCACGCACCTCTTCAACGTGATATGAGGAGCCAAAAGCGTCAGATCATATCCCGTTAAACGGGCACTGGTCAAATGCTGCGTCTTTGTCTGATTAAGCAGGGCATCAACAGCATGGGGGACTAATACCAACAGCTTATGAGATAACACAATTCCCTCGCTCTGGCGTATTGACACAGCTGTCGCCGCAACCGAGCGAAAACAACCAGGCAATGCTCGAGCAACAGGATCAAGTACAGCCGAAAAATATGCACAAGGGCGCTGCTTGTCGCCGTGCATCTGCACTAAAACTGATAATGCACATCCATCTTTCTCATGCACATACAGCGAAAAAGGCTTGGTATAATTAGGAGTCCCTAATACTGGTGCTGAACAGAGGGCCTGTCGCAGTTTCTGAAAGGCAGTATCACACTCATTCGTCCAAGGAAGCGGGATAGGTGTATCTTTTGTCAAAAGAGCTAATAATGGCTTGGCTATGTACGAAAACCCTAATATCCACTGCCTGCAAAAAGAAACAAGACCCAAAAATGCGCGCACGTCCTTCTGCGTGGACGGCGTTGGTGTATCCAGAATCACTTGAACACGGTCTGATGTGAGTGCACGGCCCTCCTTAGACAAAAGGTGACCTAAATAAGTCACCTTTGGTCTACAGAATTGCAACTTTTTCCGAGAAACTTTGTGATTGTGGGATGCCAAAAAGGAAAGCAAGGACAACGTACTCGTTTCACACAACTCCGGGGTGTCAGCCGCCAGCAAGATGTCATCGACATATTGAATGAGTGCGACACCCTCGGGCAGAACAAAGGAGTCCAATTGTCTTTTCAAGGCTTGACTGTAGATGCTAGGGCTTTCCGTATAGCCCTGGGGAATTCTACAAAATCGGTAAGACCTATTATTGAGAGTGAAACCAAAAAGGTATCGACTATCGGGATGAATGGGAATCGAAAAGAATGCATTTTTCAAATCAATAACTGAAAACGTGGTCGCCGTAGGCGGGACCAAAGTAAGCAACGTCGTGATATCCGAAACCACTGGGTACTGAGGTATCACGATCTTGTTTACTTCTCTCAAATCAATGATAAACCGATAGACTTTTGCATCCGTATCCTTTTTCAGAATGGGTAGAATCGGGCTATTACAAACATTATAGGGAACTTCTTCCACCACTCCCACCTTAATCAAATCCTGCACAATCTGTATAAGAGCCTCTTCCCCCTCCTGCGAAATACGATACTGGGGAAGGCGTGGTAACACCGCCCCCTCCTGGACACTAATGTGAACAGGCGGAATCACCATCTGTCCCACATCAGTATCCGAGGTGGCCCACAGAGCACGGGGGAGGGCAGCTAACACAGCATCTTCTGTAACCACACACATCCGTTCAGACAGGGGGTAATTGTCATTCAATATCACCCGCACTCCAGCAGGGGAACACCGGATCGTAGCTCTGAAGTGCTTCAGCATATCAAGGCCCATAATATTATCCGGCGTGTTCGGAGCTAACAAAAACGGACAGGGTGCAGAGAAGGAATTAACCTGAAATGTGAGGGGCTGCGAAAGAGGGCTTCGGGAGAGTGTTCCATCAAACCCTACCGATGTAACCATTAAGCCAGATGGGGGAGCCCTCGGAACCAATTGTTTAGACAGCGCACTATGAGTCGCTCCTGTGTCCACTAGAAACTGATCAGTGGAGCCCAGAACCTCAGCTGATACGTAAGGACCCCTCTGATCAACTGGCACCTCGACTGATTCCAACCCCCATCCAACGCATTCCTATGCATGCTGAGAATCATGGTACCCAGAACGGTCAATCCCCGACACTTGATACTGATTTTGGCGATCAAAAACATTTGACCTATCTCGTTGCTGCCCAGCAAGGTCAAAACGAGCGTGATCATTAGAATTCCCTCTAAAATTCGAGAAACCCCCTCTACCTCTCGGGCCGCCCTGAGTGTGTCCCTGACTGTGTCCCTGCCGTGAAGCATGCAACGCTGGGCATTCTCTGGCCCAGTGCCCCGATTGCTTACAATACGCACATTGATTCCTATTCAGATCAGATCGGCCCGAGGGAGGACCATAAAATCCTCCCCTACCTCTATTTACACCCCGTCGGGGCGGACCATATACCTGTGCTAACATCACCTTCGTTTTTAAATCCTTCGATTTCTTTTCCTCCTGCCCCTTCGCTTCTAGCTCCTGGCGCTCATAGTACTGAGCTATAGTCAGGAGGGTTGTCGGGGTCGTAGTAGACCAAGAACTTTCACTCGCTTTGAGGCGAGCTGCAATTGCCGGTAATAGATTCGCCACATATTTGTCAGCAAAAAGGTGCCGACCCGTATCATCCGTAAGAGACTGACCACTAAAATCATGGAACGTCTCCTCAAAGCGCGTAAAGAAATCTGCAACTGATTCATCGGCTTTCTGCTTACACGAGGCTAGCATATTCCAGTCAATCTTTTTAGGAGGAATGATGGTCTTCAACTTAGTCAGAATAGCAGTGGGGAGGTCTAAGATAATCTGAGGTGGTTTCTGCGCGGGCTTTCTCTCCCTATCCTCATCCTCAAGTTCAGACCATCGAGCCTTAAAAGTGGCAACATCATCCACCTTCCGCACGGATCGCCACATATCTGGTGGTAGAATAAGCCCGAAGAACAAATCTATATCGGCTAAAGTCATAATACAAGAATTCAAGGCCCCCTCGACTTCTTCGTAAAAGGCCGCTGGATTCTTGCGGGGATCAGGCAACGCATTCTTTAATGCCATGACGTCAGCCCTGTGCCAGGGAGTATAGACCCAATTATACACAAAATATCCCTTAGCATCGGCGGAGGTAATATCCGAGCTAGTCCCCGCTCCTTTAGGAGGAACATACAAAGGTGCCGCCTCGCGCATTGGTTTAGCATGCACTGGATCGCTCTTATCTGATTGAGAGGTGGATGAATGGCCGCCTCCAGTACGCGAATCCGACCGCTTTTCCTCCTCAAGATGTTGGCGCGCTTTCTCTTTAAGGTCTGCTGCCGCATCCCGCAACGCAAACAGTCGCCGAACCGCCTCAGGCGCCTTAGAGGGAGAGAAAACACCATTACGCAATGCTTTAGAATCTAATACCACATCAGCAGGTTCAAAGACACTGGAATATTTCCGAAAGGCAGCAATCACTTCATCAGAAAAGTGTCCCAAGAAATACAGCCTTTCCCTATCCTGCCACGACTCCCAAGAAGCCAACAGTTCATCAAGGGATAACTTGCCCTTACATGCACGATAGGAAAACTGTCGAAGCTCACCCATTCGCTCGGCCGATAACATGGACCGCGTGTCTACCTTACTCGAACCCGATCCAGAATCTTGTGGCCTCGGGGCAGACGCGCCAACATAAGGAGGCGGAGAACGATCTAATAAATAAAAATCATCGTCATGATTATTAAGGACAGGATAAAGTGGCTGACGAACAGCATATTGACCCGAGACTTGTAACCTATGTTCTTTCTCTTGTTTCTCCATCTGTTCTCTTTCCTCCCGACACTTTGCTTCCTGCGCTCTCACATGATCATTCTTTCGTTGCTCTTTATCAAACAGCGCTTTCTCGCGTTTCTCTCGCTCACGCACTTCCTTCACCCATAGTCGCACACATTCAAACATGTCTTGACGCGCACGCCGTTTACACATACACTGTTCCACATACTCAATCTTACGTATATCAAACGATCCATACAACGGCCACCGTAACTCAGGATCCTTCTTGGTATATTTCCTCCATACTGTGCTGTACATTATGGAGGAAAGACCATGCTTCACATACATATCCCTATTAGGAGTCCCCTCTGGGGGAGCTGGAGCAGATTCCTCGAGGTTTAACCGGTTTCCAAAGCAGCAGCACCACTTACGGAGTGCGCTAAAAGCAGGCATGCTCAAAAAATAATGCAGAATATGCAGTATTATCAAAAAAATGGCACTTAAACGTTGTGCTGGTCAAAGTTACACAGTTCCGGAGAAATATCTCCACATTACCTGCCTATATGTGTTGCAACGCATATATTCTCACAACAATCAATACAAAATATGACCGGTCATCACAAATCAAACTCAAATAGCCAACCCAGGCTTCAAAAACTCGGAGCAAGTACCGTACAACGGTTCTTACCAATCAAGAGTCCAGATTCCAACTGCCAAGCTCCGAAATTCGCCCAAACGGCTGTCACGGCAGAACCGACAGAAGAGGTCTCAGTCGAGGACCGGCGCCACCCAGATGGTCAGCTCGGAAGGGAAGGAAGAAAAACCTCGGGATGCCAGGACTAAAGTGCCTCTGGCAGTGATCACATCCCCGGCCAAATTCCTCACCTTCGTCGCGACCAATCCTTCGAGCATCCGAGTCGCCGATGAGCCCCACGTTGGGCGCCAATTGATGAATACAGGCCCCAGCTAGGCCCGCAGGACGCAAGGGTTCGCTCTCCTGTAAGGAAACCTATAAGGAAGTTGGCACGGAAACTGCAAAGTACAAAGACACGGTTTATTAACCCTTAAGGGTGGTCCTACAATCCATACAATACCCTTCAGTATTGCATAGAGTAGCACAAAGAACTTACATACACGGTCCCCTTTTATACACAACAGAGGGGCTCATAAGTGGGAGGATATGACATGAGACGAGGAATGTTACCTTTTATGGACATTTGCAATACTAGATCGATATGTGGGCGGAGCTGACATACTCCTTAAGGCCGCGAAAACATGGTCAAGCAAGGACTAACTGATAACAGATGTGGTCAAGTCTGGGCATGCGCCGGACGGACAAAGGAACTATTTATAGACTGTTACTAGGCAGATTACAAGAGCAACTAACACAAAGATAAGACTCTTCTCGTGCTGAGCACGTGGAGACATGACAATACAAAATGGAGTCCAGACTTCAGTCAACATAACAAAAGGAACATGTGTAAGGGAGGAGAATTCATGTCTTTAGTAAATGCTTAATCACATCGAAGTTGCAATTTACAACAGCGGTTTCAGGAGAAGAGCATCCGTGCTCTGGAGTGATCCTGATCCACCAGAAGTTACCACTTTCTTAGCAGGACAGCTGAGAGAGCTTGCATGGATAGCACTGTGGACAATGTAAGTCCATATGAATATTCTTTAGAGTACTATGGGAAACCTTGTGAGAGAGGAACATTTAAATAAAATGGTCTGATCTTCTGGCGCGCGGCTGCAGTGAGGGAAGCTTTCGGGGGAGCAAGGTGGATTTTGGGAATTACAGTTAGCGCGGAAATACCATGGTCGATATTCAAGAGAACTAGAGCTTGTACCATAGACCTGAAGCTGTCAGGCGGAATGATGATGTTGTCAGGCGGAATGATGGCCTTCATTCCTTGTAGAAGTTTGATTTGGTAGTGTGCACTTTTAGCTAGGCCACTGATGTGCAACTGCATATTTTGGCGTTTTCCACAATTACAGACTTACAATGCAACATGTGTGTTGCATCCAGCAGTGACTGAATTGGAACATGTAGGGGGTGAAATGAGGAAATCCCTTGTTTTCATCTGGTTCAGTTTGATGTGGTGGTAAAACATGCAGGACTGTAGGAACTTTAAAGTGTTGGCTAGTTTGAAAAAGTCTTCAGGAGAGGAGACTCAAAGAGACTAGAGTGTTGTTGGGACAGAGGTGAAACAAGTCGTTTGATTGGTTCAGAATAGGGCATACATAGAGGCTCCATGTATAAATTTAAGATTGTTGGAGAAAGAATAGATCTTGGGGGGGCCTTTCTGAAATTGCAAAGCACTCGATAGTTGACTCGCTGGTTTTATTTGCTAGGAGTCAATGGACAGGTATGACTCAAAAAGCCTCAGAAATGTGCCACGCATCACCTTCTACATTTCCATGATTTTAAAGAGAGGCATTCTTGACCATATCAAACTCTGCTGACAGCCTGAGGAGGATAAGAGGAAGAAATGCCTTCATCCATGATGTAGATCTACTATTTGTAACATAGCAGCCTCTGTACAGCAGCTGGGCTTGAAGCCAGGCTGAAGGTCATTAACTAGATGATTTTCAATGATAAAAAGTGTCCTCGGTTTCACCACACAGCCTTCCAGAACTTTAGCTAGGAGAAGGAGGCTGTGTACAGGTCTAACGCTGTCAGGTTGTGCACAGGGTCAGTGCAACGCACAACTGGAAAGGTATAAGAGCGCCTTGCGTGAAAGAAGTGCAATGTGGATAAGGGCACAGATTGGACGAGTGCACACAACAATATGCGAGGATGCAAATAATTGTTGGGAAACCAAAATGTGCAAGAGGCACAGAGTAGGTGAGAACACCATGAGAAAATGTGGGAACAAGGTGGGTGAGAATACTCCAAATGAATGAACACACAAAATACGCAAGGATGCACAGTGTGCGACAGAGCACAGTATAGCAGACAAGAGGGATCTACCAACTGGTGGCTCATAGCTGACGTGCAGAATGCTATTCAAGTCACACATTCATATCATGCCAAGGCCAACTCTGTCGTTTATCTTTCTAATGCTGATAACTGGAGAACAATGTGTAATAATAACAGCTGCTATTTATAGTTCTTATAAATAGCCACAGCTATGATACGAAGTGGAAGAGGGGACAAACTGGCTGTAGGGAAAAAAGTGTGATATTTGGCAGAGTAAGCATCTCTGGGGTCACGAGCACTGCAGAGGTAGCCGGGGCTCATGTGGGAGCAATACCAAGAAATCTAAAGTAGGTCATCCAACCATAGAAATTCGAAAAGAGGGTTTATTGGTGCTAGCTTGTGCGAGTGCATGGAGCAGATTTTGTAAAACTGTACAAAGAAATAAACGTACATTAAAAAGTATCTAATATAAGAAATAGGAATTTGAAGTTTTTAGGGCAGGCGTGGAGAAAGAGAATATCAGGTGGAAGAGAAGGCTGCAAAAGGTCAGGTGAAATAAGAGCACATTTTAACTTGTATATTCATCATCATCCTTTTTTTAGTGAAACTTCATTTGTGTGTATTTTTGTGTAAATCTGAGTGCCACAAAATAAATGCTTTAAACTGGTACAATTTTTCACTAATTCTAAAAAGAAACCACCTACTATCATGCCCCAGCCCACTGTTCAACTACTTACCTCCACCACATCACATACCGTCAATTAACACTTTAGCTCCAAAGTTAAACAGGCTGACCTCCAATGCAAAATGTTTTCTTCCAAATTATGATGTTTGCATTTAGTCATTCTTCTGTGCCAGTGTTATGAATGACAGAAGTGGGGTAGACTGATTCATATATGTGACGTCCAATTAACTTGTGATGAGCAGTAACCCTGACAGTTGGCTCTATATGGACCAATTTCTGTTTTGGGGAGCTAGTCTGACAACCCTAATCTGATACACAAAATGCTTTACAGTGTCTCTAAAACATCTATTTCATCACCCCATCAATCGCTTTTTAATGTATCCACCAATTGTTATGAAGTCCTACTGATGAGCAATTCTTATAATTCAGTTTGTGGTGTCATTTGTCTATTTCGCTGACCAACACATGGTGCATCCAAAGTCTTGACTATGTCCTGTAAGCCTACCTGCATTAAATACCTTTAGAAGTATAGATATGTAGCTGCAAATAAAGCTGTTTTCCACTGAGGGCTTTCAAGTAACATCATTGAAAGTGAAGACGAAGCTCGAGTTGTCTGTGATGTCACTTGGAACCCTACAGAGGGCAATTCGACTATATTTACAACCGTATGTTGTTTATGGACTCCTAAAAATGTTTTCCTTCTCAGATCAGCAGTGCAGGGGTAGAGTCATCACATGAGAGCTATAAGTAACAGACAAGTTGTCACCGATAGTTTAACAACGGATCCACTTTATAACCAAATGTTATGAAGCAAAGACTGGGAAGGTAGGTAGGTTGGGGAGAGGATGTGGCCTAACGGCTAGGGCAGTCAATCTCAAAACTGGGGAACCGTATTCGAGTCTCTGCAACGACGCTCAACATCCTGTGATTCTGGCCAAATCACGTAATCTCCCCGTGCCCAATAAAAATATAGAAAATTAATGTGTCCCTCTGTAATGCAACTGGTGCTCATGTAAAGCGCTCTGATATCTGATAACCTTGGGTCAAGTTTGCGCTATATAAAAATTCTTCAGAAAAAAAAAAAAAGAAGAAACTCCTTTATTGAAGACAATGTATAGTAGGCAATCCATGAAGGCAACGGGCACGGACAGCTGGTGTCCCAAGTTCCGTCCTTCTCGAGCTTTATGGAATCTGGACACCATACTGATTCCATCTCTGCTCGAGAAGCACAGTCACCTGTATCCTTTCCATTGCAGTGTATGACTTGTAGCTGTGTAAAAGTGTCCAACTTGTGGGAGGGGTTAGCATTACATGACCAATATGTTGGGAAGGTGAAGAGCTGTTATTGTGACTGCTTATTTTTGACACATTTTTACTTAATATATATGTTTTAGACTTCAAGAAGGCTTGGAGATTGATTTTCCAGTGGTGCAAGTGTAGAAAGACACAAATATTTGTCTGGATGTTATGCATGACATTCAATTGCCTTGTCCCTGTGCCTCATGGGAACAGTCCAGCCCAACTGCCAAGCCAGAACTGGAACCAAGCATCCTAGGACCGGTTTCGGGGTTTCACCCCTCTTCAGCCAGGATAGCTTGATTCCAGTGGCATGGAGAGCACGGGACTCACGTCTGAGTATACCCGTCCCACTCGGGGTGACAAATGCAAAAACAACAGTTGATGGACAGAATGCAGAACAATGTCATACATTCACCCCAGTACAGAGATCTGGGCCTAAATCCATCATTTGTTTGCTCACCATGCCATTCCAGTTTGCACAGGGTCAAGACTGATTTGCATATGGCTGGGTTCAAACTGGAATGGCATGGTGAGCAAAAAAACGATGGATTTAGGCCCAGATCTCTGTACTGTGGTGAATGTATGACATTGTTCTTCATTCTGTCCATCAACTGTTGTTTTTGCGATTTTGTGAATGGCAGGGTGAAGGGTTGGAGTGTTATTCAAGCTGTGAAGGTTTCTGTGTCAGGCCGGCCCGTTTGTCAGACCCAAACTACTGCTTAAGAGAGGCTGATGACAGCCAGGCGAAGAAGCATTGCATATGTGCTAATACTATGGATGCTTCATTGAGCAGACAGCCCCAGTGCTACCTGCTGTGAGAAGCATCACTTTACACAAAGACTCTGTCTGGACAGCATCCTGAATCGAACACTTGAAAGAGAACCACCTCAAACCAGTTCGGGAGTTTGAGACAGTGGATACAGGTCCACTGTTTGCAGATTGTGTATAAAAGGGAGACCAAAGCCATCCTAATTTGTTTCAGTTCCAGGTTCCTTATGACTAGTGACCATGGTTGGTGTCTGCCTGACAGCTAGTCCCCCTGGCATGAGACGACATTGCCTTAAATTTGCACTTTTTTCAGGATGAGCTGGAGGTCTCCCCGGCGCCTAGAAGCTCGCCTGTTTCAGCAGGAGGAGGGACTGTCAAGAGGGCAAAACCAGCACATTTCGGCTTGGTGGAACACCCAGAGAGGGCAGAAAGTTGGATTGTGAAGGCCAGATTAACCTGTGCTTTAGAGGGTCTCTCAGTCGGTTTACAGTTCCTGCTAGGAACCTCTGCATCTGCCATGAGTACGGCCGTGGCCTCAGGGCTTCAACTGCTGTAAGGAGAATGATTACAGCCCAATAGGGATTACAGCAATTGTGAGGATCGCAGCTTCCCAGTCAGGAGCTGCAACTGCCATGAGGTTCACAGGAGCCCTATCAGGGCTACAACTGCAGTGCGGTTCATGCTGACTTATTTAGGGCTACATTTGCCATGGGGTTCACCGGGGCCAGTAGGCCTGCAACAACTGTGGTGCCGGCATACGCCCAGCCAGATCTGCCTCTGACTCCTTAGCCAGAGTGAGCCTCATCTTCTAACTCGGAACGCACAGAATCACCCAGACCTACAAGACGCATCAGATCCCTACAGTCGGCAGCAAAAGGGACGGACAAGGGCTCCCTCTATGGCCTACGAGGGACTATGCCTGAGCACCACAAGAAATTTGAGACCAAGATTCCTGCCCTATATGCTGGATTGAAATGTATAGTATCAAGTATTATTGTGAGATTAAAAAGTGAATTTTCTTCAGGAAAAAAAACAAGAACCAATCCCAGGGCTGGATTCTGTCGGATGATTGCTGAGTTCGAGCTTGTGCCCCCACACTGGTTACATGAGAAGCATGTGAGTGCTCATGATCGATAGCCTGAGAGTCAAGTGTGGAAAGGGTGTACATGGCCAGGTTTGCAGAGCCATAGTAAATGGACTCCATTACACAAGTGGGAAACAATCTCAGCCTACACAGTTGGGGTTCGGTAGCCCCTCTCAGTCTGATCTGGGGCCCCACAAACGAGGTCTGGCATGTTGTTTTTCAGATAACCTCAGAACATATATAATGCAGGCAAGTCTTCACAAATCGTGGAGATTCATAGCACAATGGTGCCCACTTCTGTTTAATGCTTGAATACCTACAATGGCGGTAATTCTTGGCATGCTTATAACATAATTGCTACTGCAGTTTGAGGCCTCAACCTACAAGTTTCATGTACTCTTTTTGCATTTATCCGTCAGCATTGATTCATACACCCACACCCATTTATCCATCCACTCACTTACAGAACCATTTATTCTTGCATGCATCTATTCATCCATTAAGTACCCACGTACTGTCACCCACTTATTCATAGAAACATTCACCCGCCCATAAATGCACTGTCTTTCATTCAGCCGTCCATTCATGCACTCACATATATATTCTTCCATTCATCTCCAAAACCACACATACAACGCATCAATAAAGAAACCCCTTCACTTATGAAACAGTCTAAACTATTGGCTTCGCCAATGCCTGTTCAGATCATATTTCACTAGATGAAAAATGAATAAATTAACACACCACCAACATGATTGGGCCACTTAAACATGTAGTATGCATTATTTTCTCGTGGATAACGTAAGAAATACATCTGGTAAATAAAATTGGTATTGGAACATATCTTTCATACACAGCATGTGACTTCGGATCCATTATGTCACAGTGTTGATGCATTTTACTAGTGCATTATGGGCATGGTAGTAAGTAGGTAGAGCTTTAGCATTCATCTGATGCACGTTTTGTTTTTGCTTTATCCTCAATCCCATCTTTGAAAATCTAGCCTAATCATAAACATGCTTAAAAAATGTATTTGCTGGAGCAACAGATGATTTCTTTGTTTAAAAAGTAGACCTACCATACCTTCTTTTACAAGATGGCCAAAACTTCGTGCTATCTCATGTAGAACAGCTGCTCCAGTTGTTGGATCAATACCTCCAAAGACCCAGGAATCTCGATGTCCGCCCAAAATGATGTATCTATCTGTAGACATAAACATACACCTTTAATAATGAATCACATTTCTGGCCTGGTCTGAATAGGAATGAGAACTTGATAAACGAGGCAAAGCAGATTTAAACCTACTATTATCCATGTACACAGTCTTACAATTCCGAAATAAGAATACATGTTTCAATGTCTAACAGAGAAAGGAGAAACTCTTTCAGACCAAATGTATGTTTTTGGTGAATTAAAGCATACTATTTTTCTAATAAATTTCCTATCCATTAAATCACTTGAAATATAAAACTTTGTAATAATACTTTTGGACCTATTCAATAACTCCGTTAAAATATTATGAATTCGATTATTTTTCTCAAAAACATTAGATGCATCAAATTAGAATTATTAAAGGACTAAATTCAAAACTCTATTTTCCTAATCGGAGGGCCGATTGCCATAGATCTCAATTTTTCCAATTTAAAAACAATAAAATGTCATGTACACAATTGTTCCACATAGCTTGAACTTTGCTAGTGAACAAGCCCCCTCCTCTATCTACCAGTCACCTTCGAAAGAAGTAAAGTCCCCAGTATAAATAATGTGATTAGTCACTTAAACTCATCAGTCGATCTATCATACACGTATTAAATACTTCGATCTACTCATAACATTTACTGAGTGAATTTCTCACTGTGGGAGATCCAAACACAAACCCAAATGATGTTATTCAAAGTCTGAATTGCAGCCCATAGCCTGGGCTGAATTGCAGCCCATAGCCTGGGCTGAATTGCAAGCCTCCTCGAGTTGAATTTTAAGTTTCTTCAGTTTGCTCCACAATATTTATCTACTAAGTCAAAAGTGGATTTGAAGTCCACATAACAACAATAAAATAATGAAGACTAACCCTGGTTGGGTGCTCCGATAGGCCCACAGCATCTGTGAGTAGTTGAAGGAGACTCTCTAAAGCCTGGTTGTGACGTTGGCAATAAAACAAATAAATTGACCCAGTTCAGCAAGAGGTTTTAATTCAACTTTTGTGCAAGCGCTACGCACTGATAATAATAGTCTAGATTTGGCTGACTCAACCCATCCCTTTCTTATGAATTGGCACCAACAATGCTCCCCTTCATAGTCTAGTACAATGGCATAGGACAAGGCAGCTCTGCAACCCAGTCCTAGTAATGATGTCCACCATTTTACATCCTCCATGCAGTTCCTGAAGCTGAAAGCCGAGGAATTGCCAGGGTGTGAGAGGGACACCATGATCTGGGTGTCATCCGCGTAGGACACCACCTCCATCCCATAAGATCTAATTAGCTTGGCAAGTGGGGTCACATAGATATTGAAAAGGGTAGGACTAAGAGCCGAACCCTGTGGGACCCCACATAGGACAGGCAGGGATGGAGATAGGAATTTTCCTAGTTTAACCCTCTGTTCCCTTTGATCCAGAAAAGAGGCCAGAAGACTCAGAGCTGAGCCCTCCACCCCCATTTCCCTCAGATGAGATGTCAAAGTCACTGGGGATGGGGTGTCAAAGGCTGCTGTCAAGTCTAAGAGGACCAAAAGAGTAGTATGGCCCTGATCCACCTCCTTGCGAATGTTATCTAGCACGACTGTAAGGGCAGACTCCGCACTATGAAACCTCCGAAAACCATGCTGGGCCTGATCGAGAAGCCCAAAGGAATCCAGAAAGGCCATCAGATGTTCATTTAAGTGGGTCTCAAGCATTTTAGCTGGTGCCGGGAGCAGTGAAATAGGTTGAAAGTTCTTTAGGACTTCAGGATCTAGGGTGGGCTGTTTTAAAAGAGGCTTAACCACCGCCCTCTTCCACATGGCCGGATACACACCCGCCTGTATTGCCCTGTTCATAATGTCCAGAAGGGGGGGCAATAAGGTTTCCCTGCAGTCCTTGAAGACTTTGAGAGGGCAAGGGTCCAAAGGCGAACCCGACCTGGTTTTACTCAGCAACATGTCCAGTTGGCCTAGGGCAAGCGGAGGAAAGCTAGACAGACTCGCCTTGAAGGTCCGATTTTCAGTTCCAGAGCCGGGTGTAGGAGGAGTAGAAGCGGTGGGCAAAGAAGCCCTTTGCATTTCCAGGGCAGAATAGATATCGGCTATTTTGGAGTGAAAGAACTGAGCGATCCTGTAACAGAGATCTTGAGAGCTGACAATAGGATCGGGCATTTGCAATGTACACAGAGAATCAAAAGTTCGAAAAAGATCTTTGGGGGACGAAAGAGTGGCGGTTAACTTAGCGAAGTACTCCTGCTTTTGTTTGATTACCTCCGCATTGTACCTTTTAAGAGAAAGTTTATGTTTCTCCCTTTCTTTGTTGTCCCAGCTCGCCCTCCATCGCCTCTCCTGTTTCCTACAGCCCTGCCTTAGGTGTCTCAAAGAGTCAGTAAACCAGGGGGCCGAAGGACTCTTCCTAGCCGAGTAACGTAGAGAAACAGGAGCCAGAATATCCACAGCCCTGCACAAGGAGGAGACCAATTCACAAGCCGCCGAGCTGACATCTCTGACGTTGGTGATCTTACTATTAGGAATCAGAGGAGCCAGAGTCTCATTGGAAATCAATTTATAGTTCCGCTTAGGTTCTCTTCTACTATGACTATGGGGCCTAGAAATAGCAGGAGGACCCTGAAGCTCCAGAGGAACGGCCAAATGGTCGGACCAGACCAAAGGAATAGGTCCCCCGTAGAAATCCTGGGATCATTTGAGAAGACCCCATTCAGGATATGACCAGCCCTGTGAGTTGGGAATTTGACCAATTGGATGAAGCCACAAGCAGACATCCAGTCCACGAGGGAGAGGGAATCCCTAGAATCAAGGTTATCTAGATGAAAATTCAAATCCCCCATGATCATCAGATGCTCACAACCGAAATAAGGTTCTAAAAGATTGAGTAAATTCTGACTAAATTCAGTTCTGGGTCCAGGAGGTCTATAAATCAAAATGCCCGCAAAAGGGGCAGAGATAGCAGAAGTAATTATAAAATGTAGGGCCTGAAAAGAATCTGAAGGAGCAGATAACGGGGTGGTACAACAGGAATGGGAGGATTGATGTAAAATCCCCAGCCCGCCTCCTCTACGCCCTACACGGTCCAGTCTTACAAGAGTGTAGCTTTCGGGAATGGCATCTATAAGATCCGGACCGGAGGACTCCGAGGCCCATGTTTCCGTTAGAAACACCCAGGAGGGTTTTCCAACCGACACAAACTCACTGAAAGCTATGTTATTCTTCACCAATGATCTCACGTTAATAAGGAAACCGCTCTCATTTATAGTTGTAGGGGGAGCTTCAGACATAGTAATAGAATTAGCAGGGGAGCCAGCCGTTAGCGGCAAGGAGCGCAATGGCAAGTAGCAATCACAACCCGGAGAGTTAAGAAGCGCATCCGGGGAAAAAGAGTGATGACAGAATAGGCAAGGGGGTCTGAGGGCAACTAAATCGTTATACGTATAAGAAAGGCTTACGTAATTGGCCTCACCATATGTGGACGATTTAGCGTCATGTTCGTCCTCCGGCACGTCCTTGGTGGACTCCGGCGCGCGTACAACGCGCTTGCTGCTCGCCAACGCTGCGCGCAAGCATCATAGCCTTAAGTAGAGGTATTTAGCGCGACGGCCTAGCAGCTAGAGCGCAACCCAAGATGGCACCCGCTATCCGTCCCTATCTACCCCCAAGATGGCCCTGGGTGTCCAGTCAACCGGGCAGGGGACCCGCGCATATCGCGGTGAGCAAGGTAAGTTTTTATGGTGCAAGTATGTGGAAATTAAAAACAGGGAAAATCCAAATGAGGTAAAATTAAACACAGCACAAAACGGGAATGATTTAAAATTCAATTCAAATGCGAGCCAAGGTTCAGAAAGATTAGAGCACAAGATGCAAGGTCATAAGCGCCTGCTGGGTTACCGTGTCACGGCTTGATAATTGTAATGCCCTTTACTCTGGTTTAGACAAGGGTTTGGTGCAAAGGCTACAAATTGTCCAGAACGCGGCTGCCAAATTTGTGACTGATGCCCGAGGCTTTCCTCGGCTACTGTTGTCAGGAAGAGCCTCCATTGGCTCCCTATCTCTGCCAGGATTACTTTTAAGATCCTCAACCTTACGTATGGGGCGATATCTGGCCGGGGAGCTGGAGGGGTCAAGGACCTTTTAGTACCCTATGCCCCCTCTAGAAATCTCTGCTCTTTAGGAAAGAACCTCCTATCTGTGCCTCGATTTAGGAGAGCCAGGTAGGGAGGAAGGTCTTTCTCTCATCTAGCTCCTAAGCTTTGGAATGCTCTCCCCATTGAAATTAAAGCTCAACCTTCTGTCCCCCTGTTTAGGAAAGCATTTAACACTTGGCTTTTTGTCAAGGCATATCTGTGATCTGGGCTCTGTGTTTTTGATCGTATTGTTAGGTGCCTTGATGCCTTTGGGCTTAGTCTGCGCAGTATAAATCGTCTTTCATTCATTCATTCATTCACATCTCTTTAATGAGTTCCTGGGGTCAGCCGTGTGGCCAAGGCATCTCCTGGGTCAGTTTATGAGATCCAGCAGATTCTGCAAGGACAGATCTTTCTGGTAATAATTCAAACCCTGGAACATCATCATCAGGAAGCTCGGAGAACATGTAGGAGAGTGGTACTTGTCAGTTACTATGTGGGATATGAATAGTGAATTAAAGTGTGGGATAAGCCCAAAACCACAATGTTCTTCATGTTTCTCAACTCTAAAGTTTTTAGCATCACAGCTCTCCTTTCCTGAATGTCAGTGGTTTCTTTCGCTTATGCTAGTTTATTTTCTTGTGTCAATTTTCTCACCGCTGTACTTTTTCTGCCATCGCCAGGCACGAATGGCTCGAATTTAAGCATGTACTACTCTCTGTCTGATGTGGGTATCTCCATTGAATCCCCCTTTTATTAATCACATCCCTTTGGCTTTTTCAGTCAACTTCACACAAGCGAGAAGAGCATGGATTGAAGCCAAGAGGTTATAGTTATATATAATTCATAATTGCCAGCACGCACCATCTTCAAAACCAGTATTTCTACTGCTAGCAACTAAACTGTAAAAAAATACATTTTTTTGGGGGGGGGGGGGGGGGGGGGGGATGGATGATAAATGAAATAAAGTTAATAATAACCTCGATATTAGGCATTACATATTGCTTTGTTTGAAAAGTCTCTTGTAAAACTATTATATCAAATCTATCCAGAAACACTTAAATGAATAGCGTCAGCAAAGACTATCGCCCTAATAATGACTGTCCCAATAAATCTACGTTATTATCCTGGTCTGGAATTATCGTTACCAGGGCATGGTGATTCCTGTGGGGGGTAATTAATAGGGATCACATGTTTTTGTTTATAACATGTGGGAACAGTATTTCCATGACAGCTCCTGCATGCCTTCACCTGGAGTTTCCCATACAATCCCTTCTAAGAAAATCAAGTGTGCAACATAACTTTCTGGCCACTCGTTATGAGGTCAAAGGGCCTGGTTTATATGTGCATTATATCCTATGGCACTTGTAATAAGCTGAACAGCATATCCATCATGTTTGTGACTAAGTATCTTGTCCACCAAAATAGAAATCAGGCCCCAAGTGCCTGTGCTGCACTATTCACAGCATCAATCAAATGACTATTGGCCTACATTAGCTGAATATAAGCACATACAAAGGGACACATTTAATCTTAGCAAAAAGTGGATCATCCAAAAATTGCTCTCAATATCAAGGAATGGAAGTTATGCTCAGTTGTAAAATGTGAATAAAATAGGGTTCTCTTTTTTCAAAAAAGTGTTTATGTAAGATAAACATTTGCAGTGTTTAAATTGAGCTGTATGTTGCCAATGGGGGTCATCGGCATTCACTTTTGGGGTCCACCATTTATTTTATTGGATCACACATTTACCAAGAGCAAAAGAGGGAAAAACAAATGGGAAAGACGAATAAAAATAAAGACAGAAAAAGGGTCATAAACTGAGAAGAGCAGGAGCCTGCAGGAGTCAGATAAAGGGCCATGGGATGTCTGGCACTGGATTAAAGAGGCAAGACTATTCAGCTTTGGTATTGGGCGTGCCACGGTCAGAGCTTTGGGTACCGGCACTCATTCTTTCGCAATTTGAGCACTGATTTGATTTGTTTAAATGGTCGAATCCTATGCGAATAGGTCTGAAAGCACCTTTCATAGCGTCAAACTTGTCCATTTACCTACTTCATCTGATATGGATTAGGCATCATGCGTGACCTTTAGGAAGACATGCAAATAGGGTTCATTATTATCAGCACCAACTACGCAGCTGACTAATGTCCATAGTACGGCTCTTTGTGCGCCATTATTTGGAGTATATTGTGTCCAGAACTGGTGACCATCCTTGGAGTAATTTGCCAGGCAGTGAATCCACAGCTTGAATGTTACGCCGTTTTCTGGAGCATCATCTTAAAGATTGTGTTCTATCAAAAAGGTAAAGTTTTATGTGCAAAGTACTGGAGGCCACATCTGAAGTCTAGTGCTCAATTCTAGCATCCTCGGCTTAGAGGAGTGTGTCAGACTCTCCTGTAATGATGGATCCAGCACTCAAGGTTAAATCTGGAGTTTTGTGTTGGTTTCTTTATTTTATTTGCAGGTTTTTAAATTATAAAATGGCCACATAGTGGTCAATAAGAAGGCCTTGAGTGGTTAGATGCCAACCGAATTTGAAGACAAAATAAGTACTCGTCAGTCACTACCATCACTTTTCAGGTTCTAAGTAGGATGGTAACTTGAACAGCTCACTTTTCAGAAGTTTCCGGATTTACAGGTTTTTGGGTTCTGTTGTGAAGATGGCTTCCAAGCTTTAGCATTTTAAAGATTTCTTTTTGAATCCTCCATGTTAAAACTGGTCTGGTGAATGGAGCATAGAAACTGGAATGGAATTCTTAATTCCACCTGTAACCAGTGTTGTCGTTTCTTGATTCGGAACAAAGATCATAACCCGCCAGCCTCATTTTGCACCCGCTGTAGTCTTTTCATGTGATTCTTTGCTAGTCCAATGTAAATTATATTGCAGTAATTGGGCACTCTGAGATGCTTTTAAAAAGTGGGAGGGTTTTAAAAAGCCTGGAGAGTTAGAAACTGACCCACTTTACACTGCCCTGACCCAGGTAGCAAATGAGTCTGTATCAAAAATGGCGCGGTTATTTGTAGCGTCCTGCTGCAGACAGATTAAACAGTTTGTGAGCACCTCTAATGAGATCCATACAACAGATACAAAGCCACATCTGATCACTGATGCTTACATTACTTTTGAAAACATCATGCTCTGGGTGAAGTGACTACAGTAATGTTCTGCTTCACAATTTAGCATGCATGGAATAAAGGCCCCACGGTGCCTACTGTTTATATTGCAGGCAAGTCAGACACACTGATATGTCTATAGTTGCTACGATTTGACCTTCTGAGGGTAGGGAAGACAAGTGCAAAGGCTCACAATTGCTGGGTTGGATGTTAGTGAACATCAAGATAACATGCAGGAATGACATTATCCAGTGTGTGTACTTCTGTTTGAAAAGTTATAACTTTTATTCCTACTAAGTTTTCAAAAGATAGTAGAAAGACCATTTAAACTTATGGCTTTTATGTGTTTACAAAGCAGTCTACTTCAAGAGCCTGGTGCATTCTGAATTTTCTTATGTAAATAAATCAGTGATGGCATTCGTGGGGGTAGCTTAAATGCATTGTCTGGTCTGAGAGCAGGGTGGTGTGTTCGGCAGAATGAAGGCAGAGTCTTACTCAGCTCTTTACACTGGTGGGAATGTCATTCAGTATGAACAAGGTCAGCATCTGACCACATAAACAGGGCTTTAGTGAGGCAATGAGAAACATTTAGCCACAGATGCAGTGGCATGTTCCGGCATTCAAAATGTGGCTACTGGAAGGTGAAGTACATGGTGTAATTTGTGTTACAGTGGAGAGAGTGAACATGTTGGCAGGATCATAGATCACAGAGGTCAGAATAGAGTCCAAGAAAGGATTATGTTCGCAGTAGCCAAAGGCTACGTTCTGGATTCCAGAGACAATTAGGGAGTAGACGCAGAGGGTCATTGTCATAGCGGTCAAATGCACACTACACTGAACCACATTTGGTTCGGGTGCAGATAAATGATGAAGTCTACAAGAAAGTGATGGCTGGGATGCTTGAAAGGATCTCAGCCACTAGTAATTACTCAGGACCCTATTCCAATTCATTTATTTTTTTCACACCATGTCACCTCAGTTTGATATGCAACCCAGTCAGGAACCTGCCCCAATATGAACAGTTCACACGAACTGCCAGCCCATGTCATCCCTGAACCAAAACACAAGCAACCCAAGAGCAGTTTTATCCTCATGAGACGGGTTTTGTTTGGTTTCAGTAGCACAGTGTGCACAGGACTTACATCTGAACATACCTGTCCTTCTTAGGGCGTCGCACAGAAGTATGCATAAAAGTGATGGATGGAATGCTTGAATTAATTTCATCCACATGTAATTACTCGGGTCGGATCCTAACCCACTGTTATTTTGCAAACTATGCGACCTCAGTTTGAACCCAGCCATATGCGAATCAGTCTTGACCCTGATCCAATTGGAACAGTCCAGCCTGAACTCCAGGACAGTTTCTCCTTGCAACTGAAACACGAGCAACCCAATCCTGGTTGTACCCTAATTAGAGGTAATCAGTCAGATATAGCGTGGTTCCAGTGGCAGTGTTCGCACGACACCCACATCTGGGTATACCCGGTTCACTTAGGGCATTACACTGAAGTATACAAAAAAAAAAATCACATAACTTGTGTTCAGCATCAAAATTTCAGTTTCCAATAAAGAAAAACACAAGAGAAATCCATGGCCTTGGAGCTCCAGCAGCCCCTCTACTCAATCTCCTCAGGCTCTTGTCAGTGTAGTCATCACACCTCCCCACGGGATTAAATATGTGTCTCATAAATGCAGTTGATCTCGGAGTCATATATAGTAGTTATGTTTTTAATAGAACTCTGAGCATCATTGTTAGTCGTGAGCACGTGCTCCTGCTCCATATCTTAAAGAAAAGAAAACAAATGGACCCAGCTGAAGAGGTGCTTATCTAACTCAATACACCCTTCAAAGATGTACCGCTAGAGCATTAATAGGACCCGACCGAGCCAAGTCTCCACGTAAACTACAGGAAGGCCTAGGATGCGTGTGCGAAAAATTATTTTTATAGTACACACATTTCTTTGAAGCAAAGTAGTAATGAACACAGGGCAGTCCACATGTACCATTCATGGTCCTTTACTGAGAGGGGGTAGAGGTGCATTCCCAGTGTTTTGGGAGGGGGGAGTGTGAGGGGGAATTGCTTTCTTTGAAGAGGTGAACAGAGGTTCTTTGGTGTCAATAGTCTCCCACCCACAACAATGTCATGAAATAGGCATATTAATCGGATAGGGATATAAAGGTTCCCTGCCAGCTGTTCGTTCTTGTCTTGTTGGCGGCTCAAACATTTCTCAATATTTGAGATGCACATGTGGGTAGAATAATTTTGGGAATATCATGGGGGTTGAGGGGGGAACTAGAACCTTGGACCGATTACCCAGTCAGAGGCCACCAGTGGTGAGAGGCATGAACGGAGCCATACAGACGAATTGGAAGTGACCCGTAAGAAGCTGTGGGGCGACAAGAGAGCTAGATTCAGGGGTCAGTGATGCAAAAATGAGACAAAAATGGTGAAAGGGTTCACACCCTTCTTGGAGCCCTACAAAGGTGAGGGCTATGTGAGCCTAGTAACCAATCATAAGTGATGGAAATTGTGTGAGCGGAGAAGACAGAGCTGGCAGGGAAATCACGGTGCTGTTGTAGACAAGCGGCTAGTGTCAGAAGACCAGCTGTCATGTGGCAAACCTCCATGTATCTATACTGTGAGGACCACTTGCAGGTACTTCTTTCCAGGCATCAATTCATAAACTCATCTCAAAAGAGGAGCAGGCAGGTTACTGGTGATAGATCGAACTGCAATATGCACAACACAAGATATTTACAACAAAAAAAAATCTTAATTTAAAAATGCGGCACTAGGTAAAAATACCATACCATACGTCAAGCTAATAGCCTCATTTTTAAGATGGGCCTGTTCAGAGCATTAGTTTCCAGACAAGGGACAGACACAGACCATGTCAGTTTGGGAAAGTGAGTTGTGAAAAGGTGTTTATGGTGCTACGGTCGCAGAGCAGGTATATAATGTTTACATTCTGAAGGCACCTTTCCTCAAAGATTGTCAGATTCTGTATGAGGCATACTTGAAGTTCACCAATTCACATGCCATTTGTTACTTTTGATAAATTAGCAATCACAAATCCTGCAATGCGGCCTCCCATCACAGACCTAACCATCCATCCAGAAGGTTCTCTTGCACCACTGCTGCTCCCAGCAGCGCGGCACCAAACTACCCACACAGGCACTGCAGTGTCACACTTCACGTGGCAGCTGCACCAGCTTCAATTACTGCACTTGCTGGCGTCCAAATTCTTGAACCTCATGCATAATGAAGAGATTCTGTGGTCCAAGTTGTAAAGAGTGCACATCTAAGATATTCTTGCAAACATCCGAGGTTGGATCATGCCACCTCTTGCAGGGGGCGGCTTATTCTGTTCTCTGAAGTCGGGTCCCAGTCCATTTGTCCTTGTCTATTGCAGCAGCATTTACATATATATATTATTGTCGAGGAGTCATCTTCTGGCATCAGAAGGCCTTTTTGGTTGACAAAAAGGGTGCGATCCTGAGAACTGCTCTATCAATATTAAAGGAGACTCACCATAAGGTGAGAACACCAAGCTGAATTTAACGAAAGCAAACCAAAGGACATTTACAAACTCGAATTATTACACAGAAGATGACCTATCAGATATGCTTCTCACGTGCCATCTGTACATACCAGGAAATGGTGCAGATATTCCGGGAACAATGTAACTTATTTAGTTTCTCGTGTGTGCTGAGCAGCTGACAGCACAATATTTAACTCTGCGGGTACCAGTATCTCTCAAAGAACTGATAACACTGGTTTCAGGCTTCCGGTTCCGCAGAAAACAGTAAGGGCGTGGCTTAGTGATCACTCGAAAGAAGCATCCGTCGCCTTTGGAACCCTGCCACACCACACGTTTCAAAACGCTGCACGCAGGTGCCTCAGCGGAAATTCTGTTTCCAAGAAGCTGGGGGTAATGGCAGGATTTGGAAATCATCAAGAAAAGGCGGTGGGTGGGGGTGGGGAGTAGAGAAGGAATAAAGTCAGGTTTGCCTCAAGGCCAGTGGTCCGCTCTAGCTGAGGGTGGCTCACTATATCAGGAGAAACTGGGCTGAGAGCTTAGCATACACACAGTTTCAGAAAGGAACACATTAGCAACAATAATTAAAAGTAAGTTCATGCAAAGTTTGTGAAGAATAAAAGGGAGTAAGATGGGCCAAAGTGGACATTTTTACAGCAGACACGAGGGAACCAATGGAATTATTAATTAATAAATGATGAAAATTACTCATAACTCACACTTCAAGCAGAACAGGAAGAGATAGTTTCAGAGGTTTTTGTGATTGGCTATGAGGATAATGACTGGATGTCACGCATCCAGGCTTTGTTTGTAGAAGGGCATCATTTATTGGCTGGAGCTTATATATTACATTGGCCACATCTGGAGAGTTGGAATGGTTTAAAAGAAGCTGACTGCTCTGCATTTAGGTGAGTGGATTCACCTTCAGCTAGTAACAATAGCAATCACTAATAGGTCCAGTCAAGTCTCAATAAAGTAATCCTTGCTCAACCCTTGGTAGCTTGGCAAATGAGCGGTCAGGCTTAACATAGGAGACAGGTATGTCTAAAGCATTTAATAAAATCCAAAACAGTAAATAAGTAAAAAGAAACAACACAATAAAAATACAATACCAATTTATAACAGAGTATATTTCTATGTTTAAAATCAAACATTATGGATCCTAGCGCCAAAAAGCTTAAAGCGCCCCTCGCGGCTATCTGGTCGCACATCACCGGGACAAAGTCAGAGTTTTAGGCCAATGGAAGTCACAAATTGTCTATACCATATTCTGTTGTATACCCTTACACTGCTCCTACCAATCAATATGAAGATACCAACTTAAATTGCAGCCTCTCATTTAAAATACCTTCACATTTACAGTTTGCTTCATTAATATAAACCTTATTATTCAGTTAACATTCTCTAATTTTAGAAGTCACGGACGCCCGGAGTAGGCGTTGCGGACCACCAGGGGTCCCTGGCCCACAAGTTAGGGACCACTAATTTAGCACATTAAAGGTAGACTTGTTGTCTCTCACTCCTGCATGTCCCACTACGTTTCTCTCTGTCTCCTTCTCTGTCTCTCTCTGTCTCTGTCTCTCTCTCACTCTCTCTCCTTTTCTTTCATATTCTGTCTCGATGTCTCACACTCTCCCTGCAGCAACCATTGTAACCAGCGTTTTAACCTTCTTTCATTTAAGCAGTTTAATTGTCACTAAGTTACTTTCATGACAATATTTTGTGCCATTAAAGCTCTTCAGAGGAATTCAACTTTGATTGGTGGTGCAGACTTAGAATGCTGTTGAACCTTAGGCCCTTTGAAAATGAGTGAGTGTTTTACTGTTAAATGAATACAATAAAAGAAACACTACATCTACCATAATGTTATGGAGCCTACTGAAGTTTGCATTACTGAAGGCAAACACCTGTGAAGTGTCCTGTGTTGCTTTGTTTAAGCGATACTGAAAACAATGCTAACATTTTCAGAGTGTTTACCACCCTCAGTTTCTGTGGAAATGTGAGAGGTGTAATGAGCCTTTGAGAACAGAATATCTAGGATTTGTGTAGAAGCTGGCATCAAGTGGCTTGATGCTCCACATTTGGCACGCTGGTCAATTTAAGCCATTTCTAACTGAACAACTGAGTTGAGTTTGTATGAGACAGTTATGAACTGTCCTATGCAACTTCCAGCCACTTCTCCAGGGTCCCCATTCTTACTTGGTTTGTAATTGAGGGATGATGTGACTCTAAACTATGGTAAAACAACTGATTTGATGTCTCAACAGCTTCTGTTTTCAAGTCAAGCTGCCTTGCCCACAAGCCATGACAGAAGCCTGTCTCCATCTGCAAGCAGGGACTTTTTACATGTGAAAATGCAACAAACGTCTGCAGCTTGAAGAGGAAAGTCTCCCATCAGCCTGATTTATTTTATTTGTAGGGTTTTATATAGGGCAAACTTGACGAGAAGGCATAAGAGCGCTTCACAATGTTTACAAGGTGGTAATTGTGAGGTTTACAAAGTACATATCAGGGCGGACAAAGTGGAGTGTTGCTTTCACAGGGGCTAGGTACGTTTTTGGGGCACCCGTTAGTGTTGAATTGCCATAATCCAGCTTGGGGAGGATGAGGGCTTGCACCACAGACTTTGGGTCATCACTGGCTATAAAGGGTTTGACTTTCTTTAGGAGTTTCAGTGAATAGCCAGCACCTTTTGCAGAGGCATTAATGTGCTCCTTCATGCTTAAGTGACTCTCAAGTGTAATTCCTAGGGATTTGACCACGTTAGAGATGGACAGTTTGCGGTTTAGTGCAGTGATACAGTTGAGCCAATTAGTTACGGAAGGGATTTTTATTTAGGTTGGATGAGGAGGAGTTCAGTTTTGCTAGGGTTGAGTTTCTGGTGGTTGCTCGTCAGCCATGAGTGAACTGTGTGCAGAGTGTTGTTTAGGTGCTGGTTGTCCTTGACTAATGAGATTTTCATGTAGAGTTGGGTGTCATCCGCATATAGGCTGTAGGCAATTCCAGCTTGTTTCAGGATCACTGCGAAAGGTTCCATATAGAGGTTGGATAGAGTAGGGGACAGGGTTGACCCTTGTGGGACACCTTGTGAGGCTGGGGTTGCAACTGAGATTTCATTGTTGAATTTGATGAGCTGTGTGCATTTGTTTAAGAAGGAGGTGAACCATTAAAGGACCGTTGCATTGATGCCTGCTCTCTTCGAGAAGGCGTTTAGATGAATTTCATGGTTCACAGTGTCGAAGGCGGCAAATAAATCCAGGGAGACTAGGAGGCAGGCCTGTCCTTCGTCCAGAGATCTGTGAAAATTGTCAATGATTGTAAGACAGTTTCTGTGCTGCAGCCTTTCATAAAACATTACTGATAGGTGGCCAGTAAGTTGCATTTGTCAATGTGGGCGTTGAGTTGGGAAAGCACATGTATTTCGATAGTTTTAGCAAGGAGAGGAGGTTGGTTATGAGTCTGTAGTATTTGAGATTGTTTGGGTCATCGTCTGGCTTTTTGATGAGGGGGTTACTTGGAGGAGTTTGAGGGTGGCCAACATGGAGCGGTTTGATAGTGAGGAATTGAAGATATTAGTCCATGAAAGTGCCTTGATGTGGCTGAGCTTTTTTACAAATGCTGAAGGGAGAGAGTCTGATATGCATGATGTGGGTTTCATGTTCGCAAGGATTTTGCGAACTTCTTCAACACAGTCTTGTTTGACTTTGTCCCAGATTGCATTGTTTTTCGGCTGTAGGGAGTTGAGGTTTGAGAGCTTTGTTGGTAATTGGATGAGCTGTGTTGGCGAGGAAGAGAGATGATCTACATAAAAGGAGTGATGTTCAAGGGGGCCCTTTCCGCATGGTTATCCTTGCTGTGGGTGAGCAAAGACAGAGGCTCACGGGCGAGATTGATATTGGATACTTTTTGAGAAAAACTGATGCAAATTCGTCACAGTGTTTGGTCGAGTTGTTAATTGCCAGTTAAGGGACAGAAAATGTTTGTTGTTTTATGAGGTTAAAAAGTTCTTTAAGCTTAAACAAAACAAAAAAAGTTCTTTAAGTCTGTTTTTGAACTGGTCTAGTTGTTTCCGGAAAAAAGAGGATTTTTCTTTGAAAATATGAGTTTTGTATTTTTGGCGTTCGTCCCGGAGGATCAAGAGATTAGTTTCGGATGGATGCTGTCTCCAGGTTCTTTCCACTAGACGGAATTGGCGCAACTCATTGTTTAGGTTGTTGTTAAACCGGGATCTGGAGGGGATACTTTTTGACTTCTTAAGATTAAAAGGTGCGACCTCTACAATGAGTTCAGCCATTTTCGTGTTGTGATTGTCAGTAAGGTTGTTTGCCCAGGACAGGCCTGGAGGGGGTTAGATTTGGGAATGAACATGTGCTTCTAACTCAGCCTGTGGGATTCGGTGGATGTTCCTGACCCAGCGCTTGAGATGGCTGGTGTTGGAGCGGACCTATGGATATATAGATTGAGTTGGAGCAGTATTAGATGAAGATCGGTCCAGTCTGATGGAAGGATGGAGTGAAGGGAAAATATGTTGTGTTTGGAGATGATTGTGTCATGGGTAGAGCCTTTGTCATGCATTTGCTCCTTGCGGTGCTGGGTAAGGTCAGTCGTATCCAGTAGTGAGGTACTGTGGTAGGTCTAGCCATCCACCCCGCTGCAGCGAGTGATAATGGAACAACTTTTAGAGTGGGTGTCCTGGCTGGTGGTGTCAGCCAACTAACTCATGTTCTTTAAAAAAAAAAAATTAATGTTACTGAATAATCAAGGGTAAATAATGAGTGGAAATCCTTGAGCTGGATAGTGTGGCAGACACCCAAAGACACTTGTTTATAGAAATGGGATTCACTGTTGCAATTGGACACATATTTCTAAATATATTTGCACAATGAGCCATGATGGCATCTGGTCATGTAAAGTGAGCACATGTTCCATCAAAATGGCATGTTAAGGAATTCCAAAAAGCATATATCGGAGAGCTGCATTAGAGCCTTAATTATGTTAAAGGCAGATCTTAATTTATCTTTTTGACTAATGACAGTTTGATAGTGACCTTGTGACATAAAACATTCAAAATTGCTCAGATGTAGTAGCCCTCTGCATCTCAAAACGTTTTTCTCTGATCAAATATGTGTTGCATCCAATTTGAAACATCAATGCACCAGAGAAATAAATACGTGGAGCAACCAAACTGTGCAAATCTGAATCGCGAGCCACTGTAGATGTGATGCACACCACAAATACGACGACACAAAAATAATTCCTGCGGGCATTTCGCATTATGGTTTCTATATAGCATAAGTAATACTGTATTGCCACCATGTATATTTTGCTTCAAATAGATATAATGCAGCTAAGTTTTACTATGCAAGGATCAATTCTCCAAAGAATACTGTGCTATAGCCAATTGTCCAAAATACATTGGGTATCGATCATACCCACAGACTACTAGGTCTCAGAACTTGACATCAGATTTCTGTGTGGTAGAAATGGGTTTTCATGATAATTGTTTACTAAAATAAAGAACGTTGTATGATAATATTTTTAGCATAAATCTCAAGAAACAATCCTTGTTATGTGAAATACCTAGCACACTCTCTGAAGATGTTGGTAGATTTTTTTTGTATTATGCTTGAATGTTTCAAATGGACTCTGTAAAGTGAGCACACGATGCACTATTGTTCTTTCTGCTAAAATGCTGCACTTTTAGGTTTACTAACACCCTGAGTTTAGAAAGCCCTAAGTCACTAAAAACAGATTCACTCAGGGTTTGCTCACTGTAATGACCGATATTCAAAGGGCAGCTCAAGATACCACTCGGTGTTGTTTAAGAAATCCAGGTTCATTCAAAGTACTTACGTTAATACACAGAGTCACTCAGAAATATGCCAATGCTAATAGCTCTTGTAAAACAAATATTGAGATCTGGACAACCAATCGAATTCTTCATTTGTGGGCAATAACTCTTCTTGCAGTCCCAGCTCCATATTAATGCAGTATGTCTCGTTTACATACACTATTCAACAGGCCCATTTGCCTTCTTTCTGGTTTTGTTTCTTTTTTTACTGTCATTTGTTGTCCTCTTTCATTTCCCTCTGCTCCACACCGTCTGTCTTACTTGTGGGTGCAGCTCTGCACTGAGGCAAAGCAGCGCTCACCTTTGGACAGCAGCAGGTTTGAATTTCTTCTCTTACCTAAGTTGACCAAAATGTACACCGGTGCAGTAGCACCATAAATGTGTCCTTTTCTGGCACGGCTAAAGCTCTGGGAAGGAACTATCCTGGGAGCACCTACTTCAGTCCATAACTCTACATGTTTCTGCTAATCCGCCTTTGCCTTTTTAGGTCGAACCTAAACAGCGCTTGCGTTGTAGGTGATCTGTTATATCTAGTTTGTGTAGTCTGACTCCTCCTTTGCTTATGATTGGCTTTTGTGTCTGTCCTTTAAAAATGCGCGTGTGGTAATGGCCGATTCGTGTTTTATGCCCCACCTTTCCACAGAAGTTAACTCCCATGGAGTATTGCCACTGGGACGAGTAGCGATGCGCATACTTCTTGAATGTAACCCTTTCATCCCACGTCGGCGCACTGACGTCAGGAGAGTCAGTGTGATTTTGCCCAATGAGACAAGGAGAGACTCATGTCTCCTACTGAGACACACCTATAGGTGAGCTGCTGCAGTGATCAAGTTTCAAATAGCTCAGCCAGTTCCCGCTGCTGCTCGGGTGATGGGACTAACATTTGTGGACCCGCGAAGCGACCGCTGCTGGAGTGGTGTCTCATCTGAGCCGGCACTATAGTCAGGCAGTGCAAGGCATTATGGCTATGCTCGTGTCACAGAGTTGCTCTCGTTTTGAGGGTAAAACCTGTTATAAGGGTCAGTGTTGTGTACAGTCAGCAGCTCTTTTGTTATCAGCTGCTTTTGTTTGGAACAAGCATCTGTTAGAGCTTCCTTACCTTCTGCTTCCGTTCATCGCTACAGTCCTAAACAGGAAGACATACACCTAAGCAAGGGTAACTTGTCACAGTGTCAAAACGTCTAAATACCAAACATAAGTATGCCGAGCTCAGCACTGAAAGCATGCACTGATTGGCCAGGAAAACCCTAATTGTGGCTGCCCTGGCCGCCCATTCATCGCGCTTGCAAGTGTTTGCATTGATTGATTTATGCCTTAACTCCTGTGCATCTTTGGTTGATTTTCACTGCGTCAATCGATCGATCAGTTAGGTCTGGCTGCCTTTAAACTGCTTCTGTGTCATAGCAGTTTATCTCCTGTGGTGTCGTGCCTGTGACGTAACAGGCACTCCACGTAGGGTCATGTGACCGAGGTTAAATAAATGGGTGACGCTCGTACGTACGCCAGTTAGGCGAACGGCGAGAGTGACCACTGATACTGCATCCCGGCTCCAGTGATTATTACATGCGCCAGGCCACCGTAAACCCGAGTGCAATCACCCCGTGAGGTCGCGAGCTCCGCGATCCTCACGACACATCATTTGGCAACGAGGAGTGGGCGTGCCCCGCTCTCGCGCACCGAGTGGCGGCCGCAGGGGAGGGGGGGGGGGCTTCCTACCTGCCCTGTGGTGCTCGTGCCACGGTGCGCTGGTGTTGGAAGTGCGGAGGCGTATCGCTTTCTCTGCCCTGTAACGAGGTGAACTCCCGCTGGGTCATTGCCGGTGAAGACTGCCGCTGAGGGTGAGCTGCTACGCTCCCGAAGTCTCCGCGCGCGCACCTGTGCACACAGGCGCTGCCTCACGTGCGCTGCGTCGTGCCTGGTGTTTAATTAGCTGATCGCGGCTGTTTACCCCGGCGCGTATATGCTCAGCGCACACAGGGGAGAGAAACCGGAACACCAGTGACTGCCACAGCGCGCTAGAAAGAATGACACTCTGAAGGAGGTAATACAGAGGACAGCGCTATTAATTTAGCACCAGCCAGGGAGCCTTATGCACAGAGAGTGCCAGCTGACTTGCATATCAGTGACTGCAGCAAGGAGAGGTCTGCCAACAACTGACCCTCCTGCCCCCCAATGAACTCCCCAGAAGAGCCAGCATAGCAGGACATTGCAGCAGGGGCCATACAAAGTGACCCCATGGGAGGCTGTTAAACTACTGGTAAAGGAGAGAAACAGCAGATCAAAAGATGAGGGGACACACACACGTGAGCAGCCAGGGTGTGGAACACTAGAAAGTCGCTAGCCACTGAGAGCTACCATGGCCACAATTCCCCCAATAGAGCCATTTATTGTGGAAGGATCCCCGTCTTCACTCTCCCCCAAATGGAAAGACTGGGTGGAACGGCTGCTAATCTTCTTTGAAGCCACCAAGGTACACAGAGATCAGAAAAGAGCCATGCTGCTGCATCTAGGGGGGTAAAGACATCCATAACATAACCAAGACGCTCAACGAAGCCACGCCAAAGACCCATAACACCCTGATAAATGCTCTCAATGGCCATTTTGAGCCAATGGCCAATCAGGACTATGAGCGGTTCATTTTCCGGCAGGCGCGCCAACTCCCGGAAGAGTCCCTTGACACATTTCACGCTCGTCTCAAGAACCTGGCGTTGACGTGTGACTTCCGCGACGAAACGGAGGAGATTAGGGGACAGATCATCCAGGGCTGTGCATCTGCCAAGCTCCGTGAAAGAGTCCTGGAGGAATCTGGGAAGCCACTACAGGACATACTGACATTAGGGCACACAAAGGAGCTATCCAAATCCCGGGCGGCTCATATGGAGGCGGCTCTCCAATCTCCAGTTAAGACGGAACCCGTGAATGTCGTGACGACCAAATCAACGAATCGCTGGACAAAAAAAGAAGCAGGAACGGCGTTTGAGGGGCAGACGAAAACATGCGGTTACTGTGGAGGACCACCTCACAGGGCAGCGGACTGCCCAGCCAAAGGGAAACGGTGCTCAGGATGTGGGCGATTTAACCATTTCGAAAAGGTCTGCAGATCAAAGAGATATCGGAAACCTCGTCAAGTGGTGATCATGGTCCCAGAAGAAGAGAAAGGATCCAGTGACATGGACGATGACGAGGAGGAGGAGGAGCGCGTAGTACACAAAGTACACATGATAGGAACAGCTACTCGGAAAGCCAGGCAACTACCCCAATGTAGTATCCAGGTAGGCTCTCAGGACATCCTAGTGGTGGTAGACACTGGTGCCACCATCAACATTATGGCCTCTGCCCTGTATGAGACTCTGAACTCGGCACCCCCACTCAGCCACACGGGCATCACGGTGTTCACATATGGCCAAGACTCACCCCTGAAGATGCGAGGCAAATTCAATACTCTAATCGCCCACGGTGCCCATTCAATCACTACCAACGTATACGTCACGGAAGATGGACAGGGCATGCTATTAGGTTGCAGGGCAGCTGAAGACTTGGGGGTTGTAAAGTTCGCGTTTGGAGTGCTCCAGGAGTCAGTCCAACACATATTGAAGGAATTTGTGAATGTCTTTGAAGGGATTGGGAAGTTCAAAGGCAAGGAGGTGCATCTACACATTCACCCCACAGTACAACCAGTGGCCTTGTGCCACAGGTGGATAGCATTCCACCTGCGCCCTCTAGTGGAGGAAGAGCTAACAAAATTAGAAGCTGCTGGCATAATTGAGAAGGTCTCGGGACCCACGCCGTGGGTTTCCCCAATCGTCGTCACCAGAAAACCAAAACAACCGGGCGCAGTGAGAATCTGTGTGGATATGAGGTTACCAAATGCTGCCATTAAGAGGGAGAGACATATCACCCCGACCATAGACTATCTCATAGGGAAAATGGTGGGAGCCTGCTGGTTCTCCAAGTTAGACCTGAGGTCCGGGTATCACCAGCTAGTATTGGACGACTCCTCTCGAAACATAACCACCTTCTCAACTCACGTGGGTCTCTGGCGATACAAGCGCCTGAGCTTTGGTGTATCAAGTGTGGCTGAGGTATTCCAGAACACGATACATGAACTGATCATGGACATACCCGGAGTCATAAATCTCAGCGATGACATTGTGGTGCATGCCAAAACAATCCCGGAACATAACGCACGACTGACTCAGGTGATTCGCCGTATCCAAGATGCTGGACTGACCCTCCATCGTGAGAAGTGCGAATTTCTAAAGACCAAGCTACAGTTCTTTGGATATATCTTCTCGGCGGAAGGTGCGAATCCAGATCCGGAAAAGGTTTGTGACATTAAGGACGCTGTGGCCCCCACCAACGTTACAGAGGTCCGAAGTTTCCTCGGAAAGGTAAACTATTGTGGGCGCTTCATTCGCGACCTCACAACACTCACTCAGCCGCTGAGGGACCTCACGAAAGATTCCACACCATGGAATTGGGACAAAGAGCAAGCCAAGGTCTTCAATGACATCAAAGGAGCGCTGTCAGAAGCAACTACCCTAGCTTTCTTTGATCCCCGGAAGATGACCCAGATCGCTGTTGATGCCGGCCGCACAGGACTGGGGGCTGTGCTGCTACAGCGACGAGGCCCGGAAGAAGACTGGTCACCAGTGGCATTCGCCAGTCGGTCTCTCACGGACACGGAGTAAAGATACTCGCAAATCGAAAAAGAGGCCATTGCGATACACTGGGGCTGCCATCATTTTCATCTATATGTGTATGGCAAGCCATTCGTGGTAGCGACTGACCATAAACCTCTAGTCGCTCTCTTCTCGGGGACCTCCTCCAAGCCGCCACCCTGAAGTGAGAAGGGGATGCTGCAGCTCCAAAATTACAACTGCCGGGTGGAGTATCAGCCAGGATCCCCGGAATCCTGCGGACTACCTCGCGCGCCATCCGAGAGCCACCACGGAGCAGGAGCAAGTAGAGGCCACCGACACAGAGGAATACGTGAGGTGTGTCCAGCCCGGTCTTGCCCCCTTCCTCTTTCCATGAACGACCTGCAAACCGAGACGGAGAAGGACGACTGTTTGCAATGAACCAAGGCAGCCCTGAAGCATGGTCAGTGGCACCGAGCTAGAGAGGAGTGGAAAATTCTGACTGTAGAGGCCCAGCAGATCATGGACAGCCTATATAATGTCCGATATGAGCTCACAGAGGTCTCCTCAGGATGCCTCTTGAGGGGACACCGACTGGTCATTCCGACAGCCCTCACGGCCCGGGTCGTTCAGTTAGCTCACATCGGAGACCAGGGGATGGTCAAAACTAAATCACGATTACGGACCAAGGTTTGGTTTCCTCTCATGGACGAGTTGGTGGAGGCCACGGTTCGATCTTGCCTATCATGTCAAGTAACTGGAGACGCTCCCCGTCCCGCTCCCATTATTACAGAACCCAGGCCCTCTTAGCCCTGGTCATGTATCAGTCTAGACTTTGGCAGCCTGCCTGATGGCCGACACCTGTTTGTAGTCATTGATGACCATTCCAAATATCCTAAGGTTGAAATTATGTCATCCCTCAGTGCTGACGAGGTGATTCCCAAGCTTGAAAAAGTCATGGCAATCCATGGCCTAATCCAGGAGCTGAGGACGGACAATGGACCCCCTTTTCAAGGGCAAGAACTGACAACGTAACTCAAGTCTTTGAACATTCGACACCGGAGGATTACTCCAAGATGGCTCCAAGCCATTGGGGAAGTCGAAAGGTTCATGCGAACCTTGAACAAGGTAATCAGGATTGCCTCTGACAATAGACAGTCCATAGAGCTTGCAATCTTCACATTTCTGCGGTGTAGCCCTGCTTGTGTAAATCACAACAATAACATCTGAGCTTATTACATTTTATGTTAATCCTTTTTGATCTCAGTGGCTGACACTGAAAAGTAATTTTGGCTAATTTTTTTCTGGAAGATTGAATGAAGTCAGTGTTTGAAGTGCCTAAAAAAGCAGTATGTGAACTGATCCAGATTGCCAGGGGGCGAGGTCAAAGTGTAATTACTTAGTTGCTTTTTCATCTCCAGGTTACTGCATATAAAGTAATGCAAATACCTTCAAAAACAATAAATGCAGCTGTGAGACATTACTTCAGGTCACTTAAGGGTGCTAAAAATAACAAACATTTCTATTACAACGCCAATAGCTCTAACTCTAAACAACATGTGAGACCTATTACTTTGCAAATGCTTGTTTGTGTTGGGTAGAGGAAGTCGCAGGAGTAAGGCAGGAGCTAATGGGTTTACTGCCCATACCTACCTGACGTAGCTGTAAAGCGCCGGCCCTGTGTTATGCGCCCTCACCTGTGAGTCACACCCATAACTGCACGGTGGATAATTGAGTGTATAATTATTTGCCGCAGGTGTGGGCGATGACTCCTAATTACTACCCAGAGTGCTGGCCGCACCAGAACGGACAGTCGCTCAACCTTGTTAACAGCAGTCTTGCTGGAGTTATTTTTTTTCGATTATACAGCCTCAGCTGAAACTTGTCTTAGCAGTAAGTATCATATAATACCACATAGTCCAACACACACAAACGCAATAGAGATTGTGTCAGGCAGCCCTGACATTGTAGAACAGTCACCAGGCTAGGCCCTCCTGTGGTTGCTCCTCGGCAGGGTTGGTACCTGCAAATGCAAGAGTTTCAGGCCACTTTTCCTTGTAAGAAATGCTCTCAGTCTTTCCCTTGCCAACCAAGGGAGCACTCTGACCCTCCATCACCTCACAAAATCAAATCTAAGTCAGGTATGATAAGCTTGTGCTGTGCAATTGCTGTGTATTTAAGGATACTGTTGTGTAACCAAGCGCCGCTGTAAACAGCATATTTTTAAACGTGGCTTCTCAAACCTTCCTAACCACATTTAAGATACGAAGTAAAAACACATTTCAATTGTTCGTAGCTACTACATCTGTATTTAATGTGTTACGTAAACTATTGAAGTCCTCCCATGAACAACTCGGGCATCGAACAAACAGCCCTTGATTGGTAGAGCGCTATGTTAAAGGAGTTAGTCAGCAGGTCAGGGCGAGAGCATCAGAAACAGATCCAAACCAACAACTGAGTGTAATTGATGGTATGGCAAGCTGCACTGGCCCCACACATCCTCACACAGAGAAACAGACGAACACCACAGATGACATACCTAAATATTACAGCGACAATTCTAATTTGTTTTTTACCTTGAGCTCCTAAAGTGGAGGATTGTGGTAAGGGTCTAATTCTTAAAGAATCACAGATCTCAGTTAGGCCTGCGCGTAGAACTTCGCTCTGTTCGCGGAGTTTTCTGCACTCTGTGGAGCTTGCAGAGTGCAGAAAACTCAGCTTGCGATGTGCAGCGGAGTTTTTTCCCCGCTTGCGACCGGGAACCCTGCGAACTACGCCCAGGCATGATCTCAGTACAGGTAGGAGCAGGTCCATTCATGATGATATTTACAACCACAAGACTTTTAAAAAGGCCTCCGGCGTGCACTATGCACTATTGATGGTTTTACCGACTACGTTAGTGTACGCATTGTGAAAGTTTTTCAACTAAAGACATCTTTCTTTCATTTATGGGAACGATTCTCACAGCCTGCACTTTGTAACATACTATGTATGTGTTTGGGAAATTGTCATGCACTTAACTATACTTGTGTGTCATACCTGACTGAACCTGCTTTTACAACTGCTTGCCAGGTAATGGCTGGCTTGGTGGGTTCATGAATCTTCCATGCAGGCCCAACAATACTTTAAGCTGAGCAAAAGTACCAGAGATAAAAGTCGGTCAACACAGCATGGCATCACATTAGACTATGATGTCATACAACATAGTCATTTGTGGGTCTGAGATTGTGTCACTACTGCAGTTATTGGGCTCAATTCACAAATGTATTTTTGGGCTTAAACCGTAAAATGTTTATGGCCAAAAATATCTCCATTGATGCCTGTAAGAAATTCACAATAGGATTTCTATCGTCTCAATTGATTTACTACGGTGGATTTCTCCATCATAAGTGAGGAGACATTAACCTCAGTATATTACAAAGAAGGTGTGGGAAGTGGGTGTTAGATGGCATGGTTGGCCATCTAAGGTTGCGAATGCTCACATACATGCACTTTCAGAAGCATTCAGGAGTGAAATGCAACCTTTTCCCACTTCGAAAGGACCAGAAATGTATTCCCCTTCAGAATGAGGAGGGAAACTTAACACCCACAGAGGTGTTTGGGGTTTGGAGGGAGGGATTCTTCAATAGGAAAAAATGTTTTCCTGTGGAGTGAAAAAAAGGAGACAGTGTGTCCTGGCATAGTACACTATATTCTCCCTGTGTGTAACCCTACACTATGCAGAATTACAGACGCTGACTTAGGAACCAAGTGCAGATGTTACATGGCATCATCCCCTCAAAAGGCTTGCAAACCGGTGCCTGGCACAACTTTCAAGGCATACTACTAGGAAAGTAAGCGAATTCCCAAAAGTTAAAAAATCAGAAACTGTGCCTAGGTGACAGTGTGGATGCAAATGTACTACTTTTTCCACGAAGTAGGCCGAATGTGCCTAATTTCTGTATTCACACTACTCAAACTATTTGCTGCCATCACATTTGAACATTAAGAGGTGGGAATCGTTATTAGTGCTTGAAATGTTGAATATATTCATTTAAAGATTTCAAATCTTTAGTAGGGTGGATAGGACATGTTTTGCACATCAGTGGATAGTAGGACAGGTTTGTCAAATGGTTTCTGATTTCATCATTTAACTGCTCCTGGCAAGTGTCAAAACCTCAGGGTATGGAACATTTTATTTAAACATGAGATGCACATGAAAAAGTACAAGTAGTAGTCTTCAGTGGGCACCATCACTCTTGCTTAATCGTGCCTACCCTTAGAATTTCGTTTATCACACAAGGCTACAAGCGCAAACAGTTTAATGCGGTGTTTAGCTCCCGCTCTCCTTCGAAAATGTCTCCAAGTGGTCTGGGGGTGCTGCAGTACCTGCCACAGCCCTACTTCTAGTGCCCTTGGTGCAATTTTGTCTCAGGGGCTCATCATGTGGCTGTGCCTGGAGAGTAGGGGCAGCAGGATGAAGATACCACCCACCCTGCGGCTTGGCCAAATGCTCCATCGTTACCGACAGACATTGTTGGAACCGCATAGACAAAATATACACATTTCTTCGTGTTGAAGGGGAGCGTATGGTACCCCTTAAACATGGATTGCAAAGACAGGAGCATTTCCATCATGATAACGCTATCGCTACAACATACTTTCTTGGGCTCACAAGCCAGAATCTAACCTATCGGACCAATGGAGTTTGAAACCCGCCATTCAATATGCGGATCATTTTTATAGACTGGCTTGTGAAATCGATAACTGCAGTAACTTCATGAGATGTGATGAGTGTGACGTGTCCCTATAATAACAATCATGAATCAATCTTCTCTTTCTGTGTCGAACTCCCTTCTGGAGAGCTTTCCACATGCAGTCACACAGCTGATCAAATTGGAAAATTCTTTGGTTGTGATAATAGAGACTATGCAGGACTAAACAAAGAATGGATCCGTTTATCATGCTTACGTCTTGCATGACTCCAAATCACGCCCCCTCCAACTTTACGCACGAGGCTGCCAAGAGACATTTCCAAGGCTACTCGTTTTTTTGCCATTCTCATCGACCAGTTGGAGACCTAATGAACGGAGGATCTGCAAAATCGATTGCGTTTTAACAGAGTTAGCGAACATATGGGCAGCTTGAACAACTGTACGTGAATATGGTTGCACATGTATTTCAAATGTCTCTGAATCGGTGGATCATATATGTGATTGTTTAATAGCATTTCACACACTAGTTGACAACCCTGTGTCTGAAGGGTTTTTATCAAGGTTGAAAAGCAAAGAATTTTGGAAAGAAAAGAAGGGGATGGATGAAGGACCAATATGCCCCCAAGAAAATATTAAAGAGGCTGGTCACAAAGCAAGGTTCCAATTTCACCTATCTGACGCTGTGACAAAATTGGCATAAATATCACCTTTGTGGACAGACCGGAAAACCTAGTAAAAAGCCATCTCTACGAAAATCGAGAATTCGGATTAATTCACAAGTAGCAGACTGATGTCATTTGAAAAAAAAATCCACTTTAAAATTTTTGCCAATTCCTGGAGTGAATTTTCAGTGTTTCAGGACACGGACATTGCTGGATGAATTGAGGTACGTGTGAAGAACACCCCAGAGCATATAAAGACCTCCTCTGAATGCTTCAAACCCCCAACTGAAGTTGTTTTAGGGATGTCTCCACAAGAACAGGGGGCTGATTAAGAACAGAGACAAAATTTGGAACCAGGAGTCTCGGATCAACACAGGACCACCAACAAAATCTGATCTTGGTCATTCTGAATCTTTCTGAGAGCTCAGGAAATTAGAGGAATTGGTGTAAACGCATACAATAATCCGCGTGGCCAGTAAATAGACCCCCTATTCCCTCTGTAAATGAACTAGAGAGCAGAAAAACAGTAGAATCTTATTCTCCCTTGTCACAAACAGTTCTGTCATGAGTGACGGAACTTGAGGACCATCTCCTGAAACATAAGATGAAATAAGTTGAGACACATAGCGGGGAGCTAAATCCTGCTCAGATGGTCAGCAGGCAGAGTCCCCCTCCATTGCAACCAAACTGCTGTCCTGCCTTCACAGCTGCCTTGTGCATAATTTCAGAACTGCATTACTGTAATAGTTTGTACCGTGGTCTGCTCAGATACTTGCTTGCAACTGTGCAGCTGTAAGTATGGTGTACATCTTTGCAACTAGGGCTCTGTCTCTAAAGCTTGCTGTGACTTGCATTGGCTGACAGTTGAAAACAATTATTAAATGTACATCTCTGTTATTGGTCCATTCATAGGTATATGGCTGCGAGACATTTGAGAGTACACCCAAGGCAGATCACTAAAATCTGAAAACCTCCTATTTCTTTGCATTTCTCAGATTAAAGGGGAGTGCTCCCGTGTTTGCACTTTTAGATATTTAGCCCACAAGCTTTGAAAACAAGCTGCCTCTTTGGAAAAATCAACAACCATCTGGTCCTTACAAAGTCTTGAAAGACCCTCTTTTGCTAAATTCAGCTGAGCTGGCTTTTAGTTCTTCCTGTTTGGTTTCTTGTAACTCCTGGTTTCTATCATTGGTTGCTCAGCCCCATCAAGCCACTTGTTGGTTACCAGTCATTCTTTACATATATTAAAACCACATAAAATCAAGTCAATCAAAATAGTTCCCACCAGCTCATCCTAATGTTTATTTGAAGGTCTGTTTTGACGATGCAGGTGTAGCTGCATCACTGTTTTGTGAGCAATAGTAAAAGTGCTTTTAGAAGCACTAATGGCAGAGGGAATGTGGCACCACTCACATGTTGATCTTACTCCCCACTGGAGTTCATTGGGCAGAAGTTGTGTGCTTCCACGAGAACGAGTGCTTGTATTGCACATATTCTGGTCAATAAGGTAGACCTCACTTGGTTACTGTAACAGGGCTGTAGGCCTCATGGGTACATTAGGAGAAGTTATGTCAGATGCTGTAGGTCAGATTTGCTTATTATGCAAAGATTTAACAAAGGCATATGGCTTGAATTATTTATTGTAAAAAGCACATGTTAATGCCAAAATGCCATATGGGTGGTTTGTTATTGCACTGTATCATGGTGTGTTGACAAGTATTTGCTAATGCAGAAGCCAGGTAAAATACAGTAGAAGGGACTTTGAATTGTGTAACCCCGTGGTCTATAGACAGGGGCTTTACATTTGGCCCCTCTATCAAATGCAACGGGAAGTGGTGTTTACATCATGAACTCTGACAAACGCAATAGTAAGGTGTTTTACTTTGCAAATTCTATGACAACTGCAATAGGAAGGGGTATTACATTAACAACTCCACAGCAAACACAATAGGAAGGGGCTTTACATTTTGAACGATTTGATAAATACAAAAGGAGTGGGTTGTTCATTGTGAACAGCAATTGGGTTTATGCTGTAATACCCTTTGTAAAATTCAATAGGAAGGGGTTTTACATTGTGAATGCTCTGAAAAATAGAATGGGTGAGTACAAATACTCCTTTTCACTCTGACCCCAGTAAAAGTTGGGTGGCTCCAGATGGGGAGATAATGTTCATGTCAAATAATACTTTGGGTTTGCAGAAATTGTTTGAGTGGGCTCTCCAGGAATAAGACAAAACAGGAGCTCGAGCGGAGAAAAGGAGAACAATGGGACACTCTCCACACTAAGTCAATATACAACAAAACCTCACTCTCCTGTCACTCCGAAAACATATACGCACTGTGCCCAAAGTAGATCAGTGAACCTTTGGGCTCAGTGCATATATGTTTTCGGGGTGGCAGGAGAGCTGGGGTTTTGTTTTTGTGTAAGGGCTATCTAGGCAGAAATTACATGGCCATGTCTATATTCATGTTACGGCCAAGAGGCTTGATTTACTGATTATTAAATGTGGTGACAAAGGCAATAGGCCTCTCATTTTACATACTGAATGACATGATTTGCACCCTGGTTAGAAAGTACCAGCTAGGAGGGGGTTCCAATGTGTAATGTCAACTGAATTATTGCAAATATTTTTAATTTTGATTATTATATTTAGTTGAGTGCGCATCAAATTACTTTCCCTTTTTAAAGTGGAATGCAAAGGACACTGATTTATTGAACATTAATGTTGTGCACTGCTGTGTTCCTTAACACGTCCCCGAGTCAGGCCTGTACAACTCTACCTTGTTACCCTTAGAGAAACGTGCTATTAAAGGCACTTGGCCTCCGGTCTGAGAGTCAGGGGTACAGAGGCACAGGGTTTCTGGCTGGCAGAGGTAGCACCCTGTCCAAGCAGGAATCTCAATCCTATTCAGAGTAAGTCAGATACACACCCTAAATTAAACCTGTGCTCAGCCTCTGGAAGCTTGGTACCAGCAGACAGGCTTAACTGAAGAGGGAATTTATAAAGTGTTTGTGCAGCACTTCAAACAATATAACAGTGAAAACACTAAACAAAAAGATGGCACACCTGGTTAGAAAAACAGAACGTACTTTATTAAACAAACAAAGACCAAAACAACAAAAATCCAATAAGTACAACCAGAGTTAATAATTTCTAAAGAATAAACTGAAATGTAGTGCTTAAAAACAAAGCACCAACTGGGGCTATCTGGTCACACTGGACTGGGTAAATCTAAAAGTTCAGTCTGACCGTGGTGGAGTGCAGGTCGGATACAGGGACCAACCTTGGGCTGCTGAAACAGTACCCTTATTTGCAGCTGTGTCGACAGAGGATGAGATGCTGAGGAGCAAAGGAGGCGGTGCATCGGCGTCGATCCTCTGGATATAGGAAACATGTCAGCTCCGAGCCACGCAAAGTCTGAAACGCATCAGGAATTGAGGTGCTATGTCGTACCGGCAATCCGATGCCCTCGATCCTCGCAGCAGTGGCAATGCATCAATGTCGATGGAGAAGCGCAGGTTCAAGAAGAGCATTGGCATCAATGCTCCATCAACACTTTATACCCACTTCCAAGGGCCCAGAACTGGATTGGCACCACTTGGCAGGGCAAGACTCACTGATGGCTGAGTCCAGGTGTTCTAGCAGGGTGAGTGGAAGTCTTTTATGCCCCCGAGACTTCAGAGCAGGAGTCAAGCACACAAGTCCTTTGAGACACTTCCGTTCTGGGGTGAGAGATGCAGGTCCGGTCCTTCTCACTCACAGACAAGAGAGCAGCAGGCAGCAGGTCAGCAGAGCAGAAGTCCACTAGAGTAGCAGTCCAGCAGGAAGGCAGTCCTTGTAGCAGCAAAGCAGTCCTTCATGGCAGAGTATCCACAGGTCCAGAATGTACAGAGTTGGTGGTGTTAGAGGTCCAGTACTTATACCCAGCTGTGCATTTGAATTTGAGGAGGCTTCACAGAGAGGCCTTTTAAGTGCATAGGGTCCTTACCCTTCCTGCCCTGGCCCCGGAATCACCACAGGGTTATATTCAGCCCTTTGTGTAGGGATAGGACACAGCCTGCTCAGGCTTAAGTGTCAGTTCCTACCTCCCATCCTGCCCAGGATGGCCCATTAGGAAGTGGATGGCCCATCAGCCACACCTATGTTCACTTTGTGTGTGGTTGTCTAGAGAGAATGCACAAAGCCCAGCTGTCACCAAACCACAGACGTGTATTCAGAGACAGGCAGAATGCACCAAATGGCTAAAGTAAAAAAATGACAACTTTCTAAAAGTGGCATTTTCAGAATTTCAATTTAAAATTTGACTTCACCATAAGTTGTGATTTTAAATTGTGATTCCAGGGACACCAAACTTGGGGATTCAGTCTCTTCCCAATTGGAAATTTTACTTGTAAAATGTAATAAGGTAATCCCAATGTTATTCTATGGGGGAAGATAGGTTTTGCAGTAAAGAAAAATCTATTTAGGAGTTTTTTACAACCAGGACATGTAAAACTTAAAAATATATGTTCAATTTTTTTTTTGTTGTAAAGACTTTTTTATTGAAAATATACCAGAAACAAAAGGCCAAGCAAATTGAGGACACGTGTCCAAGTAAGAGAAGCGGCAAAATAATAACATAGACCAAGCTTCCCCTCAAAACATCAGAAGGGAATCAACCCACAAGAAATGCAGGCCAGACTGTGTAAAAGAGTATCAATCCCTCCCCTACAACTTGTGGTAACTTAGAGAAAAAACAATGCGTGGTACCCTCCCAGATCTCATTCAGTGAAACAGTAGTCCCAACTCTGAGGGAGTACATTTGGAGAGAACTGGGGATCAACAGCTATTCCATAGTCCGATTGTCTTGTGAGTAGACATATCGTTAACACAGCCATACATTCGTTAGGGACACGTTATGCTTAGCCTTATCATAGGTAAGACATTCCCACCATTTAAAGGAAGCATCTTATGCTGTAAGAATAAAACAGAAAAGAAACAAAGAGAAAAGAACAGATGAGGAGAAGCAAACAGAGGAGACTTCCCTAAGGGGGAAGGAGGCAGGAGTTCAGGGGGTAAAAACACATGTCTGTTTCAGGTGAGTCGATCTGGGGATTCCGGTTTTGGATCCCTAGAGAAAGGCTCCAGGGAGTCTTCAAACAGCTGCAGAGCTCGTAGTCTGGGGGGAACCATTCAAGAGTGCCTAGTCTTGGAGAAGTGTTGCATCATGTCCTATTTTTTAAATACAATACACCCTGCCCTTGGGCTTTCCAGGGCCTTCCTTAGGGGTGTCTTCTATGTATTAATGGAAGGTTTGGGCCTGGCAAGAAGGTTAACTTGCCAGGTCTACATGGCAGTTTAAAACTGCACCCACAGGCTCAGCAATTGCAGGCATGTGATATGTTTAAAGGGCTACTTAAGTGGGTGGCAAAATCACTGTTACAGGCCCACTAGTAGCATATAATTTTACAGGTCCTGGCCACACGTAGTGCACTTTACAAAAGAACTTATAAGTACATTTAAAGTGCTAATGGTGGATAAGTCAATGCTACCGTGTTTTAAGCAGAGATCACATGCACTTTTGCACTGGTTAGCAGATGTAAAGTGTCCAGAGTCCTAAAGACAGCAAAAACAATGTCAGCAAAACAGGAGGCCTGAAGGAAAGAAGTCAGGGAAACTATGCCAGGTCTAACAGCCCCCTTTGAGAACATTGGTGCCAGTAACCTCTTACTGCCTTGGGTTCACCTGAGCTCGATTTCTCAAACACAATAGGAAGGGGCTTTACATAGTGAACTCTGACAAATACAATCGGAAATGGTTTTATATTCTGAACACCTTGCCAAAAACTATAGGACGGGGCTCTCACTGTGAATCCTCTGATAAATGTGCTGGGAATATGTTTTACATTATGAAATCTATGACAAATTTGATAACAAGGAATTTTATATTGTGAAAACCTTCTCTCAGATACAATAGGAAGGAGTTTTACATTGTGACCTATGTGATAAATAAAGTAGGAAGGTTTTTTCCATTGAGACTTCTCTGACAAATTCAAAAGGAGGGGATTTGGTGCAGAGGCAGCTTTTTAGGTCCGGCCACAATAAATGCTTAGCATTTCATGGAGATTTTATGTTCATATCAATGTATACTTTGGGTCTGCCGAAAATATTTGATGTGCCTTTCTAGGCAAACCCGTTTATGTTCATGTTACAGCCAACTCTATTCACTTTTAAATGTGATGATAAAGGCACTAGGCTGCTCATGTTACATTGTAAATGTCATGACAAAGCCTTGTGGCATAACCTTGTCGACTGTGAAAAGCTTTACATGTTGCATCTGAACCATGTATGTGCATTTAGGGTTAGACCCTATTGGTGAGCATATAATCACTTGTCACCACACAGGTAACAGGAACAGGTTGGATGTACCAAGTAAGTTGCCCACTTTGGTAGGTCTTTGGGGTACTTCGTTTTCCCCTACAATTCTTTGAGACCCCCATAAGGGCATATTTCAAGTTACCATTCCTCTTGCAATCCTGTTAACAAAAGAAATACGACAGAACATGATAGTGACACATATATTCTCCGCTAGAGCCAGGGAGATTCTACAGACTGAGCGGATGGTTCCCCTGAGTGCATGCCTCACATGCATGAGACACCCATTAGTCAGCAGCATAACAGTGGTAATGTTTCTGTATGATGATATCTGTTCAGTCTCACCAGCAGAGAATCATCAAGTACAGCTGTTTCCCCCAACACTGTTCATCCATACATGAGACTATACGGAAGTGTAGTGTCTGTTAATTCATCTATCTTGCACAGGCTTACTTGTGTCTGCTAGCCAAAGCGTAAACTATGGTAACTGGGCAGCAGCAAAATATAACTAGCAATTGGGGGCCCTAGTCTTTCTACCTCTATCTGGGCATATCATTTCTCCAGCGCCACTCTGGGCCATCCAGTTCCCCAGATCAGGGTCGTAAGTAACCCCTATAACTCTCTGAAGAACAAGGAGGTGGGTGCATCCGGTATGGTAGAAAAGTGGTATAGCAGTTTGGGTGGTAGTAACATTTTAGAAATCGTAATCCTCCCTATGGGAGATAGCAGCAGCTCAGTCCAAATATTTTATTATTTTATTGTGTCTGTGCTCCAGGGGAGATGGGTGGATGGCAGTAAGGACACTGGTTTGCCTGATAATTTTAGCAGTGGGAGCATGGAGAACTTGTCAAAGTTGACCCAGAGACTTGAGACATCTGCAAACTCATCTAGGAGGTCCACCAACAAGGGGACATTGGTATCACTTGCCCGCAAGTAAATCAGAGCGTGGTCAGCATATAATGAGACATTATGGGTTTGCCAGCCAATGGTGATGTCCCAATCAGGGCATTTATCTCGCATGAGGGATGCCAACGGCTCCATCACTAGTACAAATAATATGGGCGTGGGTGGCAACCCTGTCTGGTTCCCTTTTAACCTGCAAATGGTTCTGAAAGATCGGTACCTGTCTATACCCATGCCATTGGGTCTTTGTAGAGCAGGGACACCCACTTCCGAGAACCCTGGCCCCACTCCCATCTTAATAAGTCCAGAAAAAAGGCATGGCCAACTCAAAGTATCAAAGGCTTTTTCAATATCAAGTGATGCTGTCCAATGATGGACTTTATGCCACTTCGTCCAGTCCATGATCTTAAATAGGCGTTGCAGGTTTAAAAATTATTATTATTATTATTATTATAGTTGCTTATACAGCGCTACTGACACCCTACGGGTAACCTGGCGCTAAGTTAGAGTGTGTACTGGGTGAAAAAGGAGCCCCTGCCAGACGGAATTAGCAGGAGGCTTGGTGGAGGGCCCGAGGATATAGCCAGGTTTTGATCTTTTTTCTGAACTGCGTCAGATTGTCTATCTGTTTGATATCCAGTGGGAGTGTGTTCCAGAGTCGGGGGGCTGCTATGCAAAAGGCCCGGCCTCCTGATTTAACTTTCCTGACTCTCTGTACCCTTACCAAATTTGATGAGGAAGAGTGAAGCAGCCGAGGGGGAGCATACCACCTGAATCTTTCCTGCAGAGATTTAGGCCCTTGTCCATGTAGAGCTTTAAACAATAGGCAGAGGGCTTTAAATTGGATTATCTGGAGGACTGGCAACCAATGTAGATCCGAAAGTGCCTGCGAGGTAGAGGAACGGCGTGGTCGTCCCAGAGTTAGCTTTGCAGCCATTGTCTGTATTCTCTGCAATCTCTCAATCAAATACTGTGGAGAGATCAGAAGCAGAGCATTACAGTAGTCCAATCTACCGAGAATGGTGATTCGGACTATCAGTGTCCTTGCCTCCAATGAGAACATCAGGAAAAATTTTCGGAGAGCTCTTATCGGGCTGAAGCAGCTCCCAACTGTCTTATTGACGTGTTTCTCTAACGTCAGTTTGTTATCGAACATAACACCCAGGTTACGTACAGCAGTACTGGGAGTCATTGGTGTGCCAGCCATGGTTGGCCAAAAATTATATGGAAGCAGGGGGGGATTCTTCCTGTTGCACAATATAAGATCTCAGTCTTTTCACAGTTAAATTGGAGGGAATTCTCCCTAAGCCAAGTTGCTATACCCTGCAGGCACGCGTGGAAATCTGTTACGGAGACTGAGTGCTCGCCTTCTAAAGACAGGATAAGCTGAGTATCATCTGCGTAGTTGACTAAATTGACATTATGAGATCTTATAATTGTAGGTAGGGGGATCATATATATATTAAAAAGGATGGGACTTATTGCCGATCCCTGTGGGACACCTTGCGGTATGTTGGAAAAGTTTGAGCGGAAGGAAGGAAGAGCAATCGCCTGTTGTCTGTTAGATAGGTATGAGTGAAACCACTTGAGGGCAGTGCCCGTCACTCCCACCTCTTCCAGTCTGGACAAAAGGATCCCATGGTTCACCGTATCGAATGCGGCAGACAGGTCGAGAAGGACCAAAACGGCCAACTGTCCCCTGTCTGCTCGCATTCGCAGGTCATCCATAACGGTCACCAGGGCCGACTCCGTACCATGGCCTGGACGGAATCCAAATTGTGCCCGGTCTAGAACGTAGTTGCTTTCTAGAAACTGGGAGAGTGTCTTACTAACCACTCGTTCCAGAATTTTTATTGGGAAGGGTAATAATGAGATTGGCCTATAATTCTTCATGCATGCTGGGTCTAGTGTCGCCTTCTTTAACAGCGGCGTTACTGATGCCTGCTTCCAGCACGCTGGTACTGTGCCCTCCGTCAGGGATTGATTACAAATCTGCCATAATGTGCTTCTACCTGGTATAAAGCCGTTTTGATCTGAGTGTGTAAGGAAGTGTCTTATAGGTATCCCCAGAATCTTTTAATCAGTGTGAAGGAGCAATAACAACACTTTTCCTTTTAAAGATGGAACACTGTCTAGACAATGATTTATTGTTCTTTTTCTGCATTGCTGAGTTTTGATTTTATAGTTCACATCAATACCCTGTCCTATTACCCTGAGTTTGAAATCGTAGAAGGGGGTAATTGGTTCCCAGATGAGGCAATGAGGTATACAGGCTCATAGACACCAACGGAGAAAGACCTGCATTGTCAAATTAAGCACTGGGCGGGACTGAACCAGTGGTAGCAAACTATGGCTGATCTTCTGAACAAGTCTGAACATCGGAGAGTTGGACAGTGTTGCATGCATATGTTTACCATGCAGTTGGAAGGTGGAGACCAGAACACTGCTTAGGTATCTTGGTCCCTGAGCTCTTTGGCTGGGGGGGGGGGGAGGAGTAGTTCATTTTGCTATTTTGTGCACTACCTGTGGGAGCTGATAGGGGTGACCTCAGGTAGCACTTAAACCCCAACCACTTAAGTAATGACAAATTACTCTCTTTAAACTGCAATATCACCACATTGTACTGTCTTACTGTGTTACAGCGGAGCCTGGCTAAAGTTTACTGGTAGTGTTCCATATGCTGACCCTATTCAGGTCCAAGCAGGCTCTAGGTGGTCCAAGGGATGGTCGTACATGCCTTCAATGGCTTTTAACTACTCTTGGAGCTATTTGATGGATTTGCTGGACTACTATGCAAACGTGAGTGGGCGTGGGAGTAGTGAACTGAGATCTGTGAATTGTGAAAAACAGTGAGAATTGCTTGGCTATTTATTCTAAAGCAGCATCACTTTAAGTACACATCATTGCGGTCATATTTCTCAACTCGTAGGAGAAGCTTATCAATTAAACCAATAGACAGGTTTCTTCATCAAGCACTTTCCCACTTGCCTTGAGGACTACTTTGAGTCAAAGTTGAAAAAAGTCGACATATACAAAGGATAAAGGCTCTCAAACATTTTTTTGTTTAGAAGCTCTTTGTTATATAGGAAATTAAAGAGAATCGAAGTGACGTTAAGCAGCATGTATCATAACAACAAGCTTAGGTATTAAAATGACAAATTCTCACCCAATCTCCGTATCCCCTGTCCACCCAGCCTCCCCCCTCCAACAGTACACAGGGCAGCAACATGGAAGGCACCCACACTTTTGAGTTTTTAGAACTAACTGTAATTGATTGATTGACACCTAATTCATTAACTTTCAGGTATCTGAGGTCCAGCAGATGGGGGAAAGAACTGGGAAAGATCCAATAGTTGGAAATTCGTTATTGGATATGGAGAAGGAGAAATGACGTGGAGTGTTCTTACTCTCTTGGACCAGTGGTTGTTCAATTGTGACAGTGACATTAAGGCTGAAATCGCCTAGGGGAAAGACTGTGTAGTTGTTGAGGGAAAATACTATTTTCCAATGACTGCAATTTACCAAAACTTTTCCAAAGGTGGATTGAAATCCAATATTATTAATTAGAGTGTACAAACAGATGACTTGCAGAACCCATCACTTCAAATCAAAAGGAAGGACAAATGCAGAGGATTTTGATTACAATACTCTCACTTGCTGCTATAACTAAGGAATTTGAAATTGGAGGCTAAAATTTAAATCAGCATCCTCAGATTGATTCGTGGGAGCAGTGCAGGTGCATCAAACAGAATATAGCATGGACGATGAGTGGCCTCAATTCAATTTAGAAAAGTTACAGCCTTTCAATTAAATTTTACATTTTGATGTTTATTATTCATATGTGTTTGCGAATTAAATAAAATGTGTCATCATTTGTGTATTTGTTTCATTTATGCTTTTTTCAGCACTTTTTGTGTATTGTTTTGCGGTTAAAATCATCGACAATGCTTAGGCCAGGGTCCTCGGTTTCCAGTAATGACTAAGTGGGGAGTCCACGGATTCCAACAACGATTCAGTGGGTGTTCCAGAGTTCCAGTAAAGACTAAGTGGGGGTTTCAAGAAGCCAAAAGGTTGAGAACCACTGCTTTACTACATCTGACTCACCAGCACATGATACATTTAGTTGTGGCTCTAGTGCCATCCATAACAACTATTTCCTGATTAATGCAGAGGCATGGACGTTAGGTTTTCTTTGGCAATCATTAAAAGAGTGGAGAGTGACTATGATCTATTAGTGACAAGCTCCATACTTAATAGTAATGCCCTGAGAGCAGCTATGGAAATGAGCTGGTTTGAGTATTACTTTGAGGCTATTCCCACCAATAATAGGAAAGCTATATGGTGGAACTACACATACGTATCATAAGGAAGTAAAATAATAAACTGTCATTATTTCTGTGTTGGCTGACTTGATCCTAGCCACAACTGGTTAAGAGGAAGATTTAGCCTTGGGTTCATTCCAGTCTATGCTTTCAAAAATAAATTCATTCTGGTCCTTCCCCATCAATGCAAACCATTCAAAGCCAAAAAGTGATGACTAACATTGTTGTGACTTAGAGAGCCGGGAAACATTACAGTGTTTTGACTGCATTAGTACGTCACCATATAAACTTACTAAACGAATGGCACTTCCAGTGGATTAGAAACAAGTCATTAAATCTACGGAAGGGAAAAATGTTGAAGGTCTAGCAGATATTATGGATTGATCAAAAAGAAGCAGCTACAAAGAAAGATTAAAAGAAGTTTTGGGAAATAATCACTTATGCCAGTTTAGGTGGAGCTAACAGTTAAGAATATCATACTGGAGCAAAGGAGAGGAACTTATAGGCTGGGGTGGGTACTATCACTAAAATAAAGAGAACTAGCCAAGACTGAGAGCTCTGATTGAACAGCCCATCCTTTGTTTAGATTGATTACGTAGGTAAAACGTCATTACTGGGTATGACAGCAAACAAAGCTGCTGGTACTGACCTTGTACCTATAGATCTTTATTGTGCTGATAACGCATATTAACCAAGGTCTTTTAAGCAAGTAAAGATTTGCCTAATATTAGGCCTATCTCATTATTAGATGGGGCTGGCAAAATATTCTAGAAGGTCTATTTAAATCAGCTGTAAGGATGGACAAATGGTAACAATTTTCGACAGATGTACAAGCTGGTTCCAGGGCATGGAAAGGAACAATTGTCCACGTAGTCTGCCTTTATATGATTTGCTTCAAATCCACCATAGTTAAAAAGACATGACATGCAATACTCCCAGAGTTCACTACGGTCTCAAAGGCGAATGCAGTGATAGTTTTGAGATCAATAAAGGAGTCCAATAAGGGTGTGTCTGGCTCCAGTTGTATTCAGCCTATATTTAAATGATGTTGTAGATAACTGAGACTGACCTTGAAGTCTCTGAAAAAGGAAATACTAAAGACCCAGTTGATCTCTTTGTAGATGATGCACTTTTATTAAGTTGAACTGAAAATACAAGCCATATCCACTAGAAAGCTAGATACTTGGTCTCTTTGGGTTCTTTAGTTGTAAATATAAAATAAAATATGCCCTCGGGTAAAAGAGAAAGCTCGCCATCAGTTATCTAGCCCCATCTAGTGATAGACCCTCTTAACTCCCACATAATTAAGAAATAGAGCAGGCATGCTTTAGAAATAACACAGGTCTTGGTGCCCAATGCCTGCTCTGACCCTTTTTGTGATGGCCCTGCTCCCAGTCTTCAAACCTGATTGGATAAAAGATGGTGTGAGAGGCCTTGATGCCATGCTCAGACTGGGGAGACAGCCAAGCAAGCAATGGGGCTGTTGCTCCAATGGGGCAGCACAGCAATGGGTCATTTATATACAAAATACATTCTGTTATTATAAATCCTCGCGGTCCCCAAGATCGTCTTCAGCCAGCCTGGTCTGTGTGCCTAGTTTTAAAAAGACAAGGATTGCTGGGAGATCCTTTCAAGTGAAGGCCGCACAAATCTGGAATAAGCTACCAATTACCCTGAGAACACACACAAATCTGCACAGCTTTAGCAGAAACCTAAAGACATGACTTTTTCCAACTTAGCCGAAGCATAACACAGCTCCCCATCTGCAATTCCCTAGAGAAGCCTCGGAGTGACAATTTGATAGCGCCAAGCTGGGTGAATGCTGTGCTTTACTAACGTTTAAATAAATAAAAAAAATATATATATCACTTTCTTGTTTAAGGTTCATTGCCACCCTCACTGAGACCCTGCACAGAATGAGACAGTGGGCAGGCTAGAGAAGGACAGAATGTCAGGGGAGTTCCTTCACTCACACAATGGCAGATATTGGCCTGTAGGGGTTTGCGATGGGCATCAGAAGAAATCAAAACTAGAGGATGCCTCCAATAGGACAAGTTAGTGATACGAGCAACGATCAACACTTTCAGCCTACCTGAGGCTACCTGTAAGTATAAGCATGTACATATGGAGTCGGCTTGGTGCAACAAGATTGCATATTGATTATCAATTACTGTATTGTTCGGCAGAGCATCTTCATTTTTACATTGTACTCAAGGGTAGACTGACCATTACTAATTAAAAAGAGCAAATGCGGGTTTGGCTCTCTTAAAGACTTTGGGGCCGGTTCCCCTGCTGGTTCTCAAACTATGGGCCTGATTTAGAGTTCAGCAGAGGGGTTACTTCACCACACACATGATGAATATCTCATTCGCCATATTACAAGTGCATTAGATCCAATGCCACTTGGATATCCCGTACGTTGTATACAAATGGCATTGGATATAATACACATGCAATACGGCGAATGGGATATCCATCACGTTTGTGACAGTGAAACCCACCTGCCGAACTCTAAATCAGGCCCTACATAGTAATATCAAAGTCAAAGGCCAACCCTGTACAATACAATTTACAGGCCAACCTTGCAACATTCAGTGGTTGCAAAGACCCTGCTGTGTCAAGACAACTGTGGTAGAATGAAGTGCAACTGACCTGGCTCTACAGATCCTCTGATTGTACCAATTACGTTATAGATCCTGGTTACTTTGTTGTTGGTGTGGACATGCATTTTGACCTTTCTAAAAAAGAAGCGGGAAAAGACAATGTTATGGCTTGCATAAATTAAAGGGAAGTAAGACAATCTTTTAGGTAGCTCAGGGGATCAAGGTCTCACACTGAAAAGTCAATTATATTAAAATGATATGAAGCAACTAAAAGGAGAAGTGATTGCTGAAAAAATAACAAATACAATATATATCATCTGGAAATGTAATACCTGTTTTTTTTTTAGTAATCCTGCTCCATTCTTGGTAATTAGCTGCTGATGTGCTTCCACATTGAGACATGTGAGTGACAATTATGTGCTAGTTATATATCCTCAACTAAACTACAGCAGGTCATAAAAGTGTAACATTGTTTCAGGTGTTCTTTTATATGGGACAGCTTAGTTCAGTATTCACAATACAGATCAGATGTAAACTGATATTTATCCATCCAAGACCAAAACAAACGTAGGCAAAGCCAATGGGTTTTTCCCTGGCAGTGCACTGCAGACTACTGGTTTTGCCAATGTTTGTTTTTGTATCCAGAGGATTCAGTGTGTGAGCATGTATGGCAACCATCATGGAATAGTTTTTCTTAAAGTTTAAGAAAAGGCATTCCAGGATGGCTACCTTGCATACACACATATGGTGACCATTTGGATTGGTTTTCACTTAAAAAGCACACCAAGATGACAGCTGTGTGCACACCCATGTATGTGCATTGGCCATCTTGGAAAGTGAGCTCAATGTAAATTAGAAAGCATTTCAAGATGGCAGTTGTGTGCCTGACTGGCATTCATTTTTAAATGGAAGGAAAAACATTCAAAGATGGTCACCCACTGATGCAGCAGCAGGAGGCAGTTGGAGCAAATGGCAAGGGTCTCTTAGTGGGAATTAGGGGTACATTTTGAATAAAGCAGGAAGTGGCAAGAAAAGAACGGAAAGCATGGGGGACGAGTAAAGACAGACAGAGGGAGAGAAAACAGTCCATCATACAATGCAATCCGTGACCTCAGCAGTGGAAAGATACAAGTCATCCAATCAAAACATGGTGAGACTGAAATTCTACTTGGGTGTGACAAACACAAGAATAAGAAGGGCAACCATCAAATCAGGAGGAGGGAACTGAAACAGACAAGGGAAGGCAGCAAATTATGACCACGGAGCAGACATACAGCCCACTCTAAGTCTATATAGGATACAAAAGGTTGTCAATGAAAAGCTAAATCTGTTAATAAACGAGGTGAAAATGGCTAAAAACTAAAGAAAGCATTAACTAGAAAATAATTTAGTTAATAGTTGCTGGATGCGAGTTAAATACGGCATACAACCAACACCTAAAAAGACAGAAAATAAACCCCTTCAGGTGGCACTTGCGATCTTTTATAACATCACACATTACATTATCTGAAACATGAAATTCAACATTACATCATTTGTATAAATTAAAGGATATGACTAATCATTACAAACTTACAAAATCACACTTATAAATGTATAAAATGTGAAACGCCAGTATACACTACCCACTATATACTTTTACAGTGTTAAACAAGGAGTAATGTATGATGACACTTCAGTAGCATACTTAAAAAACAATACATCTTCCCAGCAATATGGCATGCTTTGGATAAAGCTTCATAACCAGAAAATAAATTGTGCACTCACCAATTACCTTCATTCCACCTCACCTAGCTTAATGACTGAGTCCTTCATTATCTCACATACTGTGTTAATGACAGTGCACGCCACCTTTCACACAAGACAGTGACTGTGAGTTAAGTTTAACTAAATATAATAATATGTCACAACTTGTGTTATAATCAAAACCAGATTTTTCAAAGTGTTCCAAATATAGTAATACAGAAAGGTGTTTTGACAACAATATGTATGTCACACTTACTAGATATTAGAAACCTGACATCAAAATACTGAAATTGGACAACAATTAATCAAATGTATGTCATAGGAAAGAGCAGGGGTCGAATAGGTTTTCAAGTCAAGTAGACTCATGCATCAAGTAGGGCAGTAACAACTTAAACACACCCAATTCAGACTATGAAGAGTCTTTGGTAAAGTGGCATCTTTGCCTGCTTTAGTGTTTTCTACATATAGTGCAGCTCTCCTTGCTTAAATTCTGAAAGTTTTTTTTTTTATAACCTTTATTCATCTTTTTCTCAAGAAAGTCAGAATAGGTATACAATTACAAACACTGCGGTGAGATGGGATCCACCGGAAAGTGCAAAATATGTAGGTAGTACATTATCACTATTGCATTACCAGTTATCTTGTGTCTAAAAGCTTGTCTTTAAAATATCAGAGACATCAGCTCAAATCCTCCTCAGTTGTAGGTTACCTTGCATCCGAGTCATATTGACCACTTAGATTTGCATCAGGGTTTAAAAACAAGTTACATAACCCTCCACGTCCCAAGATCCTCTCCTAACTTTTCATCCCTCCTACTGGCCTTAATGTGGGCATCCTCAGCCAGCATTCACTTACGCACATCCCTTACCCATTCATCTTCTGTTGGGGTACGCTTTCCCAACCATGTTACTGCTACCCTGCGCTTTCCTAAAACCAGGAAGAGTTGCAAGAGTTTATAAGCCATCTTGAGCTAATTGGGTTTTGTAATATGTTCACGTAAGCAGTGTAGTGGTGTTGTCTCCACCCGAAAGCCTGTACCCCCTTTCACCAATTCCACCACACGGATTCAGAATTAGATACACCTCAGGGCATCCCCATGCTAGATGCGAAAAATCCGCCCTTTCTGCGCTGCATCGAGGGCACACATCTGAGCGGTCCATGTCGATACAGTGCAGTCTCACTAGGGTCATCTATGTGCGGTGTAAGTAGTAAAAATGTATCAACTTGAAGCACACATTGCAAGATACAGTATGTGTGAATGTACTTATTGCTTTCCACTTCTTCTCACTAAGGGGTTCCGGCACATCCCCGTCCCATGCTGCCCGAGCTCTGGGTGGAGGCCCGAGCTCTGGGTGGAGGGCCCACTGTCTCGACCCTCATGGCGTTATAAAGGAGAGAGATAAATGGACGCCCAGAACCACAAGTGAGCATTTTATCCAGATGTTGTGTTGTCGGCAGGACATTGAAATATGTGAGCCATGTCACCCTAAACAAGAGTCTGGTATACTGTAGATATTGGCCGTGACACAGTTCAAAACACTCACTGGTCTGCTCATAAGAGATGAAAGTTGCGTTTGGAAACAAGTCTGCTAGTACTCGACAACCCCTCTCCCTCCATGGCTGGAATAACAATGTCCATCATTTTCCGCACTGAGGCAAGAATCCATTTAGAGAGTTCCCGGTGAAACGGTGCGTGCCTTAGCATTCGTTCTACAAACAACTGCCATATTCTTGCAGTCTGTTTGACCACATAGGGCATGTCGCCTGAAGTGCCCGCACCCGCCATCAGTGCCGTTTTGAGCCTGTCCGGGTGAACTCGCCCCCTCAGTAGTCTTTTTTTCCAGTTGTCTTCCTCATACAGCCACTGGGTCACTTGATGTGAGCTGCATAGTAATATAAATCCAACCTGTGGGCTTCCAGTCGCCCTACTCATACAGTCGGGTTAAAGGGTTCATGGCAACTCTACTGCGACGGCCAGCCCAGTATAGGGAACACTCGCATGGGGATATTGCACAACGAGTTTTGGAGCATGCACAGGCAATGCGGTAGAACCAACATCTTAGACACCACCAGCCTGCCCATGAGGGAGAGAGGCAGAGTGTTCCGGAAGGCCACTGATCGCTTTAGTGCTTAGATCACCCTGTTCATATTGAGGTGTAGCAATTGTGAGTCCTCAAGTGCCATCTGTATACCCAGGTATCAGAAATACCCCCATCTCCCATCGCAATTCATGACTTTGAAGTTGCTTCGGTGGCAATACAGACAATCCACCCAGTGGGAAGAGCTTGGACTTATGCTTGTTTAGATGCAATCCGGAGTAGTCTCCGAAGTCTTCCAGGAGCTGCAATAGCCTGGGTATCACATCGCGAGGGGAAGTGATGTAGAACATGGCATTGTCAGCATATAATGATATTACTTGTGATCTCCCCCCTGTATGTATTCCCCACCATTTAAGATCCTTTTGAGCCCAAACTGCTAGAGGTTTAATGGACAGCGCGAAGAGCAGCGGCGACAATGGGCAGCCCTGACGCATGCCTCGCCCCAATATCCACATCTCTGACCGGCCCAGGCCCACTCGTACCCAAGCACTTGGTTCAGTATAAAGAAGTTTGACCCATTGGCAAAACCAAGGGCTGAATCCAGTCACCTTCCTGTAGATATTCTCCAGTCAACTGTATCAAGAGCTTTCTCGGGGTCTACGTCCACTAGCGCCAGTTCCTCATCCTTGCGTTGTACCTTGTGCATGATGTGTTACTCGCCTTACATTCACGCCTGTGTTATGGCTGGGTATGAACCCACATTGATCCTCATGTATCAGGTGAGGCATATGTGGGGCCAATCGTTTTGCCCGCGCTTTGAACAGTATTTTAAAATCCAAGTTGATCGTAGTTAGCGGGCGATATGCCGCCGAGTCCTGACCAGCACCCCCCCTGTTTCAAAAGCATGCATATTTCCCCTTCCTGCATAGTTGGGGACAGAATTCCCCTCTCATAAGCCTCCTCATAAACCTGCAATAGGGGTTGCGCCAGCTTCTCCAAGTAGATCTGGTAAAATTCCGACGGGAACCCATCTCCCCTCGGTGCCTTGGCCCTGGGCAGCTCCCGCAGCACCTCAAGTATCTCCTCCACCATCAGTCGTGCATGAAAACCCTTTTTCCCCACCATCTGGAGGCGCGTCAGTGCCAATCTCCTTAAGAACGGGACATAACAGTGTGCCCGGACGAAATGCAGAAAGTTAACCCACTTCTACGTGTCTGAAAGTCCAAATTCTACTATATGTGGTAAATCTGCCTGACTTATGCCGACTTGGCCTCCAAAATTCATTGGAAGTAGTCCATATATTGCAACTCTTTCACACTGAATCTCCCATTGAGTATTTAGAACATTTAGAAAATCCAACCAGAAAGTGAAAAAACAGGCTTCTTCGGGTTTAGTTTTCTGCTGACATGCTATGGTCAGTGAGTACTCGACATATAAAATCGTAAGGAAAAATGACCACTAAAGGCCAACACAAGTGTTTGTTATTATTACTGCTGAATGAGATGTTAACTTCTTGACAATGTGTATGAGAGTCAAATCCTACATTCTATTCTATTATATGCTGTTGACCACATACCAAGCAGCTATTTCAATGTTAATGAACACCTCAATAGCTGTATGGAAGAGGTTTCAGTTCTTGCGTTAATCTGCTTCACAAAATGGCCTAAGGCATGAGCCTCATTTGAGAAGTGTGAAGCTCAAGGCTTGAGATGATAGTAGATGCTATAAGAAGCAAAGGTAGGTTTGTTAAAACACTGAGGGAATGACAGGAGATCACTTGAACTCCTGAAGGGGCAGTAACAGATTTACCCTGTCAATAAAGAATTAACAGGCACACAGTAAAAGCAGGCCCGATATCTTTCAGCCAGGGACTAAGGCAATTGATAGCAGCCAAATACAAAATGGGTCTGCTCATAAATGGTGACTGGCATAGGCCCAGGATTCCTGAAAGTACCTTGTAATCTATTCTCTCCCGTGAGCCAACAACAAGAGCAGGGTCCACTCATCTCACTCATAGAACCAGCACAATTGCCTTAGCCTGATCTCAGCAAGCATGTCCATCCTGCTACATCAAAACCTGTCCTGACAAGGAAAACACACCATAGTCACACAAAACTCAGGCAGCACAAGACACCAACTGGCTAAAGGTCTTACCAGCCTGCCTTTCAACTTTTCTCCAGCATGAACTACAGATGACAATACTAATAGACACGTTTATGTCATTGCAACAATCACACAAGCAACCATAACTAGCATCTCAATTGACTATTTTTCACAAGGTGGAAAAACGAATTTGTAACAGAAAATGTTGTAGGAAAATTCACCTTTCTGCATGCTCTCCAGAGATTTTGTACTGCTTTCAATGGACAGACATTACTTAAAGCCACAGTAATGTGGCACAGAAACTGCACCACCAACATAAGTGACTTTAAAAGCGTGACATAAACAGACCAGTATGGAACCTCTGATAGGTTATGAATAGTTGTGAAGGGGATGCAACACTTTGGAAAAGAGAAGTACTAACCCATCCATGAAGAAGGCAAACTGAAATCGTGCTGTGCTACTTTGAATGACAAAAGAGAAACTGTGAGCTACTCTGCTGTAGCTAAGGAGCAGTTTTAAGGTATGTCTAGTAGTAGTTGTCAAAGGAGATCTTCAGTTTACCCGTAGCAGCTCACCCCTCAACTCTGATAAAAGGTGACACACTAGGGGCCATATGTAGGTGGGCTAATACCGGTCGGTAACGGCCGAAAATCGGTAAATTTTCCGTTACCGACCGGTATTTAGCCCTTTGAGATGTAGGAGGCTGGATTGAAGGATTCGGTAAAATACCGAATCGGTAAATTACCGAATCCTTAAATCCTATGTAGGGAGCACTCAAGTGAGTGCATTTTTGGTTTAAGGATTCGTTATTTACCACCAACTACAAGTTGATGGTAAATACCGAATACCTTTTCAAAAGCAATTTTGGGCTTTTTTTAAAAGTGCCATGTGACAGACATACATGCCCTTAGGGCATGTATGTACGCCACATGTGCACACATGCACGATTCAGGGGTGCAACAGGGTGTCAATGTGCCACCCTGCCACCCTTGAATATGCTCCCCCTATTACCGATTCGGTATTTACCGAATCGGTAATAGTGAATGGCTTCCCATTCATTCCTATGGGCCTCCAGGCCCATAGGAATGAATGGGAAGGTATGCCTTATTACCGATTCGGTAAATACCGAATCGGTAATAACGAATATTACCGAATCGGTAAAATTTACCGATTTTTTACCTACATTCTATTTACCGATTCTTAAATACCGAATCGGTAAAATAAGGAATTTAGGAATCGGTAAATACAAATTACCTACATATGGCCCTAGATATTTTATGATGAAATGTCTGGCAATAGTGTGCTGGCAATTATGTTTTTGGTTGCACTTCAAAATGGGATTACTCATCATACGACCAATGTGTAAAATGTTAAACATGTTTATAGGTGCCAAGTAGCCTAAGTCTCCTGCAACTCTGCCAGTCAGTAATGGAATTTAACCCCTTCGCTGCGGCGCGAATTCCGCCGCAACGCTGGGGGGGTTTGGGGGGTTCGCGGCGCCGCTATGCTCATGACGGAACCACGCCGTCATGAGTCACGGGCGAGCTGTGCTCATGACGGCGTGGTTCTGTCATGACTCCACCCACTTGCGCTAATCGCCCGCAAAGGCGGGGAATTAGCGCCGCGTGGGCGGGGCGGCCGCCAACGGCCGCAGCATGACGGAACCACTCCGTCATGAGCACACGGCGCCCGTGGCTCATGACGGAGTGGTTCCGTCAAGGGCATGCAAGGGGTTAAGCCAACAAGGCTTTTCCTTTTGAGAATTGTAAGTACGCATTTAGTATTGTAAATGTGGGCTCAAAATCCAAGCATGGTAAGCGCTTTTGGCAACAGGACTGACTGAAGGTGTCACACGACGTGGGACCAACTGGCAGCTGGGAATGATAATTGTGAAAAAAGAAAAGGAAAAAATAGAAAGCATTTTTTTTTCAAAATTATTTTATGTTCTCTAAAGGTCCTCACACATTTTGGATTTTATTTACAATTTACTGATTTATTTTATGGATTTGTTAGGCACACAAATCATGCCTGATGGGATCTCTCGGCGCTTGAGCAGCCTGCATAGGTCACAGTTCAATGAGAAAATTAAAGATCATACAGCCAGGTTTTCAAAGATTTCTTAAAAGAGGGTAAGTCTGAGCAAGAACATAGCTGTAAGGGTAACTGATTCCAGTGTTTGGGGGCCAAAATGAATGCGCTTGGGGTGTAGCAATAATAGCTCACTGGATCTAAATGGACGTGCCTGGATATATGGATGCAACTTGTTTTTAAGATAATATGGTCCTTAACCATGCAAGGATTTAAAGACTAGACTCAAACATTTTAAAAGTGCATGCTTTTTTATGGCCAGGCAGTTGAGGGAAAGTAATTGAGGTTCAGAGGGAAATTGCAGAGGAAGATTGCAGAAAAGGCGAGCTGCCATGTTCTGTACCACCTTAAGTCTAGAAAAAATAGAACAAAGGACTTCATTCATTGCAACCGTGAGGGAGTTCCCATAATCCAGGCGGCTCACTGTTAACGCTTGAACCAGGGTTTTCCTTTTTAGAAAAGGATTCAAGTGAAAGGCTTTCCTATGCATGCATATCACATCGAAACATGTCCCAGAAATTCATTTAACATGCTCATTGATGGAAAGGTTGTCATCCAGGAAAACACCTGAATTGTTTCGCCATTTTTGGGTGATGGGAGACAGTCCCAGTTCAAATGGCCACCAATCGATTGATAAGACTGCATGTGCCTTCCCAAAGAGAAAAAAATTCTGTCTTACTGAAATTAAGCTGAAGGAAACTGGCAGTCGTCCAGGACAACATTTTTAACATTCAATTTCAAAATTACATTTTAGTAAATTCCGGATTGGGGTCCATTAGTGACGACAAGTTGTGTGTCATCAGCATATGAAATCGTATCAGAACCCCATGACTTGATAACCTTGGGCAGGTGAGCCACATAAAGATGGTAGGGCTCAGAATTGATCCCTGCAGCACCCCTTTATCCAGGATCATAGATCTGGAATTGTAGAGGTCCATTTGTACAGTATGGGTTTGCTACAATAGAAAGTCCTCCAGCCATATCAAAGCTTTCCCACTGACACCAATCTCCCCCAATCTCTGGATTAGGATTGAGTGAAAGATGGTATTGAAACTAGCTTCCGATAGATCAAGGAGAACCAGCATACCAGAGTTCCCCTTGTCTAAGGCAAGCCTGATTGTGTCAGTGGACTCCACCAAGGCTGACTCCCTGCTATGAGAATCGTGGAAGCCTGACTGGGAGGGTTCAAAAAGGGAATGGGTTTCTAAGAAAGATACTAATTGTTGGTTTACCAGAGACTCTTTGACTTTCTCGAGAAAAGGAAGCAATGATATTGGTCTGTAGTTTCCCAGATTTGTAGGGTCAGCCGTACGTTTTTTACGAATAGGTCTAACCCGGGCAGCTTTGCATTTAAATGAAGGACTTCCAAATTGAAAGAGAGGTTACATGGGTCCGTACTGTATTTCTACTTTTTCTTAAGGCATTTATTAAAACTAAAAAGTAACGGAACACTGCTTTTTGACCTTTTTTTAAAATACCCCTCCCCCTACCCAGTGATCCCATGTGAAATGATTTGCTTTCGATATTTTAAACTGTATATTATTTATCATGATAATATGAAAAGCATTCCTGCATATATGGTTTCATCATATTGGCAGAGGGTGTGGCCTCAAGCCCTACTGAAATTATTCAGATTGCTTATAATATGTAATAATTTATGGAATAAATGTGAGAAATAAAGTTGCCATTTTGTGGGGCCTGGGTGAAAAGATTAAACATGAGGGGTGTGCCGTTTTACAATGTTTGATGATCTGGGATGTAAACCCTTTAACATGTTTAAAAGACTACTTTTAACAACACCTCTAAGTAGTACCTTGGGGCCCAGATGGACTGGGTGCTTAATAAATAAAAATGAGGCATGGTAGGTACGGAGTAAGCAAGGCTATATAATAACTAGATTCAACTTGCTACTTCAATGCCATAGCCTCTCCCCATTAGAAAATAATAAAACTCTGATATTTCACAAGTTGACTTGAGAGAGCGCTAGAGAAATGATCTTCTACCAAAGTAATACTCATCAAACTTGACTATTGTGAGATGAGCTGTTTGCTGTTAAAATTATGCACCAGCTCTACACACCAGTTACCTCCGTGGTGGCAGAGATCCTGGCAGGTCATTTGCAAATCGCTTTCTCGACAAACTGTGAGTGTTGTCCTCCATTGACCAGCTTCCCTATGACCCTGTCTTTTACTTACTCGAATCTCAGTGAACACTTATCATTTTGTTACTTTAGGTGTTTGACGCCATTGAGCGTTTGTCTCTGCCATTCATAATTGGGGTATAGGATTCCCCCTGTTATGGTAAGCCTCTTCGATTTATACACAGGCACTTGGCTTGGTCATGTCACTTGAACTGTGCATTGGGTTTTTTGTCTGTCGTGCTTTACATGTGCTTGTCTGTGTGGTTATTTGACTTACGGTTACTTCTTTGTGTGGTCAGTCCATAGCTGGTCTACCAGGGTGGAAATGACCTTGGAATGCACAGTTCTGATTGCACAGCATGCTATTGAATATAAATGCATTTTTATTTATTGTTTACTTTCTATGCCGATCGGTTCTTAACCCTGAGGGTATACTACGTACACTTGTGATTTATGTTGGGTACGGTTCATACATCTTGCACCCTCTATCGACCCAACTTAGAGCAAATAAGGACCCCAGTCCTGATGAATTGGCGTGATCAGTATGACATTAAATAGGCAAGAAACAGGTTTACCTACTTTTAATTCTCACCCATTGAACTAGTGTGGACTCTTGCATCCATTTCTAGCCATTCATTGCTTTTTATCTTTAACAAGGGAACTCACCATTAAATTGCCTATTGGTTATCCCTTAGTTATCCCTTAGTTTAATCTCACTGCACACCAATCTACTCACCTTAGCACACTTTACACTGCACCTCACTCTTCACATTGGCATAAACAAGAGAGCTGCGACAAAGAGCCCCCCCAGTGGGGCCCGTTGGGCACTGCAGGGCTGGCCCAGCAAGGAGCTACCTGATTATGAAGCATGACACCCATCTGGGTGTGTGACGGCTCTTGCTCCTGAGGGATCAAATACCCCAATCTGACGCCTCAGGTACCCCTGATCGCTTCATCTCTGGTTAAGAACTGCATACCCTGTGATCTACTTAACCGGTCTGTGACTGTATTTGCTAGACCTTCATTCGCCCTTTGTATGTAGACTCCTCTTCAAATAAAACAAGCCAAGCCCAACAACATCCTGGTACTTCAAAGACCTCACCTGCAAGACATTTTCCACCAAAAAACAGAACTCCCAAATACCCCCTGCTATTGAAGTCCTTCCACCCACTATTCAAAAACTTATCACATCAGCCCACACAAAGTATTATACTAACACCATTAATGAAACTGCCAACAGAAGCAGAAAGCTCTTTAAAAGAATCAAGGATTGCATCGACCCTCTGCCTGGCCAATCTCAGAGACAAGTGCAATGCAATCATCCTCTACTTATGTATTTTTTCACTGAAGATTAAAACCTGTCAACTACATCACATCTGCTTTTCCTAAGACACCTACATCTCTGTGCTGCAACCCACAGTAATCATCTCTCAAAGCCATCTCTTGCAGACCTCACCAACATCCTCAACTCTCTCAATGTCACCTCCAATGGCAATATCTTACACTCAGCCCTCAAAGTCATCTCTGGAAAGGCTCTTTCAAGCCAACTCACCTTCATCAATACATCCATCACTCAAGGTTTCATCTCTGAAGCCAGGCCAGATTCTCCCCATACTGAAGAAACCCACACCGGACCCTGATGACATCTTGAGCCCCTGTATGGAGGCCCTCACTGATAAAAGTATCTAAATCCACCAATACGCCAATGACACACAACTCTGCTAGAAAATATCCTCCTCTCCAGACGTCCAACACCTTAAACACTGCCTGCACCTCATTCAGACCTGGAGGACAAGCAACTATCTGAAGAAATACCCCATTAAGACAGAGTTCGTATTGTTTGAAAAAGCAGCATGCAACAACTAGTCAAATTTGTATGAAAAACAATAACTTGAACAGATTGAACCCCAACTTTCACCCAGTAAAATAACTCTGATTCACTCTCACCACCAATCTTGCCACAAAAAACAATTGCCTGGTACCGGCTCTGTCAACTGAAAAATCTGAAACTATTCCTTCCAGAAACCAACTTCAGAACTGCTGTCCAAACCCTCATACTTTTGCATTTATATGGCGTAATCCACTGCTCTCTAAATTCCTAGTCGCCACAATGGGCATCCTTGAGGGCGTCCTACATGCCCTAGTATGCCTTATCAACAATCTGAAAAAATATGACCACATCACCTTCAACCTGTTGGAACACCACTGGCCACCCATACAAGCTTGAACCATCTTCAAAACCTTCTGCATTCTCTAAAAAGCCATCACGAATGACACCCCCACCTATCAGGCTGACAAGCACAACTTCTGGCAGCTCTAGGCTCACCAACAGCTAGGACACCATTACACCACAGACGATGAAGTCCCAAAAAGAAAAAAGAAGACAACAGACCACTCACAATCTAGAACAACATCCCTGTATCCATAAGAACAGCATAAACCTTGCTCCAGTTTACCAAAGAGCTGAAGACACACCTATCTAAAGAACACCACATCATAGCAAAGCAATAATCCACCTCTCAGAACCCAGCTTCCCCGGACGTATTCTTGCCTTTGACCCTTTACTGCTTTATACTTCCTTTTGGTTGTGTTTGTGCTCTACTGATTCCTTACACATACATATATGAATACAGAACATACTATTGGAGACTAGCTGCTTCTAATCATTTAAATGTTTTGAAGAAAAGGGAAATGAGGCATGCATTGGTAATTAGATTTGTGGAGGATGGCACAAATGTATCAAATGGGGAAGCCAATACCACTACTCGGGGCCTCCTGGTTCTACATTGTGAACTTCATAATGGGGCTAGAGGGAATATTCATATATTTACAGTGTTTATCTATAGCACTGCTTCATGAACAGGTACTAGCACACTTTACACAGAACTGCAGCTACATAAACTAGATATTCTTAGCAACAATAAGATGATGAACAGCTGAACTGTAGGAGGATCAGTGGGCCATGCTGAGGGAAGGGAGACGCGAGGGAAGGAGGAACAGTAAGCTGAGTGGGAGTTACTAGAAAATTAATTTGGTGCGGACAGTGAGTTTTGAGGAACAGAAAGGCATTGAAAAGTATGGGGTAATCATTTACAATAGTGTTGATTTCATAAACCTCATGTGCAAGGACACATGACCAAGGGAGATCTTGACCTAGGGATTTACTGAACCGGTGGAGCGGTAGCCTCCTTCTGAGCGACAGGATGCCTGCTGCCAATCCGAATTTAAGTATACAAACAATTGGCGGATGGAATGTGTGAAATAATCCAAGCTGCTAGTATCTGCTCAGAGCTGCATCCCAGTGCATCGTTATTTTGCACATCCTGCCACCTGGGTTTAGACCTCGCCATATGCAAATCAGTCTGGACAGTGCTCCAATGGGAACAGCCCAGCCCGAACTGCCAGTCCAGAACTGAACTTAACACAAGTAACCCAAGACCAGTTTCGCCCTTATTAGGGCTCATCAGCCAGGTATAGCTTGGTTCCAGTGACTAAGTGTGCACGGGAGCCACGACTGGGCCATACCTTTCCCACTAAGACAATACACTGAAGTGTACAAAAAAACGATGGATAGAATTCTTGAATTAATCTCAGCCATTGGTATTTACTCGGGCTGCACCCCAATCCGAATTGCACAGGAAGGGAGCTCCAGCTACTAGGTGCATCGGTCGAAGAAGATCGTCTTTGAGCCAGGGAAGTTTTGAATGTTGGGTGTCTGATAGTGAGCAAGTCCTTATTTCGTGAGATTCTGGAATCCTAGGATATTTTAACAATGCTGTTACATAGCTCGGTTTGCCCATATGGATGGCTTTGAGCGTGAAGCAGCATATTTCGAATTTGATTCTAGCCTCAAGTGGGATCTTTCAGGATAGGGAAGATAGATGCCATCAAATTTTCTTTTCCCTAAAGTCAGTCAGGCTGTGGAGTGTAGCTGCTTTAAAGAGTTGCAGTGTTTCCGACAGGAGGCCAGATAGATTATAGGTGCATAAGCTGCAGCCTTGAGTCGATCATTTGAGAGCAGATGGTTTATTCTTTTTTTAATTGATGTAAGTAAAAATGTATACTTTAGGAGTGTTTATTTACAGGAGGTTCAAATGAAACTGTGCTGTCAATGATGAAGCCCTATAATTTTGCGGTTGTATAAGTCACTGAGTGCACTATTGCTCTAACATTTTCAACATTTGCATTGAATGCCTGGTGCAACTATGGTGTATGAACGTGATATGTGCAAGCCAACAGTTGCAAATATTAGCTTTGCACAGGTCAGTCAAAGAAAGTACAATTATGAATTTACACTGCACTAGGTTTTGCAGGGTGTATTGTGGCTCTGTGCCAAATCCCCTAAGAGCACACAGTCTGAAGCATAGCCACTGGTAAAAACTCCACCAACTTCCGTTTTCGCTATGTTTTCTTCCTTGTGCGATAAGCAGGAGAGTAAAGCAAACTGCATACACATGTGTACCTAGAAAATACGGAGAAAATTTGCTTGCCACCACCCTTGACCCTATATAGAGTAAATGTGTGTTTCCCCATTATAAAAAACAAATCTGGAATATATTTGTCCATTGAAAAATTTGGATGTAATGTGCCAAGTAATCGAAGTCTAGTAGCTATATTTCTTTATGACACCGACGGCAAAAGGTTCAAACTGCCCGTCTCTGTTATAGAATGTATTTAAATAATTTTAGATTTAGAGTTGAAAACTTTGTCATGTCAACAGCATTATATTCACCTGTGATGTCAATGTATTGGGCATGTCCCCAATGACTCCTCACACTAATGTAGAATTTGAGAAAGTGCTTCCTTTTTACATGTTCACATCCTCCCTCCTATTTTTTGCTGACTGGTATTGGTGGTTTGTGAACGCTGCACACTAGGGCACTACTCTCTGGGCCCCAGAGCATGTTCTTGGAACTCTAAAACATGGCAAAATTGGCTTATTGCTGTAGGAAATTAGGTGACTGGTTGAGAGGGGTGGAGCCCTGCTCAAGATGCAACTATAATTCTTATCAAGGTGAAACAAGCTGTTACGCCGCGGGCTGAAAAGTGGCCCATGGCCTGCCCGACTACGTCTCTTGCGTCCTTTGCTATGCAGCAGGGCACGCTGTGCTATTACCTGCAGGGTGGTGGTTGCGCTGGTAGGTCGCCGTAGTTGTTTGGGGGTGAATCTTCACAGCAGTTGGCCTGCTGATGTTGTTTTGGGTGCTCCCGTCCCTGGGGGCTGTGTTGGAAGCCATCATAGTTCTCCTTCCCAGAAATCCTGAAAAGGAGTTTTCTAGTAACAAACCCATCAAGGCTGCCGTCTCATTCTTCATAGGCTTCCATTCCCAATCAAATTTGGCAGCCTTAATTTCTGATGTAATTTCCTATCCTGGGGGTATACAAGGAGTAGGGTTTCTCTCTTCCTTGCGTTGCACCACTTCTTCGCTGCTGGTGGTGTGTTTCCACACTCCTGATACCTTCTTCCTGTTGACGTTCCAGTTTAGCTGCTCCGGTTGTCCTGCTGATTTCACCCATTCTCTGTTGGTGCTTTCTCTTCTGTGGTGGTTCCTTTTCCTGCTTGCGCTTCTGGTGGTACCCGTGTCCGGTTCCAGTCTGCTGGGTCCTTTGGTCCTTGCCTTCACCATCAGGAGCCCACCATCATTATCAGAGGTTTTTTCCCTTTGCAGTTTTTCCTCCTAGGGGCTCCTTTTGGAGGGCACTATCTGCTTAGGCGCTATGCATATTGGGGGCAACATGGCTACCAGAAAGGGTTGCCCTTATCACTGGCAGAGTAAGATGGTCAAGAGGTAGGTTCAAGGGCTTTCACATCGTTCCAAACCATCAGCCTGAGGTCCTCAAAGAGAGAGTCCTGACACAAGCAAGCACTGAATAAGCCTGTTCTCATTCCTCTGGTAACTTGGCACAAAGCAGTCAGGCTTGACTTAGAGGCAATGTGTAAAGTATTTAAGTAGCACAAAAACAGTAATGAAGTGAAAATATAGCACTAGAAAAATCTCACACCAATGTAGAAAAATAGAGTAAAATGCAATAAATTATATGACACCAAAACAAAAATTTCTCAGCAGAACCGGAAATATGCAATTTGAAAGATTTAAGTAGAGACAGTGCTTAAAAGCACAGAGCGCCAACTATGGTTATCTGGTTGCACTGGACCAGGGCAAAGTCACAATTTCAGGCTGACCGTGATGGAGCGCAGACCGAATACAGGGACCAAGTTAGCTCTGCTGAAAAAAGTACCTTAAATTCTGGTTGCGGAGCGTTGCGAGGACATGCATCTAGAATGCATCACGCAGCGGTCGTTTCAAGGTGCTGCAGGGCTGCGATGCGATGTCGAGGATGTGTCAGGCATTGCAATTCTGAGGAGCTGTGAAGTTCTGCGTCGGGTATGCATTGGTCAGCGGTGGTTCCGATGCAGAGCTGCGAGGCAATGCGTAGCTCTGCACTGGTTCTGCTAAGACCACACTTGGGCTGGCAGAGCACCTTAAGGCCAATTTCCAAGAGTCCTTCAATGGGGTGGCACCACTTGAGGGGCAGGACTCACAGCAGGCAGAGTCCAGTGCAGGGTTTGGGCAGTTGGAGCCTTTTCTGTCCCTGAGGCTCTGATAGGGAGACCCGCCAACTGACCATGGGAGTCATTCTGGAGAGTCCTGGGATAAAGATACAGGTCTAGTCCTTCTCACTCAGGCAGCAGGGCTGCAAGGCAGCAGGGCACCAGAGTAGCAGTCCTTCTTGCAACATATCAGCACGGTAGTCCTTCTTCTTACTCTTCCACAGGTCCAGACATATACTGAAGAGTTAGGTATGAGGGTCCCCTACTTATATCTGTTACCCACTTTGGAGTGGGACAAGCTTTGAGAGTTCATCCCTATAGAGGTGTCTGGAATTTTCTACATCCCTGCCTTGGGCCCAGCTTGTCTGGGGACAGAAATGACTAGTGTGAAACCCTTTGGGAGTATGCTGAGTGCAGAGTCTTTTGTGATGTGCAAGTGTGGTGGGTAACAGCTCTGCTCCTCATCAAGTCAGTGAGACAAAGGGAGAATATGTGTTGGTAGGATGGGCCATATCTGTTGGGGAGCAATGCACAAAGCCCAACTGCCAGCTCCCCATAGTCATGTGACCCAGGATACAGCCTGCAGGCACCTTTCTAAAAGTGACATTTTCAGATTTGTGACTTAAAATCAGACTTTACCATTAAATAGGGTTTTAAATTACAATTCTTTAGACACCACACTCGACATTTCTTCCTATTGCCAAATGAAAGTTATCTCTTATTAAATGTAACAGGGTAACCCAATGCTATCCTATGGGAGAGGTAGGCCTTGCAGTACTGAAAAACGAATTTAAGAGTTTGTCAATACCAGGACATGTAAAAGTTAAAAGTAAATGTCCAACTTTTAAAATATATGCAACTTATGTATTTCCTATTTAGTGCATACCCTAGGGGTGACGTATGTATTAAAAAGGAAGGTTTAGGTTTGGCACAAAGTTTATCTTGCCAGGTCGAAATGGCAGCTTTAAAACTGCACAGCAAGCTGCACTGGCAGACCAGAGACATGTTAATAAGGCTACTTAAGTGGGTGACACAATTAGCGCTACAGGCCCACTAGTAGCATTTAATTTACAGTCATAGTTTGGACCAATTTACAAGGAGATTACAAGGAAATTAGATATGCCAATTGGATTTAAACCAATTTAACCATGTATAAAAGGTGAGAGCACAAGCACTTTGGCACAGGATAGGGGTGGTAAAGTGTGCAGAGTTCTAAAAGCCAACAAAAACGGGTTCCGAACACAGGAGGGTGAAGGCAAAACAGATGACCCTACCAAGTCGGACCTCGTCCAGTTGACTGAGAGCACATCGGCGGATACAGCCTGCAATTGCGCATGCGGACGTATTTAGCCTCCCATTTCGGAGACTTAGTCAGAAAGTAAAATCTTTGACTGGGATGAACCCACTTCATATGTATCCAACCCACACTCCATCACAGTCAACCTGAAATCACGCCTGGGTCCCAGTCAAATGTGAAAAGTGACTACTGATTGGTGCTTTACTTTTTCTTAGTGCTTCTGCCTTAAAGCTGTAATCATTGTTAGATCTGGTTACCCTTATTGGATTTCTGCTCTTTTGGTGTCATTTTGCTCATTAAGGGCCTTATGTAGGTGGGCTGGCATTTACCACTTCATAAATACCGAATCATACCGATTCGGTATTTATGAAGTGGTAAATGCAATGTAGGTAATGAGTCGGTAAATATTACCGAATCGGAAAAATTTGGTAATTACCGAATCGGTATTTACCGATTCGGTAATGAGGCATACCTTCCCATTGATGGGAAGGTATGCCTCATTACCGAATCGGTAAATACCGATTCGGTAATGGGGGAGCACATGCAAGGGTGGCAGGGTGTGACATTGACACCCTGTTGCACCCCTGATTCGGCCATGTGTGCACATGTGGCGCACATACATGCCCTAAGGGCATGTATGTCTGCCACATTGCACACTTAAACGTGCACAAAAATGCTTTTTTTCACCTATTCGTCATTTACCACCAACCTTTAGTTGGTGGTAAATAACGAATCCCCACACCCACCACACACTCCCCCTACATCTCATTTCATGATTCGGTATTTACCGAATCGGTAAATTTACCGAATCGGTAATATTACCGATTCAGTAATTTTACCGATTCGGTAAATACCGAATCATGAAATTCTCCCCCTACATCTCAAAAGCCAAAATACCGGTCGGTAACGGTATAATTACCGAAAATCGGCCGTTACCGACCGGTATTTGGCTTCCTACATGAGGCCCCAAATGTTTCCCCTCAGGCAGCCAATCCAGAGGCACAGAAGGGGCATGATTGCTGCCATGTTACTGGAAGAGCATTGCTAATACGATGGGATCTACTTATAATCCGATGTCCTTACCTATATCTTTACTGCAAAATGTTTGTACAATTTTGATGCAAATGCCAATAAAACAAAGTTGAACCTAAATGTTTCCCCTCGCTCTATTAGATTTTTATTCTGTTATGTTTTGACTCTTATGCTGTTTTGTTACTGCTAAATACTTTAAACATTTTCCTAAGTTATGTTGGTCTGGGGTTTCAGCCAATGTTTAAATTATTGAAATTGTGTTCTACTTGACAAGCTTGATGATATCCACATGGCTATAAAACTGACATTCATCTGCTGGGAAACAAACATCAACACGGTCCATATTGTGTGGGCCTAGACACGGCCCCAAATTTTCTCTTTATATGCCACAGCATACTCTGTGAAGGAACAAACAATGGTTGCTTCAAATCCCTGAGACCAAGGCTGTAATTCTGCAACACCATGCTTTTTCTGTGGTTCCTAAAAAGGCCTGTGTTAGACCTGGCATCTTTGGCATGGTTTCCCCTGACTTTTTTGCCTCTACCTCCTGTACTTTTGACGCTGTGCTGAATTTAGTTTTTGCTGGTTTAGATGCTTTGGGCACTTTGCCACTGCTGATCAGTGTCAAAGTGCAAGTGCTCCCTAGGTAAATTGTTATTGTAATTGGTTATCCATGATAGGCATATTTGTGTTACCAGGAAGTCCCTGGTAAAGTGCACCAAATGTGCCAGGGCTGGTGATTCAAATGCTACTAGTGGGCCTGCAGCACTGATTGTGCCACCCACATGAGTAGCCCTAAAATGGTGTCTCAGGCCTGCCATCGCGGTGCCTGGGTGCAGTTGCTAACTGCCATGCTGCTCTGACCAGTGTCCACTCTGGCCAGGCCTAACAGTTCCCTTTCTATACACATTGGACACCCCTATGGAAGGCCCTAGGTACCCCCCTGGGCAGGGTGCAGTGTATGTGAAAGGTAGAGCATGTACTAGTGTGGGTGACATGCTCTGGTAGTGAATTACAGCCATTTTCGTTTTTCACTATTGCAAGGCTACCTGTTCTCCATAGGCCAGAATGGGCAGTTTGATTATTACATCTTATAATCCTAAACTGACTCAGGGAACATGGTAGAAATTCGGGTTTAGTATGCCTGAACTCAGAACGATAAAATACATCTTTTAGTGAAGTTGGTTTTAACATTCTGTGTTTGAAAATACCTCTTTTAGAAAGAAGGTATTTTCTTGTCTAACCATCCAAGCCTGCCTTTGCTAGGTAGTGTATTCCTTGTCTGGAGTTTAAGTGACAGGGGCTGGGGAATTCCAGGGGGCTGGGGAATTCCCGGAGACAGGGTGAGCCAGCACAGGGCTGAATAGAGAGATCTACATCTGGATGGGAGGGAGGAGTTGCACCTGGGACCTGAATAGGACAGTGCCTGTCCCCCACAGTGCTTGCTACACCCCCTATGGTGCGTCTGATGTCTCTGCCCTGCACTGTGAAAGGAGAGAAGGAATCATGTCAACTAAGTGCTCCAGGGCTGTGCTTTCCCTCCACAATGCTGGATCCACCTCCTGTGGGGCGTCTGATGTTTCTGGCCTGCACTGTGAAAGGAAAGAAGGAGTCATGTAAACAGAGTGCTCCAGAACTGGTTTGGACTGGGCAAAGGCACCTCTGCCCTCAGAGGACAAAGGATTTTGGGGTATAAATATTGGGACCCTGATCCCAAGAATTTAGATCATCCTGGAATCAAGAAGGAACCTCTGCCAAGGAGAAAGCTGAAAGACTAAAAAAGAAGGACTGACCTGCTGTAAGGCTGACCTGCAGTTGCTTTGCTGCCAAGGAGAGGGGAAGGACTTTGCTGTGTGCTGTGTCCCCTTGCTTGAAGGAATCTCCAAGGGCCTGAGTAGAGCTGGCCTCCTGTTAGGAAGACCTAGGAACAAAAGGACTTCACCCCCAGCTTCCCCCTGAACTCTGCTGTGTGAGTTCTGCCCTTCCAGGAGTGCTTGGTCTAATTGTGAGCCTCTGGAAGTTGTGCCTGCTGTTGGGAAGCTGACCAAGAGAAAAGAAGTAAAAGATCTGCAACTTTTTCACGCATTGCCGGCTTAGCGAAAAAATTTCCGTTGCCGCGAAGATTGTCGCAGCGCCTGTCGCCGCTGCAACGTCAACGCCGCGTTCATTTTCGGAGCGCATCGCCCCCGGAGCGGGAAGATTCCCGTCGCTGCGAGTATCGTCGCAGAACCTGCCGGCGCTGGTGAGATAGTCGCACCGCTTGTTAGCGGATCGCATTTCGTCGCTGCGAACATCTTCGCAGAGCCATCGAAGATCGTCGCATCGTGTCTTTGCGAGTAAAATTCTACCGGAGAAGCGACACCTTGGAATCCATACAAGTACCGCCTCACTCCCCATACAGACCGGATTCGTCGCACACGCCCGCTGCATGCAGCGGGGTTGTCGCGTCGCCTCCCCAGGGTCTCAGGACTGACGCTGTTGCTTGTTTTTAGACACCTGAGCGCCGCTAGGAACTTTTATCACATCACCAGGTACTGTTGGCTAAAATCAACGCTAATGTGGATTATTTTGTCGCTAAGCTAAGAACTCTTTTGAAACCATAGTCTTGAACTGTGTATGTTAGATTTTTGTCGTTTTGATCTTGTGTAGTTTATATAAAAGTACTTTATTTATCTACACTGGTGTGGAGTCCATTTGTGGTGTTTTCACTGTGTTACTGTGAGTGTTGGTACAAATACTTTACACATTGCCTATGATAAGCCTGTCTTCTCGTGCCAAGCTACCAAGGGGGTGAGCAGGGGTTATCTAAAGAGTGTATCCCCCTTACCCTGACTAGAAGCAAGGGTCCCTATTTGGACAGTGGTACCTCCAGCTGCCAACTAGAGACCCCAAGATCTAACAGCCTGCAATTACACCTTCCATTGAATCTACATGCACTTCCTCAACAAGCTTTTTTGTAGGAAACTTAAAACCCTGCTTTATGATTGGGTCCTGCCAGCTCTGATTTTTGTTATCATTCTCCTCCATGCTCTAGGCCAGAGGAGTTGTCCTTTTGAATACTTAGTTCCAACAAAATATGGTGAGAGTAACAGTCTACAAAAACAGATAACATAACAGCTTAAAACATAAGTCACGTGGAACTCAATTAAGACTTCTCATTAGCCCATATATAAAGGCTGTTGTAAGAGAAAACAATTACTAATTATCATTGCTCCACAAAGTCCCACTACTCCTTCAACAAAAGTACTGGGTGGAGCGAACCAGAATTCAAGTCTTGGCCCTGCAGGCTACACAATATATGAATGAAGAGTTTTATTAAGTACATGGCCACTCCGTGACTGTCCTGGCGCTAGGTCTAGCAGCAAGTCTTAAAATCAAACTATACCAGCGAGTTCCCTAGATGATGGAGGAAAAGAGCTAAGTTTCCAGCTTACAATGGAAAAATTCCTCCGAAGGAAGGAGCCACAGGTTCAAAGGAAGTAGATACCAAGCCTTAGCAGCTAAGTACAAAAATGTCTTACCACCCTTCTTTGAGTATTTAAATCGGAGCACTGCCACCAGGACAGTCAATGCCGAGCACAGAGCTCTAGCAGGTCATTAAAGGAGAAATTTGTCAGCAAGATAGACAGGACTGGCTTGACACAGAGTACGATGGACCAGATACAGGGATTTGAAGAGAACACACTACTTAATAGGCAGTCAATGAAGAGATCTTACCAGAAGAAATCAGACAGCAAGTCTGACCCTCAACCGTAAGAAAGGGGTCCACCCTTGAAGCCAAGACCAAATATACAGTTCAATGCACCATAAACAAAGAACTCCTGAAGAAAGACCTAGCATACAGGCAAAATTCTGGCCACACACCATGGTCCAACCTGGAATTCCGTTGAGTCAGTACAAAGACCAACTGGAAACCCAAGTTCAAATGGCAGTTAGAAGGGGAGGTTCTTTGGCGTACAAGGTCAAATGCTTTGGGATGCCCTCCATATGAAAACATGGCATGGTCTCATCTTCAGGAAACTACTGCAACATGAGCTGTTCACACAGTCATATGACAGAGAACAGGGACCGATGAATATTGCTGGATGCCTTTTGTGTGCGATAGGTTAAATCAATTTCAGTGACTACCAGTGCTCTTGAGCACTGATACAACATCCTTCAAACATGCTGCCTGCTTTTAGACCAAGAAAAAGCCTGACCTTCCTAATCGCACATGTAGCATCTAACCAAGAACCTGTATCGACCACCCCTTCAGTGTTTCAAGTGACTGAAAATTGGAGCAATATAATACAGCAAAACAAACAGCCTAATTCATTAACGCAGGTCTACTTTTCTGTGAATAAGACGCATTGCTCTAGAGATATATACACCACCCACGGCCCATCTATATGGAAAAAGGGGCCACGCCCCCTCATTTTTTACTGGAGAAGAAAAGTGTCTGGCAGAGTGAGCAAAGGTCAGCTTGACAGACACTCTTGACAGGTCAGCCAGCCATGAGCTAGACGTGTGCTAACTGCGCAGGCTCCTGCCTGCCTGTGCTGAACTTTGGCTTGCTGGGGATTTCACAGCTGTGTGGGAGTGACCACCTCAGCCGGGTAAAAGTGCTTCGAGGCCCTCCCCCTCGTGACAAGACGGAACATCACTGATTGCCTCAGGCCTGGGCGCTTCAGTTTTAGGACCTGAAGTGCCCAGGGCTGAGTGTCAATCAGTGACACTTCGTCACAGAGTGTGGTGGGATGAGGTCAGCATGTCTCACTGACCACTGACTACTGGCCGTAGGGGGCAACGGGCATTTCCCCGATGGGCCACCAGGGTGGGGCCAGTTTCGGGCCCCTGGGGGCCGTTTTTGCAGCCTACCTGCAATATCGGCCCTGTAGTAACAAAATCATCCGAAACCGGCCCTGGCACACAGATCGGCCGCACTCCCAACCACCCAGGGTGGGGGGCAGCTAAGCACTTTGCCAGGGCCGGTTTTGGTTCCCTGCCCGGCCTTGTCACTGACCCCATCCCACTCTATGATGAGTGAGGGACTCCTGCCTCTTTAGGGCAGCCAATGAGATAAGGCAACAATCCCAACCCGTCTGGGACCCTCGAGGCTTTCCTCTCTGGGAGCTGCAGGGCAGGTAAGTTTTATGTTTTTGAATGTTTGGTGCATGCCTGTGTGTATGTATAAATGTATGAATTTGTTGTGAGTGAGTGTAGTGAATGGGCGTGTGTGTGTGCACGTTTGCAAATGCATGGGTGTGATTGACTGTATATCTGTGCGTGTGTGGCCTGCCCGTCCCCCTCCTGGCCAAAATTACCGGCCAGCACTGATGTACACCATAAGCTAGTTATTTACCAAAGTAGCAATAAACCCAAATTTGAGGATTTGCTAAGTAGGGTATTCAAGTAAAAGTTCTATTTTATTTTAAAAGTTTCATGTAGTCAGTGGCTAGTCTTTTCAAGAATCATTTTTGGCCCCGAAAGTTCAGAAATATGAGAAATGCTTCATGTAATGGAGATGTGATGCATGTGTAACTAATTTAGGTTGTTATGCTGGGATAATTATGTGTTATTATTGTTTCTTCTTTGGCTGTGGTCACTGTGTTGGCTATACCCGCCCACATCTGTAATTTTCCATATATTTAACCTTCCTCGCCCGGGATGGATTTATCATCAATGGCACGCTTTTTCCAGAAAGCTGGGATTTATACCCGAACTGCACAGTTTTTCCTTTCTTTAGAAGGGTTATTCTAACACATGAGTCAGAGTGTTCCAGTCTATTTTTATAATATTTGGATTTATAAAGTGTGATTGGTCATGTGGGCAACGACCAAAATGCAACTTGCTCATTCCTTGGTATCAGATGGAAGTGTCCTCGCCATGACACTTCCGCCTGTCAAGGGCCCGATGTCTCATTGGCCAGGTCTCAAGAACATGGTGCGAATGGCGCATCGACTTTTTGTAACTTTCGTTGCATTTGTGATGCGGCTAATGTACTAATCCGCTGTACAGAAAAATTTATATTAGTTGACGATCACCAATCCTCATGCCCCTTGAAAATTAATGTGTCAGTGTAACTTTTGCGACCATCTATGAATGGCTACAAATGCACAGATTAAGGCCTGTGCAGGACAGCAAATCGTCAACCCTCGTGCGCATTGTCAACATGTCAACGCTGTGATTTTAAGTATCCCCACATACATGATATTCATTATGAGTCATAATAATTAACATTAAGAGTCAAAGGACTTTTTCGACTCGTAAAGGAGGCTTCGCAGATAGCAACACACACTCTTGTGGTCCTAAGGCCTATGTTTAGGTATTGTAGGTGAGCTGCAGTATTTAGACATTTAAGTTTAACCTGAACTGGAGTGTTTAAAGCCAAGGAATATATCTTGTAATTCCCCTTGGATATGCAATCATCTGTTAAGGAGGGGTGGGACAGACATACATGCTATAGGGAATCCAGGAAGGGAAGCCACCGATAAGTTAACCTCTTCCAAGAGAAGGCGCCAGTATGGACTATAGCAATATTCTCCTGAGATCAGTGTAAACAAAGGCCTTGAACACACAAGTCAAAAGATAATCATATAAAAATATGTCTGGTCAGCGACTTAAGGTACCCAGATCGCTAGAGTGTCCAAGCCACTGTTCTGGTTGGGACACCCACCCGCCACCCGCCACTGCTTCAGTGATGGAAATGGCTTTTTGGGTGGCATACAATTTATCGAGGTGATGATTATTCTCTGTACTACAATTCGGGGGTGAAACCATAGAGGTACTGGCAGAGCATTTGATTGGTGCACAAAGCATGCATTACCACGCAAGAACGTGAGTTAAATCCTTACATACTTAAATATATACAAAAATCAAAATAAATAAAAATAATTTTAAAATATATAATATTAGCAATTTTAAATCAGTGTTATTTGTTTTAAAATTTTTTAGGAGGAGATCCCCCATCTTCCCTTTTGTACATTATTATGCATTTAGCTTTTTTCTTTATTAAGGAGACCTCCCAACCCTCCCTTTAATAATTATTTTACCCAACCTTGTTTTTAGGTCGAGCCTAGACAGCGCATGCACTGTCGCAAGACCTGAAGTAAACAGTATTTGGAGTGTAATCCCGCCTGCCACTGCGCATTGGCTCACTCCTCTGTTGCTCGGTCATTATTGGCTCACGCTCCCCAGACGCCACTTCTGTTTATTGCAGGCAGCACCGACCAAGTACAGTTTCGTTTCGCTGCAGGGCCGTATATTTTCATTTACTGTCTACTTCATTGGTATGTTTTTTAAGCACCATGGCGCCTGGTTCACCCATAGCGGCCCGCGCCTTTCTTTTCTTTACCCTATTTTTTTATTTTTATTTAAACAGTGTATGGTTTTATTTCTGACAACGCGGCACGATGGTAACGGCGCCTGTGCATCTTCTTTTTAAAATGTGTGGCTCGCAATGGCGCCCGTGTGTCTTTTAAAAACAAAAAGCGGGTTATTTTTAAATGTGTACAGCATCTGCTTTCGGCCCATTAAGTTTAATTTGATGCTGCACATCCCTTGGGTGCACCCTCCTCCCGGCCCCCATCTCCGCCCCTCATTCCTGAACTGCTGCCGGTGCCCACCGGTTGTGCATTGGAGAACGCTGTGTAAAGGATCCCGGTGCTGAGGACAAGTCGAGACTTGCAGCTCAGCTCGTGTTTCGAGGGGGGCTCCAGGGATTGCAGGCGGGACAGAGGGGTCTTCACACCTCCTCATACCCTGTCAGGTTGTGCACGGGCCCAGACACTGACATCTCTTGTAGCCCCCTTGCCCCAAAACCACAGCCCCCCCCCCCACCACCGTGCCAGCCCCGTGCCGAGTAACGCCACTCTCATTGAGGGCAGAGGGTTCTGCCAGACACCCTCACAGCACACAGGGAGACTGCAAGGACCGGCCGACAGGTAAAGCGATGCTTTTATTTTTAAATCACAGTATTTCAGGGAAACATTACAAATCTTGATGCATATTTCTTTTATATTCCGGAATGTAAAAGCTGGCCATTTTTCCTTTCTACATTTTTATTTTTATTTTTATTATTTTTTATTACGGTGTCTCCATTGCAGGCGAAAGTTTTCGCCCCTTTTGGTGCCACGCGTTTCCTGGAGACACTTTCTAAACTATCCATTTCTGGCGACAACGGCGCACATGTCATTTAAAGAGGGTGTGGGAAAGGTTTAAAACACCAGACCACTTGCAGTAACTTTAATGAGGACTTCAGAGAGGCCTGGTCTCTGCCCAGGGACACACACAATCATTTGTCCAGGGCTGACCCGGGAGACACTCTAGGGTTCACCAACTAGCTCCTGATGTCGCTGACATGTACTGGCACAGAAAAAAAACTTTCCTCTCGTGCATTGGCATAATGAACCAACATTTGCCCCTTCGGAGCATTACCTATATAAAACATGTTTCCATCGGTAGGTTGAAGTGTAATTTATTTTGGGAACGTTTTAGCAGTTTGGCCCTTAGAGTCTGGTGGTGCATGCACGTCACTTGTCTCTCCCCTCGTCTCTCTTTTCAGAGGGCATGAGGTGCAGAAGAACAGTACGAGAGAGACAGAATGTGTTTCTTCTACAGCATGTTGTGGAAAAAAGGTCATTGAGGAAGCGTTTTGAAAAAAGATTGTTTTCTCATGAATGTAGTTGTAATCTGTGGAAAATTTAAACAGGTCAATATTTTGGGACGCTTAACTCTGGACATTGCTAATATTATTTTTGTAGTGTCGCAGGCTTTTGTTAAAAATAATTAGCTTTTTTTGTTTTCCCTTTGGTGACTTGCTTTAAATTTATTCGATTATTGGTTATTGGTGAAACTCCTGGACAGCCATTGGTTTCCTGTTTCCGTAGCGTTATTTCAAATGGGTGCTGCCTTTCAAAAGTAATTTTGTTGTTCGTTTTGGGGGCAGAGTAAAAATGCTCTTTTGGGAACCTGTTTAATGTCATTGAAGTCTCTCCTTATTTCACGCACATAGAGCTAAAACAAGCATTTGCAATGCAATAGGTCTCACATTTACACAAGTTTAAGCTATTGGCATTGTAAACGTCAATGCCTTTTATTTATGTCTTAAAAACCAAAACAGAAATAAAAGGCATTGTCATTTACAATGCCAATAGCTCAAACTCGCGTAAATGCGAGACCTATTGCATTGCAAATGTGTGTTAACCTTGCCACCTATACTCTTACCCACTCCCAAACCCTAAAAAATACCCTTAACAAACTATACCCTTGCCCACCCCTAAACCCCCAAAATACCCTTACCACCCAATACCCTTGCCCACCTTAAACAAAAAAACACACACACATATATATATATATATAAATATATATATATATATATTCCCATATGTTCGCTGACGTTCGAGGACGCACTCAAGGGCAAGCAAACAAAGCCTTCACAGCCGAGTCCTTTATTTGGACAAAACAGCAACGCTCACAGATATTTCCTCCACCTTCCCCAATGCGTTTCGGAGCTCCTTTGCTCCTTGCTCACGGGGGCTTCCGAGCAGATGCAAGAGGAGGCAGTCCCTTCTATCGCTGATTATAGCCCTCCTATGGCGTCATCATTTTCAGCCTTCTGGGACTTGTAGTCCTAATGCTAAAATATTATCCTGATTGGATTCTGCCTGGGAAGCAATACAGTCAAACCCTGCATAGGGCCTCCGGTCCCGTTGCCGTTAAGAAATAAATTCCGACTTGCCCTTCTGTTATGACTGTGTCCGTGTATCCGACACCAACAGCCCATAGTTAATTTCCTGGCGGTGCTGTCCTCCCGACCCAAGCCGGCCGGTAGTAGATTCCCATATGTTCGCTGACGTTCGAGGACGCACTCAAGGGCAAGCAAACAAAGCCTTCACAGCCGAGTTCTTTATTTGGACAAAACAGCAACGCTCACAGATATTTCCTCCACCTTCCCCAACGTGTTTCGGAGCTCCTTTGCTCCTTGCTCACGGGGGCTTCCGAGCAGATGCAAAAGGAGGCAGTCCCTTCTATCGCTGATTATAGCCCTCCTATGGCGTCATCATTTTCAGCCTTCTGGGACTTGTAGTCCTAATGCTAAAATATTATCCTGATTGGATTCTGCCTGGGAAGCAATACAGTCAAACCCTGCATAGGGCCTCCGGTCCCGTTGCCGTTAAGAAATAAATTCCGACTTGCCCTTCTGTTATGACTGTGTCCGTGTATCCGACACCAACAGCCCATAGTTAATTTCCTGGCGGTGCTGTCCTCCCGACCCAAGCCGGCCGGTAGTAGATTCCCATATGTTCGCTGACGTTCGAGGACGCACTCAAGGGCAAGCAAACAAAGCCTTCACAGCAGAGTTCTTTATTTGGACAAAACAGCAATGCTCACAGATATTTCCTCCACCTTCCCCAACGCGTTTCGGAGCTCCTTTGCTCCTTGCTCACGGGGGCTTCCGAGCAGATGCAAGAGGAGGCAGTCCCTTCTATCGCTGATTATAGCCCTCCTATGGCGTCATCATTTTCAGCCTTCTGGGACTTGTAGTCCTAATGCTAAAATATTATCCTGATTGGATTCTGCCTGGGAAGCAATACAGTCAAACCCTGCATAGGGCCTCCGGTCCCGTTGCCGTTAAGAAATAAATTCCGACTTCCCCTTTTGTTATGACTGTGTCCGTGTATCCGACACCAACAGCCCATAGTTAATTTCCTGGTGGTGCTGTCCTCCCGACCCAAGCCGGCCGGTAGTAGATTCCCATATGTTCGCTGACGTTCGAGGACGCACTCAAGGGCAAGCAAACAAAGCCTTCACAGCCGAGTTCTTTATTTGGACAAAACAGCAACGCTCACAGATATTTCCTCCACCTTCCCCAACGCGTTTCGGAGCTCCTTTGCTCCTTGCTCACGGGGGCTTCCGAGCAGATGCAAGAGGAGGCAGTCCCTTCTATCGCTGATTATAGCCCTCCTATGGCGTCATCATTTTCAGCCTTCTGGGACTTGTAGTATATATATATATACACACACACACACACAAACACAGTCACTCTCATACAGACGCTTACCGTAAATATACTTACCTTGCAAGACAAAGGCATGCATGGTTAAGGTATATTCATGGTGTAGGCATACATGATAAAGGCGCTGTGTGGTAAATGACGTGTGGTAAAGGCACTGCGTGGTAATACCTGGGTTTTAACTGCTGTTTACGGTTCTGCAACAGCGTCTGATGATACAGCTTGAAATAATGTCACTGATTACCACACCAAACACATTAATGAAATCACATCCAACTTACTTAAAGAGGTTGATAACTATAAAATAAATTTTAGCATAAGAGTTACTGGGTGATTGATGGCACACATACCCTGGAGGTTGTCGCGGAGAACAACTGAAGGACAGATTTGCTGTCTGGGCAACATAAATGGATATAGAATTCCCTCCAGTGGGAAGGTAGGTCACTGGTGGTAGTAGGCGAAAGGTGGAGCTGGCCAGAACATTGCCAAGGATGGCCGATTACTGCAACATCCTACGCTGGACATAATTACTACCAACATTGCACTGTGTGCTCTGAACAACAGTGCCACGTGCGCTGTACCAGGTGCCCATTGGTCGCTCAGCCACTTTACATTACCATCATTCTTGTGTTCATCTGGCTGTGTCACACTGCCTCGTGTACAATTTGTCACTCTGTTCAACGACACACAGGCAAAACTTCGTTTGCATCTCAAAAAACAGGAACGTGTAACAAAGCTACAAAACATTGTTCTTCTACGCAAATGACGAAGGAATATAGGATATCAGCCGAGGAACAACATCATACATTTAGATCTGGCCTAGAACCAGTTTAAGGCTGTCACTCTCTTGTGTTCCAAAAAAGTCACAATATATGCACACGACCGCATAAAGCATGAGGACATGGGTCAGTCCAGGTCCCTGCTTTCATTTCACTTTTTTCATATTTAATTTTGCGATAGATCGTTTTTATTTATTTTTTCCATGCATATACACACCAGCTTTAGTTTGCATCATTTTTACTTTTACATTTTTAAAGCCTCTTCCGTTTGAGGATTTTTTTTTTTAAATGCAGGCTTGCCAACTCCAAAGCTAGCTGGTAAACATGGCATACTTATACAGTGAATCTCCGATTTTCACACGCCATTCACACCTAGAGCTACCAACCAAGCAAAAACATATTTACCAACAGCAACTTCTTTCACCACGGGACACAAAGGCGACACGAACACTGTATATTCGATTGAGTGCTGCCTCAGTATATGACAGTATATGTAAACAGTGATTACACTAACCTTGTTGAAAAGTCACCACTGAAGCCAGGCCCTAGGCTGTATGAAACATTCAGGTTTCCTTTCCAGGTCTTGTCTGGTGGGGCGGCTCCTCCCATGTTACTGTTTGAAAAAATAAAAAGCTTGATAATTTCCGTGATTTTTTTGCAATCTTCGAAAAGCGTGCTCACTGCATTATTACCTCTGTCAGACACCACATATACACATTACCATTCCTTCCTTCCATCACATTGTAAAGTTGTAGGCCCTAAGGCCATATGCTAAGTAATGATCGACACAGACACAGAGTATATGCTTAGTGAACTGCCCACGAGCACGTGCACTCGGGCCCTTTTATTAGCAGACCCACGTCACTCGTGGATGGGTGTGGGGTGTGTGTGTGTGTGTCCAGCCCTGCAGGGGAGTGGTTGGTAAACGTGTGCCTGTTGACACTAGAACGTGTCCAGCCAGACACTACATTCCTCCCAAACTTTATTAAAACAAAACAAAGTACAACCTGTGGGATGAAATGGAAACAACTAAAACACCACAGTCTCGAGAGGCAGTCTGCAGGACAACGGTGGACAGGTGCAGCTGGGAGCATCCGGGCGTCTCGGCACATTTTATATTTTAACCCGTTACCACTGGGCACGAACACTGTGTAGGCGGAGTCCAGATTCTTTGGCAGCCTGTCCGTTGGATCAATGTCCACTTCCGAACTGTTGGAAGGACCTGCTGGCTCTCGTGGTGATGATGTTGTATCAAACAGTTCAAACATGGTGCATCAGGAGCATCCGTGAAGCCATGCTGCAGAAGTTTCTCTTGGAGGATCTGGGCACTGTGATGACAAGTCTTGCCAGGACTGGCATGGCGTCAAAGATGCTTGGGACGTTCTCCTCTGAAGCCCCGGTGACTCCCGGTACCTTGTCCGTGGAGCAGCTTCCAGACCATCTCTCGTACCAGGATACGTTAGTGCAGGAATGCCCTTGAGGCCTTTTTGCGGGGTTGCCACGGGAACGTGTGGACTGTGCAGGGCTGCGTGTGGGCCGCTGCAGGATCACTAACAGAATCACAATGAAGTTGTTTGTGCAACTGCCATGGTCGGTGACACAATGGTTATTGTGCTTGCCAACAGGACACAGGTTCAAATAGGCTGTCAGATAGTCTCTGGACACTTGGTCTTTCACTTTGATAAGGGTGCCTTGGTCTCTTGGTGCTTTACAGGTGTAAGGCTCCCCCCTGGTGATGAGTTGCTCCTTCACTGGATTGGATGATGCACATGGCAATGATGAAATGGTTGCCATTAGACCTGGACGACAGGTGGTAATGATTTGCTTGGAGCGAGGGTGACTGGAGGGACTTCACTGCCACGTAGCATGGTATTTTTGCTGGTGCCGTTCTTCTCCCTTGGCACCTGCGGTCACAAGCAGGGATGCCATCTGACTCAAACTGCACATGCCCGGTAACTGACAGCTGCACTGGGAAGCGTAGGGGGAGAGACCCAGTTTGCGCTTGCAGGCAGCTTACATGTTGTTCTCCCATTGAACTGTCTCTAGGGTCGTCGCTCCGCCTTGGTGGCTGTCTTGTGTCTGCTGGTGCACTCTTGTAGTGGTATGAGTCCGCGTTCTTATCTCCTTTTTGATCTCTCCAGCCCATCTGTGGTTGTCCGGTTCTTCAGGTTGACAGGATTGTCGCTCTTCTTTTCTTCACGATGTGGCATCATGCTACATTCTCTTCGTGTTGCGATGGTGGCAGATTGCCACTTGGAGATGTGTAGCCCTCCTCATGCCTGTAATAGGCCGATGTGTGACGCAGTTTTGAAGCAGTGTTGGGGGCACTCCCTGCATAGTCTCTGGGCCACTGAGCAGCTGTGCTTCTGCAGCTGAGATGTAGACGCTCACTTCCTGCACTCAGCCATGCTAGGCCTTTACTCCCCTCGTTTCTCCGGGGAGCGCTGGGCATGTGCAGCATCTTTTGCGGGCACATGGCGGGCAACCAGGATCTTTGTGTAACTTGCCTGGTCTCTGTGAGGGTGCTTCTGCTCTCCTTATTTGTGGTGGTGGCCATTCACCACTAGGGTGTATGCGGCGCTGACTTCCTGACTGCGGTGGCAGCAGACAGCGCTAGGGAGTTTCGTGTGTGCAGCGCATTGTATTCTTCGAGGCTTGCTAGTGGTCTAGCAGGTCTTCTTTGCTGTGGTACACAGTCATTCTCCTCTTCAGGAAATAGGCATCCGTCTTGGTCAGTCTACTTGTTGTTGCTGCTTGGGAGCACAGGGCACTACAAGCACTTATGATGCCAGGCGTCTTCTGCTTGGCATGAGTGTTTGGAAGGACCATTTTATTGCAGACTGTTGTGTTCTAGTGAAATACAACAACTGGCCTGTATGTGACACTGTAAACTTCTCCTTAACTCGCAGCATCTTCTCTGATGTTGTGTGTCGTCACTCTGCTGGAGTGCAGGCTTAAAGGGTGATGCAGTCACGCTGGGAATGACTGGGCAGTTATCCTTCTAGAAAATGCGAGCCTCATCAGCGATGCCTCCTGTGTATTTTCACATTGGTGCTGGGTGCAGTGCCGTGCACCACCACTAGGGACACTGCGGCCTCTTTTCAGGTGACAGGTAGGCTTTCTCACACTGCGGAGCCATGCTGGGGTGGACATGCAGTTGTTGGGCCATGTGTAGGGCAGGCGCAGCCCCAGCCTTCACCCGATGCTCTTCATGGTCGGATTTCACCCCTGGTAAATGCGGCTGCCCGCGGCCCCCGCAGGGGGCCACCCTAAAAGGGCAGCCCTTTTAGTGCCATTTGGGCACTCCCCCCCCCCCCTACTAATGCAGGACTCTAGGGGGATTCCCCTTACCAGGCGCACTAGGCGCATCATTTCCGGCACGCCGTGGGGTGGGGAGGGTATTTAGGCCTCCCCCCTCCATTTTGGGTCCTCTTTGGCGCCTGGTACGCCGTCTGTCATGCCGTCTGTCGTGCTGCTGGTCCATTGGCCACACTGTCCTGAGGTCGCGTTATGCGAAGTGAGTGCAGGCAATGCCCCAGACCCCCCGGTCCCACATCTTGCCACCCCCGTGGGGACCCCTTCACCGCGGCATAGGATGGTCCAGGCCCAGCATTAGGCTTGGTGGTGCCGGGGCCAGTCCGTGCAGGTGGGGCAGCGGGACGGGGGGCAGGGTATAGGGGATTTGATGATTCCAGCCCCTCTTCGCTCGGGCGTCTCGATCGGTAACTAGCAGCTCGATGTATGTAAGGCTGCCCGGGGGGGGTCGCGCAGCCGCCTTAGTGCCACAGGAAGGCACAGGGGTGGGAGGTCGAGTCCCTGGGCTAGTCCGGGGGAGACCCCAACAGATATCTGTTTCCGGCGAGGGCGGGCAGGAGACAGGGGTACTTATACTGTCTCCACCCCCTCCTCGTCCTCTTGTCCGCTCGTTCGCCTTGCCCGCCCCTCCGCTTACCCGGCGTCCGGAGGGACAAAAGGGGGGGGCAGGTTTTTTCTAACAGTGTTACTTTGTGTTGCAGGAGGAGTTACAGGGCGATCCAGGGTCTGCACTTACCAAGGGGTACAGCATGCAGCAGCACCATGGGGTGCTAAGCCAGGATACCCAGGGAGGTTTAGCGGGTCCCCTGGAAGAACGACGGCGCCCCGTTAACCGAAAGGCGGTTGTGGGTCTGAGCAACCGGGGGCTGCCATTTATGCTCCGCCCACCCATCACGGGGGGGCGTGTGAAGCATGTGGACTGGTGGTCCACGGATGGGAGGGGTGGACCCTCCCAATATTTGGTATACACCAGTTGGCGTTGCCATGGTGACTCTAGGGTTATCAGACGGGCAGGCGGCATAGGGCTGGCCTGCCCTGGGATCGCCCGTAAGATAACCCACCTTGTTTGCATATTGGTTATGCTAATAAACCTGCAGCAATATTTCTCCACTTACATTACAGTGTCGTGTGTTTTTATTTATGCACTTATGTACTTATGTGCTTTGTCATAACTGTTGCCGATATTGGCACTATAGAGACTACCATAGGCACAGTTCACCGAGCGCCTGGCTGAGCTTAAGGTGGTTAGTCCGTGAGCCCTCCCCCATCCCCAAACTGCCCGGCACCACGCGGCTATAGCACTGGGTTGGAGTCGCTAGGAGACGGGGTAGACAGCTCCCCTGGCCCAGAGTCAGGCTCCAATGAAGTTGGGATATTTCTGAGTAGAGGGTTGCAGCGTTCAGGCCCTTCCCGCTCCTCCTTCATGGATGGGATCGGGCAAGGGTGCAGGAGGACGCCGCTGCATGTGGCCTGTCGGCGCAGGGTGGTACCCCATGGTCCCGGGTCACGCGTCGCGTGGAACGATGCTCCCCAACCTCCCTTCCCCCCCCGTTGCAACAACCCTCCACGTAGGGAGAACGGCCCGCAATAAGTGATGCAGTGCATTATCGACTGGAATGAACTGCAGGGCCGAGCGTGGCCACGGATAGCGGCCCAGTCATCACGGGGGCGTTCACGGCAAGCAGGTGGCCAGGGCGTGTGAGGGCGGGGCAACGGGACGCCATCTCTGCTGCTGACCGTGGCCCCCGCAGGGGGCCAATAGGCGGTCGGCGCCTTAGTGGCCCCGGGGCACCGGTCACTCATCCCCACCCCCTCCCACCGGGGGAGGGGGCGGGGACGCAGACCGGAGCCCCCCTCCTCTGGCTAGGCCGGAAGTGACACGCAATGCGTGTCACTTCCTGGCCCTGGTGTGAGGGGGAGGCTATTTAGCCTTCCCCCACCCTTCTTGGCGACCTCTTTGTCGCCCACCTCGCCTTTTACCTGGCCGCAGCAGCATCGGTCCGTCGTCCGCGCCTTCCTCGCTGCGATTCCGGCCCCCACGACGCTTGTTGTCTTCGCACTGCGCTACTAGATTACGGTGAGTCTTGCAGCACCCACTCTGCCCCGGCCCTGTCCCTGGGCAGTACCAGGTCGACGGGGCCCTGTGGCGAGGATGGCCACGGGGGGAGGGGGCGCAAGACAGGGGCATGGGTAGTTTAATAGGCGGGCGTGGGCAGAAGAGCGTTCGCGGGTCTTAATTACACCTCTTTTCCGTGGCCCTGTCGCTGGGCAGTACCAGGTCGACGGGGCCCTGTGGCGAGGATGGCCACGGGCGGAGGGGGCGCAAGACAGGGGCATGGGTAGTTTAATAGGCGGGCGTGGGCAGAAGAGCGTTCGCGGGTTTTAATTACACCTGTTTTCCGTGGCGTGCCCGGAAGGGACCTTCATGTTCGCCTCGTAAATAATTTGCGGTCTACACCAGCCCCGGCCCATGCGGCTGGCGGTGAAGAAGTAGGGGTTTGCAGGGTGGTAAGGTGAGAGCTTTAAGTCATGGAAGTGGTTTGGGTATGGCGATCCATTCGCATCCCCGCTGCACCGAACTAGGGTTTCGCGGGCACGGTCTAAACAGTGGCAGTGATATGTACGAGGCCCGCGGCATCTCCACTTAAAGGGGAATACTCGTGATAAACCTGTGACTGATGTCCGGTCAGCACTGAATCGTCGTCCTGAGAAAGACAGAAGGACGCCAGGGCGTCGGCCAGGCCATGGCGAGCAAGTGAACGATGGGGGGGGCAGCCGGCCATTAAGCCGCATACCCTGCGCCGGGTGGGAACCGTTAGGCGATGGCGGGTTTCCCGGTCCCATCCACCCCCCCCCCCCCCTCACTGCTACCAGCACTGCTAGGTGGGGAGCTGCCGGGACACCGCGGGTCAGGGGCGGTGCAGCCCCCGCGGCGCTCCCTGGGAAGGTTATCGCCCCCCCCCTTTCACATCGGCATCTAGGCCGGGGGGGGCGCATGCAGTGGCGGCGTGCGCATGGGCAGCGCATCCGTTGTTGTGGGGGGGCTGAGGCGAGCGGGGCCAAGGGGTAGCCGTGGCAAGCTGCGGGTTGGGGGCTGGTTAGGGTAATCAGTCCCGGCCCGCGGGATCGCGTCCGCATTGCGGCCAGGTCTAAACACCCTGCACCTCAAGGGATATTCGGGGGTGGTGCTCGGGTTATCGTGTACGGTCGTAATTTTAATTACGCGCCCAGTGCCTGGATGTGTAACGTAAATAGGGCACTCATGTAAAGCGCTCCAATACCGTCGGGCCGATGGCACGCTACATAAATATGCAACAGGTAATCGTGGCTGCCCATATAGGCAGATGCATGATACCAGGGCATGCATGGCTCGCAGGTTTTGCGCGGAGACACCTGATCACACAATATTGTACTCGGGAACGGAGCGCACAGTGCCTTGACGTGGAGGTTAAATACGGCACCATGTAAAGCGCATCAATACCTTCGGGTCGAGCTCGCGCAATATCATTATGTCAATGAGATTGGTGACGGGGCTGCCTGGGTCCAACAGGTAATGGGGGCTGCCTAGATAGGCAGATCCATGATGCCAGTGCATGATCACTTAAGATTATCTTGGCATGTAAAGCGCTCAGTCACCTTCGGGTCGAGCACGCGCTATATAATTAGGCTATGAGATTGGTAACGGGGCTGCCTGGGTCCCCGGGGGTCGCGGGCGGTGCCAGCCTCGTGGTCGCTGCTTGGATGAATAGGTTATCGCCCCCCCCCCCTGTAGGCTACACTGCCGCTGAGGGCGGGGGGGTCATGCAGCGGGCCGCGTGTTCAGGGGCATTGCGGCCTGGTCTTCGTAAGTACTGAGGGGAGCGGGCGGCTGTATTAGTGCACCGGATCACCATAAGGGGAGCTCAGCGCTTGCGTAGTATCACACAGATGGCAGGCATTGGTTAATATCGCGCCATAGGGCAAGAGCGCGGCCTGCAAGCCTTGGTGTCGCGCCCCATCCTCGGTAATTCCGGTCAGTACGACACCCCCTACTCCTGAATGGGCGGTGCTAGTGCCCGGTGCTCTAGGGTTGTCGCGCACAGTACAGGTTTGGAGGAATTTCGGTATTCCACGCGGATGGGGGTATATATTGATGCAACATGTATTATTGTTTTCCTATAAGGCGGATACATGATACAAGTGCATGCATTGTTCACATTACGCGATTGCGGGCATTACTAAACCCCTCGCACCTCAATGGATAATCTGGTGCGGTGCTCGCGTGATCCGGCACGGGGAGCGTGTAATATGGTATGATTCTCTTAAGCAACCCCTGCTCGAAGGTGTAATGTAATTACGGTGCTCATGTAAAGGCCTCCAATACCTTCCGGTCGAGTTCGCGCTATATTAATATGCGACATGTAATTGCGAGCCTCCTATAAGGCAGATACATGACACAAGTACATGCATTGTTCACATTACGCGATTGCAGGCATTACTAAACCCCCCGCACCTCAATGGTTAATCTGGTGCGGTGTTCGCGTGATTTGGCACGGGGATCGTGTTATATGGTACGACTCGCTCACGCTCCCCGTGCCGGCATGGTGTAATGTAAATACGGTGCTCATGTAAAGCGCTGCAAGACCTTTGGCGTCGAGTTCGCGCTATACAAATAGGCAACATGTATCTGTTGGCTTCCTATAAGGCAGACACTTGATACAAGCGCAGGCATTGTGCACAAGATTTGGCTCCAATACCTTCGGGTCGAGTTCACGCTAGATAAATATGCAACATGTATGGGCTGGCTCCCTATAATGCAGACACATGATACAAGTGCATGTATTATTCACAAGAATTTGCTCGTGCCCACATTCACGAGCATCAGGTGATTCCGGGCATTACGACACCCCCTCCACCCGAATGGGTTATTTGGTCAGTGCTCGTGTCCGGTGCTCTAATAATTTTGCGCGCATTACGGTTTGAGCTAATCACTAATCCACCATGCCCGAATAGGTATGCTAATGCGGGGCTCATGTACTGCACTCCAATACCTTCGGGCGGGTCACGCTGTGACTCCGGGCAGATAATTTAATATCCACGTGCCCGACGATGTATGTATGTATATACGGTGCTCACGAACTGCGCACAATTAACCTTCGGATCGAGTTCACGCTGTGGTTGTGACGCTGGGCAAATCACTGATCACCCCATGCCCAGATATGCATGCGTGCTGCTGGGCCTGGTCCACCTGTGCCCCCGAGGGTCGCGAGTTTTGGCGTCTCATGATCCCACTCCGTGCCCAAACATGTATGTAGACACGGGGCGTACGGACATCCCCCATATAGAGTCGTGCGAGTCGCGCTGCGACGCTGGGCAGATCACTTAATCTCCCCGTGCCCGATTATGTATGTAAATACGGTGCTCAGGAACTGCGCGCCAATACCTTCGGATCGAGTTCGCGCTGGGTGTGTGACGCTGTGTAAATCAGTGAATATCGCCATATGATCTCACTCCCGTGCCCGAATATGGGTGTAAATATGGTGCTCATGCACAGCGCTGCTATACCTTCGGGTCGAGTTCGCGTGTTAAAAAAGTGCTATTTACAGCAAGGGTCGCGCTGTCCGATCCTGACCACACGTGACCACGTGTCCCTCGTCTCCACCTTTTGCTGAAGGGGGGCTTGGGTCGTGTGTCGTTGTTGTTGTTGTCAGCAACAGATTAAGTATCAGCGTGTGGGTAACAGGCATCTGCTCTCCAGCAACTCCGTGCCCTGGGAGCACGCACGTTGCCCTAATTCTGAGGCCTACCCATAAAGGGGCCGAGTAGCAAAACAATTAAATAGGCTCCATAGGCGGGCCTCTGGCCTTACAGCTGGGTGAAACCACCATCATTTGGAGATAGGTCCAGGTAAAATAGGGCATTTTTCCGGATGTCTAGAGGACCATTGCGGTTGCGGGTACCCCCCACCGGATTTACTGGTCGCGTACTGCAGCTGTGGGAGACTGGGATCCGGGTTTACGGACACGTTTACCGCGCTAGGGGCGCTGCCTGCCAACATAGGGTGCTGCTGTCCCAATAACTGGGGTGTCAGCGGGGCAAACACAAGGGGACATTATGTCAATAGTACATTTGTCACGCCCAGGGTGCACTAAATCTCTACTTCAACGGAGCAGGAATTTTGCACCGCTGGGGATGCTCTGGGTTTGTGGGGGGGGGGGCACTCCCCCGCCACCCTCCTACTGAGGAGCATGATGGCAGGGGCGAAGTAGGACTTAGTCAATCCTCAATGTTTGAACTTTGCTGACAGCGCCTTGGGCCTTGGGGACATAGATGGGGCCATCTACAACACCAGGAGCTATAGCTCACTGGTAAGTCTTGGGCCTGTGGACATAAGGGATCTCACATGGTTTGAGTCCCGCTAGCGCTGTCACACTGTCATGAGGTGGCAGAATTTCATTTTCTCCTTCTGCTAGGATGGTTCCCTTCCAGCTTGTTGCAGGAAGCCCTAGATAGGAGAGGTTGCAGGTAAGATTATAGCGGGTTGGTGGGGGGCCCTGGCTGCGACGGTGAGCCGCCTCCAGGGCTGTGGCGGAGTTAAAGGGCGATCTGGAAGCAGGCCGGTACAAAGGGTACCTCTGCGCGGCACCATAGGGGGTGCCTGAGCCAAAACCGAGGAGCCTCATGGGAGGGTCCCGGAAGCCGTGTCGGCGCCCCGCTAGTCCTGCGGGCGGTTGTGGGCCTGAACAACCGGGGGCTTGCTATGCGACGCTCTGCCCCGATAGGGGGGCGTGAGTAGAATTACCAAGGGCACGTGATCATAGAAAGAATCACCTGGAGGGCAGCAACGGCGGGCATCGCTCCCGCGCTGCCCGGCTCATCAGGCGGGCAGGCGACCCAGTTGGTTGCCTGCCCTTGGATCGCCCGTAAGATAACCCACCCATTACATATTCTGGAATTATGTAATAAACCTGCAGCATTGTTACCCAACACCAACTGTCTCGTGTGTGTCATTGGGTAACCTATTAAGGGGGACAGCGGGGTGCCCCTAGGGGTACTATGGGGGGGCGCGGTGTCGTCTGCACACCCCGGCTCCGCTGGTGCCAGAGTCATTATGCTGGATCGAGGCACGCTAGGCAGTGCTCACGGAGCCTGTTCTAGCCGCCAGTGGCTCCGTTTTCGGATCCGGATGATCAGCCGGCGGTAGGTGGGGCGGGACGGCATTTCCGGTCATCCCCCGTCACAGGGCAGGAGGGCATTGCGAGTCCTCACGTTCCGCAGTGCTGGCCGGCAGGCAGCACGTCGACTGCCAAGCCCTAGTGAGGGTCCCCCTCCTCCCTCGTCTCTGTCACGCGGCCGCACTGAGGCAGCCCTAACGCCTCCAAGGTGTCCCCAGCTTCACTGCTGCAATATAGCGGGGTCAGTGGGCATTTGTGGTTTGGAGACAGCGAGGGGGTCGGGTTAGGAGGATGCAACCGGGGAAAGTGCTTTGCTCCAGGAAATTAAATGGGTTTTCAGACAGGAATTTAGTGTGCTTAACCAGGATTTGATCGGCGTCACTTGGGCAGAGAAGTGGCAGCGTGCGCCCGTAATTGCCACATTTAGTCCTGGATGACCCAGAAGGCGTGATGCGCACCGTTGTCGCCGGGAGTTTTAGCTACGAGTGTGGACATTGCCATATGGGCCCCGCTGGTTCATGGGGGAAGCGAACGGAAGCGGGAAGCCATCTCCCTCGCTCATGGGGGGTTGGCAGGGGAGCACAATTTTGTGTTTTGCGCTTTTTTGTGACCCAATGCAGGCAGGGGAGCCGATGTCTGACCGGGCAAACTGTATTTCCTTCCTTGGATCCGCTTGGAGGTGAGGCCTGACTGCAGCGAGGGAGCTGCGGGTACAAGCATGTGGGTCACCTGATATAGCAAACAATCATTAGACAAAGCCAACTGTCCTGACTGGTAGGCATGATGTCACTGTGATTTATGCATTGGAAGGAGCGTTGCACCTGTCTGCAGAGCAAATAGGACAGTGCATGCAAGGCACAGTGGGCAATTAATGGGGAGTTTTGGGTAACAGACAAAGTGTGGGTACGCATGGTGTAGGCAAGCATGGGTTGGTTCGTGATGACTTGCATGGAAATCACGAAGGTGCACACCAATATGGGGGGGGCACCATGGAGGCAACGCCTTTAGGAGAAATAACGGTTGTCATTTTATCCCCAAGGTATTAAAGATTAAACTCCCATGCCCTGATCGGAAGGACGACAAGGGCCACAGGGCCTCCACAGCGACTCAGAATCAGTGAGTGGTAGCGCTGGGCCCAGCCGAGGTTGGGGGGGGTAGGGTTGTGGGGCACCAAATCATGCTGAATGGGCGTGCTAACCGTTGTTCTTTCCAGGAAAGTGGAACATACGCTAGGTAGACGGTCACTTCAGGCAGAAGCAAGTCACAACCGATTTAGAGGAGGTAAACAAGACCACAATCCCCCCCCAATCACCCTGCTCCCCCCCGCCCCCCGGCCCGATACCTCGGGTTATGACCCCACATTAGCAGCGAGGAGTCTTAACCCTTGTTTTTATTTGCAGCGAATAGTGGTCCCTTCACTGCAAGCACGGGCAGCACAATCTCAACTTAAAAAAAGGAAACGTTGGGTAAGCAAAGCTGCGGGTAAAGAAGGGATGGAGGGCGAGTTCAGGAAACAGGGGCCGAGCAGCGCGCGCCAGTCAGCCATACCTGTAACAAGTGCTTATCTTTCTTCAGAATCGCCGAAATCGCTTCAGCAGGCTAGGTTGAGCCAGGAATCAAGGACAGAAGTAAGTACTGGCAAACGCAGGGGGAATGGACTCTGGCAAGGGAGAAGGGGGAAAGGAGCCCGCAGCGGGACATCTATTTATGATTCTTTATCCCTGCAGGACATGCGTAGAGGTTTCTGTACTACAGTCCGGAGGCATGGATAGCCAAGGATCCCCCCCTCCTGTTCTTGCAATTTACCACAGTGGAAGTGTCCAAATCCGGCATGTCGCAGGAGGCAATATGGGCAGACTTTATGGAAATGGCAAAGGCTAGAGGAGTGTCCTGGGCAAAAGGAATGCCTGACTCCCGTTAACAGGGAGGCTCCGAAGTAGTAGAGGACATGCTTGTTGCGGCCATAAGAGGGCCAGTTGAGTCGGGACTCAACAGGACTAAACGGTCTCGCCGGCCGACAAATAAAGACTTCCCAGCAGAGCCCCCGGCACCTAAGGTCAGGGTGACTTCCCCTCCATGAGATGCAGTGCCCGCGGTCATCCCGGCCGGCCCCTTAAATCCCATCGAAATTAGTGACACAAACACTGATAAAATAGGTAAGATGATGGACTCTATGTTGAGCATCTTGGCTGACTTTAAATCGTAATACTGTACAACCACTCACGCCTGTGGCCGCTGCGCTTAGGGAGGAGGGACCACCGTCCACTGTGCAAGTTTGGGGGTGGGGGGGGAACAGGCTGGCAGCACAAGTTCACAAAAACCTCCGGGGTCGGCAGCCACTGGGGTATCGCCAGTGGCACAGAGTGAGCACCTGTCACAGCCTACAATAGGACTCAGCACCAGGAGCGCCTCGGCTGGTAGCGGCCACCCAGCAGCGAGTGGCCAACCGCTGGCTGCACCCATCCCACAGGTAACATCAGCAGTCGTTCCCCCTCCCCCCCGTGCTGGTGCGGCAGACCGGGCGGTGCCCCCATCTTGCAGCTCCCTAGAGGTCCACAATCCCGCCACACCAGCAGAGGCAGCTAAGGCAGGAGCATCGGCAGCAACACCGCCACCGCTCGTCACAGTGCCACCGCTAGCAACAGGACGCTGCTCGTTGGCTTGGGAGGTGCCGTTGGCTGCTAAGGAAGGGATTTGGAGACTGGAATTTTTGGACATTTTTACCTTGTTAATGCATGGGGCTGATGGACAAGACACTAGAAAGATGGGGGGGGGGGAAGACGATGAGAAGAAGGTGAAATTCCAGACCTGGCCTGAGAAAAATATTCAGAACTGGAGGGAGGCCTTGGCTATTCTAGCAGAAGTGATGATGGAGAAACACCCAGACCAGGGTCCCACGATGTGGCAGTACTCCCGTTTAATCCATAATGAGGCAGAAAAGACGGGGGGTATTGGTGGTGTAACTACGACCAAGATTTCCGAAAAAAAATAGCAATGTGTCCGGACTTGGGGTGGGACCAAAAGGAAATCCAGCTCTGGGTAGAGCACATGGGAAAGTTTACTCCAGACAACAAGGGGACCGCGAAGAGTCAGAAAGGGCAGGGCAATTCCAAAGGACAGAAGCAATCAGGGAAACGCCCTTTCAAGCAGCCCTTTCGGGGAGGCCAGGGAGGCAGCAGCAGTCAAGGAAGAAAGGGCAAGCGATTTAACTCCAGCACGTGCAGATTGTACAATGCAGGGTCCTGCTCATGGGGAAAGGTGTGCAAGTTTGGTCACAACTGCAGTAAGTGTGGGGCCAGTCACCCAGCAGTGTCATGCAGCACCAAGCGAGAGTGCCCTTCCACAGCTGCTGGCAGGCAGGAAAGCTAACCCGAGTCAGATAACGGAACCTCCCCTCCCCGCCTGCCTGCCCCCAGCCTCACCCCACACCGGGGGGCCTAGTTCACTCCCCCCGCATCAGCCACTACACATGTCAAGGTTTCTTCTGCTAAGGGCCCCTCACCAATCATTATTGGTAAACTCCTCCCCCTCCTCAGGGCGTATCCCAACACAAAGGACAGCAGGATTCTGGCAGATGGTTTCATAGATGGGTTCAAGATCCCATAGCAAGGCCCACTAGTTTGCAGGGATGCAGACAACCTAAGGTCAGCTAGAGAGCTCCCAAACGTCAGGACAAGGTCATGAAGGAGACCGCTCTGGGGAGGGTTGCAGGGCCATTCGATCACCCCCCCCTTGGGAATTTTTGAGTATCTCCCCTGGGAGTGGTCCCCCAAAAAAAACCTGGGTCTTTCCGCCTGATACACCACTTGTCTTACCCAGAAGGCAATTCAGTCAACCACTGGCTGGACGATGGCACGTACTCTGCCTCGTACAGTTCATTTGACGTGGCAGTGGATATGGTCAGGAGAGCAGGGAAGGGGGCCTGGCTGGCCAAGGCGGAAATTGAGTCGGCCTTTCGCCTGCTGCTGGTCCACCCAGAGAGTCACCACCTGCTAGGCTTTAAGTGGCAGAACACATTTTTCTTCGACAAATGCATGTCGATGGGTTGGGCGGTGTCCTGGGCTTACTTTGAGGTGTTAAGCAGCTTCTTGCAGTGGGCACTCATCTGGTCATACAACACTGGGGGAGTAACGCATTACTTGGGCGATTTCCTCTTCATAGGGGAAGCGGGGACTCTGGACTTCAGCAAATCTCTGCATCACTTCCAAGAACTCGCGGGGCACTTGGGGGTTCCTTTGGCACCTGGTAAAACTGAGGGTCCAGCGCAGGTTCTCACTTTTCTGGGCATCGAGATGGACACTGTCAAGGGCGTGTCCAGGCTTCCGGCTGAGAAGGTACAGGCTTTGCGTCTGGACATTCAGGCAATCCTGGGCAAGGACAAGGCTCCCCTAGGTGTCATTCAGAGCCTCTTAGGGAAGCTGAATTTCGCTGCCAGGGTGATACCAGCGGGCAGAGTCTTTGCAAGGAGACTAGCAAGGGCCACAGCCAAGGTGCACAAAAAGTATCATATGGTCAGAATAGGGACTGGTTTGAAGGAGGACCTCCTGATGTGGCATGAGTTTCTGCTGAGTTTTAATGGAACAGTCATTTGGAGATCCCCCTGGGCTGGTATCCCAGAGCTCTGTCTTTTCACGGATGCGTCAGGCAGGGATGGCTTTGGTGCTATAATGGACTGTGAATGGTGGGCGCAAAAGTAGCCGAATGCATGGCGTAAAAGAAACATAACAGCAAAAATAACTGTCCTGGAGCTGTTCCCCATATTGGTGGCCCTACATTTGTGGCCGGAAGGGCTGTCAGCCAGAAGGGTTGTATTCTGGTCCGACAATATGGCGGTAGTGCAAGCCATCAACGGGCAGACAGCCAAATGCCTCCTGGTGCTGTGTCTGTTGAGGGAGCTAATCAGGGCTTGCCTGCGCTGCAATGTGGAGTTTAGGGCAAGACACATTGAGGGGTTCAAGAATGTAGCTGCTGACGCTCTCTCTCTCGCTTTCAGTGGCTCCGTTTCCGGGAGGCCTGGCCACGAGCGAGAGCGGCGATGACCCCTTTCCCAGCACATCTACGGTGAATTCTACAATGGAACAGCAACTGAGAGCGATGGGTGAACGTTCTCTGGCACCAGGGACCAGGAAAAAACACAAAACACATCTCACCACTTTCCAGAGCATTTCTAGGGCACTGGGACAAGCCTCACATTCCTTGGAACAGAGAGTGCAATCATTTGTACTGTGGGCAAAAGGGCAGGGGAAGAGTCATTCCTGGTTTTGTGGTCATTTGGCAGCAGTAAGCCATGACACGAAGCTGAGAGGAGGCAGGATCAGACCAAGTCTTTCTTGATCAGGGCGGCTCAAAAAGGGTGGGCCAGAGAGGAAGTCAGGGTTCCGGATAACAGGGCACCCATTGACTTCCACACACTCCAGGGCATGCTAGAAGCAGTAGACCAGGTCACCCATTCACATTTTGAGGCACAACTCTTTGTGGCTGCATTCTGCCTTGCATTTTTTGGGGCATTCCGAATTAGTGAACTGGTGGCTAGGGCCAAAACAGATCTGTCAGGGGATGCCTTATGCAGCCAAGATGTAAAAGTGACGGATAGGTTGGTGATACATATCAGGAGGTCCAGAACGGACCAAGCAGGGTGGGTGGCGGACATAGTCCTGATGCCGCTGGGGGGATCAGAGGTACTGCCCAGTTTCTTGAGTCAAGGAGTACTTGGCGGTTCACCCCAATGTCAAGGGTTACTTTCTGATAAATGCAGACCAGGTGCCCCTCACGAAATTCCAAATAGATAGGGTCATGGGCGCTTGCCTTGAGCAGGCTGGCCTTGCCCGTCCTGACAGGAAGTACTCCAGTCACTCTTTTTGGATCGGGGCAGCCATAGCAGCATTCAAGGCGGGCATGGGGCAGGAAAGCATAAAGAAGGTGGGACACTGGGAGTCCCGTTGCTTTGAACGCTACATTCGCCCTTGACTGTGTCAGATATGTAAACTGAACCTACACCACAGTGACAAGATGGCAATTGTATATTATGTGTGCAGTGAGTTTCAGTAGTATCATGTTTAGCGCATTGTTTGAACACCAAGAATGTTAAAACAAGTGTGTGAAAATGGCATCCATTTATTTTGCCAGGACTGCAAGTGTGGGTGATCGGCCACTTGTTTGTCGCCAGACTGGCCCAGTGGGCCGCACGCAGGAAATGGATGCAGGGATTTTCACAGACTAAGTTTGTCTGGTGGGGTTTCCCCGGGATGAGATGGAGCAGCCTCCTGAACAGGTTGGAGCAAGGACAGGCTGGTTTTCCCCAACATCTTGATAATCCATTTAGGAGGCAATGACCTCACTGCCATGGGCAGGGGTGCACTCTTACAAGCAATGAAGACTGACTTGGGGGAGATCAGCAAATACATGGGGCAATGTGAGCTTTTTTGGTCTGAAATAGTGTCGCGCATGGTTTGGCATGGGGCAAGGTCAAGTGAGGTGGTGGAACATTCACGCAAAAGGGTGAATAGTGCAATGCGCAAGTTCACAGACCAAAGGGGCTTTGGTTTTATCAGACATGAGCTGATCCAAATAAAGGTGAAGGGCTATTTTGATATGGATGGGGTTCACTTGTCACAGGTGGGAATGGATCTGTTTCTCTTGGATATGCAGGAGGCCCTGGAAATAGCAGGTTGCAGGTGAGAAATTAGCTGTGTTGGTGGGGGGGGGGGGTCTTTAGGCGATGGTGGCTTCCTCCAGAGCTTTGGCGGAGTTACAGGGTGATCTGGAAGCATATGGGTACAGAAGGGTACCTCTGCAAGAGCACAATAGGGGTGCCAGTGCCAAATCCCAGGAGCCTCAGGGGAGAGTCACGGACCAATTACGTTGGCGCCCCGTTAGTCCTTCGGTCGGTTGTGGGCCTGGACAACCGGGGGCTTGCCTTGCTACGCTCCACCCTGAAAGGGGCGTGAGTAATAAGGGACCAATGTGTCACGTGATCCAGTAAGGGGATCACCCCCATAAGGGTAGCGCTGATTGGATTCTCCACAGTGCTTGGCTCATCAGGCGGGCAGGGCAGCATATGTTGGTACAGCTGCCTGCCCTTGGATCGCCTGTAAGATAACCCACCATATTGCATACTTTTGTATGGAATAAACCCGCAGCAATATTTTCCCAAACAAAAGTTGTGTTGTCTATTTATTTATGCATGCATACTCTGTTGTGGTGTGGGTGGGGTGTGTTGCCAATAATGGGACTATGGCGCTGACTCTGACATTTGAGGCCATGGCAGTCTACCTCACACTATGGGGCTGTTCCTCTATCTTGCCGTAAGGCAGACAGGGGTCGCTCCGGCCGCTTTCTCGGCCGTGCTCAGAGTTGGCAGGGCCACCGGCTCACTCTTTCCCAGTGGCAAACGGGTAGGGCAGGGCTGAGAGTGCGGGCGTCTCTCAGTTCGGGGTGCCAACAACTGCTGGCAGCAGGCTCAGTCAGTGGGATGTCTTGCACTGTCCCACAGCTCTGTCCTGTTTATAGGGTGGGGCAGCACTTTAGGGTTCGCGCTGGGGGACACCATTCCCTGGGCGGCAGTACCTCTTCTAATACACTTCGTGGTGCGCTGCTCACTTGCAGGGGCTTCACACGGTTTTGGTGTGGCCTCGTGTCTCTCCCCCCTGCTAGGGGTAACAGATTGATGGCAGGAGCTCTGTCTGCTGCAGCGCCACTTGCCTGGCACTGTACCTCCTCCGGTGTCTGCAGGCATGGTCAATGCTCTCTTAACCCTTCGGGAGAGATGGTGGCCGGCGGGGGCTGCTAATCATTGCCTCATCAGGTAGGGGCATGGCATGGGCCCAGACGCTACCTGGTGGTCAGAGCGCAGCCTTCATCTGCATCTTGTCTATAGCGCCACGTGGGCTTCAGGTCAGTGCTCGCCAGCTCTCACAGCCTCATAGTAGGTGAGTGGCAGCAGTAGCGACAAGGCCAGGTTTTACCTTCGTCTGGGTGGCTCACACGCTTCATGGGCAAGTTGCAGCAGGGATCCCCTATCACCTCTTCATACACGGGGTGACCTCCATGGCAGCACGGCATGGAGTTATAACCCCTGGTCTCCATTGTGAAGGTGTGGGCCCTAGGCCCACATGCTAAGTAATGATGGACACTGACACAAAGTGTATGCTTGGTGAACTGCACAAGAGCATGTGCACTCGGGCCCTTTTATTAGCAGGTACACGTCACTCGAGATGCCTGTGGTGAATGGGTGTGGGGGGGTGTGGCTGGTAACCTTATGCCTGCTGGGACACTAGAACGTGTCCAACAGGACACTGCATATATTACACATGCATGTTCTTTCATTGTTCTAGCAAATGTTATGTGAACCTAAAGATGTCGGGTAGATGCAGCACATATGGTTTTCAATAAAAGAAATTGCTGTTCTTCACGGTATCAGTTTTTGAATGATGCAGAGAAAAAACATTACCAAAGGAAAAAAAAGACAACATTATTATTTTAAATGCCTCAATGGTAAAATGAGACAGCACAAAAACTCTCACAAGTGCCTAACCTCTAGAAAAAAGAGGGTACCATGCCTCACTGCATTGCTTTAAGGTAGTAAGGCACAAGTCTTCAGAACCATACATTTATGTTTTGCAACTGCTGCACTAGTACAGTTTGCTACATGATAAATGGTCTGTAACTGATCTGTTAACAGGTACCAGATTATTCACAAAGGAATTTTTTGAGTCCGAAAAATAGAATTCTTGCTCTACTCTTTTACATATTCTTGAATTGGCTACGAAGCATCTAAGAGGGATTAAATGGGAATGTTCTGGAAATATTCCTGTACAATTAGAAGAAATAGAAAGAAGTGTGCCCTCTTTCAATTTACAAAGGTATGTAAGAGTTTGTAAAAGAGTAGTCCTTCAATACTACGTTCTGTAATCATAAATGGTTTTTTTGCATCACCCCATGGTGAACAACATAAACAGCTGGGCTGCATTTCAACTTCTAAAACCTTAGAGGAGAGAGAGGTTCTTGTCTCAGTTCTATAAACCATGTGCAATCCATCATAAAATGGACTGATAATCAGTCTTTCGACCATTACAGTTGGGTAGTTCTCATGCAGGCCTCTCGGGCCCCACTCACGAGCCTGGATTTCTAGTTGATGGCTTTTAAACACAATCTACTAATCCAATTCCTACTCATCTGTTCTCAGATCTAATGAAGGCTCATTGACACCAACTACCTTTACTGAGATATAATGTATAAGTCATTAGAGTTCACTTTTGAACAATTCTTCTGCAATACTGTTATCTCAGGAATTTCTTTTGTGGAATCTATTGGTAATTTGGCAAACAAAGGGGGAGGGGCGTGGCCAGCAAGATGGCAGACCAGATGTGCTGTTAGGGAGCTCCATCTCCCTGCTGCTTGATCCTGAAGCATCCTGCACGAAATTGAGGGTCTCTTGCCCTGAGGCCGTGGGGAATGCACTGCTGTGCACTGTTGGTGAACGGGTCCAACATGGGGAGTCCCTTAACGAGCCTTGGGCCTCAGATGCATACACGGGCGGATCGCGGCCTGCAGAGCTCTGGCAGCCGCGTGCATACTGCGGTGCTTAGGGGGCCCCGGGGAGAGCCCCAACAGCGGGTGTTTGGGCTTGTGGACACATACAGGCCACCAACTGTGGCAGAAGGCGGTAACTAGCTGCCCCGGCACTGCTGCCACGAACTTCGGAACATCGAGTCTGAGGCGCCCTTGAGCACTGACGGGAGGCCTTGTAGTGCAGTGTGGCAGTTCGCAGATGCCCGATGATCAAACTCTCCTGCGAAAGCAACTTAACAATGGTGGCTCCTCCACTAAGGTGGAGGAGCATCACCCCACTGCTAAAAAGGAAAACTAAAACGATAATAATGTATCATTATTATCATTTTATTTTTCCTATTGCAGTCAGTGACTCGGTTTCATGCAGGGCAGGGCTGGCCAGAGCAGAGGGAGAGGAGTGGTTGCACTCTTTAGGTGTGCATGACTGTTTGTCTGGCTGCCTTGGGTAGGCCAAACAGTCATGCGCACTTTGCATGTTTCCCACCAGGCTGTAATGCACAGCCTGGTGGGGAACATGCACAGCCTCCCACTCCCCGTCTGAGCGCCGAACCACTGCGCTCAGACCATCACAACACTTAATTGTGGCATTGTGATTGGCTTAGGGAAGCCTGGAAGGCCCGTTGCTTCCTGCTGCTGGGACTGGAGACACGAAGAAGGAAGATGAAGAGGACGGAGGAGAAGCGGCAGCCGGCCGTTCCCAAGTAAGTGCTCTTTTTTCATCCCCCCGCATCCCACCACCCCCACCTGGCAGCAGTCGCTACTGCAACTTGAGCCCGGGGAGGGCAACTGAGCAATGTGAGCTGGCCTGGAAGCCCTTGGGAACAGCCATCTATGAGCCTTGGAGGCCACGGCAGTTGGCGGTGCCTCTGGGGGACTGTGTGAGAACGGCTTCCGCAGCTCTGCCTCCGCATGCGAAAGGCCTGCCTCAGCAGTACTACACAGTACTACACAGCGTTTGAGGATGACGTCCCTTGCCTTATCTTGAACACTACTGACTGACCCTAGCCTGGAGACTCCTGTTAGCAGGTACTGGCTGGTGCTGTGTCTGGCCCCTTGTGTTATGGGGGGCGGGGGGCAGGGACTGAACATTGAAATCCTTTGGCCTGGTGGGAATTGATCGTTATGGATCTGAGCCATGTGGCTTCTATCTTTGCCCCTGGACAGCCTGTGGCGACCCTGACTGGCCTTCTGACACTGCGGCTGGAGGAGAGCGGTGAGGCCGGCGGGCCTGAGGTACTTAGAAAGAGACAGGGGAAGACATCTGCAGACCGGTGACTACGAATCACGATTCTTGTGACACACCAGAACTCATTTGGTGATATATATACTGCGACAGTGGACGTCTATGAAAACAGAACCCCACTGTGGGTTGGAATTATCACCATAAAAAACGGAGAGACACACAGAGAAGATAGCCTTGATAAAGTCGCGGGACGATTTCCCATGTAAGCGACAAAACACGTGTCGGTTGTTTGAAGATCCGAGGAAACAAGAACAAGAACTCATTTCTCTGTGTTAATTTGTGCTGACAGTGCGTACTTTGATAATTTTGTGACAATTCTATCGTGTGCTGGGGATTTTTCTTCTGCCTTCGTGCAACTGGCTGGCTGGCCAGACTGTCCCTGATGTGCTAGGAGTGACACCGGAAGTATAGGTGATTCAGCCTGGTGAGTCGTGTCTATTGGAGGCCACCACGGGAGATGGTTGTTGGTGGATGGACCCTCTGGACACCTGGGAATTTGGAGGAACTAGTAGGCGCGGCAGCGCTACAGAACTTGGTGTGATCGAAGAGGACCCCCAACCTGCTGGAGGCTCTGTCACAGCTGTGTGCCGCTCAGTGTAGAACTGCTCCTAAAAACACAGGTGGGTGCATTTGCTCCATTGACCCCCATAATCAATCAATCAATCACAGCATTTGTAAAGCGCGCTACTCACCCGGGAGGGTCTCAAGGTGCTGGGGGAAGGGGAAATGTTACTGCTCGAACAGCCAGGTCTTGAGCTGCTTCCTGAAGGAGAGATGGTCTTGGGTTCGCCGAAAGTGGGTGGGGAGGGAGTTCCAAGTCTTGGCTGCCAGGTAGGAGAAGGATCTTCCTCCGGCGGTGGCTCTGCGGATGCGTGGAACGGTGGCGAGGGCGTGGCTGGTCGATCGTAGCTGGCGGGTGGGCGTGTAGAAGGTCATGCGGTCGTTGAGGTACTTGGGGCCCAGGTCGTGGAGAGCCTTGTGTGCGTGGGTAAGGAGTCTGAACGTGATTCTCTTGCTGACGGGGAGCAAGTGCAGGTCTCTCAGGTGTCCGGTGATGTGGCTGTGTCGGGGGATGTCCAGGATGAGTCGTGCGGAGGCGTTCTGGATGCGTTGGAGTCTTTTTTGAAGTTTGGCTGCGGTTCCGGCGTAGAGGGTGTTCCTGTAGTCCAGTCGGCTGGTGACGAGTACTTGGGTGACGGTCTTCCTGGTTTCGGTGGGGATCCATCTGAAGATCTTGCGGACCATACGCAGGTTGTTGAAGCACGAAGATGTGACGGCGTTGACTTGTCTGGTCATCGAGAGGGAGGAGTCCAGGATGAAGCCCAGGTTGCGTGCATGGTCTGTTGGTTTGGGAGAGGTGTCCAGGGCCGGGGGCCACCAGGAGTCGTCCCAGGCGGAGGGTGATGATCCCAGGATGAGGACCTCCGTCTTGTCCGAGTTCAGTTTGAGGCGGCTGTTCCTCATCCAGTCGGCGACGTCTTTCATCCCTTCGTGTAGGTTGGCTCTGGCGGTGGTGGGGTCGTTGGTGAGGGAGAGGATCAGCTGGGTGTCGTCGGCGTAGGAGATGATGTTGAGGTTGTGTTGGCGTGCGATGGCTGCGAGGGGGCTCATGTAGACGTTGAAGAGGGTTGGACTGAGTGAAGATCCTTGTGGTACGCCGCATATGACTTTGGTGTCCTCGGATCTGAAGGGGGGGGAGGCGGATTCTCTGGGTTCTTCCGGCGAGGAACGAGATGATCCATTCCAGTGCTTTCTGTCGGATTCCAATGTCGCTGAGGCTCTTCACTAGGGTGCGGTGGCAGATAGTGTCGAACGCCGCAGAGAGGTCCAGGAGGATGAGGGCCGCTGTTTCCCCGTTGTCGATCAGGGTTCTGATGTCGTCCGTGGCTGCGATTAGGTCGGTCTCGGTGCTGTGGTTGGCCCGAAACCCGGACTGCGAGGGGTCGAGGGAGCCGTTTGTCTCGAGGAAGGCGGCAAGCTGTCGGTTGACGGTCTTCTCGATGACTTTGGCCGGAAAAGGAAGGAGCGAGATGGGACGGTAGTTCTTGAGGTCGGTGGGGTCTGCCGTTGGTTTCTTCAGGAGGGCGGTCAGCTCGGCGTGTTTCCAGCTCTCCGGGAAGGTGGCGGTGTGGAAGGAGGAGTTGAGGATGTCCCGGAGATGGGGTGCGATGATGGCGTCGGCTTTGTTGAAGACGTGGTGTGGGCAGGGGTCGGTTGGAGATCCGGAGTGGATGGAGCTCATCGTGTGGGTGGTGTCTTCGGTGCTGATCGGGGTCCAGTTGCAGAGGGTGGTGGTGGCGGGCGTTGGTTCGGTGGTAGGGTGCGTTGTCTGTGCATCGAAGCTGTTGTGTATGTCGGCGATCTTGCGGTGGAAGAACGAGGTGAGTGAGTTGCAGAGGTCTTGCGATGGAGTGATGTCGTTGTATCCGGCGCTGGGGTTGGAGAACTCTTTGACGATGCTGAAGAGTTCCTTGCTGTCGTGGGCGTTGTTGTCAAGTCGTTCTTTGAGTGCCGACTTCTTGGTGGCGTGGATCAGCTGATGATGTTTTCGGGTGGCGTGCTTGAGGGCGGTCCTGTTGTCTGTGGTCTGGTCATGCCGCCAGGCTTTCTCGAGGATGCGGCAGTTTTTCTTGGATTCCTTGAGTTTGTTGGTGAACCAGGGGGTTTTCTTGCTGCCGGGTCTGCTGGGAGGGTTCTTTAGTGGTCCGAGGTCATCGGCGCAAGCAATCAGCCACTTGGTGAGGTTGCTGGCTGCTTCGTTGGGGTCCGTTGTGCTCGCTGGAGGGTTCTGGCTGAGGGAGGCGGTGAGCTGCTCGGCGGTGATCTTGCACAAGCTCCGGCGGGGGGCCTGTTGCGGGTGGTGGTGGGTCGTAGTTCTTCTGAAGCTGAAGTGGACGCAGCTGTGGTCGGTCCAGTGGAGTCCGGTGGCGTGGCTGAAGGAGATGTACTTGCTGGATGAGAAGACGGGGTCAAGCGTGTGGCCGGCGTAGTGGGTGGGGGTGTTCACCAGTTGCTTGAGTCCGAGGTTGGCGAGGTTGTCCAGCAGGGCGGTGGTGTTCCTGTCGTTGTTGTTCTCCAGGTGGAAGTTGAGGTCCCCTAGGAGGATGTAGTCAGCGGAGGGGAGGGCGTACGGGCTGATGAAGTCTGCGATGTCTTCGCTGAATTGTGTGCGTGGTCCCGGGGGTCTGTAGATGAGGGTGCCTCGGAGGGTGGTCTTGGGGTTAGTGTGTATCTGGAAGTGCAGGTGTTCGGCGGCGGTGAAGGTTTCATCGGAGTTAGTCGAGATGCGGATGGTGTTCTTGTGTATGATGGCGATGCCTCCTCCCGTCTGGTTGATGCGGTCCTTCCGGGTGATCTTGTATCCGTCTGGGATGGCTGTGGCGATGTCGGGCGCTGAGGAGGCGTTCATCCAGGTTTCGGTGAGGAAGGCGACGTCAGGTGCTGTCGTGTCGAGTAGGTCCCAGAGGTCCACGGCGTGCATAGATCTATGGATTGATTCTTTTGGGACTCACTTACTTGGACCTTGGGAGGCTGCCCTCCCCCTTTTCTCCTGTTGTCGCTCCTGGAGTCTACGCTTCTTGGTGGAGCTCCGGGAGTGAAGAGTGTAGAATCGCCACTTCGTGCTGCCCAAGCTTCCCTATGGGAAAGGACAGACTTCAAAGACAGGTAGAGGGTAAAACCATCACACAGTAAAACACCCCACAGCAGGTCACCCATACACATCGCATCGGGGCACAATGGAGCGCTCTCCAGAACATCAGCAGGAACCGTCGCCATGCTGACCTCGTAGAGGCCATACAGAGGTCCAGGGTAACACTAGCGGGTTGCAGGCGTCTCCATCCAGGTGAATCTGCTCCGTGCGGCCTTGCATAAGTTTGCAGATAAAGTAGACACTGAAGAATCGAACATCACTTCCCTCCAGATGCAAGTGCACCAACTCAAACAGCAGGCAGCATGACTGATAGCTGCCACTGGCACTTTCGAAGATCATGTGCAGGGCGCGGAGGAGAGATTGAGAAGCACAACGCACAGCGCCTTGGTTTCCCTGAGTGTGCAGAGGGTCAGTCTGAAAAGTGGTTCCTGGAACAGTGGGTGAAGCCAGAACTGCGCCCGACAGGACTCGCAGGCACTTCTATCATCAAGCCTGCTCACTGATCCCTGGATCCTCCTGAGGGCACGCCTGAGGGCACCAATTGCCCGCTTGCTGAATTATCGCGACAGAGATGTTATCCTGCCAGCAGCTAGGGAGGCACTGACACCACAGTTTGAGGGTAGGAACATTGCAATTTATTATGCCTACACGCAGAAGGTACAGGAGCGCCGTAAAACCTTCCTGGAAGTCAAGAAATGGCTCCACACTATGGTACTGTGGTGCATGCTACTTTATCCTGCTAAGTTGCGAGTTATAGAGGCATGAAAGTCACACTTCTTTGTACGCCTGAGGATGTTTGCTAGTGATTGGACATGGAGGTAGCAACCCGGGGGCATCCCCTGGGTGAGGTTGAGCCATTCCATGCAGGAGGAAGGAGGCAGGCGACACCAAGCTGGGACTAGTTCGCACTCTTGAGGCAGGTTCAGGCCAAGTCGTAATTTGAAATGATAGCACCAAGGACTTGGAGACTCCGGAGTGGCTGGGGGAGGTGGAGTAACCTGAGAGCTCAGAAACTCCAACACACACTGGGGACATTGTTCCTGATACTGATAACTGAGGGAAGGGGCCCTCATTGTGGGGCCGGCTTTAAGAGTAAACTTCCATTGGAGTGTATCCAGTGTTGTTTTGGAGCATGCTGGGTGGTGACTGCAAAGTGGATTGCCACTTTGGAGTTACTGATTCAACAGATTGCAGTATGTCTGGGGATGGAGGGCTGACTGTGTACGATTGGGTCTTATACTTCTCTATTATGAGAGTGTTGCCGTAGAGGTGGTCAGGAGTGGAGAATGGTGGGATTTTATTTGCGGGCGAGGGAATGTTCCTTGGCACCTGTGTGCATATGAGAATATGTACATATTTTAATAGTAACATTTTTAGACTGTTCTATTGTATATTGTGCACCTGTGCTGTTTTGTATCGCTTTTATGACTTTTGTCGAATAAAGCTGTTTGGATTTGAGAATAGTCACAACTGAGGGCTCTGAAGGTAAACCCATTCTATCCTGTGATCTGTGCAGTGGGGGGGGGGGGTCAGTCCTTATTGAGTGTGGGGTGTAGAGTATTGGAGTAGGTGCAAGATAGGGGAGAGAGGGCACACATACTGTCACATCGATTTCTATGGGCATGTACATGGTTCTTGTTTAATGCTACTTGTCTGGGATGGGATGGTGGGAACATTTCTGGGTTATTAGTTGTACAGGTGTTTGGAGTCAGTTTGGAGTCAGTTGCCACCTTGAAATGGGGGTGCGTGGTGGGAGCACAACGTGTTTGATGTAGATTGCTGCCCCGATCAAGTATAAAATTCTTTCTTGGAATGTGCGGGGTTCTGGGTCCTATAAGAAACAATATAGAGTGTTGTCACTCCTTAAGTGACATAGTGTTAGCATAGCCTGTGTCCAGAAAACCCACCTCTCGGACACTGAGGCTTTGAAAATTTCAAGGAAATGGAGAGGGCAGGTCTATTAAACTAACCACTCATCTTTCTTATGGGGGTGCTGATCTGGATTGCCCCTGGGGTTCCATTTGTATTGATTTATATGGAGGTGGATATCGAAGGGCGGTGTATAATATTTCAGGGCAGGTTGAATGGTGTGGACGTGGCCTTTGTTACACTTACTGCCCCAATGTGGATGATTCGTCTTCGTACTCCACGTTGAGGGATGTGTTGTCCCTGGCGGTTGTCACAAGATTGACATGGTGGGTAACTTCAACTGCATTTTAGATGGTTTGCTTGACCATCACCCACCATGGAAAACCATTAAGCCCATGATGATGTCCAATCTACGGGTGGTTATGGAAGGGTTGGGGCTGTGCGGTGTATGGAGGGAGTCACACACGACAAAGCGAGAGTATACCTGCTTTTCAACAATGCATGGTACCTTTAACAGACTTATTGTCTACTCGCCTGGCCCCCAAAGTGCTGGAGGGAACTCACCTATCCCATTATCTTTCGGTAACATGTCTGTTGGAATGGGATGGTCGCATTAGGTCACCATGCACGTGGAATTTCCCACCTGAAATATTTCAAGACACTTTTGGCCGGGATACGCAAGCGGGCACCCTGACTGATTTCTTTTGAATTAATTGGGCCTCCACTCAAAGTCGGGCATTGGAATGGAAGGCCATGAAATCAGTCTTCCGGGGACGATGTGTAGGATTATCCAGCAGGGGGCTCGGGTTTTACAGGAGAAGCTTCTCCAGGAAGCATTAGCGGAGCTACAGCGGCTCTCTCTGGACAACTTGGATGGTCAAGGGGATGAGGTAGAGATTTTACGTCAGGTTGCCTCGGTGAGAGATTGACTTGAGAGTTATACTCTGAAATCTTACAGACAGTTGCTATATAGGGAGGGAGACACCGCTGGGCAACTCTTGGCCTGAGTGCTCCATAGGGAGACGCCACGTGACCCTATATTGCATCCTAGGACCATACAGGGTTGGAAAGCATACAAGCAGGGTGACATTGTGGCGACCTTCAGGGAGCATTTGGGACCTGTCCAGGTTGACCTGACAAAGGCGCATTACTGACTTTCTGACCAGTTCACTGATTCCGCTGATGGGGAAGGTGACGGCAAAGGAATTAGACACAAAACTCACAGTTGAGGTGATCAGGGGGTTAGACACTGGGAAGCGATGGATTCCCGGCTGAGTTCTAGCATGCCCTGGACTTTAAGCAGAGATTGTTAGAGGTGCATCTCGAGGCTCAGGAGCATGGTGTCCTGTTTCCATCTATGTGGAAGGGCTGTATATCCATAGCATTGAAGCCCGGGCACATGCCTCTTATTCGCCCGCCTACCGTCCGCTTACAATGATTAATACAGACATGAAGGTACTGTGTAAGGTACTTGCCCTTAGACTGCGGCGGGTGATCATGAAACTGATACACAAATGTCAGTGTGCTTTTATTCCAGGGCTTAATACCACAATGAATCTTAGGCGATTAAATCATGTGACGCATTAGGTGGAGGGAAGGGGAGACCATGTTGCTGCCTTACAGATGTCAGCTAGAGGAATATTCCCTAAGAAGGCCATAGTAACCCCTATCTTGCGAGTGGAATGAGCTCTAGGGGGTACTATCAAAGCTCTTTTTGCTTTGGCATAACCTGTTCGGATACATTTTACAATCCATGTTGCAATACCTGACTTAGATTTGGGTGGTGGAGAAAAAGCAACAAATAGCTGCTTTTTGATTTTCGAAATTGTTTGGTTCTTTCTACGTATCTTTGTGAAGCTGAAAGAAAGACTCTTGTATAGTTAATGCCTGAAGTTCAACAACTCTCTTTAGTGAGGTTATTGCTATGAGGAAAGCAACCTTCCGTGAGAGGAATTGTAATTGACATTCATGCATTGGTTCAAAAGGTGGACCCATTAGCCTTGTAAGGACTATATTTAAGTTCCACTCTGGTGCAGGGGAACTCTTGATGGTATCACCCTTTTTAATCCTTCCAAGAAGGCTTTAATTACTGGTACTCTGAATAGAGAGAAGTGTTGTCTATTTTGCAAGTATGCAGCTACTGCTGCTAGGTGTAAACGAATGGATGTGTAATCCATGTTTGCCTGCTATCACAAATCTGAGGTATATGCGATGAGCCGGGTGAATTGGAATGTGAAAGTAGGCATCTTTTAGATCTAGAGTAGACATAAAGTCATCCTGCTATAAAAGGGGAAGTACTTGTTGAAGAATCACCATGTGAAAGCTCTGACAGTTCGAATTTGTTTAACTCTCTGAGATCTAGAAAAGGTCTCAGTGAGCCGTCCTTTTTGAGAATTAGAAAGTAAAGGGAATAAACTCCTAACCCTTGGTACTGAAATGGGACTGGTTCTATAGCCCCTTGGAGTAATAGAGATTGCACTTCTTGTTGAAGCAAGTGCTGGTGGTCTGGTGACAATTTGTGATACCGAGGTGGAATGTTGGAGGGTTGTTAGTAAGCTCCAGACAATAACCATGTTGGATAATTCCAAGCACCCATTTGTCGATTGTTATCGATTTCCAAATGGTGAGAAAGCCTTTAAGTCTTTCTCCTACAGTTGTGGAATAGTCGGAAAGAGTGTGGGAAAATAACTGTTTATTTGAAAAACGGGAATTGCGTGGTGTGGTGTTTTTACCTCTGCCCCTGGGACTATTTCCCCTATAAACTCCTCTGAAGAATCCTCTTGTAAAAGATGATTGGTAACTCCCCTAGTAGGAGAAAAGTTTTTGTCTGATCCTGTGGACTTGGACCTTTCCCCTGTAAAAGGAACACCAAAAGGACCTCTATTTGCAGGAGATTTAAGCGCTCCCATCGATTTTGCTACATCAGTGTCTTTAACTTTTTTGAGCGCTTGTTCAACTTCAGGGCCAAAAATATGTTTCTTGTCAAAAGGTATGTTGCAAATGGATTGTTGGACTTCAGGTTTGAACCCTGAAATCCGTAACCAGGCATGTCTTCAGAGCACGATGCCAGTACTCACCTCTCTAGCTGCAGTGTCGGCTGCATCTGGAGCGCATCTAATGGAAGCGTTCGAAATTAGTTTACTTTCTTGAACTACATCCTGGGCTTTGGCCTTATGCTCATCTGGGTGAAACTGTAGTAACTGCTCCATTTCGTCCCATTGGGCCCTATCGTATCTTGCTAGGAGGCCTTGGGTATTAGCAATATGCCACTGATTAGCTGCTTGCACAGCTATACGATTGCCAGAAGCATCAATAAGCTTTGACTCTTTATCTGGGGGAGGAGCATCCCCCGACGCTTGCGTATTCGTTTGCTTTTGCGTATTAGATACTACTAAAGAGTCAAGTGGTAACTAACCTTTAATGAAAATAGGATCTGTTGGGGAAAGTTTGTATTTTTGATCTACTCTAGGAGTGAGTATTCTAGCACATACAGGATCTTTAAACATGTTCTGTGTGCCTCAACATACCCTTGAGCATAGGTAGTGTCTGACTGGACTTGTGTGTTCCTAGAGTCTGAAAATCCTTCTTTAAGGATTCTTTATGGAACTCCACCCCATAGTATTGTGCTGCTCTAGCAATGTGCTCTTGATATGACAAATTGTCATCTGGTGGAGATGGCCTGGTAGGGTAAAGATCTGGGTCTGTATCCTGTGGACGATCAACTGTATAATCCCTCTAAGTACATACTGGTAACTGTCTGTCATCATCATCATCATCATCAGTATCATCTGCATCAACAACTCTTTCACCGATCACCTCTTGGAAATTATCACGACTAAGATTTCCTCCAATGCCACAGAGATTTTCCTGGGTGATTTCAACCTACACTGGAATGACACCAAAGATCCCTACGTCAACCCCATCAAAGACCTCCTAACTGACCAAACCCTGGCTCAAGCCTTGACTAGATCATTTCCAAGAAATCCTCAGTCAAACTTATCTCCATAGACCCATGTGACTGGTCTGACCACCACTCTATCGCCTTCATTTTACCCAGGTCCCACAAGACAAAGACACCGCAACCGGTGATTCCGAAACGCTGGACCAGAGACACTAAGAACCTCGACCTTATGAAACTGGAGGCTCTCTGCAAATCTGACCTCCCCCCCTCGCATATAACCACGTTCAGCAACCTCAATGAACATTACTCGTCGTCCATTTCAAACATTCTAGATGACCTTGCCCCTCTAAAACTAAAAAGAGCACAAATCAAAGACAGAAACCCCTGGTTCCCTCAACATGGAGAGGCGATTCCTACGGCAATCTGAAAGAATCTGGAGACAACACCCTTCTGCTACGCATCTAAAACACCTCTGCCAGGCGAGAAACGCCTACAACAAGCACATCCTCAATTCCAAGAAAGAATATTTTAGATCGGAACTGGGGAACGCCAAGAATAGACCCCGCAAGCTCTTTGAACTGGTCAAACACCAATCTAATAAATTGGCTAAAACACCAAAAGAATCACCCAAATCTCTAATATCATCAGAGGAATTCTCCTCCTTCTCCGCTGATAAAATCACGGCATTAGGAATTGAACTCAGTACCGCCACCTACTCTCAACCCCTTCCTGACCTTCCCCCGCACCCCCCCTTTCCACACCTCCCCCCCCCCCGGCCTCACCTAAAAATCAAGCCAGCTGGAAGGACTTTGAATACTATAACGAAAGCTCTATCTCCAAAATCCTCTCTACCTTAAACCCAAATAACCACTTTAATGAACCGCTTCCCGCCAACTGCCTCGCTGCCAACTCCCAATCCATTGTTCCTTGCTGGACTGCAATAATCAACGTCTCTCTACAGCAGGGCTCGATTCTGGACCCTTTGAAAGCCGGCCAAATCCTCCCTATTTTGAAAAAACCATCACTGGATCCAGCCTCCCCTGACAATTTCAGACCTATCGCCAATATCCCACTATTAGCCAAAGTATTGGAGAAGTGTGTACAACAGCAACTAAGTCAGCACATCAACAACTTCCACCTACTTGACGACTTCCAATCTGGATTCAGGCCTGGGTACAGAACTGAAACTACTATGCTCCACATCGTGGATGACGCCCTCCAAGCCCTAGACCAAGGCAAAACTTGCCTTCTAATCCTCCTCGATCTATTCTCCGCCTTCGATACGGTCTACCATGAAAAACTACTCGAACTCCTCAAATTCAGGATGGTCTGGATGGCGTGGTCCTAGAATGATTCAGATCCTGCCTCCACAACCGCTCTCAGAGATTCCTCATCAATGGCAACCTATCAGCTCCTACCCCGGTCACAGTCGGAGTTCCCCAAGGTTCAACCCTATCCCCCACCTTCATTAATCTTTACTTAGAGCCACTCACCGAAGTTCTTCGTACCGCCAACATCTCCTACCATATGTATGCGGACGATACCCAAATATACATCAATATCTCTTCGCTCGAGGAGATCCTTTTCTTGAATGAGACCCTGAAACTGACCGTCCAATGGCTAGCCAATAACCAACTCAAACTTAACGCAAGGAAAACCGAATTTCTCCTAATCTGCCCTTCAAAAGCCAACCCGGAAATTCAGGTGTGGATTAAGGCCATCACAGCCCTGAACTGCCCGCCGACAATTGTGGACTCAGCCAAATCCCTGGGCATAATCCTCGACTGCAACCTGAACATGCAGGACCACATTAACTCAATGGCTAAAGCAGCCAGATTCCACCTGAGCTACCTATGGAAACTAAAACCTTTCATCGAGGCTACTGACCTCAAAATGGCAGTGCAAGCACTAGTCGTCTCTTGACTGGAATATGGTTGTTCCACCCTCACAGGACTATTCAAGATCTCATTAGCACCTCTAAAAGCCTGCCTCAACGCGGCCGCCAGACTACTCACAGGCACCAGGAAATTCGACATCTCCCCACATATGAAAGCCCTGAATTGCCTCCCTCTAGAGGCCAGAATTCAGTTGAAACTGGCCTGCATTACACACAGGGCTCCATACACAAACTGCCCTGCTTATCTGGCACAGAAACTAGTGGTATCGGGAGGAAGCAGGAACTCCAGGTCCGCTAGAAACCTCTTACTCCATCCTGCCTTCTTTCAGAAAAAAAGAACCTACAATAGGGCGTTCACTGGAGCAGCACCAAGAATCTGGAACTCTTTCCCACCTGACATCAGAAGAATCCCTTCTCTAGCACGTTTCAAGAAGCAGGCCAAACCCTTCCTCATGGGTAAATTCCTCATCTGATGCCTGACCACAACCACCACACTGTGCCAGATGAATCTAAGACTATCGCTCCTTCCCCAGATCACCTATTCTCCCCGCCGAGAATATATGGGACCATTGTTTTGCTTCTACTGACTCTAACTTTGATTGTAACCATACACCTGTATCCCCTTTTTCCCTATGCTCTCAGCACCCCGGCCCCTTGCCATCCTTTTGATTGTTTGATTTTGTATAGCTCTGCATTTTAAACGTTTTGTTTGTCCACCACTGTATACCGTGTAAAGCGCTCTGATACCCTCACAGGTCAAGTTTGCGCTCTATAAAACACAAAATAAAAAATAAATAGAAAGTGAGGTAGAGGAGACTGATGAGGTGTGATGTGAAAAGGATCAAGATGTGGTGGAGAGGGAGGAGGAGGAGATGGTAGTGTGTGGAAAGGACTAGCACCCACATTTTTCTTCTTCAATAGAATTTTACAAGGGCTGTCGTCGTCAGGAAGCTTATGCTTGGATGGCAGTTTAGCATGAATATGCCCTGTGGCAGGAATAATATAGAGTTTCTTCTGTTTCGGATCCGAATTAGGTGGTACAACATCTATGTTTGGATCTGGCTGCGTTACAGGCAGCTCTTAAGTTATCGGCACCGAACCTTTCAGAGCGGAGCTGGAATTTCCTTTTGGCGCTGAAGATATCAGCTCGGAGGAATGTTTCTTCGTTTTCGGCGTCGAACTGTTTCTGCTCCAAACCGATTTTGTGCTTAAAGCCCAAAGGTTTTGGCATGGAAGTGGATTTTGGCCAACTCGGTCCCAAGCTGGAAGGCTTGTCTGAGTGTTTTGCCATCGGGCCGGAAGGCGGAGCATCAGAAACCTCTTTTCAGTGCCAACCTTGGCCTGGAGGGAGAGGTGGTGCTGAAGACTTAGATTTTTTAGGGACGGTTTGTACTCATGTCCCCTTGTCCCGGCTGCACATAGTCATCAAGGACAATCTGCAACTCTGATTCGGAGTCAGACGCAGTTGAGGCCTGTTCTTCTTCAGCTGCTGAGACCACCTCTTGCTTGGAGTCTTTGCCGAAGAGATCCGGTGTGTCATCTATCTGCTGTCGCTGCATCTCTCAACATCAAGCCTGACGATCACAGAGAGTTTTCTTCTATCTGAAGGATCGGCATGCGTTGCAGTTTTGTTCTTTGTGCTCTGGAGACAAGCACAAGTTACACACCTGATGCAAGTCCGTACGCGGATACTTCACGTGGCACAGGGGGCAGAAGTTTAATGAAGTCTGTTCCGTCGACAAGGAACCGGACCGACGCGGATAGGCTAGAAGGCCGCCCGCAAATCTTCCGATCAAAATGGAGATTTATTGATGATCGAGTCGAACCGCGGAGTAAAGGAAACGTGTTAGAAAACAATACTGTCGAGGGTAGAGTGCGTTGCGCACCGAGGGGAACCAGAGGAACGATTCTGAAGCAGAGTGCAGCAATACATATCCGAACTCGATGATGGAAGAAAACAATCTAACAATGAAGTTGATGCCCATGCGCACTATCACCGAAAGAAGGCGTCACCTTACCTCGTGACTGCAAATACTTCTTTGAACAAAAACAACTTGCAAATATCCGGACTAAACACTAGATGGCCGGAGTATGCAAAGCATGTTATCTACAGCTCACATGCCTCGAACATTGCATTCTATTCTCACCACGCTTCTATGGACGGGTGGCAGGAGCCGGATGGCGCCTGAATATCTGTGCTTGCCCACTATGGAGGGTGGACTGGTGGTACCCGTGCTGAAGATGCATTACCTGGCATTCCAGCTGCAACATGCTGTGCATTGGTTGTCTGAAGGGGAGAAAGTGCTCCTGCCAGATGAGACATGTGATGTCACTCTCTCCCAGCTGTTGTTCTCGGGGTGGGGTCGAGCCAAGTCACCAGCAGCCTACCTTATTAGAAGTACGGGCTCTCTCTGGGAGAGTGCAGTCAAGATAATACTGAAGAGGCCTCCCTTTGCTCAGGAGTTTCAGTTCTAGGACTTTACAGACTTTTGCACACTTTCGGACTCAGCTGATGTCAATGCCTGACAGGGGGTGGATGTGAGATCTTGGGGGACCTGAACAAGGTGAAAACATTATTACCTTTGAAGCAGCTCAGGAGACCTTTGGGATAGGGCGTGGACAATTTTTTTATTTATGATAGTATAGTGGCAATAACTAGTGAAATATGGCCTGCGTTCCCAGCTGCTCAGATTACGTCATTATTGTTCCGGTGGTTGTTGTAATTGGGAGGCGCCATCGTCTGGTGTCGCACTTGTATAGGGCCTGATAACTGACAGGCCCCGAAATCCGCTTCCAGTCAGGGCCACTTGGCAGGAGGACTTGGGGACAGCTGTGGAGGATACCCAGTGGAGCAGGTCCTGTTCTATGGTCCGGACTGTATCTTGCAATGCAACATTCAAACAGGTCTAATTTCTTGCACTGTACACTGGTGCTGCTCCATAGGATCGACCCTAGTTGGACAAGCAGTTTCCACAGGTGCCAGGTACTGGTGGTGTCAATCCTGCACCTCGCTTAAAGCTGCCCCTTGGTTAACTCGTTTTAGGAGATTGTTGTGACGAATGACCATGGTTCTCGGGACCGTAATCCACTTGAGCCCTGTTGTTTGCCTGTTAGGAGATAATACCTACTTGGCACTGCACTTAGCTTTCTGAAATCTCACAATCTTTCGGTCAGGTTGAACTTTGTCCAGACATTCTGGTGCCCGAGCTGCTCTTCGCACTAGGTCCTTGGCTGTGGGGTTGAATTGAAGAGCTTCTGCACCCAACACTCAGTACTGGTACAGACTGGGGCATACAAGTCTCTTCACTCACAAACATGGTCATCAAAGTCAGCTGGGAGTGGAGTAGAGTAGAGAACAGGGAAGTCAAATATGCCCTCTCCTGAAAGCCTCCGGTGATTTAGATGCCTGTAGGTCCAGTATAACTATTCTGTCAAGGCTAATGCACAGTGAAAAGAAACCTGGAGATTTTTAAAGGTGAGACTTCCCATAGCCTTTGGTCTCCATTTTATACAAGCCGGCTATCTTTTCCCCAGATTGCCTGAAGTGAGTGTTTAATGGCCATGGATATTGAACATAAAGTGGAGCAATACTTGAATTTGGACAAAAGTTTGGTTTCTGTGCCGGCACTGAGGAATATATATCCATTTGATAAGCAGGTCAAATGTGACCTTAGGATAATAAGAACAAACTATGAATGGATTGGTTGATATTCTTGTTGTTTCTTGGAGCATTGTCTGTGGGCAATTTTAGATTTAGGCACATACCCGGAGACATCTGGTTTGCGTGTAAGCTTGTATTTTTGTTAAAGGACAATTTTAATCCAATTAGTGTTAATGAGTGTTAAGTAAAAATGGAGCTTTGCCCATCTCATGATTCTCCGGTGAGGAGGAGAAGAGGGAATGACTCATCTATCATTCCTGTGACACTTCTTTACAGTTGGAGGACTTTCCGGGAGAGTTAAACAACAATCCACAGTGTAGATATAACACAACTATTGGTCACCTGAACAAGATGAGGCACATGTGCAGCACTGCCCAAAAAAGAAGAAATCCAAAGTAAATTGACGTTTCTGTGGCATGACTTAAGAAAACTGTAGGCTCAAACAGAAACAGTCCAGACCTCAAAGTTTGTTTGTTAAGTACATACAACTAAAGAGATGGCCCTGTGGCAACAAAACACCATGCTATTGTGCACTCATTTCTGCATCCAAGTCGCCCAAAGACGTCTTGTGGTACTATGAGAAGTTCGCCCTGCCTATTGAGTTCTTTTGGTTTTTTTGTGCTTTTTAGGCCACTAGGATTATGATCTATATTGTGGCATCAAGAAATGATGCAGAGATATGAGCTGCTCTATTTGTTCAATATAGGAAACACGGTTGACCCTCAAAAAAGGCAGTGCTTTCCATATGTACAAAAATGTTGCTTGGTCTAACAAGGACATAAAACTCCATAAACATGGCTACCGCTAGATCCCTGAAAAGCACTTTGTTTTACATGTAGTCTATATCTGTTTAGCTTCCTATCTCTGAATAAGACACTTGTGAATTAAACCTTACTATTTTGAGCATTCAGTTCTCTAGGAATATTGCACTAAAAACATCTCATCTTGTGGTCACTGTTATTTTTGTCACTTCCTGTATTCAGCCAACACTCCGCTTATCACGTTTTTGTTGTGTAGCATGATAGTCATGTCATAGGCCTGCCCCGCCCACTGCTATGCCTACATTAATTAGCAGTAAAATTAAACCTCATTGATTTCAAAAAGTCTCATCCCACAAAGTCAAAACAGAAAACATTTTCGACATTCTTTGCCAGGGTTGATACAGGGAGAATAAATGTAGATTTAATATGGAACTTCTATTGCACTCTTTTCTTCCTCAGTTAGATGGAGAGCACTTATTTTGTCCCCTTTGACTAAAACTCGCAGCTTATGTACGAAAGAAAGGCGGATATCTGATGTGAGCTGTTGCATCAGTTCCCGGAGAAAGAGTAGCATTTCCTTAGAACTGATGTAGTTGTCAGATTACTTTTTTTTTTATTAAAGAGACTGACCGCAAGTCGACATCTCACTTTCATTACCTTGCATGTTTCTCGTGGTAATTGTCACGGTGCCGTGTTCTAATCTTCAAAACTAGACAACCTGTTTCTCTTGCTGACAGCACAGAATCTGAGAAGCAAACAATGGGAGCTGGCTCACCGTAAAAGTTTCTCTGCATCATGATATCCAATGGGGTGGACTGGGATACTTGGAAGGCCCGCCCCTTCATCAGCTCTATAGCGAAAGGTGTACTCTGTTAACGAAGAGGTATGCAAGCATTATAAAGTTACAAACTGATGTTTACAAGCACTGGAAAATGTATGATATGTTTCCTAAAGCAAACTATTGATCTATTGTAAATAAACTAGGTCCAGATTTTAGAGTTTTATACACGTACAGATATTAGAGTCTACAGCAAATATATCACAAATGTCAAACTCCCAGTGCACTTCACAATGAATGAATGAGGACTTCTAAAACCCCAAGCTTGTCCTGCCACAATACACTGGTCACCTCGCACAGATCATTTGCTTTGCACCTACAGAATTAGCTCTTCAAACATTTTGGAAGAAGCAAAGCAGTGAGAAACTGGGATGGCCTGGATTTCAATTTATCATTAATCTATCCATTAAGAATGTTTTCTCTTCTATTCCTTCTTATATGGACATGCACTAACGGACAGTCATCAATTTTTCCATTTCAAGCACAAGAACATTATGACAGACAGAAGGTAACATTTAAGGGCATTAATCAAGAGAAATGCCCTATGTAATGGTTATACTGTACTACAAAGCCAACATTGTTTCCCTTGCAGCACAAGGTATGTATGTGTTTAGACTGATTCTTTTACACGTTCAAGAGACTAGTAACACAGGGGACTGACCACATCCAGCTACAGCGTCAGTGGTACCGCATACAAAGAAAACAGCCACTGACCCCCATTTGGGAACTTTCTTGTGTCTGCTTTTCTTTTCTGTGCACTGTTATTCTGAGTCTGAGCGTGGTTATTTTGCTGTAATGTGTGCTTTTCGTTAGTATTTGTGCTGCGAGCGGCCCGCATTGCTGCTTGCTTTCCCGCCCATTGCGAATTCCACTTCCCAGCATCCCTCCCAGGACCTACTGAAGGGAGGCCACAGCAAGGCTGCACCAAAGGCGCACTAAAGGAAAGCCCGTCTGCACCCATCCGCGCCCGGACCACACCCAGCGCCAAGAACCCTAATTTTTCCACCATGCACAGCTACACTGCCGCTGACCTCCAGGCACATCGACAATAGCAACTCCTGCTGCACATCTCCACGCAGCACTAGAGGACCATTCTCCTGCCAGCCCTGCCGCTTCACCTGCAAGACCGAAGCAACCAACAATGCCAGAGACACTGCAAACATGACTGCGTCCACCATGCCGAACAGGAAAGCCACAGCACAACTCCACTGCATTCTACTCAAAGCACAATCGCCACGGAGATCTGGGACACGATCTCACCACTCACCCCAGATGTCATCTTCCCCATAGAGACCTGGCTGAACCCTGCCTCTGTACCAGACAGCGCCATCACCACCCCCAAAGGCTACAAGATAACACACTGGGATGGTGCCAACAGACACAGAGGTGAAACTGCCATCATCTACAAGAACACCTTCAGCTGCACGACCTCCTCAGACTACTCAACCTCGATAATGGAGCTTCTCAACTTCCAACTCCACACTGATGGAAAAAGCACCGTCAAATACACCCTCGCCTACAGATCATGCCCCAGCTTCTCCAACGCCATGAGCACTACATCTTCCTAGAGGATCTCAACTTCCACCTCATCGACCCCAGGGACACCAACACAACTGACCTGGAAAACATGAGCAACATCGGCCTCAAGTAACTTATTACCAACCCTGCCAACATTACAGGACATGTCCAGCGATAGCCAAGTCTCCCAATTCACCTGAACCAAACACTTTCAGCTTCCGCTTAACCATCTCAGGACCTACCAACACTGGCACCATGCCGCCCAGCATCACGCGCAGCAACTGGAAAAAAAGATATCAGAAGACCAGTGGAACAACGCTCTCAACTCCCACCTCCCAGACACAACATCCAACCCGGACAAGGCTGCAAAGAACTTCTCCCAGTCGATCACAGAATGCACTGGCACAATCACCCACATAAAGCTAGACAAATCTGAAAGACCTGACATGATCTCAGTCATCTTCAAAAACATCAAACCCCAAACCCCCGCCGCTGACAGCATCAGTCTACCTACATCCATGAACACAAACACTGAACACCTGCTCACCCATGAGGACACGCGCACAACTCAAGCCACAATCTCCATCATGAACTCTGTGCATTCAGAAGCACCCACAGACCCCTGTCCCCACCACGTCTTAAACCTTGGAAGCAAGACGATTGGCGATGAGTTTAAGAACACTTCCATCCCCTCGGCTGCTTCCCTGATTACTGGAAACACTCTGAAGTGAGGCACCTCTGAAGAAACTATTTGCTGACCCAACAGAACCGAAGAACTACCGGCCCATCTCCCTGATACCCATTCCAGCAAAGGTTCTTGAGAAGGCAATCAACCAGCAACTCACCAAACACCTGGAACACAACAGCCTCCTGGACCTCTCTCAATCCGTATTCTGAGTCAACCAAAGCACTGAGACAGCTCTGATTGCAGCCACCAACGACATCAAGGCCCTCCTAGACCATGGCAAAAAACGCACCCCTCATCCTCCTGGACCGGTCATCCACCTTCGACACCGTTTCCAATCACATCTTGATCAACAAAATACACCACATTGAAATTGGAATCCAGGGAGACCCTCTCAAATGTATCACATCATACCTCACCTGAAGAATCCAGAGAATCTGTCCCCCATCATTCACTTTTGAACCCAAGAATTTAATCAGTGGTGTCCTCCAAAGTTCGTATCTCAGCCCCACCCTCTTCAACACATACGTGACTCCTCGGGCAAACACCATCAGATTGCACAGAATCAACATAATTGCCTACGCCGATGACACCCAGCTCATCCGCTCGCTGTCAGAAGACTCCTCCACAACCAGAGCCAGCTTCTACAGATGTATGATGAACGTCGACGACTGGATGAAGGACAACTGCCTCAAGAGCAACACTGACAAGACGGAAGTCCTCATACTTGGGAACATCTCGCCATGGAATGATGCATAGTGGCCTTCTAAACTCAGCCCATCCCCCGCCTGACAGACCACGCCCACAATCTCAGCATCATCTTGGACAGCAAGCTATCTTTGAAGAAACCGGTAAATTCAGTCTCATCCACCTGTTTCCACACCCTACGCATCCTCTGCAAGATATTCATGTGGCTCCCAGTCGACACCAGGACTGTCACGTAGGTCCTCGTCACCAGCAGGCTGGATTACGGGAACACACTCTACGCAGGAGTCAACGCACACCTCTTGAAGAGACAACAGACAATACAAACCTCAGCGGCAAGACTCATCCTCGACCTCCCTAGACAAACCCACACCACACCCTACCTCAAGAAGCTACACTGGCTCCCGATCCAGAAGAGATGCCAGTTGAAGATGTTGACCCATGCATACAAAGTCCTGCATAACAAAGGACTAGCATACATCAACAAACGCATGACCTTCCACCAACAAACCAGACACCTGCAATCCGCCTCCCTCTTCTGTGCAGCTAAACCCCCCGGATCCACGAGACAACAGTAGAGGACGCTCCTAACACTTGAAAGCCAAAGCTTGGAACGGCCTTCCTTTGCACCTTAGGACCACGCCAACGCTTCGTCAATTCAGGAAAGGACTTAAGACCTGGCTGTTTGAACGAACAGATCATCATGAAGCAGATAACAACTCTAGCTCCTTGAGACCCTCACAGGTGATATGTGCCCTTTATAAATCCTTGTTTGATGTTTACAGTGATGTAGAAATATGTGGAAGCTGGGACTTTCAGCCTTACCTTTTGCTGGATACCCTGGAGTGAGAGGGTCTCCTGCTCCATTCAGGTTTAAAACATTCCCACGCTGAGCACCGCCTCCTGGAAGGTTCCAGCCATTCGGGTAGGGCTCAACCCCTGGAGCACAGTAATCCGCCGGGTCAGAGAAAAGAATGATTCCTATAGCTCCAGCTTTCATTGCATTCTTCACCTGCAACAGCAGACCAAAGTACATGGGTTGAAAATCTCTCTGAAAGAACAGTTGTATGCTGGAGTTTGTCCTTATACTATCGCTAAACAATATTTACCCAACACAAGAATAGGATTTACTAAAATATGCCCTAAAAGTCTAATTTGAGTTTTGTTTTCCACATTTTCTTCTCGTACAAGCATTCACAGTGTGACCCTTCATTTCATTTTCATGTCTGAAGTTTCCATTCCAGCAACTACATCCAGAACGCATCATTGTTTCTTTACTTACAACTCTAAAGCATAGCCAACTGTTTCAATAGTAAACATCCTTTCTACATCTCCGCATTGGCAGAGGAGCGCCGCACCACTGCCAGGCGCAGAGCCAGCAAACGAAAAAGAAAACTATGCCCAAGCATAATTTTATTTTTCATTTGCCGGCTCTGAGCCAGCTTGTGCATGAAGAGGCAGGGAATGGGCGAGGGGAGGAAGAGTGCTTTGCCTTCTCCAAGTACGCATATGTGTTTGGCCAGCTGTCTCAGGAAGACTAAAACACACATGCACACTTTGGTTTCTCCAGCCCAGCTGCATTCAGCAGCCGGGCTGGTGAAACTCCACAAACTCCATAAACTGAGGGGAGCGTCTTTCCTGCCCGCTCAGGCCAATCCACGAGCTGCTCTGCACCAGGATTGGATGGGAGTTTGTCCCAGGGGCTGCTGGGACCAGGAAGAGGCCAGCAGGAGTGATGAGACTCGGGAGGCGGCCGGCAGCTTCAGGTAAATGACACCCTTTTAAAAAACGTAACTACTGGATAACTTTCTTGCAAGATTCACAATTTACAACGGAAAAATATCTCATTATGTATTCCTTTTCCATAGGAACGTGCACTAATTTTCCATGCATGGCTTAGAATTTAGAGGCAGTACGTGCCACCATTGTAATCATGAGCAATTGGTAATGCAATCATCTTTTTTATGTACTTCTTTGCCAGTTCGGAATAATTCTAAAGAAATCAGGGGAAAATAAATGGGCAAAAACTCATGAAAGTCTTGTGCCCAATTTAGGCCTGCATTAGCCAAGACATTTTCATTTTGCTAAAATGATATGTATAATATTCCTACTTACAGGGGTTTTCAGCCAGTGTGTCAGCAACTTCATCCATTGGCTAACTTCACTGTGAATTACTGCTTTCTGCCCCTCTAAAAGGAGCATATGCACACAAAAAGTAGTTCTCTGTAAGTTGCAAGTAGCAGTACTGCAATGTGTTCTTTCTGAGGCCAAAAAAGACTTTCTGTTTTGAGTTTTGCTAAACCCTTGACATAATAAGCATGCAAAACCAAATGGCTGGTGACCTATTGGCTTTTCCAATTATTGTTTACGAAAGACCTTTGCAAAGTTCAGTCACTGAAATATAAGATATAATACACATTAATGAATCCATAAACTGTTTTGGGTAAGAACATTTAGTAGAAGTGGTAATAGCTTTTAATGGTGTCTGATTATATGTTAAAAAGAGTGGTCTTTTTTCACTTGTGTTGTTTTAATACTCCTTTTCTGACAATAACAAGCATTAAATTCTTGATTAGATATAGAATATTATTCCTCCACAATCCCAACTGTATGGGTCTTTCAAGCTGTCCAAGATTCATTTATGTTAATGATTAAAGACTATCCATTACAATATATGCTTAATATTGATGATATTGTTATTTTTTTAAGATCACATCATTTGCGTGCTTTTAATATTAAGATTTGGGTGCTCTGCAAGATTCATCAGACATGTGTAATTGATAAAAAAAGAAGCGTTTTGCGGACTTCAGTCGTTTAGATTTACTGGTCATCTGTCTCCACAATTTGATTGTGTCAAAATAGGAGGTCTAAATTAAAAGAGACAATTCTGTGTACTCTTAGTTATACTAGGACATAGGGTTCCATTTTTAACATTCTTCCATTGCAGGACTCACCATCTATTCAATCTTTTGTATTTCATGGACTTGCTTACTCTCCAGTCATATTTGGATACCTTTGACTGTACCAGATAAACCTGCTCTTCCAGAAATTGCAGAGCGTTTGGAAGTGGTTGGAATATTAGAAATAAGTGTGGGCCACTCTAACATCTGAGGTTTTCCTTCATTTACTTGTCATCCCTGATGTGTACCAAATGGTGTTGATCTGGCATTAAACCTCAATAGCTTTGGTCTCCCAGATATTGGCCAATAGGCTCTCTGCCACTCCTCTCTGTGGGTGGCGGTTGAATGTGGGCAAGAAAGACCAGGTGGAAAGGTGCTGTATTTTCACCTTCATTTTATCCCTTATATGATGTTGTGTGCTACAGGTTTCATGAGACATAGGACTATGTGAAATCTACAATTAACACCAACTGAGCAGATTTTACTACCTAGTGTTTTCTATTTTACATTTCAGATACCAGGAGGCTGTAGTTTCTTTCACTGAAGACTTCATCACCTGTGAGTTTCATTATTTGTGCTTGAACACTGTCAACATGTGGCAGTAGTACATTCAACAAAAAACCACATCATATTCACAGTGTATCTGTACCATAATCATGATAGGATTAATTCTATTAGGTGTCTATAATCAATTTCAATGTTCAAACGTTTAAAGAGATCAGTGTATTATGGCATACTCTATTACAATAAGAGAAGGCTCTGTGATCGGTTTGAGACTTTTTTCACATTAAGGATATAGTGTAAATATATGAATCAGGTAAGAATGTTTTATAAAATAAGTTCAATGGGACTTAGTAGAGGAATGACTTGTATATGGGTAATGTATTACTTTGTTTCCTCTGAAAATTTTTCCGTATCTTGCAATGACAATCTTTCCAGTGCAGTTTATCCCAATGTCCCGCTCAAGTTGGAAAAAGTCTTCTGTCCGGGCATAGTTCACATACACTAGATCACCCTAGAAAAAGAAAACAGTGACGGTTGAACTGTGAAGATACAACACTGAGGGGATACAACAGTGAGGATGCATCAATGAAAATATAACAATGAGAATAAAAGATCAACTAGAAAACAGTCGGGCTACAATGCATAGGATACAATACTGAAAATACAAAAGTGAGGATACAAGAGTGATGATATATGAATAAAGATGCTAAAGTGAGTGTGTATAGTTCTGAATGATTACACCATGATAAGGCATTCAGCAGATAACTTTTTAAGAACAATGTTGTAAAATAATAGCTTCATACAATACTTAATGGTTGTTCATCAGTCTACGCTTCATCATTTTTAGGTCGAGGACCGTCCGGTCTGCCGAAGGCAGAACCGGAAGTCGGAGATTTAATGTTTCTGAGAGTGGCTCTTTAGCCCGCCTCTCTTTTTGCCTCTCCTCCATTGGCTGGCTTCCTAAACGGAGGCCAGCCATTGGAGGAGAGAGCCGTCCCTCCAAATAGGCTCCGTCTTTTTCAGATTCGGGGCGTGTTCCGTGCTGTTCTTTCCACTTTTTAGCCACGCCCTTTTTAGAACAGCAGGAACACGCCCCCGAAGCCGAAAAAGTTTTGAAGCTTCCATCCGCCATTTTGTAGCTATCGTCTGGCCGTGAGGATCTTCTTGTTTTTCTCTGATGTCGAAACCAGCGGAATTCTTCGCCTGGTTTCCATGGGAGTGCAGTAATCCTCTCCGTGGCGAGGTGATAAGTTTTCACCGGGTTCTCGGTGGCTGGAGGTGGGTAGACTTTGCCCACTCGCGCACAGGTCCGGGGCGCGGCAGATTCTGAAGTACACACCCTGCGCGTTGCGTCTCGGGCCCCAGCCCTTCACTCGCAAATACAATTGAACAAACCTTGTAATGAGACATAACGGGAGGATTTCAAAAAGTTAAAACCTAGAGTCAAGCAGAGCTGGGCCCAAAAGAAGTTTGTATTTATAGCGTCCGCGCCAGATGGTTAGTTAGGCGTGTATTGCGGCAGAAAGGAAGGCAAGCGCTATACTTCTGCGAGGGCAGGATCTGAAGCTGGGGAGAGGCAGTGCAAATTGTCTAAAGTATTGGAGTTTGCAGTATTTCTTTCAAACGGGCCCCTAGAATTAGGTTCTGATGTCTCTGCATTTCTTGCTGGGGTCAGAGATGTAGTCGCCGATCTTTTTAGTATCGTTGTCCCACCATTTTGGTGAAAAAAAATGAAACGTTTTGGAAAGCTGGTTTCAAAAGGAGTAAGGTCTATAGATATACCCTCTTACCTTGCAGTGTGGTGACGGATGTACCATAAAAGAGTAGAAAACATGACGTCTTTAGCGCGAGGACATACCCCCCCCCCCCCCCGCCCCAACAGGAATGTTCTGAGCCTTCCTTGAAAAATATTTGTACAATTCTGAGGGTTGCTCTTTGGCAGTACTTTGGATGACAGAATTTTAGGGACTGGGCCAGAAAGCTGTGCTCTTCAGAGGAGACAGGACGCTGCTCTCCAATGCCTGATACTGCTCAGAAGAAGAAACGTGGGTGCTTCTAACCAGGATTCATTTTTGACCAAAAACGCATACACCCATATCCTTTCAAAAGGTTACCCTTTAAGGCACCTTGAAAGTTTGAGCGAGAACTTTAAACCGATCAATGCCATCACAAGGAGATGTTATTCTCCTATCAGGAAAGAGCTGAACTTAAAAATGCCTGCCTTTCTAAATCACTAATTCACTCTCTCTATCTCACTACCTCACTCTCTCTCTCAAATACACTAAGTCACTTACACTCACTCTTTCACTACCTCACTCTATCTCACTACTTCACTACATCACTCTCTGTTTCTATCTTAATACCTCACAACATCCCTCACAACATCCCTCACTACCTCACTCTCTCTTTCACTACCTCAATCTTTCTCTCTCACTACCTCACAACATCACTCACTGTTTCTATCTCACTACGTCAGAAAATACAGCTCACTCACTAACTCACTCTTTCACTACCTCACACTCTATCTACCTCACTCTCTCTCACTACATAACTCTCTATACATCAGTACTCCCCTCTATCTATATCACTACCTCACTATCTCACTACCTCACTCTCTATATCACAACTTCACTCTCTCTCTAACTCATTACATCACTCACTCTCTATCTCTCTACCTCACTCTTTCTATCTCACTAACTCACTTTCACTGTCTCTTTCACTACCTCTCTCTATCTCACTACATCACAACACCACTCTGCTTGCATCTCACTACCTCACAACATCCCTCTCCCTCACTACATCACTGTTTCACTACCTCACTCTCTCAATACATAACTCTCTCTACCTCACTACTCCACTCTATCTCACTACCTCACATCTTCTCTCTCTCAAAACATCACTACCTCACTCTCTAGCTCACAACCTCACAACTTCACTCTCTCTCACTCACTACCTCAATCACTCTCTATCTCACTACCTCACTCTTTCTATCTCACTAACTCACTTTCACTCTCTCTTTCACTACCTCTCTATCTCACTACATCACAACATCACTCTATGCTTATATATCACTACCTCATAACATCCCTCTCCCTCACTACCTCACTCTTTCACTACCTCACTCTCTCACTACCTCACTCTCTATCTACCTCACTCTCTCTCACTACCTCACTCTCTATCTACCTCACTCTCTCTCACTACCTCACTCTCTATTTCAATACCTCACTCTCTCTCTCAATCTCACTACCTCACTCTCTCTCTGCTAATGCAATAGGTATCACATATGAAAAAAAAGCAAATGCCAATAGAAATGACAATGCCATTTATTTAGGGATACAAAAATGATAAAAAAAATAATGACCAATACCAATAGCTCTACCTATAATATTGCCGAGACCATTGCATTGTAAATGCTTGTTCTTGATGTCCTTCATAACATTAGACTCCAAACCCCATTTGCTGTGTCTCGGTGTCACCTTTCCTACTTTATGTCTCAGTTTACTCATTGGTTCCCAGTGTTTTCTACCCATCTTCCTGATCCTCAGGAGTCCACCACTCAGATTTCAGATAGAATTGCCAAGCTATAATAAAAAAGTTGTGCCACTGGAGGCACACAGTAAACTACCACACTTAGCTTTATTCCCCAAATCATCATGCAGATTGTACAGTGCATCAGTAGGATTGCCAAGTCAACACACTTTGACCCTGTACAGCACACTTTGACCATGCACTGCATTCTGCTGTCTTTCAGCTAGGTTTGCACAACACAAACATTACATACAATCTTACATATTCCTTAAGGACACTCATTTATGGCCAAAAGCCCTGTGACTTAAGGTACTGACTGGAATGACACAGGCGTTCACAGAAAGGCATTAATATTACAGTCATCATAGTCGCTATAGCATATAATTGGGTATTGTCACAAAGAATTAAGAAAACAGCACAGACTACACTGGCACTGAGCAGTATTTTGGGGGCCCTTTGCGATTGTTTAAAATGGAGGTCTATACAGTAATACAGTAATACAGTGAAAACACCACAAATGGACACCACACCAGTTTAGAAAAATAATTAATCTTTATCTAAACCAAACAAGACCAAAACAACAAAAATTCAACATACATTTATCAAGGTAGGTCTTTTAAAAGGTAAAAACAGTTCTGTCCACAGCAAACTATAGATGGGACACTTTCAACACAAAGTACCTTGGATGCGTCAAAATCGTAAACAAAAAGCACCACAGGTAAGGTGATGAGTCTGTACCTTATGTTCGTCGGTTCCTTACACGCAGGTAAGGTGATGCATTGGGTCCTTACTGCCACACAGGGGAGGTGATGCATCGATTCCTTACTGAAGATGAGGTGATGCGTTGGTTTCTTACTGCGGCCCCAGCGTAATTGTAGACTTGGCGCCCCGGTGCGATGCATGGGGATTTGGAGATGCGTGGGCTCTCGATGCAGAGGCAATGGTGCTGTTTTGATCTTGCCAGCCGCGGTCCCACAATGCGACAGTTCTTCAGTCGCACAGCAGGGCCTGTGTAGGAGTTGGTGTGGTGATCTTGGACTTCGGAGATTGGTGCATGAGACTCGGCATGCGGTGATTTCTCCAACTGCGGGCAGATGCTGCGTCGGTTTCTTCAGTGGCATGAAGGTGATGCATGGGAATTCTTCCCGCACAGAGGTGTTGTGTCGGAAACGAGTGCGGATGTGTCACACTTCTCTAGTTGCCTCACTTTTCCCAGCTCCCAGCAGCAGAAACAACCTTCAGAGGCCCAACACAGGAACAGGCACCTCTTGGCAGGTCAGAACTCTCAGCAAGGAAGTTCAGGGGAGCGGGTGGTGAAGTCTTTGTGTCCCTGGGATTTCAGAACAGGAGGCAAGCTCCACTTCAAACCCTTGGAGATCTTCTTGAAGCATGATGCACAGCACACAGCAAAGTCTTGGTCCTTTCCTTGGCAGAAACAGCCAGTGCAGGCCAACTCCGGACAGCACACAGCAAAGGGGCAGTACTTCTCCTTCAGCTTTCCAAGCTCTTCTCCTCGGCAGAGGTTCTCTTAAGTCCAGAAGTACTCTAAAGTTCTGGGGTCTGTGCCCCAATATTTATACTCAATTTCTCTTTGTTCTCTTGTGGCAGAGAAGCTCTGTGCTCAGTCGAAACCAGTTCTGTCCTCTCTGGTCCAGCTTCCTGGCAGGAGGTGGAGACAGCATTGTGTAAGGCAGACTGGGCTCATTCAGGTGCAAGGAAATCTCCTCCCTCTACTCTAAATGCAGCCCCGGTCTATTCAGCACAGCCCTGACTCATCCAGGTAAGGCAGGGCACACCCCTCCTGCCCCCCAGTAGCTGTCCATAGTGAGTGCACATCACCGGCCCCTGTAACTCCAAAGCCAGACAGTCAATCCACAAACCAGCAGAGGCACACAGGATGGCTAAGCAAGAAAATACCCACTTTCTAAAAGTGGTATTTTCAAAGAAACAATATAAAAATCATCTTTATAAAAGATGCATTTTTATATTCTGAGTTCAGGCATACTAAACGCCATCTTTCTACTTTGTACTAATGGGTAATTATGCTTATAACATGTTATAAATAAACTCAAATTCTATCCTCTGGAACAGATGGCCTTTCAAAAGTGAAAAACAAAATAGACTATATTTCACTATCGGGACATGTCCCACACAGCAGTACATGTGCTACAAGTGCGACAAGCAGGCCGGGGGTCACAGGCGGTCATTTCTGTAGCCCTGAAGAGCCGGTTAAGCACGACAAACTGTAATCGCTGTGGAGCGAAGAGCAGGTCAGGTATCACGGATGGTCATCGCTGAAGCACAAACAGCCCGCCAAGCATCAAGGACAATCATTGCTGTAGCGAGACTACATTGTTGCATTGCAGGTCATTGCTGCCGGTTACTGTCAGCACAAAGAGCTGGTATCACTGGAACTTTGCATTTGAAGTCATTGGAGGTGCCAGATTCTTGCCCACGAGCAGACCTGTTCATGGGCATGAGGAGCCTAAACCTCAGGCTTTAAACCACTTATTTAAGAGGAGTACAATCTGATGCCACCCAATGGTCCAAGACCAAAACAACATGGAAAAAGTGGCCTACACCTAATTGGAACATTTAATTTATTTGTAAGTCCCTGTACCTAGGGTCTGTAAATTACATGCTAATAGTGGGCATTCAGCACTCATTGTGCCACCCACTAAAGTATCCTTTTAAAACCCAGACTCAGGTGTGCCATTGCAGCCTGTAGTTCAGTTTTAGACTATCATTTCGACCTAGCAAAATAAACCTTTTGCAAGGCCTAAACTGTCCTTCTCAATACTTTTGTCACCCCTAAGGCAGATCCTAAAGGTTCAAATAGAAAGGTGCACTTTATTTAGAATGTAGGACATGTGTACTTAAGTTTTACATGTCCTGGCAGAGAAAAACCTGTAAACTTGTTTTTCAATGTTGCAAGGTTTGCTTTCCCAAAGGAAAACGCTGGATTAAACTATATTAGAGCAGCTAGAAAAATGATTCGCTAACTCATATAAATAGAAATTTGAAATCCAACGTAATAGTTAAGTGGAATTTTATATTACTATTGTGGAAATGACACTTTTAGAAAGTTGCCATATTTCTACCTAAGCCAAAAGGGCCTTTTTTCCAGTGTCATGTGCCTTGAGATGGCCCTCGCTGTGGTAAGATATAGAATGCTCTGGGTCAAAGGACCCGGGTGTGGGAAAGTGTTTTTTTCATTGAGTATGATGGCCTATTAGCTGTGCTCTGCCCCTCCCTGAGCTTCAAAGGATTCCTACCCTGTAACTGGCAGATGTAGTTCACACCTAGGCCTGCCTTCCTTTTGCCTTCCTAGACAACTTGGCTAAACATTCAATGGGTTCCGACCTTCTCGAATATATCTAAATTCTAAAAGGAACTAAAAGCTTCCTTGTTTCAGAAACATCTTCATGCTACTGCCTAACTTCAATCTACCTCTAGTCCTCCTCTCATCATGTTTTGACTCTAAGAACCTATTCCCTTGTTTTTGCCTTTGGAGCAGGGGAGCTGGTGGTGAAGTCTTTGTGTCCCTGGGACTTCAGAACAGGAGGCAAGCTCCACTTCAAGCCCTTGGAGATCTTTTTGAAGCATGATGCACAGCACACAGCAAAGTCTTGGTCCTTTCCTTGGCAGAAACAGCCACTGCAGGCCAACCCCGGACAGCACACAGCAAAGGGGCAGTACTTCTCCTTCAGCTTTCCAAACTCTTCTCCTCGGCAGAGGTTCTCTTAAGTCCAGAAGTATTCTAAAGTTCTGGGGTCTGTGCCCCAATATTTATACTCATTTTGCCTCTACCCTTACACGTCACAAATACGCAAAACATATGTGCACTTAGCACTAGATATTCAGTGTGCCCTAATGTTATTAATGTAAAGTGATGCGTTTGATGAATTCCTGAAGTGCGTACACTGTAGAACTAAAGAATTATATACACTGTGAGCCTTAATCTTAATAAATAGATCAAGGTCTTAGGAATGTGATAAAACAGTCATCACACTCTTAAAATGTATTTAATTTAGAAACTAGAAAGTTTTATGTAACATGTGCACTAATGTTTTAATATATGCACTTATAATGTAGTTCCAAGTCACATTTATACACATGTATTCCAGTTATTTCATCTTTATGCAACGTGTAGCATGAATCTAATGTACTGAAATGTTCCATTCATTTGTGGTTATATGTGCACATGCATATTAAAAGTGCACCATTTACTTAATATGTTAAATTGCCATATGCCCGTAATTCTTTACCGTTTTCAGTTTTCTGCTTGCGTCTCTTTTCCTTGCAGGTACAGCATCCTGATTTGTTAGTTTGAGAATAGATTTAACACTGTATTAGGATAAAGAGTCTGAGAAGAACACCTTGACACGGAACATGGAGAGCCAAGCGTTAGCTGACAGTTTCTGTTTGTAATGTTGCAAATAGTTGCAGGTACTCAAGAACATTATCTTTCCCAGGGGTGTTGATTTGGATATTCTTGTGGAAATAACTGATGTTCTCACTGTCTGAGGTTTGAGCACTTTCCTTTGGACACCTCTATGCTTATTGCCTTTGACTCTTTGCTTAGAGTGGCTTAGGCCAACACTTATAGCCCTATGCCAAGTAGACTTTTGACCGAGCTTCTGAAATGCTGACACCTTCTGGCAATTTCCCCGCATTATCCTATTTTTCTACATTTCTTTGATTTTTGAGATCCCTTTAGATGTAACCCTCTACATTAGTTTGGACTTTGAATTGAATGATTTTAGACTTCACTCGTATATAGGAGAGGATCAGAAACTCTTCTCTGAGCATCAAATCTTGTTATTAATCTTCAGTATTGCTCTGACTTTGTCTTATACTGGTATGCCTGAACTGGTTTAGGAGTTTGGTTTATTCAGTTGCTATTCTGTACCTTTACAGCATGGTATTGATCTTATCCTGATTGTTAATCTGTAATAAACCTTAACTATAGGCACTGATTCCCGGTCCTTATTGTGTATCCAAATGGGTTACACTGTTAATTACATTTGTTTGATTAAATGCTAACTCCCTTAACCTCTCCATCAGCAAAAAAGATCTATTGGATCACCGATGGTAAGAGTGTTGGCCCAGCACTGGATCACCTGCCTCTCAACCCTCTTCATGTTTTTTTTCTTATGTTTTGAGTATTAGTTGTGCTTTTCTTTGATTCTTGTCCTTCTGTAGGGAGTATTTTCTTATGTTCTACTGTTCTTGGTGTATCACTTCACACTGTAAAGCGCCCTAACGTTTGAGGGCCATATTGGGGTTACACAAGACTGCATAAATAAATAAAATAAAATGTTTACCGATCTTTCTACCCGTGTCATGAATGACAGTCCTTAAAAGAAGTTTCTCAAAAAATGCTTACTCAACTTTTTACGGAAAAAGGAAGTCTTTCATCCTGTATCCTAGCCTAGAGCAAGGAGATGATTTTCGTCCTACTGCTGACCTGTGCTACAAAAAGTGTTCCATCTGGGATGCTTCAGACAACTTGTAAGATCCAAGCAGCTGTGCTCTCGGAGTCTTTTGATTTCTGTAATATTCAGACATGCCAAAGGCAGAACTCCTGTTTTAGCTCAGACACTAAAACAGACATATCCTCTAACGCGCCAGTAAAAATGTCACCTGATGTATTCAAAATTTTGCTTGCAGCCTTCAGCAGAAAGGAAATATATCGGATGCAGAGTGAACATGAAAGTAAAGATGTTGCCTGGTATACAGAAAAACCGCAGGATTTTTCTGCAACTCCTAAATGTCAAGTAATAGGCCCTTTTTAATTCGAAGTCTACCACACAACCCAACTGTCTGGTTTGCTAAAGACATCTTGAGGACATTCAGAAAGCTTCCCTGCATTCCGACCATTGCTTACCATTGGCTTTGTGGTTTGTAACTAGGGCTCCCGGTTTTATGGTATTTATTTTTTTAACGTTTCCATCTGTATTCATCCATGATTATTTTTTGGCCATCTTATTGGTATTTATCCGTATTTATTTTGTGTTTTGAGAATGCATGTAGCTGTAAAATGCTAGATTTCCACGTGTATTTACCTCTTGGACAGGCACCCATACATGGATGCCTGTCACGTTTTATCAGATTAAGCAGCTGCGTATAGGAAAACACTCCACTCATGGGTACATATTAGCGTTATACTACAAATATATGTTAACATGTGACTGTATTTTATGGAAATCTCATCCTGTGTTTTCAACTCTCCATGCTGTTGCTTAGGGTTCATGAAAGACAGCATGGAGAGTCTCTCATAAGAAGCCCAATTTTCAGTATTTCTGTGCTTTTATAAATAAATACAGGTAGGAAACACATTGTGTTCTGTCTGTATTTATCTTTAGGAATCAGTAAAAATTGAAAACCGTAAGCCTGATTTGTAACTCACATTTTCTAGCTTTCTATTTGTTGGCTTTATTGGTTTTAGGGTGTCCAGGTTCTGTTCGACCCGCCCAAGGAGCAAAGCCTTTTCACACTACCTCTCCTAGTATTCTTCCACACATGCTCCTTTCTGTAAAAAGGCCTGTAAATCTTGTTCTTATCTTGTTACATTTGCTGTGCATTCAGAGACAGAGGTCAAAATGTCAGGCTGCATCTTCCGAGGGAGCTGGGTGTTTACTTTTCTTTCTCTGCCTTCAAAGGTACAGGATTTATGTGACAATCTTACTGGATACTGGAGGTAGAGGACAACAATTAAATGAGCTGTGTAGGTATTTCGAAATACATCAGAATTAGCAAAGCACAAATAAAGTAAATGCTTTGTTAATTCTGAAGAGTATTGGACAAAAATACTTTAATATGATCAAAACAAATCAATACACTAGGTGATGCTATTTCCACACATTATTGCTTGTGCCCTGTATAGATTTATTAGTAAAACTGTATGCCTGTGCAAATGTAATGGTCATTTCAATTTTAAAATATGTTGTCTGTAATGGTAGTGTGCTACCACACCATGCATACTCCACTCTGCGTCACTCCCCTCTTCACCACTGTACGCCCCTGCAATCTACTCTGCCCCACTACACCTTACACCAGGTCACTGCACACTGCCCCACTGCGCTCTACTCTGCACCACTGCACTCTACTCTGCACCACTGCACTCTACGCCTCTCTTCTGTACTCTGCATCACTCTATTATGTGCCAATGCACTCTACACCACTCTACCCTACTTCATTCTAGACCACTCTACTCTGCACAACTCTACTCCATGCCATTCTGCACTGGACTCCCCCTCTACTACATGCCATTCTGCACTCAAAGCCCCTCTACTCCATGCCATTCTGCACTCGATGCTACTCTACTCCATGCCATTCTGCGCTCTACGTCAATCCACTCTACACCAATCCACTCTACCCTTTTGCAGTCTTCACCACTGTAGTCTGAGTCACTGTAGTCTGCGTCACTGTAGTCTATGCCACTGGACTCTACACCCCTGCATTCTACAAAGCCATACTACAACACTGCACTCTCTGTTACTGAACTCTATGCCACTTTACACTAATGCACTCTATGCCAATGCACTCTGCAGCACTCCACTCTACTCTGCACCACTCTATACTATTGCACTCTATGCCACTCTATTCTGCACCACTTTACTGTACTGCACCACTTTGCACTACTGCACTCTACAATGCACCACTCTAATCTATGAAACACATTGTATGCCTCTGAATTCTATGCTGCTGCACTCTAAACCACTGCAATCAATGCCACTACACTCTGCAAGACTCTACGCCAATGAACTGTACACACCAGTCCACTCTACTCTACGTTATGCTACTATATGCTACTCCACTGCACTCTATGTCACTCTACTCTAGGCCACTGCACTCTACTCTGCACAACTGTTCTCAATGCCACTGAACTCTACGGCACTCTACACCACTGCACCCTATGACATCCTACTCTGAAACACTACACTCTAAGCCACTGAACTCTATTCTACTCAAACCTGCACTACTGAATTCTGTGCCAATGCATACTACGCCACTCTGCTCTGTATCACTCCACTCTATGCCACTGCACTCTGCAGCACTCCACATTACATTCTGCACTTTATGCCCCTTCACTCTACAACACTGTTCTCTCCTATGCACCACTGTACTGTACTCTACACCACTCCTCTTTGCACCACTACACTCTACACCACTGCACTCTACTATACAATACTCTAATCTATGCACGGCATGCTATGATGTTGCATTGTACGATGCTAAATTCTACAGCACTGCACTCTACACCACTATACTCAGCAACACTCTACTCCAATGCACTCTACATCATTCAACTCTACACCACTCCACTGTAGGCCGCTACATGACCTCACTCTATGCCACTACAATACATGACATTCTATGCCATTCCACTATATGACACTACACACCCCTCTCCTCTACGCCACTAACTTTTAGCCATGCTAAACAGCAGCCACGGTGCTATACAACATGGCTAAAACACATTGCAAAGCCCATAGCTCTTGCAGAAGTGAGATCTATGCTTGTTTAAATAAAGTTACTAATTAAGAGTGTAAGGAAGTGGGGAATTTACCTGGAATCACTTGCGTACTGCATGGCATAAAGCGCTTCAATGCCTCATCAAGGGTAGTAAGCGCTATATAAATGCAATACCAATCTGTGAATGACCATGGGGAATTACTGTGTTGGGCTATTCGAGAAAGAGGTCATAGTCTTAACGTGAGACGTGAATGAGCTCCGACATGGGCCAATCAATCTGAACTACAAAGATAAACTGGTTTCTCTAAAGAATCCTTGGTTCACCCTTAATACGAGCCGTGAATGAGCTCCGACTAGATACAAATGCTCTAACTCAAAGTAAACTGGTTTCTGTGAGGACAGAAAGGCTCATTCGTTGTAGCATGGGTCAAACAGTGAGACCTTCCCTAAAGAAAATACATATGGTATACGGGAAACAACTTGAAAAATTGCAATACATTTAGAAAGGAAACGAGAAAGCAAAAACAGTAGTATTTAAAATAAAAAAAATGTGATCAGAACAATGCCACATGTTGTAATACAAAAGTTACAGCACTTAAAACGAAATTAGCTTCGTTACAATCTGCCTTTCGAGCAATCTTTAAAAACATAATTACTCCTTTGAGTTGATGCTGAAAATAGTCACTGCCAAACTTATTCCAACGCTGCCAGAGAGGCTTTCCCAGGGAAATTGGGCGTTTTCCTGAACAGCTCACAGAGTGCTGTATTTTTAGAGTCACAGGTATAAATTATGCAGCCAGGAAGTCTGTTGTTTTATTGAGACCACAGGTTTTTTACGCGGAGAAATAGAAATAATGTGTTAATTTCTATTCTCCCACTCCTAAACATTTTTATTCTGTGTTTATTAATGATGTGCTTAAATTATATGGTAATAGAAAAGCACATTGACTATCATGTTATGCTCACTATAAGAAGTGCTGCAATACATCATATATTTTTTTTTATCAAATATGTGCTCGAAACCATCTCCCTTACATGAATTGATTAGAAGCTGTAATGTGCCGAATATTTTTAACATAATATGGCTAAAATTTTGTGATGACTCTTCTTTTAATCTTTTTTATGGCACTTGCCACTTTAATGGACTTGATTGTCTAAAGTATTTTGACTGATTGAATACAAAAATTACAAAGTAAATAAAAAGTGCCTCCTGGGAACGTGTTTGATAAAGCTGGCCAATATTAAGGTGAAACAAGTAAAAAAAGAGCTTGCCATCCTTTTGAAAGTGAAATAGGCCCATTGTGTGCACGAGAAACAGGTGGACGCTGTTGGTTTGAGGTCTGTTGCTGGTTCTGTGGAAAGTTTTAGCCTTCACATCTTGACTCCTCTTGGATGTCGAAAATCTTCAGCTGGAAAATCCTGCTGTTAATAACTGGCCATGGCACCTCAAGGAGAGCCATGATGAATCCCACCCACTGAAGCCAGATACTCCCGCCAAAAAGCTAGGTAAGGCTGCTATGTTAAAAACTTCAATTACTCCAGTGAGAGGTTTTTTTCTATTCTAGACCATTTCTTCCAATTTCAGTGGCAACACAACTTTGTTTACACAAGAACTGTTCATTTCCGATTGGTCCACCGTAAATTCTTCTATGCAGATCACAGCTTCCTTCATCTCAGGACCTTGGACACTCACCAGCCAATGGGCCCAAGTTCTACCGGAGCAGACTGCTTTCAGTGGCAGGACCATGAACACCATGAGGCCTGTGGGACAGGAGGAGACGGGTGGTATGAGCATTGGAGCAAAATGTTAGAACCAATGTTTAAAGAAGGAGCTTGAAACAGCTCTGTGCAATACTCTGGCAAGCAGGCCAGTATTGTGGAGTCCGCCAAGAAGGTAAAGACATCTTTCTCATTACAGCCAGGCAGATGCAACCAGTGGAGTGGGTAAAGCAGGATGGTTTAAGTCGTAAAGTAACCAGTCTTTGGTGAGATCTCTAGCCACTAATGAAAACATTTTTGGGCTTCCCACTGTCAGTTTTAACAGCAAAATGGCGCCCTTGTTTTCTAGATACATACTTTGTGGTATCTAACATTTCCACAGTACTATTCTCCAAAAGTCGAAAATGGTGACTTCCAATCTCATCTCAACTGTGGAAAACTCTCCCAAGCATCCTAACTCCACCCCGGCCATCCTGACCACTGAGCATCAAAAGGAAATGCCATCATTGGTGCCTCCTGAGCGCGTGGCTTCAATTGGTCTGCTCTATTGGCAAATGGACTCTAGATTTAGTCAGTCACAGATGTCACTTTTCGCACGCTGTAAGGGTTTCCTCACTCCATACTTAATGCTGAGTGGCACATTATTTGAAGCAGCACCTGTAAGATAGTCAATGGCCGCAGTCCCAAAGATAAATATATATACTTTTTTCAAATGCACTTAAAGATGATGTCTGGCACATATAAGATAATAAACAGAAAGTTAACTTCGCTACTATTCTTTTCAGCTCAGTTTACCTATTAAACGCAGCTGCTCCTCCGCTATGGTGGAGCTGCATGCCCCCCCCCCCCTCCCCAAAAGCCAGCTGAGGTATAGGAAAAATAAAATGATAATAAAACAGTATTATTATCATTCTATTTTTACTCTGGTCGGAGCAGAGCCTTTGGAGACGAGGCCATGCCATGGCAGGCCCGGAAGGGGAGTGGTGGGGAGCACAGGATGGCCAAACCATCATGCGCACTGACATCTCCCTAACCCGAGCTGCATTGCCAGGTGGAGAACAGCAGGTGTAGGCTCCCAGTCCTCTTTAGAGCGGAAAACAAGCCTACTCAGGCCAATCCCAGCATCTCTCTCATGCTGGGTAGCATGAGAGAAGCTATGGGATTGGCCGTGGGGAGTCTGGGAGCCTTAGTACGTACACAGCAGGTAGGTGAAGAGCGGTGATCGGCAGATAAGTTATTTTCTTTTTCTTTGTTTATTTTGTCATACGTTTGTCCCCTCACCCCACCCCCTTCTTCCGTGAGACCAGCTGCTCCTGCCTCTAAATTGTGAACCTGCCTTTGATAGTACTTTGTAAGCAAAATCCACTAACTGATTAACATATTACATTTTGTATAGCAGGAGAGGTCTTGCTGCAGAGGATGCTAGGAAAACAAGCAATCTAAGATTGCATAAGGTTTAAAAGCTACTTGGGATACTCATACTTTCTGAAACAATGCAGGGGTCCTGCAAACAGACAGTTGCCTCACCTGAGAGAGAAGGTCGGTGAAGTGGAAACAAAACCACCTATCTTTTAAACAGAGCATGTGAGGCGTGGTCTGAAAAGCAGGCTGCAGACACTGATGAGTTCAAAATACCCGATGAGCACTGCAAACAACCAAGGGCGCGGGCGGCACGCCAAAAATGGATGCAACCACAACACAGATGCCCTGCAGGCACCATTTTCACTTAAGAAAGTGCATCTGTAAACTAACTGGCGTGATGCACTGCTAACCCTAGTTATAGTAAAAAAAAGACAGCAAATGATTTTGATGCTGGTATGGTAGGGGCTTACATTCCATAAAGAACATGTCAGGACCTCAGTTCCTAAACTTCTGAACACATCTAAGGAAGCAATGGAGGAGTGAGAACTTCCATTGATCATAGAAGGAGATGCATCATCCTCTGTGAGAGGTCTGCAGATGGATGCAGATAGCAACATGGTACCAGGTAAGCTGTTCCAGTCAGAGATCCATCAATCATGAGATCTAACCTTGGATTCCCTCTTATTTGGGGGTGCATATTCATACCCTGGGGGTCACTCCAACATTGCAAAGAGTGTATCACTCTCTTTTCTTACATGCATCCTCACACAGTCGGGATCAAGTAGCTTGTGATGGAGGAGGACCCCCGTGATGGTGGTCATACTGTAATCCCCGCACTGTGGACCTTTGGTTGCGCTGCACTCTCCATGCACTCTCCATGCACTTTCTGTCTTACAGCTGATCTGCCGCATCTACATGGTTGAGCGTCTTTTGTCTGCCGGTGAGGCTTTCCAACCAGGTTTGGAAATTGGGTGGGCCTCACACTCGCTGCTGCGGGAGTTGTCGTTCTGGCCCGGCGTGGCCTTGTTGGTGGCAGGCGCAAGCATTGCTACATCTGCTTTTGAATATAAACATTTAACTCACAGCATGGAAGATATCAAACAAGTTGTAACAAATTGTGATAATGATGTCGAATAACTTTTAGAAATGTTTAAGCATTAAAATGAGGTATGCTCCTGAGCAGCAGTTATCACATGCAAGTACTTCCTGGTGTTTCTTTCTCTTCGCTACTAATGGGTATTAGTTCTGTCCATCACATAATCTAGTAGGCAGATATAATGATTAAATGAAAAGTGACCATCTGACAATTGCAATACTTCAGGAGAACTTTCACATAATTGTCAATTCCAATATCTTGCCATGTGTGGATTATTTAAGAAAGGACATCAGTACCAAATGGTTCTTCCCATATTCTAGAAGCAACATTGATAATATCTGTAGAAACTTTTGTTGCTTTTATATTTACCTCTGGATCGCCTTGCGCTGAAAAAGCATTGTAGGGTGGCACCATATTCGTAAAATTCTCATATCCTTGAGGCGGTGGCTCGAATAAGGAGGTATTAAAGATCTATAAAAAAAAAAATGCAAGTTTAAATTATCTGCATGCTCCAAGATATTTCTCCACTACAGATGAAAAAACACAGTCTCATGCCTGCATATATCACAGACGTTGTAGCACAGTTTAATGTAGCTCTTTGGTGCTCAAAATAAAAGCTATAAGCAGGAAAATAATGGCGGATAATCCAAAAGGTCGGAGTTCGAAGCTTGAATTTTGTTACAAACTGGAAACAGCCTTTACAACACGGGCTTAACCACACATGCCGTGTCAATGCAAGCAGAACAACGCTTGCCTTAACCACTCATATGCGTGGTTAAGGCAGTCAGCGCTCTAGATGCAGAGCGGATGGGCGGGGAGAGGAACAGGAAGGATCGGGACAGGAAGGACCGGGACGTGGCTTGGTAGGTAGGGCTGGGGAGGGGTAATTTTTAGGGCTATGGGCTGGTTTTAGGGTTAAGGGTGGGGGGCTGGGGTCGTGGTAGTTTTTAGGTCTCGCCTGACCCAGGTAATGCGCTGGTCTGGGGAGACTTTTTGTGAGGGCTCAAAAAAGTGCTTCCACCATAGCCTAGAGCTACAGTGCATGTGCGCGGGCGCGCCTCACTTTCGCGGCCGCACGGCCGCTTTGATGTTCTCTTCGCTTTTTTTTCCCGTTTATTACTTCTAAGTAGTAATGGTGGCACCCGTGCGCCGCCATTACTGCAGAGCAGTAATAAACAGAAACAAGCATTGGCATAGCCAATATATCTCGCTTTTGGGACCTTATAAGTATTTAGTTATGCAACTGTTGCATGGCTAAACACTTATAAGGTCCCAAAAGCGAGACCTATTGGCTATGCCAATGCTCGTTATGGATGGGGGCCGAGTTTTAGGGCTCAGGGGGGAGGAAAAGGGCAGTTTTCACTGCTGGGGGCCAGTTTTAGGGTTCAGGGTGGGGGGCCGGGGTAGTTTTTTGTGCCTCATGGCTGGGTTTTAGGGCTCAGGGTAGGGGGTCAGGGTAGTTTTCAGGGCTGGGGTAAGCAGATTGCAGGGCTGGGTTTTAGGGCTCAGGGTAGGGGGGGCTGTGGTGTGATCTTTACCACGCATAAACCTTTACCAATCATACCTTTACAACGAAATTAGTTGTAAAGGCATGCTAAAATCGCGTGGTTAAGGCATGCATGGTTTAGAGACTCGTTCCATAAAACAAGCGTTACAAACAGATTCGTTTGCAATCAGGCCCACAGCACATGTGAAGTAACCCTTCCATATGATATCAGGATAATGGCAGTCACCAATGAGTTCTGTGATCATATAGAAGAAAAAGGTCAAAGGTAGAGTTCTATCACATGCTTACAGAGCTAAACTATCTATAACACACAATATGCGTTTTATGTACGATAGGAAATAGTGATTACCAAAAGATTTCAACTCCATCAATCAATATTTATTATGAAGGAAATGGCTGGCTTTAGACTACCCACAGCCGCTGGTTGCAATTGTGAGTACCTTTACATATTCCTAAATGGGCTCCAATGTCAGTGGTGAGTATTATGGATACAAATGCACATATCCCTCATTAAGTATGATGTCAGAGGACGGTTCTCAACCTGCCTATCAGAATCCAGTGCCGGAGGCCCCCCCCAGCGAAACGTTTGGCGTGCTAGCCGGACATCTGGATCTAGATGGATGCGTGTTCCTGGGTGAGTCTTAGAGTGGCTCTGATGGCGAACTGGGGTCGCCGCGATGGTTCCTTTCCCCACCTCCACCCCCTAGTCTTCTTTGCCGCCCTTGCGTGCCCCATCCTCCCCTGCCTCCCCCTTTGTGCCATGTGTGTTTGTGGGTGGATCTCTATCATTAGAGAAATATTAATATAGTTACCTGCTGCCACTAAACCATTTTCTATAATCTTTTGTTGTTTAAGTTGTTTTATCATTCACGAAGTATTGCAGGTAATTGGTCAACCTTCACTGTTATTGCATTGGTTCTAAAGTGGAAAGTCTCTTATCGTGCCTGCTTTTGTACAGATTATAATAAAAACATGTTTAAAACAAAAAGTATGATGGCAGAGGGGGTGCAGGCTTGTTATGACACTTTTTAACCAATTCGGTCCCTCGTCTATCTGCTGTGTATCCTTTTGCCACCTTTGCAAACTGCTAAGACTACAATGATCATTAGATGCCCTTTATACGTAGTAAGAAATTCCTTGATGATCTGCCCTGAAAAAACAGATTTTTGGCATGAATACAAAAATTGGAATGGTTTATTGGCCCTAGGGAAATCAAAAAGTTTAAGGCTAATACATATCCAAGTATTTAATTTTCCACCAATTTATTTATGGGATTATAGAAAACCCCAGGAAATGCACTTGTTGGCTGTAATGTAAAACATGGGGGGTTATTCTCTAATAACACACAAAGGCCACCCTGGGTCAAGACAGAAAAAGAGTGGAATGAGTGTAGGGAGATTCCTTTTTTATGGGACAAATTCCCTCACACATCTGTGGGTGACATGCTTCATTATTGGGAACCTCCACGCACTGCGTACCTGATCGCAGCACGGTCTACAACCTCCTCACTGAGAGGGAGGAGCTCCAGGATATTTTTATTGTATGTAAAGCGAGATATACTAAAACCTGTGATGAGCCGGGTGTGGAGGGAGAGCGTAAGAAAGAAAGTGTTGGTGAGGATAAAACTAACTCCCTGGTGTGTTGATAAACAATTTTATTGGTACACCCAGAGGTCAGTGTTAAAAACAATTTCACCACCATGCCCAGAGAATTCAACCTAGCATGGTTGCTTGTGATCATAGGGTCGACATGTTTCAGCCATAGTGCTTTCCGTAGAGGTTATTCTTTAAGCCCACTAATGAAGATCGACTAAACTATGCTTATCTCCACTGTAATTTACAGTAGCATGCTCAGAAAACGTCCATTTCCACAATTATTTGATCAAGTAAAAGAAAGAGCAGGTAGACTTTTACTCAATTTAGGATCCACTTTATCCATAGTAACAGTCAAACTGGAGCTAGGTGCTAGCTCTGCGCCGGTGGCTGCCTTCTAGGCTGGCTTTTAATTTAAGCATATCTCCAGTGCTTAATTTGAGCCAGTGGTTGTCGATTAGGTTACTCATATTTGAGGACCAGCACTTAATTTTCTGAATCAGACACTCACCTAGGGCAAGAAAGGAAAAAACAAAGCAGAAAGATGGAGGAAGCAAAAGACAGAAAACCTGTGATAAAGGAAGAAAACAGGAACATGGCCTGCAAGAGTGAGATAAAGTGGCAGTGAGTGTTTGGTAGTGAATTAAAGAGGGTTGAGGTGATTTTTCGACTATGCAGTCTTGGAATTACGTGCGAACATTCAATTGCACTGGCCATGGGGTTCGGAGCAGAGCAATGGAATGCCTAGCTCCGCCCACTGCAGGAGATCACTGCACATGCCTGGACTGCAACCCCGCTCTGCTGTGCTGCCAGCCAGGTTGCCGGGTCGCATTTGGTTGTTTTGAGCTCCAACTCTGCTTAGGATACTCCAACGCCATCACAAGGGACCAGGGACCCAACAGCGACACTCAGCCCAGTGACTGAGCCGCTGAGCACTGGCGGGAGCCAGGGGACGAGCAGGGGGGAAGGGAGCACTGGTGCCTGTGGTCCACCCGCATGTGGTATAGGCAGAGGTGGTGTCACGTAGGTCCCTCGCAGTGCAGCTTGCTCCCACCTGCCCCACCACCCACCTTGATTTGCTGCTGATCCTAGAACCACTAATGAGAGGTGTACCTCTGATTGAAGTTCCTCAATCATGGAAGTTGGCAGAAATAGTTACCATCTTTAAGAAGGGGGATCGTGCACTTCCAATGAACTACAGGCCCAGCAGCCTCATAGATTCTTAGCATAGAATGTTCTGCAAACAGGTGTTTGCCTATCTCCAAGATCGGATCTGCGAGGGTGTAGGGCTTGGCCCTTTTTGGCTAAAGTTCCCTAAACATTTTGCTTTGCCCCTAGACCTTTTTTCTGACATGGTGCTGTCAACTGAGATGCTTTGGACACTTTGCCACTGCTAAACAGTGTCAAAGTGCAAGTGCTCCCTGTATAAAGTGTAATGGTAATTGGTTGTACATGGTTGGTATATTTGCCTTACTAGTAAAGTCCCTAGTAAAGTGCACTATGTGTGCCAGGGCTGGTAATGCAAATGCTACTAGTGGGCCTGCATCACTAATTGTGCCACCCACACAAGTCGCCTTAAAGAGGGAACTCAGGCCTGCCATTGCACTGCCTGTGCGCAGTTTGTTAAACTGCCATGCTCAGACACCCCTAGGGTAGGTCCAAAGTACCCCCTGGGCAGGGTGCAGTGAATGTGAAAGGTAGGACATGTACTAAGGAGTGTACCATGTACTGACAGTGAAACAATCTCCATTTCGTTTTTCACTGTTGAAAGGCCATCTTGCCCATAGGATAGAATGGGAAGGCTGTGCAATATGTTTTCCAGCCTATCTTCCCAGAGGCTTAAGATGGAGAGGTGAAGTGTAGTGTGCCTGAACTCACAATGTAATAACACATCTTTTTATGAAGGTGGTTTTTACATTGTGTGTTTAGAAGCCACGCTTTAAGAAGTGGCTGGATCTTTGTGCTCTAACATTTCTGTGCGTCTCTGCCTGGTTGTGGATTGACTGTTTGGATTTGAAAGCGATAGGATCTGGGGAATGTCTTGACCCAGGGAGGAGGTGAAACAGCAACAGGCTGACCTACATCTGGAATGTAGAGGGAGGAGTAGCCCCTAGAGGTGAAGAGGCCTGGGTTGCTGCTATAAAACAATTGTCCCATCTCCTGCTGAGTGATTGAGAATACAGACCCCCACTAATCAAAGGAAGAAGGTGTCACTGGCAGGTAGGCACCCAGAACTGTTTGAACAGGGGTCAGTGCCCCCCTGAACACAAAGACTTCAAAGCCATTGAAGGGTATAACTATGAGAGCTGAAGCCCCTGAACTTTGGAGAATGGCTTGATCAAGATTAAACAAGACTGGAGCTACTTCGTGGTCGAGAGGAACCTTTGCCGAGGAAGAAACAACTGAAGAGACTGAAGGAAAGGACTGACCCTTGCTGTGTGTTCTGGGGCTGGCCTGCAGTTTGCAGTTTAAACCAAGGAAAGGATAAAGGAACTTTGCTGTGGGGTTGTTCAAACTCCAGTGATCCGCCAGTAATTGAGCAACATTTTTTAAGCTCCCCGCTGAATCTTCCGGTGTCCACCCAGCTGATTCCACTTTACTTAGATCTAGGCCAGAAAAGAATTGCTCATAAGATTGTGCTTAGAATGCTCATGTTCTGGCACCGGCTACGGTCTACTGCAGCACTTGAATCCTATAGGGTGGGCCTCCATGAATTAATGACTCCAACTTGTGTGGACAAGATCCTGTGAATGCGCACACTTAAGAAATTGTTACAGAAATTAGGACTAGGTGCATACTGGAGTCAACCAGAAACCCTTAGTCAGATTAATAAATCCAGCCTCAAAGCTGTATACTGGGACACTATTGAGACGGATTTGATAATGAACCGTAAAGGATCGCTTTCGACTGCTTTTATGAATTTTAAACTGACATCGTCATTTGAGGCTACAATAGATGAAATTGTACCCCCGCTAGCAAGGAAACTGCAGTATAGGTATGGCTGCCTACCTGTAAATAATTTTAATGGCAAATGGTGCAAATTAGGAGACAGGGTTGGAGGAAATTGTGCCTATTGCCAAGGGGTACTTGAGTCACTTGAGCCTGTTCTATTTTTTTGCCCCTTGTATAACCAATCTCAATACAAATGGATAGCCCCTTTATGTAGAAACCTGGGAGTAATTAAGTACAATGAGGCGAATAGAATACTGCAGACAAATACATCTCGTATGATTGTATTCTGTACAGCCATGTTCCTAATGGCTATGTGGATCAGGCGTACCAAGTGTTCCCCCGATAGTTCCTAGCCTGTGCTGTACTGTATGGTTCCTGCTAAAGCTGTATCGTAGAATTTGTACTATTTTATGTGAACATTGTTCTTTTAATATCCCTCAAGATATTTATTAAGAATTAGTGTTGTTTTTATAGTATTGTATGCTGAAGTTTCCCAGTACAAATAATTATGTAATTCTTATCGCTCTGCTGTGTTGCTACTATAATGAATTTTTCTGGTATAAAAAATGATGTTATTCTTATAACGCTATTGTGTTGCTATTGGAATGGACCAGGAAGGAGTATTTTTAATGTTCTATGTCTTATTTGTAATCTTGTTTGTAAGAGTCTAGTTATATGGTGTACTTTTAGGATCTATAGTGATCAAAAATAAAGTTCTTTGATTTGCTCCTGCCAGACCCCTCCAGTCACACCTTATAGGAGTTTGGCACAGGAGAAATCCAGAAGATGCCCAACGATGCCAGCCGGAGACTGGTTTTTGCCTATCAACACAGTTAGGTAGAGGAGGAGAGCACAGAGGGAAGAGCAGCGGATAGTATTGCTGTGTCAAGGTTGAGACCCGTGCCTGCGGAACTGGTCCAACTAGGTCCAGGTGTGGCTTGCGGTGCCCTGTGTGCTCCCACCTGCTCTTGCCGCTCATATAGCTCCCCCTCCACCCAGTTCATCAACTCACCAATTGAGCCGCAACCAGGTGCTTTGGCCACTGCTTGCCTGCAGCCCACCAACTACAATACAAACGTGATGAGATAAGATACACTAAATAAGACCCACCGAAAATAAATAGCGCTGCAATCCAGGCCCCCAGATGCAACTGCAATGACAGTGATGAAGTCTGACAATGGCCCAGCTATGCATTGCTCGCTCATAGGCACTACCAAGATTGCTAGGTCTTACTCTCTCAGTTAGCGCAGCGAGCCCAGGAGAAAACAAATCTTCCAGGATAACTGGAAGCTAGCGCACAGAGTGTTCATTCAGCAGAGAACCGGAGGAGCACCGCACCAGCAAGTGCAGAAGCAGCAGAAGCAGTCTGCAGAACTAAACCTCCAGGTGCCCCAGAGGTCCTGGTGGGGACAGCCGGATAGCTCACTGAGCACAGCTCAAAACTTGAAATCCTCAACTGCTTCTACTCAAACAGAGCCCAAAAGACACCCAACACCAAGCTGCCTTTTACTGGGGAACACCATTTGTGATGTTCAACGGAATCAACCATTCCAAGGTAGCCTGGAGCCGACTATGAACATAAGCCCAGATGGGTCTAGTGATTTATGTATTTATTTATTTTTGAAGTTTTATATAGCGCTGGCTGGACCCGGAGGTATCAGAGTGCTTTACATGGGTAAGAAGGAGGTCACAGTATAGAACAATCAATCAACAGCATGAAAACCCAACATGTTAAAAAAACTAAAAACAGCTTAAGTTAACATACATCACAAAACACATATAGAGAGAGCGAGGGCAATATACATCAGTAAAACCAGGAAGTGGGAGATCAGATTTTGAATGGTGGTATGAGAAGGGGAAAGGCAAGTGGGCAGTGGGGGGGTGGGAGGTTAGACGAGCAACAGGGAGGAGGGAGGCAAAGGGGGAAACTTTGGTAGGAAGGGAAGGTAGTGTAAAAGTACTGAGAGAGTTAGAGGAAGAGAGAAGCGGGAAAGAGTGAAATCAGCGCCAGTAGAATGTGGCAGAAAGAGGATGGGGCGGGGGAGGAGAGAGAATGGTAAAAATGAAAGGGGGGCAGAAAGACTGGAAGGGGAAAAGGGCGAGTTTGGGTCTATTAGGCGTTGGATCATTATGGTGCAGGTTAGACACCCCAAAATTTATTGAGGAGGTGCATTTTGAGTTCTTTTTTGAAGCTGGAGTAGGAGGGGTTACATCGTAGGTCGTTTGGGAGGGCATTCCAGATGATTGGGGCAATGCCGGAAAAGGCATGTGGATTTCTTTTTTTGTAGGGGTGGGACTAGGTGGAGAGCGTTTGTGCTTCTTAAGGGTCGTGTGCTGCCCGCTTTGCAGCTTTTGTTGGCGAGGCATGTCGGAGTATTTTGGTGGAGGACTTTGTGTGTAATGCAAGCGGTTTTGTAGGCGGACCTGCCTTCGATGGGGAGACATTTAAGGGTTTTGAGGGCAGGGGAGATGTGGTCGAAGCGTTTGCAGTCGGTGATGAGCCTTGCTGCAAGGTTGAGCACAGATTTAAGTGGAGCAAGGTGGATCTTGGGGATTCCGGTGAGGATGGCGTTGCCGTAATCAATACGCAACAGGACAAGAGATTGGACAACTAGTTTAAAGTCTTCAGTTGGGCTAAAGGGCTTAATTTTCTTTAGATGACGGAGAGTGAAGAGGGCACCTTTAGCCGAGTTTTTGATGTGCACATTGAGGGTTAGGCTATTATCGAGGGAGATACCCAGGGATTTTACTGAGTTGGACAGGAATAGGGAGCAGTTGAGGGCATTGAGGTCAGAGATCCAGGTTTGAATGGGGAGGTGGTTGTTTTCAGGGGAGAATAGAATGATTTCAGTTTTTTGGGGGTTAAGTTTGAGATGATTTAATTGGAACCAGGATTGAATCTTGGTGAGGGTATTGTTAAGGTGTAAGATGTTAGTGTGGCTTTTGATTTGATTGTAGGGGGTCCAGTTAGTTGAATCTTTCAATGTGTTTATCTAATTGGAGTAGGACACATTTTTGAAGGGCTTTGGAAAGAAGACGGAGTTTAGAGATGGGGCGGAGATTGTTAAGGTCATTGGGATCGGCCGTAGGGTTTTTAAGATTTGGGGTGATCTGTCCAAGTTGAAGGGAGGTGGGGACACAAACCGAGGCAAGGGAGGTATTGATGATAGAGGTCCAAGATAGGGTAATTTTTTTTTTTTTTTTTAAAACCTTTATTAACCGCAGTTGCATCAATTGACAATGTACTGTCCTTTGCCAAGGCGTTAATTCAGCAATACAAAAATACACATGTTCAGATGGTGAGACACAGCCATTTAGCCGACAACCCGGAGGTCCGGCGGCGGTAAACAGTTGAACATATGCATAGGAACCAGGTATGTACATTGTGTTTAAGTGGGTCGATGGTGCTTTTCTGTATTTCGTCGTGTCTCATCTGAAGCGCATTGCCTGCAAGAGAGGAGGGCGCTGTGTACCAGCCCTCAGTGCGGCGCCGTCAATTAGCCCCTAGGCTCGTAGGGGGAATCGCGCAAGGCACCAGGTTCCCCACCAAATGCCCTGGTCTCCGGGCAACGGAGCCCCGGTGGCCTACTCTTGGCGTAAGCTGGAGCGCGACGAGGAGGTTGCAGTATAGCTCACAAAGACGCACATAGCAGCGTGTACATCCGACAAGCCCAGTGTGCCGTTTCGCAGCGCAGCCCTATGCGCGCGGCGCATGGCGCTCTATTATCCCTTCAGCGGTGCGCTCCCCAGGTCGCCGAGTGCTTGTGCAAGCCTGGCGTGGGACTCTGCACATTTCGAGTGGATCATTCCGCGTTTGCCAGGCATAGCCGCCGTCTGCGCGTAGTGTACGCCAGTGCTGCCTCATCAGTGCTACATAGAGCGCGCTAGGTAGGGCAGCGCCTCGGGGGTGTCGGGTAACGCTTCCAGCAACTGTTTCTGTGGTTGGACACGGGTTCGGTCAGGGAGCGTAGCCAGTCCCCGAACTGCTCCCCGTGTGTGTAATATGAACGTAGGGGTCAGGGCTAGGGTCGAAAACTCGGGTGAGGTCTAGAATAAGAGGGGAGGGGGGGAGGTGGAGATCGTTCTGCAGCAGTGTAGGAGGAGACAGTGGCTGTCAAGCGGGGCATAGCTGGGCCATATGGGAGGCGCGCCGAGCAGCAGGTCGTGGGGGGGGGGAAGAAGGGAGGGGGGGGAGAGGTGGGAGGGGAGGGGGGGCCAGGGGGCCGTCGGAAGGGGGGCCAAGAGTCCGCTGTGTCTGCGTCCGCAGTCCTAGATTATCCTCTCGTGCGAGGGAGGTATTCCTCCACGCCTAGAAGGGGGCGTCCGAGTGGGGCGGAATGGTCATATCTTCCCGGGTGTGCCCGTATCCCAGTATCGCGTGCGCCCTCTCAAGCGGCGGCGGCAGCAAGCCCTGTGCGCGCGCCGTAGACGCACTGTAGGCGATGTCTAGCAGCAGCTCCCTGCAGCACAAGGTCCAAGATAGGGTAATGATATGTTTTGAAAGTAATTATTTTTGGCCGGGCTTGGCTCCGCTGCCCCCCTGATTGACTTTCCTTTTGGCCGGGCTTGGCTCCGCTGTCTCCCCCTGTGTGACCTTCCATTTGGCCGGGCTTTGCTCCGCTGCACAGCGTGATCTGGACTCCATCCCCCAGCAGCCCCGCTACAGACGAGGATGCCGCCGATGCTGCTAACGGGCGCCAGGAGGCGCATAAAGGTCTGGGCGGCGTGGAGGCCCTTGTGGAACTATTTTGAAAGTAATTATTTTTGGCGGGCTTGGCTCCGCTGCCCCCCTGATTGACTTTCCTTATGGCCGGGCTTGGCTCCGCTGTCTCCCCCTGTGTGACCTTCCATTTGGCCGGGCTTTGCTCCGATGCACGGCGTGATCTGGACTCCATCCCCCAGCTGCCCCGCTACAGACGAGGACGCCGCCGACGCTGATAACGGGCGCCAGGAGGCGCATAAAGGTCTGGGCGGAACCTCGTCCCGCGGGCCGCGCGCGGGCCGCGCCGGGAGAAGCCCGGGACAAGAGCGGGACTGTCTGCGGCCGTCCGAGGCCAGAGGAGGCCGGGCTGGGCTCCCTTATTGACACTAATGAACTGAGTAAGAACGTAATAGTTTACGTGTGTTAGGTAATTGCCAAATGCGATTTATGCCCATATATATTAGTTTAAATTTGCTGGTTGTCTATACTGCTATTTAGCATATACCTATTGATTATTCAATCATGTCGAGACGTCGAACAAAACCTACTATAGATAAAAAATCTAACACTATTGATACATACTTGACTAAAGCAGTCAGTGCCCTGGTGGAGGAAATAGACCGTACTGAGAGACGGATCTCAATGGGAACAGGTACAAGGGGTGGGGACCAAGCTAATGTGATAGCAGAGGTACATACAACTAGGGAGGAAGGATTTATTATTGCAGACTGGGCACCGGATATAACTTCTGATATAGTTACGGTTGACACAGAGAATTTACATAGCCCCCGGATCTCAATTACACCAAATTTATCCAACTCATTTTCCTCACCCCAGCTTATGAATGTAACTAAAGGGAGCAAAAGGAGAAATGTAGGCCAGGGAACTAGTAAGATAGCTAAAGGAAAGCATATAGTTACAAGAGGGACGTCGATAAAACAGAAAGCTGCATCAAACAATGGGCAACCTATGTGTTCTTTTAGTATGGAGGTTTTTACCGAGAAAATTACTGAGATAATTCGGCCACTATACGAGAAAATAGATTTTTTGACTAGAGAGGTTCATAGACTTGGTGGGTACCTGGATAACTATAGATCGCAAGCTCAACCAGTTAATCCAAGGGATCAGATTAATGCGACAACAAATAATGCCTCTACGAACTCAGCAACTAACAATTTGTTAAACTTAGTACTGGCCGATCCTAGCATAGGTCCAATTACTGCCAATAATTTAGATAATAGGAAAAATTCAGAGGAACCAAAGAAATGATCTCAAGTTGAAAGTACCACGCCTTTAAATGGCAAAGGAACCCAAAGGAATGAAACCTTGGAGCAGGCAAGAAAGCCACGTAACATAGAAAACTCCAATACTACTCACATACCAGCGGTCATTAATTTACCACCAGAATGCGGGGCATATGTTGCTGTTCTCTCTAATGTACCCAAATTACGGGAAGGGCAACCAGAAACCAATGAAACCTTAAAAAATAAAACCTTGCATTGGTTATCTAAATACTGTGGTTTCCCCATAATTGAGGCCGATCAGATAATACTTACCCAAACGGTTGGCTGGATAGGCCCGTTACCCAAAAATTTTGACGGTGACTGCATAATAATCAATTTTAGGTCACCAGGTTGGGCGTATAAATCCATAATTAACGCCCCTCCACCTTCCTGCTGGGATTTTAACACAACATTACTGCCATTGGGTTTCTTTTATAGATATTTGCCTGTAAGTGATTATGTCGCCAATCAAAAGACTTATCATCCAATTATTAACCCAATTCCCTCATTAGTACCCCGAGCTACATGTTTTTCTATCCCGCTGTATAACAGATTTCAACCTCTGGGCACATTGGAGAATAATGATTGACGAGAGAGCCCTGAGGTTGTACCTCTAAACGATGGAATAGATAGCGGGGTAGATTATAGGCCAGTTGTTAGAGGAAACGGAACTAGCAAATATATAAACCCCAAGCAGGTGATTCCAGATAATGATAACATTGGGTACAATGCTTTTGTTATAAATAATGTTAATGAGCGAGAAGTCGGGCCACAGAATACCGAGACCGTAGCAAATATGACTACAACTACGATCTCCACCACAAGCCAAAGAATGCAACCAATAATACAAGGGGGCTACACATTTATAACTTGGAATATTGCAGGTCTTGGTAAAAAATTGGATACCCCCTTTTGGCAGGACTTTATTTCCTGCACTAATGATTTTATTTGTCTACAGGAAACATGGAGTACAGCCCCGGTTGTGGTCGAAGGATACTCTTCATATTGTTTAAATGCGATACCGTCCACAACAGGAAGAGCTAAGGGAGGATTGTTGCTGCTCATATCAAACAAAATACTTGGGTGTAAAATTATAAGTTATTCATCTATATGTAACCACAGTCAAGTATTAAGATTTGAGTTCCCAAAGGGTAAGGATTTGATATTAATTAATTATTATAATTCTACCTTTACCAATGACAGGGGAGATTTATTAGAAGCATTGGAAAAGGAAATAGATAGGGTATTGGCACTTTCTGGTAAACTTGCCATTATCCTTTGGGTAGGTGATTTTAATATACGAACATGTCTTTCAACTCAAATTAACACCTGTGGTTTTATGAAAATTAATAGTAACAATAATGAGAATGATGATGATTTGTTACACTTTCCCCACTGTAGATATGGTACGATTTTAAATACGATAATGGCAAAATTTGACCTTGATTTATTAGACTGTACATTTAGTAAGGGTTATATTAAATGTCCAACTTTCACTGGGCAGAATGCTTTTAGTAACATAGACCACATCTTAATTTCAAAAAATAGTTTTTATACTGACTCATGGATATCCGAACAGGTGGTGAGTGATCATAATAGTATTTCCATAGTTATTTTAGATTGGGGTAATAAACTGGTGAATACTGAGGATTGTATTTCAAATATTCTTCCTGTTAGGTCAATTGGCACGAGAATCAAGTGGACTGGAGTAGACCCACCCAAAGTTCAAAAGGAGGTGGTTATAAACTGTAGGAAAGAAATTGATTATTTCCTCAGTGAAGAGATCCTCCCTGATACCTTGATTGAGGCTTTTTCGGACATTAACAGATTAATAATGATTTTACTAACCAAAAGCACTAAGAATTTGAAAAAAACAGGTCTGAGGTGGTTTGATTCAAAATGTACACTAGCACTACAAAATTTAAAATTGGCATTGAGGACTATTCCCCAAAACCAACTGTATATACATGAGTTGCGAGTTGCATATAAGCAAGTTATATTGGCCCACAAAAAAGAACTTCAAGCAGATGCATGGGACAAATTAAATTTGGCAGCCAACACTAATAATAGCAAACTTCTTTGGTAAATTGTAAATAGCCCCTTTTTAAGAGATAAATGTACACCAGAACTAACGTCCCATGTGAACTGTACAGAATGGATTGAACATTCTACTAACATTTTTAATCCAGACAAGGTGCCCCTAACCACAACATCAAACAATGATTTTACATGTGCCTATGTTAATAGATGTGAAAGAAGTACAGGAAGGGTTAATAAATAGTAAAGGGGGAAAAGCACCAGGCCCGGACGGTGTCCCGATTGATCTATATAAGAATGAAATGGATCTATGGGCCCCAATTCTAACGAGGGTTTTTAATATTGCGGCTGTAGGGAATTTCCCAAAATCTTGGGGACAATCATTAATTATTCCACTATTTAAAAAGGGTTCCCGCTCTGAAGCCTTTAATTATCGTCCAATATCTCTATTGGATTCCTCAATAAAGGTTATGAGCAGAGTCCTTTTAAAAAGATTGGAAACCTGGGCCACGGATCACAAGATTTTAACTTCTGCTCAATATGGATTTAGGAAAGGCCCAGGTACTCTTGAACAATGTGTGAACTTGGATCTGTTAATTGACAAATACACATTAGTGAAAGGGGGTAACTTGTTTCTATGTTTTGCTGATTTAAGCAGCGCCTTTGATTTAGTGGACCACTCTCTTTTGTGGACCGTACTGCTTGAATCTGGTGCCCCGAAAGAGATAGTTGTTTTTTGGCACGAGTATACGAGAAACTATCCTGTAGTGTACGATATGGGCCAACTGGTGAACGAACCCCCTTTTTTGATGTAAGAAGAGATATCAGGCAGGGGTGTGTTTTGGCCCCTCTTTTATTCTCTTTATTAATTAATCAAATAGCCATGGTTTTAAGTCAGATCCCAGCAGACGCACCAATGATAGAAAATAAGGCAGTACCAATATTATTATATGCCGATGACGCCGTTTTATTATCCAGTACCCCAATAGGCCTCCAACGGCTTATTAATAATTTCACAGATTTTATTAAAGGTAGGAAACTCATAATCAATAAATCAAAAACTTATACTATGACATGTGGTAAAAAATCAAACTCATCAAGGTCTTTTTTTTTAGATGGTTTTAAAATCCATGCTGTTACCTCGTTTTGTTATTTAGGCATCACCTTTGCTGGAAGTGGTAAATGGACCAATGAACATGAAAATATCAGATATAAAATGATTAGGAACACAAATGGAATATTTAGGTTTGCAGCCAAATTAGGGGACCGGAGGATAAAGGACATGGTGAACATATATAATGCAAGATGTGTTTCCTCAGCCCTTTATGGGGCAGGAATATGGGGTCATTATCCTGCCGACCAACTCCAATTAGATGAAAATAGTTTCCATAAACGGCTGTTAAGTGCTCCTGTCTCAGCTTCTACTGAATTGATTCATAGGGAAACTGGTCTTAACTATATCTCTGATTTGGCTGCTTTGCGGCCTTTACTTTTATGGCGTTCTATTTGGTCCAAGAGTGAAACTGAGTTCACACAGTCCATAATTAAGGACTGCTTAAAGTTGGACTTTTGTACTCGTATACCGTGGATAAGTTATATTAGCCACTGGTATAATTTGTTATTTGATTTTAATGTTCTTGATGAGTCCGAATACCCAATAACACTATCAAAAAAAGAGATAAAAGATTCCTTTTTATCCTTTAAGAGGGGGGAACGAGATAACAAACTAACAGGGACCCAAAGAACACTGGTGTTTTATAGGCAACTTGAACTTAAAAGTAGGATCCAGCAGTATTTGGAAGATGTGACAAGATCTTCGCATCGATTTGTATTATCTCGTCTTAGGCTGGGAATTGTCCACCATCTCGTAGCCTTTCCGGATATGGGTAAACGATCTAAAATAAAGTGCCCATGTGATAATATTTCTAATCAGAGTTGCTGCCATTTTTTACTTTTCTGTAAATTTTATGTATCATTTAGGAAGTGTTATTTAAAACCGCTTTTTAAAAAATATAATACCCGATTAACTGTAAATGCTATGAGATTACTATGTAAATTGGAGAGCCCATATATCTGTTTTTATGTGGCCATTTTTATAATGAAATGCAGAGTTGCAAGAAAATCGATAGTACTCTGAAAATTTTGTTTTATCGCAAATTTGCACATAAACATATGGCACTTTATAGCGAACTTGCATAGCTTTACATACTGTAATAGTTGGTTAGTTATTGCGAATTTGCACATTAGTAGATGTTCTTTCATTGCGAATTTGCACAGCTTTACGCACTGTAATAGTTAGCCAGATAATGCAATTTTGCACATTAGCATATGTCACTTTATAGCAAATTTGCACAATTGTATGTACTGTAATAACTATACAACTGGATATTTGTTTATTTGGATCATGGCACCTTAAAGGCACAATGCACTTTGATGTTTTATTATGAATATGTATTATAGCAATTATTTAGATGGAGGAATGTTAACAAATATTGTGTTTGTAACAATTATACACGAGGAGGATTTATAAATGTAGACATAATTGCTTAGTTTATATGGTTGTGTTACGCAAACCGAATAAAAGCTTTCTGAACTGAACTGATATGTTTTCGGTCTTGGACTAGGTTGGAGGGGAGGGGGTCTTTGGTGTGGGAGGACGGTTTAAGTTTAGAAATGATGTTAATAACATCACGTTCAGTTACAGGGTGGAAATTATGCAAAGAGGCATTGTTTTTTAGTTGTGAATTAGGGTGATTGGTTTCAAGAGGGGAAATTATGGGAAAGTGCGGGGAGAGATTATGGGGGTATTATAGAGGGTATGTGCAAGAAAAGGTGAGGTGGGGAAAAGTAGTAAGCTGGGACGAAGTGTGATTAGTGTGATCAAGGGGTGTGGAGAATGTGGAGAGCGTTATAGAGGAGACGTCAGGAGTGATTTGGGGTGTGGTAGAGATCAGAGTTGAGGGGAAGGATTGTTCTATCTTCGCGATTTTATCCTAGAAAAAGTGAGCAATTTCTTCACATCTGGACGTCGAAGTCAACGGTGTAGGCGGTGTGGAGAAAGTTTGGTTACGAACAATATTGAACAATTCTCTGGGTCTGTTTTTGGCCCGATCGAATTGAAATCGGAAGAAGGATGCCTTTTTGTTAAAAATGTGTTTCTTATAGGATGATCTAGCTTGTTTGAGGAGAGACAGATGTGAGGGAGAGGGATGCTGTCTCCAAGTTCTTTCTGTCAGTCTAAGTGTACGTCTTTCTTTGTTAATCTCTGAGTTAAACCATGATTTGGACGGGATATTTCCTTGATTTTTTAGTTTCAGTGAGGCCAATTGGTCAAGGGTATCTGTGACTGCTTTATTAAAGTGTTTAGTAAGCTCATTTGCATTTTGTGAGGGAGGGATAAGGAGAAGTTGAGCATTGAGTTTGGGCTCAAGTACTGCAGGGGGATAGGTTTAGATTTCTGGTCAGTTTCATAGGTTTTATGATTTTGGTGGGGGGAGGTGCCGTAGCAGTTATGGTGAACAGTAAGAGATGATGGTCAGACCAGTCGATGGGGACATATTGGTCAAGAAAGCCAGGTCCTTATTGGTAATGATAGCATCGAGGAAGGCTCCTTTGGTGTAGGTTGGGGACTGACATAGTTGTATGAGGTCATTGATCGCGAGAAGATTGGTGAGGAGGGTGATAGTGGGGTTGTCGGTATCATTCCAATGGAGGTTAAGATCTCCAAGGAAGAGATTGTAGAGTTAGATATTGAGGATTGTGTCAGAAAATTGGATAACTCATCAACGAAGGGTAGAGGATCTCCAGGAAGGTGGTAGATATTATGTAGGTGAATTGGGTGGGAACCTTGAACTTTAAGTTCAGCTTCGAGGTATTCGAAGGTGGAGTGTTCAGAATTGTTAACAAGTGTGATCTGAAATTCGTCTTTGAAGATGATGGCTAAACCACCACCTATTCTGTCAAGTCTGTCTTTTCTAAGAATAGAATATCCTGGAGGGGAGAGTAGGTCAAGAGTGCTCGTAGAATGGTCGTTAAGCCAGGTTTCTGTTAGGTACGCAATGTCGATGGATTCACTAGGGATAGTTTCAAGAAATTTCGGTGGCATGTCGGCCAGCGGAGCGACAATTCACAAGCATGCAGGCGAGAGGTTTGGGATTACATTTGGGGGAGGGCAAGAGTGGATGATGGTGAGTTGAGGAGGGGGTCTGGGAGAGAGGGGAATTCTGTTTTTCCCAAATTTAACGGGGATGCTGGAGTAGGGGGGTAGAGGATTATTGATTGGTGAGTTTGGGCGGTAGGAGTTGCATAGGTCAGTGATGTCGGCATGGGAGAGATGGCAGGAGGTGCGGAGAGGTCTATACATACGGCAGTGGAGAGGAGTCGTTCTCCCAAGGTTTGTAGTTGGTGGTGTTTTTTTGGCCAGTCCAAGGGGCGTTAACCCGAAAAGGGAGGGTTCTGGTACGATTGGCATTGAAATCTATTCTAAGACACGAGAGATCTCTAGACAATGTGGAGATGTCGCATTCAATGTTGTGTAGAGATTGGGTTATAAGAGTGAGGGGGGACATTATCGGAAGGGAAGAGGGGGATTGGGGGTGTTCAGTATTGGCTGTGGAAAGGAGTTTGTAAATTGGAGTTCGTGAGAGGATGGTGGGGGGGTAGGAGGAGAGCTACGGTTTAAGGGTGTGAAAGGATGTGTGAAGGGGGACAGGAGATACGAGACCTCAGGGGACAAGGGAAGCAATGTTAGAAGGGCATGACTGCTAAGGAGAGGGACATCCTCAGGGTTAAGGGGCAATAAGTATTTCTGTGGGTGAGTACAAGTTTTCAGAGGGGAAGATGATGGGGCCGGAGGTGGCATGGAAGGGAAGGGGATTCAGGGTGGAGAGGATTTGATTCATGTTGGGAGGAAAGGAAAGAAGGCAGGGGGTACAGAATTGGAGTATTATGGCAGGGAGAAGATGGGATGTTAGAGTGCGTGGGGGATTGGGAGCAGGGATGTGTAGTGGGGATATCAGGAAGAGGAGAGGTTGGTGGGGGGGTGGAAAAATGGAGGTCTGTGAAGGAGTGGAGTTGGCAGAAGAGATATCAGTGGAGGGAGAGAGTGGGGTTAATGCTTGGAGGATGGAGTAGTCTGTAGGGGAGGAATGGGGGGGTGTAAGATGTAGGGGAGAGACCGGCAGGTCGTTGTGTGGATGGGAGGAGGGAGAGTTAGGAGCAGATTTGTAAAGTTTGAGGGCTAAAGTGCTGAAGTGATGTTCAAATGTGGTGAGGTAAAATTCAGCGGCTTGGATGAGGATGTTGCCCGTTTTAAAAATGGAGATGTCAATTTCACCATGAAAGGCAGGTGAGGGGGTGGTAGATAATTTGAAGCCATAGGGAATTTTGGTTGAGTTGGTGACTGGGAGATATTGTAGGAAGATTCTTTTCTATTTGGAGGGGCGTTTAGGGTAAAAGATGTAGTTGGTTTTAATGAGGGAAGTGAGGCTGATGTGATTATCAACGATAAGTGTTTCCGGATTTTGAATGAGGAGTTTGTGTTTAAAAATGTTTGTTGTGTTTTTTGATAGATTTGGGGGGTATAGAATGGACCATGAGTTAGGGCCGTGTTTGGAGAGAGAGGGGTCTTGGAGGGTGCGGGTATGTTGAGGGGGGGCATTCTGGGTCAGTGTGGTGATGGTGAGATATGCGAGAGGGCAAGGCAGGCAATGAAGAGGTCAGAGGACAGGAGTGAAGTCAGCGCTAGAGGGGAGAAGAGTGGGAAGGTGAGGTAGGGGAAGGGGCAAGAGTATACAGTGACAGTGGGGGAAGAGGTTTGAGGACAGGAGTGAAGTCAGTGCTAGAGGGGAGATGAGTGGGAAGGTGAGGTAGGGGAAGGAGCAAGAGTATACAGTGACAGTGGGGGAAGGAGGAGTGGGGGGTCAGAGCAAGAGAGGAGAGGGACAGGTCGGTGCGGCTCGTAATGAGACAGAGAGGGATTAGGCAATCCTCAAAGGCCTTATGAAAGTATAAGGTTCGGTGAAAGGGGAGGAGATGGGAGGAGGGGGGGGTCGGTGTTAGGGGAGGAGAGACGGGGGAATGGTAGAGGGTGGAATAGGGGTGGGAGAATTTTAAGGAGGAGGGCAATAGGTGTGAGTATAGGGCAATTAAACAGTAGATATATAAACGTGCGAATATGAAGTGTGTGTATAGGGCAGTAGATTATAAAAGCAATTACAGACAGATATGATAAAAGACGTCAAACATAGATAAAATAAAATATGGGTTTAGAAATGAACATCAGGGGGGTTGTAGAAGAACAGCAGGCTCAAGGCCAAGTTAGGTTTCAGGCGGTGGTCAGAACGGAGCCAAAGCAGTTGTTGGGGGCCTATATAGGAATGACCAGGGCTTTACCATGGCATCTATACAGGGATAATCAGGGCTTCACCAAGGCGGAGGGGACAGTGTCAAAATGATAGATGAATAAATAGCCCCCGAGAGGGAAAGGTGTAATGTTTTCCCCCCTGTAGATAAGGACTTGTTGGGAGGCGTCACAGTTCAGAGGCCAAACCTCGAGTCCGATCATCGAGCATGGGGTTAAGCGACTCAATGAGCACAAGCTCGTAGGCTCAGACTTACAAGGGAACAGCGCAGATCAGATAGACCCAATGCATCGGTGGTTTAATTGTGGTGCTTAGTGCTCGAGTCATTCAGGGAGCAAAGTCATTCAGGAGGGCAACAAGAGAGAAGGCGAGGGGTTAAGCAGGGCTTTCAGAGAACGCCTCCGTCGGCATACAAGCAGCCCGCTAAGGTTAGAGGCAGCAGGGGTTGAGTCGACCAGGTGTCGCCATTTTGTAGTGGATGAGGTGGGAGAACAAAAGGTCGGTCATAAAAAGCGGCCGAGGGAATCAGGACAAGCCGCCGGTCCAGCTGGCGCCAAATATCAAACAGCTAGAACTGCAAATCAGCCTTAATCACCGCACTAAGGTACGGGTTCGGGGAGGTCAGCAACGGTAAGAGAAACGGGCCCTTAAAGATCAGCAGGGGCACAAGTAGACTTGTCCCTCCAAGGCCCGCCGATGACTAAGAGCGGGGTAAGCCATTACAGGGTGAGCCCACCCAAGAGGAAGCAGGCCTGCGGTTCCGAGGCCCAAACCACACCGTGAAGAACAAGTAGGGGGCCAGCACACCCGTAGGAGCAAAGTCCAGAAGGCCCCAATCAGCAGGGGAGCAGCGTGATCCCGAGGGATCAGTCCAGCAGGGAGCCGCGCATTACTGGGGGGCTCATACCTGGATTGGAGCAGCACGATTCCTGGGGGCTCGGAGCTGGAAATCCGCCATAGGGTGAGGCCAATCCACGAAGAAACAGGCCTGCGGCTCCAAGGCCCACACCGCAATTGGGAAGTGCAAGCGGAGGGCTCGCACATCGGCAGGTCCAGGGGCGAAAGGCCAGAAGGCCCAGACCTGCAGTGGAACAGCGCGACCCCGGGTGCTCAGACCAGCAGGCAGCTGCGCATTGCTGGAGGCTGGGCCCAGTAGCAGAGCCACATGGCTCCTGGTGCCATTGGACCCGCTGGGAAACAACGCAGCTCCTGGGGGCAGGGACCGGCAGGAGGGCGGCACAGCTTGGAGGCGCCCACAGGACCGGCGCTTCATCCGACACTCATCAGGGTGTAAACGCAGATCAGAGCCCTGCACCTTGTCACTAGAGGCGAAGGGGAAGCTGCACGTCCTGCAAGGCCCCAGATGAGAACAACACAGGTGGTCGACGATCCTGAGTTGAAGAAGGCGAGTGGCGAGCTGGGCTCCAGGCGACAATCCAAGCCGCCGAGATCACAGCACGGACACCGCCATAGGCCACCGGTTATGTTGATGCTGCAAGCCCTGCAATGACCCCGGAGCACTTGATCCAGGCACGTCCTGCGCAGATCCAGGAAAAGTCATTGCAGGCAGGGAGCGGCGAGGCAGGGGAGGAGAAGGCGCGTTGGTCGGGAGACGATCCTCTTTGAAGATAATCTGATTTTGAATCCAGACGATCCGGTGTGTTGAAGAAAGGCAGGAGGATGAATGGTGGGGTTAGCAGGGGGATTTAAACCGATTTGGTGATCCCCAACCCAGGAGCTCTAGCAGAGAGCGCCTACTTGGCGGCCATCTTGTGATGCCGCCACCGGTTAAGTAATATCATGGAATTTACTCCAGAATATATCTTGCGTGGAAGTATGGATATTTTTAACAGGGCAAACATTCTGCAAATATGAGACACATTCAAACAACAGCACACTACACTGCCGAAGACTTAAAACACATCCAATTTAAGACATTTGCCAACTACGCAACTGGTGATCTCAAATACTCTACCCTGGCAACATGGAAGGGCAGAAAACGTGCCCAAATGATCCTGGCAGAGAAGACCAAATTTGCTAGCTGGAGGATTCTGGTACAGGACCCCCACCGAGGAAGGTATCCTCACATGTTGGCAGGAACCGCCATCTCTCAGACATTTAATCCATAGGAGAACTGTATACTTAGAGGAACAACGCATGACTGCTGCAAAGACATCCTGTCAACCTTGAAAATACAGTGCTCCTTTGATTCTATCAATCCAATGTCAACTCACACAATTATATCCGATACATCAGATCTGCCACCATCATGCGAATGAGGAGGGTACGTTTCCACCCGGCAGGGAGGAGCTCACCACTCCTAGCCCTCCCTCAGTACAAAACAAGACCGAGCCACAGACGCCAGTCTCAATAAAGTCACTCACAGTCATCTCATGGAATGTCGCAGGGACAAAGTCCACTACCTCAAACAAAGAAGCACTAGCCTTTCCCCAGAGTGGCGATATGCTGTGCCTGCAAGAGACTTGGGCTTCCGCATCACTATTAATCCCAGGCTTTACTGAAATTTAGCTCCCTGCCAAGAAGATAAATCTTTTAGGCAGGCCCTCTGGAGGTATTTCCACTTACAGAAATCTGCCGCTAGACATAACAGCTGAAAAAAATTGGACTTTCTACTAACTTGGCCATAGCAATGCATCTCCAAGGGATAAAGATAAATAGGATGAATACACCCATATTACTAATCAATGCGTACTATAACTGCATAGACTGTCCAAGATTAGACAAGATGGTAGAACTACTGCGTGCCTTGGACAACCTAATCCACGCCCATCCCTCCAGCGAGTTACTCATCGCTGGAGGACATGAACACACGCTGGGTGAGAGAAAGTCTGGCGGGCAAGGGAATGACCGATGCAGCAGGGAACATGCTAAACACATACCTTAAAACTTACCGGCTAACCTCAGCCCAAAACAGTGCCTTCAGGGAAAACCTCCCAATGTTTTTCAATAATGACTCTACATTAGATTATGTGTTCCTAAGCAACCCCCTCTTCTCACAGCTATCAGACTTTTTAATTGAAATACAGGAAACTAGCAACCACTACCATTAATTTCCACATTCGTACTGCAGCCACGGCTGGCACAGACAATAGACGTCCTAGGCTCCCTCACGGGGGAAGAAACCTATAAGCTCCCAAAAAGATTGACATGGAGGAAGGTAAATACTAAGAACCAGGCAGCCTGGATGTCAAAATGGTTACGGGGCAGCAATCATACCTCTGGTGTAAATACCTTTCTGCAGTGACCTAAAACGGTGGCAGCTCTGCACAACCTACTGCAAGAGGGAACAAAAAGTAAACACAGGGCACATATGGAATAAACCGCTTCCCCCACCACCACTACAGGAATGCTGTGAAAGACAGCAAGAGGAACCTCACGAAGGCCAAGCAGCAACATTCGCAAAATAGGACGTTGGAACATCTTAGCCATTGCCCGGATGCAGCATAACAGGCTGCTATGGCAACATACGCAACAACAAGTGGAGGAGCAATGGCTACATGTCAAATTACTGAAATATTCTATTGAGGCGGACTTCTGGAAATATATAAATAGCCTAAAGGGACACTCCACAGATAATTGCAATGGTGTTTCAGCTGTATCCTGGGTCAGTCATGTCACGAACTTGCACTGTAACCCTCGGATCGCTGCAAATGGTTCTGCCTGGACCATGTTTCACAGAATCCCACAACAGAACTGTACATCCCCTAAGGCCGAGGGTCAGCCTCATAGCAACCATACTTCACCTCTGACATTTATGGACCATAACTGGGTGGCTAAAGTACTGAAAAGAATAAGAAGCAACGGGGCTCCAGGAACAAACGGGCTCCCTGACTCCTTATTCAAAGAGGACTATGATTTGTGATCGCCCCAATATACCAACACTGCTTTACAACTTCCACTATTCCAGACAAAGATCAATTTTACACCCAGTCTTTGAAAAAGGTGTCAGCAAACTACAGAATGACTGCCGTGTTAGACACTGAAGCTAAAGCATACGCCAGTGCCATACTACAGTATCTGGAAAGCAGGGTCAGGGATAAGGACGTTTTGACATTTTTCCAGTGAGTTTCAGTAAAGGAGCATCAACCTCTGACAATATGACAATAAGCACTGGCTTCTTTGGTGGATCAGGCCTCTCAACCCAGCAACCCCCTGCTTTTTGCTTGCTTTGTCGACTACCCTGCAACATTTGGTGGGGTCGAGCAGCAAATAGTCTGTAGCAAACTACCCAACTGGGGAATTACAAATAAACTGCTGCAGGCAATATTCTCCCTTTGCCCACAAACATTGCTGAGAATTAAGCTGACACACAACACAGTAACACCTAAAGTCCACACCGATAAAGGCCTAAAGCAAGGTTGCGTCCTGGCGCCCATGCTCCTCAATATGTACACTGCAGATATTGGGCAATCATTGAAAGCTGCAAACCTGTCCATACCCCAAATCAGCAAGAAGCGCCTATTACTCATGAAATACACAGATAGCATGGTCGTCATGGATCATAACAAGAGGCGGATGCAACAAGCACTGGATGCCCTCAATATCTATTACATTGAAAACAAATTGGTTGGGAATTGCACTAAAACAAAGGTTGTCACTTTTGGGCGATACCCAAAAAAGAACAAATTACAATGGGCTCCAGGCAATTTACACATAACAAGTGACTCAAATTACAACTATTTAGGTGTCTGGTTTAGCGCTAATAGAAGTTCGAAGCTGCACGCCACTCGAATTGGAAAGAAAGGAAAGGCAGTGACCTACACTCAATGTAAGCT